>NW_027472582.1:53547502-56017502 GCF_030347505.1 Rhynchophorus ferrugineus
GTTAAGAGCAATATTAGTGCCCCAAAAGTCATTTTCAAAAACTGATTTTATTGGAGTATACGGTAGGATATCCTTATTTTTTACTATGGCTTCAGAATCATCAAAAACAAAACCACCCCACAATGAAACAAAGTGACTAGCCCAAGCCACTGAAGCAATTGCTATAAATTTGCCAGCATTATTATTATTATCCTAAAAACGCAAATTTTAAACTAGAGTATTATTAACAAATTTTAATGCATACCATTTTTCATGCTTTTAATCTAAAGGAAATTAAATTAATATATACTACTTTACATGATTTCAAATACTGAACTATATTGTTCAACAATCAACTTATTAAATATAAAATCAATATATTTAAACTCATATTTGTTTGGGAATAATAGTTAAATTGCACAGATGTGATAGAGTTAGACAATTGAACTACTTTTTGACTTGAAAATATTTGACTTCATATCATCGTTTGTGAGATAGGATTTTAGGTTAAGAAAAAGGGTTAAATCTTTTAGATTTCCAAAAATGGATACTGATATAGAAGGGTAAACAAAAGATGAAGGAAACAATATTCTAAATATAATTTTTTCATACAATTGTTGTAGGCCAAATTCGGGTGTATATAAAAAGAATGTCCAAGGTAAATCACCTCATAAATGGGTTGATATAACAGATATATTTCAAGAAAGTGTTAAAGGTAAGTAACTCTTGGTATATTATTTTTATTGAAGAATACTTTTGATTTTTAGATCTTAACTTGGGCGAATTGTTATATGATGATATGTTTGGATTACTGGAGGCTATGTCTGCAATAGAAATGATGGACCCTAAAATGGATGCTGGTATGCTATGTAACCGTGGTGCAAGGAAAGTTACATCATTCGAACAGGCTGTTAATGTAAAAGAGTAGTATTACAATTAGTTTTTAAACTAAGATATACATCACATTCTAGGATGGTTTGTTGCCTCTAACTAATCTTCCTCAATCTACTTTGTTAGGTATAATTGATGGTACTTTGGCAAGATTAGTATCATGGTTAGAAGGTCACTCATTAGCTCAAACAGTAAGTGTTTGAAAATTTACTAATATATTGTATTAAAAGACTATTTGCAGGTATTTACATGTTTATACCTTCATAGGCCCTATGCCTGCCAGGATCATGCTCTTAGAGTATTTTGCCTTGCAGTTTATAAGTTACTGGATGTTATCAAAGATCTGTTACATAAGTTAGTAATAAGAAACTGCAGCTAGGGTGGTTAGACAGTAATCATATTTTATAAGCAATATTTATTGTTTATCTTATAGTGTTACTTATCTAAATACCAAGCTTTGAAACATATTTGCTATTTTTAATTGCACTATTTGAAATACTTTGTTTTTCTCTAGAGCTTTTGTTTATGAGGAAGAAGATTTTCAACCAATGCAATATGGGTTTCTGCTAAAGCCAGATATATCAGAACAGAGAATGATAGGTATGTTAAGAGAAGTAGAAGAAGAGCTCCACAGGAAAAGCAGAAATAAACCTACTGATGTTGAATGTAAAAAGATTGGTGTTGAAACACAGGCTGTATTTGCTCGAATTAAGTTTGTTAGAATTTTCTTGCAAGTATTAAACACATTGAGAAAGGAGGAACAACAACAACAGCAAACTTCTTTAACAGACTGTCAAAGATTAATACAAAATGCATTAGAGATGCTGCAAATAATAAAGGAGACTGTTTCACTTGGAGATGGTAGTGATGGTAAGTAAGTAATTTAAAATTTAAATATTTATTTGTATGAATGCCTTTTTAAGGTAATGAGGAAATGGCTTGTTTTGAACCTTCTATTAACCAAAGATTATTACCACCAACATTTCCACGTTATACAAAAATTAAAAAGAGAGAGGAAGCAATTGTTCATTTTACTGAAATGATGGAAAGATTTAAAGTTGTGTGTAAAGCTCAGGGGATAACATCTTTTCATCAATCCTTGGTAATTTATAAATAACAATAGTTATCAATATAATGCTGTTGATTTTAGGATATATTCTCAGAATTTAGTCAATCAGGACCATGTCTTGTAGCGCGATGTGCCCTACAGCTAGCGGGCCGTAATGCTGGCGCATCTAGAGACGCACTCCGGGAAGCTATAAAAAGTTTTTCAGGCCCGCCAGCTCTAAGTAAACACTTGCATTTACAATTTTATTTTGAATTACCAAAAAACTACTTTATTTAGGTGGTAGAGCAATTCCTGCTGCACGTCAACATGCAGACACTTTTCTCGCGAGAGCTGCACGCCCTGCTGCATTACTTCTTCAACTTAGTGGACACAATAGAGCTAGACAAAGAGACAAGCTTGCTGTTTTACTTGATGAATTAGCCCAATTACAAGATGTAATATAGATTGTTTTATTCCAAAACACCTAATCTTTTAAGTACACTTTAGGAAGCAGAAAGAGCAGACAATAATTGTGCGTCAGCTTTAAATGTTCTTCCTAAACCATACATGGCGACTTGGGCATTGTATCATACATTAAGAGCTCAATCATTGTACTTATTAGCTGGTTTTGAACTAGAATTATATGCAGAACATGAATATTATTATATTTATTGGTAAAATAAGCATTTTTAAATTTATATTAAGTAACTTATCTTATTTATTCCAATTTAGGTATTTATATGAATGCATTTATAGTTGGTTAATTTCAACTTTATCAAAAGCAGATAGTCTTCTACAAGAAAATGCAGTGAATCAGGCTAATACTGGCAAAGGACGGCGTTCTAAGCCTACAAAAGCTACTCGAAAGCCAAGGCCCCATGCTAAAGATGCATTAAGATTGCAAGCTTTACAACAGCTTTGTGGCGGCTATTTTAAAGTAGATTTTTAATTTATTATCAAATTTACAATAAACGAAAAAAAAATTTTAGGCTCTATTAGGTCTATTGAGGGAAGGACTTCTTCAAGCACCACTTCCGGGCTTTGATAGGGAACGTGTAAGATTTGAACATCGTTTTCTAGCCTTTTCTCGGCTTCCAGCTCCACCGCCAGCTATTTACAAACAATTTAGATCAGCTGCGCAACATGAGGCATCTCACGTAAATAGAACTCTTTTTTTGTGATTCAACTTTATCAATATTTACATATTTAGGGTTCAGCGGAATTATTTTTGGCTGCGGGTCGCCACTTTGGACAAGCTGGACAGCTCTTGGCTGCTGGCGGAGGGGACGTACCCCTTGCACGAGCTGCTAAAACAAATTTGGTATTATTACGTGTACTGGCAACTGGTCATCGTCCGAAAGACCGACCTTTTTTTTGTTTTAAAGACAGCAAACATTTTCCAGTTATCAAATTAACAGATAGTTAAATAACGCAGGACGCTACACAAAATTAATATTTTGTTGTGATATCTATTTTTTGCCACTTGAACGGTCATATGGTTTTTTGTTAGCATTTGCAACGTTCGACGATAATCTATTCAATTTTGATTTAATTTTTATAAAATTATCACTGTTTTATTATTATTTGAAAACAATCTGGGCACCGTAACGCCTTTAAAGTAACCATCTATAATTTGAAACCAATAATACTATGGATAATGTTCCATCATAATTCATTTGTTTTGAAATATAAATTTGAATTTTAAAGTGTATGTATTTTCGTTTTAACAGTTACATAAATGTATGTGATGTGGTGATTTTTTATTTCATTTACCTTTATTGTTTTAATTGATAATGCAATTAATTCCTTGCATTATCACCTCAGTTTTTATTATTGTTTTGTTTAAAATTTTAATATTATATATTAGTACATTATGTATTAGTTTTACTTTAGCTTCATCCGTTTAATATAAATATAATTATGTAATTAATGTTAATGATCTCAATCTTCAATCATCAATAAAGTTAATAATTAAACTCTTGTAAGGTCAATTAGAAACTGCAACACTTTGTTATTGCTTTATTAGTATTTTTTCAACCATTATTTGAAAAATTATTGTTAGTTATCCCTTTCGTTTCCTAACGTTTTCAGTTATACATTGAAACATAACACTTATTATATTACAGTTGACCGGCTGGTTTGAGGTTATTAAGCAGTCTTTCATATAAGGATAACGTGGGAATTCCTACATGAAAATATCATAAATTTTATAAAAATATATATGGTGTTTCTAAATATTACCTTATTTTTATTAGTGTAAAACTTGCCATTAATCTTCACAAACTCTGATATTTCGAATAAACATTCGAACACACAGTTATAGTCTAAATTTTCTAGTATTTCTCGGTTTCCCATAAAACTTGTGTCATAATTATTAGCAATACTTAAACAATCATAAACGGCAGCATGACCAAATAAGTCAACTAAAACCTAAAACGTTTTCTTTTAATAGCATATTTAAAAAATAATATACCTTACAAATGTAGTAGTTAAGTTAACCAGTAGAAGTAACGTTACTTTTATTAAAAGCATTATTGCTAAGATATTTATTACAATATAATTGTATCAAGTCAATAATTACATTAAAATATATGGCCAACTACTACTGTCAGAGAATTAACATCTAGCTTAAAATACAATAAAATATCTAGAAAAACTAATGTTTCAGTTATACGAGGTGATGTTGAAAAATGTTGGTTTCAACTTAATATATGTATTATATTATTGAATTTTATTTATAATAAGAACATTAATTCTGCTTGAATTAATAATTCGCTCATTGTCATTGTTTTGCCCACGAACTTATTCATAAAAACTTGGAAGATTAATCAATGACTGTTTTGATTTAGCCACAAAACTCTTTTCACGAGCACCTTTTGAAGTCAGATTTAAACTATTAAGAGAGTTCTACAGAGATCGCAACGAATACTAGTCAGGCGGGGCAAAGTCTGGAATACAGCACTATAGAGTGCATAATAATAACCATCTTTTTTTAATTAATTACATCTTATATTGGATATTCTTGTATATAGTACAATTTTAATTTACAAATTACTTTATTACTACTGATTTGTTGTACTTGCATTAATAGACAAGAAATGTGAGTACGAGTTTTAATACATCAGAACGTATTTCCCAAATTAAAATAATACTAAATTATAGTCTATACAAAAGAACAGTGAACTCACATCCTCTGAATTGATGACGCTAAAACGTCACAAAGTTACCGCATCAACTCCTATTTTTAGTATAGTTTTATATATTTTATACCTAAGCTAATGTTAAGAATAAACTAATACGATATACAAGTTCGTGTTGCTTGGTTCGCTTTAATCTTCTGATTTACTGTGTTTTGTGCAGTAGCTGTATTGCTTCAACTTTTCTGTGATTTAGCAACCTTATTTCATGTTTTAAGGCGAAATCTTGGATTATTTCGTTTATGCATTTGATTTCAAGGTCATCGTATAGCTCTTCGTTGGTTACGTAGCGGTAAGCATTGTTAATTAATCGCAGAACTTTGTTTTGGCTGCGTTGGATTATTAGGTGATTTAATTTTTTTATTGCAACCCCATTTTTGCACCTTATACGCCCAACTTGACTTTATGACTGATAGAGGTCAAGTTGAGAGTATCTTCGGACTAACTAGTACAGTTGCTTGATAGTCTATATATATATATATATATATATATATATATATATATATATATATATATATATATATATATATATATATATATATATATATATATATATATATATATATATATATACTCTCTACTCTACGAAGATACTCTCAACTTGACCTCTATCAGAGATATAATCAGGTTTTATCATTTCGCCGCAACGCTGTTCGTTGGCTGTTACTTGTACTTTTTCTACAGCATTAGGCAGATATATCTTTTGTCATGATAAATGTGTCGTCGGCAAATATATTCTAAGTACTATTGTAATTGTTTTTGGAATATCATTAGTGTAGTGCAGATACAGGAGTGGTCCCAAGACACTAGCCGAAATAGGTTTAAGTGTTGAGAATCCTCCTTTATGCGAGTCTCTAAATTTTCTTTCGAAAATATATGATTGCAGTAGTCGCTAGTAATTTTGCAGTAGCAATTCGCTCATTTTGCAGATTAATCCCAAATGTCATACCCGGTAAAAATCTTGTGAGATATACAGGAATATTACAAGGCAGTATTTCTTTTCTGATACTCTGTACATTTTTACAGATATTTCTGTTATGGCTGATTGCCGAGTGCTAATTCCGAAACCCAAAGTGTGGTATTTCTATAGATAGTTTAATACGTTTTAATAGCAGTCTTTCAAATAACTGTGATATCGCAGGTAGCAGTCGGCGTCTGTAAATAGGTCTGTAATGTCCGGTTAGTTCTGTCGGTTTGTCAGGTTTTATGAGCATAATTATTCGAGCAACCTTGAAACATTCCAGAACATCCTTCAGTCTTGAAACAGACATTGAATATGTATGTCAACATGATTTTCGTGGCAGCTTTTTCAATAATCCAGATGAAATATCATCAATTTCATCAGGAGCCTTTTTAGGATTGAGTTTGTTGGAACATCAGGCTGATAAACAGAATTTGTATCTATTGTAGATTCTATATCAATGGGTTAGAAGACTTCGGCGAAATGTCAACTCTTTAATCGTTACATCGAACCCATTCATTTCGATCATTTTTAATAGACGATACTCTAATAATTGGTCTTTTAAATCTCCGAGTTGCTTTCCATAGGGAGTAATCTTTGTTTGCTTCTGGGTTTAATTTACTTGTATATTTTTCTAAGCAACTGTGTTTATATTCTTTTTTGCTTGTTTTGATTTGCCTTATTACTAATTCTATTAAATATTTTTTCTGCAGCATTTCTGATTCAGTGTCATACTCTTCTGGCTTTTCGTTTTTCTTTTATCAATTACTTGATTACAAGGAATAATTTACCTCATATTCTGATTTTTCTCTTGATGTTGGGGTAGCTTTTATTTCTCTTTTGCAGCTAACCGAATTTATTCAATTATATTTTGGGTTTTCTGTTCAAGATTGTCTATACTTTTGATTCTTACCTTTAAACTGATTTGTTCATGCATTATAAGTCCAAACGTGTCCCAGTTAGTAAATTTGTTAGTAAGATAAGTGTTAACAATACTGGAGTGTGATTAGAATAGAAGAGAGAAGATTCGTGAATATGCTCGCTGGTAGTGTGTAGTGTCCAGTAGGTATCATAATCATGTATTTTAATCCACGTTATAATTCTTAGAAACGAAAACACTTTTGTTGTTTTTCATTATCTTGTTTTGGGATTTTTCCAATTTTTTTACTCTGTTTGCTAAGTGACTGAAATTGTGTCGCATTTCAGTCTGAAATTCACTGAGCAATTTCATCAGCAGCAATCAGCATTTTTATTTCAGTTATTTTATCGCTTTTTTTGTTTTCTATGCCCATCCAATACATCTATGTTTACTGCAAAACAAAAGCGGTCCAGCGTTGTTGTGATAGAACACACTTGGTAGTGGTTATTAGAGAGTTTTGGAAAGTATAGAGACAAATTAGTAGTTTGGTCAAGTTTGAACACTTAATGTGCGCGAGTAACATCACCTTTCTTGTCAACAATGGGAGTAACCGTTTATTAAAAGTTTATACAGACGCCTTAACAAGATTAATTATTATTTATAAATATTTGTGATAGTAGTCAACAGGCCTTAAAGCAATAAGTATTTGAAATCTCATTAACAAATCCAATTATTTTGCTGCAAATTCTCTTTCACTTATATATTCAATAAGATATGGGTAATAACAAGCATTTTAATTTCTCATGGATTGTGTATATTAACAATTTTCAAATATAAGGTTTTTATTGAAAAGTGTTAGTTTTATCTAAATGTAATAAGTTTTATTGTAACATTTCAAAAAATACAGAACAATTATTCCGGTCGTTTTGGTACGCATTTAGCAATTTTCTTCATGTCCCCACAGGCATTTATTTTTTCTCCTAAACCTTTTAAACAGGTTATTAATTCATCCACAACACTTGATGGAAATTCCGAGTCTCTGCTGATATTATCCTGAATGAAAATATAGAGGATTATAAGCGAACAAAAGATATATTAAATTACAAAAACTTACTTTGATTTTATCGATCACGATTTCGCCATCTTTAGTGATAATACCGGTACTTAGAGCGATGCATTTGTGGAAACATAATTGTTTTTCGGTAGGTTCTTTTTTCTCCCTGGGAGGTTTTATTTCATCTTTGGTTAGTCCGTTTTCGGTCATACAGTCATCTATTTGTTTCTTTGTTGGTCGTGACATTAACAGTTGAAGTGGCCCAGGAGGAGGATGTTCTTCATTAGAATCTCCTAGAACCTAATCACAGTACTTTAATCTAATGAATGCAAAAATTTATATATTTTTTAGGTACTGGACTTTAGAAAATTAAAATCATATATTGATATAGTAATACACAATAAAAAATTCTAATTGGATAATACATTTTAACATATCGTAAAATTTACTTACTGCAGCTGCCGCTATCAACAGTATGAATGTATAGTAAATGCTGCCCATGTTGATCGTTTGCAAAACTATGATCAGTTTTATTCCGTGTCAGCTTTATATACTAAATTTTAACTATAATTATAATAATAAATGTAATTTTCGGGATAATAACTTCCTGTTGGCACATACATAATAAAATTGGTGTTAACAGACTACATGATTATTCCGTATTTATTTAGGGTACACATTTAATCGTGTTACACATCAACGAATCCATTTTTTTAAATTTTATAGCACGTTAATTATAAGGTGGCGGAAATTTAGTAAACATAATATTTATAACCCTATGAACAAATAACTACTTTTGTATCTTCTAGCTTCTTCAAAATTCAAGTATTAAAAGTATATTTGGATGTAGATATGTTAGAAATGTTTTGATTTGAAAAAATTGATTTGCAATACCATGAACCGTGAAGGATTGGTATACTAAGCTTAGACGTGGTTAAATGACCACCGAAGACGGTGAACGCAGTGGACGCCCAAAAGAGGTTGTTACCGACGAAAACATTAAAAAAATTTACAAAATTATTTTGAATGACCGTAAATTGAAATTGAATTAAATAGAAGACACAGACATCATATCATTTACGAATATTTGGGTATGAGAAAGCTCTGTGCAAAGTGAGTGCCGCGCGAGCTCACTTTTGACCAAAAAAACGACGAGTTGATGATTCGGAGCAATGTTTGAAGATGATCAAGCCTAACATACCCAATTTTTTGCGTCGATATGTGACAATGGATGAAACATGGTTCCATCATTTCTCTCCGAAGTCATCCGACAGTCATTCGAGTAGATTGCACACGATGAACCAGGGAAAACGCAATAGTCGGCTGGCAAGGTTATGGCGTCTGTATTTTGGGATGCGCGTGTAATAATTTTCATTCACTACCTTGAAAAATGAAGGACCATCAACAGCGACTATTACATAGCATTATTTGACCGTTTGAAGGACCAAATCGCCGAAAAACGGCCGCATTTGAAGAAAAAAAAAGTGCTGCTTGACCGTGTCACAAGTCAGTGAAAACGATGGCAAAAATTTATTAATTGGGCTTCGGATTGCTTCCTCATCCACCGTATTCTCCAGATCTGGCCCCCAGCGACTATTTCGTGTCCACAGATCTCAAAACAATGCTCGCTGGGCAGAAATTTTCGTCGAATAAAGATGTGATCGCCGAAACTAAGGCCTGTTTTGAAGCAAAGGACAAATCGTACTACAAAAATGGCATCGAAAAGTTGGAGGGTCGCTGCAATCAGTGTATCACCTTTGAAGGAAATTATGATGAATAAAAAAAACTAATTTTGCCAAAAAATTGTGTTTTACTATGGTAGGCTGGGGCTTGTCAATTGACCTATTAAGTAGCTTTTTAACCGACTTCAAAAAAGGAGGAGATTTTATGTTCGATTGTATATTTTTTGTATATTCATCAATTTCCCCATCAATTGTAGACCGATTTTCAAAATTGCATTCGAAAGAGTGCCCTTGTGAGTTGGTCCCAATGGAACCAAGTCAGGATCTGATGGTGGAATCCGGAGAAATCAAGGGACACCCTCAAATTTCAAAGGCACGTACAATGTTTTCACATATTTTTTTATTTAAAATAATCAGATATTTGTGTATAATGTTATTGCTGAGCTGGTGTAGCGAAAGACAAAACTCTTCAACGGTTAGGTGTTAGAGGATATTTATTTAAATACTATGGGGACTTACAGAGAACTAATTGTATACTTTGAAGTTATTGATGCAGCAATCATGGACCGGATCACTATATCTTTTTGAGGGGGTTTTTTTTGAGCAGTTTTTAGTAAGGGTTTGCTTACCAAAGTCGTTCAGTACAAAAACCATTCAGTTTGCTTTTTAAGCAGTAACCATATCATATGTGAAGCCGTAGAAATATTGCCTCTATGGTGTAATGTTTAGAGCGATCAGCCCACACGTGAAGGTCGTAGTTTCGATTCCCGGCATGTGGAAAGACTTTTTATTGTTGTTCTAATTTGGTTAGAACATTTATTAAATCACCTAGGCTAGGTAGCGGACCCCGGGGTCTGAAGCATTCCTTATTTTCAATCATTGTTTCTTTATTCTTGTTCTTCCTAATACGGGCTACACCTTTACTTGGCCTACCCATTGTAATCACTACATAGTATAAAACAAAGTCGCCTTTTCTGTCCCTATATCCCTATGTGCGCTTAAATCTTTAAAACTACGCAACGGATTTGGATGCGGTTTTTTTCAATAGATAGAGTGATTTAAGAGGAAGGTTTATATGTATAATACATGCATAATATACTAAGGCAACATTGCTAATTTTAGAGGTTTCTATAGAGAGAGGTTTGTACACCATAAAAAGGTCTACAAAAAAGTCCGTGATGGGTTTATCCGTATATGTTTATCTTTTAGGGATAACCCACATTAACCATTTTTATTGTTTACTTTTTACGTGAGAAAATGGCTTATTTACGAAGCTATTTTAAGCAATACGGCATTAATCCTTATCGAATTAAGTACCTTAAATACAGTGTGCAATTAATATAGATCAATATGGTTCTTCACAGCATGTAAATTAAACAAATATTTTCGGAGATATTACAAATTTAAAATTTGCGTTTTAAAATGTGCAATGTAATAAAAATTGTATGAATTTAGATATTCCAAAAATAGCAGGAAATCTTCATAGTAAGTTTAGGAGAAGAGGAATTGTTTTACTCCAAATTTAATGCGTGCAGGCCAAGGGCAGTAATGAATGAACCAAAAATACTGGATCGATTTTAATCATGTTTTCATTGAGTGACATAGGCATATATATTTTATGCCCGTGCAAAGTCGGAGCGGGCCGCTATGTTTTTATATACAACGTTCATATTTTTTCTGTAGTGTATTTAATTTAGTATCAGCATTGCACCCGTGCGAAGCCGGGGCGGGTCGCTAGTACTTAATATTATATTATATAATATTATATATATATATATATATATTATATATATATATATATATATACTTATAATTATATATATATATATATATATATATATATATATATATATTATATATATATATATATATACTTATAATTATATATATATATATATATATATATATATTATATATATATATATATATATATACTTATAATTATATATATATATATATATACTTATAATTATATATATATATATATATATATATATATATATATATATATATATATATATATATATATATATGTATATATATATTTATATATAATAACTGCTACACACACTAAATATATTTACAATTATTTGAGGTCCACCTTTGTGATCGGAGACACTTGAGCTATAGAATATTTAAGATATTTAGTAGCTTTCTAGAGTGAATGCTCGCCATTACTATTCGCAGAGAGTTTCGAAAAAATTCAGCAATTGATGCTTGTTTGATGTCTTTAATTTCATATGCTAATTGTTGTGTGACTGTTAAGCAAGATTCTATTAGATGGGCTCTATCTTCTTCTATCTATCAGACCTCTAATTTCTTTTGGAACATTTAAGGTTGTCAGTTTTCGTTCAATAAAAGAGGTACTTCTTCAAGCAGCTTCTTGAATGGCAGTGGTAAAAGTTCCTACTTACTACAAGTTTTGTTTAACTTGAATTCGAAGATAGTACATTTTACTTTTATTATCACAAATAATGTGTCAATATATATTTCATTTATTCTACATAAAGCAACCGCTATTGCTCCAACGGTTATCATGAAAATGCCACTCAGACAGATATACCCAGTTGAAGCCAGTTGAAATCAACCTTATCGCAGCCACCTATATTCCTTCCATTTTTCTGTCTCTACCCAATATTCTGACTTGTTATATTGTTACCCCACCAACTCAGTTGTTTTCTATCTGTGTATTTCCATTAATTCAACATTGAGGACTTTTGTTATTTCTTTATATTTCATTCTGTCTATCTTTGTTGTACCTCTGGCACTTCTGGACCATTTTATTTTTGCTGCTTGCATCTTACTATTATCTCTCTCCAACAATACTCACGTCTCGCAACCAAGGTAGGGTTGGTCCATAAATTGCTTCGTACATTTTCATTTTAGTTTAGTTTGATATTTCCTTTTTATTTAAGAATTTTCTATTTATAATGAAATACAAATTCATTTTTTTATATTTCTCGCTTTCATTTCGATCTCCTGGCTTCCATTGCTTTCGATTTATATGCCCAGATACATAAAAACATATATACTTTTTCTATTTTTACACCCTTATTTTAGATATTTTTCATTCAGTTTGCTTTTTAAGCAGTAACCATATCATATGTGAAGCCGTAGAAATATTGCCTCTATGGTGTAATGTTTAGAGCGATCAGCCCACACGTGAAGGTCGTAGTTTCGATTCCCGGCATGTGGAAAGACTTTTTGTTGTTGTTCTAGTTTGGTTAGAACATTTGTTAAATCACCTAGGCTAGGTAGCGGACCCCGGGGTCTGAAGCATTCCTTATTTTCAATCATTGTTTCTTTATTCTTGTTCTTCCTAATACGGGCTACACCTTTACTTGGCCTACCCATTGTAATCACTACATAGTATAAAACAAAGTCGCCTTTTCTGTCCCTATATCCCTATGTGCGCTTAAATCTTTAAAACTACGCAACGGATTTGGATGCGGTTTTTTTCAATAGATAGAGTGATTTAAGAGGAAGGTTTATATGTATAATACATGCATAATATACTAAGGCAACATTGCTAATTTTAGAGGTTTCTATAGAGAGAGGTTTGTACACCATAAAAAGGTCTACAAAAAAGTCCGTGATGGGTTTATCCGTATATGTTTATCTTTTAGGGATAACCCACATTAACCATTTTTATTGTTTACTTTTTACGTGAGAAAATGGCTTATTTACGAAGCTATTTTAAGCAATACGGCATTAATCCTTATCGAATTAAGTACCTTAAATACAGTGTGCAATTAATATAGATCAATATGGTTCTTCACAGCATGTAAATTAAACAAATATTTTCGGAGATATTACAAATTTAAAATTTGCGTTTTAAAATGTGCAATGTAATAAAAATTGTATGAATTTAGATATTCCAAAAATAGCAGGAAATCTTCATAGTAAGTTTAGGAGAAGAGGAATTGTTTTACTCCAAATTTAATGCGTGCAGGCCAAGGGCAGTAATGAATGAACCAAAAATACTGGATCGATTTTAATCATGTTTTCATTGAGTGACATAGGCATATATATTTTATGCCCGTGCAAAGTCGGAGCGGGCCGCTATGTTTTTATATACAACGTTCATATTTTTTCTGTAGTGTATTTAATTTAGTATCAGCATTGCACCCGTGCGAAGCCGGGGCGGGTCGCTAGTACTTAATATTATATTATATAATATTATATATATATATATATATATATATTATATATATATATATATATATATATACTTATAATTATATATATATATATATATATATATATATATATTATATATATATATATATATACTTATAATTATATATATATATATATATATATATATATATATATATATATATATTATATATATATATATATATATATATATATATATACTTATAATTATATATATATATATATATATATATATATACTTATAATTATATATATATATATATATATATATATATATATATATATATATATATATATATATATATATGTATATATATATTTATATATAATAACTGCTACACACACTAAATATATTTACAATTATTTGAGGTCCACCTTTGTGATCGGAGACACTTGAGCTATAGAATATTTAAGATATTTAGTAGCTTTCTAGAGTGAATGCTCGGCATTACTATTCGCAGAGATTTTCGAAAAAATTCAGCAATTGATGCTTGTTTGATGTCTTTAATTTCATATGCTAATTGTTGTGTGACTGTTAAGCAAAATTTTATTAGATGGGCTCTATCTTCTTCTATCTATCAGACCTCTAATTTCTTTTGGAACATTTAAGGTTGTCAGTTTTCGTTCAATAAAAGAGGTACTTCTCCAAGCAGCTTCTTGAATGGCAGTGGTAAAAGTTCCTACTTACTACAAGTTTTGTTTAACTTGAATTCGAAGATAGTACATTTTACTTTTATTATCACAAATAATGTGTCAATATATATTTCATTTATTCTACATAAAGCAACCGCTATTGCTCCAACGGTTATCATGAAAATGCCACTCAGACAGATATACCCAGTTGAAGCCAGTTGAAATCAACCTTATCGCAGCCACCTATATTCCTTCCATTTTTCTGTCTCTACCCAATATTCTGACTTGTTATATTGTTACCCCACCAACTCAGTTGTTTTCTATCTGTGTATTTCCATTAATTCAACATTGAGAACTTTTGTTATTTCTTTATATTTCATTCTGTCTATCTTTGTTGTACCTCTGGCACTTCTGGACCATTTTATTTTTGCTGCTTGCATCTTACTATTATCTCTCTCCAACAATACTCACGTCTCGCAACCAAGGTAGGGTTGGTCCATAAATTGCTTCGTACATTTTCATTTTAGTTTAGTTTGATATTTCCTTTTTATTTAAGAATTTTCTATTTATAATGAAATACAAATTCATTTTTTTATATTTCTCGCTTTCATTTCGATCTCCTGGCTTCCATTGCTTTCGATTTATATGCCCAGATACATAAAAACATATATACTTTTTCTATTTTTACACCCTTATTTTAGATATTTATTTATTTCTGACTCTTCCATCACCATGATTATCGTTTTGCTTTTATTCATTATCATTCCATATTATCTTTGTTATTATATTCGGCCTGTTTAAGATTTTGATTAGATGTTTTGGTCTATGAGTTATATATTATTATTATAACATTTACAGAAGCTCCTACAGACACTTACATTTTTCCATATATTTATACCCTTTACTGTACTATTATATAGTACTACTATATGTGTATGTAGTCCTGTTTTGTCTATTTGACATTTCTTCATTATTTCATCCATTATTATTATAAACAGGATTGAACTTAAACTTCAGCCTTGTCTTAGTCATGTTGGGGTTTTGAAGGTTTTTGAATTCATGTTGTCTGCAATGACTGAATTTATCCTGCATATTTCTTCATTATGCTTACAATTTCTTACACTTCTTCGTTCTAATATAACCCACAAAGCTTCTGTCAAATGCATTTTATAAATTAATAAAAGCTAGATATATGTGTTTTGGGGGTTGAACTTTTCCCACTATATGTCTTATATTAAATCTATGGCCTTGTACATACTTCTTCCCTTTCGGAATCCGCTTTACAATTTTATTAATCACTAACTATTACAGATTTTAGACAGTTTTCTCTAATTTTATCGTAAGTCTTCATGGCTGTGCACAACAGTTTAGTCCTTCTCATCTCATTTTTTATGTATCGCAACAATGAATGTTTTTTGTAAATCTTTTAGCATTTTATTCCTTTTCCATACTGTATTATAATTTTCCACTAATAGTTCAATGCCGGTCAAGGCTTTCTCAGTATACTTTTTAATCTATTTTTAATTAATTTTTACATTTTCTGTTCTCTCACCTTTTCTTGTTGGTCTATATATTTTTATATTTATTTTAAATATATTAATTCTTTTATTTGTTATGATAATAAAATTATTCTTTAAATTTAATAATTGCTTAAATTTCGGATTATATAGCTCTGATTTATATTGTCTTAAAACGTTAATAGGTATAGGGTGGGGCGAAAGCCACGCTACCATTGACGCAGTTTCTGCTGAGTGGCAATAATGGAACGATTATTTTCAATAAATATTGTTGCTATATCTGTTCGTTCTTGTGGGGTATATTTATCCACAATATTTAGACATCTACACAATAAAATGATTAAATCGAATCTGAGCTAAACATCACATAACTGAGGTGGTGCGCAATCAAAATAGTAGCGAGACTTTTACCCCACTCTATACTAATTTGTTAGTGAAATGCTTTTTTTCTAAACATATTTTCTTTCCAAAACTAAAATAAAAATAAAATAATTAAATCACTTCAATCACCATCTCTAACTGAAGAACACACAAGAAATTATTTTAGCGGAAACCAGGTCGTCTGCTTACAGATTGTTGCCTGGCATGAAGTCTGATCACAAAAATAAAAATAATGTTATCAAATATAATTTATTTTAACATTATAGTAAATCTAATGCATATATTATCAAAAAACTTAAAACTGCAATCAAGCACACAGTTGTAGTTTGTAGGTTAGGGTTGTGTATGATTATATTTATTTTGAACTCTTTTTCATACCACTTATGAGTTAGAGTTCTAGGCGAGTTTCTAGTTGTATCCCGTGGAGGCTTAACCCACCTAATTAACAATTGTATATCCAAGTAACATATTTTACTTTTATTAGAGAGCATATTTACCTTTTACGCTTAGTTCTTTTGTCCTTCGGTTCAGTATTGAATGACGTATGTATAAAAAAACTTTGGATATATTGGATATAATGACAGTGTATCCTTAACAACTTCTTCAACTTTGACTGAATTTTCATTTTGCGTCTGTTAATCGTCATACCTAGTATACCGATTATCCTGAACTGTACTAGCAAATCCAGCATATTTATCCTTCATTGATTTCACAATAAAGCGCCATCAATCACCATCATTCGCTCCATCTTACGCCAGTAACAAACTAATTCAGAGCGATATTTTGCTGGAAACTATGACGAATGTGATTTAAAGTACCACAGCAAAGTATTCTAAGAGTGTCAATGCAACCGAATGCACTCTGTAAACAATTAAATATGCTCAATATCGGTCAAGTGCGTACATTAACTACTTTTAATGCCATCTGACCTGATTAATAGACACCTAAAATAGTTTTTAGAATACAAGATTGTAATTTAATTTTGTATTAGTTTTTACGTTTGTACAGAAGATCACTTACTGAAGCAATCTTGTACATGTCATTTTATAATATAAATTCAATCAAATTCCTATGCCCCATTGGATAGACTATTAAACGCTAAGAGAATAATTTTTGCCTGAAAGTTTTTGAAAGTTTAAACCGGATTTTTCTTCCATAAGCTTGTAAATTTATTGTTTTTGATATTTTTTCTAAAGATCCGCTTATAAATAAATGACAGTAAAACTGACAATTGGGATATGACCGCGAAGAACCACCAAAAATTATTAAACGATTCATGTACTTCGATGATAGATTTCTATATATGAAACAATAAAACCAGGAAATGCCAAAAATACAATTTTCCATGATTAGCGTTTGTATACAATGTGTTATGATACTATAGTGAAAACTGTTACTTCATGTAAACCGTTATAATCATCGAATTTAACAGTTAACTTAAGTTTTTTAACAGTTTACATTGATTTGTATTTTTTTTTATTCCATTTCATTTTTTTCCGCATTTTCACCAATAAATGTCGCTGATCAAACAAAATACATGAAGGCACCTCATACGTATTATTAATTACTAGTTGATATAAATAACATAATAATTTATATATATTTCTAGATTTCGATCGATTAACCCAGAAAATAAGTTCTCACAAAAAATTGATTTCTAAAAAGCAGTATATTCTCCATGGACATAACATATTCAAATAAGTACTAATTAAATATGATTTATTTCAATCTTTATAACTTTATTACACCCAATTGTTCAATTTTAGCAGAATAATGTTATGTTGTATATGGTCCATTCAATAAAACAGTGACTTCACGTCATCCGAATTGATGACGTCAAAACGTCGCAATGTTGCCGCCTCAACTCTGAGGTTTGGTTCATTTTAACTTTGATATACAGCAAAGTTCTAATATAAATAAAATAAGTAAACAAATATACTGTTATCAAACATAATTTATTTTTAACATTATATAGGGTTGTGTATTATTATATTTCTATTGACGTTTTCCATACCATGTATGAGTTAGAGTTCTGGGCGCGTTTTTTATGTAGTGATATCCCCTGGAGGCCTTATCCACCTACTTAGTAATCTGTACATATAAATATTTCACACTCAGTATATTCACACAATAACATTTCCGTTACAGTTCTGTTGTCATATATTAATTATGTACTCACCTTTACTTGTTGCCACTCTAATCACCTTGTCTTTGAAATTGTCAATTTCTCCTTCAATGTATCTGATCGAGTTCATCCAAACCAAAAGTTTTATTAACCATTCCTGTTACCAGCATGAAGAGCAATATGTCTGCAATGAATTATCAATAAATGTTATGACTAATAAAACCTAATCAATTGTTATCCCAACGTTTACCTTTTTCCAGCAACCTTTGTTGTCTTAACACTATTTTTACTATTATCTTGCCATGAGTGATATTGGGTATATTGGTCTAATTCTGAAATACCCATCTTCCTTGATTTTATTATATGCTTTTAAAAATTGTATTCTTTTAAATGCAATGCCTGGAAATTCCATTAGACCTCTTCGTGGGTTATCTTTACACAATTTAAATCCTATGTTACCCAACAGTGTATGAAATGATGTTCTTCATCCCTCAAAGTTGCATATCTGTAAGCTTTCTGTGGATACTTTTCAGGCTTACAGTTTCTTCTGAAATAATTGCATTAAATTATGTTTATGTTGAAAATACTACCCACTATTTTTATACATTTTATATATTTAGTCTATGATAAAGCTAACCTTGTGCTAATCTTGATTCGTCACCGGCTTCGTATTAGGACGGTTTCATTTCGGTGAATCCAATATTCAATTTTTTATTTTTTGAGATATTTCAATACAGGGAATATTAGTATGGACACACTCCATACTAATATTCAGTGTAGCTTCCACACGCTTAAAATATTTTCTATGAAAACCGCAGCAAATTAATACTTAATGGTAAAAATGCTTACCTCTCTAATGAATTTTACTGGCAAGAGGTTGCCTCCATTATCTCGTTCCTGTTTGAAGTAACTGATTAGAGACGGAATCTGTTGTGCCTGGCTTCGGCATTTTCAATCAGAGTAATAATAAGCAGCGACTTTAAATGTGTCAACACATATAAAGCGTTGAAACAACGTGTGCTGGTTTATAACATGTAGTTATTATAATTAATATTTTGAAGACATTTTTAAACGTTTGGCAACCGAACGAATTTCAGGCTGGTTGGGTTACATGATCGAACGTATCATCAGGCAACATTGTGTCTCTTTTTAATTAAAATAATATGAGGGAGAAAATTTTGTTTGATTCTAAAACGAATTTACAAATTGCCACAGGCAATACATTATCATTTTGATTACGTGAGTTCACTGTCATTTTGAATGGACATATTTGATAATACATGACATACATGATAATGTTCCGCCTCGAGCACGTTCAGTGGCGTGTAGTATCCAATATGCATGATAACCCGTAGGTTTTAATGAAATCAGAAAATAATAGCAATTACGGAGAATTATTTTGAGAATCTTCCAAATTGTCACTTAAGAGGGGAAATCCATAAATTAGATCATTGGTACAAAATCAGCAAAACCATACTGAATAATAAAACTACTTTAAGCCGTCGTGTTTTCTTCGAATCTATATCGAAATTAACGAATGAATTTCTATCGAACAACAAAACTTATTGAACATCTGGGACAAGCGATATTAAGAACATGATGTTTCAATTTAGCATTTAATGATTAATACTCTATTATTAGGGTCGGAATTACAAGAACAAAAAACTCAACTTTCCGAGAGAAAATATATATATATATATATATATATATATATATATATATATATGTTTTCTTAATTATTTATAATAATCTTAATTATTTAGAAGAATTGCATGATTGAGCTTTTCTTAGCTCGAAAATATACTGAAAAGCTATTTCTTGTGTAATCCTCATTATATCGTGCATTGTAAAAATAATCTAGAAACTGACACAATGTTGCCCTAGTTCACAATCAAACTAATAATCGAAAAAAGCTGATATAACGCGGATTGTAGAGCACAAATAATAAAATTGCAATTTCATTGACAAAATATCTAATTAATTATTGTAAACTACAGTATCGAATTCGGTCGGTATGGGCGGCAAAATTTGAATATATTCTAATTGATTTTATTATATATTATAATGAAAAGTATACGTTATAAATAATAAATGTTTATTGTTGTAAATTCGGTAGTTTAAAACATCTCAACATTTTCTTTATATCGTTACATGTTATAAGCATATCCTTAACGTGACTTAAACATTTTGTTATATCATCCACGTCTGATGGTGTAAATATTTTATGTGACAGCATTTCCTGAAAAAAATATTTTCATTTAATAGATACAGACAAACGTTACTACTTACTCTAGCTCTATTAATTAGCATGGTCCCATTTCTAAGAAGAAATCCTACTTTCAAGGCCATGCATTTTATGTAACATAATTTTCTCTCCAAAAGTTGAGTATTTTGTTCTTGTAATTCGTCAGTTGTCAAGTTACTTTCGTTGAGACATAATTTGTATTGATCCTTTTCCACATGTGGCGTTAATAATTCAAACATTAATGCAGTTTTACGTTCTTCATTAGAAGTTCCGAGACCCTAATAATAGAGTATTAATCATTAATTGCTAAATTGAAACATCATGTTCTTAATATCGTTTGTCCCAGATTGTTCAATAAGTTTTGTTGTTCGAGAGAAATTCATTCGTCCAGTTCGATATAGATTTGAAGAAAACACGACGGTTTGAAGTAGTTTTATTATTCAGTATGGTTTTGCTGATTTTGTACCAATGATCTAATTTATGTATTTCCCCTCTTAAGTGACACTTTGGAAGACTCTCAAAATAATTCTCCGTAATTACTATTATTTTCTGATTTCACGGGTTTATCATGCATACTGGACACTACACCCCACTGAACGTGCTCGAGGCGGAACATTATAATGAATAGGTAGGTTCGACGAAACAATGAAAAAGCTGAATTATTCGCAGAACATTTAGCTAACGTATTCCAACCGAATTATATAGAATATACAATAGATACAAATCCTGTTTATCAGACCGATGTAGCTGTAAATCTGATTTCTCCAATGGAAGTTGCCACAGAATTGACAACCTCAATCCTAAAAAGGCTCCTGGAAATGATATTTCACCTGGGTTATTAAAAGAGCTGCCACGAAAAGCAATAATCATGTTGACATATATATTGAATGCCTGTTTGGAACTGAACCATGTTTCGGAATGTCTTAAGATTGCTCGAATGCTTAAAAAACCTGACAAACCGATAGAATAAGTTGGATCTTACAAGCCTATTTCGCTACTACCTGTGATATCAAAATTATTTGAGAAACTGTTGTAAAAACCATTTATAAAAATACATATAAAAATGTATGAATGATGAATAAGTGGATATTCTTCATATGTACAATTATTTTAAAATTCACGAATCCATCTTTCTATTACTCTAATTGACAGTGGAGTCCCTTATATACTTTTAATATGTTTTGATTGACGCTCTTGTTAATTCAGTTTTTGAATAGTTGTAAATATACGATTCATATGACAAATTTAGATGAAATTTCATTTTTACCAATTAAAGTATGGTTAGAAAAATAAATTAAAGATGCGCCTAATAGCCTCGGTTCTTGTCGAATCATAAAACGTATTAAGCAACCTGCTGATAACCATCATTTTAAAATTAAGATTATTCCATCAGGGAACAATTAAACACCTTATTATTATTTTATGCATATTTTTGCATTAGAAAATAATATTAAACATGTTTTTCTTACATATGATGACACTTTTAAAACTACAATCACCATCAAAGTACGAACAAATGCCATTTAAACCTTTTTAAATAAAACTCCGGATATGGACAATACAAATATATATATTTCGCACATTACTGGCCATTTTATTCTCAGTCTGTCCTTATGTACTTGCGAATTATAAACAGTTACAAAATGTAATAATTAATAAATGTAATTTTAAGGATAATAATTTCATGTCAACACCAGCATAACGTAATTGCTGTTGCGAAACTAATTAATTATCTTATATTTATTTGGATTAATTTTACATCTGAACAATTCCATTTTATATCAAATGTATAGACTGTCTAGAAAATGATATGTAATGTGAGAGAAAATCGATCAAAAAAGGAATGCTAATATATTTTAAAACCATGTTAGTAATTTGGGTTGATACTATTTCGTTTACTGCTTCATAGATCCAAAATTTGAATAGACACAAACACAATTTAAACACATAACAGGTCAACAGGGTTTTTTTGGCAAAATAAGTTTTTTTTATTCAACATAATTCCCTTCAAGGGTGATACACTGATTATAGCGACCCTCCAACTTTTCGATACCATTTTTGTAGTAGTCAATTTCGGCGATCACCTCTTCATTCGACGAAAATGTCTTCCCAGCGAGCATCCTTTTGAGATTCAAAGCGCAATTCATGGATTTTTGCCATTGTTTTCACTGAGTTGTGACACGGTGCATTGTCTTGGTGAAACGGCACTTTCTTTTTCTTCAAATGCGGCCGTTTTTCGGCGATTTCGTCCATCCTTTTTCAAGGTAGTCAATGAAAATTATTCCATGCGCATCCCAAAATACAGACGCCATAACCTTGCCAGCCGACTGTTGCGTTTTCCCATGCTTTAGAGCGGGTTCAATGGGCAGTCCACTCGGATGACTGTCGATTGGACTTCGGAGTGAAATGATGGAGCCATGTTTCATCCATTGTCACATATCGACGCAAAAACTCGGGTTTATAACGCTTGATCTTCAAATAGAGCTCCATCAACCCGTCGTTGTTTTTGGACAAAAGTGAGTGCCCACTTTACACAGAGCTTTCTCACACCCAAATATTCGTGAGAGGTATGATGTACACGTTCAGTTGATATTTTTAGAGTGTCTGCTATTTCATTCAATTTCAATTTATGGTCATTCAAAATCATTTTATAACTTTTTTAATGTTTTTGCCGGTAACAAACTCTTTTGGGCGTCTAAACTTAGCATACCAATTGATTGACACCAATCATGGTTTATTTTCCTGGGGCAGTGGCAGTGCATTTTATTCACAATAATAAAAGTTGCTTCACTCAAAATACTATAATTCACAAACTAATGATCCAACAGCTGTCAAATTTGTACACACATTTTCTGAGGTTTAGGGCTAACTAAATAACATATGAATTTAATTCTAGTAGCACCATCTATGTGTCAGGCCGGGGACTCTTCAATTAACCTGTTAAAGCAAAACTTTTTGATTTAAAAGATCTACAACAGTTAAAATGTTTTACCGAATGTTTATATATCACTTATTGGTAACTTAAATACTTTAAAAAATAAGATTTTATGGAAAGAAGGGTTTAAATATATTCTAATGTAAACCAAACCCACAATACACAGTCTTAGTAGTCAGGGCTGTATTACTCGCTTAACCAAGAAAAGGCCAGAAAGGAAACAATTATGAAATTATTTGTGAGTAATACCTGTAACTTCATCCGCCAGTTTGCTTTTGATGATCTTCCTGAATAGCCCTATTTCTGTCCAAATTTCCATGGTCTAGGCATACCAATGTGAAACACAACCCAATGTATCTATGAAATAGTTTTGGTGACTCCAAATTCTAATAGTTTATAGATGAGCAACTGAGCTGATGCAATCTGCCTTTGATGGCCGTACATCATGAACGGCAAGAGACTGTCGAAATTCTAGTAGGCTATGTTATATCGCAACAATTTTTATCCGCCATTGTATATCCTGAACCGATATGCTTGTGCCGGGAATTCTCGGACTAATGATGTTTTTCGAAGCTTAAACCTTTCCTAATTGGAATAGTTTTTGGCCAGGGCACGTTTAACTTACCTTTTGTGATCTTATAGCTTCAGCTGCGATACTTTTACCTACACCACTTAATTACACCAAAAAACTCTTTGAGTAACTGCAGTAACTATCTTCTTTTCTTGACGATTAATTTGAACACGGTTAACGATATGTGAAAGAGTTTAAACCACAAAAATTTTACCACAAATTGTTATGTATTATTATTGTATTTTATTTTAAGGAAGTGGCGTCTATTTTGCCATTAGACTATCTAAAAGTCTGGCTTAACCCAAAACACCTTACCTTCTTCCTTCGAAGGCATGATCCGTAGCCAGAATTAGATATTTAGTATACAGAAAAATGATATGTAGTATAATATTCATCATTTCAAGACTCACTCACCATTTGCTGATGTAAAAGATGCACCTAATTGAAATGAATTCCTGAGTAAATATTAAAAAAAACACTGAAATGCTGCATAACTAACAAATATATTTTAACAAAAAAAAACTACTATACAAATATTTATTGCTGTGAATTTGGTGGTTTAAAACATTTTATCATTTTGTTTGTATCATTACAAGTTATAATTTTATCGGTAATGTTCCTTAAACATGTTGTTATGGTATCGACGTCTGACGGTGTAAATATTTCGATTTGCGATAAACTTTCCTGCAAGATGTAATTAGATTATATAGAAACAAACATCCAGAAAATTACAACTTACTTTAACTTTATCAGTTAATATGGTTCCGTCTTGTGTAAGAGTGCCTGCTTTCAAGGACATACACTTTATGTAACACAATTTTTTCTCGGAAAATTGATGTTGTTGTCCTTTAGTAACCAGATCGTCTATCGTTAAATCATTTTCTGTCAAACATATCTTGAAGTGGGCATCATCAGCGTATGGTGTTAGTAATTTAAATATAAATGGAGTTTTTTGTTCCTCATTGGAAGATCCTACCACCTAATAATAGAAGATTCAAAGTTAATTAATAATTAAAAGCACCATGTCTAATTTTTGTTTATATACAGGCCATAGACAAAATAATATAATTACCATGCAACATAATAAATGTTGTTGCATGTTGGCAACATTGCTTACGTCTAAATAATGTGACGCGTATGAATCGCACAATTTATATGTCTTTGTCTCAGTATATTATAAGTTCTTTATTCTGAGAGGGTTAAAACAAACGATCGCTACAATGGGATAATTCTCGGACTTTGAAAAGATTCAAAAAAATTGGGGTCTAGTTACCGCGAGCTAAATTGTTAAACGTTTCACATAGAGTAATATATAAATTATTAATTTCATAATTGTTTTGCGTGGTCTCAGCAGAAAGGCACTGAGAACCTTATTTCGCTGCCTTTCATTGGTTAGTTTATATGACCATTACAGGGACCTGTAAAGAAAATATTTTATTACGAAAGCACTTCATTGGTTGAGGATTTCATACGCACCTCTGACGTCATATTCTACTGGACAATTAAATTTGAAATAAAACCCAAAAGTACTTTTTGAAAACAATTAATTATATTAAATTAAATTTATTAAAATAGAATTCTATATAAATACAAATATTATAAAATATTAAAAAGTTAAAATACAAGTAAAAGCAATGCCAAGTCACACACACATATCCTTAATCTAGTTAACTTGGGTTGTTTCTTCCAAGGAAAACGACTTCTGTTTTTTTATTTCCGCACATACACTGAATACACAACACTTTTGAGAATTAATACACATTACAATCAAATAATAGTTATTATAATTAAGGCACAAAAATACTGATCGTACTCAATGTCAGACACACGAAAATGGAGTCATAAAGAAACCGTAGAAACAAACAATCGTGTTATAGAAATTAGCCAATCTAATGCCTTTGTAGGGAAATACAAGTGAACCAATCAAAAAAGTGTTCTCAGAGCCAGCATTTGTTGAACCACACAAAACATTTCCTCAGTTTCGCCTATTTAAGTAAAACCTCTATATATACTTTATGACATTTCTCTAGCGACAGTACAATAATGCTGTCGTTACCGATATTGCGTAGATCAATTATGTCCAGACAACAACAAAATGGCAAAAATCTTTAAGGGCGGTAGGGTAAATATTGATTGAACGGCTTCACGATATGTATTCTAAAAACTATTGAAGTATAAATGTCTATCATTTATCGAGAAAGTATTTATGAAAATACTGACCGAGCGAGTGTTCGCCAACAAGATGTCGTTCACTACTTTTCAAGATAGTAGTCAATGTTACTATACTAAAAGTTTGCGAAAACAGTCTTTTCGCTATATTCGTAGTATATTGAGTCTTTTATCAATCTCCGTGATATTATTCCCATTGCGGAGCAACATGGTTCAGAGTTAATAAGAAAAAGACCAAAGTATTGAAAATTGACAGATTAGAGAACAAGTGCATAAATTTAAGTTGTTAGAGTCAGTAATACAGGAGAAGAAAGTTGCATCTACCGCCGAAGTAATAAGCCAAATCGGCCAAGCTACCGGAACTTTTGCTTCTCTAAGATAATTCGTGTGGAAGACTGGAAATGTTACGCCTTTTTCGAACGCTTATCCTGCTACTCCTTCTATACGGCTCCGACACTTTTTCAGGCCGGCCACTGCAAGCTAGAAGTCTTTTAAAGACGGTGATTAAGGTAAATTCTACGTGTAATTTGATTAAAAAGCAACAATCAGTGCATAATTGAGGAGTAAATTCATAAACGCAGGTTACAATGATTTGAATGTCGGTCGAATTAAAGCTGAATGAATTTCTCACAGACTTCGCCACAAGAAATCGATCTTTGGGATGGAAGACAAGAAGAGAAAAGAACAGCGGGAAAAACACATGAATCAAGACGAAGAAAGCGATTTGAAAAATAGGAGCCTCAAATCGGCCATGCAGAATGTCTATCGTAACTTCTTCTTTTGGGCGGGTAGTGCGGTCCTGCTGGAACATGTCCTATATAAGGTGGGGCAAAAGTACCGCTACCATTTTGTGTTATATAACGTTTAGCTCAGTCCCGCTTTAACCATTGTGTTATGTAGACGTCCAAATTTTATTATCGATAAATATACGCAACAAGAACGAGCAGAAATAGTTACTATTATAGTTACTACTAGATTAAATATAATCATTTCATTATTGCCACTCAGCGGAAATTAAGTGAAAAATATCCTAATCGTCCAGTGCTTCAAAAAACCACAATTTATCGTTAACATGCGAACTTTCGACAGTAGGATACAACAGCAGACAGGCCTCATTCTGGAAGACAACGCATATTTTAACATTACATATTTCTGGACGCAGTTTAAAGTGAATTTTGAAAACTGATTTGAAAATATTCCCGTATAAAATTCACTTAGTCCAAAAATTACTACCGAGAGATCCTGATCAACGAGTTGAGTACAATTATGCAATCCTAAGACCGTCTGGTGAAATTGAAGATTTTTAATCTAAATTGATAATGAGCGATGAAGCCCATTTTCTTCTCAGTGGACACGTCAATAAATAGAACAGTTGGTTTCTCGGAACACAGCATCCCCAATTAATTCATGAAACACCATTGCATCCAGTAAAAATAATTGTATGGTGTGGTATTTATGCTGGAAACATCATTGGTTCCAATTTTTTTGAAAATAACCAAGGTGTTGCTGTTATTATTACTGCTGAACGATATCATGGCACGATTCGAAATTTTCTTGTGCCTGAAATGGAAGGGCAAGGACTAGTGGACATATGGTTTCAGCAAGATAGGGCCACAGCATACACAACTCGTTCAACAATTCATTTATTGAAGGACGCTTTTCCACGAAGTGACGACTTAGCATGACTAGCCAGATCTTCGGATTTAACAGCGCCAGATTTAACGTCTTAAGGACAATATTCGTCACGAAATTGAAAAAATTCAGCTTCAGATGTTGCAGGATGTCTGAAAAATGCCTTTAAAAGAGCCGAAAGTTGTATAGCGAATCGCGGTCACCATTTAGCGGATATAATTTTTCAATCATAACGAAAAAAAAAACCTAAAGAATAAACTTTTTATGAAAACCAAACTTACTTATCTGTTCTTTGAGCAAAGTTATAGGCAATCAAAATGACAGCGGGACTTTTACCCCACGTTCATTCAATTCATCATTCAATCTGTAATAAAATACTGTTAGTGGTTGATGATAGTGATTTTATCAACATCCTTTTCAACTTATTTAAAAAGATGGTCAGGTGACACCACCAGTTTAAAATACACACTAAATAGTAACTTTTTTGGATGTATTACCTGCTCGTCAGCATCCTGTAATTTTTTTATTAAAACTATGATATATTTCCAAACACATCATTGATTAAAGGGCGTTTTTATGACCATGGGAAAATACTTACAGACCCAAGTCCCAATATAAAATCGACCAAGTTGAAGTCATTTTGATAATAGGGTCATTCCATGATTACTTGACAGAAATTACCAAATATTAACCGTCAACTGTCTAAATTGAAGTCTTATGCCTATTTTTTTATTATTTCGGAAGAATAATTGCAATACTGACCCTTAGAAACCGTCTCGAGGTATAGAAGTTATAAGAATTTAGATTAAATTTATGATGTTTTAAGCTGCTAAATAATATGAAAGTTTTGCTCTAACTATAAATATTTTTAATAAAGCAGTCTGTTTATACTTATTTATACACCAAGTAAACTTATCGCGCACATAACGCGAAAACCTGTTCATCTTTAGAAAGTAATATTAAACATATTTTGCTTACATTTGATACCCATAAAACTGCAGTCACCAACAAACCTTGAACAAATTTCATTTTTCACTAATTTTTACAAAACTGTTAACATGTACTAGTCATCAATAGTATTTATACCTAAATTACTTCCAACAAAATCTTATCTGAAAGTTTAATCGATGTGCAGTATTTTGCTATCTAATGACTGTCCATTATTTTATTTTTCATTTATGATTGTATTTGAGATATTAAAATTGAACGAACATTGAAAAAAGGTGTTTATATATAATGTTTATTTTTCTTTTCACATAAATTATGCTACATAACAATTATACAAGTGCGGGTTATGGATTAGTTTTTAATCTAAATTATAGAAATTACCTTTCGTATTAGATTTTTTAGATATGCAATGCGACAAAGAGGTCCTCTTACTGTTGCGATAGTCATGGGTTTGAATCCTGCTGGGGCATGGCTGAAATTTATGTTTGTAATTGTTTAAAAAGTGTGATTATCCTTAGGGAATCAGAAAAGAAAAATGGTCCCAGTCAGGCCTTTAAGCAGGCTGGGTAAGGCTGGATTCGTTCTGGGATCAACTCCAAGTTGGTCACTCGCCATTCAGTAGGTTTAATGTCGTGGTTCAGAGCCCAATTTTAAAGGATTCTTAACAGTGTTCTCATTATTAAATTTGATCTTGTACATTTGAAACCAATTTCATGTTAAAGTCCCAGTGACAGATTTCACTTCTTAGTATATGTTATTTTGTCGAAATATGATATGAAAAATTATTTTCAGTGTATTGAGAATATCTGAATTTGAGCCGATTAAAACGCATTTGCGGAAAGTTTTACTTTTTTTACTTCAATTGGAAGGAATAGGCAATTGAAGGTTATGAAATGCTGTGTGAAGTTTATAGCAACCATGCTCCATCGATTTCAATGTGCAACCATGCTCCATCGAATACTGATTTCGACTTTTTAAAAGTGGTGATTTTGACACTGAAGACAAAGAGCGACAAAAAAATAGGAAGAGAATTTGAAGGCATTACTCGATGAAGCCATAGTTGGGGACTGCGCGAAGGACTGCCGAATTATGACACAACAATTTTATTCTTCCGTATGACAACGCTCAACTACATGTTACGAAATCGGTGAAGACATTGTAGAAAATATTAAAATGGGAATTACTACACCACCCGCCCTATTATCCAAACCTTGCTCCTTCTGATTATTACTTGTTCTGACATATGATTCGGACAAGCTTGAGAATCACATCACTTATGAAGATAATAACAAATCGGTCGATTCGTGGATAGCGTCAAAAGATACATCGATACATTTCGAGATCGAATCCGTAAAAAGATAGAGGATTATCTGAAAGATGGGACAAAAGTAGCGACTCTAGATAGACAATACTTTGAATAAAATTCATTATACCGATTTTTCGCAATAAAGGTTGAAATAAAAATAATTCTTTAAAACCAATTTAATTTGCTTAAAAGATACCCCGGTATCAAAAAAAAAAACACTGGAGACTTAGAAATTAGTGAACGCGTAACAACAAAACGTAAAATATGAACAAAATACAGAGTCCCAACAGATAAAATTGTGCTATTAGATAAACAAATCAAATAGAAAATTGGTATTGCCGAAAATTAAATGTTTCTGAAATTCTAGACAATTTAGGAACTAATTCGGAACTAATTATATCCTTTGGAAGACTGACAGTAAATCAATTGAAATTGGCCGATTTGTAGATGTTAGGTGGTGAATAAAATGTATGTCGAAAAGATGGAATTATTTACAAAAACTTCTTAGTACTAATACTTCTTAGAACGGAAATAACCAACTACATCGTGCTGATAGATATAAAACATTATCTACTCCAAAGGAAGTTAATAACGCGATTCAGCAAATCGTCAATGCCAAAAAAGCGCCAGACTACGATCTAATAAGTAACTAAATAGTTAACAAATACCAAGAAAGGTTATAATAAAACTTGCAGATTTATTCAATGCTACACTGCATCTATACCTTTACAGCGCAAGAATAAATCATCCAAAGAACAAAACTTCTTATCGGCCACTGCGGCCAATCATATAGAAACTACTCGAGAAGGTCCTCTTGAAAGGCCTCATTCAATAATTAATCAAGTACATCGTACTACAGATCTAATCGCAAAAAAAATCGAGATCAAAACATATCCCAATTCCTCGATATAGCAACTCTAACTACTTAAACCAGTAAGTCAAATTTTCAAATTATATATTTCTGATAGTCAGTTCAGAATACGAATATCTCTAAATGCAAAGGTGTAATAACAACTCCCTCTGTTCGCTGACGATACTGCTTAAAGTCTTACTCTTTACAAGCAGTAAATATGAGACAGCTCAACAATATTATCAATTTAAACAAAAATGACGTAATATAAACAGGGGTATTGTACAGGCTTTCCGAAAACTATTGTAGTAATAGAATCCCTAAATTGTTTCATAATATCGTAATTACATTGTTGTAATGTAAACATGTTTTGATATACAACAAAAATGCAATATTTTTATTTAGCAGCGTATATTAATGTAATTACAGTAATTTATATCAGAATATTTGTACCAAAAGCTTATTTAAAGTTAAACGACGCCTGCCTAATCGTTTTTAAATTGATTTTATTATTAATACCCTTCAATTATACTTTATTGTTATTATTAAGCGCAACCTACTATTAATAAACTATAATGTATAAATATGTTTTTGTTATAATAATTTCAGTGGATATATATTGTTATAGATAATAGTAATATGTTAAAATCATATGTGTATGTTAATATGTTGTGTCATCATTAAAATATTTCGTAATACATGGTTTATATTTTCTTGGCAGCAGGAAAAATATATCTGAATATATTGTTGCTCGGTTCTTGCATGTATTCTAATCACTTTTTTCTTTAAAAAGGCATTTGTTAAGAAACAATAGTACAATATATACATATATATATATTAATGTAGATATTTTCAAACATTATGTAGAACTTTTCAATATTTCTGACATGTCGATACCGTGTCGAAAGAACGATATTAGATTGACAGCTATACAATAATTTTTACAGTTTTTCAGAATTTTGAAAAACACTGAAAACACTCTGCCTTTAGAATTGTACTAGTAGATCTACTTTTCAATGCCAATCACCATGCATCATATAAAACTATTATTTGTTTGCCTGGCTGGCAAGACACTGCAATAATAAAATCGTTCGAAGTTGTATTTTCGTGTGGTAGCCTTTTTCTCTTCTTTCGGATCTTTTCCGAAAACGTTTCATTTCGAACCATTTCAACATCGCGGTTTCATTACCTGCCAGACAAAAAACAAATGTTTTCTATGATAAATTGAAACTGACAGTGGATCTAAGTGAAAATAATCGGAGTCCAGGAGAGCACATTGATAGTAAATCAAAATATGCATGGCCGAGATTATGACTGTGCATATGATGGAATCAACAAGGTATAGTGTATTACAAGATCCTAAAAGTAAACGAAGTGTTACTGCAGATGTCTACCGATGTCTGTGAGACAAATTGAATGATATACTGTTGCAAAAAAGAGCAGCAATAGCGAATGACAGAGGCAAAATCATCCTCTTTCATGACAACGCCTCGCTACAAGTTGCAAAATTTGTGAAGGATACTGTGTACACTGTTAAAATAACTACCCATCAGCCTTTTGAATGCCACTTGTTCAGATCGATGCAGCACGATTTGGCTGGCACGCGATTTCGAAATGTTGAAGAAGTGCGAAAATGGATCGACGATTGGATCGCTGCCAAACCAAAATAATTCTTTAGAGACTGTAACGCTATGTTGTCGAGATATGGCAAATAGTTACAGAGAATTATGGAAAATAGGTTGATTAATACATATTGTGCCAATAATATTGTTCAAATACCCTTTCAAAACAATCCCTAACTCTAGGTGTTACCTATTTGTAGATTAAATAATATATCCGAAAATCATTTATATTTAGAAAAATCCCCTTAATTGTCGCGCATTGTTATAGCTTTAAAATCTTTGTTTAAAATTTCTAGGGTAGAACACCGCCATAAATGTTCCCACATCAAGTACCACATCTAATTTTTATCACATCCTACGTTAGATATGCTTCGTACAGCCTTAATTTACAAATTAACTGCTCTTCTATTGTAAATGTATAAATATATAAGCAAGACGAGTACGGTATGTAATTCACAAATTTAAATAAAGTTATACTACTTAAGCCAAAACTGAGAGTAAAACTTATAGAGTATTCAGGTTCGTGTGGCTTGATTCGTTTTAATCTTCCGATTCTTGCAAGTTATCCAGTAGGTATATCAGTAAATAATAACTTTTTTTCAGTTTTAAGGCGAAATTTTGCATAAAATTCATCAGTAATCGTGCAGTTCTTCGTTGATAGCGATAAGTATTGGTTATTAATCGTAGAACTTTGTTTAGGTAGCAATGAATTACTAGTCGTTATAATGAAATAAACCAATATTTTTTATCTTAAGCTCAGTTGAGAGTATCTTTCAACTAGCAAGTACAGTTCCTCGATTTTGAGTTTTGATCTGCTCTGCTTTTTGTCTAACGTGATATACAAACATATGAGAATTATTTTTTATTCAAGTACAATTTTATTATTAATGAGGTTTCTGTATATATGACGGATTAAATAATTCGGATATTGCACTTGACATATTTATTGTGGTATTTGTGATTGTAAATTAACATCTAAAGGTGCAAATATTTATCTAATTATACATTATAACTCTAATTATATCATATAAACTGCTTTACTTTAATAATTCGAACACTAGGAATTAAGACTAAAATATTTATCAATGAAATATATTTTGAATGTGTTTTTAAATGTGCCGTTTGCAGTGAGTTCAATATTAATAGAAATATTTTCATCAATTGTCGATCAATTTACTGATTATTGCTAGCACAGAATAAGATCTCCGAATTATCTAAAAATATTTATATTCAGTTTGTATGCTTCGAAAATAAATATTCTCACCGTAGCAAACGTGTCCAAAGATAAATCAATGATTTTCCCAGCTCTTATAACTATAGGTTTCTTCCCATTTTCCATAATAATGAGGTAAGCTTTCTGACATTTTAAATCCAAATCTAACCAGTTCGTAATATATATATCTGTGATAAGTGTATCGCTCTAAAAATGGTTATGACATAAACATAATAAAGATGATAATAAATTATGTACTTCGTTAGAAAGCAAAGATCCATAGTAGCAATAGAGAAATACTTCCCAACTCATGGTAATCACAAATGATACAATGGTGAAGAAATCAAAAGTCCACAGTTCAACCTGTAAAAAAACATTAATATTTTTAAAATTTTCTATTGCTCGAACAAAGTATTAAATGTATTAATAATGATTATCATTAAATACTACACCTAACATTATACTTACAAATAAAAACTGGACAAAACCCAAGCAGATTACGAAAACGCTAGCTCCAAACTGCCAAAACAAAGCTATTGAAAAAGTGTTTTCGATATCATTTACAAAACTAGAAAGGGTAACAAATCAGGCATGTTACAAAAAATAAAATATAAAACGCGTTACTTACTCTTTAATCAAATTATATCGTTTCACACATTTACATATATCATCATATATATACTGGTTTTTAAACTTATAAAGTTCATCTCTAGTTAATTTGTCACCGAATTTGGATACATACTCATCAGCATGTTTGATAATATCACGCAGTGTTGCTTTAATTAACTTAATTTGACTAGCTGCTTGATAAATTAATCCAGCAATTATACAATCCGTAGAAGAGTTTCCGAAGCATGCATTACATATACCTGCACATATCGTGGAAATATAGTTAGATCGCAGAGTACCATCTATTCGTTAACAGTGTATTTTAATATTTTATCTTTTAACAAAAACCAAAATGTCACTTCGATGAATCAGTTGTTTTTTCTTTATAACTTTATTATTAATTTGAACTAGTCATTGTAATTGTTTTGTATTTCTAAAGCAATAGTTTGTGTGGTTTGTTTAAAAGTGATCGCATAATATTGAAGACGATCCAATTGAAGGATGTGTGTGAAACGAAAATGAATGAACACCAAAAATTACAGCAAAAATACAGGATACAGTTTTGGATAAGACGGTCGATCGATCTAGAAACAGAACGAAATTAGAAACTTTAGGCATTTCACTCATTTTCATTATTATCATCATCAATTCGTAGCTGACGCTTCGATATAAGTCGCTGCTACAGTCGCAGGATCCAATCTTTCACCACTTTTGTTGAATTGCCACGATCGTTTTGGGCTCGGATAACTTTAGTGTTCTATTTCCCAAATCCCTCCTTCATTTTGGATAAGATTTCGGGTACCACCATGACCCCAAACCAAAACAAAAGACTAAGGAACTGTTAGACCTCTTTAATTCCGAATAATGATATTATTGATTTAGTCTTTCCAACGCTTTAACACTTTTGGAAACCATCAACAGAGAGTTAGAAACATTCCTGTTACCTGAAGAACTAAACCCTGTCGTCAGTAGCGCGTTCCAAAACAATAAGGCAAAGTCATTTAGTAGTTATAATGCTCGGGAATTAAAAACAGAAAAGTATATTTAGACAAACAAATTAAATTATAAAACTGTGTATAGATAAAAATTAGATTTTAATATAAAGACCGATTTCTTTAAGGAAATTAATAATTTGGGCACATTTTGAGATCTGAACACAAGAACATAAATTCCTTCGGTGAATCAGATAAGCCATAACTTCTACTGATGGGTAATACGATTTCTGCACTTCGTTAAAGCATGGGAGACTGGCATTGATCATTAACAATTGGGACACAGAGGTCGCTCAATTCGATCCATTAGGAAGGAATTGGTAAATTGACAGTGACTAATCAACAGCCTGTTTAATTTTATTTGTAATTCTCTCTCCTAAAGAAATAGCAGAAGAAAATAAGCACTTGTTAACGGCACTCAAACTACTGTACACTATCTTACGATCTATATATGGGGAAAATATTTATAACATAATGAATTTATAATTTATTGGCCATTTTTAATAGCGTTTTTGATTAGGGTAAGCCATTTCATTTCCAGGTATGCCTTTCTCTCTGAGCATAATCAGACTGTATCATTCAATAATTTGTTCCACTAACAGGAAAATACTTTATATTAATAGTTTGTAGAGGGTTTGGCGAGCCAGAGCATAAGCATAAGCTAGGTTTTAGCATGCCTATTAAGTGATACTATAAGGTTTAGATACTTTCGATAGGATTTTCCGTATTAAGTTAGTGTTCAGAAATCTACCAAATGAGTGGGTTGGCTAAATGCAATCAAAAAATTATTTCGTGGAAACCGATTTTCGTCAAACGGAGAGGTAATAATATCTGCGCTAGAGAATATTTTACAGACTACTTCCTGAAAACCAATACAGTAATGAAATCTATAAATTGAAAGATCGTTGGAATAAGTGTACTGAAGCCGAACAAAATTGTATTGAAAAATTATATGTTATGCGAGCTTATAAACGACCCAGTATATTCAAATATATTCAAATGTCAAGAATTACCTTTTTACTTACTTATAAATATGAAGAACAATGTAAAATAATATATACAACCATTCTTGAATGGATCATAAGGTAACCACAACGCTGTCGGTAGGCTTCTTGCATCATAAAATAATGGTCTTGTACACCACGTAACCAGCGTTATCACACAAGTGATCACAAAATAAATATATGTATTCCTACATAATCTACTTGTTTCTTCCAGAATTTTTTTATGGCCATCATAATAAGTATTAAATACATCGTGTTCTAACCACTTCAAGGTTTTCCTTGTATTTTCTGGATATAGTCGGATAGTCAGATACTTCAAAATAGTTATGCCTATTTCGGAGAACATAAATAAAGCATCCATCACTATTTTAGCATTCAAGTCGTTGTTAGCAAACAAATAAAGTAAAACTAATATGGGCATGGACAATGTCAAGGTGCAATGACAAAACGCTGCATGAACATAATACAACCATTTAGGTAGACCGTTAAAGGGATACATTCCAAATACTTGCAATGGTCTAAGCATCAAGCGAAATGGTTGGTACAAAATAGATTTTGTATCAGAAATCCATATATCTGACATTTTCGGACATCAAGATCAAACAACTGCTATAACTTGACGTAAAATAAGGGGCTTATATATTATGTCTTAATTATATATAACACAACATATACAATTTTAATACGTATCAGATACTTAGGATATTAAAAATTAATGTTATAAAACAATTATTTTATAATTATGTATTTAATGATCGAATATTATTAATGTTAGGTTCTTAGGTATATATTCTGATTTTTTGATTCATTTTTAAAATGAATTGATTACGAAAAATTTATATAATTTGTATTAATCACATTATTTACAAAGTTATAGAAGACATACATATACATATTATATAGTTATAGAATTACAAAGTTTTTTCGTTTTTTGTGGCAACATGGCAATACATGCATCCATTTTCGAACTTTTCCAGTATTTCGAAGCCATATGCCACTCAAGCCAAGTATACCATCGACTTCAACATTGAACATTGAACTTGGTAATTGACTGGTCTGTTACTCGCTATTGCTGATCATTTTTATAATAATATGTTGTTCAATTTCAAAAGACAACAATGTAACAATTTTAATAGGTTTTAGCATTACGAAGAACGATACATCTTCCTGATCCCACCGCTTTGGTGCCGATGTGGATAGCCTCACTGCTCCACCCCCCTCGGTGCGTCAAATGTGCCGTCCATCACGACACTAGATCCTGTACCAAATTCCCAGAAGCACCCCCAAAGAACAGCAAATGTGGCGAATATCACACTGCAAACTTCACCGGTTGCAACTGCAGCTCTACTCCGAGAAAACCAAAAATTCCGATCGAAACCAGACTTCCACAAGGTTCGACATTGAGCAGCCAAGGTAACAGGAAGCTAGCCCAAAAATTAAAAGCAAAATTGAAAGACGTCATGATAACCTACGATGTGGACATCGCTCTCATCCAGGAGACTTTCTAGAATCCCTCGCATCATCTCTCTTTCGAACACTTCTACGTCTACAGAAACGATAGAACCCCGGATCGAGGCAGTGAAACCACCATTCTTGTTAGAAAAAGGGTCAAAAAGGAGCTCCTACTCTCGTTACCAGCAAACAATTTTGAAACAACCTCCATTAAAATCGATACCCAAGAATACCACCCCCTTAGTGAGTACATACCTGTATAAGAAATCTTCTGCATTATAGTACACAGACTACTGATCATTCGTCGAAGGAAAATTTCAAAAATAATAAGTGGCGATTGCAACGCTCACCACCCCACCTGGGGGTGCTCCAGAACGAATAGAGGTAACAGCACGGTAGCTATAAGTGCATATTTGGACTATGATCTTGTCCTGCCAGATGAAACCCACCCACCATCCCAAATCAGTTTCTCAAGGCGCAGCAAGTGTTCTTGATTACTTTATTCTTCAAGACGTAAATCGCCTTTCCGAAGTTCGAGTCCTTGATGAACTAGATTCTGATCATCGTCCACAATCGTCCACCATTCAAGTCCCACTTACAAGATTCAAGAAAAAGACCGACTGAGAGAACTGCCAAACTTTTCTCCTGCAATCCGCAGCTCGAGGAAGCCGTACCCAAGCTAACCCCAACCCCAACCATGGGGAAATAACCTTCCCGCTTCTATTAAATGCGAAATTCGTATTAAAAATGATCTAGCTCGATTCACCCTTGATGCTTCGGACAAAAGGGAAGCGAACAGATCATGCAAGATGGTCAGGGAGGCCGTCTCGACTTGGCGAGCGATAAAATGAAGAAATTCATTTCTCGCGGACCAAAGACTGGACGATCTCCCTTCTTTATTATGAGGGTGTAACAGTTTCCAGCGTCCTGGAAAAACACACATATAGCAGTTATTCCCAAGAAAGGAGCAACACCATCCCCATCTATTTACGGGTCTATCAGTCTTCTTGGTGCAATTGCAAAGCTTGCCGAGAGGGCAATACTCTACGCTCTCAACTCTTTCACAAAAGGAAATAACATCATTCCTAAGGAACAATTCAAGTTTTCTCGCTCACCATTAATTTGTCCATCAGGCTACTCGTTTACTACTACATATACATCACGCTCTTGACTGGCGTGAAGCTCTCATCAAGTCACATCTATTGAACAGATCTTTCTAGATCAAAATTAGGAAAACTCTTTCCACACAAAAATGAATCAAAGCTGGCGTACCTTAGGGTTCCCCGCTGGCTTCAATCATATTCAAACTCTTTATTTGAAATCTTCCGAGAAAATCTTCGGATCACATTGACGTCACGTTTTCTTTGACTTCCACAAACAATAACTCTGAATATGTTCATCAATTGTCGATCAATTTACTGATGATTGCTAGTACAGAATAAAATTTCCGAATTTAAAAATATTTTCATTCAGTTTGCATGCTTCAAAAATAAACATTTTCACTACAGCAAATGTGTCTAAAGACAAATCAATGATTTTCCCAGCTCTTATAACTATAGGTTTCTTCCCATTTTCCATAATAATGAGGTAAGCTTTCTGACATTTTAAATCCAAATCTAACCAATTCGTAATATATATCTGTAATAAGTGTATCGCTCTAAAAATGATTATGACATAAACATAATAAAGATAATAATCAATTATGTACTTCGTTAGAAAGCAATGATCCGTAGTAGTAATAGAGAAATACTTCCCAACTCATGGTAATCACAAATGATACAATGGTGAAGAAATCAAAAGTCCACAGTTCAACCTGTAAAAAACAATTAACAGCAATTAATTTAAAAATATTTAAAAAAAATTTTATTGTTCGAACTAAGTATTAAATGTATTAATAATGATTATGATTTAATACTACACTTAACGTTATACTTACTAATAAAAACTGAAGAAAACCCAAGCAGATTACGAAAAAACTGCCAAAACTAAGCTATTGAAAAAGTGTCTTCAACATCATTTACAAAACTAGAAAGGGTAACAAATCAGGCATGTTACAAAAAAATAAAATATAACACGCGCTACTTACTCTTTAATCAAATTATATCATTTTACATATTTACAAATATCATCATATATATAAACTAGTTTTTCAACTTATAAAGTTCATCTCAATACATACTCATACATACTGTTCAACACATACTCATGCATATTGGATAATATCACGCAGTGTTGCTTTAATTAACTTAATTTTACCAGCTGCTTGACAAATCAATACAGCAATTATACAATCCGTAGAAGAATTTCCGAAGTTAGCATTAGAACTACCTATAAATATCGTGAAAATAGAGTTACGCATCTTTAAGTTATTTACCAGCTTGGGCAATAAGATCGCAGAGCAACATCTATTTGTCAACAGTGGGGTTGAAAATTCGACGTAATTTTGATTATTTATCTTTCGTAACAAAAACGAAAATGTCATTTCGGTGAATCAGTTGTTTCTTGTTTAAACATGATCGTACAAGCCTTGAAGACGACCCACATGAAGGATGTGTGTGAAGGAAAAATGCATGAACACCAAAAAGGCATTTAACTCATCTTCATCATTATCATCAGCATCAATCCGTAGCTGGAACTCGGAGATAAGTCGAAGAACTTCAAATATTCTTTTCCAAATTTCGGAACTTTTATTGAATTACCACAATCATTCTAGGCTTGGATAATTTAATGTCCTATTTTCCAAATCTCTCTGTATCACCTTGATCTATATATTTCTGGGCCTGCTTGCTGGCCCCTTTTTGCTGGTTTTGGATTTTTTTCGAAGTATACATATTTTCAGATTATAATAGTATTTTTAGTATTATAATAGATTTTGTTTCGAAGTATACATATGTTCAGGTAATCCATCCGTTGTTAATATTTTTGTTTTTTTATCACTCATTTTCAAGCCATATGTAATTCACACTATATCGAATATGATGAAGAATGTTGGAAGTCTTAACATCGGCATTAGTAAATTTTGCACTATTATCAGTAAACTTCAAACCAGTTAAGAAATTTTTAGCAGCATACTATACATCCTGTCTTCTTTTAAATGATTTTCCTCATAATATCTACAACTGGTGTATTTCATTACATTCGATATGTCAATTTAATTCTAAAGTATTAGGAAGATTTTATGCATCGTTTCATCATTTTGGATGAGATTTCGGGGTACCATCATGATCCCGATCCAATATAAGAGGCTAAGGAACGGTTGAACCTCTTTAATTCCGAACAATGATTTTAGTGGTTTAGTCCCCCCAATGCTTTAGCATTTCTGGAGACTGTCAACAGAGACCAATAAATATTAACGTAAGCTGAAAGGCGCCAGCTGTGCATTCCAAAACAATAAGGCGGAGACATTTAGCAGTTATAATGCTTAAAAATTAAAAATAATTAAACAAAATCAATAATCAAACCTATACAATAAATATCGTAACAAAAAAATATCTAGAGAAGCAAATTAATAATAAAACTGTGTTAATAAAAAGTCACCTTTAAATGAAACTGTATACCAGGTAAAATTAGATTTTAATATAAAGACCGATTTCCCTAAGGAAATTAATAATTTAGGCACGTTTTTATCTCAAAACGTGAACACATCCCTCTATCAATCAAGCAAGCCGTGACATTTTCGGATAGTTAATAAGCTCGTCCATTTTTTTAAAACTTGGGAGACTAACATTGATTTCTCACTATTGGGACACAGAGGTCGCTCAGTTGGACCCACTAGGAAGGAATTAGTAAATTGACAGTGACCAATTAGCAGCCTGTTTAATTTTATTAATGGGGAAATATATTTATAATATAATTTATTGATCATTTTTAATAGCGTTTTTTGACGAGGTTATAATTCAATTTGTTTCCAGGTATGAATTTGTATCTGGACATAATCAGAGTGAATCATTCCAGAATTTGTACCACTAGCGACTATCAGGATAATACATTATTGATAGTTTGTAGTGAGTTTAGGGAGTCAGAGCCTAAGCATAAGCCAGGGTTCTTTAGCATGATTATTAAATGAGATTATAAGGTTTAGAACCTCCTTCATTGCGAACATTCCAGCTGTAAGAATAGTGGAAACAGAAAGCGCACTAAAAAGTTTGTCATATTGTCAGATACCTTCGTACAGATACGGAACAAAATTCGTATTCAGAAATCTACCAAGAAAGTGTTCAGAAATCTACCAAAAAAGTGTTAACTAAATGTAAAGAAAATTATTTAAAAGAAAGCGATATTCAATAAACGAAGAGGTAATCTATAATCTAAATCTATAAATTGAGAGATCGCTTCATAACAAGTTTTAAATATATCGTACTTAAACCATTTCAAAGTTTTACCTTTTAAAAGAAATACCTCAAAATAGTTATGCCTATTTCGGAGAACATGAATAAAGCATCCATCACTATTTTAGTATTTAAGTCGCTCTCAGCAAACAAACAAGCTAAAACGAATACGGGCATGGACGCTGCATGAACATAATACAACTATTTAGATAGACCGTTAAAGGGATACATTCATTTTGTATCTGAGATCCATATATCTGACATTTTCGGAAATAAAAATCATACAACTACTGTAAGATGACGTAAAATATACAGCTTACATATTATGTCTTAATTATATATAACACAACATATACAATTTTAATACGTATCAGTAAGATGCATAATAAATTTTATATGGTAAGACGAAGCACGTAATTACAGTCTTAAAAATTGATATTATGAAACAATTATTTTATAATTATGTATTTAACAGGTCAATTGAAAAGTCCCCGGCCTACTATAGTAAAACACATTTTTTTAAATATTAGCTATTAGCCAAAATTAGTTTTTTTTTATTCAACATAATTCCCTTCAAGGATGATACACTGATTATAGCGATCCTCCAACTTTTCGATACTATTTTTATAGTACGATTTGTCCTTTGATTCAAAATAGGTGTCAATTTCGGCGATTATCTCTTCATGTGACGAAAATTTCTTCGCAGCGAGCATTCTTTTAAGATCTGAGAACAGGAAATAGTCGCTGGTGGCCAGATCTGGAGAATACGATGGATGAGGAAGCAATTCGAAGCCCAATTCGTGGATTTTTGCCATCGTTTTCACTGACTTGTGACACGGTGCATTCTCTTGGTGAAGCAGCACTTTCTTTTTCTTCAAATGCGGCCGTTTTTTTGGCGATTTCGTCCTTCAAACGGTCCAATAACGCTATGTAATAGTCGCTGTTGATGGTCTTTCCTTTTTCAAGATAGTCAATGAAAATTATTCCATGCGCATCCCAAAATATAGACGCCATAACCTTGCCAGCCGACTGTTGCGTCTTCCCCCGCTTTGGAGCGGGTTTATCGTGTGCTCGGATGACTGTCGATTGGACTTCGGAGTGAAATGATGGAGCTATGTTTCACCCATTATCACATAACGACACTGCTCCGAATCATTAACTCGTCGTTGTTTTTGAAACGTTGTTTTGAAAAAGTGAGCTCACGCAGCACCCACTTTGCACAGAGCTTTCTCATACCCAAATATTCGTGAATGATATGATGTACAGTTCAGTTGATATCTTCAGAGTGTCTGCTATTTCATTCAATTTCAATTTATGGTCATTCAAAATCATTTTGTCGATTTTTGTTATGTTTTCTTCGGTAACAACCTCTTTTGGGCATCCACTGTGTCCACCGTCTTCGGTGCTCATTTCACCACGTCTAAACTTAGCATACCAATACTTGATGGTTGATTTTTATGGGGCAGTGTACTTCAACTGTATTTTTCCCTTCAAAAAGCAATATTTTATCAACACGCGAATTTCCTTTTTATCAATTTTTTCACAATAACAAAAGTTTTTAAAGTGGTGTTAATATCGAATATGTTCATAGATTTTCGCCAAAATTTGTCGTTGTTGACTTGAAAGCCAATTCACCTTCTCCTTACGCAAATTTGCCGTCAGAGAGTACATCGTCTGCGATCAAATATGGAAAGTAACAGTCAAAGAATGGAAATCAAAACTAATAAGAAATAAATGTCCCATCTATATAATAAAATTTTTTTGTTATGAGTACAAAAAAAAATTAAATTGGAGATAGTTTGCTAAAGAACCGATAATGAAAAATAAGACATTTTGATAAACACTTGTTCTACTATTGTATGTGTCAGGTTCATTTTTGACTCGAACCGGTGTTTGCCAAAGAGATGTCTTCCTATTGCTTTTCAATATAGTAGAGGATCTAATTATTTGAAAAGTATAAAATGGCAATGAGCTGTCAGGCCATATAGCCTAATAAATAAAGAAAATATCAAGTTAAATCATCAGGTACATACATTATAATCTATAATTTCTTTCAACTTATAATGGTAATTGGAAATAATAAAATAAATAAAGATGCACTAAGATTTATTTGCAAATAAAATATACGTTGAAAGTTAAATGTTCTTGGATTACTTGAAATATTTCTATTAATTGTCGATCAGTTTACTAATCACAGCTAACACAGAATAAGATCTTCTCATTATCTAAAAATATATCTGATTGGAATGTGTGTGTTAAAAGTATACAATACCAGTCATACCGTAGCAAAAGTATCCAATGATAAATCAACCACTTTTCCAGCTTTAATGACCAATGGTTTTTTTCCATTTTCCATTATAGTTAGATAAGCTTTTTGACACTTTTGGTCCAAATCAAACCAATTTGTAATATAAATATCTATGATAAGAGTATCACTCTAAAATGTATATAAAATAACTATAAAGTAATAATAATAATAATCAAGTATATACTTCATTAGAAAGCAAAGATCCATAGTAACAATATAAAAACACTTCCCAGCTCATAGTAATTACAAAAGATACAATGGAAAAGAAATTGAAGGTCCACAGTTCTACCTTTAATTGTTAAAATATATGTAGTATGTCATATAATAAAAATCAATAATTAAGTAGTGGTACATTATTGATTACGTTTTCGCTTAACTATAAAGACTACTTACAAAGAAAAATTGTACGCAACCTAAGCATATTACAAATACACTAGCTCCAAATTGCCAAAATAAAGCCGCAGAAAATGTATCTTCTATATCATTTACAAATCTATAAAAAAATTATCAATTATAACTTATAATTATATTATTATTCATCACACACTCCTTGACCAAGTTGTATCTATCTACACATTGGCATATATCATCATACATATGTTGGTTTCTTAATATAATAATTTCATCTTTAGTTAATTTGCCACTAAACTTGGATACATGTTCATCGGCATGTTTTATAACATCGCGTAAAGTTGCTTTAATCAACTTAATTTGACCTGCCGCTTGACACACTAATCCTGCGACCAAACAATCCATAGAGGAATTTCCAAAGCCTGCATTGGAAACACCTAAAAATAATTAATAGTAAAAAGGCATAGCAAAAATAAAATATTTCAAAACTTCCTAATAAATGGAAAAATGCTTACTCTGAATAATTAAAAGTTAATATGAAATGATTATATGCATATTTTACTCACATAAAAATATGTAAAACAATGTGCAATAATATATATAAGAATTGTTAAATGGGTCGTAAGGTAACCATAATGCTGTCTGTAATCTTTTTTCTTCATAAAAAACTGGCCTGATACCCCAGCTAAATAATGTTATCATACAAGTAATCAAAAACCAAATGTATGTATTCCGACACATTCTAGAAGTTTGCTGGACAATTTTTTTATGATCATTATAATAGCTATTAAACATGTCGTTTTCCAACCACTCTAAACTTCTTCTCGTATTTTCCGGGTATAACCGCACAGTTACGTACTTGAAAATAGTTATGCCGATTTCAGAAAACATAAATAAGGCGTCCATCACAATTCTGGCACTTAGGTCGTTGTTTGCGAATAAATACACTAAAACCAATATAGGCACAGGCAGCGTCAAAGTGGCGTGAAGAAATCCAGCGTAAAGATAATAGACCCATTTAGGTAAATAATTAACAGGATACATTCCGTATGCTTGCATCGGTCTAAGCATCATTCGAAAAGGTTGATATAGAATAGAATTGGTGTCTGATATCCACATAGATGAATGTCTTTCCATCAACGACATTTTGAAGCAATTAACCATAATTAGGCACCAAGCAACTTTTATACTAAGAAAATATCAAAAGGAATATTCAATCCGGGTTATTAGACTTCTTAATTAGTGAAAGTTTTTAATAACGTCTAGTTTATTAACACTACTTAATGATTCAACGAAACAAAATACTAGTGTAATTAATTAGTTATGATAGATATATTTTTTATAAGAATCGAAAATACTACAAAACTTGGTGGTTAATTAATTAAAAAAAAACAGTAGACTAAATCTGAAAATAAGTTACGAATATAATTAGAGGGTTAGATAAGCTAAACATGAATTACTGGAAATATAAATGGAAGATAATGAAAAAAAGAGAAAAGGCAAGGAATAAGGGGGAATTAAAAAAACAGTAGTATTCAAAAAAGCTTCAAAAAATGTAAAAGTGATTACTTTCAGAGGATGTTTTCCAATCATTAAAGAGACTAATTTTTTTTAATAATTTATTTTTTAGATTTTATTTACAAATGAAATTGAAAGATATTTTGTAACAAGTTCCAAAAATATCTGCACACTATAGCAGCTAATCAAATGACAGTTATACTGTGAGATTAAAACAAAATTACTCTCAATATTTAACAATTAATACCATTGCTTATCTTATTAGTTGAATGTTAAAAAATTATCGATCGACTTCTCCAAATACGATATCGAGTGTACCGATGATAGCTACAATATCAGCCAGCATATGATTTTTGCCTACTTTATCTAAGGCAGCTAAATGAGCAAAACCGGGAGCCTTAATCTTGCACCTGTAATAAACAGATGTAAGTTAAAAAGGAACATCAAAATACATGAAATATACCTATAAGGTTTTGAACTTCCATCTGACACAAGGTAGACACCAAATTCACCCTTGGGAGCCTCAATAGCAGTATAAGTTGAACCAGGTGGTACTTGATATCCCTGAGTAAATAACTTGAAATGGTGGATAAGGGCTTCCATAGATGTCTGAAATAAAGTTTTCATTTCAACATTGTCCTAACAAAAACATATTTTTCTAGGTTCACCTTCATTTCTGATCTGCTTGGAGGGGTCAATTTAGCATCATCAGTTTTTATTTCACCTGGTGGCATCTTGTTGAGACACTGATCAATAATTTTTAAAGACTGACGCATTTCCTCTACACGGCAAAGATAACGATCATAACAATCACCTTTAGTTCCAATAGGAATATCAAACTCAACTTGATCATAGGCATCATATGGTTGAACTTTTCTTAAATCCCATTTAATACCAGAACCACGAAGCATAACTCCACTATAAATTCATTGATTAATGACATAATTATAAAAAAAAAATAATTAAATATACCTGAATCCATAATTTAAAGCATCTTCAGCTGATACAACACCAATATTTTCTGTTCTTTGAATCCATAATCTATTATGTGTTAGCACATCTTCTAGTTCATCTAATCTTTCATTAAATTTACTTGCAAATTCATAAATGTCATCTAATAATCCCAAAGGTAGGTCCTAAAATTTACAACTTTGTTTTAATCACCTCATTAAAATTAACCTCGTTTGATTATCAGCACTTATTTACTTACAACTACTTACAAGTGAAACTCCACCTGGTCTAACATAAGCAGCATGCATACGAGCTCCAGATACCCTTTCATAAAATTCCATAAGCTTTTCTCTTTCTTCAAATAACCAGAAAAATGGAGTAAGTGCGCCAACATCTAGGGCATGAGTACAGACACCCATGATATGATTTAAAATTCTAGTAATCTCAGCAAACAGAACTAATAAAAAATTATATTTTAAGAATTAAATATCCCATCTTTAATCTAAAGAATTACCCCTAATATATTTTGCCCTAAGTGGTACATCAATATTTAGAAGTTTTTCAATAGCTAAACTGTAACATTGTTCATTACACATCATAGATACATAATCTAAACGATCAAAATAAGGGAGAGCTTGTGTATAAGTTTTGTATTCAATAAGTTTCTCAGTGCCACGATGCAATAAACCAATATGAGGGTCTGATCTCTTCACAATCTAAAATTTTAATTTTTCAAAAGGTACAATTGATTGTAAAGCAAAAGAACAATTTACTAACTTCACCCTCCAATTCTAATACAAGACGTAAAACACCATGAGCAGCTGGATGTTGAGGACCAAAATTAATAGTGACATTTTTAACAGCTTTCTCAATTGGAAGTTTCTTAGCATTCCATGGTTGCATCGCCCAGTTTTTAGTTTCTTCATCAGGGTACATTACAGGCCCTTTAAACTGTTCAAAATACTCTGCGTCAGGATACCATTTACCAGCATTATTAATATTACTAAAATGTAACATTAAGTATTAGGAGATAGATTATTATATTATATTATTATATCAATATATATTAGATTAATATATATTTATATCTGTTTCTGACAAATTATGGTTACAGATTTTGAACTATCTAACCTAAATAATTACATAACATAGATAAGTTACAATCAGCTTATGAATGTATTAATATAAATCAAAAATACCTTGTATGAAGCAATGCCGTTACATTTTTTAAATAAATACGAGGTGTTAAAGCAGTAACATTTCTTCGAAAAATTGAATGCATTTTGTAAGTGTCAAAACCAGGGCCTAAGTTGAAAAATGACAATAAAATATGACATTTTATTCTATTCATGGTTGCCAATATTTTTTTATAGGTCTTTAACTCGGAGTAAACTTCCATAATACAAATCACTAAGTTCAAACATTTAAAGTATAAAAATTAAAAAAATTAGGTACAATTACATAAAACATTGTATTTATTTTTTAATAGACATTGTAAATATAAATTGTATAACTAACTTCATTTATATTTATAATGAACGTCAATCAGTTCGTCCTAACAATAAAGGGAAAAACTGACAATCAGAATTGTTTCTAGTATCGTGGTGTTGAAATATGGATGAAGCATTACCTCAAGTTGATAAAGGTGTAGAAACGATGGGCGATAGTGATGATGAACAATGTGGTATACAACATCCCAGGTTATTGTTTTTTAAGCATAACGATATTTAATAATTAAAAAAAAAAGTTTTGGTAAACAACAACATATCATATGATATAACATGTCCAAAATGATTTAAATTCTTATTGACCCTTGTTGATATTTTAAGAGAAATATGTTCTATATAATATCAATAAGTTGTTTGATATTATTATCAAGCCATATATTAAATTGAAATAATTTCTGATAAAAAATTTTTTTTTTTAATTTTTTTTATATTGATAGGCATATTTTAATTTTGTTAGATGTTACCATAATACTGTAACACCTTTATTAACAGAAGAGAGGATGCGAAGAAAACTGCAATTTTTTTTCATGAACCCAATAGAAAAATGGCAGGCCAAGAGTAGATTCCCTTATAAATTTGTTGTACAAGTTATTAAAATAATATTAGTAACAATGCAACTTTGTTTATTTGCATATAGGTAATTTGACATATTTATACATATTTGAAAATATATTTTATATATTATATTTTAGTCGATATAATCATATTAATTATACTTGGGACAATAAAATTGCCTTTTCACATTTATTTTTAAAAGATTGGGATGCGACAAGGGAAGCCAATTCATATCCTCCTAGTATCGGACCATTGGCAGTATATAAAGAAGGCGACTTTTATGATACAATAAATTATGCTTATGAGGGCTACACTAAGGTTGAACAAGCTGTTGGTAATTTTTTTTTGAAAATTAATTTTCCATGTTTCAAAATTATTTTTTTAGGGTCATATTCATATGCAAATGAAGATGATTCTCCCAGAGATATGATATTATGTTTGTATCAATACAAAGAAGGTATAATATATGGATATAATGAATCTTATGTTTTTAACAGTGAAATCATTGAAAATTGTACCAACATACCTCAAATTCATATTGGTCCTCTACTAGATTCTAAACAGTTTCTTTTTAATAATAATTTAACAGTAAATTTTTCAGCTTTTGTAAGAGCTGAATTGACATTTTCTTTAAAAACTGTGAATTTTAAAGCTGCCAGCAGGTATGTTTTGATTGAAACAATAGGTGTGATTTTACATTTTTTACTTTGTAGAATTAGTGCTCCGAATTGTTATAAATTTGACATAACTATATATTTTGATAATGAAGACCAGGATGGACAAATTCTTGTTGGTCTAGATGCTGAACCAGTACGATTAACATGCAAAGGTTAGTAATGTGGTTGATAAAATGTATATCATTGTGTGTATGTGTATTAGGTTTCATGATATCACATATTTACATACCGTTTTGTAAACCAGATAACTTAATATATTAGAACAAAGCAAATAATAATAAATTTGATATTTTTGTAGATTTTAAAATATTTGATTTTGCTCAGGTTTGAACGGCTCATAATTATTTTCAACTGTTAAATTAAATCGCTATATTATACTCTATAAAATATTTTTAGGAGATACAACATATATTAAACATGATGACATTTCCCTAATTCTGAGGAGTCTACTAAATTACACAGTTATTATAACTTGTATAATTTCGTTGATTCTGTGTACACGTGCAGTTTGGCGTGCGCAACAACTGAAACGGATAACAATCATATTTTTTGAACAACATTTTGAGAAAACGTTAAATGCTAATGATAGAAGCAAATTTTTGAATCTATGGTATATCATGATTATTGTTAATGATTTATTAATTATTATGGGTGCGTAATTATTAATTATATAGATAAGCAATAAGTAACACGTTTTGTTATTAGGATCATCTATTAAAGAACAAATTGAAAGAGAAGAATTCACAAATGATGAGTGGAATATATGTAGTTTGTTCTTGGGCGTGGGTAACATGCTAGTTTGGTTTGGTGTGCTTCGATATGTTGGATTCTTCAAAACATATAATGTAGTTATTCTAACATTGCAGAAAGCTGCTCCACAGGTAAAAAATATAGATATTTAACATCAAGGATTCTATTTACCTTCATCAGAATTAAACCAATATTTGACACACAATTTTCAAATTATGGGCTTTTACTAATATTTTTAGGTTGTCAGATTTTTGTTCTGTACGCTTTTAATTTATGCTGGATTTACGTTTTGTGGCTGGCTTATTCTGGGTCCCTACCATCTTAAATTCCGGTCAATCTCAACCACCTCGGAATGCCTATTTTCCTTAATCAACGGAGATGATATGTTTGCGACGTTTTCTATTATGTCGACGAAATCAAAGCTGCTATGGTGGTTTTCCCGAATATATCTATATTCTTTTATCAGCTTATACATCTATGTGATTCTCAGCTTATTTATTGCTGTTATAATGGATGCATATGAAACCATTAAACTATATTATAAGTAAGGCATCTAGGATGAATTTGAACTTACATTCCAAAAACATTTTTTTTTGTTATAGGGAAGGATTCCCTAAAAGTGATTTGGAGGTCTTTATAGGAGAAACAAATGGTGAGGAGGTGTCCAGTGGTATATTTCGAAGCAGTTCTTGCGAAAGCCTTGGAGGTTTAATAAAAGATTTGTGCTGTTGCTGTCCTCGAATACACAAAAGCTATAAAACTTTAACGCAGCGCAATACAAGTACAAGTAATGTAGATCCTTTACGATCATCTATATAATATAGATAAGTATTTTAAACTCAGTTAAAATAACGGTGATATTACCAAGATTTTAGTTAAATAACAATATCATTATTAAAGCACAATTTAAATTAGAATAGATTTATAGTGAAGCAGCCCATTTATCAAGAAATCCAACATATTAGAAAGAATATTTATAAACTTAGGACCTTTAAAATATATTTAATTAACATAAAAAGTGGACTATATGGAATTTATAATTTATTCCAGTTTAATGTACCTTTAATGTGATGGATTTGGAAGATAAGCAAATAGCCTTGCTCTATATTGTAATACTCAAGTAATGCTTTGAAATTTGAACTTGTGTTCAATTCTAGTCTGATCATTTGAGATTAACTGCAATATTTATAGATTAAATTTTATCATTGACGAAGCAACCTCTAACAGCATCTGTACGTTGGATATTCTTATATTAATTATTGTATATTATGTAAAATATGTACAGCAAATAATTTGCTAATGTGTTATTTATGTTGGCTCTGAATTTGTACATGTAGCTTGTATTTATCTGTAATTAGAGCCAATAAATGTTAAATGTAAAAAATAAAATATTTGTGTACCCTATTGTTAGCCATTTGTTTTTTTATACCAAATGAGGAATATTTATGCAAAAACTAATCGACTCAACTGTTTAATTTAAATTCACAGAGTATCAGTGCCGTAAAGACATAAAAGAAGATCATGTTACCACAGCGCCATCTATAAATACTTTAACATTTGTTGTTTTGGTGGATCAAGTTTGGCATTCAGTATTGATTTTGTTTGTAAAATTTAGCGTTAAAATTTAATAGAGATACTGAAAGAAAATCGGCCTTATTTAAAAGTGTTTAATTTCAAATAATTTAGCAACCTTATTTTATCATAGAGTCACAAGTGATTTATATTCTTCTCTATACTTATTTGTTATTGGGTAATATAGTGCTAAATTTATATTATACTTAATGTCCGTCTAGTGTTATAATATTAGGTTTATATGTTACAGAATAAATGTATTTATAGTAAATTTTTTATTTTAATTAATAGGATCGCAATTTTTTTTGTAAAATATATAAATTATAAAATTTCAGACTAACAAATATGTCAAAAACAATTGCCGATCAGGAAACAACAATAAAGGATTCCTTGTTTGAATTTGTCAAAAAACATATTCCTGAGGCTGACTTAAATTTGATAGATGAGATTGTTTTATCTTATGTGATTGCCTTTTTGGAGGATGTTGGATCTGATTCTCAATTTGATGTAGAGGGTATGTTGAAGTCTCTACTCAATATTATTTGATTTATATTGATATTTTATTTTCCAATATATGATGTTTAGGTTTTTGTGAAATGATGGAGGCATATTTCCCAGAATTTCGTAGTATTAATCATAGTATAGTGTGTGAATGGATGTTTGACTTGGAAGAGAAATTAAGGAAGATGGGCGAAATTGAAGAAAAAACGCCGAATTTGGAGATAAATTTACCAGAGGTGGTTCCTGCGAGGACTAAGCTGAGGTTTATTATTTTCTATAATCCTATTATGATTTATAACTTATATTTATAAAACATAGGTCACACAGTAACTCAGAAAATGTAGAACCCCCAAAAAGAGTTCATAAGCTTTCTGAAATGAGTGATGGGGGATCTACAGATAGTTCATGTTGTGATTTTCCAGATGAAATGGATATTTTACAAGAAATGTTTCCATCAGTATGCACCATTGAAGTTAGTCATCATTTATAATCATTTGATTCATTGAACAGCTCAAATTATTTTTAAGGTGAAACACTGCCTTGCTATTGCTGCTGGTGACATTGAACGAGCTACTCAAATTTTAATTGATCGCCAAGAAAATGGCCAATGCCTAAGCCAAAATAGCACCTTGACAATTCAAGTTGCCAAACAAACTATTGATGATGCTGAATTAAAAAGTCGAATTATTGAACGGTATTCTTATATTGACAAGGACACTTTAAATAAGGTTTGTATAAAAATCATTTTTATCATGTTCTGGAAATGAAGGAAATCATTTTTTGTTAAACTGCTGTGACAATTTTCTTTTGTATGCATCTCAAATATAAACCATAGTAAAAATTGGTGTAATTTAAATTATGATTTAGGGTTTTGTTAATTTTCAAACAAAATATTGTAGGAGTATCGACCAGTAGCCCCAAAAGTAGAGCCTAAAAAATTAGTACGTTATCGTGACAACAAAATTGTTAGCTTGAAGGGCGAACGTTATACCGAGGTTAAGAAAGGCGATGATGTTGAAGACATTTCGCTTAAGAAAAATAAGAAGGGCCAAGCCCATTCTCCGTAACCAAATGGTTACAAAGGCATAAGCCCATCCTCGGATTTGTACTTTAACCATTTTTGTTTTAATTTATTTTTTCAATTTCGTTTGTTAGACTTGTGGTTTAACCATATTCCCAAATTTAGTATAGCCATTTCCTACCTATTAACTATGTCTGTTGAAATTAGTATATTAAGGCGTGTTAATATATTAAATTTTACACAATACTCATTTCGATTTCGCACGATAATTTATCTTGCAATCGGTGCGAAATTCTGTTTACGTTTTTCTATATTGATGTTCGTTTTAAGTATAATTTTAAATAGTGGCATAAATGTAATGCTTTTCCCTAGACTTATATTAAAGTTAATTAAAAAGCATGAAGTATTTAACTAGCTATAAGGAGCAAGGGTTAGTGCTAGGAAAGGTAGAAAGGGTTCATAAAAATATATTCCATTCATCTTTATTGTAAGATGGCTCCAGGGTGGGAGCGACATTAGTAATACGAGTATTTATGTGTAATAAAGATCTCTTTATTTTTATGGTAAAATTTAAATTGATTTACCAGTGCTTTCATATCTAAAGAAATAACAGAATTATTTCCTAACTAATATTACTGAGATGCCAAATTGATGAATGTTTTTTAGTAGACTGAAAATTTACGACAAACATTGAAAGCAATACCGGGAATGTTGCCATTGAGTTTTATTGTGAATTATATTGTTACTCCTTAAATGTGATATTTTATGCCCTTTTCATATAAAATGTGATAAAAACGCCCCCACTATACCTCAGCCTATGTCTGACCACTTGCTCCAACTTAATATTTAAACCATTAGTATTACTTATAGTTTTAAGAATCTGATACTAGTCATACTCAATATGTATTATTATGGCTCTCTTGTTGGAAATGGCACAGGTGCCATTTATCAATTTACAGGGTTATGAGAAGTCTGAATTTTTCTTTTCTTGTCTTGTTAAATAACGAGGTAATACTTTACCAAATTTTACTTTTGGTCCCAATAAAAATTCAAAAAAGTCATAAAAAATTAATATACCTATTAATTAAAAGTTATTAACAAGATAGCAAAAGAATATCAGGTCAAGTGTTATAGTAGGTACCCTGACCCTTTTATTAATATATTACTTTTAAATACCTGTGATTCCAGATTAATTCAATGTATGTTTCCTGTTTTTCTGACGCTTTCTTTTATAACTTTAAGGTTGTTACTTAATTTGTTCATTTAATTTTTTTGTACATTGCTAGATTTTTTAACCTTTAATTTTATATTTCATAATTTATGTGCAAGTGCCTAAAAACAATTTATAATAACAAAATTATTCAATAGATGTTTTGGGACCAACGCAAAAGAAAACAGTTTAATTTTTCTTTCCAGGATTAGATCTCTGGGCACTTGCTATTGCTTTTTTAAATTGAAAGGTAAAGATAATTGTTTCGTTGCTATGTAACATTTTTTCTTGTATTATATTGTATTTATTTGAAATATATAAATATATGAGCAGATAGGTTGTGTTAATTCCTACTGTTAAGTATTCATTTATTATATGTTTGGCCCTGCTTTTTACCATTAGAGTTATCTGCAAAAGGTTTGTTTAACGTTGTCTCTGAACCATGATTACGGACTTAAGCTCATCCAGCCCCAAAAGGCACATAAGTATTACCCAACCTTGTTATTGGCGTAACTGAGATGGTTGTACCTTTGTATTTTGTACTATTACCCTGTGTATAATTATAAAAGGCAATTGGCACCCATACTCTGATTGGCGTTCAAAGTGTCAATTGCAACAGTATATTACAATTAAATATGTACATTTATGAAAAATGCTGTTGACCATGGAGAAAGTACTGCAACCTAATATTATAAATTCTTCCCAGAAACTCAAGTTTATATTTGTTAGAACAGACGCAGTTATATTCCCAACAAATGAAGTTTGGTTGAAGGTAAAGGATAGACTTACCTAATTAGTGTTGAAATTTATACATTCAATAATTCATATAAACAGTACTACTGTGAAGAAAAAAGCCAAAGGGTGATAAAAACAAATTTATTACAGTTACCATAAAAAATTAAAAATACAACATAATAAATCATACATCTGGACGAATTAAAATTATCTAAAAGGTACTCTCAAAATATCATATATGGTATAAAATTACACTATTTTTAGATCAGTAAAATAGATCATAAATAACCTGTATAATGGTAAAAGTGTACATAAAGATATATATACATTTCTATTTAAAAAAAAGTTTAATATGAAAAAAATCAAATATATCAAAAAAGGTTGTTAACAATTTAATGTAATTAGGCCTAAGACAGTTGAAAATGAGATTCACAATTACTTCTAACATCCCTTTAAAATCACTTATTAGTTGCCCAGGGAATGTAGATAAATATTTTCTCTGCATTTGATTTTTTATAAATAGACTAGTATTTATCTTATTAAATCATATAAATTTAAGATTGTATTTTGGAAACCTTTCAAGAATATCTATCTTTCGAGAAATAGGTATATATATATATACAATTGAAAAATACAATGTAATTAATGACTACTTTTTCAGAATACATTTCTTTGAAATCTTATTTTTAAACTGTATTATTTAATAACAATAAAATATGCCTTCAAAGAAAATAAAATAATCTCAAAATTTGTCAGTAAACTAGAATAACTTAATATTGCTTATGTTAATTTTAAGTATCCAAAAAGAGCTATCTTTGAAAATCACTCAGAAAAAAAGGTGAAAAGCTTGGAAGCAATTAAACTATAATACTCAATTTAAACACAATTAGTATTTAATTTAATATTTTTTTGGGGTCATGATATTATAATTATCATGTACTAACATAAGAAAATGAATTATTGTCAGTTGGAAAATGTTACTCATGCTTCCAAACTTTCAAAATCTTTGCATTTTGTTATTTATAGAAACTGGTATGGTTTGCATTAATTTATTATTAGATTTCTTTAATAATAAATATGGCATACCATAAATGTGTCATAAATGATATTATTCAGATTCAGTCACTTTCAAAATGTAAAATTTCCTAGGAAAACGTTAACAAAGGTAGAAGAAATATGCAGATATATGTTGGATGGATATTTCTACCTTTATTAAGCCAAATCAATCCTGGATAGTTAATGTTGGGAGTTGAAATTTCTGCAAATAAAAAACAAATTACAAATATAAAAATGCTAGGGCTATAGTAAAGCTTACTGAAAATAATATAAAATCTAAGTTTTTCTAAAATATGTGTTTAGGCACAACAAATAAACATAGCAGTACCATGCCTACACAAATGTATCTGAATAAAAATTCTTACCTGTACATAAACATGATAATAGCTATAGTGATAGCGGCAGTACTCGTTGATAATGTAGCAGCATTTCCATATTGGCTAGAACCACAGGCCGGGGGACAAACAGGAATGATGGATTCTACACACAAACAAAGCAAAATTCTAAACTACAGCAAAATGCATACAAAACAAATGTTTGTAAAAATATAAGGTGCTAATCTTGGTAACTAAATGTCACCTGAAATTACTTTTTTCGAAACGTAAATATTATAAGCGAACTTAGTAGTGGTCTGAGTTAATTCATCATAAGATCTTCAAAATCTGATTGATTTATTAAGTCCAAGTGAATCTACTCTTGATGCTATATTATCGATTTCATCAAAATAAGGAGGAAAATATTTACTTTGAATAAACAAATAAGATATGTTACATGAGCCAGCTTTAATTAAATAATGGATTGGCTAAAGATATAACTTCATCTTTTTTAATTAGCTTAATTTGTTAATTGTTTCATAGTCTAATATGCTCTCATATATGTGTCATTTTGATCAATGGACCTTTCGCCATTTTCTTAGCAAAATCATAAGATTTGTATGTCTCTTTTGAAGTCAGCTTTGCTCTGATAAGAACAAATGGTAACTGGGCAAGATCTGGTTTATATAAAGGATGCACCAGAACAGCTAGACCAATCTTTCTCAATTTAAGCCAAATTCACTAAATTTGTGTGACTGTCTGTTTCAATTGCATTAGTTGTTTACAGCAGAGAGTCGAATTAGTGGTTTGGCCAGGTTCAAGTAGCTCATGACAACAATTCTTTTCTAATTCCATTAAACACTTAGATTCATTATGCGATCCACTTTTCATCGCTTAAATAACTTAAAATTAGTGTTAATAAGGTTTAGAGTATTTAAAAGAAATGTATTGAGATGTATTCACAGTTGGTCGTTCACAATTCTTACACTATTTTCGGAAGTAAAAGGCATTTTACGACGGGAATAGTCATTTGGAAACCCCGTTTTCAAACAGCAAGAACAACTTTTGATTGAATAAACGAATAACGCTAGCTTTACACCTAGAATGTTCCACAGATTGTTAACTTTCTATGCAGGTATAAGAAAAAAGTTAATTACTTTTTCTCAGTTTTTTTGCTCTAAATTTATATAACGAGAAAATATTACCTAATCACGCAACTTTGCATATAAAACACGATCAAATGATAAAATTGTAAGTGTCGGAAAACAGCTCTTTTTGTAAAATAGGATAAAATCAATCTCCGGTAATGTCCTGTAGTGGGAATATCAGTTTAAAAACATTCTTAAAAATATGAACTTTATGCCAACATTAAAGTCTAGGGGCAAGTAAATACAACAAAAGCAAGCAAGTACAACACGTAAGGTCGGATCTTATCGACAGTCCTGGCTTCTTGCATTATTTTATATGAACTAACTGAACATCCACCAGAATGGTGGAATAACATCTGTTGATCAAACTAAACCAGATGCATAATTCTGAAAACTGATACTCCCGCGTCATCAAATAACAAAAATTTCGACGGAAATGCCAAATCCGGCATATGGTCTCAGGCTATTCAATTTTCGGATTAACAAAATCTCATTATATTGAATTAAAATAATGATTTTTCGAGTTCATTCATACAAATTAAGAAAACATTAAATTATATAACAGAGTCTAAACAAATAAAAATTATCACAATTATATATAAGACACAATTAAAATAATACAGTTTGAGTCATGCAATTTAAAAATCATAATAAGTTATAAACTATACAGATTATAATCATTTTCCAAATATCTTACCAAATAATTCTACTTGAGCTTCTGAGGTTCCCAATTTGTTTGCTGCTTTACAGGTATATTGGCCGTATTGCCTTTTTTCAATCGTTACAACCTATATAAAACAAATTATATTTGCTAAATCAACTGATGGCAATTGTTTTAATACTAACCCTCAGAGTGGTATCAGTAAATCCATCAGGAGTAGCAAAATCTGATATTTCATAATGCTGATTATTTGATAAAGTAATACCATCCTTTTCCCACCTCATGGCTGGTGGGGGATAAGATTCCACGTGACATTCCAAATCCATATCATACTGTAAAGCTTGGCCCAACCTGGGTTTAGATACCGTTACCACAGGCGCAAATTCAACTTCCACCGCAATATTACCTGAAATAAAGTTACATGATTAAAACTCAGATAATGTTATTTGTTCCTAGTACATACGTTTGGCTACTCGCCCTACGCCATTTTCCGCTATGCAATAGTAGGTGCCACGATCTTCTTTACGAATAGATTTAATTTTTAAAATTGATCCTTTATAGATTGATCCACCAGTTGGTAGTATTGCATTATTTTCTCGACGCCAGGAAATTCCTGGTTGTGGAAACCCACCAGCATAACATTCCATTTGTACAGCTGTAAAAGAATTTGAACACTTAAAGTATCTTGCAAGTATTTCAAGTATTGCAAGTCTTGTATTTCACTAAGAAAAAAAATGTATAGCTGTTTTATGACACATTTTATGGTGACAACTTGGTTTCATACAATTATTTTCAAAAACAGATAATCTTTCAGATAATACCTGAAATCCAACTGAAGCTAAATAATGTAAGGACATTTCCTTTTGCATGCAACTTTTAAGTTGTAATGATATATAAACATATTCCTCCATGTTTATAATTAGTTTTTTTACTATTTATTCTTTCTGAGAGCTTATAAAATAAAAATTAAGGTATTTTTATATATACCAATGGAAAACCATAGTATCTACATAATTAATATAACATAAATTATTTAAAAAAGTGAAAACAGAGAAATTATACTGAGATTAATATAATTTTTGTTAAAAAAAATCACATTACCATAAATTTCCCGTAACATGTAAAAGGAAATGTTTACAGACAACCCCATTTAATTTATGCATGAATACCCTTGATTCATATCAATATGAAGTTTATATAATTTAAATGTATAGAAATAGAAGTAAATGTGGCAAAATATATATTTGAAAATATACTAAATATCAAAAATCTTAAACTAGCTATGATTTTTAATGTTTTAAATGAAAATGTAGACATTTCAATGCTCAAAAATTAACACAAATAATTAGATTATAATTTGAAATACTTTGTGCTAATAATATAATTTATATTTGCAACACTTACCTTCCCCTTCTGATACAACTACAGATCTAGTTGAGTTGTCAGATATAAAGGGATCCCTACGAACTTGAACCTCAACTTCTGCACTTACTATACTACTAGGTGAAATAATAATTTGGCAAGAGTAAGTGCCAGCATCTGTTTCTTGAATGTCTTTAATTTGTAATAAATATGTAGAACTTGTCTAAAAAGTGAAACATTACGTAAAATAAATTAAAGTCAATATGTGTAAAACTAACTGGATCATAACGAAGAGCAAACCTGGAATCAGGTATGATCAATGAACTACCAGTGGAAAGTGGTAAGCTGTTTCCGCCTTTGTCGACTTTCATCCATATTACTGGATATTTCGATGTGTATTGAACGGAACATGATAAATCTACAGTTCCTCCTATATCTTTAATCTGTGTCTGAGAAATGTAGGAAATTGTTGGTGATCTTTGACAAACAACTATAATAAACCAAGTATTAATTACAAATATAGAAAATAGGAAAGAAAATAAAATAAGTAATATATTTCTCAAATGTAACGGTAAATATTTAAAATATGAATCACTAATAACGACCGCTCTAAATATTCATTAACAGGATACACCTTTTTAATTTATTTTAATAAATCCATAATCCAAACATGGTACTTAAAAAACTCTAATGCCATGATGAATAATTTTATATTATATATATTATCTTTAAATAACTAAATATATCAGGGTTTAGAAACTTAAGAACCGTTTATATTATTAGACGTAACTTTAACTTATTTTAATACAAGATAGTTAAAAAAAAGTGTTTATGCCTTAAAATATGTGGGTATATTTAACGTATTTAAAATAAATTGTATTTACATACCTGTTCCCACAAAAATTGATAGTACAAACAAAACAATAGCGTTCGCCATGTTTCAGGTGCTTCGTTTATGTCTTTTTATTTGTCGGTTTTGTTTACAGCACCTTCAACATTACCTCCCACCCAGCAATGATGCCAACAGTAAATAACAACCTGTACAATTTTCAAATTTTTAAATGTTCTAATCATTACAATGAATATCTTATCGGAATCTTAATGAATATGTATGCAAGATATATGATAATAAATGCATTTATCTTAAATAAAAAGATATAATAGTTACGTCTTGTATATAGGCAACTTATAAATCTAATTATAAACACCCAAATAAGCAGTTTGTATTAAAATTTACACTGGATACCACTGGTCCACTGGATTTTTGATGTCTACTAAAATTTTTATAGGTAGGTATATTAGAAATTTTTGAAGAATTTGAACAAATTTTTGAAAGGTAGGAAAATGATATTGCCACATAATTAAATAGTTTTAAAAGTGACCTTGAAATGTTTTTAAATTTATATATTTTTAACATATGATGGTAATACAACCCCCAGGCCACAGCAAAACCTATATAATAATTGTCGATATCAGTATGCATTCTTTGTATTTGTAAATTTCATATGTATATTTAATTAAAGATCTGTATATTTTGTCTATTTGGATATTTTTTTAACAAGTTTTTATTTTATGTATTTTTGGTTATGAAGAGATTGTTAAAGGAGTAAATAAGCTCATATTGAAGAAATAATATATGTTATTACATTATTTAATATCATAGCCTTATTTAATATATTTTCGACATATGTCTATGAAACACATACTAAAGAAAAATATCAAAAAATAGCTTTGAATAAATGTATATTGAAATAACATTGTTCTAAAATATAGTTATTGAAAACTTAATTGGGAAATAATGAAAAAATGTTAATTCTAATATTTGTTTATGGCCAAAGAATATAATTAAAAATTAGTAGTTTTGTTGCTTCCTAATTCAAAAGGAAGAAAGTAATTGATTGTGTGTAACAGGCTGTGTTATCCACAAAATATATGGTGTGCATAAATCTCAAGAGTATACTTAATGGTACCATAAGCAGATGAAATTATAAATAAATAGATTTATACTCTGTATTATATTAAATAGAAAAATGCTTATTTGTTTTGGAAGCCCTTTAATTGATATAACAGTTCAAGTAAAAAACGAATTTTTGACAAAATATAATATAGAGGCAGATAGAGCTATTCGTGCACAACCGCATAATGAAGAACTTGTTAAGGAAATATTAGACTTAAATCCAACTTACTCACCTGGAGGAAGTATAACAAACACTGCTCGCATAGCTAAATGGATTTCTAAGGATCGACATGTCATTTTTGTTGGTAATTGTTAAAAGAAATATAAATGAACTTAGGCCTAACATTTGAGTTATAGGTGTAGTTGGTAATGATGTTTATGGTGAAAAGATTTCAAATAAGTTGAAAGAGGAAAATGTGGATTGTTATTTAGTGACTACTGATTTAGAAGAAACTGGAAAGTGTATTGTTCTAAATTCTGATAATGGAAAGCATAGATCTTTAATTACAGATTTAGGAGCATCTAAGTTATTTTCTAGCAAGGATCTACAAAATAATATTTTACAAGATAAAATGACACAGTCCAGCTTTGTTTATATATCTGTATGTTGTGAAATTATTTTATTACTATTTAATTGCATCTAAGTTGTAGACATTTTTTTTGGGCATCTCTGTTGATGTAACGAGAAGTATAATAAACTATTTTAAAGAATGTAACAAAAAAATTATTGTGAACTTGGGAGCAACTTTCATAATTAATATATATCTAGAAAATGTAAAGTACTTGTATGAAAATGCTAATGTTATAATAGGAAATGAAGAGGTATCCAAAATAAATTTAATATATAATTATATTTAAATTTTAAAATGAAAATATTTTAGGAATATTTAAACCTTGCTGCAGTTAATGGTATAGACAAATCCCAAAATTTAGAAGGCAGTATTGAAGAACTGGATAATCTATTTTTTAGCAGTTTTAATCGATTAATTTTAGTTACCAGAGCATCAAAACCAGTTCTGGTCTATCATAATAAATTATTTAAATATTTTAATGTCAAGTCCGTTAAAAATATCATTGATACTAATGGTGCAGGTGATGCTTTTGCTGGAGGATTTTTGGCGAAGTATATTGAAGGTGAAGCTTTAGAAGATTGCATCAAATGTGGTATATGGTGCGCCCGAACTATTATTCAATGCATTGGCTGTGATTTTGATAATCGAATGTCATATGGTTAAATTGTGTAATTGAAATATACATATATATATAATTCATAAAATTGTATTTAATTATCTAAATTAAGGCAACCAGATATACTTTGAGGCATAATCTGATTATTTTCTAAAGTATATCTGAATATCTCTTTGCGAATTATTAGAATTTTATATCTATTTTTTTTTCGAGATGCTATTTAAATTATAAGAAAGAACACTTTATTTGTTTTAAAAAGATCTTTTCAGCGTGTAAACTTTAAATATACGTCTGTTCTCGTGGCAACACTGCTCCGTGCATCCGTTAATATTATGATAACAAATAAATAGTAATATTATCGCCTTAATTCAGACATTTGTGAATGATTATTCTTTTATCACAATCAATGTATTTCGATTTTATATCATATACTAATCGAGCATTATTATTAATTGTAGCATGAATTTATTATGTTCAATAAAGTATGCGAAATTGAATGTAACTTATGTTATTACAACATTAAGATTATTGCGCAATTAACATAACATAAAACAAATAAGATAATCATTAACAAATGACAATCACTTTTATTTACTAAAGCAAAACAGCTACTTAGTTACTGTTTGTCCGTACGATGTTGCTCAGCATTGGAAAACCTATAGTTGATGTGGTTGTATCAGTCAACAAAGAATTTTTATCATTTTACAATTTACCTATTAATGGAGCTAACCAAGCAACAGAAAAAGAAACAGATATTTTTAATAAGATTTTACAATTGAATCCGAAATATATTCCTGGTGGTAGTGTTACTAATACATTACGAGTTTTTAAATGGGCGTCCAAAGATCGTGGAGAGTGTTTTTATATAGGTGAAATCTTATAATATATATATATATATATATATATATATATATATATATATATATATATATATATATATATATATATATATATATATATATATATAAATTTTTATTTTTTGTTCTAGGACTAATAGGAAGTGATAGATTAGGATATTTAATCAAGGATCAATTAATTAAAGAAGATATTAATTTTTACTTTTTCGAACAGAATGATACTGTTCAGTGTGCTGTATTAGTTTCAGATAATGGGAAACAAAGATCTCTCCTTACAAATTCTCTTTTAATTTCAAAAAACAATCTAGATGTACAAGCCTTACGTCTAGAATTTTCCGATAATCTGCAAGACATCATAAAAAAGTCTTCGTTTTTTTATGCACCTGTAAGTTTTAATTAAATTCTTTATTTGTAAGAGTAAAACTGTTTTATTTAACATTTAGACTGGTAGCATTTACATAAATAAGTAAATTTTTTTTATAAGTTTTTTTAAATTTCTTGTAGACATTTTCTCTTGGTTCTTTTTCAAAACAAGTTAAGGAAATAGCAGAGCACTTTTATAAAAATCAGAAGAAGATTATTATTAATTTAGGCGCTATTTATATTTTACAAAAATATATAGAGGATTCTATTTATTTGCTTAAAATTTCAGATGTTGTTATTGGAAATGAGGAGGTAAGTTAAAATTGGTTTTATTGAATATGTTTGTTAATATTTTCCCTTTTATACAGGAATATAGAACAGTAGCTAATATATTTGATACACCTCAAGCTGCTGAAAATGATATAGAGAGTTTACTTAAAGATATTTTACCTTCCATCGACGGAGGCGGAAAAATTTTAATTGTAACAAATGGTTCTGAACAAATAGTTTCATATTACCATTCGAAGTTTAAATATTACCCAGTTCCATATGTTGAAAATGTAATAGACACAACAGGTGCAGGAGACGCTTTTGCAGGGGGATTTTTAGCTGAATTTGTAAAGGGATCCGAACTGGACGTCTGTATTCAGCTCGGTATAAAATGTGCAAGTGATATTGTTCAAGTTTATGGGTGTGATATAGATGGCATTAAAACAAAAACATTCTCGTAAATATACACTTTATTTATGTTGGTGTTTATAATTTGAAAACAGCCTTTGCAATTTTACCTGCTTTAAGTAGCTGTATAGCTTTCTGATAATCGTTTAATGAGAATACTTCCACTCCCAGTTTCTTGTAATTTAAATATCTGTCTCCTAGAGCTTCTATGAACCCAACTGACTTTATGGTACTGTACGGATTGACATTAACAGCAATTATGGATATTTCTTTTAAGTAAAGTTGGTATGGCGAAACGCTAGAAAAGAAAAAAATGCGTTGGTTGCATGTAGAAAGTATATAATTAACTAAACTAATCGCTGATGTATTTATTGATTTTAAATTTTTTCAGTCATTGCAGTGTCTGTACGTATTATATAAAGATTGATTTGAGAATACTCAATAATAATTATCTATGTAAATAGAAATCAGTACCTAAAGCATACATTTTTAAAGATTTATACGGAGTTTTAGGAATGTCCGTGAATGTCTTAAGTGTATTTTTTTAGTATTCCATGGTCTGCCTAGATTTACAGATCGATTGAGAACAAACCAATACTAATTATCTATATAAATACAAATGAGTATCTAAAATGAAAAAAAAAAGGTTTTCCTGGAGTTGTGACCGTAATTTGCAAATTTTCGGTGTTATGAATTTTGACATTTGATAAAATTTTACATGAATTGGGTTAACACAATTTATTCTTTTCGGCATTATTCATTTGGCAGTGTGCGCTATATTTCCTAATATTTACTCATAGTCATTAGGCGCTTGTATATATTTTGTTCAGCAATAATATATATTCACTGTATGCAGGGTAGGGGTGTCGGCCACCGAGAAAAATATCGATTTCGTTATTTTTTTAAAAATATTGATATACCGGAGATATATATATATATATATATATATATATATATATATATATATATATATATATATATATATATATATATATATATATATAGAAATATATTTATTTTATTTTTTTGAAAAAAATATCGAAAAATATCAGCTTAGAAAAATATTGATATGTCGGCCAAAAATATCAGTATTTTTTCTGTATCCCTAATGCAAGGTAATAAGTTTCTTTATTTGAAAAAATCTGTTGCCCAGGCTCATTAAATACTTTTAGAAACCCATAGTGATGCTGCTCCGACATATCTCAGTTCCAGCTTAAATTCCCGGAAAAGATCCAAAGTTGGGTTGAAAATTACATTTCGTACCGTTTCAACATTGCGGTTTTATTGCTTGCCTGACAGAAAATGAAGAGTTTTCTGCAGCGTATTGTGACTGGTGATGGATGGTAGATCTACTACGAATATCATAAGCGCAGCCAGGAGTTAGCTCAGAGGAATCAACCACATTGACATCGAAGCGGAATATTTATAGTTATAAAGTGTTGCTAAGCATATAGTGAGGTCAGTAAGGTGTAGTATATTACGAGCTTCTAAAACTGAACGAAATTATTACTGCACATATCTATCGGTGTCCTTTGAGGAACTAGACAAAGCATTATTTGCGAAAAAGAATAACAATAGCGAGTAACAGACGCAAAATTATCCATTAGCAAGCACAACGCTCGGTCAAACCTTACAAGAGTTGTGTGTTGGAGCTCGAATGGAAAGTTTCGCTTACTTACCAGACATCAGAATCTTCTGAATAACTGCGAAACCGACATCGTTGCTTTGATACGGTATTGCTATATTTCCAGAGAGATGACACCGAAAGTAATGCAAATTATGTTGATTAACAGAAATTAACGATTTTTCTCGATAAGTGCCTTTTTTTAAATGAAAAATGATCAGAACAGCTTACATGTAAGCTCTTAATAAACAACTAAAGTTCTTATTATGACATAAGTACTTACTTTATTGTACCATGAGGAGGTGCTACTCCAAAACAACATAGTTTTCCGCCTTTACCGAGAAGATTTAAACCCTCTTCAATTGCTGGACAAAATCCGCTACAATCAATTACCACGTCGAAGTGATAATTAGGATTATTTTGCTTGTTAATTTTTAATTGAGAAGGAGTTAACAGGTCGTATCCAGTATCTAGAGAAACATAATTTTATTTATAGATTAATGACGATGAAATAATAGCAAGTTTAGTACCTAAGTTGCGAGTGTAGTTAAGTCTGTCGAGATTGGGTTCGGAAACGGTCACATTTCTGTGGCCTTGAAGGTGCAATAAAGAAACCCATAAATTACCGATGATACCTGCTCCTATTACAAGAATTTTTGAACCAACAGGTACCGGCGATAATAGGTCCCAGCCGTGGGAAAGGCATGACAACGGTTCAGTTAGAGCTCCTAAAAAGTCATAATTATTAGTTAGGATTTATATTTAAGTGCTTATTCTATTAAATACTTTATATATGTAAAATTGAGCACATATAAAACTAATAAAACTTTAATTACTTTTTAGTAGTGAAGAATTTAACACTCTGAATGGTGAATGAATGTGACGGTTTAGTTAGTTTTCTAATAACAGATCAATTGAAAAGTCCCTGGCCTGACACATAGATGGCGCTACTAGAATTAAATCCATATGTTTTTTAGTTAGCCCTAATTCTCAAAAGATGCGTGTATAAATTTCACAGTTGTCGAATCATTAGTTTGTGAATTATAGCATTTTGAGTGAAGCAACTTTTGTTATTGTGAAAGAAAATAGATAAAAAGGAATTTCGCGTGTTGATAAAATATATGCTTTTTGAAGGAAAAAAATACAGTTGAAGCAAAACTTAGCTTGATGCCGAGTTTCCGGACACTGCCCCGGGAAAATCAACCATTAAGGATGGGTATGCTAAGTTTAGACGTGATGAAATGAGAGAAAAAGGGGATGTTACCGACCAAAGCATTAAAAAAATCTACAAAATGATTTTGAATTACCGTAAATTGAAACTGAATGAAAGCAAGATGCAGCTAAAGCAAGACACTCTAAAGATATCATCTGAACGTGTACATTATATCATTCACGAATATTTGGGTATGAGAAAGCTCTGTATAAAGTGGGTGCCGCGCGAGCTCACTTTTGACCAAAAACAACGACGAGTTGATGATTCGTATTTGAATAGTGTTTGAAGATGATCAAGCGTAATAAACCCGAGATTTTGCTTCGATATGTGACAATGGATGAAACATGACTCCATCATTTCACTCCGAAGTCCAATCGACAATCATTGGAGTGGACTGCAGACGATAAACCCGCTCCAAAGAGTGGGAAAACGCAACAGTCGGCTGGCAAGGTTATGGCGTCTGTATTTTTAAACTACCTTGAAAAAGGAAGGACCATCAACAGCGTCTATTACATAGCGTTATTGGACCGTTTGAAGGACGAAATCGCCGAAAAACGGCCGCATTTGAAGAAAAAGAAAGTGCTGCTTCACCAAGACAATGCACCGTGTCACAAGTCAGTGAAAACGATGGCAAAAATGAATATGAAAAAATGAATTGGGCTTCGAATTTCTTCCTCATCTGCTAGCGATTCCAGCGACTATTTCCTGTTCTCAGATCTCAAAAGAATGTTCGCTGGGAAGAAATTTTCGTCGAATTAAGAGGTGATCGAAACTGAGGCCTATTTTGAAGCAAAGGACAAATCGTACTACAAAAATATCGAAAAGTTGGAGGGTCGCTATAATCAGTGTGTCACCCTTGAAGGGAATTATGTTTAATAAAAAAAACTAATTTTGCCAAAAAATGTATTTTACTATGGTAGTCCGGGGACTTTTCAATTAACCTGTTAGACTCTCAGTGTCGCTTTGTATCGCTGTTCAACTAGTCACTTCTTCTTTCTGTTAAATAAAACAGTATTTAAAGTTAAACAAATAGTTTTTTGTTTAAAACTTTGTTCTCTTTTGAATTTATTCAACTAATGATGATGAATCGAAAATCGTATCGCAGTTACGCAAAGCGGTTCTTGGTATATTTAAGTGAAGTTCGGGTAAAAGTATCCCAGCTGAAGCTACAAGGTCAAAACATGAAATAAGGTTGCTAAACACAGTAACGTGGAAGCAATACAGCTGCTAGACAACACGCAAGAAATTAGAAGATTGAAACGAATCATACCACACCAATTTGTTTAGTGTATAAGTGTATTTCTAACTTTAGCTTCGCGATGACAGTGTAGTGCATATACTCAAATGCAAACTACCATACGAACTAATTAATAGACACATATAGTGAGATTTAATAATCTCTAGAATAAGCTAGAACAGTTTTTAGTATAATTTAGGATAGACTTTAAAATAAGTTAGAATAGTATCTAGAATAAGATTTAGATTATAAGTTGTACAGCAGATCACTTACTGAAGTGATCTTCTACATGCCAGGATGGTTATATTATATAATTGAAATCATATAATAATATTGCCCACGGGCAGATTGTTGACGTTCTAGGAGATTAATAAAAAACTTTAGCTTAAGCAGACTATTTTTTTTAGCTTGGGAAATACATACTGATGTATTAATCCCGTACTCGTCTTCTTAGTGTATTAATGCAAGTACAACAGAATAGTAGTAATAAATTCATTGTAAATTAAGATTGTACTAAGCATATCTAATATAAGATGTAATTCATAAAAAAATGATAATCTTAAATTACTTAAGTGCTAATTAATTTATTCATCTTGTAACAAAATAATATTGTGCTTTATATCATTTACTTCGAGTTTTTTTACTCGTAAATTTTATTGATCTTATAAAAACTCTCTCATGTAAAACAATTGTATCGAAATTAATCTATTATAATTAAAATACCTTGTTCCAATGAGACAGAGCCTGGTAATTTTTGGATTGAGTGCATTGGTACAAGAGCGTACGTGCTCCATCCGCCATGCCTGTGTATCCCGATGGTGCTATTTATACCACCTATATCGCAATAGTGCGGGGTACCTGAATGACAATGATCACAACATCTGCAACCTCTGAAAATCAGTTAAATAATTAATTAACTTTAGATAGTTAATATTGCTTTTACTCCACCCTATATCCAAATTATTACTTTTTTAACAATTTAAATGTTCAAAGATATCTTAAAATATATAAAATTGTGATTCAGAGTAAAATTGTTCTACTATTGTGTAATTGATCTACAATTCCAAAGCCCGACGAATTATCAGCATCAGTTGCAAAGTCACTTGGGTTTTTTATAGAGCGTCATTATGGCAAAATAAACATCTCTACCTAAAGCTATAGAAAAACTACTAGCGGTATGCAACAAGGTTCACAAATGGACTGGAGATTGGAAAATACAATTTAATAGCTCGAAATCTGTCAGTGCTAATTTTACTTTGGGGCGAAATTATTGCAACCTTAATATATCACGTGAGAGATGCGCCCCAGGAAAAGTTCCCAAGGAAAATCGGCGAAATATCTCGCCATCCACATTGATAGCAAATTGGAAGCATCACGTTAAATAAAAAGATGAAAAGTCCAGAATCGATATAAAAGAAAACTGTACTGGTATCAAAGATATTGGTTTATCGATCAATTACAGTCTGTTGGATATCATGAAGTTTAAATATGAGGTTGCACTAAAGCATTAAAGCGACTAGCAATACAACGCTGCTAGAAAACCAAAGCGCTTTAAACCACGAAGTTTAGCTAAATTACAGCATCATGGAAGCAATACAACTACTGGAAAACGCGCTAATCAAACCACACGAACTTGTATGGTGTTTAAGTTTTACTATTAAATATAGCTTAAGTAGTTTAATTTGAGAAATATAGTCTATCCAATCAAGATATAAAATATCAAGATATTTAATTTTTTGCCTGCCGCAATTTGTAAATTCGTAAATTCGTAATCCTTCTCATTTTATTCCAGTTAAAAAGAGATATAATGCAAGTTGCGACGGTTTTTATTGAAAGTATTTTTAGCGTGTGTAGCTGCACCGAATATTGGTATGGGCACGGTCACTAAAATATCTCAAAAAAAGAGAAAAAATATAACCTTAGATTCCAAACAGAAAACGAAGCGGGTGACGAATCAAGATCATTTTTGTGTTAGCTTTAGCAGAGATCAAATATATTAATATACCAAATATATATAAAAACAGTGAGTAGTTTTTCAATATCAACATAATTTAATACAATTATTTCAGAAGAGACTGTCTCGAATGTATTTATAGATAGCTTAGAGCTATGAGATATGGTCTGTGAAGCATGTAGAACATCATTTCATACACTGTTAGGTAATATAGGATTTAAATAGTGCAGAGACAGCCCACAAAGCGGTCTAATGGAAGTTCCAGACATTGCTTTCAAAAGAATACAATTTTTGAAGGCATATAATAAAATTAAGGAAGACTTATTATTTCAATTTGTCTATATGAGATGAGACATGGGTATTTCAGAATGGGACATAAAAAGGTAAACAGAAAAAAGGTGATAAAAGGGAATAAAAATTGATTAGGTATTATTAGTGTTAGTCGGAAGATACTTTCAACTTGATCTAACATGAAAGGGGTTGTTCTATAAGACAATTATAAAGCCAATTTGGACGTATAGGGTGCAAATATGGGGTTGCACAACAAATGCAAATCAACTAGTCATACAACGCTGTCCAAACAAGGCTCTTCGATTGATTACCAATGCCTATCGCTACGTAACTAACGAAGAACTGCACGATGATATACAAATCAAATGGATTTGCGAAATTATCCAAGATATCGCCTTGAAACACGAAAGAAGATTACTGAATCATACTAACGTGGAAGCAATACAACTGCTGAACAACGCGCAGGATGTCAGGAGATTGAAGCGAACCAAACCATACGAACTTATATAAAGTGTATACCTATAGCTAGAGTAAACTATAGCTATAAGTTATTATAATTTTATAATTGAGGAATACATATTGATGTATTTTCTCGCACTCGTCTTGCTTGTGAGTCAATCCAAGTACAAATGAAAAATAGTAATAAATTAATTGTAAATTAAGATTGTACTAAGCGTATCTAATAATGTTATAAAAAAGTATTATTAGTCATAACATTGAATTGTTGAGTTGGAGTGGTTAATAACACCTTTGGTTTGTATGAATTTGACACATTGAAGAAGAAATTGACAAAAGATGAAATCGTGAACAAATGTTAGATAAATTGGAAATTAACAGCTTAGTTATTCACTTGAATTAAACTTTCTGAATGTGGGATTATGATTCAATGGCAATTTTCAAGACAGTGATAACACAGTGGAAACAACTAAAGTTGAGTATATAATTAATATACGATAAGTGTAGGAAGTTGTATTGTAGATTGTGAACGATTTATGTGTATAGATAATTGTTTAATTGTTCAAAATTATACATGATCACTAGGTTAGAATGTATGAGGAAAGGATGAATACTACCTGTTTTGTAGATATGATAAACACATTAAGGAAAAATTAGTGATTAATTTTATCAAGTGTACACTGGTAGTAACAGAACAAATAAAAATATAACGTGATATTGAAATGACATGATAAGGAAACACACCATCGAAGGAAACAAGAGCTAAACGTAAAAAGGTATGATGCAATCTAATGACAGTAAAATACATTACTTGGATATACAATTGTTAATTAGGTGGATTAGGCCTCCAGGGGATACCACTACAAAAAAAAAAACGCGCCTAAAACTCTACCTCATGGGTGGTGTGGAAAAGAGTTCAATGCAAATATAATAAAACAGCTCTAACCTATAGACTATTGTGGCTGTATAATTAACTGTAGTGTAAATTATTCGATAATATATACATTAGATGTACTATAATGTTAAAATAACATATTTGTTTCATTATTTTACTTAGACTAGAATTTTGTCAAAGCCAAAATAAATTAAAACTCAGAGTTGGTGCGACAACATTGCGACGTTTTGACCTCATAAATTGTCATCATACTTTGGATCGACTATATGTATCCTGCACTTAATTGAGTACTCAGTAAAGTACAGTGTACGGTACAGTACTTTGACGAGTAATGGTACATGCCTTGTTGGGGTAGGAGTTCACTTTTTATAAGGATTGGGGGGTCAAAAAAATTATTCATGAATTTCGAGGAAATATAAGAAAAGTTGTAGTAAACGATGGATTATATTTTTAAAAACAACTTTTTTTCATTTAATTTTAAATGAGCTATATTTCTATAAAAAAAATCCCAGAACTTAATCAATTTTGTTGTTGGTTTTAAAATAAACTAAAATTAGGTTATTAAGGCGTGTCTTGTTTAGATATAAGTTTATTACGTTTCCATATTAGAGTAGTGGAATTATTTAATGTTTTTGTTGACCTTCGAATCACAGATACGTCATAGGCAATATTAATGAAAATATTAATGATAGAGATAAGTGAACAAATAACAAAGTATTTTTTCTTTTATAGTATTATCTTACTTACTTACTCATTTGGATCTATAGCAACCCGATCGCCTTTGCGGACATTTTTTACATCTTTTCCGCAATCGACAACAATTCCGGAAAATTCATGTCCTAAAGTGACTGCATTTTCACTGCACGGAAACTCTCCCTAAAACAGTAAAAAGTAAAATATAAGTAAAATAACAGGTCAATTTAAGAGTCCCCGGCCTACTATAGTAAAACACATTTTTTTGGCAAAATTTGTTTTTTTATTCAACATAATTCCCTTCAAGGGTGATATACTGATTATAGCGACCCTCCAACTAGCGACCCTCCAACTTTTCGATACCATTTTTATAGTACGATTTGTCCTTTGCTTCAAAATAAGCCTCAGTTTGGACGATTACGTCCTTCAAACGGTCAAATAATGCTATGTAATAGTAGCTGTTGATGGTCCTTTCTTTTTCAAGGTAGTTAATAAAAATTATTCCTAGCACATCCCAAAATACAGACGCCATAACCTTGCCAGCCGACAGTTGCGTTTTCCCACGCTTTGGAAGCGGGTTCATCATGTACAGTCCACTCGGATGACTATAGATTAGACTTCGGAATGAAATGATGGAGCCATGTTTCATCCATTGTCACAAATCGACGTAAAAACTCGGGTTTATTACGCTTGATCATCTTCAAACACTGCTCCGAATCATCAACTCGTCGTTGTTTTTGGTCAAAAGTGAGCTCATGCGGCACCCATTTTGCACAGAGCTCATACCTAAATATTCGTGAATATTATGATGTACAAGCTCAGTTGATATCTTTAGAGTGTCTGCTATTTGATTCAATTTACGGTCATTCAAAATCATTTTGTGGATTTTTTAAATGTTTTCGTCGGTAACAACCTCTTTTAACAACCGTCCACTGCATTCACTGGCATCTTGGGCGTCTTTGGTACTCATTTCACCACGCCTAAACTTAGCATACCAATCATTGATGGTTGATTTTCCTGAGGCAGTGTCCGATACTCCGTATCACCCCAAGTTTTTGCTTCAACTGTATTTTTTCCCTTCAAAAAGCAATATGTTATCAACACGCGAATTTCCTTTTATCCATTTTTTTCACAATAACAAATATTGTTTCACTCAAAATGCTATAATTCACAAACTAATGAGCTGTCAAATTTATATACGCATTTTTTGAAGGTTAGGGCTAACTAAAAAACATATGGATTTAATTCTAGTAGCGCCATCTATGTGTCAAGCCGACGACTTTTTAACTGACTTGTTATGTATTGTAACAAAAAAGGACTATTCAACAGGACAATTATTATAGTGTTAGAAAGGCAATATAATGTTTATATTCGGATTTATTTAATTGTTATTTTAATTTTTTAAATTTTCTGGCGATATCCAGGAGCACTCAATCTTCAAGTAAAAGTATATTAATGAAAATGGATTGTAATGACAAATTTATATTGAAATGTTTGGGACAATAATTTATAATAAAGCAAAAGCAGCAGTTGCATAAAAAAATACTGTTAAATTTTGATTTGTTATTAATTGTTTATTGATATTTTCCACTAAAAAATTAAGTAATGTAGTAATGAATATAGATAATGTCTCTTAAATTCATTCCAAAACTATAAAATTGTACAAAACATGCATTATCTAATTATATCTCTGTGTTTATGTTTTCCTAATTGCTGTTAACCTCTAGATATATTAATCGTTAGAATGTAAACAGTCAATTTATATTATTATTTAATAGATCAATGGTTTTCTTACCTCAATTATATGCAAGTCTGTGCCGCATATGCCCGAATACGCTACTTTAATTAACACCTGATTCCCTTCGGTTATAGTAGGAATTGGCAGTTTTACATATTTGAGCTCTTTTAATTTTGATGAGTACTGAACAGAGTTCATGATTCTCCACTAATAGTGATAACAAGTGAATGACTTTAATAATCTTGTTTGTACAGCTTATATATCTCGTTCGTCTTTACTGATAATATATACGGTGGATCAGTAGAGGGTTTTTGTAGAACATATATCGCTAGGCTTAAGTATGCAATATTTTAACGTGATGATTAAACACATACGTCGTTTTATTCTAGAAGCTTCAAAACTATACATGTTATATTTTGTGAAAGGGACACCGTCATAGATTTATACCTTTTTGAAAATGTCAAATTTCGTGCCTGAAAACGTGCATTTGCGGCACGCAGTACTTTTATTATTTAATCAAAAGAAAAAAGTAGCTGAAAGTCATCGTTTGCTGGTAGAAACTTATGGTGAACATGCTCTAACCTCAAAAACATGTGCGGCTTTGTTTCGAAAATTCAAAAGTGGTGGTTTCAATGTGCAAGACATAGAAAGTTTTGGTAGACTGAAAACGGTTTGAATATGCGAAACTGCGCGAGTTTTTGGATGAAGACCCAACCCAAATTCAAAAACAATTGGCGGAAGCGTTAAATATGACCCAAGAAAGAATTAGTGACCGATTACAAGCAATAAGGAAAATTCAAATGACAGGCAAATGGCAAATCTAAAAATCGTCTGTGAAGTACTGCTTCAAAGGTATGATCGGAAATAATTTCTGCATCGAATAGTGACCGGTGATGAAAAGTGGATTTATTTTAAAAACCCTAAGCACAAAAAATCATGGTTATCACCTGGCGAAGCCGTCCGATCGACTCCAAGGCTTTGGTCACAAGACAACGCTGTGTGATTGGTGGGACCAGAGTGGCGTAATGTATTACGAACTGTTAAACTTGGGGAAACAGTTAATAGTGACCGCTACCGACAACAAATGATCAATTTAAACCATGGATTGATTGAAAATCGTTCGGAATGTGCCCGAAGACAAAAACAAAAACAAAAAGAAAACGAAGCAAAACCGGTCAAGGAAGCCTTGAAAATAAAATACTAGATGGGACATATTATCGAACCCGCCGATTACTCCAGACCTTACCCCATCTGACTAGCAATTTTTCGCATCAATGGCTTATAGAGCCTCCAATTTCCAAAAAGTTAAAAAAATGATTTGATGAATAGTTTTGCTCAAAGGACAAACAGTATCCATACATTGTCTGAAGGATGGACAAGATGTATAGAATCAAATGGTCAATACTTATAATAATTTTTTTTTCTTTTTTTTTGTAAAAATTTTGTAAAAATTGATTATTTGGACAGCGCTAGATGCAGTAAATATTATAAAACATTTTATATTACTTTTGACCCTGAAGTAATTTTTTCCAATAAAGGTCCTCTAAATAAAATAAGTTTGAAATAGTAACATAAAAATTATAACGGAGTTTCAGAAAGAGAGTACACCAAAGAGACTGGGCAAATAATTTGTTCTCGTTACTGTGACTTAAATCAACTTTGGTGTCAAGAGAATAGCGCAGCGTGCTACCTCAGCCGTTAACAGCAATTGTAATTATTCAATTTAAAATATTTTAGGCTCTGTTCCCAAGAAATGTACTGATACCAAGCTAGCTTAATCATTCAATACACAAATAAATACATAAATTAGGCTGGCAAAAAGGCTATTCTGGATATTAACAAACATTGGACTTGAATACGAACATATTGTATAAATTTATTGCGTAGGAATTACAAGTGTGAAGAGTAAGTAAACATGTTTGTTTAATTTTATTGAAACAATTTTGTAATTTTCATAATTACAAATTTGTAATTTTAATTGAATCATAAGTTCGAATTCAGGTCTTAACTCTTTTCTTATCTACTATTGTGGATAATAAACACAAAATTTACAATCTTTGTAATTTATTTTATATTTTTATAATAGGTAATGATATTTTTATGTTTTTTTGTCACTTTGATGGATGTCATCATTTCGCGATTAAACAACAGTACGGTGTTGGTATAAAGGGAACGGAGACAGACATAAAGTATATATATAAAGTAATAAATTAATAAATAAAATAAAATTAATAACACAAACAGGGGGGGCTAAAAGTATAAATAGTCTATATATAATTTAAAAATGCATACAAATACAAGACTATAAACACAACCATAACGAAGTAGATACTCTATCCAGACAGCAGACACTAGCACCTATACCGAAGTGGTAATGGTTCTGTAGTCAGCGACACTTATCTTAGCATAGGCTAGACTCTATGAAAAAAATCGATTTTTCGTAGAAATCTGTAGTCGTCTGTATTTTCTCCTGTTAAGGAATTTCTAAAATTTTGCAGTCCATATAGCTCTAATCTGGATGAGTCGTAGACAGTCGTTCAGTATGTGGTAGACTGAAATAAGTGCAAGGTGACAAAACTCACAGAAAGCAGGCGGGCTCGAAGTTGTTAAATGATTCTCAGTCGATTCAGAGCTACGGTATGGTGATGAAGGGAAAGAACGTGATGAGAGGAGCAAAAATCAGCTTTAACCTCAAAGAGCCTGTTGTTGTTGGCCTCCTGGGCTCAACGACATTGTACCTCGTTCTTGGTGAAACACGAAACGAATGGGATAAGATCAGTAAGGATACAAATATTTATGATGGGGAGGGGAGAGGAGGCTGTCGGTTTAGTCACACTATTCGCGCGCTCATTTCCCGGTATGCCAATGTGAGAAAGGATCCACAGTTAACTTGTCCTATAGCTATTCAGATAGAGAGTATGGATAATTGACAGTGAGTCGGTGACCAGGGTATGGTTGAATTTCTGTTCCAGGAAACATTCGAGGGTATTTCGGGAATAAGTAAGGATTAGCCATTCTTTGAAGGATTCTGTTGTAATATAGGATAAAGCTTTGAATATCGTAAATAGTTCAGCGATCAATACTGAACTCTGTTCAAGGAGGTTGAAACGGAATGCCCAGTTGTCCACCACAAATACACTGCCAATCTCGCTGTGAGATTTAGAGCCACTAGTATAAAGGGGCGTGCGGCCAGGGTAAGAGTGGAGAAGTTCACAGTACTTGGACCGAATAAGGTAAGGACAATGTTCTCTCTTATAAAATTGACTGTTTTTATATTTGTTTGTTATATAACATAGTTATTTTTTAGTTTTTCTTCAGTGTTATCGTTAAATTATTGAAATAGGCTACTAAACTTGCGAGATTTATGGCCCAGTTAAAAACTATTTTGTATGACATTGTAAATTATAATTATGGCTTTCAAAGGACATTGTTTAGTGTAATTTCTGTAACAGTTCTTTAAATTTTCGTCGTGGGATTTTCCGAATCTTGGCTAATAAACTGTAATCTACGGATATCCAGAAAGTCACCATAGCCACAGTCATCTTTCAGATTCATCGGAAATTGGATCGTGCCACTATGAGAAGCCGCAACGGACATTGGAATCAAGTCATATGTCATATACTCAGTTTGTTTAATTCCAACTCTATATATGTCAATGTATTTATGTTATAGCCATGGCTGATGGAACAACGAAAGTATGGTATACTACAATTTCAATTTTAAAATAAAATATAACCTACTAGAGAGGTAACCTTTAACTTCTTTTTTGAATTTAACCAGATTGAATTATAGTCACTCTTAGCTGTGTGCAGTTAGTATAAATAATATCTACAATGTGGCAAGAATGAATTTATTTGATCAATGAGTAACAGCGATTATAATTTAAAAAGAGCTTTAGCAATTTTGCCTTCACGTAACATATCGACAGCTTTGTTGTATTCACTCAACAAAAACACTTGGATCCCCAATTTGCGATAATCTAGGTATCTATCTCCCATCGCCTCGATAAACCCGATTGATTTTACAAAACTGAAGGGGTTGACATTGACCGCTAATATCGAAATTTCTTTGAAGAATAGTTCGTTTGGCGATACTCTGCAATAATCACGTTTTAAATTAGAATTTATATGTAGACGTTTATTTTCTAATACTTACTTGATAGTGGCATCGGGATGTGCTACCCCAAAGCAACATAATTTTCCTCCCTTGTGTAACAAACTTAAGCCTTGTTGAATCGCTGGACAAAAACCACTGCAGTCAATGACAACATTAAATCCGTAGTTCTTGTCGTTTTCTTTATTTTGTTGTAGTTGATCTGGCGTTATAAGGTCATAACCAGTATCTACAAATGTAGAATAATTCGTTAATAGATCATTGTTTATTTAATATGAATTTAAAAAATTGTAAATAATTTACAATGGAACAAATGAGGTGGTTTCACTATAATGGAAACAAGTTCGAATAGTTTCACTATAAAGAAACAAGCTCATAAAACATTGCAAGTTCTTAATTGTAATCTACCAAGACTGTTAAATTAAAATACAGTTCAAATTCAAAAGTAATTTCAAAATGTATATTGTGAACAATCATGGAGAAGGAAAGGTGAAGTGGTTGAATGGGTCCAAATTATTTGATATACCTATTTTAGACTTTTTTTTAAATAGTGGTCGCGATAGCCTCGGGTTCGAATACTGCTGGGGCATGGTCGTAAATTTATGTTTGTGATTGTTTAAAATTTGTAATTGTTCTAGGCAAGAGTGTAAAATCCGACAAGGAAAATGATTCCAGTCACGCTAGTATCCAGGCTGGGTAAGACCGGATGTCTTCTGGGATGATTTCTAAAGTTGATCACTCGCCAGTCGGTAGGCTTAATGCTGAGGACCGTGGTTCAGAGCCCACGTTAAACTTTAGGTCCAGTCCAGATAAACCCATAGTTGGTAAAAGGAACACATAGGTGAGACAAATTTAATATAAGTAATAAATTCAAGACAAACCTCAAAATAATATTTGGCCGTGTTAAAAAATAAGTTGAAATGGCTTTAGACGTCGGTATATCAGTGTTGACAAAATATAGATTTATCACAGAATATTAGCCACCAAAGAGCGGCCCATGGACATGTCAGTGAACGAATTTCTAATAGACTTCTGTGGAAATATCGACTCTTTGGGTGGAGGGCGTAGCGAACAGCTCCAAAAAAGACATCGATCAAGATCATAGAAAGCCATCTGAAAAATAAAGGACTAACATTGTCCTAGGCTCGAATGGTTGAGGCCCTTCCTGAACTGTGGCGAGATTTGGTGAAGAATATTCATAGTTGCTGTTCTCCGAGAACTGGCTAAGATCATGATGAACTAACAGATCGAACCCTGTGTTCCAAAGCATGGATAATAATTGGGTCTCATATATCGTATTTGCTAGATAAAGCACCAAGTGATAATTTCCTGTTTTTAAATCCGAAAACGTACTTCCACTGATAGAGACTCCATTTACATATTTTAAAAGAAATCTAAAGAATAGAATAACTAATGTAGTGAAGTTCGCTTATTCTAAATGTTTTAGTTGTAAATTTAATACGTTTGTTTTAATATGTGTTTAACATATTGTTTAATATATAAATCTAGGCATGAAGAACTAATGTTTTAGATCTTAAGAATTAACGTCATCTTTCATGTTAGACACTTAATCAAATTTAAACAAGCCTGCGCCTGATAAAGTGTCTTAACAGAGTCGTTCAAACCCGATATTTAACTGGAATTAAAAGATCATTGTATTAAAAACGAAGCATATTTAATATATATTTTTAAAAACCAACTATATGACACCAGTCATATTAATTATACCCCCCTTATTCCTATTTTATTATTAAATATGCTGCATAATATGTAGGAACTCAATAAATGTATCTTAAGTTATTGTTGTTACTTTCCAAATGATTTTGAGACATCAATAAACGTTATCAATAATAAGACATTTTAAATTGTTAGCTTGAAAATTGTTGACCGAGGAAAGAGGATATCGAATGGCGCTGATACGGCTTATCGTTAATATAAACATTATTTAAAAATAAATTACCTAAATTTCGAGTAAAAAGGAGCCTCTTAAGATTTGGTTCAGAAACAGTGACTTTTCTATGTCCTTGATGATGCAATAGAGATACCCACAAGTTTCCAATGATACCTGCACCTATTACCAAAATGCTGGAACCCACAGGTATTGGTGATAGTAAGTCCCAGCCATGTGACAGACATGAAATTGGTTCGGCTAAAGCTCCTATAAATTGCCTTGTTTGTGTCATAGTTTAAACCGAATTTAGCATTTCATACGAACCTTGTTCTAAATTAACAGTTTCTGGTAATTTTTGAATTGAGTGTTGTGGTACCAAGGCATAACTGGCCCATCCGCCGTTTCTGTGAATACCAATCGTGCTGTTTATTCCGCCTACATCACAGAAGTGAATATTGCCAGAGTGACAATGGTCACAACATCTGCATCCTCTAAAATTAAGGAATATTAAAAAATAATAAATGCAACGTATTAAATACCAACTCGTTAGGATCTACGGAAACTTTGTCTCCTTTTTTAACATGTTTTACATCGGATCCGATGTCTACTACAGTTCCAGAAAACTCGTGGCCTAAGGTTGTGGTTTCATCACTACAGGGGAATTCACCCTATCATCGAAGTATTAATAACTATTAATATGGTGTTATTTTATTTTTTAACCAATGATAATGAATGAGCACTTTTCTTTTAACATAATGAATATATTTACTTACTGAAATTATGTGGAGGTCTGTACCGCAAACACCAGCAAAAGCTACTCTAATCAGTACTTGATCAGGTTTTGTTATTTTGGGTATGGGAATTGTTGTGTATTCTAACTTTTTTGCTTTCGCATCAAATCGTAGAGCTTCCATTTTCGAGTATGTGATAATGTATAGTAATAAATGTTTTGGAAGCAAATGTTTGAAAAAATTATGTACATATTAGTTGCCAACATGTTTACGAATTCGATACAAAGATTATCATTTAATCTTGTTTGCGTAAGAAATAATATAAACATTACATTTATAACGTCAAAGTTATATAAAACGTTTATATGGGGGTGAAAATATTCCGCAAGGGATAATATTACTAATTATTTATATTTGTTTACATTGTTTTAATAAAATTATAATAGAAGATATATTAAGAGAGGTAAAGTTTAATATATGTATATAGTCTATTGAATAATGTTTTTTTTTGCTTTATATGAACCAGAACAATTGTCGTTGTTAACAGGTTTATTGCTGTAGACGGAAGAATCCATAACTAGCATTAGTTTGGTGTTAATGATTGTATTTACAGTAAATTTACCGTCAACAAAACAGTCGACGACATCTGTTGAAATTTAACAAATTGTCACCAGCAGTGGACTTGTTAATTAATACAATTTATTTAAATTTCTGTATTGACTTTATTTTATAGTTTATAGTATATATAGCTGACATAGATGACGAATATAATGCAAAAAAATTGTTTTAAAATTGGATCAGATTTTTCCTTCGCATTTTATTATAGTTAATGATAATAAGGCTCTAGTTTCATATATATATATATATAATATTATTAGATTATATATAATATTATATATAGAATATTATATATATATATATGAAATATTATATATATATATATATATATATATATATATTTATGAATATTATATATATATATATATATATATATATATATATATATATATATATATATATAATATTCATATATATATATATATATATATATATATATAATATTCAATAGATTCATTATTTTACTAAGAGGTCAATTGAAAAGTCCCCGGCCTGACACATAGATGGCCCTACTAGAATTAAATCTATGTATTTTTTAGTTAGCTCTAACCCTCAAAAGATGCGTATATAAATTTGAAGCTGTCGGATCATTAGTTTGTGAATCATAGCATTCTGAGTGAAGCAACTTTTGTTATTGTGACAAAAAGGGATAAAAAGGAATTTCGCGTGTTGATAAAATATTGCTTCTTGAAGGGAAAAAATACAGTTGAAGCAATAACTTGGCTTTATGTCGAGTTTCCGGACACTGTCCCAGGAAAATCAACCATCAATGATTTGTATGCTAAGTTTAGACGTAGTGAAATGAGCACCGAAGACGGTGGACGCAGTGGACAACCAAAAGAGGTTTTTACCGACGAAAAAAATCCAGAAAATGATTTTGAATGACCGTAAATTGAAATTGAATGAAATAGCTGACACTCTAAAGATATAAACTGAACGTGTACTAACTGTACGTAATATCATTCACGAATATTTGGGTATGAAAAAGCTCTGTGCAAAGTGGGTGCCGCGCGAGCTCACTTTTGACCAAAAACAACGACGAGTTGATGATTCGGAGCAGTGTTTGAAGATGATCAAGCGTAATAAATCCGAGTTTTTGCGTCGATATGTCACAATGGATGAAACATGGCTCCATCATTTCACTCCGAAGTCCAATCGACTATCATCCGAGTGGACTGCACACGATGAACCCGCTCCAAAGCGTGGGAAAACGCAACAGTCGGCTGGCAAGGTTATGGCGTCTATATTTTGGGATGCGCATGGAATAATTTTCATTGACTACCTTGAAAAAGGAAGGACCATTAATAACGATTATTACTTAGCGCTATTGGACCGTTTGAAGGACGAAATCGCCGAAAAGCGGCCGCATTTGAAGAAAAGAAAACGATGGCAAAAATCCATGAATTCATCCACTGTATTCTCGAGATCTGGTCCCCAGCGATTATTTCCTGTTCTCAGATCTCAAAAGAATGCTTGCTGGGAAGAAATTTTCGTCGAATGAAGAGGCGATCGCCGAAACTGAGGCCTATTTTGAAGCAAAGGGCAAATCGTATTACAAAAATGGTATCGAAAAGTTAGAGGGTCGCTATAATCAGTGTATCACCCTTGAAGGGAATTATGTTGAATAAAAAAAACTAATTTTGCCAAAAAATGTATGACGCTGTATTGGAAATCGTTTCACAGTTATTCGAAGTAGTGAAGTGGAGTTCCATGGAGGTATATCATAGAAATTTAGGTAAAAATGGTGTCATTTCGAAAATCTTCAACTATAAGCTGTCCTGACCGGACACCGGGCACGTCGATCCCTGTGGTCTTTTCTTTAGGAAGGAAGTATTATATCATATGACTAGTATTGCACTGGATAAGGACTGTACTATGACCTGAGGGGCCATTTGTCTTGAATGGATATTGGTTTCTAAACCCTTTCATATTTTATAACTTATATGTGTAATATAATTACCAACGGTATCATAGTAGGAAATATAAAAATATATCAACATCTATTTTTTCTATGTTATAGAGAACTTGTTATCCTAATGAATACTTTCAGTTGACTTAATCGCATTTAGTTGTAGTAATTAGTAAAAGTGAGTGTCTTTTATTATTTAAATGGTTACATTTTAGCTAGGTTAAAAGTACCTTTGATTTTTGGTAATTAATATTAATTGGTCTATTTGTTATTGAATTGCGATGTAAAAAATATTGGAAATTAACTAATTTTAATATATTTTTTAAATTATTGCCAAAATATGAAGTTATTTTGAGTTTATCAATTTATTTTGATAAATGACTAAATTACCGTCGAATTTTGACTACTGAGATTTTTCTATTAGGTCTATATCTAGGTCAATATTAAATGTCACTAAAATTTCGTATAATTAACATATATATTTTCCATAAGTATATATCATTCAATAACAGCAGCTTAAATGATTACAATCTAAAAACGGCTTTTGCAACTTGTCCGGCTTTTAGAGCGCTTAGGGCTTTCTGATAATCCTTCAAGTCGAACACCTGTATACCGAGTTTTTCGTAATCCAGATATTTCTGCCCTAGAGCTTCCAGAAATCCAATCGATTTCACGAAACTGTACGGATTTACTTTGACTGCGAATATCGTTATTTCTCTATCATATAGGTCAAATGGGGCAACGCTGAAACAAAACAAAACACATTTATTTTACGTCTATATAATTAATTAATATTGTTTGTAATAAATATTACTTAGTTATATAACTGATCGAAGCAGTAAATCCAGACAAATATTGATTAATATATTCCTATATATATATTAATCTATATTAATCTAATCTAGTATATATATATATATATATATATATATATATATATATATATATATATATATAACATTTATAAATAACCGAACTTAATAATTTGGTTATCTTTAAGAAGTAATATTAATCAATAATTAATTAATTGAGGTAATTGTGAGTGATACGTGTGGCTATTAATAAATCATAATTTTTTGTGAGGCGTGAAAGCAGGAGTTAATCTAATATTTAGTCATAGAGAAATAGAGATTTAACTTCATAGGAAATTTTGGGGAAATGTTTCGCGATGTCAAACATGTAGATGTCGCTACCTTCAACATATTACTTGTTTTATTCGCTATGCTAAGAGCCGCGACGTGATCTCGTTGGTCCATTTCTGCTTGCGAGAGTTCATGATTATTAAGGTATACCGGAGGATAAGTCCTTCTACGCAGGGTGAACGTCAGGTGAGTCGATTTTGTGTCATTCTTCTTGACACTCCATGTTTTCAACCACAAATTAATTTTGTGGTGATGAAGTTGGAGGTTCCTTGTAGCTGATATTGGACTCTCGTGATATGATAAAATTGCCGTATCGTCATGATATGTTGCCATAGTAGTGGTGTTTGAGATCGGTAGGTTAGCTGTGTTACAGGAGATATAACAATGGACACTGCCCTGCGAAACACCTGAATATATTGGATGTAGTTCAGTGTATTCGTCACCCTGGTTCACAATGAAATGTCTGTGTTCACAATGAAATATCTGTCTCTGGGATATAGATATAGTCTCTCTGTGAGATAAGAGTGCCTTATACTTATAGTAAAATCAGTGAATCATTCAACTCAGCAGCAGCAGTATTTTCTGTCTATGGATGTACCATATATACTGCATCATATATCAGCAAAGATTTCGAGGAGCAAAGCATGACATACGAGCCATAAAAGATCTGTGTGATCTAGTGTTGCCATGATGGAGGACAATTTATTTTTTATTGATAAATTCCAATTATTTCTTTAAACATTTGTCATAAAAGCGGGTTTTGAACACGATCTTTTTCGTATATTATTATCATACGGGCTTCACTTTTTATCGCCGGTAATCATTCGTTTCAAAAATCTCTCAATTCACAAGTGGAAACTTGGTCGGTTCATTTTTTTAAAATCATTAATTCGTGTGGAGATCGTATTGATCTGTTTTATGTTTCATGGTCACTGTTCAAATGAGTCGAGTTCCGTAGAGGTGCTACGAGATTTCGCCAATGATTGACTGGCTCAGAATGAAAACGAGCACAGTAATTCTGACATTGGTGTTTACTTAAGTCTTCATTGCTATAAGGGCCATATAGTTTTCGATCAGCCTGCGCTGGCTTATTCCCTTTTCGGAAGTAAGATGGCAAAATATGACGAAAATAACCTTCTGGAATCTCTATTTTCAAAGCACAATAACTTTTGACTGGGTCTAATAATATCATTTAACCCATTTTCACTCTCCATTCATATATCCACAAGACCATGGTTTTTTCAGTGATTTCTGATATGATAATCTGATTTGAAAATATTTAAACTTTTATAATTTACAAGGATTTCCTGTCAATGATAGTCCGATGGCATTTTAAGCATGGTTATTTTTACTGGAAATTGTGGAAAATGGATATTGGATGGATAAATGGAAATTATGATAAAAATGATAAAGTCAATTCTGTATATTACCTAATTTTCGCTCCTGGTGGTGGTATTCCGAAACAACACAATTTACCGCCTTTGTCTAACAGACTCAAGCCTTGCTCTATGGCTGGGCAGAATCCGCTGCAGTCGATGACGACATCGAAATGGTAGTTGGGATCAGCGGCGCTTTTCTCACCCAGCTGAGTTGGTGTTACCAGATCGTATCCAGTTTCTAAAATATGTTTATGTCCATGTTTTAAGATGTAAACTTCGTTGTTGGTAAGGCATATTTACCGAGTTTTTTAAGAAAACTGAGCCGGTTTATGTTTGGTTCGGAGACGGTGACTTTACGATGACCTTGAAGATGCAGCAAGCACACCCACAAGCTACCAATGATACCAGCACCGATGACCAGTATTCTGGAACCAACAGGTACTGGAGATAGCATGTCCCAGCCATGAGAAAGGCATGAAATTGGTTCAGCCAAAGAACCTGAATTGTAAAAAAAGTCGATTATATAAGTTTTATAGCATATCCCAGATTACGTACTCATCTTCATTATAAATATTAAGATTGTGAATTAATTTTTTGGGGTTTACAATTCATGGTATGACTTGGTGAATAGTGCTTGGTGCAAAAGAACTTGGTAGTCCATTGCGTTGAAAACCAATTTAATAATGCTCATCTCAGACCTTCAAAAAAGTTATGGGACTGTACATATAATTTTTACGCCATATTTAATATTTTTTAAATAAACCTTATATCGGCACACACATAACTAGAAAGTGCAGTTATTTTGCAAAGAATAGTAATAAAATTTTGTCAGCATTTGATTTACAAAAAAATATCATTAATCAATGGTTCAAGAAAAGCAGATTTCGAATATTTACTGAGGAAATTAAACATAATAAATAAGGCACACGAATAAAGAAACGCGACAAGAAATGCGACGTCCCGACAATATTGGCCATCGTACTTTCAAGAACAAACGCAGGAGCAGAGAGTATAAAACACCAAAACGTCTCTCTATTTCTCACTCCCAATCCCACAGAAAGCGACTCTGTATCAATTGCTAGTCAGTCCAATCTGCCTCAATGGAGCACAGGTGTGGTATATGTATGTTTCGGAGAGAAAACTTGAACTGCTCCAAGTGTTCCAATCCAAAAAAGTCCGTGCATTACTCAGAGCCCCATGGTTTATGAGGAACGTCAAGACACACCTCGAATTAGGCATCCCGTTTGTGGAAAATTTCATAAACATGCTCAGTGTGAGGTTTTCCATAGGAACCTTAGCACACGATAACACCTTAATAAAATCCCTACCCGTCCACAAACCCCAGTAGTAAACAAACTACGGCAGTCCCAGTCGTAACCCAGGGTCTCTGTCGCCCGCAAAACAAACATATCCCGAACCTGAAGCGACATCAGCCGAAGACCATTTGGTTCTAGCTGGTCAATCTAGAAAACGAAAAAAAAATCTATTTCTCGCTTTGTGCACCCGAGCACTCATGCTAGTCACAGCCGTTGATACATGGGCAGGTCTTCCTAGCTGGGAACAAAAAAAGAATTTTCCCACCAGGCGTTAGGCGAAGTCCCAAAATGTTTGTATCTCTTTTTCATATATCTGTAATACTGCAAACTTAACCTTAAACTAATATTCCTATCCATCCTCTATTAAATAAATAAGTTTCTACTGTTTTCACGTAAACTTCAATAACAACAATGAATAGAAAACAACAATGTTTTTAAATCAAGTATAAGATATTAATGCATTTCCTGCATATCTCCCCGCCATTCCTTCAATAATCTATGAATACACAAAACAGTTGTTGTTGAGCATCTACTTAAAATATTCATATATTATAGTATCGTATATTTTATTAGATATATTTATAGTATCGTATATTTTATTAGATATATTTATAAACATATATTTATGATTTATTTTTATGGCCTGCTACTCCAACTTCGAATTATCACTGGAAAATAGATTTTATTGAATCTTTTTTTTTAAAGGATGGTTAAGAAGGCTTAAGGCTTAAGAAGTAAGGTGAAGTTAAAAGTAGAAAGAGCAGTAACAATAAAGTTACATATACAGAAGAAATTAGTCGTCTAATATAATTTTTATTTAATTTAATTTTATTAATAAAAATTATTCCTATTTTGTAAACAAAAGTGTTTAAAATGTCTGGGAATCAAAATTTTTATACTAACAATAGAAATAGGTTAAGTCCTTGTAACTATTTCGCTGTTCATGAACATTGCAAAAATGGAATTAAAGACACTTCTTCAGTTCTTCACATGCGGAATTTATCTTTTACACGAAAGATAGAATAGAAATCGTCATTTTGGTAGGAAGATACAGATAGAAAAAGATCTGAGAAAAAAGAGGATAACTTTGTCCGAGGCCAGAACAGCTGCAGCGGACTTTCAACTGTGGTGAGATTCCTCTATTGGACCAATAAAAATGGTTAAAAAATACTTTGGCAGATGAGCCTGTCTATGACATATATTGGATTTGCTAAACATATAGCATAAACGCATCTTCAAGTTCTTGTAGTTCAAACTCCAAGCGTCCGAGACTAAATGGAACTAAAGATTCCTTATACTACAATCATGTATCTTTGGGGGTTAAAATTTCTCTAATGAAGTTTTGTTATTAGTTTGTTACGAAAAATTTTCAATTTCAAAAAAAAATATATTCTGAAGTAAAATATTTCTAAAATATGATTCTGATATAAGACAAAATAAAATTCATACAGTTAGGTTCACATAAAAGAACAAAGGTTTTATCATAAGGATTATAAGAAGTTGGTCTTTTTATTTAATCTGCTATACGTTGAATATAAATGTGTGAAAATAGAAATATGTGAATATTTGTGAGTGCGAATATATTATATTTTATATATATATATATATATATATATATATATATATATATATATATATACCAAAGGATTTCGTTTGCTAGATGTAACCGTAGTGAACATACCTTGCTGTAGCGTAATTGATTCCGGCAATTTCTGCACTAAATGATCTGGTACTAAGGCGTAAGTACTCCATCCACCATTGTTATGCACGCCAAGATTAGTTTTGCCACCAATTTTACAGAAATGTGGTTTACCAGAGTGACAGAAATCACAACATCTGCATCCGCTATAAAAATCACGATATTAAATTACTATGCACTATAAGTGTAGCGTGATTTACTCATTCGGATCCACAACTACTTTGTCACCTTTCTTCACGTTGTGGACGGCAGAACCAACTTCATAAACGGTACCGGAAAATTCATGACCCAAAGTAAAGGTTTCATCTAAACAGGGGAAATCGCCCTGAAAGGAACAACATAGGAATATTTTAAGTTGTTATAAATTATGAAAATCACTTGTTTATTAATACATTCAATAATATGTAAGCATATTATAAGTTTAAAATTCTTTATATAATCATCTGTGTATGGTGACCCCGTTAAATTTTAAATTGTTTCCGTGTTCTATCATATCAAACTGGAGATTTGTTTTTCATCGTTTGTTTTGTTTGTCAGTCCAGCACAATATATCATACGATTATATTTATGTACTTGTTGATTTGTCTCCTTAATTATTTTAAAGTGATAATGATATTATAAATATGTATAATAAACAGTTATTATATATATATATATATAAAAGGAGACTTCACAAACATAAATTTACGACCATGCCCCAGCAGGATCCGAAACCGCGGCTATCGCAACAATAGGAGGACCGTCCTATCGCCTTTACTACTGCGCCACCAAGCCGGCAATTTTACTTAATAATTTTAAAGTGATAATTATATTATAAATATGTATAATAAACAGTGAATTTACATAATTTTACATTTTACATTGAAGTATCTACAGTTTAACATATATTACGATTTATGGTCTGCATCTATTAACTATCCGCTGTCAATAGCAACAATGGGCATCTAACTGATAAAGTTTACCGACTAGCGAATAACTAATATTTAGTTTATTTGAAGACATTCACGACAGTCTTGCCCAGCTTGGACATGACCTACAATACTTTACGCATCAGAATTAATATTTTTACCTATCACAAATATCAATGCCACAACTATCTATGGACTAGTCATGCTCTGTTAACTATCAATCCTATCAATAAGAATTATTTTATTAATCTTAGTTAGAGGTACGAATGAGTCAGAATATATTTATTTTATTATTTTATCAGGCCTATAATGGTGTTACTGTGTGTTAAATCGCATTATACACCCTTGTAACTAACTTCATGTTGTAGCCTCTCTGACAGGCTCCACTTTCCAATGTCATTTTCCAGTCATTTCGTCGAAGTGTGAACAAAAAAAGTTTTCAGTGCGTTGAAAATGTCTGAATTTGTATCGAGTAAATCGGATTTGCGGAAAGTCGTACTTTCTTACTTCAATTTGAAGATAAAAAGTGGTTGAAAGTCATCGAGAGCTGGTGAAGCTTCTGGCAACCATGCTCCATCGATTTGAAGGTGTGAATACTGATTTCGAGATTTTGAATGTGGGGATTTTGATAAGAAGACAAAGAGTATTCTGGACAGTCGACATATTTTGATGATTAGGATTTGAAGGCGGTACTCAATGAAGGAATGAATGAATGGAGATCGCTATCGACTACAACTGATGTGTTACTAAGGACAGCGCTGCTAGAAAAACGACCGGAATAAGACACAACAATGTTATTCATCAGCAAAATCGGTGAAAATATAATTGGAAAGATTAAAATGTGAAGTGCTACCCGCCGTATTCTCCAAACCTTGCTCGTTATGATTATTACTTGTATCGACATTTGTGTTATGATATCTGAGCAGTGCTTCACTTCTTATAAAGATGCCAAAAAAAAGGTCGATTCGTGGATAGCCTCAAAAGATCTCGTTCTTTCGAGATGGAAATATGGAAAAAAATAGCGGCTATCGATGGACAATATTTGGAATAAAATACATTGTACTGATTATTACAATAAAGCTTTTAATTAAAAAAATCCTTTAAAACTAATTTATAGGCCTAATATTTTTAGTGGGCAATGTGTTGACATTATACTATTTAGAGCAAGTATAATTGTTTATGCACTTCGGTCAGATTATTTGTTTTAGAGAAAGATCAGGTATACTGGAGAAGAAAGTGGCAAATTTTTCAAAATTTTCAAGATAGTATTGGAAATGGAATTATTTTATTAATATGACAATGCATTTCATCGCTAAGGATTGATAATGATGATGATTTTTCTTGAATTTTGACTAACTGGAGATGATGATGATGGGTATTTAATATTATTTAGGTCTAATTCCAATATTTCCCATCAAATTATTACAAATTTATATTGTATTTCAAGCTCTTCATTGATTGAAGGACAACCTGGAATATTTTTTTTAAGAAGAGCAACTGTAGAAGTCAGGTCTCGACATAATTCAATTCATGTTTCGAAAAACTACAGAAAACGTTGATATGAATGTACTGTGTTTAAGAGATTAAAACAATTTGGTTACATAAAAAACCTATTTGCGATAAGTCTTATGATTTTTTCAATTACACATACTGTCGTTTTGGTGAAAACTGTCTAAATAATTATAATATATTTATGTATGCATATATTTATTAATATGTATTGATGGATATTATAGAATTATTACATTTACATTATATATTATGTCTTAAATTGTATCTCAATAAATACTTACGCTGATAATATGCAGATCTGTACCACAAACTCCTGAAAACGCTACTTTTACCAATACCTGGTTTGGTTGGGAAACCTTCGGAATTGGGATTTGGACATACTCGAGCTTTTTTGTTTTGCCGGTGAACCTCAAGGCCTCCATTTTCTCTATTAAATCAACTAAACAACTGTATTCATCTTAGTTGGTACCAATTTATATATTTGCTTGATAGGATATAACATATTAGTTTTCTTTTTCTTTCAGTCAATAAAAATTGATAACGAAATGTTATCATTCTCACGATGTTATTCATGCTAACTAAAAAAACATGATACCTTCTGTCTTATTTTTCAAGAACGGGTAATAAACACTTATTTGCATTGGTAAATTTATTTTAGACATTAAATTATATTCAGTAATATAGTGGTTGGAAAGTTAATTTATTAAACTAATTTGTATGAACGTTTATTTATAATAACAGTACAATAGTAACTAATAACAGAGAACTGACTTACCAGCTATCCTCTACACGCCTAAAACTTTTCTAGTGAATGAAATGTTTATTTATAACATTACCAAGGTTGCCATTATTCTCTTTTATCGTTAGTAAATGGTGTTATTTTTGTATTTTATCTTACATTGATTTTGTAATTTTTTTAATTCTAGTTCTGGGGTCTAATAAAACAGATAACATATTTTATGACATAATGGTTTGCATATTATTTACAAATAATCATTATATAAATACGTTGCTGTATTTGTAGTTGCCTAAGCTTAAATACTAGACTTTATTATTATTTAAAAATGCTTCCGGCAACAATTTGTCGGTATATAGAAAAATTGAATCAGTTGATTTCTACTAGCCTTTTTGAATCCAACTTTATGCTATTTCTTCCAAAGAACATCTTGCGGCTACTGGAACAAATAGTAATCGAATAGGGCAATGACGGCCATTAAATATATCAGTGGGCTATGTCCATTATGTTATAGACTCATTGCCATGTTAAGTCATTAAGCCATCATAAATCATGTTAACTATTTTTATAAATGCCTGCTTCAGTTGCATGAGCTGTTGATAGTAGAGGGTTAATAATTAGAGGGTAATGATTTCATGAAGGCAAACAATATAATTCCAAATGAGAAGTTCGGATTACGCGCCAAACATTCAGCCTTTACTCAAGCTCATCAGCTGGCCGTAAAAATCAACTGTGCTTTTAATCGATGTGAAAAACTTGGAACGATCCTTTTGGATTTAAGCAAAGCCTTTGAGAATTTTTGACTCGAAGGCTTAGTGGCGAAATGCATTCGGTTAGGTCTACCCGATGACTTAAACGCTCTTATCAAATCATTTCTCGATATTATAGTATATTTTGTTATATATTTATTGACGATCGTTCCATTAGTGAAGAAAAGATATTCTCTCCAGCCGGAAAACCATCGACGCAGGAGTATTCTTCTGAAACCCGCCTTATTTAATATTCCTCGGAGACCACAAGTTAAGGCAGTATTTTACTCAAACGACATTGCTTACTTTGCTTCTTCAAGAGTAGTACCAAGCAGCATATCCAAGGTAGACTCCAGAGACAACTCGATGAGACGGTCCAGTGGTTACATTTATGAAGGTTTCAAGTCAATTCTCAGAAATCCCAGGCCATCTTCTTCCACAAGGAGCGTTTTGCACCGAGCACCGTGTCTTAAAATCGAGAACGCCCTACTTCTATAATCAGAAGAAGCCACCTATCTCGGTTTTCTCTTCGATCGGAAGGTTAGGTGGAATTACCAGATTCAAAGGTCCTTCTAAAAAGGTCAAGGTATTGCCATATTGGTATTGTATACAGTTCGCGCTGGGCCAGCAGGTTTCCTCTTTCAATAAAATCTCTCCTGTAGAAGATGCTAGTTCGATCAGTCGTTCTATACAACTCCAGTGTCTATCCCAAATAGGCCTCACCAAGTTAGGTGAAACGTCTTCAAGAATAATCAATGCTCCCTGGTTCGTCAGGAATAATTAAATTCATAGAAAAACAGATGTCCCCCTATTTCATGATTTTATATCCGAGATCTACTCGCGATACTCCTCCAATCTTCGTCTCTCGGATAATAGATTTATTACCGAGTTGGCCGATATTTTAGGCCAATAACTCATTCGGTTCTTCGTGACCTTATTCTATCGCAGCCGCCACTATCCCGTCGTGCTCTTACTCCCAATCGTGTCGACTTATCCCGGAGAGCGATTAATTCAGGTACTACAAGCTGCTTGGAGTGATAATGACGCCATGTCCTTATATGACCCTTGAGCCTGTTAACGGTGTTAACAATAAGCAGTATCAGTTAGAGTCATGGGGTCAGCTGATAGGGTGGGGTTTAGTGAGTAGCCCAGAGGTAGACTCCACATAACCAATTCAACTCGCTTATTCTTGCAGGTCTCCACGACCAGATATCCGTAACAGGATTCCCCTATCCTGTTTCGGGCCAAAAGAAAGGGAAAATGAATGGTTTGGGTAGATTGGAGCAATTCATGATGAATAACTTCTTTCCATTCCTACAAAACACACATCATCATACTTGGTATTAATGGGGGCTTTGTTTATGAGGCTTCTACGGCTTTCGATTACAAGTACAATTATTTTTGGACAATATTGTCGTACATGAATCGTCTTTCATCACCTGTAGTCATGCGTTTCAAAAATTCTCGATTTCGTTTCGTTTCAACAACGTTTGACAAATGGAATCTCGGCCAATAACATTTTTCAATATTAATTTATGTGGTGGTATAATATCGAGTGCCTTTTGACATCCGGTTTTATATAAATAGTTCAAAGTTGTTTTATAGCCGATGTTTAGTTTCGTAGTAATGCCACCAGAAGAAATATGACAAATAAAAATTTAATTGATTTACAATTACAATTTACAAAAATCAAACAAGCCATTTCTGACACTGGTGTTCATTTCACATTCATCACTATAAACATCACACAATTCTCGATGAGTCTTGGATGCATTTTTCTTCTCTGGAAGTAGAAAAAGTACTTTCTCATTTTCTTCTCAATATGTCTTTTAAGATTTTCTCTATATGTCTTTATATAGAATATGTTTTAAATGTGCTAATAGTATAGTCCTATTGGATAAGTATTACTAGATATGTGCTTTTTAAAAATATTTTAATTTTTTTAGGAAAATCCAAAACGAGTTTATAAAAGTTCACCTTATAATAGTTATTAAAAAAAATTGCAATCACCTTTTTGTCAATAATAATTATAACACTTTTAACTCCTTTTTACTCATGGTAATCATACATTGTATTACTATAAAACTTTGCATTTTTTGTATTTTGACTACTGATTTATTAAGATCGGAGTGTTAGTGCGATGTACTCTGAAATACTATTAGTGACATCACATATTAGTGACAGTGAAGTGCGTAGGTTCAAGCGCAAACTACCATACGCACTGATTAATAGGCACATAGAGCGAAATTTAATAATCTGTAGAATAAGCTAGAATAATTTTTAGAATAACTTAGGGTAGACTTTAAAATAAGTTAGAATAATATCTAGATTAAGATTTAGATTATAAGTTGTAAAGTTGATCACTTACTGAAGTGATCTTCTACATGTGAGGGTAGTTATATTATATAACTGAAATCATATAATAATACTTATTGTCCACGAGCAGATTGTTGAGGTTCTAGGAGATTAATAAAAAAAATTTAAAAAAATTATCAAGATTTTGTAATTAAAAATATGCACTTTAAAAGTAAGTAACTTTACTAGGATTGTGAATTAATTATGAAGAGTTTCCTATAGATGGCATAACGTATATTGAATATGCAGTGGATGTTTATTGTGAACGCATTCTACCTGTTTTCCCGCTGAATTTAAATGCAGAAATACTCGTTGAGTTTTAACTTATTTATTAGTTACTATTTAACAAACAAACATTACATTTACAAAACGTTTCTTTAAGGAAGATAATGCCTTATGCGTTCCAAGATATTTATTGAAAAACATTCTTTGAATTATTTCGAGCCTTCGAGTGACTATCCAATAAAACAACCTGGTCATTCAGAGCTAAAAAAACTTTTACTGTCACTGCTGCAAGTTGAAATGTAAGGTTGATGAGCTTCAAGAATCTTTTTTGATTCTCCAACAGAATAATTTTTATAGCGTGCAGAATTACCGTTTTTTGGTCTGAAACCGGGTGGGGAAATCCTGTTACGGATACCTGGTTGCAGAGACTCGCAGGAATAAGCGAATTGGACTGGTTATGTGGAGACTGCCTCTGAGCTATCCACTAAACCCCAAGCTATCAGTTGATCCCATGACCCTAACTGATACTTCTTACTCCACCGTTAAGTAACACACACAGTAGGTAACACCGTTAAGAGCACGAGGGCCAGGCAAGGACACGGCGTTGTTATTACACCATGTAGATCGCGGTATATGAGTTAATCGCTCGACGGAAAAGGTCGAAGAAATTGGGAGTAAGAGTACGACGGGGTAGCGTCAGCTGCGATAGAGTAAGGGCACGAAGATTTCTGGAGGTAATATGGACCAGCTCGGTAATACATCTATTATCCAGGAGACGCAGAATGGTGATATATCTCTAGTAGAGCTGGGAAATAAAATTGTAAACTTGGGGGACATCTGTTTCTCTATGTATTTGATTATTCCTGATGAACCAGGGGTCATTGATTATTCTCCTGAAAATTTTGTCTGAAAAACTTGAAGACCTTTCACCTGATTAGGTAAGACGTATTTAAAATAGACACTGGAGCCGTATAGAATGATTGATCGAACCAGCATCCTGTAGAGGAGAGATATTATTGAAAGAGCAAACCTGCTGGCCCGGTTGATGAGCGCAAACAGCAGGTTGACAATATCTTGACGTTTATGGAAGTACCTTTGAATCTGGGAATTCCAACTAAACTTCCGATCTAAGAGGAGACCAAGATAGGAGGCTTCTTCTGATCATGGAATTTGGGCGTTCTCGATTTTAAGACACGGTGCTCGGTGCAAAAAGCTTCTTGTGGAAGAAGATGGCCTGGGATTTCTGATGGTTAACTTGAATCCTCCAGAAATGTAACTACTGGACCGTATCATGAAGTTGTTTCTGGATTCTTGCAGAATTACTGTTTCAGCTATTAGGTATATGGGACAAATCAGGTCAACGGGCGTTTGTAAACTCTGGAGTAATATTATGATATCAGAATTCAATTAATAATGTTTGCTAATTTAATAGCCTTCTTTGGGTATTTTTTAATATTTTTGATAATGATTTCGGATACTATGAACTTTTGAGTTTTAAAATTTTCTACGTTATTAATCTTGTTATATTATATATTGTTGGGTTGAATTTTGGTATTGAAAAGGGATACATTTTTTGTTTTTACATGTTTTGGTTGTATTCTTTATTCTTCAGCTAGTGGATTTAGCTCCCTTAGCGAGATAATTCTATCGTGTGATTTAATTTGATTTAATTTCTCGGATAATGTGAAATGTTGCAGTGATTCCTCTGTGACTGAATAGAAAACGACTTTTTACGCCAAAATCTTGCCAGCGCCTCCATTACCATAGTGATTGGAACTAGGAAATTAGGGAAACCACCTACGGTGTCAATTGACTTACGAATTACTACCGCAACTGAGAAAACCGATATGCCAGAATTAGCACCAATTGTCATCAAGGAAAAAGATTTGTACTGGAGAATGGAATTTGCGAAGGGAAGACCATATATGCTAGATAGAAGGAGATTATGGCTTTAAAATTGGCAACAATTGGCAAGATTTATTAATTCTCTCTGAAGAACAGAGTTACACAGAGTTAGGCTATATATATAGTGTTATTTGTCTCATAAATAATTTTTTGGCTGTTAAAACCGTATTCATACACCTGAAACATCTGCTAACATAGAAAAATTTAGACGTTAGTAATAGAGCGGCGTTGGATTTTGTTCGACGCTTAACGATGTGCTTTCGATGTGAGGACTTGTTATGGATCTGACCACTATTTGGATCATGTAATAATACAATTATGGCTCCAAGTGACAAAGTATAAAAGTCGTCTCTTATCAAACGCGACTGGGGCTACCTGCTGAATTCAAAATATTAGCAAATAATAATAATGAATAATCTTTAGGCAATACTGTTATTGCCTACCACCAGCGAGATATAAAATACAGTCTGGTATAGCTGATGAATATTTGCAGATTGCGGAAGAACGAAAATTAGTAAAATTAATCAAGCTATTAATCAAGTTCAAGAAATATCGATAATTAGAACAAGAATATGGAAAGAGATGATGATACTGGCATAGTGTTGCTGTATCATATACTTGTTAATGTTGGTCTATGAACGACATTTATTTTAACAGTTCATAGAAATTTAGTTTCAGTGAAAGTCTCGTGTGATGGAAGTAGTTTTTTTTCGGTTCAAAATGTTTACTTCTTCGGGCATATTGGTTCCATTAGATAAGGATCTGTTGAATTAATTTGCTATATGAGCCATAATCAAAATGTATGTAAATGTGTGAATATTATTTAACAAGAAACATGGTGTACAGTATGATGTACACATTTTTTGACCCATCTTATCAATATCTTGACTTCCAGAATTTTGTCATGATACAATATGTATTGAATGCCCGAAAATTAATATGCAGCTATTATACATATTGATCGTCAACACTGATGAGATTTGTAAGTCTTGGTTGGTAAGTTTTTGCTCTGATTTGAAAATCAGCTGTCAAAGAACTGTCAAAGAATAAAAAATCCCAAAAGGTGGATCGACAAAGGCTGTAATTAAAGAATGGCTTGGAAGACGTAGATTAAATTTTGAAGATAGTATGTTAAAGAGTGAACTATTTCAAACTGTTACTATGTCGAAAATAGTTCAATTATAATAAAACAACTCTAACGTACAAAATGTTGCAGCTGCATAATTAACTGTAGTTTAAGTCCTTCGATAGTATATGCATTAGATGTACTATAAAGTTAAAGTTAATTATACTTCATAACAATATTTTTGTTTCACAATTTTATTTACATTAGAATTTTGTTATAGGTCAAGACCAAGATAAGTTAAAAGTTAACGTTGATGCGGCAACATTGCAACGATTTAACGTCATACATTTTGATGACGTGACTACACTGTTTTATTAAATATATTATACCTACATAATATAAGTATTTATTATCAAATATGCCTTGTGTCGTGGATAACATTTGTTAATTATACTAACATGTTTGTTATGTGATCCTGAAGATAAACGGGATAAGATGACATAATAGGATAAGAAAACATATATTTGTATAAAGTTTACATAGATTTATTGAGGCTGTTCAAGGATTTTACAAATATAAGGTTTAAATTCAGTAAGCATACAAGATTTGTAAATAATTATAGGTTCCAAATAAGTTACAAAAAACTGATAAAAATACTACATTGTTAAACTGAATTTATATTGTCGCTAGTTTTAAATCAATGTGATTTTACGGTTCATTTTTTAATATAAAAATACTGCTTTTAGGGTTACCATTTCCTTTGTACTAAATCAAAATAATAAAAATTCATTTCCAGATCAGTCTATTGTTTTCACGCTTTTCCAATACTAATAAATAATTAACGTGTACGGACGAACAATACTGTATTTTCTGTTGTTTTGGAAACAGTTTTGAATAGATAAATGATCTTTTGAATAATGAAAATTGTTTGCTGGTTGTTGAACTCCATTTATAACATAATAAATGAGTGAATAGAGGACAGGCCTTAATATTAACTTAAATTAATAAATAAATTATATTACAATAGTATATAATTTAAATCGATAAATAGATCAGTCGGTTTTATGTCTAAAATTATTTCAATTATTGTGTAAAATAGAACTTGACTGTTATTAGCAATAGGAGTCATTAGAAACGTATTCTTTTACGTGGGAACAATGTGCGTGTACTACTTATATATAGTTCTTGATATCAAAATTACTTTGGCACCATTATTTTTAGATAAAGCGTTCTTTAGTAAAAAATTAGATTATTTGTGGTACAAAGAGCAAGGCTTATAAGGGCCTATCGCCGAAAATTTTGCTACTAGAGATGGGTAATATTTGTACTATGCAATTTTAGGATATATGACATTCTATAAGAAATGTTACATCATGTATCAATCTTTATATACACAGAAAACAATACTGGGTTAATATGTAATCTTTTGATTTTGGTAATGTTCTGATTTAGAATATATCGAATGTTTCTAAATATTTAAAAAATTGACAGACATAACTGGGATAGTTTAGGCTCCACATGGAGGAGTGTTTTGGTTTAAGCTTAATTTAACGTGCTTCTTTCTTTCAGTCTCAAACCTAATCGCATCCATTGTCATCGGATCCTATTATACCTACAACTAATACTAATACATCATTTGAAGAGTATCACAAAACGAGTTTTAGGACTAATGTTTCAAACAATGCATCTATCACAATTGAGAGCTCACTCGTCGTTGGAAACTTGCGTGCTTGCGCTGGAAAACGATCCCCTAGCATCGCTCAGGCAACTGTCAGGTACCGTTATAAAGTTGCATTTCTTATAACTGTTCCATCCCGATCCGACCCGTTTTAAGATACTTTTTTTTTCGTTCTCCATTTTGCAAGTCACCACTACTTCTGGAATGGTGTGACCGTCTTCCAGCAGAGGCTCGGAATTTTCTACCGTCTCGTTGATACCCTCAAAACTCCTGTTCCGCACAATGTTTTCTGGAGGTCTGTAGTTATCCATGAAGGAAAAATTTTGCGAGGATTGTACTAGTCCCAGCATCTTTCCGATTTCTCTTTTCACGCGCTTGTTCCTGTAGCCGAACAGAAACGGCGACATTACGTTGGAAAAGACCAGTAATACTAAAGAAAGATAGTTAAATATTTGTCCGGGATTTACTTGTATACATCCCGACGTTAGTACCAAAGTTAGACCGTACGGTATGTAGCAGATTAGTACCATGAAGATCACCAGAACGCTTATTTTGGCCGCTCTGGTCTCTTCTCTGTTCCGAAACATGGAAGCGTTTGATATTTTGTGTTTTAAATTGGTAATAAAATTGTTCCTATCACTAATAGTTCTTTTTACACGTGGTATTTTCGTTTCTTCCACCACATTGTTCGTGTGACTATTCTCCAAGGCCGAGAAATTAGGGGCTGAATGAACCTTGGGTAAAGTGTTCTCTCCTCTATCTCGTTCGCTCGGAGGACAGTCCGATGATTCCGACTGACCCATTTCCAGGGGACAGTTTGACGAGGCCGACGTACTTTTACGCATACGTTCACTGTTCTGGTGCGCGGCCGTGTAGATACAGATGTAGATGATACATATAGCGACGAACGGCGCCAAGATCACCACGACGAAGTAACCGCAAGCGTACGCCGTGTTCAGCACTTTGGCCACGCCGTTTTCGCTGTAGCTTCGCGAACAAAAATGCCACAAACTACTATCTGAATACGTCAAGGTACTCAGAACTGCACAAACAAATGCCGCCAACCAACTGCTCAAAATGAAGATCGATGCTTTGAGTTTGTTTATGTAAAAATGATACCTCAGCGAGTGTATCACGCCGAAATACTGATTGATCCCTATGATCAGTATGCTGAAGATGGAAGCGGTGCATACGAAACTGGTACTGGCTTGGGCGAAGTAACACAACATATCTTCGTTGTGGTCTTCGTTCCGGATTATTTTCTCTTGCAGGAATTTCTCGCTGGTTTCGATTATCTTCACGTCACTGGTGGAGCTGATGATCTCCTCCTTGATGAGGACTCCCTCCTCCAGCTGTTCGATTGTTCCATTCGCACTGCTAGTAATGTTTTGAGATGGCGGGAAAGCATCTTGGTCTACTAGTAGAAGAGGTATCAGAAGGAGACTCGACAATAAGTTGGTAACTAGCAAATTGATCACGAATCTGGAATAAAAAGTCATGTATAAGTTCATTTGCTATTTAAAAATAATTATTCTAAAAGATTTTAAAATTACAATATACTATGACAATTATATTAAAAAACAGAAAAATGAATCATTAATTTTAAGGTTAATTCATTGCTAAGATAAAGTCGTAAAGAAATTTTAGAATTAATATCAGAAAAAAGTAGAGCCAGAAATAAATGATATTATTTCAGAGCTCAACAAGATAAAACTAAGTTAAAACTAAGTACATTACAACTGGGACATGAAATTAAACAATTAAAAAATGACACCATGATTTAATTTCTGCGTGGACTTGCTAATAATAATGCTAATAATGTTTCATTCACACTACAATATGTACCATAACTGTAAAAGGTGACTGAACTAATTTTGATTGCTAAACAAGGAAAGCCACCTCATGAAACAGCATCATGCCGGTCAATATCACTATTGGCGATAATATCCAAATGATCTGAAAAACTTCTATTGAAATGGATGAAACTAATCATTAATAAGGAAAAGCAACTTGTTCCGGTTCATCAATGTTAGGGAACAACATTCCACTATGTCATAGAAAAATTACTAGAAGTTCAAAATACATTTTGTTCTGCAATATTTTTAGCTTGCACAAGCTTTCTATACAGTTTGGCATGAGGGTTTAAAGTATAAGATTAAAATGCTTCTCATTGGCCAATATTCAAAAATGTTAGAGTCATATACCGAGCGATACTTCAGAGTCAAACAAGAAGGTGTCTATTCTAACTTGATGGAAATGTAACCAGGTGTGCCACAAGGGATCAATCTTTTATCTGTAGTACACTCGGAACTATATTCAATGAAAATGTCGTTGCTACATTTGCGGATTACACTGCAATTCTAGCCATTGGAGATAACAATAACAAATCAACCAGTTACAAAGAACTATTGCTGTCATCAACAAAAATCAAGCACAAGCCAATATACATAAATTAGCAAGTAGTCCTGTATGGAAATACAGTCGAATATCTTGGTATGACCTTTGACGTTAAGCTCAGGTGAAAGCCATATGTTAATACAAATATGCACTGGTTATTGGGTAGATATTCAGCCCTGTTAGTATATAATAAGCTTTTACTTTACCAACAAGTCTTGAAACCAGTGTGGACTTATGGTATTCAATTATGGCGTTGTACCAGTCAAACTAACAGAAATATCATTCAGATTCCAAAATAAGGCACTGCGAAGTGTCATTGATGCTCCATGGTACATAATGACAATCTGCATATGGACGTAGGTAACTAAGATAGAAACTGTCGATAACGTTATCAAGGACTATGTCCAAAGATACGTAGAAGTACAAGACCAGTACATCAATGCTGAGGTTCTCCAACTCTTAGATAATGATGGCTTATGCAGAGCATTAAAGAGAGTAAAACTGTTTGATCAAGTTCAATGAAGTTATAAGTAAAACTCAGCGCAAATTAGGATAAAAACAAATTGTTTGTTAGCGTAAATTAATTTTTAAAAAATACTGATTCCATATTTTCGTTATAAAAATATTAATTGAATTTATTTAAATTAACATAAAATATATTAAATTTTAATTTTGACATATTGTTATTGAATAAAGTTATTTATTGTTAAGTATTTTGCTACATTGTTTACTGAATTATTAATGCATGCAAATGACATGGATTCAGTCACGTCAATTTATTGGATTTTTTTAATGACTGGGTCTACTTCTTGACGTGTGTCCCAAACCACGTATCATATGGAGTATTAATCTTACACAGTTCATAAAAGCAAGACGTGATATTTAACACTTTGCGACTGGAAAATGAAGTGAAAACCATCTTCGAAGGTCTTAAAATCGGATGGTCATTGGTGTGACTGATTTGATTGTTAAGTGTCATTTTAATATTGGATTATGATAATTTACTTTAATTTGTGTGATTATGTTATTTTTAACTGTTAAGATGAACCAACTTAACCAGACTCTCGTAGTTTGCGATGATAAAAATAAATTGTGGTGCTAAAATAATTTTAAAACGTTTACATAATTTTATTAAAGCCTCTGTTTGTTTTCACATATTGATTCATTAATAATTCTTTGGTAAAACCATAAAATTTGTAGTATTAAAAAAATTAGAGCGTAAAATTAGATAGTTTTCTTTGATTTGTATAGCCATTTTATTATGCCAACAAATAAGTCAGGTAAAAATATAATCTATATATAAGATTATAATTGATTAGTTAATTCGTTATAAACTTGCGTGATGAAGATTGTATGAGGTAACCTTAAATATAGAATACGCAATTCTATTTGACAATTTTTTTTCCTTGTATATTGGGTACTTAATCATAAAGACTATTCACATAAAATTTTGATTTTAAAAAACCCTATAAGAAAATGTCCATTGTGGCCATGTTAAATCGCCACTTCGCGATATTAGTCTTCATGGAAAACGTCATTCAATAATTGAATTGTTGAATGAGTTGTGTGTGCTGTGGCCCCATCTTGCTGAAACTACATGTCTTCTAGTCCTTGCTCTTCGATTTCAGCCACAAGAAAATTTCGAATCATGTCTTGGTGCTGTTCAACAGTAACTGTAACTGAAACACCTTGGTCATTTTCAAAAAAATAGGGACCAATGATGTTTCCAGCATGAATACCACACCATATAGTTGTTTTTAGTGTATGCGATAATGTTTCATGAATTAAGTGAGGATTCTGTGTTCGCCAAAACCGACTGTTAAAAAATCGTTAATTTCACCAGACAGCCTTAGGATTACATTACTGTACGCAACTCGTTGATCAGTCATTGATCTCAGATCAGTTGATCATCTCTTGGTAGTAATTTTTGGACTAATTGAATTTTGTACGGGAACATTTTCAAATCAGTTTCAAAGCAATTCACCTTAAATAGCGTGCAGAAATGTGTAACCTGGAACCACGTTTCCGAATTGATGCTTCTGGAGACTCTGCAACACTATCGCGCACCAGAGCCACATTTTCAATGTTACGAAACGTCCGTTGTCTTCCAGAATGAGGCCTGTCTGCTGTCGTATCGTACTTTTGAAAATTCAGATGTAAGCGATAAATTATAGTTTTGTAAGGCACCGGACGATTAGGATATTTTTGACGCAATTTCCGCTGAGTGGCGATAATGGAACGCTTAATGTCACTATTTCTACTCGTTCTTGTGGTGTATATGTATCCATAATAAAATTTGGACGTCTGCACAACACAATGGTTATTAAAACGAAATTGAGCTAAATGCCACATAACCAAGATGCCGCGCTTCAAAATGGCAGCGGAATTTTTTCCCCGCCGGCTACTTGTTGTTCTTAATAATACGAGTACATACATTATATCATTATATAGACAGCTCTTTTGGTATGAAGTTTTAAGAATATAATAGTTATATTAGGTCTAGTAAAAATATGTCCAAGAAAGCTGATATTTTACCGTAAATACTATATTTGACACTTTTTTGATTGGTTGACTTAGTTTTGTTTGAATTCATGTCAAAGATGGATGCCACCAAAGATAAAGTACGTCATATTTTACAGTTTATTTTCAATAATGACGACAGTGCATGCCAGGCGACTGAAAATGTGAATCATTTTTATGGTTCCGGTGCCAAAATAGCTAAACCAGCGCTGTAATGGTTTCGTAGTTTTCCTTCTGGGATTTTAGATATTAAAGATGCTTTTTAAGATCAATTATTAAAAAAAGTTCTACTTATATTGCTCTGGGAACAGCTGAACATTTTAAGAAATGGTTTGGATCCATTTGACAATGATTTGAAACGAAGCGGATATATGGATCTGACATGACTGGATCATAATAAAATCGACCTATTTCTGCGGCCATTGACGATCAGGAAGAATTTACTCTACGTTTGGTGGGATTAGAAAGGAATCATACATTATGACCAGAGCATATTTCATAACTTGGGAGTATTTGATTAAATCAGTCAGAAATTATCCAATATAAATAAAAAAAAAACCTTTTTTTTATTTCGTACTATTCGAACTTAAAATACTCATCGGCTTTTTTGGTTGCTTTGGACAGATTTTGGGCGACCAGGGCGGCATCCCTGAGTGTAAGATCACGTTTAAATTCAGAAAATCGGTCAGTAATAGCCGATTCCTCCGGTGTAACATCTCTATAACGATTATCAAGGCTTCTTGTACCTTGCCTTTAATGTCTTGTTTTGAAAATAGTCCATCATACTTTGTAATTTAATGGTTAAAATGATATAAAATGATGTGATTATTCAAAGTTAGTATTGTCCACAAATTTTAACTGACTCAAGACTTTAACTTAGACCAGAGACAAACTGAGTGACTGAATAAAATCAGAGTATCTACTTTAATGATATCTGTATATGAAATATTTAACCATTTAATCTGTAATCAATTAATGAATGTGTCTGTTAAATATCTGTATTAAAAATGAAGACAATACCTTTAACACATCTTTTAAACCAAGATATAATAGATATTATTAAGATATAATAGTTAGTAACATTTTCAATTATTGTACCATTAATAAAGATATTCAAATTTGTGCAAAGTAAAATGTTTGTTTTAATATACAGAGTCATTTTATATGCCATTAACTAAATTAGTCACAAATTTTTTCTATTTATAACAGTCTATTGATTAACTAGTTCATCTTTAAGAAGTGCTTGCTTATTGTTTGAGATTACCATATACCGGGAATGATAAATGCCATTTATGAACGTTTGTGACTACTAATCTAATTTAATAAAAAAAAACAAAACTATCAGTCTTATAAGAATACATAATGCGCTTGCTTGTATACATAACTCAATAAACAAGTACTAACGACAACATAAATAAATATACTTTAATACAATACCATCTATTCTTTACGGTGTTCTAATATTTAATACTGTAAAGTAGTTTTATTTTATATGTTCCCCTAAAACGTCTATAAAGTGGATTAAAATCGACTATAGAATGTCATTAAAACTTGGAAAGGACAGACCTAAATATAACGTTCGTTGTCTAAAGAAATGGTGATTTAGAGTTGGCGTTTGCCCTTCCCTTTATATAATGCAGTCTGAAGCATAAGTTATTTAAATATAGCAACGAGTATCCACCTTAACCCGCAATAAAGGTCGCGATAGGTCGGTAACATTTACATAGGTTAGCGACTGCAGTTTTATTTTATACCGATATTGCTTACTGATTTTATTTATAATAGTTTATTGTTTGACAATAAGTTTTAAAGTTCTAAATATCATAATATTTATATTAAATGAGATTTTTTCATTTTACTGTGATTCTTGATATGTTTTTAATATATTCTTAACTCTTTTTTTTTGTTATATTTTAGTCTCCTTTTTACTAACTATGGTTTATCTGGACTGGGCCTACTGCTTAACGTAGGTTCCGAACTACAGCCGTAGACATTACATTCCCGACTCAGACAGGTGTTTTTCTTATATAGTGTATATTTTTTGTGTAGAGTTTAAAGTAAAACTTTACTACGAAAAAAACTTTTGAAAATAAAAATACTTGGGTTATAGCTAGTAATATTTTTAATTTTCCATGATATCTCCAGGATTATCACATTATACAATTTTGAGAAGGAAATAAAGTAAAAAAGTACTACAATAGGAGAAAGGTTTTTATACAGTTACAAAAAAAAGCGACAAAAAAATAAAATAATGTTTCTCATACATTTATTAACGCAACTTAAGCTATATAATATGCCAAAATTAAAAGTTTAAAAGCTTTAGAACTGCGGAAGTTTTCTAATAGGTAGATGAGTAAATGTTAACGAAGTACTCCCTTAGTTTCATATTAGTTTTGAGTTAAGTACACGTACTTCCAAAAGAGGTGAACTGCCGAAGGATCTTCTCTGAGAGATACACTCTATTGGTGTCAAATAATAATAACGTAAATATGCAATATTCGATCACTTTCTTATGCTGTTGAATTAAGAGTTGAGCAACATACAGTTTGGACTGCTTATTCAATTATTTTTTCAGTAGTGTTGAGTAGTTTCAATAACTTATAAATAGAAAATGCACTTCCTGATTCCATCAAATACTTAACAACAACTTGGAAAATATTGTAATAAAAGGATGATCATAGAGTAACGTTCTTTAATTTCTTAATAAGATTTGAATGTGGTTGAAGCGGCAGCTTCAATGTGGATGTTTTGTGTGTGATCTTTTGAATAACGATCTTGAATAGTATTAAATATTACAGTTATCAAATTACGTCAAATATTAAAAGAGAAAGTCATAAATAACACACCTTCTGATGTCATAAAACATATTGCGTTAACTATTTTCTGATATATTTAATTGTTTCCATTGACTTTTATGGGTCTATTTCATTTCTCTTTATCTAACTTTTTGCATTTAAGATTCTGCTATAATAATATTCTAGTTTTCCATAGTCTATAACAGATAATATAATGTAAGAAAGCCTCCCAAATAGTTTAATATCTTTATTGCCTGTTTCTACTTACACAAATTTTGCACTGGGTGAAATTTTTGACGCTGGTTTATCAATTTTGACTGTGTTTGAAATATGTCTTTATCAAGTAATACTTGTAATTTTGCATCTTCATTGTCTGAATTAAAATGTTGAAAGCGTTGAAATCTCTTTTCATGTCATATTTCAACATTTTATTCACTGAAATATTTTTAATTTCACTGGAATTTACAGTATTGTTTGGATTATATTAAATGTGATAAATTAAAAGTGATAAGCTATTGTTACATCTGACAAATACAAATGTAACAAATACAGACCGTTGACTAGGCAGCTTACTTCAAAAAGGCGTATATATATACGCCTTTTTGAAGTAAGCTTTTATATTATCTGTTATAGACTATGGAAAACTAGAATATTATTATAGGAGAATCTTAAACGGAAAAAATTAGATAAAGAGAAATAAAATAGACACATAAAAGTCAAAGGAAACAATTAAATATATCAGAAAATAGTTAACGCAATAACTTTCTCTTTTAATATTTAATGTAATTTGATAACTGTAATATTTAATACTATTCCAGATCTTTCTTCAAAGGATCACACATAAAACATCCACATTGAAGCTGCCGCTTCAACTACATTCAAATCTTATTAAGAAATTAAAGAACGTTACTATGATCATCCTTTTATTACAATATTGAACTGGAAAAAATATTTAGATAGTGATTATGGAAAGTAAATTTGAACATTTTGTTCCTAAAATTATTGTATATATGGTCGAAATAAATGTCAATTCTATTTTTGGTTTTATGCGGAACCTCATAAAATGTTAATAGTGTATACTATCGTAAAAAGAAAATGAGTGCTATAATATGAAGTTTATTTTCTTAGCACGTTAAATGGATAGATGTAACTTATTGCAAAACTTGTTCCTCACATAATAATTTTATGAGACAATTTATCTGAATTTGAAAAACTTTTTTAACTTTGAGATTATAGATGTGTTCGTTAATAAGTTATATGCATGTTATTTACTTAATATCATGTTAGACAGAACACATTCGAACCAAAATAAAACAACTATACTGGTTAGTCAGAAGATACTCTCAACTTGATCTAAAATCAAAGAGGTTGATTTTATAAGACAATTATAAAGCCAATTTGGACCTACGGGGTGCAAATATGGGGTTGCGCTAAAAATTCAAATCAACTAGTCATTCAACGCTGTCAAAACAAGGTTCTTTGATTGATTACCAATACTTATCGCTACGAAACTAACGAAGAACTGCACGATGATCTGGAAATCAAATGGATTTGCGAAGTTATCCAAGGTTTCGCCTTGATACACGAAAGAAGATTACTAAATCGTACTAATGTGGAAGCAATACAACTGCTAGACAGCGCGCAGGATGTCAGGAGATTGAAGCGAACCAAACCATACGAACTTAGATAAAGTGTATACCTTTAGTGTAAACTATAGCTATAAGTTATTATAATTTTATAATTCAGGAATCAAGGTTCCCCGCTGGCCCCAGCCTTATTTAATCTCTTTATTTCAGATATGCCGAGAAAAGAGCATATTGACGTCGCCTTTTACGCTGACGACACTGCTTTCTTCACGGCCGCCAGGTTCGAAGTTACAATTCATGAACGTTTACAGAAGCAGCTCGATCATGCGGTCAAGTGGTTCAAATTTTGGAGGTTGCAAATCAACCCTCTGAAAACCCAGGCCATCATCTTCCACAAGCAGCGTTACGCACTGCGCGTCTCGCAACTTAAGATCGACACCGCAATAATTCCATGGCTGGATAACGTCACGTACCTAGGTCTTCACTTTGACCGGCGGTTCGGTTGGCATTCCCAAATCCAGAAAGCAATCCAAAAAGGTTCGGGGATAGCAAACCTGCTATCTTCTCTGATCTGCCCTTCCAGCAGACTTCCCATCTCCATCAAATGCTTATTTTACAAGATGTTAATTCGGTCCGTACTCCTCTACGGATCTAATGTCTACTTCAAGTTTGTTACACCCAACCAGGTCAAACGGCTTCAAGTTTTCCAAAATAAGCTCCTCAGGAGAATATTAAACGCTCCATGGTTTGTCAGAAATAATCAAATCCATAGGGAAACTGACACTCCAGAAATCAAGCACTTCATATCTCAATCATTCCACAAACAACAACTCAGCTCAAGTTCTTCTGAAAACGCGCTTGTTCGCGAGCTGGTCGACATGCTGGGAGCTTAGCACCGCGTCACCGCTAAGCTCTCCCCCTTTTCCAGGCTGAAACGACCTCATCCGTCGCTACAGTCATAACTTTTGGCACCATACAACAGTACCCAGTTGTGTGTTAAGTCAGGTTCGCGAATCAATAGAATCGCCGGGTCCTCGTGCCCAATAACGGCTGCCCGATCAGCGGGTGCCATATCCCAAATTTAATGCAGTAGCAGTAGTGATCCACAGGGGTCAACTGTGAGGCGGTTTCGGTTTAGTGTATTGGTAAGCCCAGAGGCAGTCCCACATAACCCGGTCCAACTTGTCACTCCAGGGCAAGTCTCCGGGACCAGGTATGCGTCATGCATTCCACCGCCTGGTTTTTAGGCCAGAACAAAAAAAAAAAAAATATAATTCAGGAATACATACTGATGCATTTTCTCGCACTCGTCTTGCTTGTGAATTAATCCAAGTACAAAAGAAATGTAGTAATAAATTAATTTATAATTAAGATTTTACTAAGCGTATTTAATAAAGATGTTGTAAAAAAATGTTATTTACCTGTTGGGTACTGTGCGTAAGCTTCTTCTCCTAGCAAACACGAACAAAAGAAAAGAATTGGCAGTAACAGCTATGACAGATGAGGTGACTAGTCCTACAGTAACTAACCAGTGGTAGTGCGACTCCATTGACGTCCTGAAATAAAAAGAAACGTATTAGTATGATGTGAAACATAATAAATATATTTATAAACTAGACATCTCTATTAAAAATAAATAGAATTATGTTAAAGATATATTTGGATTTATTAAAAATGTTTCATATAAAATAATACAAATCAAGGAACTAGGAATATACAATTTTAAGCATTATTAATCTGTCAAAGTGTGACTTTTGACCACTTTATAGGATTTTTTTTCTAAATAAGATGATGTTCATAATAAATTATAATGAATCTATAATATCCAATAAGGTTATTAAGAATATTACTCACCGCCAACAATCAATATAATTCAATTAATTTGGTTTAATAGCCGAGGTCGAGACTAAACAGTAATTAATAAATAATGTAAAATGTTATAATACTTCTTAGAAAACGTTGACCATTACTAATGACCACGATAATCTTAACATCAGTTAATATATGTTTAAGTTCCATTATTATTCGAAATTAATATATATTAATATTTTGTGTAAACTCGGTGCTCTTACTAAATATTTTTACACATTGTTACATTTTAGTTCTTCATTTAATAAATATTTGACAGTAAATATATAAAATTATATATATATATATATATATATATATATATAAATATAATATAATATAATATAATATAATATGATATAATTTGTTTGTCCCCTATTAATTTTGTCTTAGAAAACTAGTTCTTGTTCAAATTCTCGGTAATATACTAACAACGTGGTCATTTTTTATTAAAATTATTTTCAAAATTAACATATTTTACGTCAACATTTACGTTAATAGTAAACGGGTTATTAGATGAACAACCAATATATGTCATTCATTTTCTAAAGAAAGTTTTAGTATTAATACTGCAATTTAAAGAAAATTTGTTATTTTTTTATATATATTAGTTTTATATTAGGGTTTATGTGGAATTTTCTTTAACGTACTGTTTAGCATAGGCTCTGAATTACGACATTAAAGCTACCGAGTGGCGAGTGACCAATTTAGAGATCATCCCAGAAGACAGGTTTGGTTGCTAGGATTCCTTGTCTGATTTTGCAATCTTGTTTTGTGGACAATCACAATTATAAACAATCACGTGTGGACTAGAACAATGCCCCGGCAGGATTCGCACCGGTGACTATCGAAACAGTAAGAGGACCGTCCATGTCACCTTGACCATCAATCAAACCGGCACTACATTATTTTAATTTAACACTTAAAAAATTTCACATTCATATTTGTTTGTTTAACTGTAGTTGTTTAATTAGTAAAAGACAAAATAATTTGCAATACGTTTTTAAATTTAATATTATCTATGAGAAATAACGCTTTTTATTAACAATCTCAATTTTAAAAGTGCGGTTAAAAAGTTTATACTTTACTGATGATTTAAATAATATCTCACTATATTATAACAGGTGTTTAATTTTTCAGTATATTAATGGATTTAATAAGTATAATTTTATATTAATGAAATTTAACAATTTAAACAAATATGTATTTGGATTATTAAAGTAATGAAAAATAATTAATTAATTGATATAAAATAAATATGCTCATAATTTCATATATATTCAAGTTATATCAATAAAAGTCATATTTATCTATATCTTTAAAAGAATACTGTAATGTAGATCATTATATATATATATATATATATATATATATATATATATATATATATATATATATATATATATATATATATATATATATATATAAGGATCTATAAACGGAAGAAGTGGAAATCCAGTTCCTCGGTGAGATACCGGTCACATTCACCAGACATTACCTCTTATAACTAGTACCTGCTTCGGTCAATTCCACGAAGTCTAGCTGGGCAACACATATGTTATATATATGTTATTTTTATGAAGATTGTCGAAATTGGATTGGCTTTTGCATATTGTCAAAAAAAAATTTTTGTCGGCGTTACTAGAAACAGTAATTTTAACTAAATTTATAAAATTTATCACGATAAAGTTTTGAATTCTTAAAGAATATCCGTAAAATTAAATTACAGTCCTTACGGATAACATTGCAATAAAACGTAATTATATTTTAGATTAGAAAAGTAGATTGTAATAGCAAGCAGGGCAACTAATATCATATTCTATGATAACAACATACGGAAAGAAAGTTAAAATAAAAATGTAAATTTTATAGTTTTCAGGATTTCTGAATTGATTATAAAGCTATTATTTGCAAGAAAGATTGATACTTGTAAGAGCTATTAACTGTCGCTAAAATAAAACTATTTGCAACTTAGTAGCATCTTGTCTTGAACGAACTTGTCTTCTGGAATGCGGTCTATGTCAGAATAACATTTTCAAACCTACTTGTTGGTAAGGAGCAAGTTATGTGTCGCTATTAAGATAAAATTTATGACATTTTTAGATATATTGAAAGGATAATTGATTCTTAATTTTCAATTTAAATTGTTTTTGAATTTGTACACAAATAAGTGACAACTTAACAAACATTAACTAATTATAATATTATGTTGTATTGTATAATATAATGAATATTATTATATTGAGTTGTGCTGTGTGGAATTATATTAGAGTAAAAAATCGAAACATTTTAGGAAAAAGGAGACAATCCTGGAGTAAATAAGCATAAGCTGAATAGTGATGAAAATGGGTAAACATATAATTTAACGAACGCAAAAGTTGTTACTATGGCATACAATATTCTTAATTTTAGTATATAAGTAATAATTAAATTTCAATTAAAAGATGATACTAAAAAGGAACAAGAAACAGAAAGGGTATAATAAAGCAAAAAAAAGATGTCAATATCTGTTAGACAATTATAAAGCCAATTTGGACCTATGGGGTGCAAATATGGGGTTGCACTAAAAATTCAAATCAGTTAGTCATACAGCGCTGTCAAAACAAGATTCTTCGATTGATTACCAATGCCTATCGCTATGTAACCAATGAAGAACTGCACGATGACCTGGAAATCAAATGGATTTGCGAAGTTGTGCAGGATTTCGCCTTGAAACACGAAAGAAGATTACTAAATCATTCTAACGTGGAAGCAATACAACTGCTGGACAGCGCACAGGATGTCAGGAGATTGAAACGAACAAAACCATACGAACTTGTGTGAACATTTAATGTGTATTATTAGTGTAAACTATAGCTATAAGTTAATAATTAATAAATAATTGTAATTTTATAATTGAGGAATACATACTGATGTATTTTCTCGCACTCGTCTTGCTTGCTAATTAATCCAAGCACATAGGAAAAGTAGTAATAAATTAATTGTAATAATAATAATAATTAAGATTGTACTAAGCGTATCTAATAAGGATGTCATAAAAAATATCTGTTAGACACCTAAAAAATCTGTCTGTATTATTCAGCAATAGGGAGTGTCCGAGATCTGTAATCCCGTGGAAATTGTCAACTTGAATTAGTAATTTAAAATTTATAAAAAAAAGTTAATATTGCAATATAAATAATATATAAAGAAATGTAAACAACATTTACAAACTTACCGTCAGTCGAACATCAAACCAACTTAATTAGTTTAAAAGGTTTCGCTATCCGAGTCTTAAAACATAAAAGCACAAATGTTGAAATAACGTCTATAACACGACTGCTTCCAAGAAACCATTTCAAACGCGTTATAGTTAAGTATCGGTCTCTTGTTACGGAAATTTGAAGAACCACTTAAAAAAAGGCGGAAAATACGTTATGGAAATATTAAAAACATGTGAAATACTGTTTCTGATGAGCAGTTGATATATACCAAGTACCATTAATAAATAAAACATCATATTCTAATTTTTTCTGTTTTTTTTTAGTTGGATTTTTTCCCGATTTGTCTCGATAAATAATTGTCAATAATTACATAAGTCAATAATTAGGTCAACATTTATTGATGATTGCGAAAATTTATTTATAAATGTTCAGGGCATATCAGGTTCAGACACAACAAATATACCGTTTTTGCCTATTGTGTAGAAACAATAGGAAAACTACAGTACTGTGCTTGTAGTACATGAATGATAAAGGCCTTGCTTTATTATTTGCGGTTAGATTCCAATTGTGATACGGGCCACAAGTTCATCAATGTCAGTCAAATGGAACAATAGAATTTTTTCAAAACAGAATAGTAAAAAGTGAAAACTCAAATTAACACAACGATCATGAGGTCCGATTTTAAATATAATTTCGAATAATTCTTTGATAAACTTATATAATAGTTTGTTTCAAAACTTATAATATAAAATAATTACAAGTAGTCTTCCTGCAGCGAAAAATATGAAAATGTGTAACTTTCCAAAATTTATTATAAGTAATAATCTGAGATAGTTCAAGAAAAACGAGAATTACAGAAATCAAAACCTCCATTTTCCATCCTATTTGCTCAATATATGAAAAATTTATAGAAATGTGAAATATATACATTTTACATTTCAATGTATCAGTTTAATATGTTCAATAGATTGTATGGGACAGTAGTCAAATTCAGTATTACAGTTTTTAATGTTTTAGAAGTTGTTAGTACCAACAATCATTTATAAGCTGTTGTCGAATAGCGGTATCATTTCGGTGTTTCAAATGGAGCTGATATCTAATATCATTCTTTTTAAATATCATTGTATATATATATTAAATACATTAAATGATATATAAAATATAATAAAGATATATTAAAAGATTTATGCAATTATTTCGCTTTGAATGCAAGGGAGTCTAGAGATTTATTAATTAATCAATAAAGTAAACGATAGATCGTCTGACTATGATCTAATAAAATCATTTCCCCTGTTTTGGAAGTTGATTAAAAAAATTACAGTGCATGAATATATTAAAAGTATTCTGAAGTAATTTATTGTCGAAATTTTAGATTTTCTGATATATTTTCAGAATTAAATATAATTGAACTGTATACGTTCATATAAGCTTCGGAATAATAGGGAGGCAATTTGCTATGTATTGACAGTTCAGAATTACATATGACCGTATTTCTATTTGATTTTATCGTTTAAAGTCGAGTTTAGATATATTAATGGCGCTTGAAATTAATTGTAGGTCGATGATACGAACATATGAAATAATATTGTTCCTCTTGTAGAAGAAAAATGCTCTCTGATATTACAGCATGCACGTTTGATAAAATGAATCTATAATAATCGTATAATCTATAATATATATATATATATATATATATATATATATATATATTCTTAAATTTGTCATTATTGTCTCGTTAGTTTAATTGAATACATAACTCAAATAATAGCTTAAATTTATGTATGAGTTAATAATTAGGTCGAAATAATAAGTTTGTTAACGACCCTTATTGAAATAATACCCAAAACAGACCTGCCTCATCAGTTTAATGGTTTATAACATTTTCAGAATATAATGAATTGGCAAATCTTCAGGTCACTGGCCATTATACTTACGGGAGTGTATAATTTTGGATTTGTTACGTTGACAACTTGTTTTTCCGGTATTGTCAATGTTAATGTGATTAATAATCAACGATACGGTTCCTTAATTATAATTATAAATGCAGGTGCAGTGTTTTGTTGTTTTTATTTTTACTCTAGGAGATTCTGATTAATCGTCCAGAAAGTAATCATGGAAAAGTAAATTACACGGCTATCTATCATTATTATTTTCAGCGATCTTTTTTTAGTCGTTTGTTTCGATGTTAGATTATTATAACGGTATTAGTTCTGATAGTACATCAACAACTGTCAAGGAAAAAGGTTAAATTTATATATTTAATGGTATTTACTAAACCTATTTAAAAAAGCCACGTTGCAAGTGGTAATTAATATTTTCTAAAACAAATGTTTAGGTTTTTAATACAGTAGGTATTTTGTAATTTTATATTTTATACGTAGTTTTGTTAAATTTATGTTAAATCAATATTTTTATTATTCTATTTGCATAAAAAACCCAGTTCTTTCAATATTCACGCATATTCGTTAAAATATTATTGGCAGAAGTTTAATATGAAGAATTAATATAAATCACGGAAGTATTCATTATCATACAGCATAAGCTAAATCTATAATAAACAACTTAAATTGACGTGTTGTGAAATCAAGAAAATAGAAAATACTGTTTTATTGGACTGTTAATTGTGTAAATTAAATTCTAAATTTACAGTGAATATAAGTATGAAATTAACTAATGTGTATTATGTAACTAGTAGATGCAAAATAAATAGCCCAAAATAGCTTACCAATTTATATAAACCTAAAATGTATCAAACAATACATTTTGGCAGTATTTCATATGTTAATGTGATAACCATGTAAATATTTAATTTAATATTGATTATGATATTCTCATAACACTTTGGTCGAAGGATATTTGGATATCTGTAGTATGGTACAAATCGTATTTACGATTTATTTACATAATATAGATGGTATATCCAAGATTAGGGCTCATCGAAATTTTGAGTTTGAACATTTCATTCTTATAAATGAACCACGATAATGCCACTAAATCGTTGAAAAAAAGCGATATTTAAAATTATGGAGATAGCAAATCTCGTAAATCTGACAAATTGCTTTGGAACTGCAAGTAAGCTCAATTCTTGGATTCCATATGAATTATCGGGAAAATTAAATGGACTTTTCCAGTCATGAATTATCGAAAATAGTACATGAAGAGTGTACAAAGAGTAAAGGAATACGACAATTAAAAGGCAGAAAAAATCGTGTTCGAAGCAGGAAGAAGTTTCAGAAATAATGCTGGCGGAAAGAAGGTGAAGCTAAATACTGACTCCATTGGAAAGAAATAATTCCAGAGAAAACGCGTTGTATTCCATCACAACGCTAGACTACACATATATTTGGTGACTCCGATTTCACAGAAATAAGTTCTCTTTGGAAAAATTATTAATTTAATTTAATTATAGTTCTAATCTATGTTCTGAATGGTATTCGAACAGGTGCTTATCGACTGTATGGGAGCATGTTTTATTCATTTATATTCATTACTAATAATTGTTGCAATATTGTTGCATATGAATATGTATTCACTATTTGTTCACATATTCAAAGCTACATATATACTATATATATATATATATATATATATATATATATATATATATATATATATATATATATATATATATATATATATAAACTATTAGTAATGAAACTGAACGTTATACTTAAAAAATGCATTGTCAAATATACGTCTTTTTTGTCAAAATTGTTTTCGAATTAATAGAAATCCATCAACATACATGCTGCATATATTCTTTTTTTTGTAAAACCTGAATAATACAGAATAGCGTTGAATTTGATTAAATACGCAAGTGTGTCAGCTTACGAAATAATTTAAAATATTTTAAGGGGGTCACATTTTTTTTTAGATATAACACCACGACCTAGGTGGAATATATATCGATATTGTGTAATAACAAACATGGCCCAAGGTTTCGTATCGAGTTGAACAATGTTTCAATTTGGTAACTACTTTGAAATTCGGACAATTGATTGTTCGGTCTTATCAAATCGTTATATAACATATGGTAAACGTTTATTCGACTGTTTTAGAACTATGTAGATTTTTTATTTATAGTTGTGAGTTTTAATACTTCCTAAGTGACATTTTGACATTTTTACTGAACATGATACGTTCATGTATAAAATTGAAGATATTACTTCCTAAATTCTGATATGTCCAGATATGTCAACAGACCATATAAAAATACTAAGGAGTTGATCCTATAATAATTTTTAAACGTATTGAATGCTTTTTATTACCAGTTACAATGGATATGCCTACTACAATTTTAATTTGCAATTTAATTTCTTACAATTTTTGCGTTTTACTCAAATCAATACATAAACAAGACGACTGCTTGATGGATACGTTAGTATTTATTCTCAATAAACTTAAGAATTGATAAGGCTAAAAATCTAACGAAAATCGCATATCATGGTTCTGTTCTGTGTTTTGTGAGATAGAGATAGAATTGATAAAGAGATAATTAATATTACTAAGAGTAAGGTGTTGTTGAGATAATCGATTCATTTGATTAGGCACGACAAATATGAATATGTTGCAATATAACAACAACAACACAAGATTATTGCATATAATTGAAATGTTACTATAACAGTTCAATTGAAAAGTGACACCTGACACATAGGTGGCGCTACTAGAATTAAATCCATTTTTTAGTTAGCCCTAATCCGCTGAAGATGCGTGTATAAATTTGACAGCTGTCGGATCATTCGTTTGTGACTTATAGCATTTTGAGTGAAGCAATTTTTGTTATTGCGAAAAAAATGGTTAAAAAGGAATTTCGCTTGTTGATAAAATATTGCTATTTGAAGGGAAAATATACAGTTGAAGCAAAAAACTGGCTTGATGCCGAGTTTCCGGATACCCAGGAAAATCAACCATCAAGGATTGGTATGCTAAGTTTAGACGTGGTGAAATAAGCACCGAAGACGGTGAATGCAGTGGATGCCCGAAAGAGGTTGTTACCGACGAAAACATTAAAAAATTCCACAAAATGATTTTGAATGTAAATTGAAATTGAATGCAATAACAGACACTCTAAAGATATCAAATGAACGTATACATCATATTATTTGCGAATATTTGGGTATGAGAAAGCTCTGTGCAGAGTGGGTGCCGCACGAGCTCACTTTTGACCAAAAATGACGACGAGTTGATGATGAAGTCCAATCGAATGTCATCCGAGTGGACTGCACACGATGAACCCGCTCCAAAGCGTGGGAAAACGCTACAGTCGGCTGGTAATGTTATGGCGCCTGTATTTTGGGATGCGCATGAAATAATTTTCATTGACTACCTTGAAAAACGAAGGACCATCAATATCGACTATTACGTAGCGTTATTAGATCGTTTGAAGGACGAAATCGTCGATAAACGGCCGCATTTGAAGGAAAAGAAAGTGCTGCTTCACCAAGACAATGCACCGTGTAACAAGTCAGAATTTCCTATTCTCAGATCTCAAAAGAATGCTGGCTGGGAATAAATTTTTGTCGAATGAAGAGGTGATCGCCTAAACTGAGGCCTATTTTGAAGCAAAGGACAAATCGTACTACAAAAACGGTATCGAAATGTTGGACGGTTGCTATAATCAGTGTATCACCCTTGAAGGGAATTATGTTAAATAAAAAAAAAATAATTTTGCCAAAAAAATGTGTTTTATTATAATAGGCTGGGGACTTTTCAAATGACTATTTTAAGGTTTAAAGTGCGTTTAATTTTATCCGAAACTTTAAACGCTTTTTTCTCGAAATTACTTTTTTCAAGATGATATCTCAAGTTTTACTTAACAGATTTACTTGAACTTTAAATAGCTACTTTATAGTATATTATTTGAGATTGTGTTACATTACAATTACAACATTATTTAATTTTAATAAAATATTGAGTATAATTAAGCGCAGGTACTTAATGGAGATTGATTATAATACTTCTGTGTTATCACCAATTGTAGTTTTGATACATACATAGTAGTTTAAAAAATATCTTACCTCTGCGAAAATACTTAACATAATATTATATAGTATTTGTAATAAATAGACATATTGATTAAATAAATCTGATTATTGTATTAACGAGAAATATAGTATAACAATCATTAATGCTTGATTTTATTTCTTCATATGTTTAAAAAATGTTTAAATTTCAACCTTCATTTCAATCATATCATTTAGTTCATTTAACTATATACACCATTATAAAAAGCAAAAACCTAATACTTATACACTAGTGTGTGTTTACTAGCAAGTATTCAACAATTAACCAAATGCATTGAAAAACAGAACAGAACTATATTTTTAGATTTTTAGCACAAGCCTTCGCAAAGGTATGGAATAACGGCCCTGTTGATAAGTTATAGAAAATGTTACCGAAACAATACACTGAACTTTTACATTACAACCGGAATGTTTAGAATCAAACAACCTACTCTACAATAAAAGAAGCTAAAGCCGGTGTACGGTGGCATTTTTTTACGTACTTTACACATGTGATCTACCACAAATGAAAAACATCACGATAGTTACATTTGCTCATTATACTGCCATTCTTCCTATCGAAGATAATAGCGAAAAGCCACACGAAAATTACGACGGGCAAGTGGCAATATAAATATTAGACCCAAATCTGGGAAATAAAAATTAATGAAAGTAAATCTGTGCATGTGCAGTTTACTTATAATAAGATCACACAAGAAATAAAATTAATCAAACGAATCGATTTTTTTTAATATCGATATAACGGAGAAAAAATATGATATTTTTATGATAAGTATAAAAAATATCGATATTTTACAAGAAAATACATAGATACTTTTAAGAAAAAATAAAAGTTGTGAAATATTCGCCTAAAAAATATATATTATTTCTAAATCTCTTAAAAAGTAATGATATTTTTACCAATTTTAAAGGTTTATTAATCATTATATTTGATTTATTCTGAAAAAATATCGAAAAATATTCATATACTGGCCAGAAAAATATCGCCCAAAAATAAATTTTCTGAAAAAATATCGATATTTTTCTGCATCCCAAGTGTAGTGTACTGAGCTGCATTTAATATAAAAAACATCAGTGTTAATACATAAGCATTTTTACATCAGAAACTAAGGACTAATAGGGGGATGGGTTCTCTTAAAAATATACTTAGAAGTAATTGTAAAGATAAATTGTAGATAGACAACGACTAGTAACAGATGTAATAAAAAATAGTTAAAAAATATATTGCAAAAAAACATATCACAAATTTCATTTTAAAATTGTCTACAGAAAGTTGTTGAAAACATTTAACAAACTTCAACTGTACATTTAAATTTGAAATAAACAAAAAAATACACGTATATTAATATAACTATGTACAAAGAATGCATATTTTATAATTGATGAAATGGTGAAGTTATGTAATACAAATTATATTGGCGTCTATGTTGTCATCCCGCAATTTTTAGCTGTAACGCCCCACTGAAGTAACGGCATTCCTGACTGTTACTCATTAATTAAGCATGTTAACGTGATTGAAATAGTTAGAAGTATTTTAAAAAAAAGCGTAGAAGTTTATATATTAATCACAATTAATGAAATACAAATTTAATACAGCTTGAAAATCATGTTTTTTATAATTTTTATATACAGAAGCAGTGCTCTAAAATAAATTAAAAATAGGAAGCAGAAAAATATTTTTGTAATATTCACTTTTTATTGTTATTAATAGTTGGTAAGACTCACGAGCTTATTTTAAACATAGTTAATAACAAGGAAATTAGATGACTTTTATTTAAGCTTATTTTTAAAACAACTCAGAAAGTTTAATATAGTACCCATTAAATGTTACACCTAAAAAGTTTATTTTTTTATTGGCGAGACAATGAACCTAACTTAATCTGCAGTCAACGTCTGTAATTCAAGGGACACGTGGAATTTTTAAATAGGTCGAAGTATCAGCGTATAATGTTAATTTGGAATTATAAATTTTATTGTATTATAACGTAAACTGTTAAAATTCAATATGAGGATATGCATACCAATTACATACCAATTGTTGTATTATTTGATGTTTTTTTTTTTGGTTTTCTGATACATTTGAAACGATTTAAAACAAAACTAAATTTATTTAGGCTTAATCACATTTAATTATTTTCACCAAAATATACCCTTTTTAATTATAATTGTGAAGTTAAATTGCATATTACAATACTTTCTCATATAATACTAAACTACTAATAATCAACCGGTTTAGGTTAGAGACTGCTTCACACGTTCTCGAAAAGTATTGTAGTATATTTCATAACCATAATGGTTTGTTACGATACTCTGAATGACAGTCATTTAAATGTTTGTAATAGTCCTCAGCACTGTAAAATATTGATTTTGGGTAAAAAGTCTCATATAATTAAAATAATGCAATAATTGATAGGTCAATGAACGCAATTATAATTGTTAAAATCAAATATAATTGGTAAAAGTAGGTATTCAGTATGTCAATTTCAAATTGTATATTTGATTGATCTATTTTAAATAAAAACCATTGACCTTTAATACGGTGCAAGCTGGAAATAGTAAACAAAATTTGTATTTTTACAAGGAATGCTATTATTATTATTAATATATTTTATTTCGTATTCTATAATAACTATATTCATAAACAAATATATTTATATAAAGAATTGAAAACTTTGACAAAACATGTTTGGTTGCATTTACATGTTTAACATTTTATTAATTTGTTATTGATATAACAAACTTTTGAAATTTAATAAATTTATATGCAACAGGAACTATTTAATTAATATATGTATATACTATATAAACAAGACTAAACATAGTAATTTTGAATTTTTGGGTGAGTCACTATTTGTTATTGGCTCAATTTTATTCAATTTTGATATCTATTTAATAGTTTTTATATTTCAATCCATTGTGTATAATTTTTTTTTACATATTCGCACAATTTTCTACAAAATCGTTTTTATTTTCAAATAAATCGGTTTTCTTTGCTTTTAATTATAATTTGATTATAATTATAATAAGCAATGAATGTAACTTAATTACTAACATAAATAGTGTGATAAAATGAAAATATAATATAAAACAACTTTAGACAATATTAAACAATTGCAGTATGCCCTAATGATATTTTCATGATGATGATGAAATGAAATGAAATGGTTATTATTAATGTATTTTATTTCGTATGCCATAATGACTATATTTATAAACAAATGTTTTTATACAAAGAAATTAACACTTTGGATTTGTTTGATTACATTTATATTTTTAACAGTTTATTAATTTGTTTTCCATATAACAAGTTCTTTAAATTTAGTAATATATATTATATATATAACTATGGGTTTATCTGGACTGGGCCTAAAGTTTAACGTGGGCTCGGAACCACGGTCCTCAGCATTAAGCCTACCGACTGGCGAGTGACCAACTTTAGACATCCGGTTTTACCCAGCCTGGTTACTGGCGTGACTGGGATCATTTTCCTTGTCGGATTTTACACTCTTGCTTAGAACATTCATAAATTTTAAACAATCACAAACATAAATTTACGACCATGCTACCTACAGCAGGATTCGAACTCGCGGCTATCGCTACAGAAGGAGGACCGTCCCATCGCCTTAACCACTACGCCACCAAGCGGGCCAATTTAGTAAATTTATATGCAACAGGAACTATTTTATAAGACTAAACATTTTTATTTTAATATATTAATATTTACTTTATAGTTTTTATACTTTAATCTATTGTCCATTCATTATTTATTTATTATATATTCGCTTTTTTGTGTTGTATTATAATTTCGTAATAGTTTCGTTTTGTAATAGTTTCTGTATGTAAACTGAGCAATCGTTTTTATTTTCGATTTAATAAATTGGTTTTCTTGCTTTTAATTGTAATGAGCAATAAATGCAACATAATTATTTACATTAATAGTGTAATAATATAAAAATATAATATAAAACTTTACAAAAAAGTTGACAAAAAAGACAATTGTATGGACTGTTGAGAAAACGTTATTGTCACAATGAGCTGCAACTGAAAATCTGATGAAATTAAAGGAAATAACTATTGAAGTTGTGATTTGAAGAATTACCTATTGTGATAAGCTGCATTTATTGGGTTATTGGTTAACAAACATAATGTTATATAGAACGGAACCAAACCAGACCTACAAGATCTATGATGATGAAGTTTAGCAGTACATTGCGGACGCCATGATAGAGAATTGGCTACCAATATCACCGATCTGAGCCCTCTAGATTTTGTAAGTTATGAGCTTATGTCAATAAGCTGCAATCGATTGATACCCAGATGATCAAAATTTAGCTTGATCTATGCTGCAGAGCCATTTAAAATTAGACCACTCGGATCCGCAACACAATGAGAAAAAAAAACATAGACCCTTCATTGGCTCATTGCAATTAAAACTAAAAACCTCTCTATATTCAACCTAAGCCTTGAGGATACTGCTCTTTGTGCAGCGCTCAGAGCTTAGTGGGCTATGTCTTATCCATTTGTATAAATTTGTTTAGGTAACCATGTTGAACACTCTCAGCATTCAAGAACAAATAAGTGACAACATATTAAAGGAATTAAAGATATCTTTTTCGATGTGTGAATTTCGTAGTTATCGGAAAAAGCATTATACAAAATTAAAATTAACCTTTAAATTTGGGCCTTAATTTTAAAGGATTGCTATGAAAATATGACGTGTTTTAAAATATTTAAATAGTACAGTCGTTGTAAAAAAATTTTGATATATGTCGTCCATCACTCTATTGGGAATCAAACATTTTCAAGTCGGGCGATAATTTTCTTCCCATATGATTGCCTAATTGACAACAGTTATTAACCTTCGTGGGTAAATATTTATTTAACACATGCCAAAGCGCTTCACTTCGTATACCGACTATTTAATAACATAACGTCGATTCGTTATAAATAAACTGACGTCCGCGATCGTCAAATAAATCCGATTAAAAACAAAAAGGAGCAACAAAAATCACCCGTAACTCGTTTGTGCCAATTTCAATATTGGCAAAACAGATTCATTGACACACTTTCGTCCTTAATAAAGTTTGTCTAGTGCCATTGCACAACTGCATGCAATCATCGCTGTCTATTGAGGTTGACCCGATCCTAGATTGGTGACAATAAAAACTTAACCTAATTCCGGTGATGAATTCGCAACTCAATGGTGACTTTTACCGTTTACGTGACGTGTTTACAAGCTAGAAGGTGTAGGATAATGATAAATGTAAAACACAATTCGTTTCTATCGATTTTTCACTGCTGTTAGGATTTTACGTTGAGAAATATCAGAATATGTCTGAATCACTTCTGTGGGCGAACACGATACATTAATTTATATTGACATATTCACGAACGAACATAAATAAATCAAAATATGCTCTTTTTCTCTTCTTATTTTTGAAATAATAATGGATACGGTAAATATAAAAAAAATATTTTCTTTTGATTGATTTGATTCCATAAAGTAACAATCGAGAAGACAAACTAAGAGAGAGCAAACAAGTTTCTATATCAAGATAATGTGAAAAGAACAGAGGTACAACTGTACGGTCCCTTGATTGATTTATACAATTAACATTACATGAGCTCTCTTATATAATTGTAGTTGTAAGTGGTATACCCTGTACGTTCACTTGTTCACCCGTTCAAATCATTTCGCTGGCTGTGGATTCTTAAAGTTTCGGTAGTAGACTGGTTGAAGACTAATTTTTTACATCATATTTTATTCCAGATGCTCCTTCCTATGGTGGCTTCCTGATAGTGGCTCATAATTGGGGTCAAATACGTCTTACATGCTTCCTAGGGACTGAACAACGACACTTTTCTTACCTCGTAGTAACAATCAGGAGCTTTCAATCTCGTCAAATCGATATATTACAAGTATAAATCCTTTGTCAGCTGCATAAGAAATTCAGCTATCGATAGTCTTACAATATGATGTTTTCAATCAAACAATTTTACTAATGGAGTATTCTCTTGTAGAATGCAAGATAAAAATTAAATCAGTAAAGATTAAGATTTTCATGATATATAATTTTTCGAAAAAGTGGTACCTGTTTTGTCATATCTGCAATAAAAGCATCTTAAAAATAAAGTCAAATAGGGCTATATCGTGAGATTCAAGATACCATCAAGATAATTTTTCTATCTTTGACTAAAACATTTCTAATCTGATCAATTGATTTAAAAATATAAGTATATTTACCCTTATAACATGTAAATTGTCTAAAACCATAAAATTGTAATCAGTATTGGACGAATATTGGTAGCAAAGGCAATAAAACTTGTATTTACATTACAAGTGAATCAATAAGTTCTCATTTCCAAATGTTTAAAGTTACTGGCACCAACTCAAAAGTAAGGAAATTTGTATCACTTTAAATGCCGATTATTTAAATAGGAACTGTGTTTAATTATTTATTATTGATGATCAAAAATATATTCATATTATATAAAATACATGGACTAAAATCAACGTCGCGACGGGATCTGATTGGTTCACTTCCTTTCTATGTTACGTTTGTTGTTTATTTATTTTGAGCGCCATTTTCAGTATGGTTGACATAAGGAATAGTGCGTTTAGAGATTAAATTATTAGAGCATTTCATAGAATAATATACAGAGTGTTAACTAAATACAAATAATTTCAGAATTGTTTTGCGTGGTCTCAACAAGAAGGCGCTGAGCACGTAATTTCGCTGAATTTCATTGGTTAGTTCAAATTACCATTACAGGTACCTGTAATGAAAATATTTTATTAGGAGAGCATTTCATTGGTCGACGATTTTATACGCATCACGTGACTAACTTCTGACGTCACATTTTATTGACCAATTAAATTTCAAATAAAACCAAAATGTAATTTTTTAAAACCATTTATTAATATAAAATTCTACGTAAATACAAATATTGTACAGTATCAAAAAGCTCTATAACAAAAATATAAGTACATAATGAATATATAATGTATATATATATAAAATAATAAAATATAAATCTATAAATAAAAAATAAATTAATGTGAATATACAAAAGGCTGCAATCTAATTAAAAACATAACATATCTCGTGGCAAATATAATCAAAATTGTCTATAGCTCTTTTTTCCCTTTTTCATATTCCTTTAGTGCTATCAATTCGAATAAGATGTATTAAAATTTCTATCTTTTTGTTCCCTCATACTGAAAGCAGAGCAGCACAGCAAAGTCTGTCTGTTTCTGTCAATATTTTACTTACTTGTTCAACACAAAAATGTATTATGACGAGATATAATTATTTTTACAATATTATTGTGAAAATTATGGAACCGATAATTAAAACAGTTCAATCGTATGATATGCGTCAGAATGAAGAAAACATACCGAAATGTAATACTATATATATATATATATATATATATATATATATATATATATATATATATATATATATATATATATATATATATATATATATACGATACTATACTATAATACTATAATACTAGTTGATGATGTTAAAAATCCCAAACCAATTGGATTAAGTGTCAAAGAAATTTATGATCGTTACTGCATGTTTCGTTGTTGTAAGTAGGACTAAGTTTATTCATATATATGTATATATATATGTATATGTATATATATATATATATATATATATATATATATATATATGAATATATTTATATATATATATATATATATATATATATATATATATATATATATATATATATATGTCAAATATCTTTAAAAAATGTAAATTTAAAACTCTTTAATTATACACTACATCATGATTTTCCAGATAAAATATTACAAATCATAAGGTGTGCTATATACTTTTGGGTTAGCCCATAATAGATATCTAATAGATTAAATTGATGGCTCTAAACAAATATGGAAAAGGGAAAAAATTGAAGAAGTAATTTTGATTTGTTCCAAAGTTCTTTGTTTATGATTTATATATGATATTTATATTTTATAGATATATTTATTTTTGCAGATTATAGTTATTGCATTCACTGAATTAATACATTTATTTCAGAAATTAAGTTTTTTATTTAATTTTTTTTAATATATATTTTAAAGCCTCCTTTTACCAACTATGGGTTTATCTGGACTGGGCCTCTCAGCATTAAGCCTACTGACTGGCAAGTGACCAACTTTGGACATCATCCCAGATGACAGGATTCGAACCCGCGGCTATCGCAAGAGTAGGAGGACCGTCCCATCGCCTTTACCACCAAGCCGGCTTTATAGTTCACTAAACTGATTTTAAACCAAAAACAGGAACAAGAAATAGCTGAAATACTGGTTGATTATTTTTACAATTTCGTATTCATATTTAATAATTAAAACAATTACAAACTATGGTAAATATTTTAATTAAATTATATGGCTAGTATTGGGATAGTTAAAAATATCCATGTATAGACAAACCGTGTTTTTGTATCGTTGTGTTGTAAGATGACCTTGTTCGGTTATCAATATTTCGGTTTATTGGTAAAAACAAAACGTGTTCTTGAACAATTGATATTAAAACGTCTATCTAAAGTGTTCGACAGGTATAATATAAATATTTATCTCTAAAAGGTCAACAATATTTTTTTTATCAAAAATAATACGAAGATACAACATAACAAATAGTTTGAAAAACATATTGGGTTGATAGCAACAGATCTAATGATCTAAGTACCGATGTTTGTATTGGTATATTTACAAAATAATCTGAGCATGGTAATTTTGGTTTCTCTTTCAAATTTATATATTTTATTGCTATTATAAAAGTTTGGGAAGTAATATAGTACAATAAGAAAACAATAGTAATAAATTAATTTATAAATTAAGATATTACTAGGCATATTCAATTTAATTTAAAAAAAAGTGACCGATAATTTCAAAAAAAAAAAGATAGATATACTGTTAGCTTTGAGAATACTTCATGTACTTTACGAATCGATCCAGTTTTTGGTAATAATTTATGCTACTCATATCGATCGAAATAAAAATAGCTAGGATAAAACTTCATTTTCTTTAACAATCAGTTATAGAAAGTCCCTACAATGGTTTAATTTTGTTTGAGCAACTTATAATACAGAACGCTTAGCTGACAAGTATACAATATTTTTCATTTTTCCATGAATATACGACTTAGCTGTCGATGCTAGAACGTGATCAGGTAGCCCCGCGATTTTTTTTATGTCATTGTCATTTTTATGTATTTTAGTCATAGAGTAATAGAGTCAACTCAATAGTGATCTCTGAAGAAAAGTTTTGCTTTACCGAACATCCAGATGGGGTTATATCGGTTATTCAATTAACTTGATTGGCCAATTTAAATCTACATTATAGGCATGTGTTAAAAAACATTTCGCTATGAAGACATTTGATTGGTTCTTTGATAAAGTTTGCCACTCAGGTGCGGCACGTAACAGCCCTCACGTTTAATTGTTATATACAATTTAAATAAAAGCTGTAAGCTACCTACTGTTGCGATAGTCGCGGGTTTGAATCCTGCTGGGGCATGGTCGTAAATTTATGTTTGTAATTGTTTAATATTTGTGATTGTCCTAGGCAAGAGTGTAAAATCCGACAAGGAAAATGACCCCAGTCACGCCAGTAACCTGGCTGAGTAAGACCGGATGTTTTCTGGGATGATTTCTAAGTTGGTCACTCGCCAGTCGGTAGGCTTAATGCTGAGGACAGTGGTTCGGAGCCCACGTTAAACTGTAGGTCTAGTTCAGACAAACCCCAGGTTGGTAAAAGGAGACTAATATATATATATATATATATATATATATATATATATATATATATATATATATATATATATGTATATATATATATATATATATATATATATATATGTATGTATATATATATATATATATATATATATATATATATATATATATATATATATATATATATATATATGTATATATATATATATATATGTATGTATATATATATATATATATATATATATATGTATGTATATATATATATATATATATATATATATATATATATATATATATATATATATATATATGTATTAAAATTAAATACTATATAATAGACTACTTAAGCTAAAGTTAACATTAAGCACTTATACACTATAGCAGTTCATCTGGTTTGGTTCCCTTCATATTCATCTATTTGACTGGAAAAAAGTTTACTCTCAATAAATATTTGTTTTTTTCTATTTATTAACTGTTTTATTTATTAACAATGCATAATTGCTTGAGTATAATATTTATAGAATTGTAGGTACATTCAAAAAGAATAAAATTTACTACAAAGCTAAAAAATGTGGCAACATTTTTTGTTTATTTTATTGCTCTATTATATAAATAAATTAGTGCGATAATCATTGTAACGTAGGTTTATTCATCCTAACCATAGACAGAAATAAAAATGATAAATCGCCAGTTCAATATACTGCTTATGAAACTCTAATGTTGGCAAATTATCAAATTCTAATTATTTGTTATTAAGCAATGATTAAGCGTGAACTATTTTCAATTATTTTGTCTATTTTTAAGCATTCTTTACATAATTATCTTACACGGCTTCCGCTAAAATTCGTGATTAAGCACATGCTGAATTCTTTCAGTATGTATAATATACGTTTTTATTGACTAGTGACATTTGGTTAATCTATATCATAATATTAATTTACTAATTTTAGTATAACCAAATTTTGTTAATTTCTTTTTATATTACACTCCTTTAAGGTTGTACAAGGCAGCAATAATATATTCAAGTTAGTACATTTGTTACTAATATAAATATTTATTTAATTTTAATAGTGACAACAAACAATGTAATTATTTCATATTATTGATTTTTAAGAATGTTTTTAAGAATACTTTAATGTGTTCGTAGGTTTGATATTAGTAAATTTCCAGGGCGATTATGAACTTCATTATAAAATTAAACTTGAAAATCGATTTCCAGTAATATTTAAAATATTTCTTTCTACACAAATCTTAGCATATGTTCTGTATTTTTATGTTACAGACTCTATAAGAGTAGACCAATAAAATCCAGAGCATGTGGAAACGATGGCGTCTTAATTTTATGAGATTATAAAAAATACGTTCAGGAAAAAGCTTAACACATAAAGTATCTCAAAGCGGATTTTTCTTATTTTATAATAAAAAAAATAATATAAGAATAATTTTATTAACCAGCGCCCAAAGGAGATTTGAACGAACAACGTTCCTTCAAAGTCTATAAATATTAATAATGAATGAGCAAGTAACTTTAAGAATCTATAACAACAGATAGTCATTTTAAAACATTATAACGTAAAAAAGGAAACATTACTGATATACTGGACATTATATCAAGTAGATAGATTGAACTTGTCCCAATTTGTTGTCTCTAAAAGAAAGGAATTCTAAACATTTTATGAGGCAAATGAGGAAAAAAATACAACTTGGAACCTGCTTGAAAAATTCATTCATGATTCATGATCATGAAATTATTGCGCAGTCATTTTTTCTTGATCTATACTTATTGGCATACTTTGTTGGTTTTTCTGCCATTTTCCTTTTGTTATTTTTTTGCTTGCTAAACTACTGTGTTGATTATTAATAAACTGGGTCTCCATGCTATAATATCCAACATCTATATAAAATCAGACAGGAAGGTTGGAAACAACTAATAACAACTATAAACATTAAAGCAGCACAAGAAGCTAAATCTGGTTTGTAGAAAAGCATAGTGAATTTACAATTTCAGTTCAATCTTTAATTTTATATGGACACTATTTCAAAACTATTTCATTGTCAATAACTATATTATTTGTTAATGAAATTGAAAGATGATTTTTTTTATATGTAAGTTTATTTTAATCACAGTTTATTGTTTAACAATATTTTGCGGCTTCGAGGAAACTCATTCGAAATCGTTGAAGGAATTTAAACTGAAACAGCAAGGGCTTAAGAGGCTATTCCAGAAATTTAATTCAACAATTGTCTCGGAGAATGGAAAAAACGTTAGCATAAGATGTTTCCAAAGGGAATTATAATACTCTGAAGGGCCCGACATAAATTTAGAAAAATAAATAATCCATTTGCGTTTCATTTAAAAAGCTTTACTGTTTTTTTGAGAAGCGTTAATTATCTATTAATATTTAATTTTAGTTAATTAATTTTATATGGAATTTTTTATTTATCTTATCATGACGTGCTGTTTTACATCTCAGAAGACAACGTTTTAACCAGGATTTAAAATAAAGGTCATAATTTAAGATACTTTTTAGCACCTCTGTATCTATATTATTAGTCCTCTAAATTAGTTTTAAAGGATATTTTTTAGTAATCAGATAGTAATCAGAAGGACCAAGGCCTAGAGAATATTGCGGGTGGTTTCTATTTTAATGTTTCCAAATATTTTTTCTCCGGTTTTAGAACATGTGATCGAGAAACAGTGTCAACAATTTTTATCAATTTTTTGAATATCCAGAATCCTCTTTGCCTTCGGTGTTTAATATTCGATGATTTAATACACAGTAAAACCCTCTGTTATGTTCTTTTTGTACGTGGTCTATATTTTTTATTTGATCCTATTAATTAATCAATTCGGACTAACTAATTTATGACATCGGCGTAATGGAAATTTTCTCCGATATATTTAAACATGAGAATTGATGATCGAATGACAACATATAACCATATTATTTTCTAGAAACACGTCGGTTATTTATATACCGTTGTCAAAAACTACGATTTTTTCTCTTTTAAACGTTTTACGGGCCTATTTTTAGTCTTTAGAGACACGCTCTGAAATGAGTTTCGATTAATCTTTGTTTATGTTTTTAAATGAATTTTAACTATCGGTCAATTAAGTTAATTTGGTAACGTTACGCTGACTTATAATAATTTCTTCCTACACGCGACTATTACTGGATTTGCAATATCATTCATAATGAAAAATAAATCCCATTTAATTATATTTTAATGGGAACAATATGGAAAAATATGAGAACTGTGGAATATTTAAAATAATTAGATAACATTAGCGGAGTTTTTTAAAAAGTAATTTTATACAAAAACTATGGAAATTAACCAGTATTTCCTTAGTAATTATTACAAATTATCTAAATTTATAAACCATTAGAATATTCATGAATCAATAAAGTTTTATGAATTAATATGATAATCATCGGCATATGGTGATGATGCAGCCAGAGTTCATTTGTTTCGCTACTGTTTATGACTTCGAATCTTTAACGAATCCTTTGGTAGTGCCCAAATAAATAATTAAAGTGTTTCGGGTGTTTTGTTGCTAGAATTATCTTAGTTAATATAATTCTATAAATAACTGTTACATTATCTAAAATTTAAATATCTATTTTTGTAATAAATATATAAAGTAGTGTACTCATAATAGTCTGTAATTTACATGAAACTGCCATTCTTTGTTCTATTAGAATAATATAATTAATTTTAATTATTATTAATTGAAACGTCTTATAATGTAACATTATTATTAGTTGTAAATTTTAATGGGCTTAATTGTATATACGGACTGTAGTAATTTATTTTAATTTACGGCAAGAGAAAAGTATTCTAAGGTGCGTCAGTGTTCATAACCAAAATTTCGTATCGTTCAGTAAGTCTTCGAGCTGATGTATACATGACAGTTCAAAGATGCATGTTTTTTGGGTTGTTGGGAGATTGGTTTTATATTATATCTCAATATGTATTGCTTTACAAGTTACTGCGAAGTCCGCATTAACATTGATCTCATCGAGTTTGCGAGGGATTAGGATGTGTTTATTGATGTACGTATATATTGTTATATATACGTACATTAACTGTTCGGAAGCTGTAATGATTTTTATTAAAGAACTTTTGTTTCGTTATGAGCTATTGTGTAGTTTAAATGTAATTTTTTGTTGGAAAAAATCTTGTTGATATCAAGCAGTAACAAAATAATACGAGTACGGGATAAATACATCAGTTTGTAGAAAAGTAATATTTATACACTATATAAGTTCGTGTGGTTTGGTTCGCTTCAATCTTATGATTTCCTGCGTGTTGCCCAGTAGCTGTGTTGTTTCCACATTGCTGTGATTGAGTAACCTTATTTCATACTTTAAGACGAAATCTTGGATAAATTCATAAGTCTATTTGATTTAGAGGACATAATGCAGTTCTTCGTTGGTTACGTAGCGATAAGCATTGGTACCTTTGGGACTGAGAATTGGCAACTTTCTTTTGGTATTTCGTTTTGGCGTCTTTGGTATTGGTTTTCTGTTGGTCTGAAGTTTTGGAATAACTTCATATTTGTACCCTATAGGTCTAAAATGGCATTATGATTGTCTTACAAACCGATCTCTTTGATTTTATGGCATGTTGCGATCATCTTCGGACTAACTACTAGAGTTGTTTGATTTTGAATCTGATCTGATGTTTTTTTGCCTATCGTGATGTTTTTAATTTAATCTACCATCAAGATAGATGCTGAGGTATTTAGCAAATAGTTGGTAAGGAGTCTGGCACTCGTCAAGTGATATAATTAGTTTCTTATCACTTCACCGCAACGCAAAATTAAAATGAACAGATTCGGAGCAATTAAACTGTATTTTACTGTCTGTAAGTCCATTTGTAGATCTTGTTGACTTCCACTTGTACATTTTCTAGAGCCTTAGGCAGATAAATATCTTTTTTCGTAATAACTGTATCGTTAGCAAATGTCCCAATGCTGTTTCTTTTGTTGTTAGAATATCAGAAATGTAGAATTGATAAAGGAGTGATCCGAAGACACAATCCTGGGGAACTCCAGCCGAAATTGGTTTAGGTGTTGAAAAGGCCTGTTTACGTAATAATTTTCAAATTTTATTTCCAAAAGATTACTCCAGCAGTTGTCAACAGTTCCGAGGTAGCAATTTGCTCTTCTTGTAGATTACAACGTTTACAAAAAAATGTGTTACAAGTTCCAAAAGACATATTTAGTGATATGTGAGTTCATAATTATTTCAACAATAATGTTCATATAGATCTGATAAATGTTTAATAATAGTAATTGTTAAAGCATTTATTTAACATTTTAGTATTGAAGAATTAATAAAAAGCACAATATATCAACAACATATAAAAATAGATTTTAATTTAATTACGTAGGCATTGTTATTTTTAAATTTGGTTAATATATTCAAGATGTTACATTTAGTTTTACGCCTATCTATTATACATAATGGAGAACAACACGAGTTATTGACATGTTATCGAAGGGAGGGAGTCCATGTTCGGTTTGACGGAAATGTTTGCACAGAAATTAAACGCTCGCTGGCATCATTTCAATAGCTTTGAGGAAGTCATTTGTTGTCATGGCCAGCGTATATATTTTTTCAATGAATAGCGGAAACCACTCGTGATAAAAGTTCAAATGCAGGTATTTTTGTCAAAGCCGCGTTTTGTCAGTTGTTAGGAACATATTCCATATTCATTCCAGCATGATTAATTATCATTAGTAATAATGTTACACGCTATAAATCAACTAGTTTAAACAAAAATAAAAGGCGTAATTTACGAGTAAAATTATTTATATAATATGATTATAAGCAACGATTGATTTTAACGGAAATAAGAAAAATTGAATTTTGGTTGTATTTAGACAGTTGGTATAGGATTGATTACAAATTGATAACATTTTTGAAACTGTTTATTTAACATGAATAAAATTAGATGGTGTAATCTCAACAAATATTTTCTGAATACATTTTAATATGAATTTTATTGTGCAAAAATTATTATAAACCGAAAAGGTGTGCAGAATAGAACATCAAGCTTTTTTCGAATTTCACCGATTATGATAGTCTCTCAAGCTGAATCAATTTCTTTTCTATACTTGAAATTGTTGAAATAACTATTCTATATTAGCATATATTGATTTAGTTCCTGTATATGACCTTATATTTGATATTTGCGTCGTTTTGTGCCTTATAAATCAAAATTAACATTTTAAAATCACTTTAGCCAAAATTTTGCTCTGTTAGAGCGTGACTTCGGCATTTTTTTTATATTAAAATAGTGAAGCAAAACTTCTCGTCAAAATAGCTTGCTTAGTACAAAATTCTACGTAGATAATGTATACGTTGTTGTGCATGATTTAACCAAATAAAATGTATTTAAAGGAAAGCTTCTGTTTTGAAAACAGCTGCTTTGATTGATGATGAATTGATTAATAAACAGTTGAAATATGGGACACACATATCTGGTCAGAATTATATTTTTCAGAAAGATAATGCTACTGATCATATTGCGAAATTCGTTAAGAACTATTTTTTCAGAACATAATATTCAAATTTTAGAGTGGATAGTGCGTTTCCCTTATTTGAATACTAGTAATATTATTGAAAATTGTTGGGGAAAAATAGCACGTGCTGTGTACTCATATGATAAAATATTTAACAATGTTGAACAACTAAAAATGCTATCCAAGATAGATCAACATTATGTTAACTGCCTATTATGAAACCTAAGAGATCGCAAACCTAGGAAATGCGAGAAGTCCCGACTTAATTTTTTAAAAAAAGCTCTTAAAAACCATGTGGGGTGTTGTTAAAATTATGTACTGTATGTTTTGGTAAAAATGTGCTAATATTGGTTTAATCGTTTTAAAATGTTAAGTTTGTTGTTGATAAAAAAATAGCAACAACTCTAGATGAGCAACTGGAAAGTCGACTTTAGGTCGAACATTGAATGAAAAATAGTATGCAAGCAAAAAAGCAATTTCGCGATATGAAAATATAAAATCTACATGGAATATTCTAATTTTCACCCAGAAAATAAGATAAAAAGAAGTAATGAAATTCAAATATTTGTCAGGTAATAAGCTAATAGATACTAGCTTGAAAAATAACATAATAATACTACAATATAATAATATTAAAATATGATTAAAATAAAATCATGAAATTAAATTACATTAAATATAATAAATATACACAAATACTAATAAATCACTCACCTAACACTATTCTTAATGCAACCTAGTGCATCTCTGTAGATAATCACTTAATAACCACATAACTAATAATAATAATAATCACATAATAACTTAAATCAATATATTGATGCTCTAGCAATATTCCAACCCGCACTAGTAGGAAAACCGTTCCATCGCTTTGACCACTGAGCTACTGCGACATCGTGAATCATTTCAAAGAAGTCAGGAAACCACTAAATTGAAATCTAAAAATATATTCATTGTATTTTATATATTATTAATATTTCCCAGCTGCTGCATATGGAATTATATTACCCGATACATGGTATTTTTAAAGTTTATTCTTATTTTTAAATGAGAATTATATTTGTTATTGAATACAGAATATTAAATATTTAAATCTGATTTATTATGGGCTATTGAATATGTTGTTTTTAAAATTTCACTCAAAATTCTATATTAATTATACGATTAATTAATTGATTCGATTTTAAATATACTTCAGCATTTAATATAGTAGATCAGAGCATATTTATTTGAATTAAAATAACTAATAAGATTTATATATAAAGAGCTTCGGTTATAAAGGCTTATAAAAATGTTATGCACATGCCTCATTTTATAGGAGAACATTTTTCAAAATAATGACTCAATAAAATAAGAACTTTATGACCATTAATATAATTAACACGTTATCTCTACACATTTCACCATAAAAATTCAATTAAAACCGAAAATATGAGGCCTAAAATATTTTTTATGTAAAGATCAAGCTCCCGAATACAATGTTACAGCTTTAATAAAACATAGATGTTTGAAATATTTTAATATGTAATGCGTCAGCATCTTAAGCTGCGTATGTAATAAATATTAATGAAAACTACTTCAATACTTTTAATGGTATAGAGTCTACAAAGGAGTTTTTTTGTAATATCGAAGAAAATGATTTCTAAGATACATTAACACAGTGTATTTTGTTAAAATATTGGGTGAAATAAGTCGTCGAAAGGAGCAATGTTTGGTAAATACGGCGGGTGGGTTTTTTGTTTAAATATTTTATTAAATTCCTCATCTTCAGCTATTTAGTACGTTCTTCCAAGTCAACTTCACTGTTATTAAGCTTTTGAAACCACCCTCCATAATTCTTCTCACAATCAATTGCTAAAGGTTACTTGCAGATGATGCTTGAGGAGAAGTGGTCTGATAGAGAACAGCTGATATTCAATAAGTGAAGTGATCAGTCAGTGATTTTTTTCTTATTTAAAATGTGACGTCTTCTTCTGTGTATGAGAATCTTATTTGTATATTTAATATGTATAATTTAAAACGTATGAATTGGCCAATTTTGAATAGCAAATAAATATGTGTGCTTTTATTTTTAATAGAAGTGTGTTAATTTACATATATATTGATATAAAGATCGTTTCTTAGTGCTTATTAAGAATTTACCATCGTATTTTAAATGTGTACCTTGGTAATAAACATAATTCCTGTACATTGTTGCTCAAAATCTGTTAAAAGGTACACAGTCATCAAGGCCTTATTTGTTTCTTGTCTTTGACTTTTAAATTAGTCTTACAGAATTTTCAGTCATGCGCTATAAACACGTGATCTTTCTTTAATAATATATATTTAAATAAGTTTCTAGAACGACAAAGTTTGTTTGCCTTCATTTTTATCTTCATAGTTATTTTAAAGCTTGCTAATTTTTAAATTATTTTGGGCTAACGGTTTATTTATTTGCTTTTAGGTAAATAAGTATTGAATGTAGAACTTTCGATTATTTATGGAAAGCAATTTTTATCACATAGCTATCACGATTATCTTGGTTCTAGTAAAAAGATATATTTCTTAAATGTATCAATTGTTCTTAATTCCAATCACAACTGTGTGGGGGGTAATAATCTTCTCCAAAAAGTGGGAACAGAGCTATCTTTTTGTGATTGTATTCATGTATATTTTTTTGGTATGACGTATTAAGGCATCCCGTTGCAACGTTAGATACATCGTTTAATAGAGGCTACAAGAATTCAGTTAATTCTCCACAGAGAAACAGGAAACAGGAAATGAAAATACCACTATTTCGAAACTTACATTACATGCGGGTTGTTGATGGATTTACCATTATTTGGGCAAACGAAAATCTGACGAAACTCTAAATGGTTTTGGAATATTGACACTGTCAAATTTTCATTTTCATATTATATTAAAAAAAAAACAAATAAGAATGAGTAAAAAATAAAAAGTATATTATTTAATTAAAATAGATAGTTGATATAGAACTTTATACAGAAAATCCTTTTATAATCTTTTTGTCGGAGATTATTGAATATTTTTTAGTGGTCTTGGTGGACTGGTCCTGTATCTCACTATAATTTTCCAAATTCTCAGGAAATCTATCCAGGTTACTCTGGAGAAAGCTGTTTATATATAGGCTCATATTGGTTCCTACAATTTCGAAGTCTTTGGTCATCTATTAGACAATTGTTTTATAATTTGGTACTATATAGTTATATCTACCTTCTTTCTAAAAACATGTTCAAGCCGTACTTTCAGAATACGTTTTATAAATTTTGTACCTTTCATCAATATTCGAACTTTAATACTATGAAGTATTCCAGCTTTTAATTTTTTCCATACTCACTTAGAAAATGTTTCCTTCTTCCTTATTTAACGCTTCGACGAACTGCATCACCATACATAGTTGATATGTAGTGGTAGAAGTATGATTTTTTATCTACATAACACTGGCTCATTTATTCCATTGTTTTTAGCAATATTTGTCAACATAGCAACATCTTGATTCTCTCACACGTTGTACTCAGTAAATTTAATTCACTTTAGTATTTCACCCTCAAATTTCAAAGACACGTACAAAGTTTTCACATATTTTTTCTTTAAAATAATAAGATATTTGTGCATAATGTTGCCGAGCTGATGTGACGGAAAATCGGAAGTCGTTCAGTGCAAAAGCCATTGTTTGCTTTCATATCCTATGAGAAGTCGTAGAAATGTTGAAAGAAGCTGCTTCTACACGCTGTAACGGTTAGAGCGTTCAGCTTACACGCAGAGGTCGCGCGTTCGATTCCAAGCGGGGGCAACAATCTTTTGCTGTTGTTCTAGTTTAGTTAGAGCATTTCTTAAATCTCTTAGGGTAGGTAACGGACCCACGTGGCTTGAAGCATTCGTTATTTTCAATTATTATTTCTTTATTCATATTTTTCCTCATGTATTGTAATACTTACTAAATTAACTGTGTAATTTATTGACTAAATATCTAACACTAAATAGAGCAAAATAAAATATTTTTAAGACAAAAATTGAAATGACTTGAACAAATAAATAAGGAACTCACTAAAAATTAAAAAATAATCAACAAAGCAAATCTAAATTGTTGGTCAGTTGGTAGTAGTTAAACTAATATTGTAAATAAATAAATAGATTTAAGTAGATATTAAGCTAAATGGTATGTGTATAGTAGAATATTAAATACGTGTAGTAGATAGGTTAAATATTAAGTAGTAATAGGTTTCTGTTTATTTTTTTAGTTATTACAATGATTATTATATACATATTTTAATTTAAAACGTTTTTTTTTGTGTTAAAATCCTAAGTTCGATTGTTTTTTACCTTTTTTGTGAGTTCCTTATTTTTTGTTGAAGTCGGTTAAATTTTTTTCTTAAAAATATTTTTTGAATCAATTGTGAAGAATAAAATCGGACTTGAAAAAGACGGAAAAATAAATAACCCAAAATCGTATAAATTAAGATATATTTCTAAAATAATATAGAATCAAGAACCTTTAAATTGATAATATTATTATTGATAACAACTTAATCCTATATTATGTAAACCATTACAATACTAATCTATCATAGATGATAATATTCAATAAAAGGCAAGATAAACAGTGATTAGATTTGTTCATAATAAATTTATCATTTCTAGATAAAGATATTTTTGATTTATTTATACGAATTCTATTATTAGAACGTATTTTAATATATCCCTCAGTGTAATGATGGTCCTTGTACGACAAAGTAATAGCCTAGCCATTTCGCTTTCCTTTTCGGTGAAAAATTAGGTTTATTTTGGTATACGGACGCTCCATTAGCATAAAGCTCGTCGGCTTAGCCTGATTTCCGATGTTATAAAGTACAGAAGTAGAAACGCCCTGGAGTATTTTTAGAGCTGGGGCACGTTCATAACTATTGTGCTCTAATCTAGCTAATGTATTACACGGACAATCTAAAAATATGAACGAAATTTCATTTCGCATCTGCGGTGACGGCTTCCGCGATAACGTAAAATCATTTGTTTACGAGTCGTACTTCGTCAGCGAATAAAATGCATTATCCGATTCAGTCACGAGATGAACCATGATAAATCGAATGATCAGGAGTTATTTTTATAATAAAGTACATAAAAGACTAGTATACGAATAAAGGCGTTACAGACTTTTTAATTAAACTTGTTACAAATATCTTTGGCTGGAAGAAAGACTATATATAACACATTTTAGAAATTACTGTGGTTAAAACAGTTCTAACAAAGAAAATTATAACATTCCTTTCAATAAGTAAGTGATATAGAATAGAAATATCAAAGCTAATCCTTTCTTTTCAATTATTTTTGTATTACTTGACTAATTATCAATTACATAATATACTACTTTTTATGATATTGTACAAGGCAATTTTATTAAAGTATAATCAAATTTGTTTAAGTTAAAACATTACATTTTATAGCAAAAAAGAAAATAACATAAAATGTTTGAAAAATAATTTTAATATCAAAATCTTGTCTGAAAGTCTGAAGACGAAGAACTGGAGATTTCAGTACTTGTAAATTGATATATGTTTAATGGAAAAATCAAGCATACATTAATTGTTTGACCCATACTGAAGCACTGAGTTGAGCAGAAGTCAGTGTGTCTGGTACATAAGTACTTATTATTTCATTGTCACAAAGAGATAAAGGAAATAAGTCAACTTTTAGAATTTTATAGAGAGCCGTGATGATAAAATTACAACAGCAGCTGGAAAAATAGTTCATGGACATTCGACAATCAATATAAATTTAAAAAAATGAATGAGGGTAGAAATTTGTTGTTTTTTTATATTGTGAAAATTATCGAGGCATTAGAATAACGCATAAAAATAAGTACTATATTGCAAAAAATTAGTGTATGTGATAACATTTCGTAAAGCTAATAAAAAATCAATTATATATAACATTTCTAATGATTCATAACATAAGCTGGTTTTTGTTTGTTCTGATTTTTGTCGCATTCAATCATTAACCATAGAAAATGGATTCTTATTGCCATTGTTTTCTCAGGCAATGTAGACGTTACCAAAAGCATACAGGATGTATTACTGAAGTTAATAGATAACATTTAATTTTCAACGGTATTATACATTTTTCGGTTTTGTAAATTTTAATATTCCTTTTTGTTCCGTAGATCTAACTTAAATTGAGTATATATACTAAAAAAAAACAAATAATATAACAAAGGAATGAACTTAATAATATAATCTTATGGAGTTTATTAATGCATTAGAAGAATGTATGGGTATGTTATAATTTACATTACATTAATACATACATAAAAGTATGTTATTATGGACAAGTGGTTATAGACAAGCACACGGATGTTATTTGTGATGGTATTTCAAACAAAATTATAGATTACACACAAGTTAAAGAGAAACTTTTTTAACGAAAAAAATGTACTTAAAACCTAAAAGTTTTTATATAGAAATTAATATACAATATATTTCAATATTTTGTTATTAAGTAAAGAAAGGTTTGGGAAAAAGTTTTCTTTATTGACCCATATTTGTTTCAAATTAAATTGACATATGGCATTTTTGCCACAGACATGTCACCATGTGCGAGTGTAGTTCCATTTAAACCTCGGTAACACGAGATACGACAACCAGCTACTGTTCCTCCTCTTATGGATTAGCTTAGTAGACGAAATAAAAACTGAATATCATTAAGAAACAATACTAACTATCAAAAACCGTAAAAGTTTTTACCTAGAAATTAAAACACGATCATGACTTGTTAGATTTCTTGAATTTCTTTCAAAATTTATTATCTTGTTTAAAGAATCAGCGACTTATTGATAAATAATTTAAACCTGGTTAATTAAACTGAATAATTTCGATTATTGAGATAAATGTAAATATTTCACTGTTTTATTTTTCCGTCGAAAATAATGGCAAAACAGAAATATTACGCTAAATATTATATAAAATTCCGAAACAACAAATATTAAAATCATAATTCCCAGAAGTTATAAGAACTAGAACTTCTGAAAATAAATGTCATTTCAATTTAAGTATATTTCCTTTTTTTATAACCTCCAGTTATATTTTTTCCTAGTCGACGGAATTGTGGATGTTGGGAAAAGGAAAATTCAATATAATTCGAAATAATCTTCGATCTATATATATTCTTATGTACTACGAGTCAACATAAAACTGCAAGTACTACAAGTACATATATTATTATATATAAACTTTAAATATGCCATTGAAGTGCTCGCTATATTTAAGGAATTATAATATATCATCTATTATATATTATATAAGAATTTGTAAAATATTATGCAGCAACCTATTATATAGCACGAAAATTGCAAAAAATTATCATTTATATAATATATTAAGGTATAGAAGTTATTTTATATTGTTTAACACTCGTAACTATTTAAATTAAAAACTATTGCTGAATTATTATTAATCAAAACATATCATAACATTATTCGCATTATAATTAGTTTAAAAAATCTGTCCCACTTTATATTTACCCGAACTTACGCACTAACGAACTAATTTTTTCTACTGTTTTTCCAAAGAATTAACCTGATCGTTATAGTGGAAAACTTTCAAAACATTTAAGGCAGGTCATCAGTTTCTACGTTGTAAATTTTTCACAGTTTCAAAACATATTTCATAGAAGCATACAAGTATTTTGTCACAATAACTAATCATTTTTTACTTCTGGTTATGTCACTAGAGACAGTTTGTTTTGGAGTTAATTGAAATAAAGTCCTATAGTTGAATAATTTAACGTACTAATATTATTCCATAAATTTAGATTTAATTTAATATTAGTTTTTATGATTACTTATTTAAACCATGAATAACAATAACATTTAAAATATTGAGACTGATAGAGCTAATTAAAATTGGTGAAACATAACAGTCCAGTTGTATTAATACTTAACACTAGTATACTAGTTACGAATTCTAAATATTATATAAAAGTATTAAAATTATAATTCCGAGAAATTACAAGAACTAGGGCTTCTGAAAATAAAGTTTATTTGAAACAGTGATTTTAATAATTTTTATAACCTTCAGCCATAGTGTTTCCTAATAGTTGGAATTGGGGATGTTGGGATAAGAAAAACTGAAAATTCTCCGAAAACATCTAGGATTTATATCCTTATATACTAAAAGTTCAGATAAAGCTGCAAGTACAACCAGCACATCTGTTATTACAGGCTTTAAAATGTCATTGAAGTGCTTGGTATATTTAAGGAATTATAATATAACATCTATGATAAATTACATAAGAAGCTGTAAAATAATATTCAATAAATTATTAAACAGCATGAAAGTTTAAACGATGTTTCAGTTATGTAATATATTAAAATATTTTAAGTTGTCTTACAGTATAACTAATTAAATTAGAAACTATTACTGAATTATTATTAACCAAAATATATTACATTATTCGCGTTACTGTTGATACAAAATTATATTCTAACTAATGATTACCAGAACTAACATTGCATTATTTTCCTACTGCTTTCCAAAAAATTAACCTGATGGTTATAGTGGAAAACTTTCAAAACATTTAAAAACAAGTCATCAATTTCTGCGTTGCAGACAACGAAATATTTTTCGTAAACATTTTTCAAAGTTTCAAAATATATTTCACAGAAGCAGACAAGTATTTTGTAACAATAACTAATCATTTTTACTTCTGGTTGTGTCGCTAGAAATAATGTCTTATAGTTGAATAATTTAAGGTACCATTATTATTTCATAAATTTAGATACAACATATTAATAATTTTATGCCTATTATTTAATCCATGAATAACTAGGACATTTAATATATTGAGCCAGACAGAGATCATTAAAATGGCTGAAAAATAACAATCCAGTTCAATATTAATCCAGTGGTAAATACTTGTTGCTAATATAATATCAAGAGTAATGGTGAAAGTATCAGTATTTCTACATTGATACTAATAATCGAATGCCATAATTCTAAATTAAGCATCATCGATTGAGTTTATCTAATTTAAGGTAAAAAAATATACCTAACGTAATATTATGTTACATTCATTAAAAAAACTGAAATTGAATATTGAAGCTTATTCGGCTTATTTTAAGTAAAAAAAAATAATTAGGTATCTATATAAGTTGTTTATAGCGTTGGGAACTATCAACTGAAAACAGCCGAAACAGTCGATAGTCAAAAAACTACCGACTGAAAATAGTAATTAATATTTTCAGTCAAATGCACGGTTCGACGGTTCGGTTTTTTTCAATTCGTGATGTCAGACAAAGATGTACGAACCCTTTCCTGTATAGAATGTGACAGAGGAAAGGACGGAGATAATTGCTTAGAACAGTGCAATTTATAATTTCATTTTAAACAAAGTAGAATTACTTTTATATTTGAATGTTCTGTGAATTTGTAAAAAGGGATGGAATTTTTCTATGGAATGGGATAATACTCCATAAATGTTTTATCGTATTTTAATATGTTAATTGCTATTTTTAAATAATATAGTATAATAAAAATAGACAATACAATGAAACTTAAACAAAACCTAAAAATTAAAGATGTACAATAACCATAAATACTAAATAAAAATTAAACATATACCTAATCATAGACAATAAAAACTAATCCATGACATCATAAAAAATGATCGCACAATAACTACTAGAGCTTTTTTAAATAAAGTAAATGCTTTATTTATTATTGAACGGAAATATTTTTTAACAAAAATCGAGAGAGTAATCAAAATATTACTTATTATTGCGATAAAAACAGTCAAAAGTATTTTACTATTTATCATTCACAATTTTAATCTTTTTACCGTATTACATTAACAATCTTGAAAAATATCGTTCCAAAATGCTGCTATATTAATATACAATATATTGTTATTTACAAGCAAACTACCAAAAAATCATAAAACTATATGTATTACATATAAATCTATGTAAGCATAAGGTCGCGGATAAGACGACGACGCGGCTAGAGCGAGAACGAGAAAAATCAATCGAATTAAACTAGTAGAACAAAAAATAGTAAGAAAAAGTATACGACTGAAATAGTCGATAGTAAATAGTCACAAAATCAGTCGGATCGAAAATAGCGACTGAAAACAGTTGACTGAAACAGTCACTAGCAAAAAGTAGTAAAATCAGTCGAATCAAAAATAGCGACTGAAACAATCGATAGTAAAAGCTAGTCAATTACTAAACAGTCGATAGTCGTTTTCAGTCGATAGTTTCCAACGCTAGTTATTTATTAAAATAATTTTATCATTATTTTAACAATTCTTAATAAATATTGAATATTCTCGCATTTTATTTTTAGTACATATTATTAAATGCTCAAAAAGTTCATAAAATACCCAACATTAAAGTTAACAACTCAATGCATCGTATAATAAAATATTAAAAAATGTATAGTCTTAAATTTCCTAGTTTTTTTTTAAGATAAAATGTTTGAGTTGTATAATAATAGCAGCACTAATTACAGCTACAGAGACTACGAATATTAACTAATAATTATAGTGATATCGATTCTTAATAAAACATTTTTAAATTGGTTTAAATACACAAGGTAGGCAATGTAAATTAATTTTCAAACTAACATCATAAACAAAATGGATTTCAAATGATGCTGAATCATGATGCATGGTTAATTTTAAAAGTGTTAGGGCTATGCGTTCGAAGGTATAACGTTTCAGCACGGGAGAAGATACAGAGAGCTTGTGAAAACTGTTAAAGACAGGAATTATAAGAACTAATTAACCCGCACGTATTTTTAATATAAATTTTTTAAATGTCTTATATTTAGTTACAATAATTGGTCACATAGGCTTCAAATATTAAATAATGATTACAATGACATCAAGTTTAAAGGAAGTACTATACTAGTTTAATTGCTTACGAATGAGCGAGTCTACTACTTAACGTACTACAATGATAGTTAATATATATTCTTATAAAGGAGCTAATATATAAGATTTAAAAAATATATTCTATATTATTGTATTGTTTTTTAATACACATATTTTAAAGTCTCCTTTTTACCAAAGTGGGTTTATCTGGACTGAACCTACAGTTTAACGTGGGCTCCGAACCACGGTCCTCGGCACTAAGCCTACCGACTGGCGAGTGACCAATTTTGACATCCGGTCTTACACAGCCTGGTTACTGAAGTGACTGGGATTATTTTCCTTGCCGGATTTTGCACACTTGTCTAAGGATAATCACAAATGTTAAACAATCACAAACAAACATTTACGACCATGTCCTAGCAGGATTCGAACCCGCGACTATAGCTACAATAGAAGGACCATCCTGTCGCCGTTACCATTTCGCCAACCAAGCCCGAATTTTATTGTTTAAATATTTAGAAACAAAACTTAACACCCAAAGAAAAAATCTTATTCGTATGCTTATTAATTTAACAGCCTAGTATGGTTTTAATAAATAAAAATTACTGGAGATATGCATCTTTAAAGCTTTTATAGTTATATAAAAATAGAAATTATATTTTCCCTAATTTTATATTTACATTTACAACTTAGCAAAATACTAGATTGCTATTCCTAGTATTGCTTTTTCCCGGTATGGTGAATATTCAAGTCATCCAATAGTCAACTAATGATAAGGCGACGATTTCACTCGATGTCAATACAAAAAAGGAAAAAATATTGTTAACGCTCGTATCGACGATTCACGGAAGTATTTTTAGATATACTGACGTATTTCTGGCATTTGCCTATTCCATTTCCATTGAATATTTCTAGAGAATATTTATTCAGTCGTAAAATGTACGTCTATCATGGAATTTTCATTATCTATTTTAAGACAAATTTATGTAGCGAATGTTGTGGTTTTTATTTATCTGATCGAAAAAATGTGATTTACTGTTTTGCGGCGAGTAAATTTTAACACATAGTAAATTAATTATTTCCGATCTCTATTGGCACCTTCCGGTTTATGAAATTCTTATGCTGTTCTTATCAGTATTAAAATTGGTATCTTTTTGCTATTCGCGGAATGTAACATATTGTGAAATAATTATTTTTGATTGTCGATCAACTTCCTGTTTATAAAACCACATATTTTCTTTATCGGTTTAAAAATGGGAATTTACAAATATTTCACTGTTGATTGCATCATGATAAAATTATCAATGATTTTTTTGGTATTCTACGAATTTTAATTTTAATAATTTAGTCAGTAAAATATATCTAAATTGATACTTCTTTCAGTTATATTGTTTTTAGATCCAAGTTCAGATTATAAGTTTTTTTTTTGATATATTTGATATTTTAAAAGTTGGTTTGAGTTGTTGATCTTGTAAATGACAGTGTTTCTACACAAATTCATGGTATCCCAGTATCCCTAATTGCTTATCATGTTTTGATAAATTCGAATTCCAATAGTCTGCGTATGAGAAACCGAACTACTGCAATTCGCCTTACGTCCTGATAAGTATTAGCGCCACTTATCTACATCAAGTAAAGTATCAAGTAATTGTAGTACAAATCCAACGTCAACCTCTCTTCTTTTCTTGATAATTAAGTTGATTCTGGTTAACTGGATCACTTCAAATCAGCGTTATGATCTCCCCAGAATCCTAACGCCAGATTGCGCCTGTTAATAGAGTTTAAAAATCAACAGCTGTCAATTTACTTCAATATCAGACCAAGTCCTGTGTATATAATTTACATCATCAAAGAATTGCGAATCGGAAAAGGTCCGATTTTGTGGCTTCAAAAAGCAGATTCCACTTTATCTCGCGACATTTGCAAAAGAATTGGTATTTACCATCTTCTATTCTATACCCCCCCCTTCCTGTTCAGAAGAAGCCAGACCTATACAATACCACTGTATAAATTTATGGTCAGATCAGTTCATCTATAGGAAGCTCAAATATGGTTCCAAACTATTTGTTTGCTTCTCCTTGGACGCGATAAAATACAATTTATGAGCATGACACCATTTTTCATCGACAAATCAAGCAAAATCAGTAGGATCGACCTAAATATTGCAATGAATGAATGAAGAAGAAGCAATCCCTTTCTTATTAAGTGTCAAGACAATCGAACGCAATTCTAAATAGGCCCCTGGCTCTTTTTAGGTTTCAGTTCATACCTTCCTTCATTATTTATCATTTCCTGAAGAGAAGTTTGAGTGTATATCCACTATTGATAAGTCAGTTTACAGTCAAGTCACTTACGGATATTTTACTGAAAATGATCCTGAATGATCCTGCAAAACAATGATTCTTGAACTAAAAATATGTATGCTGAATAACAGCGGTTACGTCGTCTTTTGTAAGGTGTTACGAATTGGTATCAACCATTTTACATGATTTCATATCAGTTCTGGGTATTGCGAATTTATTTGTGGATTTATGTAAACTTAAATCTTTAATGCTGTACGTGTGCTTTAATGCTGTATGTGTATGGACAAAATATGTTGAGCAAAATTATTCAATAAATAGCAAAGGCGATGACAGAATGTTCCCAAAGTTCATAATATTTTATCAATCATTATAGCCTTCCTATCTATTTTTGTGTATTATGTTTTAAAATCTGTTTTACCAATTAATGGTCTAAGGTGATGTATCTACTGGTCAGTAACCAACTTCGTGACCATCCCAGAAGACATCCGACCTTAACCAGCCTTGTTACTGGCAAAATTGGAATGACTATTGTTGTCGGATTTTAACAATTAAAATCAATCGCAAACATGAATTTACAACCATATGCCCGGTGGGATTTGAACCCGCGACTATCGCAACACTAGGAGGAGCGTCCTGTCGCCTTAACCATCGTGGCTAGCAGGCCGGCTTTTCCTGTCAATTGATAAATTCCTTTATATAATACGTGACATCATCTTGATATTTTAAGTGGTTAATTGAAGGTACAATAAAAAGCAAATAACTTTTCTGGCATGCGCACCTATGTAAGAACAAATGACGGTCGCAGCATGACTAGCTTCTTGTTCCTATTTTTTAAATAATATTATAATTCATATACCTTTGCTTCAATGTATATTATGAATAGACAATTTGAAATAGTTTTGTTAATTCATCCATGTAACGATAATACATAATTTAATATAACGGGTAACATTATATAATTTAATTAATAAAACGATTTATTTAATTATTAAATGTTGGAAAATGAAACTGGTGTCGGTGATGACATTTTGATAAATTATAATATTTTGTTTCAGGACGCATCATGAAAGATTGTTCGCAACATTGTAGATGGAATGTGGAGTGCTGTGTTTAGTTAACACGTGGAAAGATTGTGTTAAAATTAGGTTGGCGACTCGAATATGGCCAACACAAAAGCATAAATTTAGATGTGTAGTATATGCAGTGGTCTCGTCTGTTTTCGTATCGCTAGCTTCTTGCAGACCCATAAACTCGATATTGTATTTATTTATGTTTGATATTTGATATAAATATTTGTTTCCAGTAATGTAGTAGTTCAAATCGGTTACGAATGTTTTTAACTTAAAAAAAACTATATTCATTTCTTCATACGCCGAAGAATCCCACGTTGAAATAGGATACATAAAAAACATGTTCCTATAACAAGTTCCACATCATATGCTTTAAATAATTATTTTTAGAATGTTTTGTAATATTTACGTTTTCAACAGTTTATTGAATCATTTTATTACTGTTTATTTATCCTGTCATATCACCCAGGAAAACAGCTTAAATAATGTGTTAATGAACTTCGATTTTTAAAATAATAATTTTCACCACACGAAGCAGACTCACACAGCAAGCTTTTACGTCTAATGTGTCACAAATATTTATTGGATTTTGTACCTAATTGCTACTTAATAAACGGGTTATTTTTATTTATTTTGAAATAAAAAAATATATTAGGGTTGTGTATAATATACTTGTCTGGTTAGAGCTGATAGATATGAGCTGAAGTGGCGATTTCGATACAGATAGCAAATGAAAGTTCTTGTACTGGTAGATGCTTGAATAATAATGAAATGTGAAAATTTAAAATACATACACTATTAATTTACTTTAAAATACTATTATAATTGGAGGGAAGAAGAAACGAATTATTAAAATGCGATACACAACGACAGTGAACGTTTTATCTATTAGAAAACCGGTTAAACTCATCCCACTCGTTACACCATTAAGTGTTAAAATACACGGTCATTGCACATATATGTGATTTCTTGAATAGTCAGTAGTCAGGGGTATAATAGTTATACGATATAACACCTCCTTCTTAAAGAAACGACCAAGATGTAAGTGACTGTTGTCTCGTTTGGACAGTTGCCATACAATTATTTTTGAATATCGTCTGTATCTTCGTCGGCCAGCTTACCTTTAATGATCTTCGAAATGGCACTGCTCCTACCCAAATTTCCTTATAGCCTCAACTGTGACATTTTTGCCCAGATTCCAACTACATCAAGGAATGCTCCGAGTAACTGTGGATTGCCAATTCAAGGTCAACCAGTTTCTCTTTTTTGACAATTAATTTGATTCCGGTTAATTAAATTCATCTCCCAGAAATCCTACCGAATGTACCAACTATAAAATGTGATACTGTTTAAAATACAAAAACTATTAATTTACTTTAAACTACTATTGTATTTTATGGAAAGAATAGGCGACTTGTTGAACGGCGAATATAACGACAATGAGGGTTTTTATCTATTAGAAAACAGACCAAACCTGTCTCACTCATTACACCATTTAGTCTTAAAACACATGGCATTTGCACGTGGCCGCGATTCCTTAAACGCTCTCTGGATATTGACTTTATTATATTGATTGACTTTATTTTATTATATATATTGATTTATTATATAGTGTGCCGTAACAGTATTAACATATAACATATATACACTGGATTATTTAAATGGTCCTTTCAGGTCTAACAAAATTAATATATAACCCAGTTAAGTAAGGATACTTAACTGGGTTATATATAGTTCAATTGTAAGATAATTATCTCCATAATATGATTTTTAATGGCAAACACAATCTTGTACAAGGTTATGACTGATACATTGCAATTAGGGCAAAGCTTGAGAGACTATCTTAGAAGTTATTATTGCTTAATACTTAAACTATTGAATAATTATTTAATACATGATTAAAAAACTTGAACTTGATGTTTGTTAACGTGAGGATTAATAATTGGAGAAGTTGAAATGATATGTAAAGCAAGTATTTCATGTCATACATACACTAAAACGTATATTTGTTAAATATTGTATAGTGCAATATTTATTAAATAAAACAACGTCATCAAACGAAGAATTTCTATCCTGAAATTCTATGAAAGGGAACTTAAAGTGGACGGAAAAAAACTATCAAAACCCTGCGCGTGAAACAAACAATCTGCAGTGAATAAATGAACATCGCATTTCTAGTTAACCAATTTACTTATCATATTCTATAATATAACCAATTTATTTGTCATATTAAATAGATATATAAAACACGGAAATTTTCAACAACTTATGAATATTTTGCTTTTAAAATTAGTATTTTTATTATTTCCAATATTTATTAATCGTTCTGGCATTAAGTATTTTGTTCAGTAATATTAATACATTAATTAAATGAATTTATCAACTAATTAACAATAAATACATTTAGCGACCAATATACCGCTTGAAAGCTTTCGTAAGTAAAGGGGCAATCGCTAAATATTTTAATCTGTGAAGTTGGCAACACTGCATCTGGGCTGTACATCAAATTGTCAAGTATCTTCATCAATTGTCAAACCAGTTGTCATTTTCATCCTTAAGCGGTTATTTTGAATATGAAGTGAGTCAAATGAATGGTGTGAAGTATCTGTTAATTTTAACTAGATGAAATTCTTTCACAGTGATTAATAGTATCTCTGATGATGTTTAGGCAACAAAGCCACCATTATATGCATTTTTTTGAAGAAGTTTTTGAACTCATCACCTTTCCCGTTACCACATTATTTATAAAACGGCGTTGGTTGCTAAAAAGCATCAGAACAAATGAGGCAAATAGGCGAATTATAAAAAAACATGAATTAACGCATGGGAGTAACAGGAGTAGTAATACTAGTAAAGATGATTTTATTGTCTTTGCGAATAGGGATATTGATCAACCAAGCAAAGGAGTTAGAGTTAGTCTACCCAAATGATAAAAGCAATAACTTTGCCATCCTTGGAATCTATCCAGATATATTTTTTCAATGCAGTATAACGCAAGTTTATGCTCCTTATAAGATCAGAATCTGTAGAGCGATTGTTTTGTTAGCAGTTTTCATTCATTCCTCAACAAGAGATAATTTCTTTGAGACTTCCTTTAAGAATGTAGTGTACATGAAAAAAATTCTTTTATCTATTAATAAGCTGAATTGGATTGTATCAAGATTATTATTTGACTAAAGAAGAATACCATTTTTATTGTTGTAATATTTTTATCTTACATTACTTGTACGGGATTTTAGATCAATGTGTATTTTCCAAATTACAATAAAACTAATCTACTTAAGCTAATGTTAAGAATACTCTTATACACTAAACAAGTTCGTGTGGTTTGGTTTGCTTCAATCTTCTGATTTCCTGCGAATTGTTCAGTAGTTGTATTGCTTCCACATTGCTGTCATGATTTAGCAACCTTATTTCATGTTTTAAGGCGAAATCTTCGATCACTTCGTGTATCCATTTCATTTCGAAGTCGACGTGCAGATCTTAGTTTGTTACGTAGCGATAAGCATTGGTAATTAATCTTAGAACTTTGATTTGGGTTCGTTGGATTACTAGTTGATTTGACCCCATAGGTCCAATTTGGCTTTATGAGTGACTGGTAAACTCTTTGATTTTAGGTCAACTTACTACAAGGTACAGTTACTTGTCTTTGAGTTTAATCTGCTCTGCAATTTGTCTAATATGATGTTTCCAGTTTAACCTACCATCGAGATGTATTCCAAGGTATTTAGCTGATTCTGCTTTCGTCAAGTGATATAATTAGCTTCTTGTTATTTCGCCGCAACGCAAAATTAGTATGGACATATTGAAGCTATTAAGTTGTATTTTCCAGTCTTTAGTCCCTTTGTAGATCTTGTTGATCTCTACTTGTACTACACCTTTAAACAGATATACATCTTTTGTCATGATAATTATGTCGTCGGTAAATGTTCGAAGTACTGTTTGTCTTGTTGTTGGGATATCAGCAGTATAGAGCAGATATAGGAGTGGTCCGAAGACACTACCCTGGGGAACTCAAACCGGTACAGGTTTAAGTGTTGAGAATACTCCTTCATGCGGGACTCTAAATTTTCTTTTGTAGATTAATTCCAAATATTATACCCAGTCGAAAGCTTGTGAGACGTCCAGGAATATTGCAGGGAAGTATTTCTTTTCTTCGAAATAGTTATTTTTATTGCAGGGTATTTGCTTAGTTGATTAATATTATTGTTGGAATAAGGCAACAAATTATAGAAAACATCATCTAATAGCTTATGAAAATTAATAGCGTTTATTAATAAAGAAAAACGAAAGTTACTAATTCAGTAAACTAATTTCAGTTATTATCATATCAAGCCATTTGATTTAAAAATACCCTATATATTAGATATCGAATAATATATGAATCACAAAAACACGTTTGCTAAAGTACTACTTAAAATACAACTAATATAATAAAATATTCGGGTAGCTGACGGAAATCCATTTGTTAGATCTCATTTCGTAGTCATATTTTATGCGGTATTTTTCCCATATTTTTGCATATATTTTTTTCTTCCGAAAATAAATGACGGCACGGTTTCTTCCGCTGCTTCAGTGACCGGGACGCGAAATGAAACCGTAAGTTTGGCCCCCGGTCATTCCACCGAGCTGTATATTTTTTCTTATTGGGTCCTTTGCACCCATTTACAATGCAGGGTATTGCCGGCAGTTCGAGTTTCAGTTGATTTATCTCTGAATAATTATCATAAATAACGATGGGGCAAGAGTCGTGTTCGATTTTTTGTTTCGAAAGTGGAAAATATTGCTGTTTATTGACGACGTCAGTTCTATTACGCGAATTATTCTGATAAGTGATTCTAGTTAAAATGAGGCGAACATTTCCAATAGCATCACAGTTGGTAATAACATGGATTCAGGACTCGATAACAATATGGACAAAAAACGGATGAATTTAGACGGATTCACTTTAAAAAATCTAGAAAACGTCTTTAGAATCGATCCATTCAAATGAAAATATATTCATAAATAATATATTATGAAACAAAAAATTTCTCTGTTCCGAACACTTTTTGTATTAATAATTTCAATAATATCTACCACTAAGCCTGACAAGGAAGTACCTCTTAATCTCGAATATGTGCATGTTATAATTTAAGGATGTTTCAGCTTATCTTATATTTCGTTTCGTAATTAATAATCAAATAATATATTTGATGAATATATTATGTGATAGAATAGGTAAACATGTTTATGTTTAAATTGCAAGATGCATGAGTATAAAATAAGAATTAATCTTTAATAGAGATATTTTGATATAAATAAAATATAAATTTTGATAAAGGCTTATATTTGGGTCAATCCAATCATTATAACACTTTTCAATGAATTTTTTATTTAGATAATTGCGTCTAGACGCATTTACATTTTGTTTATTAATATTTTAGTAGCTTCAAAATATCTACGAATTAACAAATATAGAAACATTTTTTTATAACATCTTTATTAGATACGCTTAGTACAATATTAATTTACAATTAATTTATTACTACTTTTCCTATATACTTGGATTAATTAACAAGTAAGACGAGTGCGAGAAAATACGTCAGTATGTATTCCTCAATTATAAAATTATAATAATTAATTAATTATTAACTTATAGCTATAGTTTACACTAAATGTATACACGTTATATGGTTTTGTTAGTTTCAATCTCCTGACATCCTGCGCTCTGTCCAGCAGTTGTATTGCTTCCACGTTAGTATGATTTAGTAATCTTCTTTCGTGTTTCAAGGCGAAATCTTGGATAACTTCGCAAATCCATTTGATTTCCAGATCATCGTGCAGTTCTTCATTAGTTACATAGCGAATCGAAGAACCTTGTTTTGACAGCGTTGTATGACTAGTTGATTTGAATTTTTGGTGCAACCACATATTTGCACCCCATAGTTCCAAATTGGCTTTATAATTGTATTATAAATCAACCTCTTTGATTTTAGATCAAGTTGAGGGTATCTTCCGGCTAACCAGTATAGTTGTTTTATTTTGGTTCTAATGTGTTTTGCTTTTTGTTTAACGTGATGCTTCCAACTTAATCTACCGTCAAGATGGATTCCAAGGTATTTAGCTGATTCTGCTTGAGGAATCGGGCATCCATGAGTGATACAATTAAGTTTTTATTATTTCGCTTCAATGTAAAATTAACGTGGACAGATTTGGAGCTATTAAGTTGAGTTTTCCAATCTTTCGTCCATTTGTAGATTTTGTTGACTGCCACTTTTTCTATTGCCCTAGACAGAGATATATCTTTTGTCATAATAATTGTGTCGTCAGCAAAGGTTCCAAGAAGTGTTTCTTTTGTTGTTGGAAATATAGAAATATAGCAAGGAAATAAATATAGAGTTCACACTTCTACAACATAGCTTTCAATAAAATATAATTTAATATTAGGTTCTGCATGTATTTTAATTATTTTTTCAAGGCACTATTCACATTTTCTACAACTCTTTCCCATTTTTCTACTAACATGACGATACCATGTCGAAAGAATGATGCTGTTTCGGCATCGATCCAATTATATATACATATTCGTACTTCTTCGGTATTTCAAAACCGTTTGCCAACCAAGTCAAGTTGCATTGATTTATATAAATGATAATCAGAAAGTGCTATGTCACGTGAGCGCGTTAGCCGAGACTTCTCATTGGAGCTGCGACAGTGTATCCTTCGCGACTCTTGGAGTGTGTGGATAAGTGTTACTAAAGTAAGGCTGACTTTTCGTCTCCAATAAATCTTGTAATTCATTGCCTTTGAACTTTTTTGATCATGTAGAGAGTTTCTTGCCACTGACATCAAAATCACCATTTTAAAATCGTTGAAACCAACAATTATGGACACTAACAATTGGTATATGGCGGAGTAGCATCACCATTTGTTTCTAAAGATGTTTGATGGGCTTCGACAGCAGATTCCTTCAAATCAAAGTGGTAAATGTCTAAAATGTAATTTTGAGCGTTCCATGATTATCTCTAACCACTTAACAACTCAATACACTAAATAAAAAAAATAGTTGGTAGAGAAATGCCAAACATTAAAAAATTAACAGTTATTTACAGTAATACTTTTGTATTTTTAGCAATAGTTATTGCTGTTCAGAAAACTTAAGAACACAACAGAAAAAAATAATGCTGGTAGAGAAATATCAAACATAAAAAAATTAACAGTTATTTACAGTAAAACTTTCGTATTTTCACCAATACGTATCGCTGTTCAGAAAACTTGCAACTACCTAATGTGTTGAAATATTATATCAGGAATTAATAGTGATCACTGTTAACTGTTGGCTTTAGTTTTAATTTCGTGACAATTTACGATGGTCTATATTCTTCAATTCGGTAGTACTTGGTGATATCGACAGGGAGTGGTGCACAACGGACTATTTAACTAGTAATTATTAACTAGTAATTATGAAGAAGCGTTACCAAGAAGGTCCGCAATTCTAATTAACAGAGGCATCATTATATTTTTGCATAACAATATTTGGTTATAAGTACAAGGGAGGTGAGATGCAAAATTACAATTCACCAGATTTCGCGTCCTGTGATTATTACTACATTCAGATCAATGCAGCATGATCTGGTTAATACCCGGTTCCGAAATAGTAAAGAAATGTGCTTTGTGCTGTTAAAAAATGAGAAATTAGACAGGAAATGTTAAGATATCGCACAGTCTAATTTTGATTTCTTCAATAAATTAATGCAAAAAAATGATAAGAAATTATTTCTTATTCTATTTACATAAAAATAGTTACTACTAATTATAAACCAAAAATATACGGTTATAGGCCAATAACGATATATTTATGTTTTACAAATTGACCAGAAATTATTTATGTTGCAAATTATAGACTATTGGGTTTTTTTGCTGGCGGGATTATAAATAGAAAACGTTGATAATATATCTGTTATTATTTACAATAAGTTTTACTTGAAATAGAAATTTTGATATATGATATATACTTTATAAATTATTACTCATTTATTTATTTATATAAACTTACAAACTAAGCGACACACCTAGAGGGCAACAATTTTGATTCGTTTTAAATATAGTCATATATGGTTACGATATTAGTGGAGCATTACTACATTGTTACGTACATATAATTATATACTAATAAACATGTACGATGAATGGACAAAATAATGATATACTGACATTTACAAAACATATATTTATTAATAAGGTGTTGAGCTATCATATGCTTTTAAAATAGCTGCAGATCTTCACAAAATAGATTTGTAGAATTGTTTTAAATATGTTTGAGATGGAAATCTACTCCTCACTCTCTGTTCTCGCCAAACTTGCAATAACATTTCACGTATGTTGAGATTTGGACTTTGTGATAGCTGGGGAAGATGATATTCCAATGCTCCAAAAAATAAGATGGAACCTTTCTGGCTGTGTATATATGTGCATTATCGTCTTGGAATATGACAGTGTTTGGCAGCAATATGCTAATTATAATAGAAACTTATAGACCAGTTCAATACCACGATATTTTCGCCCAATTCATAACCGAACCTATCCGATGCTTGACTGTAGGCAGCAGGCAGTCCGGATCGTAGACACCATTTGGGGTTCTCCATATATAAACCCGGATGTTTATAGGATATGTAACGATAATTCACCAACATATATAAAAGTGTTACTCAAGTGAGTGCTGAGATCTATTGTGTGTGATAGTTTTATGTTCTTTGGCCATAATCCTCCTTAATATTCGTCGGTCTCTGTGAGGTCGGGTTTTCTCCACTATTCCTTCTCACCGATGATACTTTATCATGTTTTGTATACCCCGCCAACGCTAAACAACATCTGAGAGATTACACATTTCCCCGATCGCTTGTTGTAACCGTCACAGAGCAATGCGTATAATACATTGAAATATAACCTCCAAAATTTGGTATGTAAACTCAGCAATACATACGTGTCGCATTATATACATGGAAGCAACAAGATATAATACATGATATTGCATAGTGTTCATATTATTTTATCTGTCCCCTTAGTAAATATAAATATTGCCTTAATATAATAAACGTCATAAACAAAGAATATTGTCTAAACAACGGCGAATTAGTATTTTTTAACGGACTTAAAAAAGAAAGATTCTATGTTCGGCTGTATATATATATATTTTTGTATGTTCGCCGAGTCCCCCGTCATTTATGGACCGATTTTCAAAATTCTTTTTTTATTCGAAATAATGCACTTCCGAGGTGGTCCCATTGGAATCAAATTAAGATCAAATGGGGGATAGGTCGGGAAATCGAGAGAAAACCTCAAATTTCAAAGGCATGTACAAAGTTTTCACCCATTTTTTTATCTAAAATAATCAGATATTGTGTATAATGCTATTGCTGAACTGATGTGACGAAAAATCAGTGTAAAATGTGTCAGTGTTCAGTGTAAAATCCAATCAGTTTGCTTGTTAAGCACTAACCATATCATATGAAAAGGCGCAGGATTACCATAGGCAACTGCTTCTATGGTGTAACGGGTAGAGTGTTCAGCTCACATGTGGAGGTCGCAGGGTCGATTCCTGGCAGGGGCAACAACCTTTTGTTGTTCTAGTTTGATTAAAACATTTTGTCAAATCACCTAGACTAGGTAGCTGATACCGTGGCCTGAAGAGTTCCTTATTTTCAATCATTGTTTCTTTATTCCTATATTTCCTCGTATGGGCTACTCCTTTACTTGGCCTATCTATTGTAACACTTAATAAAATAACAGCGTAATTTAATGAGTAAATATCTAACACTAAAAACAGAAAAATAAAAAATGTTTAACAAAAAAATAGAACCGACTTCAATAACACAAAATAAAAACGCTTTGAAATATAATATGTATATAATAATCGATGTAATAACTAAATAAAAATAAACAAAAACCTTATTTCATCTACTACTCTACTATATATTTTATATTCTACTATACACACAAAATTTAGTTTAATACCTACCAAAAACCTATTTATCTATTTACAGTATTATTTTAACTACAATTAACTGATAAGTTCGCAGTCGGTACCGAGCCCAAACAAAAATACAAAATTAATAATATAAATTTGTGACATATAAACAAAATTAAATTAGGAACAAAACGAATCTAATTTGTTTCCGTTATGGCACCGTTATTACTTTGTATAGATGCATTTATATATTAATGTTATAATAATTATTGAGAATTGTAGTTAAATTTTGAAAAACAAAGTAATGAGCTTAATAATAATTAGTATTGCGTTGTTTATGTAAACAAAACTAGTTTAAACTTTATTTAATTTAATTAAAAATTAAAATACCCAGAAATAGGCTAACAATTTTAGTTGATGTATTTTAAATTAACCATAATACATTTACATTGTAGTCGGTAGACGATGTAACAAATGTTTTGCGACAGAACGGATTGCCTTCATTACAATACATAATTTGCAACGAACAAATACGTCGGTTAAGAATAATTGAGCGCATTCAGTCTTATCAAAACGCATATTTAACCAATAAAAATGTTTAATAATTGCGATACAATACCCTTAAGTATAATAGGTTAGTTTCTACGGAAAATCCCAGCAAATGTATAATGGAAAAATAATTATATGAATTTAAAATCGTTATAGTGGCGTTACATTTTTTGCAAATCGATACCCTGTTAATTATCCACATTGTTTCCGTTCAAGAAATAGCTGGCGACGCAAATTACCCATAAACAGTTTTCGTAAATTTTCAGCCATTAGAACGGAAAGTTTTTCCTGTCCGTTATTGGCATATGCTTCGTTAATGATCCGTTAGAATCGTTAAGAATTTTATATTTGGTAATTATAAAAATAGTATTTTATTTTCTGAATACTATAACACAAATATTAAAATTTATGTTTCAGGCACATTTCCTGGTCTCGTTCTAATAATATTATCTTGTAAGCTCTTTTAAAAAGCCCAATAACCAGGATATGGTTCCTTATCATCAGAATTGGGTTTGAGATTTTTAAGCTATATGTCCTTATTATACAAATTAAGTACATAATACGGACGGTTAAATATACTTATTAAAAGGCTTGAATTATAAAAATAACATTATTAATGGGATTTTCGCTTGCAGTAAAGTGTAAACACTTTGTTTTTATACGAATTATATATTTTAATACATATATAGCTAAGTTTCGAAGAATTGTCTCAAAAAGATTAAAACATGCTTTTCACTAACTCTTTATATAATTAAGACCAGTTATTTAAAAAAAATATTTTGTTATAAAAATGTCAAAATAACACCGAACTAATGCTAAACGTCTCAACATCTGTATCAGTGAATATAATTCAACACCATGTCCATTGCATGCATTGCATAGTATGTTGAGAAGCCAGTGAAATGTCGAAAAAGAGATGCCTGAGGAAGATTAAATATTTTCATAAGAACATGTTCAAAGCTGTCCAAACTGAGGGCAGTGTGTTCTAAATTCCGCTTGCTCTTTTCGGTTTGTCTTCTAGCTAGCTTTTTTGAATTCCTTTTGTATTATCTTGATAAAATAATTCGCCACATTTGATGAGGAGACCCTATAGTACCTCTATAGTTATTTACAATGTTTACTATCTCCTTTTTTCAGAATAAGAACAATTATCGTTTTCTTCGACGCAAACGGTACTCTCTCCAATCGCCAAATTTGCATGAAGCTATTGGAACAATGTTTTCCTACCATCCATGATCATATCTGCCGCCGTTTGGTCGGCATCAGCTCTTTTTTTACACTTTAATGCATACTTCAGGATGCTACTAAAAATTAAATTAATATTTTTAAAAAATTGTTCGACGTTTTATCAGAATCTCGTTTGTCATAAACATTATCGAAACTTGTAGCTTGATACAGTTGTGTAATCTACAGATTGAATGAATAAAAACTAATACATTTTACTCACGATGTAGTACCATATTGAAAACTAGCTGTAAACTGAGACAATGCTATGGTATTGAACTGAAAGAGTGAGTAACAATACACCTAGTTTTATTAAATATTTTTAAAGTATTTTTTGAGTTATAATAGTTGTCATATTATTAATAGCGTTAATAGACACATAGAGTGAGATTTAATGATCTCTAGAATAAGCTAGAATAGTTTTTAGAATAAGTTAGGATAGACTTTAAAATAAGTTAGAATAGTATCTAGAATAAGATTTAGATTATAAGTTGTACAGTAAATCACTTACTGAAGTGATCCTCTACATGTCAGGATGGTTATATTATATAATTAAAATCATATAATAGTACTTATTGCCCACGGGCAGATTGTTGACGTTCTAGGAGATTAATAAAAAAAATAGCTTTGCAAACTTAGAAATTTCCTAAGGAAAAACAAAATCTGTATATTATATTCTAAAAGACCTGTTACTTTGTTTTCCTGCAATTTAGAAATCAAAACATGGAAATGGTGGTCATATAATGATTGCTGTGCACACCCATATCTGTCCGAAATGTTTCAGGACATCCATTTTAGAAATAAATAATAGGTTACCAGATTCGGTATGTGTACTAGTTGATATGAAATATTTACAGAGGCAGATAAAAAGGGATTTTGATAAAGAAAAGATTCAACTGCTGGTGACATGGTTTCATCAATCACATTTTCTGGTTGAATAATACATGATGAATATACATGTTACAGTACGTTAAACTCAGGACCAGATAATTAGAAAATATATTATATATCTATTTATGAAAACTTCCATAAGTTTATAGAACATAAATATTTTTTTTACAAATTTAGGATTTTGAATATGATTGATTTGCTTTGAATGTGAATAACTTGTGAAAATCCATTTCTTGATTAAAACATTATTATTATTTATTACCTTTTCGAATATCGAAAAAAATCTAGTTTTGAGGCTATTCATACTTATTTTACGACACCTAATAGCGCATAACGCTGCGCAGTCGGACTATATCGCATAGATTAAAACCTAGTGAATACAAAGAACTTCTTGGGTGTTCCCAGGTATTGTTTGCGTGTATTTGAGGTTTTTAAGTTATAATGAACCTGAATAGTATTTTGCATGAGTTGCATGTTTGTGTCCATGCAAGTTTGAGTTTCTAGTTGCTTATTTTTATTCTTGTATGTTTTAGTAACATGACCTTGCTATGAGTATTTATGTAGTTTAAGTTAGAATTTTTATGAGAAATAACAGGTCAATTGAGTCCCCGGCCTAGTTTCGGCGATCACTTTTTCATTCGACGAAAATATTCTGTTCAGTCAGCATTCTTTTGAGATCTGAGAATAGGAAATAGTCGCTGGGGGCTAGATCTGGAAAAAACGGTGGATGAGGAAGCAATTTTGCCATCAGTTTCACTGACTTGTGACACGGTGCATTGTCTTGGTAAAGCAGCACTTTCTTTTTCTTCAAATGCGGTCATTTTACGGCGTTTTCGTCCTTCAAATGGTCCAATAACGCTATGTAATAGTCGCTGTTGATGGTCATTCCCTTTTCTAGGTAGTCAATGAAAATTATTCCATGCGAATCCCAAAATACAGACACCATAATCTTGCCAGCCGACTGTTGCGTTTTCCCACGCTTTGGAGCGGGTTCATCGTGTGCAGTCCACTCTGATTACTGTCGATTAGACTTCGGAGTGAAATGATGGAGCCATGTTTCATCCATTGTTACATATCGACGCAAAAACTCGAGTTTATTACTCGTCGTTGGTTTTGGTCAAAAGTGTGCTCGTGCGGCACCCACTTTGCACAGAGCTTTCTCATACCCAAATATTTCTGAATGATATGATGTACAGGTTCAGTTGATATCTTTAGAGTGTCTTCAATTTACGGTCATTCAAAATCATTTTGTGGATTTTTAAATGTATTCGTCCGCAACAACCTCCTTTGGACGTCCAGTGCTTTCACTTTCGGTGCTCATTTCACCACATCTAAACTTAGCATACCAATCCTTGATGGTTGATTTTCCTGGGGTAGTATCCGGAAACTCGGCATCAAGCTAAGTTTTTGCTTCAACTGTATTTTATCCCTTCAAAAAGCAATATTTTATAAACACGCGAAATTCCCTTTTATCCATTTTTTCAGAATAACAAAAGTTGCTTGAAAATGCTATAATTCATAAACTAATGATCCGACAGCTGTCAAATTTATACACGCATCTTTTGAGGGTTAGGGCTAACATATATGGATTTAATTCTAGTAGCGCCATCTATGTATTAGGCCGGGGACTTCTCAATTGACCCGTTATTTTACATAAATCTATGTAGTTTGTAGTAAAACGATTTATTTAAATAAATGAAGTTTAAATATATATTTAGAATTAATTTAAATATATTCATTTATAAATTTCTTACCGAAAATGTTCTGCTTTCAGTGTTTACTAAATGTCAGCTTAAATGAATAGCCATGTTGAAATTACCTGAAAATAAAAAATACAGTAAATAAATACATTCAGAGTATTTAATATTGAAATTAATTCAAATAAATTTATGGACCGTCTTTAATTCATAAATATTTTAGCACGGAGTCTTATATAATATTTATTTCTTCTATGCGTCCCATTTATCAATATTTATGAAAATAAAAGTCGAAATTTCTTATGCAAAAGCGTCCAATGAAAATAACTTCTGCGACATACACGTGTTGGTGAATGAGCTGATTGCTTTTAAAATAAACTAGAAAAATTACGAGGTACGAACCGTCATGAATCAACTAAAATTATATTTGCGGAATATCTCGAAAATAAATATTTGGAAACGTCAGTTGTAAAATGCGAACTTAATGGTTCAAATGGGCCAGATTAGTGACATGATATTTCCTTGTCGGCTTCTACGTACAATAAACCGGAGTTATTTTAACGTGATAGTTATTTTTATTACTTTGGTAATGTTTCAATAATTATGGTTTGACTTATTTCTGTTTATTTTGCTATTAAGGCGAATTTATGAATATGACAGTTTTTAGAAACATATTTTTAAACATAGAAATATGGTATATAGCTGTAATGTGAACAATATAATGTTATTAATTTTAAATTTATTTTTAGAAGTAGTTTTTTATTTCGAGACCACTGGCACTACCAAATTGGTTCATAGATTAGTGTTTTTATGTCATTGAGAGGTTATCACGATATTATTTTAGATTCAAACCTGAAAATGTTGACGTTGAGAAATTGGATTGGATATTGTGAGCGATTTCACTAACACATTTTAAAAAGGGAAAAATCTTACTAGCGAAAGTGTAATTAAATAAATTTCAAGTTTCAAGAAATAAATAAAATTGATTAACAAGAAATTGTGTTTATGTGTGGTAAATATTGAAAATATCCACCTTTGTAATATTTCTTGTGCGAGAATATTGTGGCCAAAATGAGGTAACGATTGTAAAATATATTTTTTCTCAATTTTTATTTTATTATCTCAATTAAATATTTAGTATTAATTAGTATCTTATTTCTGACTTCTTTCTAATTTTAACCAAAATGATATTAATTTATACATTATTGTGTAACACTTTATTTAAATATAAAAAACTGCAACAATTCCTACAGTACCAATGCATAATTGAAAGCATAATATAACATTGGTCAATATACGATAAATTCGTAGAAAGTATGATGTAAAATTGATACATATTTTCAATGCAATTAAAAAATGTGTACTTTATAATTAGTTCTGCAAACAATTTAATTATACAAAATTGGCCATTTACTTGCTTATTGATATACGTTTTTCAAATTATTATTTATCAAACAGTAATATTATATACGATCATAAATTCATAGTCGGCAATCGGGGAGAGTGTCAAGACGGAAGACTTCGAAGAAAGGAAGCAAGAAGAATATACTTCCTAAAATCACACCATAGTTGGTGATCGGACGCAGCTGCTCTGGTCTCGGACAATGTTACTCTCCCAGTTTTCTGATCGGTTTTTATGATCATGATCCATGCTTATTTTGGAGCAGTTCGCGGCTTTTTCCACCTGATTTCGCCTTTGTGAAGCATTCATTCACTTTCTATTCGACAAATGTGTCCACACAATTGTGATATGCGTCCCTTAATGTGCTCCTCAACTGTGAACTGGTTGTCGCACCTTAAATGAATGACTTAATGGTTAATATGATCTCGGAGATAAACATGTAAAACTTGTCTTAAGCATTGTTTTTGATAGATCTCAAGCTTATAGATGTCAGATTATAATACTGTCCAAGTGTCGGATCTATACGAGGGATTGGTAAGAAAATCTTTCAAAAAAGGCGGTAAAATCTCTTGCAACTTGGACGATTCGGATTATTACTTCAATAATAGATACCACTTTCTTGACCTGCGTTCATTCTGTTGTTCATCCCACGTTCTTTTAACTCCTGCTCTAACTCATTGAGATTTACTCATTGATATTTACAAAAGCATGCCTACTATTGCCATCCATCAATCAGTACTACATTATGAAGAATGCTGAAGCATCTGTATCAACGAAAAAACGCCATAGCGAATAGCCTAAATAGTCATGAAAAGCAGTGGAGAGACGACATCTCCTTAGCCAACACTCAGATCTCGGATCAATGAATTTGACAAATCGTTTCGAACTGGTAAGGTGCTTGAAGAAGCTGAAGAAGAGGTTCTATACGGTAAAATATAAAATAGTTGTTAAAATGTACATGTAATAAAATTAAAACAACTAAAATTGATTCTAGTTGACGTTGAATATTTCTAATGTAAAATCATCATCACTTATCATTAGCTGATGATGGAAGAGAATATGTACTTAAAAACTAATGAAATGCTGTTAAGATCACAAGATTTTTCACAGGAAATGTCATTATTGATAGTAAGTACATTCTTATCTCAAATACCGCATATATTTTATTATGTAGATGATCTTTACCCATATTCTATATTAACGCAGGGAATATCATTTAAAAAAAACCTTAACTGATTAAGTAAGTTACTTAAGTAAGAAGGATTCAATTGATAGTAATCTTTCCTCTGATTTATTATTTTTTTATAGAAATATGTTGAATAATTTCATATGAAATAAATTATTCCTGTTGACTGAAATGTGGTTTATTGTTCTAATGATTATAGCGTCGAAGGCGGTCTTTTTGATATTAAATCTAATATTCCTTGGTAGCTGTAGGTTTGAAACCTACCACAATTCATGAGCACCTGGCAAAACTATTATGAATTATAAATAACCCATCAATCTTTCTCAATTTGAATCTCATTGTTGTTTTTTTTTTGCACAACATCCTGTTATTTATCTGTGGGTCGAGTTGTGCAGGATTGTGAATGGATTAAAGCTATTTTAACACTACGATATCTGTTATATCAGCATTTGTAGAATGACTAATTACTGTTTATTAATAGATTATTACTAGTCTTATTTAAAATTATTAGCAACTGTCCGTACCAGAAACAGAAAACTAACTTAAATAATATCTGAGATATTAGAGTCTCCGTTCTTACATAACGTACATTTAAAACACACATGTGGCTTGTTTCAGAAAACATAATTAGCATAAGACATAAATTGGGAAGAAAATGTGTAAGATTTGAATGGGTATGCAGGAAGTGAGAAGGTATATAGGAAGATTATAACTTTATGCAACTGATAATTTATGTCTATTTGCCTATTACGTTTATTTTTAAATGCATATTTTATTTAAACCTTTAAAAAACTAGGTACTTGTATTTTTATATGCGAACTATCCATGTAAATAATCTAACTATTAGTTTCGTTGACATTTCTCTACATGAATATAGTTTCAATATTGTAGCAGGAATGAGTTATAACAGGAGGAAGTTATGTCGCACTCAAGATACTCACTAGACATAGCATTTTACGATCATGATTCCATTTAGACATGGTATTACCATGTTAGCAGAAAGATGGGAAAAGTTGTAGAAGAGGATGGAAAATATTTTGATTAACACACATTTTATTTTTTCTGTGTTTAATAAATATATGCGTTTTTAAATTGAAAAAATGATCAAAATACATGAAAACATCTAATATATAGTTTTCGGTTATTAATTTAATTGAGATTAAGCTACAAAGAAATGATAGTATCATAGTAGTCATAGTATATGAATATACTATGAAATTTGAATATACTAATGTTGTATAATATGAAGATTAGGAGTTACCAAACCATTTAGAGCTTTAGGTGTCGTTATAAAGTAAAATATTGGGTATTAATGGGAAACGGAAAGAATTTGTGACCGATTTTTTATATTTGAGCAGAGATTGGGATTGTGAGATTATAGAAAGGGAATGTCAAGAGCAAATAACGGAGAAATTTTAAGCGTCCTACTTGAGCAGACATTAAGCGATAAGATGATATAAAAATATAAAATAACTGTAATATTCTAATGCTATTTGGAAAATATTAATTTTGAAATAATTTGTTTATTATATTTTCAACAGATACAATATTTTAAATAATATAATTTAAAATAATTTAATATACTGAGTATAATATTAGTTTTCATAAATTGGATTTACTTATTCGTAAATGCCAAATAATCTACCATTTAATTACCAAGATCATCAAGGAAGTAAATGTTGATCCAAGGGTAGTACTTGTGATATTATCGATATGAAGAATTGAAATTTTATGTATCGTATACCCGTATTGCTTTTGAATAAAAATAAAATGTATGCCCATAAATCTACATTATTTATTCCGAACAAGGTAAAAGTTATTAAAGTACTTGTCTAATTAATGCATCAAACAATGTTACTAGTTTTTTCACTACTGGAAGGTTCTTTTCGATGTTTATATAGAATCAGTTTGTTAATTTATATTTCTCATATTTTTTTCTAATTATAAAATATTCTTTTAAATTCATTTAAACCAGCACAAAAATAAATGAATATTAACTCTAACTACATTAACACTAACGTTCCGTCAAATCTCACTCGCCTTTCAGATTAATAGATAATTCGTAACAGACGCAACGATAGAATAATATATGGGAAAACGATGGAAGATAATTCGAAAAATAGTAATGTAATTTTTCATAAAAAGCTTTGAATTAACTCAAATAATCTTCAACAACTAAATAATTTTCCGCATATAATTAAATAAAAAGAATTTTTTTTAATATATAAATATACGCATTGTAACTCATGTATTTTTAAATTAAAAATAAAATAATCTCGAATGGTTTATTAGCATATTTTTGACTTTTGCACTATTTATTTGCATTTACGTTAGCAGCATTAATTACCAATGCAAATTATTATGATAATTAGATGTAATAATAATTTATAGTTAAAATATGGTAAATTGTTATAGGACTTTTCCATTGAATGCATGATCAAATATGTTTATTCCTCATAAAGACATAACAAACAATATATTGTCTGCCAATCATTACAGATTTGAGACGTTAATGATTCTGTTTGTTTAGAAATATTTTTAAACATTTTTTTTATCATTTCCCATAATTTAACATTATTAATTAATAAATGAAAGAGATGATGCTAGGATGAAAAATTTTTAATATGTTTCGAAGATTTTCGATGTTTTTATATTATATATAGACATTGAGACATTTTTACCAGCTATTAACTGTTCATAAGATATCTCTCTGGATGTCGTATTTAGTGGTCTCTTCATCTCTGTAGGAAGGTCATAATTCAATCTAAAAATCACTTACTTCCAAGTGGGTGAATAATACCAGTGATCTAATAATATTTTCAGTTTTAATTTTTTTTTATTATTATTATCAATTTTTATTGTTACCTCTTACTAAACATCTTTCAGAGCTTGTTGGTTATGAGATTTAGTGCTTTTCATTCTCAAACAATTTAAAGAAGAATAAAATTTATAAAATTACTGTTAATTAACACTTTTAAAATAATTATTAAAATGCTTATTCAGATCTTAGCTACCAGTGCCTTTTAGGTCGATACTTTGCTATATTGGATGAAAAATTATGAAATGTGACGGTGATAATTGACGGTGAATCAGAGCTAAAAAAATATTTTATGATGGTCCTCATAGTGTGCGATAGTTACGGGTTGAAATCCCGTTAAGAAATATACTTTATATTTGTGACCCTAATTATAAGAGTCCCTAATCAATAGTCCAAAATACGAGGAACCATTCGAGTCATGCTAGTAACGACACTGGTTAAGACCCGGGTGGTTCCCAAATTAGTCATTCCCCAGTTGACATAATGCGAAGGAATATGATTGGGAGCCCACCATAAGCAATCTATCTCAAATAAACCTTATTTGGAAAAAAAAGATGCTCTAAAATATAGGTTTATTCATTTAATGTTTGCAACTTATCTATATGATGTTAGTTTATTTATTAAAAGTTTATTTACCAATAGACGATATAATGGTTGTTTTGGATGATTGACTTAATATCGAAAGTATAACGCATTAACAATTAACTGATATAACTATAATATGATATCCATACATAGAAAATTTTCTTTAAGTTGCATTCAAAATATCTAATCACAATGACATATCTAGTAGAGGTGTTGGCCACCGAAAAATATATCGATATTTCGGTATACCGATATTTTAAAAAATATATCGATATTTTACAAAAAATATATTAATATTTTTAAGAAAAACTAAAAACAGTGAAATATTAGCCCAACAATATAGGTTGAGTAAAAATTATATTTAATTTATTTTGATGAAAAATCGAAAAATATCCCCTAAAAAAATATCGATATATCGGCCAAAAATATCGATATTTTTTCTGAAAATTTCGATATATCGATATTTTTTCTGCATCACTAATATCTAACAGTTAATATTTAAGTGGATTATTTTCCTCAAAATATTCTGTTCGTGGCTTATTTAAGCTTTAGTTTATAAACGCATTAAAATATTTTATGATCAAACTGTGACGTAACCAGAATATTAAAAACTGTAGACAAATCTATTCGAAATATATTTTATATTTCTTTGAAGTACTTCTTTAAAGAGGGCGTGTTTCCTTTGAGCTAAAACTCTTTTGCTAAATCCACATTAAAGCCTTAATTGTTGTGCCTAGCGTTTCAATTTAAATTGGATTTTATTGAGAATTGGAAGAATAGGGACCGCATTTCTAAATATTAGTATCAATTACGTTAGAATATATATATATATATATATATATATATATATTTCTTCTGGCTTCCGCAGGTGTTGCATGTTGGCGTAGTATTCCGGGCTTCTATCCGTGTGTATTTCTGAAAAGAACTATATATATATATATATATATATATATATATATATATATATATATATATATATATATATATATATATATATATATATATATATATTGATTATATTTGTTTTTTATTGACATATAAAATATTATAAAGTTAAAGTAACGCCCTTGTCAAATATAAAGGTATAAATCTGAAGTTAACATTCTCTATTAATTTTATGATTACCTCTTCATTAAACCAAGAATTTACATTCGAAAATTCATTTCAGTCAGTAATAATTTCAGATTGCAGCGACTTTAACATGCAACTCATAGCATCTACAACTTATAATAGATCTTTCTAATCTCACTAAATACTTAGGATTTATAGCATCTTGGCGCAATAAATATTTCGTTTTAGCTGTGATAAATGCGCTTCACCTGGCTTTATTATTTGTTTTTGTTAGAAAATTCTCGTACTATATCAATAACGATTCAATTAAGAAATCCTTTCTTTTCCATTCATACAGTGATTCTCAAATAGTTTTACGATGTTTAATAATTGTTTAATTAATTATGTTCAGCACTATATTGTAAATGTGGAAACCATTCTTTTAATACATAATAGAACTGTGCTTATTGTAATTGTAACGTTTTGATCAACTGATGTTTGATTATAAAAGGACAGAATAATATTTATCAGAACAAAATATGAACACTAGTCTATATAAATAATTTATGAGAATATTCAATTTCCTTGCTTTTTAGATTTCTTAGTGAATTTATAGTTGTATTAATTTTTCTAATCAGCAATAGACTTAATATAAAATGTAAAGGGGTTATTTATTATGCCAAATATGTTTCATCTCCTGAAAGTAATCCTTTGTGAAAATGCGAAGTATCAATGTTACACAACCTAACTTAACTGTTCAATTCTGTGATTTTTTCTACATCAAATAAAAGTTTTCCCTTATGAAACGTTCAAAATTAAATTTAGAAATTAATTACTTGTTGTTTGATTTGAAGAAATTTGCTACCGGAGCCCAAAAAGCACTTCTAGAAACTTATGGTGATACTACATCATCCCAATTATCAGTTTTGCTTTGACCAGTCTAAAAGTGTTGATTTTGATGGTAACGGTAAAGAAAGAGATGACTTGAAGGTCCAAAAAAGTTGACAATAAACCGCAAGGCGTATTAAATAAAATCAATTTATGGTGGGATCTCCAAGGCGTAATGAATTACGAGTTGCTAAAACTGGATGAAACTGTTGCTTAAAATGTCTACCGACGCTTATTGAATAGCTTGAATGACGTATTGTTTCAAATACCAGCAAAAGTATTATAGCAGGAACAAAATCAATTCTATTGCATCACAATAATCCGCCACACGTTGCTGAAGTTGTGAAGGATACAATGTTGCAGCTCGAATGGAAATTTTAACTTTCTAATATGTTGCATCCAGCATATTGACCAGACGTTGCGCATTTTGGTTACTGCTTTTCAGATGGATGCACAATGACTTGGTTAGTGCAAGGTTTTGAAATGCTGAAGAAGTGCCAAACTCGATTGATATTTGAGTCGTCATTACTCGGCAAGAATTGTAGAAAATGATGGAAATATTTTGATCAATATATAATATAATATATATATATATATATATATATATATATATATATATATATATATATATATATATATATATATATATATATATATATATATATGTACTCCAGTAGTGATTAAAATAAAGGAAATAATAGGTTTACCTATTTAATTTCCATAAATTATTAAGTTAATTTATTATCGTTTTACCATTTTAATATAATGCATTACGATAGTTGCGCTCTTTTGATATATCACTGTAGGGAGCATTATATTCCGAACTTTAGTTCGCCGTTTCCACTGCGTCAAACAAACTAATCGAAACATCTGCAGTATATATATCTTACTGCAGCACGTCGCAGTATTTCTCTTAATCCTTGCTCTTGCATGAAAACTAATCCCGAATTCCATCTATACGAAAACATCAATGAAAAATAAAATGTCTTTCCGGATTCTCCGGGTTGAATTTCTTCGGGGATAATATAGTTTACTGTCGGTTCGGTTTTCGTGGGCGTGCGGCTTTATCCAGCTGCTATCAATCGATTGGTAAATTCCTAATAGGGTTTTACTTTTATCCTGCGGCCCGACCGAGACCGATTTTACAGTGACTGTATCGAAATGAAACCGAACGACGGCGTCCAATTTAATTAATGCGATCTGGAGAATTTTCCGCTTGATTATGCGTGTGGGTATCGTTAAAGGTTAAGTGGTATATGGCGGCATCAAACGATTACAATTTAAATTTTCGGGCGTGATATTTCGAGGATTAAAAATTCTTCTTCAGTTATAAAGCCAATGAGGTGTTTTAAATTCAAATGTTTTTATGAGATAATTTATGTTTTATTATGTATTTATTCATGGGTTATTTGGGGTCTATTCTCAGTTTTACAAAATGCACAATATTTCTATAGCTGAACTAATATAACACATAGGTTAAAAGTCATACCAAATATATGACGTTAGTTTCATTAAATTGACCGCTTTTTCAGCTGGAACTAACCTTCAAAAGAAAGCTGTTCAAATTTCATGATATTCTATTTGTAAGTGAGTGATTACGCTAAGAGTGACACTACTTTTGCAATGTTCAAAGCAATGGATCAAAAACAATTTCGTGTTTTAATTTTACACTGCTTCTTGATGGGAAAATACCGTTCAAGCGAAGTAATGGCTTCAAAAGTATTATAAGGACTCCACTCCATCAGAAACAACAATAAAACGTTGGGTTGCTGACTTCAAACGTGGTCGCAGAGACACCGATGATGTAGAACCTGTAGTGGACCTTCAACGATCGTCATTTGTGTGGACAGCAACTGATGACAGAAGCAACTGAAGAGAAATCGTTCAACAAAACTGGTAATGAAGTATTAGAGCGGCGTTGGAATTGTGGCGACCGCCACGACCCTTTAGGCCACCACCAATTCACCATCAACAACTACAAAGGTTGGCAACGCCGGTGGATTGGTACCATGCAGTTCCAGAGTATAAAAGACCATCAGGACGACGTCTCGCTCTCTTTTCTTATTACCGTCCCCCTGTAACAGTACCACTTCCACAGCGCTACCGTACTTCCTTCACCTTAACCTAATATCCTGTCAATTCTCCCATCGACCACATGTATCAATCGTAAGTTAATATAAACAACTTTGATTCAACCAGTGTTTTTAGTTCCCGTGCAAATTCCTTCCAAAAATAGTAGTGAGTGTTCCGACAAATAATCGCAGCGGCAGCCACACATTTCGACCGATTGACCGACCCGACGAACATTCCTACAATTGGCTACAGAATTATTGTGTGGCTCTTGATGGAGTTTACGTTGATGAATAAAACCAATTTGAAAAATAAACGCGTTTTCTTTGTTTTTCGCCCGGGACTCTTCAGCCCATGTGTTCCTTATTTTATATAAAATACAAAAGATGAAGTATTGCAAAGTAGATATTAACTTAAAAATTAAATATAAAGTTGTATAACTACATATATAATATTACATAAAATATAAAATAGAGAAATATAAAAATATAGAAAGACAAGAATATAAATAATAAAATTGTAAAGATATTAAAAATATAAGATCATTAATGTACAAAAGTGTAAAAATGAAAAAAAAAAGAAATATAAAATTATACAAATAAAATAATATGAAATAAAGAAGTATAAAGACATAAAAATACAAGAATATAGTAATTTAAAAGCATGACAAAACAAACAAAAACAAAAGCTATTGGTACAAATAATATACTTGCCAGTGGAAGTGTATTGTGAATGCACCTAGAAAATGAGATAGTCACGAACACTATCAGAAATTTTTCTTTTCGATTTTCTATTAAAAAATATTCTTTAACCATCTCAACACGGAAGCTTCCAGACTTCTAACTAAATGTGTATAGTATCATAATTAATATATGCATGTGTCTCAAATAAAAAAAAAATCACTAATGTCTGACCACTAAGTGATTCAGCGGAAAATATCTTAGTTGTAGGTTTTGTTAATATATTAAAGCAAAGAAAACTTAATCATTAGTAGCAGATTTATTTTATTAAGTAAATAATTTTAAAAAGTTTGAGAATTTTCTATAATAAGTACTTATATTTGACATATACACTTTAGCATGCTTTCGAGCAATATATCAAAGAATTATTCTCATTCCTTTTTGAGATATCGCCAAAATATGCCTTGAATACGATGAAAGTCGTTGCCTACGCAATTTATTCTTTGTATCACATTATAAATAATATTTTACATACAGTGTTGGCCAAATATGGCAAAATATTGATAAAATATCACACTCAAAACAAATAAATTTTTCTCCTTGTTTATATAGGGAAAACATATTAAAGTATGATGAAAACTCAAAAGAAAACGGAAATAAGTTAAGAACCCAATTTACATTTTCTTTTCACAAATCTTATAAAGATTGTTTTTTATTAAATTGCTGAAATTTTGGTAATATCGAACAAAAATATATTATTAGCAATAAATTTTATTAAAATAAACATGTTCGTAAATAAATATAATTTTTTCTACATCGAAGACCATAATCCATAAAATATTCTCATTTATGAACAATGCAGGTTAAATATTGCTATATATTCATTGCAAAAATTGAAAATATCTTAGAAGCAAAAATGTATATAGATTTTTAATTTATTTATTACATGTTTAGTAGTCGTACCCACTAACTTAGAATTTGTCTTAATATTGGCTTTATCTTAGACTTTTGTGTAATAACATGTATTAATACTACTATTTTTCTATTAAATGCACGTCAGTACACTACTCTACACAAGATCAAATAGTTTGATTAATTTAAGTATGTGTCCTGTTCGGGTGTTATCCAAGAATTGTATTACTTCGACATTGATATGAGAATGAAATCTGTTGTGATGTTCTAATTATCTTGATTTCCTGAGTGACAGTGGGCTTTTTAAAGTCTGGATGTAAGTAATCAGTCTTGTAGTATGTCCTGTAATAGCTATTTATTATGTACTGATAATTACGATTTTCTTCCAATTAATCAATACATTTTCTACTATGTGTTTTACTATATAGAATAATAGTGTTAGAAGTTTTGCCAGATTTCCCCGAGCATCTCACGCGGCGAGTGTACAGCGTCGGGAACCTTATTTTTTACTTGCCTCTCGTATTTATTGTTATTGGTTCTTTATGTTGTGTTATTTTATTTTGTGATTTACTTTCGTTAATTTTTATTTTCCAGGTTTGGTCTTTTTATTTATATTGTCACTTGCCTGTTGTTTCATGTGGCTTCTTCACTATTCTCTTCGACAGCAAATTGATACTCAATATAAATATATGGGATCATTCATAACTCTATTTTAGACAAAATATATTAATAATTGGCTGGACATCCCATCAAGGAATATATTTTATTTGGTTCCAAGTTTTCAACACCAACAACAATAGTTTCCAGTCAACAGTCAACAGTTTTCCTATTCTAATTTTTCTTGCATAATATTTAATTATACATTATTTAATATTGACATTCGTCGATATTGTTCAGTGCTTCTTTCTTCTTTAATGTCGCTTGATACTTTGTCAATTTGAGATGAGCAGCAGTCTAGAGGAGATTAACAATCTGAATGATCCTCGATAGGCAAGCCATTATACCTTATATTTAACTAAAATAGCTCCAAATTAATGATTCGATAGACAAGAGAGTTTATAATTTCACTACTAATAACATCTATGTTAATTAGAGAACTTTTTTGCTCTGGTTCAAGTTAAAAACGTAAATAAAATTGCATTAGTGTAAATTTTTCTTCGGTTAAGGTAATCCATTGCAAGTATTTTAAAAATCATTATATATTTATTTGGGTTGAGTTATTTTATTGTGTTGCTTTATTGTATTCTAAAATAACCCTATTACTATTTCTTCATACATTGCCCTGTTGCTCTAAAGTTTTTATTATTTAAAGTTTATTGATATCTCCCTACATTGTATTGTGTAAAATCATTGTTTCCATTATTAAACAGAATTTTATTGTATTTTCCAAATTTTGTGTCAAAAAAAATTACGTAATTTTGTATATAGCAAAATACTTTTATTCTGTCTGTAATTTCAACATAGTATGAAACAACGTTATAATAATTGCATAAAAATAACGGAAATCTACAAACAACATACATAAACAAAGGAAAACATCTCTATATTTAAATCGCAACCAACGCTTATTTTAGATAACATTAACACCATGCTGCATATAAACAAAAGAAAGAAACCATCGCATCGAAATAAAACTCGTCAAAAACCACTGGCGAAAACAAAAGACAACACAAACAAATGAGCGCTTGTTTCTTTGTCGCCGGCTTTGATGTCTGATATTTTGTTTTCTAGCGAGAACATGCTAATTATGGTGCCATCAAAGTCGAACGGGAATTTTCGAACCTGTTAAAAAGTTCATACGCGGTAACATATATCATGTTGAGCTGGTTACTCATTGATTACAAATTAGTGATTGGTGATTTTAAGTAGTTAATTCTATAATATCTAACTAAAGAATGAAATTGTAATATACTGTAATAATAGATCGCTTTGCTTATCTGTTATTTTATTCATTAGTTTTATCAGCTTGTGAAACATACAGGAATATTGCAGGGCGGTATTTCTTTCCCTCAAACACTTTCTCAATAGCCGCAGTTACTCTGTGCACTTGATCGATTGTTGAATGCTGATTTCGAGAACCAAACTGGAAATCTGGTATTATTACAAAATTTTTAATATGTTTGAATATTAGTTTCTCAAATAGCTTTGATATTGCAGGTAGTAGCGATATAGGCCTGTAAGATTCGATTTGTTCTGCAGGTTTGTCAGGTTTTTTGAGCATAATAATTTGTCCTACCTTAAAGCATTCCGGAACATGCTTCAGCCTTAAATAGGCATTAAATATATATGTCAACATAATGATGCTTTTCGTGGCAGTTCTTTCAATAATTCAGCTGAAATGTCATCTATACCAGGTGCCTTTTTAGGATTGAGGTTATCAATTTCAGTGGCAACTTCCAGTGGAGAAATTAGATTTAGATCTACATCGGGTTGATAAACAGACGTATCCATGGTAGATTCTATATCATTAGGTTGAAATATGTTAGCTAAGTATTGTGCGAATAATTCAGCTTTTTCATCGTTGCGTCGAAGCCTTTCATTTCGATCATTTTTAATTGGCGGTACTCGAATAATTGGTCTTTTAAATCTTCGAGTTGCTTTCCATAGCGAATAATCTTTGTCTGCTTCTGAGCTTACATACTTTTGAAAGCAATTCTGCTTATATTCTTTGATCTTTTGATTCGTCTGATTACTAATTCTATTAGAAATAGTTTTGTCTGCAGCATTTCAGGTTCTGTGCCATACTCTCCTAGCTTTTCGCCTTTCTTTTATCATTTCTCTAATTTCGAGAGGCTAAATTACTTCATATTCTGATTTCTCTCTTGCTATTGGGGTAGCATCTTTTGCAGCTGACCGAATTTGTTCAATTATATTTTTGATTTATTGTTCAAGATCATCTATACTTCTAAGTCTTACTTTTAAACTGATTTGTTCCTGCAGTATTAATCTGAATTTGTCCCAGTCAGTATATTTGTTGGTAAGATTAGGCTTTTTTGCTTTTCTTAGGATTGTCGCGCCCAGTGTTAGCAATACTGGAGTGTGATCAGATGTTAGATCGCACAAGCATTCTGTACTAATTTGATTTAATGAGATGCCTTTTGAAATGTAGAAATCCAGTAGGTCTGGAACTTTATTACTGTCTGTGGGCCAGTTAGTGACTTCGCGCCTGAATGATAATTACAATTTGTAAGGTTAATTAATGGCTTTGAGTAATTAATTTCCTTTTCCAGGTGTTACTATTCGTGAACCCCAAGCTGTATGTTTAACATTAAAATCTCCACCAATAATAAACCTTGGGCCTAATTTTGAAAAGATATCTTTATATTGTTGTTGTGTCATTTTATGTCTTGGTGGACAATATATAGCGCCAATATTTATTTCAGTCCCGTTTTTTTCGATACTAATTATCGTAGCTTGTATTTCTTCATTTTCAATCTCGAAATGTTATTATGTTAAATTATTAAAGCTGTTCCTCCTCGAGCCCGTCCGCTGGGTTGAAGCCAGGATGCTGTGTAGAATGGCCATGAGGATTTTAGTTTACTAGGGATTATTGAAAAATTAGTTTTAATGTTAGTTAGCAAGAAAGTTTCATTCTTTAGTGAGGAATATTGGTTCGATTTTTCATCGATTTTGAGCATAGGTGAGATAAATTTCAAGCAAAACATTTACATATCTAAAATTCCATTCCAAATTCTAATTTATATTTATTCAAACCGATGTAGTATTAATATTAGTCAATAAAAACTGATTTTTATGGAACATAGGTGGTACAAATTTCAAGCAAATCATTTACATATCCAAAATTCCATTCCAACTTCTAATTATTAATATCAGTCAATAAAAAATGATTTTTATGAGATAAATATATCGAGACACGGTATCAAGGTAATCATTAATTTGACCAGTATTTTTCCTATCAAAATATATTCAAATATCTACACTACGAAGCTGATATCGATTTTTCGCCAAATATTCTCCGATAGTTGGTCTCGTATTTATATCTCTGACTGTTGAGTTTGGTTTTGAGACCTTAGACATGGACTTAAATAACAATATTAAAATAAAAATGTTAAATATTAGAAATTAGTCGCTATAAAAGGTCTCATATAGAATTATAAGAGCCAATACTAATTACTTATTATTTGTAAATATATCAAACATAATTAGACATAAATCGATAGAGATAAACACAATAACAATATTTAAATAAACATAAGGAACCAAAGACAAAGAGTTGATATTTAACCTAGTCGTGTGTTAACAATTACGTCACACGTCAGTGACTCTGAAGATCCAATTCTAGGTCATGATGGAAATTACACGTTTAATATTTAATGCTCATTATTCGTTGATGATTGGCCCGGTTATCGTAACGTCAAATAAATTTGACATAACGTAATTGCAATTATAATTTTTTTAGAAGCGGTCAAAAATAATTCGGATGCACGATTATTCACTTTTTCTATTTATCATAAAATTTCCAGCACAGCTACAAATCCGACGCAGAAAAAAACCCATATAATTAAATATTCAGCTCATTTCTTCGGTCCCAACATTGTGAAATCGTTTGTAACCTTTTAAATTTGGCCGTACCAAAATTTCTATGAAGAACTACAACAACGCAGAAACTATTACATCAGTTAACGGCCAAATAGCGGTTACATAACATCCACAAAATAAATCAAATCACTGAGGAAATTAATCTATTCATTGTCTTCTCCGAGACCGGATAATTTCCGAAAAATTATTCATTAAAATGCCGATGTTGGTATGAGGGAAATCTTTTTAGTTTAATTTAAATGTCGCAGGGGAAATCCCGTCTTAATTAATTCGATTAAGAGAAAAAAATCGGCTTTTTCTTTATGTTATTTTTAGACACATCTCCAGATGAGTTTGTAATAACAAAGTTGTTCGGCAGTTGGTCATAACATTAACCCGCTTACCAAAACTGGTCGTATTTTGTTTGTTTGTTTTACTAGGATTGTACTGTACTACCGAAGTGATTTATTATGTAAATAGTATAATATTTGTTTAAGAAAATGCATCAGTATGTACCCAAATTAATATTCAAATAATAGTAAGTTAGTTAGTTCTGCAGTAGGTTATATTGCTTCTAATATTGCTTATATTGCTTATGTTGCTGTGATTTAGTAACCTTATTTCACATTTTAAGGCGAAATTAAAGAACTTTGTTTTCAAGCAGTCTCTAACATAATCTGTAGCAATGTTTCTCAATAAATGACTTTTCAAAATGAACAAAAATACATTCTGATACTTAATTGTGAAAGCTTTTTATTTTTTGTGGGTATCTATATTTGATTATGTCTATGTGACATCCTTTATGCTATAATAACGTTATTTTTAAAGTTGAAAAAGCAGGAACATGGTCATTTTTGTTTTTAGGTAATAGCAGGCCGGTAAAGTGACCGAAAATTAAACGGTATTTAGGTGCAATTGAAATTAATTGGCGATGATTAGCACTAAATTGCTGATATATCAATAGAATGAGTGTAGGTCGTCTTCGTAATAATGTTTTGGGGCTATAGGCAAAATGAAAACTAATCGCTGTTTATTGTCGCGCTACGCTGAATCATGATTTGGCTTTTTGTTAATATATAATTTTGTGTAAATAGAGTTCGATGAATATACATGACTAAGTGTGATTTTTCGGTCAAGATAGGAATAACGCGTTTACAGGCTGACTATTATGATAAAATATGAGTGTATTTTTCATTGTAGTCATTAATGTAGGGACGCTTTGAATTGTTTTGTTTACCTTATAAATATCTGATTCCAGTATAAAGTTCGGATTATTTATCTAGTCAATGCCATTATCAGGGAAAGGTATTCATAAAATTGTTTCAGCTTGAATCGCTTTGTATTTGTTACTGTTATTGTTATATAAGACGATAAGACAAATCGATTGCAGCTAACTTTCTAAATTTTTGCAAGACTACAATCCGAGTTGCATATTAGTTGTTTCATTTGTTTTGCTTATAGTACCTGGTTTTCGAATTGTTGGTTTATATGTACAATCAACCTAAATGCCAAAAGATATTGTTCGGCTGCTTTTCTAGACATATCTCAGGTTTTTGACAAAGTATGGCATAGGGGCTTGCAGGTTAATCTAAAGAAACTTTTCCCACATCCGGACTATCAGTTACTAAAATTGTATCTCACTGATAGATATTTTATTGTAAATCAAGGCGATGAACATACCGAATTAAATCCCATATATTCAGGAGTTCCGCAAGGTAGTGTAGTGGGTCCAGTACTGTAGCTTCTGTATGCGGCTGATCTGCCCACCACAAAAATAACTCCTGTGGCCACATATGCAGACGATACAGCAATCTTAGCATCCTATGAAGATCCAGTCACAGCATCAATAAACCTACAAACCCACCTGGAGCAAATACAATTATGGTTGAAGACATGACGCATTAAAGCCAATGAAACAAAATCCACGCATATAACCTTTACTCTGCGTAGAAGAACATGTCCACCAGTGAATATCAATCATTGTCAACTCCCCCAAGCAGAGCATGTTAAATATCTTGGTATGCACTTAGATCGACGCCTAGCCTCGAAGAAGCACATACTCTCTAAACGAAAACAACTGGGACTAAAGTTATATCAAATATATTGGCTCATCGGGCGCAAATCCAAGTTATCATTAGATAACAAAGTATTGCTGTATGAGTCTATACTCAAGCCCATTTGAGTACTATATTTCAAATAAAGTGGTACAACGCGATATTCCTCTAGAACCTATAATGAGTGTAATTCAACGTGTTTGTGTGAAGTACTTCGAAAGAGTGTCAGTGCATCCCAATGTACTCGCTTATCAGCTAAATATGCGACGTGATAGTGAAGTGCGTAGACTAAAACGTTTAACACTACCTGATCTGATTACTGGACATATGTAGACTTTAGAATAAGCTTTAGAATAAGACTAATTAATTAAGATAGTATTTTATACATAAGATTGCTTAATGAAGTGGTTTTCTACATGCCATATATATATAATATAGACAAAAGAAATACTTATTGCCAATAGGGCAGATTGTGGACTCACGAAGAGTAATAAAAAAAAATGTACAATCACATGTAGTTTTTATTAATTTTAACAAACTGAGAGTAATTGGAAACCAGTCATCTATTGGTCCACTCAAACAGTTCGAACTGTTTCCTCTAACTTCTAGCGCTTCACACACTTCACAACAACAAAATGTTCTGTAAAGTGATTTTCATCAAGCAAAGAGGGTAACAGCTACCAAAGATATTCAAAGCTACCAAAGAAGAAGAGAGATATTCTTGCAGAAAATTATTAAAGTCATGGGATCAATCATACCGAAGAATGTGAATACAACATATGAATTACCCTTAACTACCAGTGTTAATGTAAGAAATCGGAACTTATTAACATAAAGATCACGTAGATATAGTTAAAAGGTTTTTACTAATTTAATTAGTTTCTTGAATCTCTTCTGACTTTCCCCTGATTTCTGACTTTGACTTTTTTTTGTAACTACACAAATAAGGCTACTAAATTAAAGCATCATGATGGGGTTACTCTTAACTTTACTTTAAGTAGTTTAATTCAACTTACATAAACTTGCTTGTGTATTGATGCAATCACAACAGGGCAAATTTCCAAATCCAAACAGGACAAAAAAGAATTTCTAATATAACATATGATAAACAAAACATTTCGAATAATTGACTGCACATTTTTTTTGCAGAAGTAGTATTTGTAATTGAAAGTATGGATCAAATGGTGAAAAATATTATTATCATATTGTGAAATAAAATATATTTCTTTCGTAAATATTAAAAAAAAACACATGTATGTCATATTATTTTATGTTCCTATAACTATTTATTTCAAGTATACTTAATCCGCTTGTTGACAATGGCTTACGAATGATTGACGCAAGTTTGCTTTACTCTTGAAGGAAGGTAAAATATTATCTGATTCTCGAGAATTTATTATCAGGAGTTTATTGAAAATAAACGACAGATCGATTATTAAATATTTTACAGACATTTCTATTTTAACATAAACAATTGTAGCTATATTAATCATTGTTAGTATTGTCAATTTCCCAAGATTTACTTTAAAAATGTTAATTAAAAAATCTTTACCGAGTCCCGTTCATATATTATGCATTATAGTGCTAAAATATGTCAATATATTTATTATTCAATTTCAGAATTGGTCCTTTATTGGTATTCTATGGTTGCGAAGTTTTTCTTTTTTATTTCGAAAAACGTTGCATTTCCGTTTCAAATATTATTGGTATCTCCAGATCTTTTTAAAGAACAATGCAATAAAATAATGAATCATTCATTGAAATCTGACGAATATTGCTTTTGGCTGTATCCCAGAACTAATCTTAGTCCAAACTATTATAAAGTAAAATATAATGGAAATTTATTATGCGCAAGAATTTGATATTTCCCTTCAAGTTGTTGGTTTTTATTTACGATAAAGTTCCCTTATTATCTGTGTTATTTGATTTTTTTTCTTTTATATATGTATGTTACAAATAGTATATATAATATATATAATTGATAATATATGATATTGATAATAACTAGAGGTAAATTTATTTGTTTTCAATAGTTTATTCTTTAACAACATATTATTATTTGCTTAAATATGTTACGTAACAAAATTGTAGATGTTAATGGCTTCAAGAATTAGCAACATTTTGTAATTATCATGTGATTCCCATAAAATGTTCTTTTCCTAGATGTTTTCGACATAAATAAATATAATATATGACACGTCATTTGGTATAAAACATGGGTTTATAATAAAGAATGAAGACTCAGTATACTCTCAATAATCTGATTAGACAATTGTAGGACAAATTATTGTTAGAACATAAGAAATATATTCCCTAGGATGGTGAACTATAAATAACAACTATATATAAATACTAACTACCTGAGAACAAAAGTACAATTAATACAATTTAACAATAAAATTGTACTAAATAAAATATAAATACAAAAATTTTGCTTCCCTTGAATTGAATTATTAAAGATTTATGGAGTTAAGTCTAGATAAAAAACTATTAAGAATAGTATGGTCACGTAAAGTTATAATTCACATTTTTTTTGTAGAGAAAACATCTTAATATTAAGATGTGCGCGTTATCGGAAGGTTATATAGTTGTGAAAAAAAAACTCGACATATGTAAAAATTTCATCCCAACATAGATTAATAAAATTCGAGAATAACAAGAATCGTCAATTTTCTTTTCTTACAAGATATTTAGAGTTTCTAAATCAGCTTTTGATTTAATTTGATGTCTGATGAAGAAAAAGAAAAAAATTGTTCTTGTTTAAGGACTGTTCTATAAATTTTAGTGGTATTAACATCTGATTAATTTCAAGTTTTAAGAGTAAATGTATTTCTTTGTATTGTAAACAAAGCATTAACTGAGTATTGTATATAGGTAATAAATACGTTAATTTGTACATCAAGAGTTAAAATGAATGCCCCTTAGAATATTAAGAGTTTAACAATAGATGGAACGCAGAGGACAAATAGAAAAAATTATGTAGTTGATTGGTAAACATTTTCAGGGATTGATAAATATTAAGGTGTTTAATTATTAATGCAATAAGATATGTAACTATGTGACATTTTATTCTTTGAGCCTTGTATCAATTATTTTAATTATTTACTTTATAGAGCTAAGTTTTGAAAAATCAATAGTTAATTTCATAATTGTAAAGAGATTCTTTTCGATATTGTAAAAAATAAATTACCTAATTGTGTTCGTTATTGGTTTAGTATACGATAAAGTCAAATATCAATTTCAAAATTGTTTTTATTCATATATTCTCTGTTTTAATAGACATTATTAACACTTATTAATACTTTGTAAATTATTGAAAGTTAATGGAAAAATAGATTTAATTAATGTTTTTATTAATTACATCTTATATTAGGTATGTTCAGTACAATCTTAATTTAAAAATTAATTTATTACTATTGTCCAGTCGTACTTACATGAATACACAAGCAAGAGAAGTACGGGATTAATACAACAATATGTATTTCCCAAACCAAAATAAAACTAATCTACATCAGCTAAAGTTAAGAACACACTTATACACTTCAACAAGTTCGTGTGGTTTGGTTCGCTTCAATCTTCTGATTTCCTGCGTGTTGTCCAGTAGCTGTATTGCTTCCACGTTGTGATTTAGTAGCCTTATTTCACGTTTTAATGCGAAATTTTGGATCACTTCGTGTATCCATTTGATTTCGAGTCATCGTGTCGCTCTTCGTTGGTAGCGATAAGCATTGGTAATTAATCGTAATTTAAAAAATGTTAGTAAGTGTTAGCTATGGAGATAGTTTGCAGATATTTTAATATATTTCGGTCTACAGACAGTTATTATTTTAATTAATGTTATGTTTATTTTTAAATTAGTCCGTTTATTCTATTATGAGACAAACATAATCAATTTAATATATTGTCATTTCGGCCACAGAACGATCACTAGTAATAATATATATTAGTTCCCTCTGCAACGCTTTAAGTGTATCTTACTATGTCATTCAACTACTTGCTATAGGACAAACTATATTAAATATACTGTTAGACTAATTGCCTGTTAGGTTATCTGTTGTGTGAAGAATTGTTGGCACGTAGCTTGATTAAAGATACTTTGTAAATATTGTATAATTTGTCCGTCCTATATTTATATATTTAAACTATTATGATTTTATTTGTTTTGTTTCAACTAATTAGCATTTATCTTTATGTATTAGATAAATATTTTGTATTATAAAAATGACAGGTATTCACAATGTTAAGTTAGTGACTAATATTAACTTAAAAATATAAATAATCCTTAGTTAAAATTCCGAAATCCTTATTGATCGAAATATTGATTTTCAGAAAATTAGAAGAAAAACCTTGAGATGCCGAAATCCAACGCATAGATTTGGGTGAAAGTCAAACGGGCATTGACAAAAATCTATTTATTTAACAAAAGCGACGGTACGACCCCAGAATACAAAAAAAAACATGACCACATTACTAACTGAAAATAAATTCGGAAACCTTCACCTTGAATAGTTCAGTTAAAAAAAAACAAAAATATTTCATTCTACGACAGTTATTCATGATATTCAACTACTGATGAGCATAATTTACTCAAATAAACGCATTCATGTATTATTTTGTTGATTTAACTTGTAAAACGTGTATAATTACGATTAAGATTTTTTATGCTAGTTGTTATGTAAACATGGTGTATATTTATATATCTACTAAATTAAGATGGTGGCAATCTAAAACGTGGCCGATTACCACGACTGACAACAGCTGAGACACCGAAAAAGAAAAGGAAAACGACACACATTCGGAACATCAGTGCGTGTGACATTAGCACTTCATTTAAATTCTTTTGAAAATAAATACGGAGCCGAAAAAAAAACGGTATTTATATCTATAAATATCGCTTTAATGAGAAATTTAGACAAGCAAAGATGTAAATAAATATCGTGTAATATAAATACTGTATTTTGCGAATAAATTTAATTTTAAACGTTTAAATGTCTACATAATAAAAAAGAAACGTTAAAATACTCGGATGATTCACAGGAGAAAAATATGCAGTCGTAAGGGTATTACAAAATTGAATCTTATTTTTTGATAATTTAGTCTCCTTTTTAGCAACTAGGATTTACCTGAACTAGGTCTACTGCTTAACATGAGTACTCGGCGTTAAGCCTACCAAATGGCGAGAAACTAACTTAGAGCTCAAAAGTTAACAGACCCAGAAGACATCTGGTCTTACCCAGCCTGGTTACTGGCGTGACTAAGATGATTTTTCTTTTTTTGAAATTTATTTATTACATTGTTACTAGTCGTTGTTAACTAACCTAAAATTTACCTTTACAATAACTTAAAACTAGGTATATATTTAGGAGGACCAATCAGCTCTATTTTATTCTCTAATAATGTTTATGTTTCAACATTGCTGTTTTTCTATTATATGCAGCCACTGCACTACACTATACAAGATCAAATGGTTTGAATCTTTTGAGTCTGTGTTCTGGTTTTATATTACTTCGATATTGACACGAGATTGGAGTCTCTCCTCATGTCTCCTTGCGACTCCTGAGTGACAGTCGGTATCTGAAGGTCTCAATGTAAATAATCAATCTTGTAGTATCTGAGTGCACTTGCAATCCTTCTCAGGACTGTGTTCTAGAAAATTTGTATTGCATTTATATTACTTTTCGCGGAACATCTCCATAATTGATTTTCTCATCTCCAAACAGGTTCCAATACTTGCTTGTATAATAGTAATTTATTATGTACTGATAATTGTGATATGTTCCAATTAACCAATACATTTTCCTGCATTTGTACTCCAGTTGTTTCCTTTTCTTTCTTACGGGTTTCCAGCGAAGTTTTGCATCAATGTTGATTCAGAAATACTTATGGTTGTTGCTATATGGAATGATAGTATTATTTATTATTATTGGTGCATGTACTATATGATTATACGTGAACTGAAAATGTACAAATTTAATAAATAAGTAAAATTGTAATTTCCGTGTGGCTTCTTCGCTATTCTCTTCGACAGCAATAATCGCATCATGATATTTTCCATTTGTGATATATCAAATGTGTATAGTAGGTAAAGAATTGGCCCCAATACACTTTTCTACACACTTCAATACACCTACTTTAGCTTCCTTTGTTGTAGAGTAGTCTTCTTCTTATTTGATTCTAAACATTCTGTCTGTAATGTAACATTTTAATATTTTGCTGCATTTCTTCGGTAAAATTTTCTGTAGCTTATGAAAAATCTACATCTAAGACTATGGCTGAACATAGCCTGTATCTTGATCGGCTTCTTCAATTACATTTATTATTCTATGCACCTGGTGAATTGTTACATGATCTGTAGGTATTAGGTTTTTCTCTCTATTATATGTCTAAATAACAATTATTTTAGATTCAAAACAATTTTTTTACATATCTACTAATTTTAAGAATTACCCCATTCGGAAATCTGCCTGAAAAGGCCGATTGTCACTGGATGTCAGATCCGGATAATATGGTGGATAATACATGGTAATAAGTATAATTAATTTAATTTAACCATTATTTTCAGGTACTTTTGTATGTGGTCTTTTATATTCAAATACTGTTACAAATTACTACTGATTTTTGATGGCCGAAAGTGGTTAACGCCTAAACAGTAAGTGACTTCCCTGATGTAAAATCGTTATAATGTTTGTCGAGAGCAAATCTTTCGCTTCCGCGGTATTTTTCTCCATCATAGCATGATACAATCAAAGTATTATGAAAATAACAAAATGTATTTCGTTAAAACTGTTGTCACTTCTAAAGTAATAGTTGAAATAACATGACAATTTGACACATTATTTGAACATTCGCATGTAGAAAGAATATGGGTCTATTCATATTGATATATGCAATATGTCAGGCTTGATGTTTATGGAGTAAATTAATGTAAATGTCCTCAAATGTCTGTTCTTTCTTTAAAAATAATGTTGTTCTTTGATTAAACATATTTAATGTTGATATTTTGGTGATCTGATCTATTTATGTGCTGACATTTTTTTAATGTCATGAACGTCAAATATATACCAATAGAATACTTGTGAATCAAAAAATCTGAAATAACAACAAAAGAAGATTGATGACTTGTATTACATTTTCAATGAAATGTTTTAAATCAATTTATTTATATTATATCAAATAGAGGGAATTAGACAGATATATTGAGCCAGATGCTTTTCATGGAATTTCTTTCTTTGAAGATTAAAAGGAAAAATGACAAATCCATCAATTATATTTGATGTTTTCGTTAAAGTTAAAGAACAGTAGAGCTAATTTCTGTTTGCGGATTCTATTTTTAGATTAATAAGAAAAGAAGCCTGATAGAAAACAACCCCGTCGGCGTTTTATTAGCCCACAAATTTCAGTAGGAAGTGATGTAACCCCAGAAGTCGAAAACCTCGTTAAATGTAATCGACTAGGTCTAACCCCCAGAGCAGTATAGAACGCCCTTTCAGTCAGATTTGCTTTTTTACTTTTTTTGCATATCCTATAAGTTATAGAATAATCAAAGTTAATTTTAAACATTTGATTATTTCAAGAAGGAAATATATACACTGAAGTTTGACAGCACTACTGTGATCAATTAATTCATGGCAAACATTTAGATGACTTAGATCACTTGGCTTTTTGCCTTGCGATGTTTTAATTATCTCTAATTAATAGCTTATCTCTTTAATGGTCTATAAATTTCTATTGCTACATTGTGAAATATTTATTTATATTACAATACAATATGGTAGACTATATTTCTATTTATATTACAAGTATATTTGAATTATACTTCTAGAAACTTTGGAGAGAGAGCTGTTTGTTGAATATGAGTGATGTAGTAGGATTTTATTTCATTCAGTTCAAATTAAACTTTTAATCAACCAATTATTTATTTATATCATTAAAATTAACTGAAATATTTTAATGTAATTAAAGTACCTTTTATTGACCCCTCGTAATAGGACTAGTTTTGAATTTCAGCAAGAGCAATCCAGTCTCGAAGGTACGAACATCACTTTTCCCTATGTACGAAATGGCGGTGCAATAAATTATACCAATAGGCTTTAGCTCTTTTGAATTCTTTGGTCTATTGAATGGTTGAACACTGTATAATGGGGAAGAGTTGGGTGTACCTGAACAGCTGGTATGCAATTATTAAAAAAACAAGCATGTAATATAATTTTATATAGCTCTGATATTTATAACGTTTCTTTTTTCTCTAAGATAGAACTAAATACGTTTAAATAAATAGCTCAACATTTATCGTCACTTTTCCGTCTTTCTGATTATCGTTCTTACAGTTAATCACTGTCTCTTTTCCCCAGCTATCTTAGTTTACTTAAATCTAGATTCCGAATGCCTTTTTGGGCTTGTCTTGAGTTCGCATTCCACCGTCATTTTTAACATATTTTTCTGCCTTTCATGGAGCTCGGATATTTAGAGTACATATTTTAGGATTTTTTTATAAAGGATCACATTGTAAATAAAAATAACAAGAATAATTAAAATTTTATACTAAAGATCAAACATCGAAGTAGATTTAAAATCAATAGGTAATGGATATAAATAATGTGATTCTATTTTAATCGTTGAGAGTGTAGTAGATTTAGAATTGATTGGCTAAATATACACAAACAATGAAGTTTTGCTATTTCGCTTTTATTGTTTCTGTATCTATTAATTATGTAAAAGAAAACACATGTGTTGGTAAAGCCTAATAATATATAGAAGATTCTGATATCCTTGACATTTAATGTTATAAATATTATTTCCTTTTTCATTATGACGATATTTGACAGTTATGAACACTTTGATCAAAATGATTGTGAAAAATTTTTATACGTTCGTCAAACAAGGGATTTAGTATTTAAAACAAATGTTAATTTAAGATTTTGTTCTATTTTGATACTGTTCTTGCTAAAAAATGCAAATCTGTTCAAAACATATTCATTTTTCACTCTTGATATAACTAATGACTTTTTGATTTATTATACAAATTAAAATATTGTTCTAGTTTGATATTGTTCTTACTACAAATTTAAAGCTATTAAGAAAATATTCACTTTTTCAGTCTTGATATAACTAATTGTTTTACATTTGTTGTGTTATTTTAGAAAGTATAGTATTAGGTCAAGAATGTGAACACTTTTATTTACTTCTAATATAAGTAGCATGATTGAAGTACTTATGATTATATATTAAATAAATATCTTACTTGTATTATATTTAGTGTTACCTTTAATTATTTTAAGTCATCCTTTGTAAATCCCAAGCAGACAAGAGAAACAAAAACACTCATCGGTCGGGCCGATCATCAAATAAAACAAAAAAAAAGTATCGAAATGTGTATTGGGGAAAATCTAGCGACAACCCGTGTCGATAACAAGTGACTGGCGGTCGGTCGTTCGCGTCACAGCACAGCGCGATCGGTTCGAGCGTCACCGCTAAACTGCCATTAGAAAATGTGAAGAGACGTCGGCCATCAGGGACGACCCGGCCAACTTGACGCGTGGAGAGTCTGCCGGCCAGATCCAACCCAGACCGGCCGGCTGGGTTGTCTGCTCTCTTCCTCCGGGTGGTAAATCATTGGTGTGTAATTACACAAACGATCGTCATAGACGGACATTTTTATTGTTGAACGTCAAACGATTCAACTATTAACGTCAATTTCGCGGATTCTACTTTCATTTGTTTATGGTACCAAAGATTACTAGAAATTTTACTGAAGTTTGACGTATTATAATAAAATGCAAATGTCGCTAAATATGTGTCATGTACGCGAATTAGTAGCAATATCTTGTTGAAGCGTTTAAAGATAAAAAACTAACAGCTGAAGAGACTTAACATAGTTATCAATAAAATATGAATGGCTTAGTTCGTAATGTTTTTGGAGTAAGAAATTTATTTAAAATGCTTTAAAATAGTTTTCGAAGAGCCGTTAGATAGAACAGTTTTTTTATACAATCCGTGAAACACCAGTGGCAATCGGGGGCAGCGCCATCCGGAGAATACGCTAGACAGAGTTGGTCCCACTAAAGCGTCCCCATACATTTTTTGAACGATTGAAGTAATTTTTGAAGCGTTTGACATGAGTCTTTATTGAACAATTTCTTCAGTTTTTCATTAGAGAACTTTGTTTCAAATATTAAATTCTTGTAAATTTTAAAGCAATTGACACGAATCAAAATTATCGCTTAAATAAAAAAAATTACATAAACTATTGTAGTTTCCTGAAAAATGTAATAAATTTCGACAGCATATTGTTTCATATTAAAATAAATTTTAAATTAATATTTGCTACAAGGAAGCTTTATTAAGTACAAAATTTGACATATTTGTCAAAATATAAGTTTAACTAAATAAAATGCACGTTTAAAAATAATTAATAACAGTTAATAGTGGACAGCTTAATAAAAAGGAATTCTCTTGTACAAGCAAAAGGTCTTTGGAGGGAAAAGGAAAGTGCTCTACATCTACATTCCCTTTTATAAAGTGTTAAAAGTTAACTATATAGACTATTGTAGTTTCCTGAAAAATGTAATAAATTTCGACAGCATATTGTTTCATATTAAAATAAATTTTAAATTAAAATTTGTTACAAGGAATCTTTATTAAGTACAAAATTTGACATATTTGTCAAAATATAAGTTTAACCAAATGAAATGCACGTTTAAAAATAATTAATAACAGTTAATAATGGACAGCTTAATAAAAAGGAATTCTCTTGTACAAGCAAAAGGTTTTTGGAGGGAAAAGGAAAGTGCTCTACATCTACATTCCCTCTTGTAAAATGTTAAAATTTAATTCTAAGACTTAATACCAACTATTAGTTTAGTTAAAGTGAATCTGACTTATCATATTTTCAAAATAATGGAACTAAACATTCATTTTTTAATTAAATATTACTGTCAGATGAGAAAAAATGATGCAAAGAATAAGAAGATAAAGAATATAAGTGATAACTTAACAAGTATTCGATAATTTTTTTAAAATCCATTGCACTTAGGGGGCAGTTGTGTTTCATATGAAGTTTCGGGTATGAGGTTTGCTTAAAATTATATAGGTTAATTAGTATCAGTACAGTATACACAGTTTTGGACCTTAGTAACTAAAAGCAGTCTATAGAAAAACTGAGGGACCATTGGAATCCAAATCATCAGTCCGGTTTTTAAAATTGGTTTTACTTTTCCAGATATTCAATAAAATCACTATTTCACTAACTTTGACCACAAACGGCCATTTATTGAATTAAAAAGTATAAATCAGAAATGAACCGAGACTGAACTAAGTGTTTTTCGCTCATCATGCCTTCGGTCCAAAATCCTTGGTCTTGTCTTTCGATTTTTGAAGCTCGTGCTCGTCGACCGTGTCGCTCAAGTTTTGTAGAAAATAATTAAGATGTGATTATGGAAGATGTATTCTGTGAGTGAGTATTACTTCCGAAGCAGATTCACAGCACAAAAACAAGCTCCAAATGATATGTAATGCAACATCGTCAGCTCGAAAATTATAACCATTCTTGATACACGGATTGAAAATCTGAGTGTACAAATTGTCCTGAATTTGTGTAATTACTCAGAAAGTTTAAATTTTCGATTATTATTCACAAGTGAAGAAATGTTAATATCGTGAAGAAAATTTGTTTGAGATGAATATGTTCAATGCTTTAATAAATTTAATATTTTATTTATTCAAAAGAGCATGTTGGGGAATTCATTGATTTGTTTCAATTAATTTTCATTAGATAAACCGAAGATTAATTTGCTTTGTTATATTAGCCAAAGTTTTTGGGAATCTATCATCTACTCTATGTATTGAATATTCCGTAAGTATTTCAAAATAAGTAACAATACATTTTTTAAGATATGCAAAAATTCCTAGAACGCTTCCTAGAACAATTTTTAGTTTTTATAGAAGAAAAATAGCTGCATGATTCAACTTGTCCAAATTATTAACAAAATATTTCAGACAAGAATGGGAAGTGATTTCCCATTTTCTATATACATATAAAGTATCATCAGAATAAAATTCAAACAGCTACTATATCTGCATAGCAGATCAATTGGTTTGAAATTATCGAAATTAGGATAAATAAAGAAGAAATTTAAACAAGCAAATTTATTCAAGGGAATTCGTAAATTGCCTAAAAGATGACGAAGGTTGCAGCGTCAGATAGAGTATACTTTGAGTAAATTTACAATTCATTACATAAGCAAACAAACGTCTACATAGATAGATAGATTGACCATGATTATCAAAACAAACAAAAACGATAATTGGATTGGTTACAACAAATCATAAATAGAACCAGACTATGGATTCACTTAATGAAGCGTCGAGGGATCAATATATTTTCTTTCATTACTTTATATATCACCTAAAAGTGAAAGGACTTCTTAAATAATACTGATGGGTTTGTCTCGAATGAGTAAATTTAGACGTATTATTCTGAGAATATCTTCGATCGTCACGTTTTCATGTCAAGTTATTTATTGTTAGTTGTAATTCTGGAGGTAATTAGAATTTAAGTCTAAATAGCTGATAATTAGTGCGGTTAAATATAAACATTCAAATTTATTTATAAAATACTTACCTATGATGTACTAAAGAATGAAATAATTGACAGAAATGACACTGAAATAAACGGCTGTTTTATTCCATTATCCTGAAACAAAAATTAGCTGATAAAGATCTTGAAACATTGATTTAATTCATATTAAATAGTACTGTTGTTTGTATATGTATACATATCTCGATATTGGTGGGTTTATATTAGGGGTGTTGGCCACCGAAAAAATATCGATATTTCGATATATCGATATATCATTTTCATTTTATTTCTTTATAATTTCATTTCGATATTTTACAAAAAAATATATCGATAATTTTAAGAGAAAATAAAAATAGCGAAATACTAGCCTAAAGTATATATTATTTCTAAATTTTTTAAAAAATAGCAACATTTTAGATAAATATTTAGAATTAAGTACTAATTAAGTCAAAAAAATGTCGGCCGAAAATATCTATATTTTTTCAGAAAATATCGATATATTGACATATCGATATTTTTTCTGCATCCCTAGTTCAAATAAGAACTACAAGTGTTTAATTATGAATAAAACTCCGAATGACAATTTATAATTTTTGCAATATCACTTCCGTCCATGTGATCACGTTACTCAGTGAAAAAAGTCAGTGTTTATAGAGTCGATTAAATAATTACAAATGTCTTAGCCGTCAACTTGGGAGTTCAGTGGTTGACATGACGGAACGGTCCTCCACTGCTTTGATAATATTACAAAAGGGGTAAACAGTAGTACATGGAAAAACATACGTGACAAAACACAAACAGCTTGGGTTTAAACTAAATCAAATGTGCAGCCACAAACAGTGGCTGGGCGTAAATCTAAATTATCCTTAGATAACGTGATTTTGTTATATAAGTTAACACTTAGGCCCATTTGGACCTATGGTATTGAACTGTGTGGTACTATTAGCATATCTAACATAGATATCCTTCAGAGGTTCCAAAATAAAGTGTTGCGAGTCATCGTCGATGTCCCATGTTACGCCCAACAAACTGATTCAGCGCGATATCATATTAGAACCCGTAATGAGTGTGATTCGCAGTGTTAGTGCAAAGACATCCCAATGCACTCGCCAAACAGCGTAGGCCCAAACGTAAACTACCATACGAACTGATTAACAGACACATAGAGTGAGCTATAATAATCTCTATAATAAGTTAGAGTAGTCTTTAGAATAAGTTAGGATAGACTTTAAAACAATTTAGAATAGTATCTAGAATAAGATTTAGATTATATCTTTGTACAACAGATCACTTACTGAAGTTATCAGATAAGGATGGTTATATTATATAACGGAAATCATATAACAATACGTATTGCCCACGGGCAGATTTTTGAAGTTCTAAGAAATAAAATAAAATAAATATTAATAATATAGAATGGTAGTAATGTACTGACACAAACACTGTTTCAACGTATTTAACACTAACATTTTTAATTGTACTAAATATGAGTTCTAGAGGTATATCACCTGTATCATTTGAAAGACTTTCGGAACTTCATAATGAAATTCCTTAGTATTTGGTATACTTTAGCTCTAAGTTGTTTTTGTGAGGAAAATATGTACTTCTTCCGTTGGTTGGTAGTTAAACGTTGGTCTAGATGCAACCCAAGATATTTAGCGTTTTCTGCCTGGCTGCAAATAACATTCGCTGATAGCAATATTCTTCTACGCAAGCTAAAAGTTACATGGCTGAATTTTGTTTCATTCATTGGTAATAATCAAGAGTTAAGCCATGTGGAATGCATATATTAGTACAATAGTGATTTTATTGGTTCGTAAATCAGCAGCATACAGATTCTAGAATGGTTAGTACAAAATAGTAGACCCACCAATACACTGCCTTATGCAAATCCTGAATTTATTAGATATAGTTCATAGTCTTGTTTCATAGTAAACTATATATCTGTAAGGTAATATTTCAGTAGCTGAAAATGTGGATAAGGAGAAATATAATGATTATATTTAAATGATTAAACATAATGATTTATTATTCGATGATATAATGAAATTAATGAATTCTTTTAATTCCAATTACAGTATGCCAAATGGTTAGTGCATCATCTGCTGCGCGTTCTTTCTTAGAAACAAAAAGAAACGAAAAAAGGCTTTATACTTGGTATTATTATAAAATATCTGTAAATATTTTATAAGGCAATTGTTTAACTGAAAAAAGGATATAATATCTCTCTTTGATTTGAGATTATAAAAAACTAAAAGGCCAAATTCTTTTTTATATAAAAATAATAAATATCATGGTTAGTTGGCGAATGGCTGTGCATTCTTTATTAAAAAAAAATAGGTTCTTCATGTTGGGTATCCTCGGTAGTACTATGGCATGATAGTCCTACATAATTAAGCACTGGTTGACTGGTCATATTTGCGATTTTTATCTTTAGTTTGTTCCTGTTTTTTAATTCCTATAATTTTATTATAATATTTCTCCCATTACCAGAGTTCATTTTTGAATTGATTATTACTTTGTGTGTTATGAATGTGTTACATGTATCCCGATTACCGCGTTCAATTTAAAAATATATTAATAATTTCTTCAAATGCTTCTTCAGGGAATATTTAACATATTTAATTAAAACTTTTCTGCCCCGAATTTTAATGTGAGTCTTATTACACACATAACCACAAATTTCCTTTATAATATTCATAGAAATATTTATTATTCTTATTTCAGGAACGTAACGCTAAAAAATAATAAAATATATAATAAAATGTTATCAAATATAATTCACTTTAACGTTATCGTATATCTAAAAACTACAGTTAATTATAGAGCCACAATAATTTATAGGTTAGAGTTATAACCTCTCACTACCATAGAAAAAATGCTCAATACTATTGCTTTCAAGAATTTTGCATACGATTGGCAGCCGGACGACTTTGACAGGCTCATTCGTTTATGTGATCGAACTAATCAGATAGAATTGTGTCTCTTTTTAACTAAAATAAAATGAGAAAAACGAATTTACAAACGAATTGCGACAGGCAATACATTGAACATCTTGATGACGTATGTACAAAAAAACTTTGAATAGACTTTATGTATATATTTAAGTATATTTAAAAAAAAATTGTATTGACCCAAAATATATCGATATTTTTTAAACGTTTAAACAACTAGTGATATTTTTAATGAATATTTCAAATTAGTTGCCGAAAATTCAATCAAATTAAAGATTTTTTGTTTAAAATGGCCAAAAATATCGATATCCTTTCGGCATCCATCAACTATTAGCAATTTGTTCTCAAAGTCGGCAAATAAAAGGATTAACCCCAATATCCAATTATAATGTATTTATTGAAAAATCCGGTGAGTATTAATAATATATAATTATATCTTATCTTAGTTAATCAAACATATTATTATTATTGGAAAAATAATTTATAATAAATGTTAAAAATAGATCGAAAATAAAGTCTACGTCAACACAAGCTCGCATTTATTAAAAGCTCATGAGGTTTTTTTCTAATACCGCTTGCTAATTGTTCGCCAATATTGTGCGAACTCAAATAAGCAAACGCTCGATTCGCATATTTAGTTGCATTTTAACGTGACACTAATTGCCACGTGGTACCTTTTTATTTTTCTTTATTGATTATTGCAATGTATGTATTTTATACACAAATACTTACTCGAATTTAATATAACGAACCTTGTTGACGTCAAGAACCGCATTACTGCAAGTTCATTCAATCATATTGAGACTCCGTTTCAAATACTGTTTATTTTATAAGATTTTTATATAATCTTACACAAATAAAGTACAAGCGCTGAAACTTTCAGGTTAATATCTATATTTTGTAATACTTGAAGAAATTTTGAAAATTTTGAAAATAAATATTTTACTGAAAAATCATATGATCTTCGTTCAACTTAAAAAACATTGGATTAAGAAAAAAAATTTTGGTAGACGATATAAATAGAAAAAGGATGTTTATTAATAGGTCGAAATAATGAGGTAAAATTTCAAAATAACATCATTATTTATTTAACAAGTTATGCAGAAAATGAAAGTTCTAATATAAATTAACTATATTTACAATAATAATAGAAACGTATAATGATAATAAATAAATCAATAAATAATTACGTTTCAGAAATAGAAGTCAAAAACTGTACGGAAGAAGATTTCATGCAAATTTTGTTTTTTTTTATAAAAGCATTCCATCCTATTTCTCCCTATCTGTCTGGTAATATGTCGATACCATGTCGAAAGAACGAGTTTGTTCTGGCAGCAATCTAATCATCGATCCATTTTCGCATTTTTTAAATATCTCTAAACAGCATACCAGGCCAACCAAAAGGCGCTATTGTCTGATGAATATGTTGGGTGTGGCAGAACTATCCAATTGAGTGTATAACGTTTATAACGTTTACAATGAAAGTCGTGGATCGCTTTTCGTCTGTTAATTTTCTTCAATTGATATCGCTAGACATCCGCACTAACAGCTTCATTCGGCCTTGGCACCTCGCAATACACTACACCTTGCAAATCCCATCATCCAAAAAATTTACGAGCTTCAATCGTTGAACAAAAAATTAGGATGTTACGAAGCAATATCACCCATAAGTTTTTGAAATAGTTTGATGAATTTCGGTAGCAGATTTCAACCAGACAAAAAAGTAAGGAATGTCGAATACATCAGATAAATGAGCCTGAATGTTATTTTATATAGATAAAAGCCAAAAGCAGCAAATTTAACAGTTGTTTACATTGATACTTCGCATTTCTACCAATAGATATCACTTATCCAAACACATGCCAACATCCTATATAAGGTTTTCATTATATATGGAATAATATTTCATTGACTTTGTAGAGAAGTAAATTTAGTTGACACTATTATTTAACCCCTTTCTTTAAAGTACAACTCTTCTAAAAGCAATATGTTAGTATATTATATTATTTTAGAATAATTGGTGGACACGAATGTCGAAAACTAAAGTGAAGAGTAAGTTTATTTGAAAAGATTTCTGCAAACATAAACATTTGTCATAAACATAACAAAGGAGACAAGGACATAAATATGGAGGTCTCAATGTACCGTGTAAGCCCGGATCTTCTTCTCTTGTAACCTCATGTAATTTATCTGGTACCTTTCTTGTACTTTTTAAACGCAAAGAAAAAATCTGTATTAAGGAAGAATAAATTCAGTATTATCTGCAGCAGAGTTAGTATGTACGGTATGCTTTTAATACATTACATATATTTTCTTGGCATATATTTGGCAAGTCAAATTTTATACTAACTCGGTTACATATTTCAATCATAGGTCATCATTCTATGTATTTTTGACTAAAATAAAATGGGTATGAATAATTTGCTACGAGGTAAAAACGAATTCTGTTTTTTTATATACTGGAATTGGCAATATATTCGAAAAGTCATTTATGATGTGTATTGACTGATTTATAAGACACCAACATTTATATTATCGAAATGTGTCTACGCGAACGTATCAAATATATTGTATTCCTTGTTTTGGCGAAGATTAATTGGTATGAAAGCAATACTTTTAATATTAACGGCGACAAACCCTTTGTACAGACAGCCCATAAAAGATAAAAGTATATATAATGCTACCGATTTTAAATGCTATTTTAATATGTAATTTATAAATGCTCTCTGGGAAAAAAGAACATTCTTTCGCATATTGTAACTGACGATGATAAATGAATCTACCAAATGATTCAAAACAAAAAAAGCATATCTTGATATGGTATATCCAGATATGTCTTGTATGTGCTGAAATTAGTAAGGAATTATGTAATACAAGTTACTAAAATCTAGTAAAGTTATCATTTCTGAAGCCTATTGACGCCATTGAATATTTTTACTAAAAAAAAGTCAGTCAAGGGGAAAACGAAAGGAAATTATGGAAAAATATATATTTGATCTGTTATATTTGAATCTCGAGTAATCTAAAATTGCTAATGCAAATAAAGAAAATATTTATTTTCATTTTCAAGGTTATATTGGAAACATCAGGTTAGACAAAAGCGCTCCGCTTAGATTAGACTTAAAATCAAGCAACTGTACTGGTTAGTAGGAAGATAATCTCTACTTGATCTAAAGTCAAAGAGATTGGTTTATTAGTCAATTATAAAGCCAATTTGGAACTATGGGAATATAAAGAAATATAAGGTTGCACTGAAACATCAAACCAATTAGTAGTCCAACGAACCCAAAACAAGGTTCTTCGATTAATTACCGATGCTTATCGTTACATAACCAACAAAGAGCTCCACAATCAACTCGGAATCAAATGGATATACTATATCCATATAATGGATATGTATTAATCCCCTAATCGCCTTGCTTGTGTATTAATGCAAGTACAACAGAACAGTAGCAATACATTAATTTGAAAATTAAAATTATACTAAGCATATCTAATGTAAGATGTAATGAATTTAAAAAAATTGTCAAGTGATACCTCAACATACATTCAAATCTACCTGACATAAAACAAACATATACTCACCTATCAAAAACAAGATATAAATGTTGATAAGAATGCCGAAATTGAAATTAACTTCTGAGAACGTTTTCATCATCTATATATAAAATGATTATGTAATTGACATATTGATAAACAGTGATAATTGTATGAAATAAAACCAAATAAAATGCTAATTTGAATGATAAACATCAGCACGACAAGAACTCGAATTCAACACTTATACTATCTTAATTTAAAGGGAAATAGAAATGCCAATTTACGTAATAAAATATACAAATAAACACCCGCTAAGGGACGTGTTTGTTGTTTTTCCAAATTGTTTCCGCACCAACGCGTGTCAATGGAAAATTCTGCTAAACCGAAGTAAGCTGAAACGGCGATAGTATCATTTATGTGTTTCCACTTCATTTAGTTCGGAGGAAATATTGTTGTCAGTTTGGTTTTGTTCACGGTACCATTTGGTAACAACCGAACTGTTTTTTTGAGGGCGTGTCTGTTATAATCTCTATTAATAGTGATTGACGAATATTTTTTATCTGGCATGTATGAAGCAAAGCAGATTAGAAATAATTGCTATAAATTGTTTTTTCATCATTCTTTGTGATTAGAATTTGAATTGATTGATATAACAATTAATTGTCTTCGTTACTATTCATAAAAATAGTGTAGTATATTAATTAAAAAAACGCCATTTATATACCCTCATTTAACCCTTGTGTGAACTTTAAAGCAATATTTTTATTGGACTTTTCATTAGTACATTGTTGTTATATACAGTAGACACACCTCAGGTGAAATTCAATTTACTCTTATTTACGCAGTTTATATTTCCATGGTTACTGATACTTTGTTCTAAAAATGCCTTGTTCAGTTGCGCAGATTTATATTGAACCATGTGACTGTCTACTTTTAACGCCATTTTTTCCTTAACGTTATATATACCGTTTTGATCAGTGACCTTTTGCCACTATTCTGTAAAAATGTAATTCTGTCCATAACTTCTGAGATTTCTGGTCGGAATACCGTAAATACTAAACCAAACAATTTTCACAACTTTTTTTAGCTTCAGATAATTAAATGATTTTTGCAGAGAGTATTTATTTGACTAATGGTAATCGAACGGGTTAAGATCCGGGCTAAACCGGTCATTAAGGATATGTGTGATTTAGCCTTGTCATTATCGAAGACAACGCCTTTCCTATTAATTAATCCTTTTTTATCTCCCGCTTCAAGCGCATTGACTGTTGACATTAGGTAGCCGAAACAATGGTTTGACCAAATTCCTGCAATTCATGATGAACAATTGCTTTCCAATCTGACTAAACACAGAGTGAATAAACACTTACTAGGTATCACGTGTAAAGTTTTACGTAGATGTAAGAAACAGTAAAATAACAATAATGCAACACTGTTTCCAACTGCCAACGCTAAGCTGAGAAAGAAGTGATATAACGATTATTACACCCATATTACGATTGGAAGAATCCATTATGATTGGAAGAACCCATTACGATTGGTATGGTCGGTCATCATCGGAATCATCGTTTACACTATGTCCTACAAACAGCTGGTGTATGTATAGAAAAGTCCAAAATGAGCTTACAATCCGGACTGTTTGCTTCTTATAGCGAAGCATAGGGAATAATTATACTGCCAGTGAACCAAAAAGGGTGCCAGGTTTATAAGATTAATGACAAAAGAGTAGACGCCTAATGAACTGCAGGTTGTAAACATTTGCTGGATGCTATTGTTATAAAACTCGATAGTACAATTACAATTCTATATTTTAATTACATAAAATATAATGAACTATATAATAACTTTAAATAAAAGAATAAAAGAATCATAAAAAAGAATAAATAAAAGAATCAACGAGATAAATATATAAGATTTGAATAAGGTTGTCATACGAAATAAAACAGGTTTTACATACAGAAAATAGTAAAAACACTAAAATATTTAACAATTTGAATTAAACAATAGCGACCCGAGAAGACGTATTAAATTATAACATTGTTTGTTTATCTAAAGTGTAGAAAACCCTACGAGATACAGTGTGGTTGTTCAAGAATAAATACGACAAAGCAGCTTTACAAAACGCTGGATTATGTTAAAAAAACTTAATGGAAAATCCCAACATATTCGTTGTGAATTGTCTCTTCAGATGGATTACTCCGCTTCATATTATATTCCCCATAGCTTATTTTTCTATTTTTGTCTTGTTTGAAAAATATTTACTTACCTTAACCAGTTTAATGATATTAACAATTATAAATGTTGATTATAGGTACTGCATGTTCATTTAAATAAACGTAATGTTATTTAAGTAACTGGACATGTTTTCTACATTGTTAAATAAAAATAAAAAATAAGTAACCGAGACGAAATGAGACGAACCTAGTAATGAAATAACCGTTATCAATTGAACATTCTTTATTGCCCTTCACTATACCCTTTTACAGTTAAAATGTGATTACATTCAAGAGCTTATTGATTTTACATCATGTCGGAATTCTCCACGGTATTTCCCCAGCGTAACATTGTGCATCGTTTCGTTTTATAATAAAACTAAAACGTTGTAAATATTTAGTATATGGTTTATGTTTGCTAATAAATTAACAATGTCTTTTCCTTTGAAAATTGTTAATTACCCAGTTTCATGGTTTCCGTTACTTTCAAATATCTTTCGATCTCTAATGAATGTATAATGAAAATAGTATTTTATGAACATTTATTTTATCGAGAATTTTGTATCTCACTAATATGCAGTATGGTATATATAAAAAAAGCTTAGAATTAATTTTTTTTCTCACAGTAATTAATATTTAATCTCAAATAAATCATTGTAAAGCCGGAAAGCAAATTGTATTTATCGATATATTATCAAAGTTACTCAAATCTAGGACACAAATTATGTAAGGGCGATTTTTTAAACAATATTTATGGTATTTAACATAATCATAAATGAAAATATTCTATGTGTATTCTAACCTGATCTGTTTGTTCATAGATTATTTCAGTTTTCTCTCATTAACTTCATTATATTAGTTACTTTTTATTTTATCCGTAATTTTATAACTATTGTTATAACCCAGGAACTGATGCCAAACTGGATGCTGTCACTAATATAGTTAAGGATCATTAATAATTTGAAGCATATATACTTACAAAACATGTCAATCAAATAGCGGAGGGCCGGCTTGGTTGGCGAAGTAGTAAAGCCGGCAGGAGGGTCCACCTACTGTTGTGATAGTTGCGGGTTCAAATCCTGCTGCGACATGGTCGTAAATTTATGTTATTTTATGTGATTGTTTAATATTTGTGATTATCCTGGGCAAAAGTGTAAAATCTGGCAGAGGAAAATGATCCCAGTCACGCCAGTAACCAGGCTGGCTAAGTCCGGATATCTTCTGGGATGATTTCTAAGTTGGTCACCAGGCAGTCGGTAGGTTTAATGCCAAGGACCGTGATTCGCAGCCCACGTTAAACAGTCGGTCCAGTCCAGATAAACGTAAAAAGTTCATTGGTAAAAAGGAAACTGTACTGATTATTCGGAAGTAACTCAACTTGATAAAAATGAAAAAGATGTCAGTCTATTATAAAAGCTTATTTGGACTTATAGAAATATTATTAACAGAATTAACAGTAACATTGAACTGGTATATAAGTGTTTAATGGTAGCTTAAGTATCCTAATTTAATTTTCATTTGGCACAGTCATCCTGTTTGTATATTGGTGCAAGTAACAAGCAGAAATTAATTTTATAAATTAAGATTGTACTAAACATTTCTAATGAGTGTAAACGCTGGTCAGTCATGATAATTACCTTTCTTTGCTATATTTCGGATATATTTCTCTTATTTAACCATTTTCACTGATAATTAGTTGTCCAGCTACGTTTTCATCTTGGTTTTAGAACTGTCGTCTGACTTCCTCGACACTGATTATGGTAGACAGTAACTATTATGATTTAATTATTTTTGCTGATTTCTTTCTTTAGAATATTAATTGGTTGATGTTGTTTTACTTAAATATAATTTTTATTTTAACAGAAATATTATATTTCAATTTTATTTTTCAGATTTACCAGAACCAAATATTTCAATATATTGTTAATGTCTAATATTTTTGAAAAGAAGCCATCTATAGCGACCTATAATTGATGAGAGAACTAAAACATTATTGAGTGTGTCGAAGATTATGAAAAAGTGGATTTATAACTGAAATAATTCGCTCGAATGAAGAATACTGGATATTAGATATAGAACATAAAATAGTTATTTATATCTCATGTAGTTTATATCGAGTACCGAGGCCTGAATATTCCTATTGTAGTTAAGAGGTGAAAATGTCACCCAAGGAGAATAATTGGTAGAATCATTAAAGTTAACCAAGAAGATAAGGTAATATATAGTGCGTAAAAATGTTATTAAACAGTTATAATGATAAATTATTATAATTGATATATTACAATATAATTAATATTCTCCTTTTAAGATTAAAATATGTCAATGCGATTAACTAATAACATTGGTAGAGGTTTTTGAGATAAATATCATCCAGGTTTAATACATGGCACCCTTATTTATTACTAAGTAGATATTAAAGGAAATATTGATCAATATATATTTGGCGTGACATGTAAAATGACTTGATCTTTTACTTCATTGAATTGTGTTCAAAGGTCAAAAATTTCAATTTACATCACCTTGGAATATTTCATGATTTTTGGTGGCATTTGTGCTTTTCGATTGTCTTATACACAAAACGCCGTAAATATTTATACTATGTTTTTGATTTTCTAATAAGGCAATGAAAATACCTTAAATAACATCGAATTGGGTTACAAAATGAATAAAATGTCGAAATGAATCTATTGCTGTTTTGCTTCAGGAATTAATTCCAGATTACAATGTCAATTGTTGTATAATCACACCTTTATTGATATTCACAGAAGGTTATTGTCTTTATTTCTCATGAAAATATTTAATTTGTTCCTAGGTTCTTCCTAGGTTACAGAACAGTATGTTTAGTCGGATATATCATCATTCCCTTTAAACTATCTCTTCATTTTCAAGCTTAATATTTAGTAACGAAGTACCTGTAACACGTATATTGCTATATCAACAGATATATCTGAAATACGTTAATAATTTATATAGATAATACTAATAACTTAAGTTACTTTAATTGATACAGGATATATGTTTTTTATATTCGGGGGACATACAGTTATGGTATTTTGATCGTAGTAGAAATAACACCAGAATAAAATCGTTTTAATAATGACAACAAAAATTGTAAGTCATAATATCTAAATCAGATCATGATGAAATGATTAGAACATTTTAAGTTGAATTCATGAATAATTGAAGTTTTGTAATAAACAGACCTGTAAATATAGTCATATCATTAATAATTAAAATATTTGTAACTAATATTATTATTATTATATTATTATTATATTATTATTATATTATTATTATAATATTATTATTATTATTTCGTATTTAGAAAATGGAAAGTAAGTAATTGGTTGTACTAGAATAAAATGGCTACTTAACATATATATTAATTTTTTTTATTTACTAATTTTCCAGAACCATATTGGTGTAATATAATACTTCAAAGAACTCCTGAAGAAACAGGAGCAAGGGCTGAGCTGAGAAGAGAAAACATGCTTTAGACCAAATAGTGATTGTCTAGGTGAGACTTTCACACTCATTTTATTACCACTTTATGCATAAATGTCTTAGAAGAGAGTTTTAGATGTTGTTTTTCTTAATTTTAGATCTGATTTTAGAGTTAGAATATGAACTGTACAACTTCTGAACGAAAAATATAAACCAAGTCCTGAGAAGTATTTCAGGTACACCGAGATATTAAAGGACTGATTACTTACTCCGAGACCTTCAGATACCGACTCAGGAAATTAAGAGAATTGCAGACTAGGGAGATTGGAGATTAAGAGAACGGAAACATGGGAACAGACTTCATTCTCATCTAAATATCGTAATACAACTCTTGGATAATACCAGAACAGGACAGAGGCTCAGAAAAATTAAACCACTTGATCTTGTGTAGTGAGGCGCACTTAATAGAAAAAAAGCAGTGTTAACACATAAACATTATTACACTAGAGACTACGATAGGGCCGATGAGTCCTCCTTGATATATATCTGGATTTAAGTTATTGTAAAGGCAAATTATAGGTTAGTCGGCACCGACTAATAATAAATAAAATAGATTAAAAAATATACTGTAACATTAAGTTAATAAGTAAGTCATAATATCTAAATAAGATCATGATGAAATGATTAGAACATTTTAAGTTGAATTCATGAATAATTGAAGTTTTGTAATAAACAGACCTGTAAATATAGTCATATCATTAATAATTAAATTATTTGTAACTAATATTATTATTACTATATTATTATTATTATAATATTATTATTATTTCGTATTTAGAAAATGGAGAGTAAGTAATTGGTTGTACTAGAATAAAATTGCTACTTAACATATATATTCATTTTTTTTATTTACTAATTTTTCAGAACCATATTGGTGTAATATAATACTTCAAAGAACTCCTGAAGAAACAGGAGCAAGGGCTGAGCTGAGAAGAGACCAAATACATGCTTTAGATCAAATAGTGATTGTGTAGGTGAGACTTTCACACTCATTTTATTACCACTTTATGCATAAATGTCTTAAAGGAGAGTTTTATATGTTGTTTTTCTTAATTTTAGATCTGATTTTAGAGTTAGAATATGAACTGTACAACTTCTGAATGAAAAATATAAAAGTCCTGAGAAGTATTTCAGGTACACCGAGATATTAAAGGACTGATTACTTACTCCGAGACCTTCAGATACCGACTCAGGAAATTAAGAGAATTGGAGACTAAGGAGATTGGAGATTAAGAGAACGGAAACATGGGAACAGACTTCAGTCTCATTTAAATATCGTAATACAACTCTTGGATAATACCAGAACAGGACAGAGGCTCAGAAAAATTAAACCATTTGATCTCGTGTAGTGAGGCGCACTTAATAAAAAAAAAGCAGTGTTAACACATAAACATTATTACACTAGAGACTACGATAGGGCCGATGAGTCCTCCTTGATATATATCTGGATTTAAGTTATTGTAAAGGCAAATTATAGGTTAGTCGGCACCGACTAATAATAAATAAAATAGATTAAAAAATATACTGTAACATTAAGTTAATAAGTAAGTCATAATATCTAAATAAGATCATGATGAAATGATTAGAACATTTTAAGTTGAATTCATGAATAATTGAAGTTTTGTAATAAACAGACCTGTAAATATAGTCATATCATTAATAATTAAAATATTTGTAACTAATATTATTAACTATAAGTCCAACTAAACCGCTTAGAATAAAATTATGGCATTAAGTTAGATATATAGACGGTAAAGTATAGAAAAAATTGAGAGCATCATTAAGAATAACTAAATCGGTCGCAATTAAACTTATGTAATAATACTGATTAGTAAACTTATTAAAAAGAAACATATAACCTAAAGATTTTTTTGTCAGAAAATTTAATCAACTAATTGAATATTAATTTCGAAATTATGAAAGTGATAATATAGACACAGTTGAATAAACAATGACCTGATTAAATTAAAATATTCGAAATTGATATAATCTATTTTAGGAAATCGTCTGTGTATATATATATATATATATATATATATATATATATATATATATATACAAAAAATATTTTGCAATAAAACACATGAACGTATAATATTTAATTGCTTAAAGGGAAGTGGATGGGGTGGCCCGTCGTATACTAGTCATATTCACAGTCATCATTTCTATTGATGTAGTCAGTTTTGTCTGGAAAATGATTTAAGGTGGTATAGAAATTTGTATACCGCCCAATTTCAGCACAATTCAAGGAGAACAAATATACTAATATATAAATATGTATCCAGAAATTGCAGTAGGCCATAATGTACGTTAATGATCCTATTAAAATTTTTAACTGGATCTGGTTTTCGAGTTAACTCAATAAAAGGATACGAAAAGAAACCATAAAGATACAATAACTTGATTAGACTGAGAAAAAATATGTTTTGAATGTCAGTAACCATACTTGACTAATTCTTAATATTTCTTCTTCTTTCGGTTTTGTATCATAGAACTTATTATATCAACCGAAACTTATTATTACTGACAGAACTGAATGGCTTTGGATAAGTAACATCTGTAAAGGCCTAGAAATATTTCTTATTGTATTTGTTCTTTAATACCAAATATATAACTATAGTAAGAATAAAAGGCAGATACTACATTTTAAAATGTAGACATTTAAATAGACAATATAGAATATTTTTTATTAATCAGGACATCTTAAAGACTTTAGATAATATAAATTAATTCATCCTTTTTTTTAATATATTTTTAAGTCTCATTTTTACCAACATCTGGACTGGAACCACGGTCCTTGGCCGACTGACCAGTAACCAACTTAGAGACCATCCCAGATGACATCCGTCTTACCCAGCCTAATTACGGGTGTTTCTGAGATGGATATTCCCTGTCAGAATTTTCACTATTGCCTATAAAGACATTTACAATTGCAATTAAAAACATAAGGTACATCCATGTGCCAGCAGAATTCGAATCCACGATTATCGCAACAGTAGGAAAACCGTTCTATCCCCTTGATCACTACGCCAACCAAGCCAGCTAATTCATACTTCAATTTACGATGCCAACACAAAGTTTTTCGTTTAATTATTAGTGCTTATAATTACATAACAAATAAAAAAGATTTCGCCTTAAAATATATATTACAGCAACGTAGAAGCGATACAGCTACTAAACAACGCATAAGAAATCAGAATATTGAAGCGAACGAAACCATATGAACTTGTACAGTGTATAAGAGTTTAATTTTAAGTTTACCTTAGGTAGTCTAATTTCATTTTAATTTAGGAATTTATTGAATAATATATTTATTCCACACTCGATCTGCCTGTATATTGATGCAACTACAACAGATCAATAGCAGTAAATAGTAGTTTAGAAATTAACATTGTACTAAGCTTATCTAATGTAAGATGTAATTTTTAAAAATATTTTGGTTTAATGGAATACAAAAAGTTTTTGGCAAAACTGCCTTCGTAAAAATGTATCCATTCAAAAATATCGACAGTGATTGAATAAACATTTTACATTAAACTATTTAATAAAATTAAGTAAAATTCAATTTCCAGTGAAAAATGTATCAATACCCTGGAGAACACAACCACTATACATTTTCTTCAACCTAATAAAGTAGGCTAGTTAGTAATCCATCAGTTTCTATGTTACATAAAGGTAAATTAATTTGACTTACTTTGTCGATCGCTTGTATACGACAAGAATGTTTAATTCATTATTCTATTCCGACTTATAACGATCATGACTCATCTAGTCGTTCTTATTTTAGTTTTTCCCAATTAAAAAACCAGCTACAACTAATCTTCTATTTATCTTAGATTTAATTTAATATTTATATGCGGTGTTATTTTTGGTCAGTGGGCATGACCAAACATATGTGGGTGCAAGACATTAACAATGATTTACATAATTATTCGACGGCCTGTCTTATATATCTGCAAAAGTATGGTTGCCGATGGTCGTCATTGATATTTTGATGCGAAACAACCTTTTCGTATTTAGAAAATGGAAAGTAAGTAATTGGTTGTACTAGAATAAAATTGCTACTTAACATATATACTCATTTTTTTATTAACTAATTTTTCAGAACCATATCGGTGTAATATAAATAATATTTCAAAGAACTCCTGAAGAAACAAGAGCAAGGGCTGGGCTGAGAAGAGAAAACATGCTTTAGACCAAATCGTGATTGTGTAGGTGAGACTTTCACACTCATTTTATTACCACTTTATTCATAAATGTCTTAGAGGAGAGCTTTAGATGTCATTTTTTAAATTTTAGATCTGATTTGAGAGTCAGAATATGAACTGTACATCAAAATATAAACCAAGTCCTGAGAAGTATTTCAGGTACACCGAGATATTAAAGGACTGATTACTTACTCCGAGACCTTCAGATAACGGCTCAGGAAATTAAGAGAATTGGAGACTGAGGAGATTGGAGATTAAGAGAACGGAAACATGGGAACAGACTTCATTCTTATTTCAATATCGTAATACAACTCTTGGATAATACCAGAACAGGACACAGGCTCAGAAAAATCAAACCATTTGATCTTGTGTAGTGAAGCGCATTTAATTGAAAAAAAAAGCAGTGTAAACACATAAACATTATTACACTAGAGACTAAGATAGAGACGATGAGTCCTCCTTGATATATACTTGGATTTAAGTTATTGTAAAGGCAAATTATAGGTTAGTTGGCACCGACTAATAATAAATAAATTAGATTAAAAAATATACTGTAACATTATATTAGGAAAGAAAAATTAATTTTTCTTTAACATAATATAAATATCAATATGATGCAAGAATTAGACAGAAGATTAATAAAGTACACAACAAGGAATATTGTATTCTTTGACAGCGGAAAAGGCTGAATATATTATATAAATATATAAGATAACTATAACAATATTCGGTTTCCACATTTTCACTGTTACCTGTTGCACTGTACCAGATTCATCATTGATTAATTGAAGAGTAAATGACCTGAAACTGAGTTTATCACTGAATCGAGGTGAATCGTATATGTAGCCAAGAATTATAGAATGGTCCAAGAAAAATACTTCATCAGCATTTGCATAAAGCAGTTAGCATATAGGGAACGCATAAGAATTTTAACTAATCTGTTTCAGTTATGTTACATCAGATATTAATAGAACACGCCACAAGTGATGATCGGATAATAACATGTAACGTATGAATCCATTACAATATAGCTAGAGGGCCTCATATTTATTTTTAAAATAAACTAGTGTTGGGTATCGAAAAAAATCGATTGTCAATAATAAAATTAATAACAGAGCAATTAACATCCATCAAAGTGACAAAAAATAGAACAATTTTTAAAATGTAGTTTGAATCAAATGTATATCTTCGAACTTTACCGGTTATTATCTGCATATTATAGAATAGTAAAGTGTATATAGATAAGAAGCCATAAGATTTTTAACTTATGGCAATTAATAATAGCCATCGATCTATCAATGATTGGTGCTACCAGCTTAAACTGGTAATAAATAAATTATGCTGAATCGGGTCAAGATATTTCAATAAAACTTGAATTTACATAAAAATGAATTAGTCCACTGACCTACTTTGATCCGTAATTGTTTATCTACCACAACTAATTACGAACCACGAAGAGAGAGCAAGTTGAAGAATTAATTGCGCTCTTTCATCGGGATGTATATAAATGCATTGCGAACTGATGACCGCTCGTGAATGACCGATTATAGGTGTTATTTAAATTAAAAGAATTAAATTGAATTTCATTATTTATTATTGTTTTATTTTTGCTAATAGGTAATTTGTAAGCTTGCATAAAATTTACTTCATGACGACTCTTTTTTTAACGAGGTGTTAACGAAGTAATGAGGTTACTGAGGTGGAAAAAACTTCAAATAAGACATCCTCGTGTATTTCTTTTTTGAAGATATTTATTGAAACAGTCGTGTCCTCACAGAGCCTGGGTCAAACAGTAGTAGGGGCATCCGAATGGCTTATTTAGTCATTTCTCTATATCCGAGATAAATTGACAATATGAGTCCATTATCTCCACTGTCCCACTCCTCTTACCATTTGGCCTTTAAGCTTTTCTTACTTCATGTCTCAGTATTAGTCAGCATTATAATAAGTATAGGTTATAAACCGGCAGACGTTGTTTCAACGCTTTGCTTGTTTAAATAAATTTCAAATCACTGCTTATTATTGATTCTGATCTGATTGAAAATACCCAAGCCATATAGAACATATTGCGCCTCTAATCAGTTACTTCGAAAAGGAACGAGATAATGGGGGCCGCGTTTTACCAGTAAAATTCGTTAGAGAGGTAAATATTTTTACTGTTAAATATTTATTTGCTGCAGTGTTTATTGAAAATATTTTAGCGAGTTGCACAGAGCGAGTAACGAATCAAGATCAGATTAGATTGATGTTAGGGACATCTTTATCAGGGATCATATAAATGAAATGTATAAAAACAGTGAGTATTTTTTTCAATATAAACCTAATTTAATACAATTATTTCGGAGGAAACTGTCTTAAAATTATCAAAGAGTTCTAATGAAACTTCCTGACATTGCTTTCAAAAGAATAAAATTTTTAAAAGCATATAATAAAATGAAGGAAAAGTTGATGGAAAAGGTAAACGTTGGAACAAAAATTGATTAGGTTTTATTAGTTATAACATTTATTAATAATTCATGGCAGATATATTGTACTTCATAACAGGAATGGTTAATAACACCTTCGGTTTGAATGAACTGAATCAGACACATTGAAGAAGAAATTGACAAATGTTGCAATTGTGAACAAATGTTAGATATATTGAAAATTAACAAGTTTAGTTATTCACTTGAGTGTAAACTTTCTGAATGTGGGATTACAAAACAGGGCGGTGACCGGAGAAAGTCCTGTGCACAGTTACTACAGGAACAATCATTTACACCGAGACCTTCCGAATCCAACTGTTATAGAGGAACTTAGGATATTCGCAACAAAACATGAAGAAAAACTTCACTTTCATATAGTTGAGTACTGAAGTTCACTAAATGGTAAAAACACTGAAAAGTGTTACTAACATTTAATTAATTAAAGACTAAATAAAAGCCAATGGGCTTTCCTAGATAAGTACCTAATTTTAAGTTACTGTGCAGACAAATCATAAGTTAGTTGTCAACGACTAACAATAATATATTAATTAAGAAAGAAGATAATTTAAATAAAATTCATCTGTAATCCAATACGTGGATGTTTGAAGCCAGTGATCGTGTTAATAAACCTAAATTGCCTAATAATTTTTCATTAAAAAAATAAGATACTACATAGTGTGTTGTTTAAATTATAGAGTGTGTTATTATTGTTTTAATATTCTCAATATTCAGTTACCTTTGTTATAACTTTTTAAAGTTAATCTTTAATAAGGATTTCAATTATTTGGAGTGTAAGTTAGAAACCGCTAATATTTCTAAAATTTTAAAGCTTTATTACACAAAAAGTATTACATATTTAATTGGGGAAATACTGTTCATCATTGGCCCCTCCTTTCGGGTAACACGTCGATTCCTTGTTTTCTTTGGACACAATCAACAAATAGATCAAGTCGACGCATTTTCGATAATATATAGTTGTCAATGTTTTCATATACATTATTTTTATATTCCTTTACGTTTGCAAAGCAATTAGTAGTTATTAAATGGACATTACTTATTATTAAGTAATTAAATTAATAGCTTAATTAATATTTATTATTAAGTTGTCATTTATTTAAATACATTACTACAATAAAATTAATAAAAACAATATAAACGTGACAAGATATTTATTGCATAGCCATTGGTATAAATTTATTTATAAATCCACAGGTTCCACAACACTATAATTAACTCTATATTGGGAAATGTACGAGTACTTTTCATATTACTCGGAATACGATGTGTTATATCACAGTTTGGGATCATTATATAATGCATGTTGAGTCCATCATGTCATTTTTAAGGTCGTTTAGTAGGTTCAGTATTTTATGGTAGGTTGTTTTTCAATTCTAATTAGTAAAGAATTCACAAGGTAATTATTGTGGCTTTGATTTTAAAATTTACACACGTCAGTCAACCGCAATTACCTATCTTTTACATATGGGGTAAAATACAATTTTAAAATAATTTGTTTTTATGACGTTTGTGTTTGTGTTGAAATTGAACATTTTATTCTGTCCTATAACGTAATTTATTACACCCTATTTTGTATATAACTGTATATATTTTTTTTTGATAATATGTGGTAGTAGAATGTTTTAGTAATATAGTAATATAACTTATTTAATAAACTTACACTTACATGTAAATGACTTACATTTAATAAAAAATTGTTTACATTTTTGTAATTATTATAATGCGTATTTCATTCACAGGAAACATTGATAAACTATCATAACAATTCTGAATTTAGGAAGAAAATAATTAATATTAGATATACAAATTGAAATCCGCCATTTTATAAAACATTCGAAATTTTATATGAGAAGGTGAAACATTTATTTATAATTCTTCATTGTTATACAATCGAATTAGATGCAATATAATTAGATAATTAGAACTACATAACTGAGCAGAAAGAAGACAAATACATATAGACATGATCTGAAGGAGGCGTCAAAGTTTGTTAAAGTAAAATTAAGCAATGGTCAAATATTAATCATGAAAATAAAGTTTTATTACTTGAATATGTTGCTTACTCGTACAGCAAAGCGTGTTGCTTACTCGTACAAATTCTTTGTCATTACATTTTGAAATTAGAGGCAACGTATATATACAAGGATATGTAGATTCATATCTGATATGTAGTTCAAGTAACAACATAAAATGTATAGCGACCTTGAGGCATATCGAATCTTACATCGTAGAATAACGGTCTACAAAATGCCCAGAAATATAATTATATTAGGGACATATATTGATGAGTTCTGGAAATGGTTTATATCAGATGATTTCCACGTGGAAGTTTAATTGCTTCGAAATTTTTAAATTTGAAGAAGTGGGATTGGAAGATCTGTTGGTCAAATATTGTACCAAACTCGGCAAAACTTGCCACCTACTACTCAACAAGCTATTTTTTCTGACATGACTATAGATGTAACATTTTTTTCACAGAATTAAGTTTCACTTTATTACTGTCATTTTACTAAAGTGTAACCAATTTGTTCTCTATTCAACTGAAAAATTCTGAGAGACATTGGAGGATCAATCCAAATGAAACTACCGAGTACAATATAATTATATAAAACAACAAATCTCAACCACATTTTAAATTTTTAAAAACTTTTAAATTGGGACATAATACCGTGCCCGCAAGATTTTCAACAGTCAAGAAAGATTTAATCGATGCCATAACACATGGGCTGAAAAATTCCGAGCCTAACACATAGATGGTACTAGTTCTCTTGTATTCACCGCTTTCTTTTAATTAGTACCAACATTCAACAGAACGCTTTTAAAGTTTCATGATATTATACTCATAAGTTTGTTAGTTATTGTGCTAGGAGTAACACTACTTTTGCTATTTTCAAAACAATGGATTAAAAACAATTTCGTGTTTTAATTTTACACTGCTTGTTGATGGAAAAAATACTGTTCAAGCGAAACAATGACTTGAAAAGTGTTATAAAGACTCCGCTCTATCAGAAACAAGAATAAAACGTAGGTTTGATGAATTCAGCGTAGTCGTAGAGACGCAAAACGCAGTGGACGTCCAAATCAGGTGGTAAAACCAGAAAACATAAAAAAATCCACAAAATCGTTTTAAATGATCAAAAAATAAAGTTGCGTTAGCTGTCATTGCACGAACTTTTGTATAGATATGTGATAATGGATAAAACATAGATCCATCAGTTCGATTCCGAATAAGACCATCGTTATCTGAGTGGACAGCAAGTGGTCACAGCCCTATATTGAGGCAAAAAATAAATCGTTCTACAAAAATGGTATTGAAATGTTGGAATGATTGTGTGGCCCTTGATGGATGTTGATGAATAAAGCCAATTTTGGGCAAAAATAAAACAGCGTATGTGATTATGTGTTTCAGTGTCACTGGGATATGAATGGGAACTTTTACCTAGCCTCACCAACCTGCTATTTTTTAATAAAACATTCAAATGCTATCACAAACACCAACAAAAGAAATTAGCTGAGAATTAGAGAAAAAAAGATACGATGAAGAAAAAATATCAGATCTAAAAGATATTTTTCTAAAATCCATTAGTATATTATCCATAATCCATTTATCTATTATTACAACCAATATGAGTTTATACAATAACAGAAAAAATAAACATTCGATCTAAGAATTTTCGAGTATCCAAACAAAAGAACACAAATGCAATGCAACCTTCTGCTGTCCAATACATGTCCTTTAATGCGACACACTCGAGGGTTATCTATGCTGTGCATACACACAAATACGAATTATTCTTTGATTTGACCACCAATCCAACCTTATCTGCAAGAAACTCGACCATTCAATAAGCACTCAAGGAAAATAATTCGGCGGCGGATCGGTCGGTTTGGGATCTAAGTAGGCCACGGCTGATCAAAAATATAGGAGATCATCCAAGTTTAAGGCTGAACCGTAGGCGCAACGAAACAATTGCCGAAGTCTTTAAAAAATAGTCAAGTTCATGGCGGCGACGGTGTCTAAGGTCAATGTAGATCATTGTTCGTGTTTTCTAATAGCCTTTTTAATTATATCTTCAATAAAAAACTAGAAGACCAAAATAACTATGTAAAATGGGGGTGTTAATGAAGGTGAATAACTAAAAATCGATATTTTATATAATATCAGTTTATTTAAAACACTATGTCGGTAATTACTTTCCGGTTTTTTATAATAGTTTTCCTAGCCGAAAGTTGCATACTTTCGTTATGATTTGATACATATATGCATATATTTGATTCATATATATGAAGTTTTTAACGCGCTTCGATTTTATTTGGAATTTTTATCAGTTATATCTTATTTTACAGTAAAAAAATTGGTTTTGAGTAACCAACGGAGAGAGGGAGCCAACCAACGGAAAGTATTTACCAACACTCGTCATATTTGTTTGATAACATCTATTCGTAACAATAGAAATAAAAAATCAGTGCCAATTTCATTACATTTCATTTCATCTATCATAAGAACATAAAAATTTTTTAACAACATTTAATTTTATATGAAAATATTACAGACATAGCAAGCACAATGGTTACATATTCGTTAACAATGGAACAATAACATATTCGAGTATGATTTTAAAATATGTTTTCGTGGACCCAGACGTCGTACTTTGCAAGCCTTTGTCAAACAACTACAATGGTGGTGATCAAATATATAGTGGAAGAAAACTACACTGAAATGACTATTTAATTTTTACAACATAGACAACTTAATAGATGGTTATGACTTGTTACTTTTATTGAGCGCAGTTTTATGAGTTATATATGAATAGCTGATTTGGCAGATTTAGAAGTGATATATAAATGTGCTGATTTCAATATGTGAGATAAAAGCTCCTGCTTCAGTTAAACGTTTTTGAAAACACAACAAATATACAAGAGTCATACCACTGAACGTTTTGAACAGACGATATAATAAATTATTATCTGTAATGACTAACCTAGAATGCTCTACTATATCTTTCTCACTTGTGTTTTGATTCATTGACTTAAAATTCGATGCTAAGTCTTCAGACTAAGAACTAGTAACAAAATCCAAACAAAGAAACTAGTATTCGCATATATACTGACCTAGATCATCACTGAAGAAATTGAATAAGCCTTTGGCAACGACATACACAGCGGTAAATTTGATAGTACTGTCTTTTCATTAATGATTAGTCACGATTTTAGTGATTATGTAATAATTAAGTGTCCTCAAAATATTTAATGAATAACGTGGAGGTTGCCACATCAATTAATAAATACTTTTACCGTTCTCCAAAGTCGTCATAAAAATGGTACTTGAACGTCTATAAGCAATTAATTGTCTTATTTAACTGCTTTTATTTCGTCGTCTTTTAAAGCTAGTTATACATTAGACTAATTTCAAAAATGTATAACAAATGGATAATAATGTAAAAATAAATGTATCAAAATTAAATAAGAAATATTATGGCTCAAGCAGAAAAATTTCTGAACATAATAAATAGAAGATATATATTGTGGGTGCTTTGTAAGTCATTCAAATCAAACCCATAAATACTATCTGTCAAATCAAGATATAATGACAAATAAACAAATTATTAGCTCTGGAAAGTTAAAATTAGGTTAGTCATGCAATAGTCAACAAAAAGCTGAAGCATTCGCAGGCTAGAGAAAACCTTCAAACCATACAAAAGCAAATTTATTTGTAATTTATCATTCAACAAACGCGAAAATTTGACGATTCAACTAGTCACGTTATAATTTAATGACTGTATAAATTCAAAATGAAAAAAATAAATGATGATGACTCCAAAACCATCAAAACCACCAAATGAAGTAAAATCCTACAGATCTATGTCACTGCTACAGGTAAGAGCTAAGTATTTGAAGCTGTTCTGTTGAAAATATTTAAAATAATTATAAAAAAAAATCAGTTTGACACATTAATTTGGTCTTGTAAATAAATATTCTACAATTGACTCTTAAAATTTTCTATTTCAGTTAGAATATTTAGCATCAAACAAGAGGTGCAGAGGCCTAACTGTAATAAAAATCTAAGCAGGTGGACCACAGGGAAGTGTATTGCGGATAGTTTTTACGTAATATATCCATGTAATTAATATATGACTATCTTTGCTGATGATACTGTGATACAAAGAACTGACTTTGAAATATAAAAATCATATTGGCTAAGTATGTGTGAGTTCCTTTTGAAAAGCAAATTTTAAAATTTATATTAATCTATGGATTTACGTTAACATAAATAAAAACACTTATTTCAGAACAAAGTCCTAAGAGGAATCGCAGATACACCAGATAATATAAGAATGGTTATTTACAGCGAGACCTTCAGGTACCGATTATCTACTAGGAAGTCCAGAGAATCACGAGAAGACATGAAGAGAAACGATTCTCATCGGTCAGGCAGGATTCATACTCAAAGCAATCAAACCATTCGATTTTGTATTGTAACTAAGTGTATTTAACAGAAAAGACAGCGACATAACTAATACACAAATATTGTCACTGTATATGCCTAGTTTGTAGGTTATTGTAAAAATAAAATGTAAGTTATGTATGTAAGAACGCTTGGGATGTCAAAAAAATATTTAAGATAAAATTTAAGTTTATAATTTTCTTACGTTATACATCGGCAAATAAACTTTTGTTGAATTAATGTAAGCGGATATCCATTAACTTCTGATGTTACGGTTTTATATAAATGGCAGTTAAGGTCCTACCAACGTAACGAAGGATATTACTTTGTTTTACTTTTGATAATATGCTGAAGCCATAATTTACCAAACTTGCAACTAACAGTTTTAATTATCGTTTTCCTATTAATTCCATTTATAATTACCATAATTTAGATACTAAATTTGTTTACCACAATTTAGACCTTATTAAGCATCAAAAATGTCACACTTGCTAATAAATTAACTTGAAAGGCATTCACACTTTCAGTTCCTAAAATATCTCTCTTCGTAAACGATCTGAAACGGAGCCAAATGTGTCAAAATGTCAAATTGTATTATATATGTCAAATAGGTCGAAAATAACCTCGTACAACACCTGATCTTTCTTTCCTCCATTCTATTTTGGACATGCGTCTCCCTTACGAAACGTTCGTTTTCAATGACGCGACGAAATCAAACGACCGATCGGAGGTGTGTGGATATGAGTGAAAAATTGGCATACGAGCCCCATTAATTAAGCAAATCATGCGAATTTGGTCATGTGCAAAGGGCATTTTGCAATAACATAAAACGCATTTCGCTTGCGTCAAGAAGTTGCAGCGAAATGCCATGTTAAACAGCTGCAAAATTAGTTTATCTGCAATAAGTTGTTCATTTTGTATCAATATATGTATGTATTAATTAATATAAAGCTTAAAAAGTATAATTATATTAAACTTAAAACGAGTGTTTTATAAAAATACACGTACAATTCGACAAGAAAAATAAAACATTATTTGTGGAAATATAATGCATTCGATCGACGTTCGACATGGAAAAACATATAGTTACAAACGCAGACAGCCTCGGCTTAAACTAAACCAAATGTATTGGCTGATAGGACGTACACGTAAATTATCAATAGATAATAAGGTTTTGCTATATAAGTCAATACTTAAGCCCATTTGGACCTATGGTATTGTATTGTGGGGTACTACTAGTAAATCTAACATAGATATCCTCCAGAGGTTCCAGAATAAAGTGTTACGAGTCATCGGCGATGTCCCTATTACGTGTCAACAAACTGATTCAGCGTGATATCCCCATAGAACCCATAACGAGTGTGATTCGGAGTGTTAGTACGAAGTACTCTGAAAGACTATTAGTGCATCCCATTGCACTCGCCAAACAGTTAAATGTGCCCGATGACAGTGAAATGCGTAGGCTCAAACACAAACTGCCATACGAACTGATTAATAGACACATAGAGTGAGATTTAATAATCTCTAGAATAAACTAGAATAGTTTTTAGAATAAGATAGGATAGACTTTAAAATAAGTTAGAATAGTATCTAGAATAAGATTTATATTATAAGTTGTACAGTAGATCACTTACTGAAGTGATCGATTCAGCTTTTTCAGTTTTAGCAAGTATATACTAATAACCCAATACTAACCTATACCAATATTTTTACCAATAATATATCAAATAACGCCGATTTAGCAAAAAAATGCAAATGTCATAAAATATTGTTAATATGTAAACAGAAACAAAGGAGGTTTTATATATATATATATATATATATATATATATATATATATATATATATATATATATATATATATATATATATATATATATACATAATCTTATACTATACTTGTTCAGCTTGATAAATCAGAGTGCTGAACCAAACTCATGAACCCAATTAATTTAGTCCCGCCTAGTGGGACATATATGGTTTTTTAGAAAGTACTTCATTGTTATTTTTAATAGATTTATTGCTAAATATGTCGAATGATTAACTAAAAAAACCCTAATCATTTAACATTTAACTAAATATTTGTCGTTTTCGTAATGGCATAATGAAAATGTATTTATAATTCAATTGTTTGCAAAACCGTTTTATAATAGTATTTTTCTAACAGGGTTACAAGTTAATTGTGAGTTATGTAAACACAACTGTTTTAATTGCATATTGGACATTGTAAAGTATTTTGTTCCGCTATTGTCCAATTATTAGCGTTATCGTAACTTCGCAGAATTACTGAAATTTCTGATATGTTAAATAGATTGCCAAATACGTACAGCTTTTTTTTCGCCGTTACCTATTTTGATGCCAACAAAATCGGTCGGTAAAGCATGATTCATTGGTAAAACGTATAATTATCATGAGTTAAATATTAATTATCGTATAGGTATTGTAAAACAGTTTTATTTATGAAATATTTGATAAAATAATTGTGCCCGTCTATATTTAAAAACAAATATTTATTTTATATTTTACATTGTCAAATTTATATTGAGTTTGAGATAAAATTCATAACATTTTTTATAGAATTATTTTCAACGCTACGGAACATCTTGAGTATTAATTAAAATAAACTAAAAAATGATTATTAATATAAACATAGAAATTATTTCAATGGCTGTAAAGTTGCTTTAGATTTAAGATGAAGGAAATAAATATGCTGTATATTATCTGTGTCGATATTGATATGAAGCTTGTTTACAAAATTGTGTTACAAAAGCCGGCTACAAAAATTCTAAGGTAATTTCTACATGTTGCTTCCCAAGATCGTATTAGAAATCGAGTAATTCATTTAAGATGCGGTAATCAGTGCACAATTTAAGAACAAACTGAGAGATACAGATTTAGGGTAAATGATGTGGCTCGGTGAATGGAGGTAAAACGAAATGAAACAGTGGTGTTTACATTATGTGACCGTTATTTATTGGCTATATAAAAAATGTGAAAAATACAATTAGATAAAACGGATGGCAGCGGTGTTACCTGCTGACGAGGCTTGGGCAGTCGATGGTGGCACGTCTAAACCAAACGATGGTTGCGTACTGAATGAATCGAAATACCCTTCAATAACATGCCAGATAAACGTCTCGGGGTTGCCGCCAGCTATTCGTTATCGGGTTCTAGTTGGCGCTGCTGGCTCCCCACCCGTGTTCAACATCTGGGATTGTACTTCTGGATATTTTGTAGACCGTTATTCCACGATGTAAAATTCGACATGCCTCAAGGTCGCTACACAGACTACAATAGTTTGGACATGTCTGTCGAATGAAAAGTTAACGAATCTTACATTTTTGTATGGTGAAGTCGAACTTTTGGACAGAAGATACAGCGAACAGATCCGAAAAAAAAAACACGAAACAAGATCACAGAAAGCGATCTGAAAAATAGGAGACTGACATTGTTAAGCCGACTGCCAACTGTAGCGAGATTTAGTAAAGAATGTTTGAAGTTCTGATAACAACAGCAGCGTATTGGTTGAAAAGTAGATTCATAGCCGGTGATGTTATATGACAATTGGAAATGTCAAAGATCGCGGACTGAGAGACTGTAGAGAGTATGCCAATCAATGTCTCGAATTGAATGATAACCCATTAAAAAACCAAAAGCTTGTTTAGGAAGATTTTATATATTCACCGTATAGTCTAGATGTAATTCTTTAACTTGTTACAGCCTGTACAGACCTCTCTTAATGAAATTAAACTACTTCTAACGCAAAACTACTTAATTCACCTTTTCAATCAGAAATCATATAATTTATTCACCTATGTCATCATCACTATACCGAAAATATTACGCAATATTGTCGAAACTAATGGAGGACATTTATTTTAAATAAATAATGTTTGTAGTTTAAGACAAACTGATTTTTATTAAAAAAATAAGAATATAATAAATTTAAATCAAAATTACGGTTTTGAAAATTGGATAATTGAGTCGATATTTATGTTCAATAGAACAAAAAGTGTTAATGAAACAGTGAATAGTGTCAAAAATGCATATTTAGCATCTAGATTGGTACCCCATGAACTATTCACGAGGTGATCCAAAACTTTTCATTAATTTTCATTCAAATCCTATAGTTTTTTGGCTGCTTCTCAAATATAAGTATTGTCTGGAATTAATTCAATAAATTATTGCTGTTTTTTTTATAACGAATGTATCGACTTTTTACCGTTTCAACCATTTATCATTTCATATTATATGAATAATATAATTTTTGTTAATATTTTAACAAATATATTTAAAATTATTTCAATATTATTCCTTTTTCACTCCTTTTTTAACTGTTTTATCGCCAATATAATTAATATTTAGCATCAAAACAATATCACAATTATTAATTATTATTAATTCTTCTGTCGCTCTAGTAAGACTATAATTCTGTAACCATAGTTTTTCACCAACAAAATTAAACATTTTTAGTCAAATTGAGTCCAATTGATGGTTAGACCAGGTTAGATCAAATCATAATGAATAATTTCTTTCCAACCCCTCAAATACTTAGCATTACCTTTCTTGGACTCAATTTAGTTATCCATATGTAAAACTTCTAATGCTCTTCTAAGATGTTTTATTAAATGTCATCTTTCAAACGCACCATAGATTTTTACTAGAGATACGCAACTTTAACTTTTTTTAATTAATTACATCTTATATTCGATATGCTTAGTACAATCTTAATTGACAAATTAATTTATTACTATTGTTCTGTTGTACTTGTATTAATATGCCAGCAAGGCATGTACGGGATTAGTACATCAGTACGTATTTCCCAAATTAGAATAAAACTAATCTCTTAAGCTAAACTTAAAAATACACTTATATACTAAACTAGTTCGTATGGTTTGGTTCGCTTCAATCTTCTGATTTCTAGCGTGTTGTCCAGTAGCTGTATTGTTTCCGCGTTGCGGTGATTGGGCAACCTTGTTTCATGTTTTAGGGCGAAATCTTGGATCACTTCGTGTATCCATTTGATTCCAGGATCATGGTGCAGCTCTTCGTTGGTTACATAGCGATAAGCATTGGTAATTAATCGTAGAACTTTGTTTTGGGTACGTTGGATTACTAGTTGGTTTGTTGTTTTAGTGCAACCCCATATTTACACCCATAGGTCCATATTGGCTTTATGATTGACTGATAAACCAATCTCTTTGATACTAGATCAAGTTGAGAGTATCTTCCGGCTAACCAGTACAGTTGCTTGACTTTGAATCTAATTTGCTCTGCTTTTTGTCTCACATGATGTTTCCCGTTTAACCTACCATCGAGATATATTTCGAGGTAAATACCTCATAAATTTGATTCCGATTTAGGAATCGGGCACCCGTCAAGTGATATAGTTAAGTTTCTATCAATTTGTCGCAAAGCAGTTAATTAACATAGTTAAAGTTAACATAGACAGATTTGGAGCTATTATGCTGTATTTTCCAGTCTATACATCATTTGCAGATCTTGTTGACCGCTACTTGTACTTGTTCTATAGCCTTAGAGATACATCTTTTGCCACTATAATTGTGCGTCGTTAGCAAATGTTCCAAGTACTGTTTATTGTGTTGTTGGGATATCAACAGTATAGAGCAGATATAGAAATGGTCCCAAGACACTATCTTGTGGAACTCCAGCCGAAATAGCTTTCAGTGTTGAACCTTTTTAAACCATAAAAATATATTTTTCTCAACTATCTTATTTTATTGTCTCATTTTTAATAAGTAGGGTTTGCCTGGACCAGACCTAATGTATTACATTTTGTGATCCAAACGGGCAAAAACAGATTGCGTTGTTCACAATTTTATACAATTTCAAACCTTTTTAAACCATAAAAATATATTTTTCACAACTATCTTATTTTATTGTCTCATTTTTAATAAGTAGGGTTTGCCTGGACCAGACCTAATGTTTTACATTTTGTGATCGAAAATATTCCCATGTTAGTATGGAAGCGGATGAAGAATTGGGCACCATTTATATAGATATTTATCTTGAAGTATTGAATTTGAATCAGCCATCTTCTTTTATTGGTGCCGAACAATATTTTGAATTTATGTAAAAGTTAAGTTTTAAATCATAACTGTAAAGCTCGACCAGAATTAGTTATACAATTTATAACTCAATATATAGAACAAATGATATGAATAGTTAGCATATGTACAATATTTATTTTTTAATAAGGTAACCATTTAACCACCATTTGCTTTTAAAACAGCTGCAATTCGTTGCTGAATAGACTCTTAAAGTATCTGAATAATATCCAATGGAATTTTGTTTTCCGCCGATTGTGCTGGCCAAGGAAGATGTTTGGTTTGTTTCCAAATTCTGATAACACCTCAAACCTAGACTAAACCCTTTGGCTATATATATAGGTGCTTTATCATCTTGAAATTTTACAGTGTTTCTTATTATGGGTGTCGAGATATTTATTTGTTATAATCTGGATAGTGATATCAATGAGAGCCATCTGAATACCACTATATTATACCCACATCATAACGAACCATCCTCCATACTTAACTGTAACAAACAACCAGTCTGGATCGTAAGCTCCTTTTGAGACTCTCTATACATAAACCCGGCCGTTTCTAGGAAAGATTGTAAACGATAATTTATCGGATCAAACTATAATCTTCCTATAAAAATGCCCAGATTTTATGATCGTTATACCATTTCTTTCGCGGCTTACCATTAGCTTCTGTTAAGGTTTTGCAGAATTATTCAACTGAGTGTTGAGTTCTTCTATCACTTTTGCTTCGGTAACATTATATTGCCTGGACACAATCCTTTTTATTGCTTGTCGGTCTCTATCAATTAACTTTCGGCTTCATCCACTATTCCTCTTCGCTGATGATGTTTTACCATGTTTTGTATATGCTGTCATTATCGTAGTTTTTATCAATTTAGCAACATATGCGTCACTCTATTTACACAGAAGCAGTATTGCCAACCTTTAACAAGATGCTCCATGTGTGGTGTTTGTCTATCCCTTGTATTAGTTGTGTTTATAGAAATGAGATTCAGCCTTATTAAAATATACAGTTTTTGTAACAATAATTAATAACATAAACATATTTCAGAGCACATTAGCAAGAACTAGCAATAGGGAAAATGTTATAACCAAATTCTTCAAAATTATTTTACAGTCCTTATAGATCTTTAGATAAATCTTAATAAAGTGTTGTGAGATTATGTCCATTAATCAATAATTTTTTGAGTTGAATATTAAATTTCTCTCATTTTCTAATCACTATCAGATTTATAAGAAAAAACTGTTCATTGAGGAAGTTGAAATTTGTAAGAATTTTAAATGAAACAAAATAATTGTAGAAAACTATTAATAATTCAAAAGTTCCTCAGCGGGTTTTATTTATTATATAAAATCCCATCAAAATGTTTTCCCACCAATTTTTACATACTGAAAGCATAAAAATCGAAAGTACACCAAACAGTTGTAAACCTTTGTACTATATAACAATCAACAGTCAGTTAGAAAATTATCAATGGGTTACATAATAATAAAATTCTAATTATTAAACTATAAACCTTAAGTTCTTTACTATGCGTTTCCTTGGGAAAAACTTCATTCTTTCAGCGAAATCTTTTCTTAAAATACCAAAATTTTCCTATAAAGCTTGCAGTAACTCAATATTGTAATTATTTTTTCTAATATTTTCTTCGTAATTATCAAAGTATTTGTTTATTGAATTCAAAACCCTTTTCGCAGAACTTCTTATTAATATCAAACATTGTTTTGTCTGTTGTTGGGTTTATATTTCTCACTATAATGTATTATAAGTATTAATTTTCATTCAAAAGTCTTATTATTTTTTTTATTACATTTGTAAGGTTTCTTATATGGCTCGGTGAATGGAGGTAAAACGAAATGAAACAGTAGTGTTTACATTATGTGACCGTTATTTATTGGCAAAATAAAAAATGTAGATAATACGGATGGCATCGGTGTTACCTGGAGACGAGGCTTGGGCAGTCAACGGTGGCACGTCTAAACCAAGCGATGGTCGGTTACTGAATGATCCAAAGTACCCTTCAATAATCTCCCAGATGAGCGTCTCGGGGTTGGCGGCTATTCGTTATCGTGTTTTAGTTGTCGGTGCTGGCACCCCGCCCGTGTTCAACATATGGGTTTATATTTCTGGGTACTTTGTTGACCGTTATTCCACGATGTAAAATTCGACATGCTTCAAGGTTGCTACACATTTATAGAATTAAACTTAAGACCAACCAAGTTAAAAATCCTCATATACTGAAATATCTATCGAACCAAAACAAAATTAATCTTAAACTATTAAAATAGTACAATTTTTAAATTCATTATTTTAAATATTTAAAATATGTTTCACGACTATTATTTAGGAGGTGGTGGCAATGACTCCATTAATGATTACCAGACGGTTATGTCTCATATTAATGTCGATCATAACGGCAACCAAACCGTAAAAATTTCAAAAGTACATTAATTCAATGTTGTTTGATCGGAATTCCATAACATTAAAAGCATTAAAATGCCTGTATTTCTCTAAGTGGTCTAAATTTGGAGGTTATCAAAATACACATTAGACCGATTTATTTATAACGTAAGAACGTATTTTCCGGCCGACTTTTTAAAAAACATCTTAAAAAATCTCATAACTATAACTTATTCATGCAAGGTTAATCTGGACAATTTTTATTTCCTTATATACAAGGGCCGTTCAATAAAGTATTTCAATAAAAAATACAAAAACTTATTAATTACATACATTTCTCCAAAATGGTTTAAGAAAACCACGTTTGTTGTGAACTATTATTTTCCAAGGCATAATGTTAAGTATGAGGCCGGGCTTGGTAAGTTGGTTAAAAGAACGATAGCTACGACGCAATATTGCTTCGCAGCGTGCCATATTGTTTTTTACACGAATACAACAGAAAAAATCATGAAAACAAAACAAGTATTTGTAACGCTTCGAACCTAAAATGTGTTCAAATGGGACTATTGCAAAATGTATGAAGGTAGAAAGTTTTAGTAGAAAAGTTTTTGTTGCCCTTTAAAAAATTGTTTGTAAATTGCCATCAATTAAAAACTTAATTATTTTGAAGGTTCATTCAACGTATATTGGTTAAGATACTTATAATTAATATTTTTGGTTTAAAGCTCCTTAACCGAGACAGGTAGGTTTTTTTGTTTGATTTTTCAAGAAGAATAAAATATTAAAAAATACATTAAGACAAAATCTCTTTAACTCCTCGAACTTGCTTATTTTATTATATACTTTTGTAAATAAAAACGTAAAATATTAACAGACTTTGAGGTATGCTGCTCTGCTTTCAGTATGAAAGAACTAAACTATAGAAACTCTAATACATCTTATTTAAGATAATTTTGATTATATTTGCCAGCAAACATGTTCTCAATTAGATTACAGCCTTTTTTATATTCATCTCTAAGTGTATTGTATTAGTATTGTATATTAATTTTTATATTGTATTTATATAGAATTTAGTTTAATAAATTATTTTGAGAAATTACATTTGGGTTTTATTTCAAATTTAATTGGTCAATTAAGTTAACACTCTATATATTACTCTATGCTATTCGTCGAACTGTTTGGTCAATTTTTGATTGTTGACCATACCGAAATTGGAAATTGAGATATGAATGTGCAGAATAAGTTTCTAAAATTGTTTGATGCTCTTGGCAGTAGGTAAGTTAAAATTAAACAACAAAAGTAATTATTGTCTGTAGATTAAATCAATAACACCAAATTGAAAACTGTTATTCTTTATGGGGGAATGCTAAAAACATTGAATTGAACATTAATTTAGGTTGTTTAGTATTGATATTTCCCATTTCCACCAATACATCTAGTTGGCCAAAATACATATAAGCACCTAATACTTCAATTAACTACAATTAATAGTAACCTCCCATGATAATTTTATTTAATTCAGTTTGAACATGATGATAATGATCATCTTCATACATTTACTTATATAAATTTATTCATACATACGTCTATTGGTTTTTTAACGTAAAAACTAATATATATAGTAAATGTTAGAAGTTCGTCATCGCGATCACCTAACTAGTCTTAAAATAATTGCACTTATATTCTTGATATTTTTTCACATAATATTTCATTTATATTAAAAGCACTGCACCTTACCCATTTTAATTTTTTCCATCACTCTAAAACAGATTACAGATTACAGATCCAGACAACATCTCGAACTAAGCTCATTTCTTGTGGATGTTAAACCGTCCTTAAAACTAATTTACCCAATTGTAAACAATTCTAATCACAGCAGCATATGTGCTGTGAACTTCATTCAAATCAGTTTTTATGTATGTTAAGCTATTTAAATATAAGTAATCACCATTCGAAACACTCTCCTTTGCATTTTTCTATTTTTTTTTCTCTTCTGATTTTTCTCTATGATGTTCTAAGATCCTACTAAATACAACATTGACGGTTATTTTTCATTTTATGTAACGTATTAACTTTTCAAAGTTTTACATAATGCACTATAAAATAATGCACAATTATATATTTTTAAACAATATACATTCAACAAATAGTATTAAAACTTCTCATAATAAAGTTTTGATTTAATATCAATAGTACTTAAATTCCATTTAACAAGCTTCTTTTCAGAAAAAGTTGTGCTTAAATAACTTTATTGAATGTTGTAAATAAGACGTCAGTTAATTAACGTTAATATAGAATTAATAAATCTTAATAAACAACATTTAATAGTAAACGACTTTTCAGGAGCGATCATCAATTTGCATCATATATAGATTTTACATCCTGTAAAAACACCAATAGATTTATTAAGATTTTCTCTCTTGAAAAAGTAAAATAATAAACTTATTACCGTTAATTTATTAACAAAAGTTTAATTTTATCAGTGTGTAGAATTAAAATAGCTTTCACTAATTAAAACAGATAATTTAAGCTTAGTAACTAACGTAACGTTTCATCAAAATGTTAAAGTCGTATTAATACAACTCTTATTATTTTCAAACTCTGACTAAAAGAGTATATTTTATATTGATTAAACATTGTTTTTAGTGGAAGCTTTGTTGAAGGCAAAAACTATATTGATAAGCTTAATGAAGGCTCTGAAGAAGGAAAATAAACTATTTTTAACTGGTAACTTGAATTTAAATGTAGTCATAGGAAAACCTATGCAACACTCGCCCAAAATATGTTATTATTAAAAAAAAACCTTGTAAGCTGTAAAGAAAATCAGATTAGTTCACCAACAATAAGGTGTAGTTCTGTTATCCCTTAGTATTTCTCTTTTCCAGATAAAGTCTTCGATTCCTTCGATGCGATCACACAAAGGTTTATTCCGCAGATTATAGCGACCCTACAACTTTTGGATACCATTTTTGTAGTACGATTTGTCATGCTCATAATCAGAATAGGGCTCAGTTTCGGCGATCACCTCTTTATTCGATGAATATTTCTTCCCAGCGAGCATTCTTTTGAGATCTGAGAACAGCAAATAATCACTGGAAGCCAGATTTGGAGAATACGGTTGATGAGAAAGCAATTCGAAGCCCAATTCATGGATTTTTGTTATCGTTTTCACTGACTTGTGACATGGTGCATTGTCCTTCAAATAGTCCAATAACGCTATGTAATAATCGCTGTTGATGGTCCTTCCTTTTTAAAGATAGCCAATTATTCCATGCGCATCCCAAAATACAGACGCCATAACCTTGCCAGCCAGTTGCATTTTCCCACGCTTTGGAGCGGGGTCATCATGTGCAGTCCACTCGAATGACTGTTGATTGGACTTCGGAGTGATATAATGGACCCATGTTTCATCCATTGTTACATATCGACGCAAAAACTCGGGATTATTACGCTTGATCATCTTCAAACACCGCTCCGAATCATCAACTCGTCGTTGTTTTTGGTCAAAAGTGAGATCGTGCGGCATCCACTTTGCAGAGAGCTTTCTTATACACAAATATTCGTGAATGATATGATGTACACGTTCAGTAGTTGATATCGTTAGAGTGTCTGCTATTTCATTCAATTTCAATTTACGGTCATTCAAAATAATTTTGTAGATTTTTTAAATGTTCTCGTCGGTAACAACTTCTTTTAGGCGTCCACTGCGTTCACCGTCTTCAGTGCTCATTTCACCACGTCTAAACTTAGCATACCAATCCTTGATGGTTGATTTTTCAAGGCCAGTGTCCGGTTTTCATTTCAACTGTATTTGTTCCATTCAGAAAGCAAAATTTTAACATCACGCGAAATTCCTTTTTATCTATTTTTTCACAATAACAAAAGTTGCTTCATTCAAAATGCTATAATTCACAAACTAATGATCCGACAGCTGTCAAATTTATACACGCATCTTTTGAGGGTTAGAGCTAACCTAGCTATACATATGGATTTAATTCTATTAGCCCTATCTATGTGTCAGGGGACTTTTCAATTGGCCTATTATTTCTTTTAATTCAGAATATTCATCAGATTGTCGGTTCAAATGTTGTTGGAAATATAAGATGCTGAGATCTTTTCATATTAGTTCGAAACCATTTTGCTTAATTTTAACCATCCATTTTAAACTAAGAAAACTGTAAAATATATTTGAGATTTTCTACCAAGGTACGCTCAGTATTGCCTCTCATTCGATGAACCTGGTCGGTTACAGAGTTTGTAATCAAACTGATTATATTATAGGCCTTATTCTTCCGAGTAACATTTTGTCAAAAAGTTTCAAGACAATTGTTAATACCGAAAATGGCCGGTAAAATTAAACATTATAGAGTTGTTTACTATGCCACTATCCAAGTACATATATTAGTCCAAAGCTTGCATAAAATAAATTGATAAGTTTTAACTAAATAATTTTATTTCTTTGTGCTAATAGCTTTTGTGGATGCAAGTTTATTGCTTCTTCTTTTAAACTTTAGAACTCGCATCTAACCTTTCAACAAATTCTCGTACATTTTACTTCATATTTTTAGTTATGTGTGTAAGAATTTTGGTATTTCATATATATTTACAATATTATACAAAAAATATTTAACTTTTGAACATTTCTTTTGAGGTAAAATCTAGCAACGAACGATCTCTCCAGTGAAATAAAATATAATTTCTGATGTCGGCATATGAAAATAGATTATTTACTACACCTCTGAATCAAAATAAATCTCCATTGGTCCTAAACAAAGAAATTATTATCACACTACAAAAAAATTCTAAAACAAACTTTTCCTCTCTATATTCAAAAATTCAATTTTTTTTTATTTGAAGTTTTTATTTATGTAGTTGTAATTTGTGTGAAAAATATATATTAAAATAACTAAAATAAGACGCGTATTACTAAAGCTAATTTGCTTCTATTCAAAGTAGCAGTAACGAACAGCGTTGTCTTATACTTTGAATGACATATAATTTGCTTAGTATTCTTATTTATTGTAGAAAATTAGATGATATTTTTTGTAAATATATAGTTAAAATTAAAACGTCCGCTTTCGAAATTGATTTATTCTTAAAATTAATTGGTATTTTTAATATAATTCGACTTATTGTGGTTACAGGAAAACTGGTATTTCCCAATAGGACGTCTTAGTTACTTAAACGTTTTCAAATAAAAATATCTTATGACTAAAACACCGAAAATAAATTATAGATAATTATTTTGGCATCACTTAGTTCTTGAATAGAATACGTTTATAACATATATTGTTGCCAAATTTTAACTGATGACACGCAAAGAATACAAATTAATTAACAATATTAATACTAATTAAAAATATAGATTTTAATATAATAACATATAGTAAGAATTTGTATTTTAATCATACCTGTTTTACAATTTAAACATTTTAGTTTAAAATAACATTAATTTTAATGCAAAAATATATTAGCTTTAATGGCTTATATATTCTGTAGTTATTTTTGTAATGGTTAATTTTTCGGCTATTTGATGACTTGTTTGTTCTTAGAAATTTTGGTCTAACAAAAAATCCAATCCAAATATTTTATCAAAAGTTAAAGATTAATTTCGGAAATTGGTCGTTCATTGTTGATCATACAGCCACAACTTGGAATAACTGGAAAGTAGTACTGTATGACGTCAACTGCGTTTTTCTTAATTGATATTAGCTCCCATAGTATACAATATGCAATATACGAGACATGAGTTGTGCACAGACATGAAGATATACGTTCATATTATAGAATATCGTTTAAAGTCAGTAGTAGATAAGTTACTAACAGAGTCGCAGAACGAATTTCGAAAGGGGAGAAATATACAAGACCATATATTTAGTTATAATAAATAGTGGAAAAAGTTGAAACCCAAAATAACAGATATATCTAGATTCTATTGATTTGGAAAAGGTATCATAGTAAGAAGAGAAACTCTTTCGGTTATTTTAGAAAAAAAAAGATGTAAGTAATAAAATTGTAAAAATAATAAGACAAAGGATAAATACCAATACCGTCATGCAGACAATATGAAATCAAATACCTTCAAAATCTAAGTAGGACTAAGACAAAGCGAAAGTTTAAGTCCAACTTGTCTAACCAAGCCCAACAACTGTTTATAATATTGATGAATGAAATAATAGAGAAATGTAATATAAACAAACAGGATATAAAAATATGAAAAAAAAACAGAAACGTCAGAGGGAGTTTCAAAGATAATGTAAGAATAACAACAAATGATGAACAAACAAATAGAATATGATATAACAAAGATCGACAAGATGGAAAATAAGAAAAAATCTCAACATTGGACCAATGGAACGGAAGAGAAGAGAAAGGAGACAACTCAGTTTAAGTGAACCTAGGACGAATGTATCCGGCAAATACTTCAGAAGAAATAAAAAGAAAACCGTCGTTCGAAGCCCTAATGGTTCCATGACACAATATCTCCATCCTAAAGAAACAGGGTACGTTGTCGTTGTCCCGTCTGGACCACTTACAGTTGTCGTAAAACTGTTTTTTAACATTGCCTGCCAGTTTGCCTTTGTTGATTTTCCAAAAGGCACTGTTTCTACCACAATTTCCATGATATCACTCTATATAATGGTTTTCCAAGTTTTGATGATTACAGACTCATAGACAATAGTTTACGACTGAGAACCTGGGCAACTGCTATCTACCTTTAGTGACCGTTCACACTCAACTTCAAGCTTCTATCCAAATTCCACTAGACTATGTTAATTTGCAAAAAAAAACTGCAGTCCACTTTGGTGGCCTTGCACCTTGAACTGTGATGAAAGTGCAGGGAATTCATGGACTAGGGGTGTTTTTCAAAGCTTGAATGTTTCTTTGTAATAATTTGTAATAGTTTATGGATAGGGATATTAAAGCAGCTTCAATTCATTTTTGTGATCTTACAGCTTCAGCATTTCTATTAATACTTATTTAATGAGAGCGTATTGAAGTATATTTGAAAGCTAACGGTCCACATAATATGATGTTAGTGTAGCGTCATTTGTTTACTCAGTCAAAAGTCAATACGTTTTGAATATTGAAATCCCATAAGATCATTTTCATCATATTTTTGTTTTGACTTTCGAAAATAAAAAAAAACACAGCACAGGCTCATAGGAAATTGTGTGACTTCAGTAGGCGCCTATACGAAAATAGGTTTGTTTTCTATCCTGACTAGCTAAATGTTGAGAAAAAGTAGATGAAATTCTTAAAAATTTCGAGAAAAACCGACATATTATTATTTCTATGTACCTTGCCACACCACTACGCAACTTTGGAACATTGGCCATATAACAGAAAAACGGAATAGCGTGGAATATAGCGTATCAACAAGTGACTCAACAAATCAATCCTCTGTAAAAAAATCTCTGTATCCTCTGTATCCAAAATAGCTCTTCAGCAGCGGAGATCTCCCTCTATGAGAAGTTAAGGGACTATTCATGGAGCATTTTTGAGTTCATAAAAAAATTGTATTATTATCACTACATAGTATAAAATAAAGTCGCCTTTTCTGTCCCTATATCCCTATGTGCGCTTAAATCTTTAAAACTACGCAACGGATTTTGATGCGGTTTTTTTCAATAGATAGAGTGATTCAAGAGGAAGGTTTATATGTATAATACATGCATAATATACTAAGGCAACATTGCTAATTTTAGAGGTTTCTAACGTGATGTCGTAAATTAACCTATTTTTTAGGCTTATTTAGCAATTAGCAAAAACGCTGCCTAACCCTACGAGTTAGATCAAATTAATGTACTACAGTATTGTACACCATAAAAAGGTCTACAAAAAAGTCCGCGATGGTATATGTTTATCTTTTAGGGATAACCCACATTAACCATTTTTATTGTTTACTTTTTACGTGAGAAAATGGCTTATTTACGAAGCTATTTTAAGCAATACGGCATTAATCCTTATCGAATTAAGTACCTTAAATACAGTGTGCAATTTATATAGATCAATATGGTTCCTTACAGCATGTAAATTAAACAAATATTTTCGGAGATATTACAAATTTAAAATTTGCGTTTAAAAATGTGTAATGTAATAAAAATTGTATGAATTTAGATATTCCAAAGATAGCAGGAAATCTTCATAGTAAGTATAGGGGAAGAGGAATTGTTTTACTCCAAATTTAATGCGTGCAGGCCAAGGGCAGTAATGAATGAACCAAAAATACTGGATAGATTTTAATCATGTTTTCATTGAGTGACATAGGCATATATATTTTATGCCCGTGCAAAGTCGGAGCGGGCCGCTATGTTTTTATATACAACGTTCATATTTTTTCTGTAGTGTATTTAATTTAGTATCAGCATTGCACCCGTGCGAAGCCGGGGCGGGTCGCTAGTATATAATATATTATCATATTTAATTTATCTAACTTACTTATTAATTATATTAAATTATTTAAAGCCAATTTAAATTGATTTTAAATATAGTGAAACCTTGTGATACACCATTGTAAAGAACAAAAACTTCGAAACTATATTTTAAAACTCTGATTTAATTTTCTTTGAAGTAAAGATCTCAACTGACAGTATTCCTGGCAAATAAATGGTTTTCTTACGCGATAGTTCACGCCTCGATCGTGTGAAACCGCACTTTTTTAAAATAACCGCCTGTGCCACTAGCCACCACTTTTCTCTAATTTTTTTTAAATTTGTGTACTTGGCACGACCACGCGGTCCATTTATTGGAACAAAATGTGTAACGTACGGAACAGATGAATTAAAAACAAGTCAAGTCAATTTAAGTGTGTTAGAACGATATATTTTTATAGTGTTAAGCATCTCGTAGACAAGATAGATTACAGTAAAATAATAGACATCGTGTCGCAAAATACAACAGTCCTGACAAACAGAACAGCTTGGAAAGCCATTTTCTTTAACGTGAATATGTTAATCTAATCCTCTAACTAACCAGTTTAAGTTTTAATTACAATTGTTATATTTTTCTTGGCTCATTAGCACCTTACTACGGTCAAACGTCTGTCAGCCATCTATTATATCTTAATTAAACAGATTCTCTTCCAATTTATCAGCGTTTATGTTTAGAAAAATATATTTAGGTTATATAAGATAAAAATACACACAATATTAAAATTCTGGTTATAATTTAATTTTTGAGTTTTTTGGATCTATATAGCACATGGGCTGAAAAGTCCCTGACGTAACAAAGAAAATGCTTTTTTGTTCAAAATTGGCTTTATTTATCAACGTAATCTTCATCAAGAATCACACAACCATCGAACAGCTGTTAAAAATTGAGATCAACCTAGTCTCGTTATTGTGAACTGTGCTAAAACAAGTAGGATATGGCTCTGAAGAAGAATCCAACATAGCTCAGTGATGAAGTGTGATAATTACGTGATTGATACAATAAATGTCAATTATCGCGAACTGTACTGTAACTGTAACTGTAACGAGAGCGAAAGAGGAAAAATCAAATATTTATGGGCCTAAATAAAAAGCTGAAAGTCAGTGTTAGACAGACAAAAGTCATTACAACGTTAAAATGTTATTATACAAGTGTTATTCTAAAACTTTGGAGCTCTCCTAAGCTACAAAGGAAAAATAAACATACGAACGTTTAGAGTTCTGTTACCAGTTATAAAAATCTTACAAACTGAATTCTAATAAGTCTGTGATTAATTTGCAGAAATTTACAATAGATATAATAGCTTAAATGTAACAAATCAATTGAAAAGTCCACGGTCTCACACAAATACATATGTTTTTTAGTTAGCCCTAATCCTCAAAAGATGCGTGAATAAATTTGGCAGCTGTCTGATCATTAGTTTGTGAATTATAGCACTTTGAGTGAAGAAACTTTTGTTATTGTGAAAAAAGTGGATAAGAAGGAAATTCACGTGATGATAAAATATTGCTTTTTGAAGGGAAAAAATACAGTTGAAGCAAAAACTTGGCTTGATGTCGGGTTTCCGGATACTGTCCCAGGAAAATCAACCATCAAGGATTGGTATGCTAAGTTTAGACGTGGTGAAATGAGCAAGACGGTGAACGCAGTTGACGCCCAAAAGAGGTTGTTACAATGGATGAAACATGGCTCCATCATTTCACTCCGAAGTCCAATCGACAGTCATCCGAATGAACTGCACACGATGAACGCGCTCCAAAGCGTGGAAAACTCAACCGTCGGTTGACAAGGTTATGGCGTCTGCATTTTAGGATGTGCATGTAATAATTTTCAGTGACTACCTTGAAAAAGGAAGGACCATCAACAGCGACTATTATATAGCGTTATTGGAACTTTTGAAGGACGAAATCGCTGCTTCACCAGGACAATACAATTACTACTCGTCGACTCAGCTACGAACTGTTGTCCTATCCATCGTATTCACCAGATTTGGTACCCACCAACTATTTCCAGTTCTCAGATCTCAAAAGAATGCTCGATGGGAAGAAATTTTCGTCGAATGAAGAGATGATGGCCAAAACTGAGGCCTATTCTGAAGCAAACGATTTCTCATACTACAAAAATAGTATCGAAAAGTTGGAGGGTCGTTATACTGATGTATCACTCTTGAAGGGAATTATGTTGATTAAAAAAAATAATTTTGCTAAAAATATGTTTTTTACTATGGTAGGCCGGGGACCTTTCTATTGACCTGTTAATGTAATGCTGTTCTGTATTCATGTTAAAACTTTTTCTAAAAAATAAACAGAATTAAGAAGTATAGCCCTATTGCCGTCAAACTTATTATTACCTATGAAATTGATATTTGATTTTGAAAATTTATAGTGGTCATTTCAATAAAGTTGACAAAACTAACCAACCGAAGGTGTTGAAGAATTATCTTTAAAGGATTGCCATTGCCATCACGGGAGATTACTATTAATTTGAATTGATAAAAATGCGATGTAAACTTTTTAGACTATATGCTTATATGGGAAAATTTAAATGAGAACTCCTATTGCATCCACTATACTCAACATATATTGCTCTGTGCGATATATACTGATAGTACTTTTTTGTACTTTTATGCAAAAAACACGATTGAAATATTGGAAAAGATAATAAGTAACAGAATCTTAGTATTATTAAAAATTCTATTGATTTTGAAATCAACCCAATTACCTAGATTTAGTACACTTGATAAATATAACTCAACAAAACAAATAATTTAATATATTATAGATTCCAATATAAACACACTTACCCATGTTTATTTAATATTATTCTAAACTCAGTTAAAGCTATTAAGATACCAAAGAAAATACCGTTGTTACTACGCATAAAGACAACATTAAACAAACAAACAAAAAAATGGTTAATATAGATCGACCTTGAAACGTCAACTAGTTGTAAATTCCCGAAAACGGTACATAACGCAGCTGACAAAAAAACGCGGGTAAGGTTCAAAAATCGTGGAAAAACTCGACCGAACCGGAAGAGATCGAAGAAACAAAGGTATTATTTATGGGCACTCTGGTACAGACATGGTAATTGTTAGTTCAGGAAGTGGTCTCAGCGTTAATACCATTGATTTATCCTGTTTTATAATCTGTTGAGATCTGAAAAGGTTCGCTCGCATTTAAAACCGTGCTTCTGTGTTGGAACAATACGGGTCTTTTTTTACTTTGAATAAATTATTGTAATGCGATAGTTGTGTATCGTGAATTGCTATTCACGTCGAAGATAATGAAAGAACTGACCCAGACGTAAAATGCACACTTTTAATGCATATGACAACGTTATTTTTCCACTGGCAAACATAATATAACAAATTGCATGTCTTATAACTAGGAAATGAATTTGATACGGACTCCTTGTCGGCAAAACATTTATTAGATAACATTTTTCATAATTTAGTAAACATATATGCAAGTACAGACCAGGGTAGACATGGATAAATATAGCTATAAAGAATATTTTAATTTTCTATTAGATTTCTTTTTCCAATTATGTTTTCTCAGGAGTACACTACTATCACAAAGGGTGAATAGTCCCGGGCGTAGCAAAGAAAACGTTTTTTTTTGTTCAAAATTGGTTTTATTCATAAACGCAATCTGCATCAAGAGCCACATAATTCTTCCGCTCAGATGACGATCATTGTGACTCCGGACTTAAGTGATGAACCAATGTGTCATCCAATGTCACATATCGACACAAGAATTCCGGTTTCCTTAAACCTGGCCAAACAGCGCTCAGAATCATCTACACGTTCTTGTTTTTGGTTGTTTTGATGGAGTTTTCTTATAGTAAAACGCTCATACAATATAAAACGAACACGTTATTTTTTTTTTCGATTTTTCGATTATTCAAAATCATTTTGGTTTTTTTTTATGTTTTCTGGTTTTACAGCCTCATTTGGACGTCCACTGCGTTCTGCATCATCGGTGTTTCTACGACCACGTTTGAACTCAGCACATCAAACTTGTATCGTTGTTTCTGATGAAGCGGATGCCATCATGTAAAGCCATCATTGAAATGATGTAAATCATTTGTATGAAAGCTGCTAAAACTATGGAGAGGAATGATGACTTTTTCGAGTGTATAATATTTCTAATTAACTGAAATAATTAATTGGATAATCAACATGGATAAGGAATCTGGGTTAATACCTCATCGGTTCATAATTAACTAAGAATTAAACCTACACCAATATTTTGCAACATATACTGAGTATCAGTTTAAAGATCGCTTAAAAAAATATCTCCAGGGAGACATAGAATCCCATCATAGAATAAGGTCATAAGGTAACTGTGACTGTTCCGGTTGTTGAATTTGCACAGACCATGCTTTGGCCATATAACAGATTTGCACATATCTTTTAGAATTAACTCTGTTTTCAGCTGTAAAACGCGAATATCCCAATCCCGATCCAAATATTTGTAAATACAAGCGGTAGAAAGCAATATAAACCTCATGAAAAATAGTTCACCTTGTTGCATGTTGCCAACACTGCTTGCCTGTAAATGATTCGACGCGTATATATTGCTCAGTTTACATGCCGAGTCTTGTAGGTTATATTTCAATGTATTATACGCTTTATCTTGCGACATAAAGTGGTGTTATTACACCTTATTAATAACTAGATGTATACGTCAGGTGTTCATATAATTTTGCCTATTCCCTGTAAATATAAATATTTTTTTAATAGTTAAGTACGGATATAAATTTAAACTATAAATAAATATGTAACGAACGTAAAAACGAATCACTTTTCTCACTCTGATAAACAAATTCCGACAAGAAAAATAATTGACCCACATGTAGAATGAATATATTTTATTTAAAGAAAAACATATTATTATTAATATACATACTTTCCGCATCTATTACAGACTAAACATAATTTCCAAATGGATATATCAAAACTATGAAAAGTTTTTTGGCATGGCAATCTAACATATTTCATATCTTTCTTATTCTTATTATATTTCATTTCCGATAGACAATGTACTGAATAGTATATTCACATATATATTGTTATTAGAATAACGCTATATTTTCAACTAAAATCACTTAATATAATAACAGTAGACCTATTAACATCATTGGTTTTTTGGGTCCAACCGCTATATTTATATCTGAACAGTTGCATAGCACCAACAAAAGTTAAGAACGTATGCATATACACTCTAATAATTTTCAGATCTTTCATTCATCAAGGTATTCTATCACAGCATTCTAGTTCTTCAAAGCACTGTTGGAGCTTGCTCATTTCTTAACTAATAAGCTGGAAACAACTCTTCTTTGGGACAATAAATACCCAATATAAAATACCAGTTTAAAATACCAATCTATAATATTCTGATGTATTTATTATATTTTAAAAATATATTATTTCTACAGGAAATAAAGGTTGTCAAGGAAAAAAGGCCTTTTTCTATTCTTTTTTTAATTCGCCTGATACCTATTGTCGGCATAATCATCACCAACAACAAAATACAATTAGCAAAATATTAAGTTGTATGTGAAAGTATGAAAATAATTGTTTTTGCTTATTAATTATGAACTAGTGTGTGGTGTGTGCTCCTGTAGAAATCTAAATTAAACTATGAAAAGGTCATAAAATCCGCAAATTGTCGAAGTTGAAATGAGATTCGTTTCATATCTTACCTAATAATATTATACTTATACTTTTTCCCAATATAGATATATTAATAAACAATATAATTAACCTCAAACATTTGAATTTGTGAAATAAAAAATTGTAATAATCCGCCACAATATAGATTTACAAGGTATTCAAGCAAATTTCAAGTATTTCAAAACAAGGTGTCATTAAAAACTTTTAAGATCATCAAAGAAACAGCATTAAAGTGGCTTTCTGTCTTCACTGTTGTGATACACATGATATTAACTTATATAATGAACCGCTGTAAATCACATAGTAATTATCAACCGACTCTTTTCCCAAGAATAAATCACGCCTTCTAGTTTATTATTGCACTTCCGAACGTTAATTAAGAAATGTCTTCATATATTTCAAGCTATCGCACGGAACTCTAACCTATCCCATTTTCCTCCATCCCTTCTATTTTATATCTTATTTCGAGCTATTATCGAAATGGCAAATTAAAACAATATAAATTTCTTTATAAAATAATATTATTGATAAAAATATATTGTATTGTTTTATATTAATTGTATGTTTTTTTACTGGTTAAGGATTTAGGCCGAGGAGAAAATAATTTCGGTTTTGTTTAGGGTGATGTCAAATTGGCATATCTCTAGTAATATTTCACTCAGTCAAAAATACTTCAGTCGAAAATGATTAAGGAAATGTCCTTTTTTCATATACTGCGTTTATTCTACCAAAAATTGAAAAATACTGTGCAGGATTATCCAAAATTATATGATTATATGAACTTTGATGTCAATGATGATCTTTGCAGTCCAATCGCTAAAATGAAATCTAACCATTTCGTAAAAAAATCATTATAGACACAAGAAGTTTTAGAAAATCAATTAATCCAATTTTTCGACCAAGAATATCAGATCCTCTAAAATGGTTATACCAGAAAAGTAACAAGGTCAGAAAACATACAAAAAGTGGAAACTTTTTTACCTATCCCGTTATTTTATTTAAAAATATTAATTTCATTAATCACTAATTAATTAATAGCTCCGTTATCATCTTTTTATACGTCTATAGTATATTAATGACAAAATATTAATAATTAATAATAAAAATTTATTGTGTAACAAGATAGATATAAGATACTGTGGCAGTATTAATGTCACCCAATACGAATTACTAAAATAAATAATTTAAAGTGTATTCTATTTTCCGAGGTGATTAGCAATAGGACTATAAAACAAGGATAGCCAAAAAAAACTGCTGAACGTTAATCCAACCAATTAATAGCAATGTCAGAAAAAAAATTAAAAATTATATAAGTGTTTAATAAGGGAATGTGATTATATTTGATGACCTCGATGAAAAATCTGAAAACTGTTCGAAAATATTTCTCTAATATAAACCAGTTTAATCTAGATTTATGACAAAAGTGTTTCATTCATTTTAAGTATCTAATCATCAGTGAAAATGTACACAAATTGAGTGTAAGAAAATAGACAATTACAAATAATGTTAAAATAAACACAGATTGGATTTACACATAATGTCGATGAAATGACATACACTATATACTTTATATAAGTTCGTGTGCTTTGGTTCGCTTCAATCTCCTGATATATTGCGCGGTCGCCAGTAGATGTTTTGCTTCCATGTTTCTTTTCTTTCATTATAAACTTCTTTCATATTTTGCTTCGAAACATTGGATAATTTCGTATGGTTCTTCATTGGTTGCGTAGCAATAACCATTGGTAATTAATCAAGGAACTTTGTTTTGACAGCTTTGAATTACAAATAGTTTTTTTATTCATATTATTATTAAGTCCTTTATTATTCACTGATAACCAATCTCTTTGGTCTTATATCAAGTTGGGAATATGTCTGGACTAAACAGTGCGGTAACTTGTTTAATTGGCATCAATATTCTTGTAATAACCGACATTTAAACAGAATACAAGACTTCAGACATCGATGACATGAAAGTTAATCCTCTTAAACACTCAATTATTCTAAAAAAAAATTTGATTGTTTAAACTGTCTATAAATTTATGAAAATTACAAAAATCATGAAAAGTTAAAATGAGTAACATGAAGTAAAACTAATTTAAATGTACCATACAATCAGCATCTTTATATAAATTTTTATGGAACGCTGACTCTATAGTTAACAATAAATACATAAATATCATGTCAAAAACTGCTCTTCCGGCAAACAAATGACATACAATATTTTAATTTTGACCTGCAAATATAATATGTGGCACAAGAAATATCCTTTGATTTGTTATTAAGAGATGCTGTTTTGGAGCCCAATAATAACATTAAAATGTCGATCGATCCGTTTACTACTATATTTCATTTCTCATTTTTAAATATATGATGTCAAAATTAATATAAAGTTTCATAAATATTCACGTTTGGCTGAACACAATCCAGTAAAAACAGGATAATCCAACATAATATTTTACGTTAAGATATAAGAAGTTCATTTCCAAGCATTTTTAATATTTTTAGGCAGGGTTATACATTAGCGTTAATTACGTTTAAACTTAAGCTTATCTTAATGCATTAATAAACATCATTTGCAAATTGAATTTGTACATTTATTTAGTGGTATTGGTGCGAATCTAGGGATGAAACTGGGAATCGCTACCAACTACAATTAATGTGATTGAACCATGAAATTATGAAAAATATTTCAAAAAATAATATATTTTTTCAGTACTATAATGTTTGTCCCTCAACATCGATTAAAAATTAATTGGATACTCCGCTTGACTACTTCTTGGTCATTGACGCACATAACCTGGGAGCAACAGTATATCTCTTATTAAAATTGCAAACATATGAGTTCATGGATCACATTCCAAGACAAAAACTTGTTTCCAACGATATGCCAAAAAGTAATTCCTAGCGCTAGGAATATTGTTAATAAAGAATTTTTAAATTTGGTTTCAAATAGTTAATAAACTATTTTTTCAATTTTTAATTTTAATTGTTAAACTTTTTCAAGCATATTACTATGGGTCTATTAGTTTATTATATTATTGAGTTTGTTAAATATATTTGGGACCTAAGCCGGTATTCTCCAAGGAGATGTCTCTCCACTGCTTTTCGACATAATGGTGGATGCAATTATGCAAAAAGCTTTTAAAAATAGACATAGCAATCAATATGATACTACATACAAATGTTGAGACTTCCAGCATTCTTAATCATATAGTTCGCACTGTAGAGCGAGCCAGGATTTAGAAATAATTTAGAAAAAAACAAAATCTTGTCCATTAACAGAAGGGCGTACTTCTGCAGGTATTTGGAATCAGTAATAATCAAGAAATAATAGAGCTGAAATATCACAATCAAGACTAAAATTAGCTTCTTTCGAATGTCTTTCAGTATAGTTCCAAGTTTGGACATTGTCACAGTCTGGCAACTGTAATCTGATAAGATTGAGATCTTTCAAATGTGATGCTTAAGGCAAGTCATATAGGTATCGCTCCGAGATCGAATTAGAAATGAAGTAATTGGTTTAAAATGCGACAATCAGTGCACACTTAGGGAAGAAGCAATCTCAAATATGGAAGACTAACATTGTCCAAGGCCGGAATAGTTGCGGTCGATCGTTAACGATCAAAGTACACATATGTTCGAAGAAATCTTGCGGCACTAAGAGCACCGTATTGATTGAGAAGTAAACACTACTCTCCAGCGCAGGCTAGAGATTGCTGGTGATTTTTTTAATTGAAAATACTTCTATTAATTCTAACGCCTACTAATAGGAAGTTAGACAAACAAATTCTGATTAATGTATCATTCTTATTTATTAAAAACTTTTTATAATTAATTACCACGGTAAATGCGGTATCCAGTTAATATTATCAGGTAAAATAATATTCCTTTATATATATTCAATCATATTGTTAAAATTTATTATATGTATGCCTTATAATTATTTATAATTATAAGGCATACTCATTCATTATATTTCAAAACTAATTACTTACATTTCATATTTATTATAGTATAAGGCCGTAGTTTAATTTATTACTTTATTTGTTGAAAAATTATTAATAACTCAGATAGATAACTAAATATTCATTTTTTAACATAATGCATCCCAATATCGAGAACATTGAGGTTTAATGCAAAGACAGTTAGACGATCTAGTATAAACTAGAAAATGGTTAGTATTAAATAGCTTCGGACTACAAGTTTTTAGACTTTTTATATCAAGGCTGTTCTCTCATAATTGTTATGGTAATAGGTTCTAAAAGGTTTCTAATTTGTACAAAAAAAAGTACGAGTCAGTATCGATTTTCTAAAGTACATAAAAAAGTTTAATCAGTGTAGTAATTATATTTTATGGACGAAAATAATTTTGATAATAGTATCTATAAATATTAACTACATGACTTAATGGTAAATTGACTATTATTAGTTAATAACCCATAATGGCTTTACTATTTTACCAAAATAAATTCCAAATCTCATCAAAACAATCATCAGCCTTTTTGGATTTTTAAAATCAAAAGAGTATATTACTTTGTGTAAAATTAATTCAATTAACTACATAAGGTGAGCTTAAATTTAAAATTAATTAACGCCAACGTTGTATAATCTTGTCTAAAAATAATAACAATTTTAGAGTAAAATGAAAATTTTGTATCCTAACGTAAAATATTATATTGAGCTATCCTGTTTTTACCGGATTGTGTTCAGCCAAACGTGAATATTTATGAAACTTTATGTCAAAAATTGGGACCCCATATATTTAAGTGAGATATGAAATATAGTAGTAAATAGTCAAGGCTCGATCGGCATCGATTTAATGTTATTATTAGGCTCACAAAACAGAATCTTTAAATACTTTATGTCGTTTGTTTATCAGAAGAGTAGTTTTTGACAGGATGTTGCATTTTAGTTATGATACATGAACACAGTAAATAATTCTATACGTATAGTATCAGACTTATACAATTGATGCCAACTATGAAGTGATCATACCACAAAAATGTTCTAAAGATACTGATTACGTGGTACATTCAAATTATTTATTACTTGCTATTAATTATATATCATATATTATTATTATATTAACGCTACTCATTTTAACTTTTCATGATTTTTATAATTCATATAAATTCATACAGGCAAAAGGCAATTTAATTAATTAAAACAATTAACTGCCATTTGACCGATGTTGATAGTTCGCTTGTTTTTAAATCTCGTTTATTACAAAACTATTAATTCATTTGTAGTCACACTCATTATTTAAAAAATACTCCCAATTTCACCTAAGATCAAAAATATTGGTTTATCAGTCACTAATAAAACGTATTTGGACTCAACGTATGCATATATGATGTTGCACAAAGCCATAAAACCAAGCAATTCAACACTGACTTATGGATGAAAAAAACTAAAAAACATATGGATTTAATTCCAGTAGCGCCATCTATGTGTCAGGCCGAGAACTTTTCAATTGACTTGTTATATGTACTCAAGTAGATCACCTATAATATTAATTATGGCAATGGTATAGAAAAAAAAACATTTAACGAAATTAATTATTATCGAACCTTTTATTGAACATCAACTAGTTTATACTAGATTGTACAGTTAAGTTTAATTATCATTCGTTAAATTAATGATTGATGATGACTACATTAATTGTTAAACAGTAATTTTATTTCATTCTAATTTACCGACTACATTAAAGAATATAAAGGATAATATTGAAATATAGTTTTAATATACTGTAGCTATATAAATTTTTTAGAAAGAAAAGAGGTGATAACCAATGTTTGCACATTAAAGATTTATATAATAGTATCTTATTTCTCATAATAAAAACAATTCATAACAAAAAAGGGTGTGAAGAAAGATTGTTTCCATATCTTTAAAAAACTAAGACGTGACAACTAAAAATATAATTATAAAAAGTATGAAAACAAATTTAGCATAAACGAATATTTTTGAAACAAGTACTAATTCAAAAAGGAAACATTAAAAATATGTAATAATAGACGCTTTGTTAACCCATGAAGTAGAAGATAAAATAAGGATGGTCCTTGCATGTACTTTGATCAATGATATATCTAAATATATTGGTGAAGATGTGAAGTATCAATGAACAATTAAACTACCTAACCGTACTGTTAAATCATTTGACTTTTCTCTACCTGATATCATAGTTCTTTATTTGGTATTATTGAGTTAATCATGGAACGCTCAATATTGAATTTTCAAAATTTATAATTTTTGTTGTTATATTTGAATAAATATACTGCGAAGTTCATTAAACACTTTTGAAAACTCATGGTGATGCTGCTTCCTCATATCCCAATTGTCGGTTTTGCTTTCAACGATTTAAAAATGGTGCTTTTGATGTCAATGCTTCGAAGATTGCAAGTTGCAAAACTTATTGAGCGAAGACCTATTTTAGAAACCGAAATCTTTTTCAAGTCCGTTAGTAGTTGATGAATAAACTCTTTCTAGATGTTTACTTGCGATTGAGGAGATTTAAAACGGGGCAAAGTGAGGAATTGACTGAAAATTTCACTGACAACTGAAGTTTCATTACCGCAGACGTCTACCAACGACAACATTTTGCTGCAAAAAGGACCAATAATAGTGAGTAACAGGCGCAAACTCATCCTATCGTTTGGTAACTATCGATAGTTGAATAACTACCAAAAAAACTTAATTATTTCGGTATGAGCATGGTATTGCCATATTACGAAAATTTAGAATTTAGAGACAAAATATTTTAATTAATATATATTGTATACTTTTTTTAAATACATGCCTTTTCAAAGAAAAGAAATCATCAGAATAAATGCAAGCAACTAGTAGTCTGCTGTAGATGATAAAACATGCTTTTGCTGTATTGTATTAAACTTATGTGATTATATTCTCTAAAGATTCTTCTAAAGATTTGATTTCTTTAGAAATTCGCCAAGCGGTTTTATTATGAACATTATTTAGAGTTTAATTCATTTTATATTATTTAATATTTATGTATAAAGAGTTTTACTTTAACACTACGAAAAATACAGGTTATGTACAAACAGAAACTCAACGTTAAATTGGCTATTTTATCTGAGTTGTCATGGAAACTCCCGATAATTTTGAGTCATAGAAAGCCGTAATGTCAAGTATTTAAATATATACCTACTTTTCTACGAGGTCTGTCTTGTTTGTGCTAGATCGACCATTCATAACAATAGTTTTTCATCAAACATTCAATCACCTGTAAATATTTATATCATTGAATGTCAACAAAATATGTGGAATCATCGTGAGCAAAAATAAATTAGGAAACTGCTCGGGTACCGAGTTTATGTAGAAATGGCGAGGAAAAGTGTTGGACACAATCCAAAACTAAAAATGTGATAAATTCTACATCGAGCAACGTCGACACAAAAAATGTATTGCTTTGACTGTGGCATATTTATAGTGATCCAAACGACAAATTTTTTGTAATAAATCTTAAAAAAATGCGGTTATATCGGCCTTCATTAATATATCCGACTAGATATTCAAAAAATAGAAGTTTATGTATAATTGTATGTACAATATTCAGGTGTTAAAATAATTCTACATATACATATTTGAGGCATGGGAGAAATAAAAAATCAGAAGCAGTTAAACCTGAAATAACTATTACTAGCCTAAAGCTGGGAGTTAAAATATTTTTTAATTATCACAAAAAAGTGATGCTACTCGCTTTAAAATTAAAGAGGTAATTCAAGAGATTGATGGGAAATATTTAATATCTTGTTTTGATTCATGATCAATGTGATTTAAGTTTTTTAAATTAAAAGCAAACATAGCAAATGAATTAGACAAATAAAATTAAAATTCACAAAAAAATTGGAAGTAGTTTTCCAATAACCCAACAGAGAAAGGAATACAGTTGGCAATTATTCGAACATACAAGTTATAAAACAACCTAATAAGTAAAACATATACAGAAAGATTATAGAAATTTGACAGACAGATGGACGCATACCGCAAACAAATAAACAAAGAGAGCAACTTTGGTGAATTTCAATATTTGATGCAGCGACCGGTGGTAATAACAAAAGAAAGTTTGACCAAAAACAAAGAAACCCATGATATCCTAAAGAAATGAAATTAGAAATAAAACAAAAGATGAAGATATGGAGAAACTTCCTGAACTAAAAGACAACTGAAAACTATGAAATATATAACAAAAGCAATAAATGACAAAAAAGGCAAAGAATAAAACACAAATACAATGTGATAAGTGGATAGACACAATCAGTAAAGAAAACCAGTAAATTTTTACAAAGTTTAAAAAAAAATTACAGAAAATAAAAATCGCGTAATTATGGACACATCATAAGTCAATATATGAAACTCAAACCAACTAATAAGAAAGAAGAGTGAGAGCACAGAGTGATGCAAATCAAGAAAGTACAGATGTAATGACGAAAGGGGGCTTTAAAAAATGGGTAAAAGGCATCTGAGATAATATTGTAAATTTACAATACAGTATGGGAAAAGAACAAATCCCATAAAATTGGCAAATAGCAACAATTGTTATGATACATAAAAAGTAAAATATAAGCGACTGCAATAATAATAGAGGAAAATCTTTGCTGTGCATTACTAAGAAAATATATGAATAAATAACAGAAAATCATCTAAAGCTAGCAATAGATAAGATATTCGTCGGTAGATATAAAGCTGATTCCAAAAAGAAAAAAGTACACAAAACCACACAACTACGCAGACCCACCAAGATCAAGACCAATAGTCACAAAAATAAGGTCCAAGAAAGAACTAGCAATCATATATTTGCAATAGGTTATGATTAATAAGGTAATACAATAGATTATGTTGAAACAAAGAGAAAAATTTTAAAAATTGAACAAAGGCAAATGCTGTATTCAACACTTTCAACACTGTAAACAAACAATATATAAACAGACTTGTAGCAGATTTTTACTAAAATTTCTGTGACAGATACCATGACGTTGATATATTTGCATTGTGGTTTATCCAGGTAACTTACTACTATTTACTTGATCAACCCATTTTTGGAAAGGAGCGAGATCATTATTTGGGAAACGATAGTAGATTTTTACCCCGGAACACTACATCTTTTACTACATTGACGCATTTTCATCATTTTTTAAATTATTACTCCATAATAATTAATATAAAACAGAAATTATGCACAACGTAAAACGAAGATTTCTTGATCTAAACAAAAACCAAAACCTTCAAACCACAAACTTAAAAATGGACGCCCATAGAAAATGCTGACTTCACGCAATTTGATCGACCAGGCACGTTCTATGTTAGTGGCGGCACCATTAATTTAAACTAGCCAATCACAATTTGCGATCGCAGCGCTACCATTGATTGAACTAAACAAAACATTTCCTCAAGGTCGCCTATACCGTGAAATGTCTATTTTTTCTATGATTGATAACAACTAATAGAATCAACAGAAAGCCTTAAGCAGATGGAAAACGGTATCAAGGCAATATAGAAAGATACTGAACAAAAGAAAAACCAAATATTACTCATGGGAGAAAAGGTAAATGTAGAAGAAGCAAATTTATTTAAATAATATTCGAATGGAAATTCGTAACTGATTAAAAACGAAGTTAATGACAGAATTGGTAAAACTATACATTTATACTTGGCCTTTAATCAAGTTATTAACAAAAAGGAGATATCATATAACATCGAGATAACCAGGAACAACGATTTCTGTTGTATCAGCAACTAAATTGGTTAAGACTAGATGTCTTTTCAGACAGCCTCAGAATAATCAGACATACATGATTATTTAAACAATAGATCTAGTCCATATAAACCTTGTAGTTAAGTTTGTAAACATACAGCTATAAATATATATTTGCATATAAATCTAAAATAATTAACCCATCGAAAATAAACTAACATTCTAACTAAAATAAACATAGTTCGTCATCATATTCATATTTGATTATTTAATATATACACATTCCTCACCTAACGTACATGCCAAAAAACTTGATTCATAACAATCAAATATTGAATGTTTCTATTTGAAACAATTATATCTATTATAGGCTGCATACCAATATACATTAACAAACAAAGACTTTCCTTCCTCGAAAAAAAAAGTAGAATGATATTAAAAAATCCACACACTTTGATAATCATGCTAATAGCAAATGATCTTGGTTTATATACAGGGGTTACACCCAATTTCGATTTAAATTAGACTTTTAATTTAGTTTAATATAATACATTATTTTAGGAGAAAAAAGAGGCTACTTCTTGAAAGGCGATACAAAATAACTAAAAGACTTAAATCTATTCCTTAATATAAGCACCCCTTCACTTCGCCACGCCTTCACAGTTTTCGTAGTCAAACCAGAGCATAAAGTAACCTTCACCAATTCCACTCAAATTTTTACTTTTATATCTATGGTAGTGCTGCTTCTCTTATAAAAAAACAGACAACATGAATGTGTTTATATACTATACCTTTGATATTATTTTCTGGACACTGCCAATAATGTACATTTAATCATACTTTTCATTTGTAATGTAGGAACCTTGAGGTATGTCGAATTTTACATCGTGGAATAACGGTCTATAAAATACCCAAAAATATAATACCAGATGTTGAACACGGGCGGGGTGCCAGCAGCGCCAACTAGAACCCGATAACGAATAGCTGATGACAACCCGGAGACGTTTATCTGGGATGTTATTGAAGAGTATTTCGATTCATTTAGTGTTCAATCCTCGTTTGGTTTAGACGTGCCACCATCGACTGCCATCCGTTTTATCTAATTGTATTTTTCAGATTTTTTTATATAGCCAATAAATAACGGTCACATAATGTAAACACCACTGTTTCATTTCGTTTTACCTCCATTCACCTAGCCACATCATTTACTCTAAAGTAACAATCCCTACATGGCTATCCTTTTACAACATCGCACCTACCGAAACTACGTCATATTGCTTAGTGTTTTCATATTATTTAAAATAAATAAACTTTTGTTCCTTAGCTTTCTACAAAATTATAACACTATTAAGTAAATAGTAGTAGTAAATTATAACATTTTATCTATAAATCACACTTTATGAGCGTATTGTCTACTGCTAATTTTCTCTCTTAAGTAATAGAGAATTATATAACTAATCTAGGAATAATGTAAACATAAAATTAAGAAAAAAATACCACCTAACCGCTACTCTCATAAACAACAACGCGTGGAAACTAGCCACTGAAGTGATAAACAGGAATATAGGATATATGGAAATATTTGAAAAAACGCAAGAGTATGGAAGTGGTGTAGACTACTGTATGCTCATTAACAATCGCGTAATGGAACACCGCCCTCCTAAAGAAACGACCAGTGGATCTTGTCCCATCTGAACAGTTTATAGTTGCAAAAATTTATGAGTATCATCTGTATCTTTGTCCGCCAGTTTGTCTTTGTTGGTCATCTGAATAGCACTGTTTCTACCCAAATTTTCTAAGTTTCCAAATTCCAATAGTTTACGGCTTAGAAAATGAGCTACTCCTTTCCCATGAGTAGTTCAGTAGACTATGTTAATTCTCAGCAACTTCAGCCTGCCTTTCGTGGCCTTACACCCTGAAATGTGATGCATGGACCGGGAATTCACGACTTGGAAGTGTTCCTCAAAACTTTAATGTTTGCTAATTGGAATACTTATTGTTGGTAGGGGTCCCTCGGCATCTTCAATCTGCCTTTTGTGACCTTACAAGTTTTTCTTCTTGGTAATTAATTTGATTCCGATTAATTGAATGATTTAAAAAGAGAACAGTCTTATGATCTCCCCGGAATTGCAATCTAGGAATCACGATTGTTTAATGATTAACGGAAAATGTTCCAAAGATATAATTTATCAAAACTATAGTATGAAATAAAAAATTATTACAATAATAAAATATGTTAAACATATATAGAACTTTAAAATCAACCATCGTATATCGCTAAAGACAAAAGAAATAATATTAATCATAAAATTTCTCATTAAATCAAAATAATACTTGATTAAGTCGGCGTAAGAATTATTAGTAAACAAAAGAACGCGCATAGGTATCGAACCAACACGGTTTTCAAAACCCCAGTCACACTTGTTACGTTAATTAAACAATACGAAGTGTTCAATGCCAAATTTTAATTGCAAAATCGAAAATCTATTTATAGCATCAACGCTAAATATATAATTGTTGGTAACGATATTTTATAATATATATATGTATATACCACTTAATTACTGTTTAATGCAAAGACACTCGATTTTCACTCTGACTTTGTTTTGTATTTATATAATTACCTATTATTATATATAAAATAATAATAAAATATTAATAATTATGGCTTTTTTTTCTTGAAAATTATGAATATTGAATATTTTTCATATTTGAGGTTTTTTCATAGTTTTCGAAGCGAATTTATTCATATAAACCTATTTCAAACGCTAGTCAATCGATGCCCCCCTATTTTCTGGTAAACCCGTAATTCCAACATCGTAGGACTTCCGAAATTTCTGGGTGAGGACATGAACCAAGAGATTTAAACAACTCTCCGCTGAAAGCACTTTTTATCATTAAGAGAGTGACTGAAACAAAGGGTAATCGAACGTGGCAAGGTGCCCACATGATATATGTTAGTTTACCTCGATATTTTAAAAATCTTCGTCGACTTTTTCATCGATTGGTTAAAATTTCCGAAAAAAAAACAAACCAATTTTAACATTATCACACTAATGAGCCTGCTGTTGATTCATTGAATAATAATTATTTGAGATATGTGACGTTAAAATCACGTCTTAGACAGACGATAGTAAAAAACCTCTCCATCCATGCCTATACAAATTTCTATTGACTAGGACTGCACATACGCACTTGTCTAATCTAGCCTGACAGTTTTCACAACTTGCGTCCTTTTCTACCACGCTTTTCGTACCACAGTCTTAGTTGTGGATAGATGTCATTTTTAGGTTAATTTTGTATTTATATTTTGTTGAGGTAATATAATACGAAAATAAGTGTATAAGGTATGAATTATTAATAAAATATTATCATTTTATAACACTAATTTTGTTAATTTAACCATTTTTTTCTAACAACCATCCTTGAAGACTTCACCTGACTGCAAAATCTGCTAAACATCCGTGAAATCATTTTTTTCTGTGAATCCGACCACATCTAAAACTCCTAGAATCAACACAAATAATATGACAATAGTCTGAACAATCTTCTGAAAACAAATACACTGAAGAGGAATGTTAAGATAAACGTTGAAAAACATTCGTTAGATGAAGTAAGGAATGTATGCAGAATAATTTTGAATCTTGAAAGACCAAATGCTAGTAACTCTAAAGATAGAATAATTATTAGAGTCCATAAGAGAGCAGAACTTACAAAAGATAAGTAGAAAATACATAGTTCTACAACATGCAGGCAAATTTGAAATAAAACATTACAATAAAACATACAATGTAAATATCAATGAAATCTGCGAGAATAGTGGTATAACGTCGTATTGTAGAGTGTCTATAGTCACTTTCTAATAAGTACACCTTATATTTACACTATGCTGAAAATTCATGATACTTCGTTAGCTTTTGGCTTCGTTATAACTATTTTCTTCGTTTGAAATATCTGTAAAATTAGAAAGATATAAGTATAATAACAAACAGACAGAAAACGTATACAAACATGACCATATTTCATTCTTATCTTCGCAATAATTTTCAAATAAGTTCTGTTTCCATATTATTTAATATGTCCTTTGTTCCATAATATTCTACAAAATTAGTGTTATAAAGTGATAATATTTTACTAATAATTCATACCTTATACCAATATTTTCGCATTATCTGCTGCTAATTTTGTGTATGAAATAATTATTTGACCTCGACAAAAAATATAAATAGAAAATTAACCTAAAAATGTCCAATCCTTTGTTAAATAACAATCTACACAATTATAGTGTTATAAAATGATAATATTTTACTAATAAATTATATCTTATATACTTATTTTCACATTATCTGCTGCTAATTTTGTCTATGAAATAATTATATTACCTCAACAAAATTAACCTAAAAATGACATCTAATCATAACTAAGACTATGATCCGAAAGGCGTAGTAGAAAAGGACGCGAGGTGAAAACTGTCAGGCTAGATTAAACAAGTGTGCATGTGCAGTCCTAGCCAATAGAAACTTATATAGCCATGGATGGAGAGGTCTTTTACTGTCATCTCTATTAGGCAAAACCGAATTTTTAATTCTTGTTTTCCAACAACCTTATATGTTCCAAATATTCATTCGTAATATGCTCAAATTCTACAATATGCATTTAATGAAAATTTTCAAGATTTGTCTAGAGACATATTACCTTATGACCCATATATTATAATAGGAACCAAACAGTTAGAGTTTCTAAAATGTCTATAACAATATTTATAATAATGACAAATATCCATTTCTTATAAATCTTTTTTAATAATAGAAAAAAATGTATGATATTTTACGCCAAAACACGGGTATTAAAGATAATAATAATAAGTTAAAACCCCCAATTCTTCCCACAATGACCATGACCACGATATATCAAAGATGACTTCTTGGAAGGAGCGAAACATTATTTTAATTCATGGAATTAAATTTAACGTTATAATAAAACATGAATGAGGATTATTTCAGGTTTGAGATGGTAAATTACTGTTTGTTTAAGTTTACATTGATTAAAATCATATTTCTTGCATGTAATGCTCAGTAACAATTGAGTTTGTATTTAGTAGACACAAAGAAATAATTTATAATCATCTATATATCATGTTTTATTTTGTACTTACATATACATACATATATAATAAAGATCAATTAAAAAGTACTACCATAGTAAAACACATTTTTTTCGCAAATTTTTTTTTTTTTTATTCAAAACTAGCTACCATCCAACTTTTCGATACCATTTTTGTAGTACGATTTGTGCTTTGCTTCAAAATAGGCCTCTGTTTCGGCGGTTACCTTTATTCGACGAAAATTTCTTCCCAGCGAGCATTCTTTTGAGATCTGAGAACAGAAAATAGTCGCTGAGGGCCAGATCTGGAGAATACGGTGCATGAGGAAGCAATTCGAACCCAATTCATGGATTTTTTAAAGGTAGTCAATGAAAATTATTCCATGAGCATCCCAAAATACAGACGCCATAACCTTGCCAGCCGACTGTTGCGTTTTCCCACGCTTTGGAACGGGACCATCATGTTGAAGCCATGTTTCATCTATTGTAACATATCGACACAAAATCGCGGGTTTATTTCGCTTGGTCATCTTCAAACACTGCTCTGAATCATCAACTCGTAGTTGTTTTTGGTCAAGTTAGCTCGCGCGCCACCCACTTTACACGCATCTTTTGAGGGTTAGGGTTAACTAAAAAACATATGGATTAAATTCTAGTAGCGCCATCTATGAGTCAGGCCGGGGTATTTTCAATTGACCTCTTAGAAGTTATAAAACATATAATTCATTAAAATAAATTATCATATCAACTATTGTATTATAAGACTTTAATAAATCGAGACGCCTCTATCAGATATTTAAGAGCTATGAAAGTTATCAGGAATATAACTAGATATTAGATGATATTCGAATAGAAAGATTTACCAGAAAAACATTCAGCAATATATGAAACATTATTTGATAAATACAAAAAGAAGTAATTCCTGCATTCTGATGATAAAATATTATACCTACTTCGCCTACTTATTATACTACTAATTATATTCTGTCAAAAGTAAAACTACACGATTCCTGATTGTAAGCAATAGTTATTTTCATTAAAAATAATAGCATAAATTGTGATCACCAAAAAACAACGGCCAATGATAGAAAATCAAGCGCAATTTAAATTATAATGTTTACCATGCATCGAGTTGTATAACACAATAACTATTAAATAATATGTCACCTCGGGAGGTTGTGAAATTGTTACACTTTCACTAGTCGTGGTATTCAACAAGCTGCTTCATTTTCTATTGCTCAATTTTTGGTTCTTCCGCAAAACAAACACAAACCTACCGTAGTAATAAAGCAGATGACACCTTTTAACAAAATAATAATTTATTTAAATATAATCTCAGTAGACTATGCGGTTCAATTGTCCCTACACTTATATGGGTCCTGGTAGCTTGCCTCATGTTAAAGCAAATATGGAAGTTATTAATAAAATATTAAATCCTTGCTGGTTTAATAGAATACGTTCATTGAATTCAAATAAATATCTATAAGCTAATACATATGTGGAGATCACTATTTATTTATTTGGTGTAATAGGATTTTATATTAATAAAAAATTCACATATTGTCTTACAAACCTCCCTAATTTAGGCAACCAATATTTCGCATTAGCGATTAAAATATTTTATTATACTTTCTTAATAACCTAAAAACGGTTATACACCGTTTTACTTATAATATATTGGCAGTTCTAAAAATTAACACGCATTGAAAATTCTTTTTTTTTACTTTGGTGGCATAAAAATATTATTATATTTAAATCCTTTCTATTAAAATAAAATATATATGTTGAATTAAGTTGACGTAAGTTCTTGTATATATATATATATATATATATATATATATATATATATATATATATATATATATATATATATATATATATATATATATATCAAAATAATATAATAATATATTTAAAATAAATAAATCTCCATCTTTTATGTTTTCTTTAAGCCATCTTTAAAATTGGTACAATTAATTTAGACAACCCACCTTACAGATATATTTAAAGCATTTTAATTAATAATGGTTAAAACGCATAATTAATCAATTGCATGTTTTTGATACCAAATAGGATAATATTGCATTATATAATAAAATATAATTTAAAATCAATTACTTTTTAAAATAGTTCCATCACATTATCAAAAAATCAATATATATGCAAAAATGGTATATGCAAAAAATCGCTGGCCATTATTCGTTGTAATACTTATGATGAAATCTACGAAGAATTCTAAACTATACCTAGAAGGTTTACCATAGACGTACTTAAAAACGAAACTTTTAAATAATCGACAAAAACTAAATTGTGTTTATTTTTAGAACATACCAAATTAATTTAAATTTATTTGTGTTATTTGCTCAATATGTTTAGCTTCATAACTTCAAAACTGCTGCAAGGTGATCCTTCTACCCCTGCTATAGCCATGGATTACAATTCTGTCAGAAGAGGGTTGTATATTTTTGTTTGTGATTGTTTCTAATTGTGATTGTTCATGGAGAAAGAACGATAACAAGTAAAATCAGATCAGGAAAATCTTCCCAGGGATGCTAATAAACAGGCTGGAATGCCAAGAATCGTAGTTCGGAACCAGCATTAAACAGTAGGTCGAGTCATTAAACATCTAATAATAATGCTTTTATCTGTCATTCAAAAAATAAATTATCAGCTTGGATTAGAATGATGTGATTACAGTAAAAAATAAACTAAAAATAAAATTTAAAAAAATGTCAACACGCCAACCCCTTTAATGCTAAACCAATATAAAAACAACACACATGAATAGACAATTTAGCCATAATTTAGACATTTCAAAACAAATTATGGAGTATTATTAACGTTATGTCGTACATCAAAAATAATTATCTATATAGATACTTGGAAATGGATATCATTAATCGCCATCATCATCAGACTTCATCTTATCAATACCGACGCAATCCAGCTTTTTTACAACGCGAAAGATGACTGAACTAATATATTATTGTGTTAGTGGAAAAACAGATCCTAGGGCTAATCTATACGACAATATTAATGTATATCTAATATTATCCATTAAACAAATGTCTAAATTTAATTTAATAAAATTGAGTTTAAGATCATCGTAATCTGTCTATTTTTCATTACCAGTGGTAATTAAAACCAATTCTTTTGCTCTTATGGTATTTTACAAATTATCTCTGAACATTCATCAATTTATTTCAATAAATTGTTATAGTATCCAATGTGCTTGTTTATATACCACTCCCATCTTCTTTAAATTTTGGGAAGTACAGTTTTGAGTAATATTTATTATAGTGACCAATCTGATTATAATTTTTATAAATCTTTCTGAGTAATACTTTGAATGCTAAGTCTTCGTAATTTTCAGTAACTGTGCAGTAACTTTTTATATTTCGATAGTTCTTTTCTTGTAATAAAATTATGTAATACATTTTCCCACAATGTTTCACATAAGTTTATGTTTTATTAGACTAAAATTAATAAAGTAAATTATTGTTTTGTTTGTAACAAATGTTATTAACAACGTATACATTTATTCCAGACACAATTACTAAAACCCAAACTGTTTATTTATATTTAGTTTATCCCTTTCATATTAATCCTCCTTGGACTGAAGCTATTAATGCCAATATTTCTATAATTTGCAAAATCATTTCGGAATTTTATCTCAAAACTAGGGTTTTTTGTTGTAGGGGCTAGCGAATTTGTCGAATCAGTCAGTTCAGTAGGTGAGTTGCTGTATTATCTGAGTTTAACGTTCGTTGAAAAATTCTCGAACATATGATAATACTTATTGTGATAAAAAAATCAAATGTTATTTGACAAGAATTCACGCAAATGACAATCTTAGTATTTCCTTATCACACTTTATATCTTATATTATATGGCGCACATTAAAAGTAATTTTTTATTAACAAACGCCACTGATCAGATAGTTCAACATTCTGTTCATTAGCATACGATAATTTCCAACTATGAATATTGATTCCCAATTCAAGTTCAATGCATATAGCATACAGCAGTGCGGTGCCGTGTTAAAGAAATAAAGGAAAAGCCACACCACCATATGTCTTCTCCTATGTATCAACCCTGATGAAAATGTCCGTACTAAAATTTAAAATTTTCCACAACATTAAATAAAATATAATTTGGTCGATTCCAAAAAGTACGGTTAATGGTGGCTCAATGGAAAGCTCATATGGTGTTTTACAGTAATTTCATAAAAAGTATAAAACCCAATTATATGTAAAATAATTAAAATGTATTAATATTTACGAATTTGCTTTTAAAAGTATGATATATTGAATGAATTACTTTCGCTAAAAACGTCCATCCAGTTCTGATTTAAAACCAAGATCGATGGATGATCGCAAAAGAGCCAAAACTAATGCGTTCGAGTTTGAAAGCGACGGTCCTTTGTTTAAATTCCATAGCATCTGAAGTATAATAAAACTCATTTAGTATTAGATACGCTTAGTACTATTTTAATTATATGTTAATTTATTACTAGTTTTTATGTATATTTGAATCAATTCACAAGCAAGACGAAGAATTCAGAGAAATACATTAGTACGTATTTACCAAACTAAAACTGAATTACTTAAGCTAAAGTTGGTAGCAATACCTATACTTTTTGTACAAGTTCGTGTGATTTGATCGCTTCAATCTCCTGATTTCCTGCATGTTGTACAGTAGGTCACATTCAGTAATACAGTACATTCATTTTCGTGACTTAGTAACCTTCTTTCATGTTTTACCTGATTTTTTCATGATATAATTACTCTTGATATATTGTTAACTTTTAATTCACGTGTACTTATTTGACAACCATTGAGCTGTATTGGTGACAATCTTAGAGTCAGTTTTTGTTGTCAGTAGAAAATAGTGGTATACCAACATTTGTAACTGAGTTGTAGGACTGTAATTTTCTACTGTGTTGTTTTCATCTCTATTATATATTCAAGGTTCTGTTTAAGTACTATTTTACCCAAGGGATAATTTCAGTTGATAATGGCATAGACATATAATGTCCATTATCACATGCCATATCTGACATATGTTACTAGAACCCAGTTCAGTAGTAGTATATGTTAGCCATTTTAGACGATGATTATAATAAAACAAAGGTCCCTATGTTGTTTATATACCATTGTATCGAACTTATAATTTAATTCCTCATACGCCATTTTAGTAGCGCCGTGGTCAAGGCAATGGAACGACTATCCTACTAACGCAATACTCGCTGGATATAAATGAACACAACATTTTTGTGTTTTAAGATAATTGTTTTTATTTATAATGCTTTTTCAATAATTCTTAACATAACTCATGATAAAGATATCAAATTATTTTGCTTAAATTATTTATTAAAACATATACATTATATCATTTTCAATAACTTAATAATAGTTATTATTACTTTTCCTTGTTTTATAATGTTGAGATAATATGATTAGATACATAATCAAAAACTAATTAAATATATAACATTTATATTTAAGTGGAATAATAATAATATTAATATGTTAATTTGGTTTCTAAATATCAATTTTTTACTTTCCGTTTCTGTTTGTTTTTTTTTCTTTAAATTTCAATTACTTTTTCGGTTGACAACAATAATGAAAGAAATAATATTGGTTTTTCCTAATAGATTCCTTTAAAATCACATATCTTTACAAATTGAACAAAGCCTGATGCGAAGATTATGATGATGACTGCTTAAATGAAAAATCAGTGTAAATCATTTCATTTTCATTTCGGAACTTTCAATGTTAAAGATGAATCTCGTCCTGGCCGCCAAATCATGGCAAAAAGTAATGAAATTCTTTAAGAAATATCAAAGTGGACCGATGTTTTTCATATCAAACCATTGCTATAGTCTATATATAACCAAACATGGATCATAAAACAATTTTGACCCATTTACATACGGTAGGATATTAAAAGAAGTTTGATACTTGGGTTCAATACGAATTAACAATAAGTTTAATGGGCCCAGTTAATATTTGTCATTCGCTGCTTTTTTTTAAACGAACGATTAGAAATGATGAAAGGTGGATCAAGTATAACAATAATGAGCGAAAAATATCCTGGTAGCGTCAATGATAGTGATGTTAAGTATATGAAGGGGTTGGAATAGAATTATTTACCAAGAGTAGCTCACACCTAGCCAAACAATTAACCACCACGGCAACAAATGGCTTTGACGGCACATATTTTTGGCAACTTGAGAAACAAAAATTGAGATAGATGGGTTTTAGAAGTTTTGAAGCATCGACCGTATAATCCGGACCTTACCACACCGACTATAATTCTGCAAAACGCTCTTAATGGTTAATCGTGAATTTATATGAATAAATTTGCTTTAAAAACACGAAAACACTGAAATTATTTTTCCACTACGTAGAATATTTTTATGATCATTTTTGATTCAGTTTTATAAAAAAAACTTTATGATTATAAAAAACCTAGGCAAAAATAAAAATAGCTTCCAAAAAAATACTTATCAACTATGTATAAATTAAAAACGTTCTTGTTACGTAAGACCTTTACTGTTTAATTGGATGACGAATTTAGTTAGTATGGTACCATTCCAATGATTCTAAGCTATTTGTTTGACTTAAGAACTCGAACGCATTATTAGGTCCACTTTCTGTTCGACCAGTCGATACGGTCGGTACGCTGAATGAATTGAAGCTGATCGAACGTCCTTGAGAATTTCTATAGCGGAAGTAAAATTAATACCGAGATAATTACAGTCGATTTTTTATGGAGGGCGTGAGAATAAATCTGGTTTAATTTCGCAAATTAAGACAGTGGGACATGTTTATGTTTAATAATATACTCGACTATGTCTATAATATAGTTTTTCGAATCCAAATTAATTTTAAAATATATCTATTTATATTATTTATTATTTAATATGCACTTATTTTGATTATTTATTCACTTTTAGAAGGCATTTGTTAAGATAAATTAAATTAAATCAATATACAACCTGGGGCAAAAGCCCCGCTACCATTTTGATCGCCTATAACTTTGCTCAAAAAAAAGATAAGTTAAAAGAAGTAAGTTTGGTTTCCATTATCTTTGTCCTTACATTTTTTTCTTCGTTATGATTGAAACATTATATCGACTAAAGGGTGACCGCGATTCGCTATACAACTTTCGACTCTTTTTAAGGCATTTTTCATGACATCCTGCAATACTTGTGGCGGAATTTCTTCACTTTCGTGACGAATATTATCTTTAAGATGTTGAATCATTTGGGGCTTATTCACATAAACTTTTGATTAAAAAAAACCCATAAGAAAAAGTCTAGTGCTGTTAAATCCAGAGATCTGGCGGGCCATTCTAAATCGCCACTTCGCGAAATTAGTCTTCGTGGAAAAACGTCATTCAATAATTAAATTCTTGAACGAGCTGTGTGAGCTGTGGCCCCGTCTTGCTGAGACCACATGTCCTCTAGTTCTTGCTCTTCCATTTCAGGCACAAGAAAATTTCTAATCATGTCTTGGTACCATTCAGCAGTAACAGTAACTACAACATCTTGGTCATTTTCAAAAAAATAGGGACTAATAATGTTTTCAGCAAGAATTCCACACCATACAGTTATTTTTAGAAGCAATGATGTTTCATGAATTAATTGAGGATTCTGTGTTTCCCAAAAACCGACTGTTCTGTTTATTGCCACTGAGAAGAAAATGGGCTTCATCGCTCGTTATCAATTTAGACAAAAAAATGGTATATTTTACCAGACAGCCTTAGGATTACATTACTGTACTCAACTCGTTGATCATGATCCCTCGGTAGCGATTTTTGGACTAATTGAATTTTGTACGGGACCATTTTCAAATCAGTTTTTAAAATTCTCTTAAATTACGTGCAGAAATGCGTAAGTGCTGTCGTACCATACTGTCGGAAATTGGCATGTAAACGATAAATTATGATTTTGTGAGGCACTGACGATTAGGATATTATTGACGCAATTTCCGCTGAGTGGCAATAATTGAACGATTATTTTCAATAAATATTGTCACTATTTCTGCTCGTTCTTACGGATTTATCCATAATAAAATTTGGACGTCTACACAACAGAATAGTTAAAGCGAAACTGAGCTAAACTTCACGTAACGAAGATGACGCGCAATCAAACTGGTAGCGGGACTTTTGCCCCACCTGTTATATCAATCAAAATATTTCCCATCATTTTGTACAATTTTTTAATCTTTTTGGCAACATAGTGATAACCTGCTGAAAGAACTATGCTGGTTCTATAACGATCCAACCATTGATTTATTTTTATATTTCTTCATTATTTCAAATCCACGTGTCAGCCAGTGCATGCTGGATTCTATGATTAGTGCGAAAGTTGAGTGTGGCAGAACTTTCCATCAAGCTGCAACACTGTTTCCTTAACAAATATGTTAGCCTACAACATGTGCCAAGGTGTATTTTGTCAACAATATGTCATCCAATGTATTTAATTGCCATCGGCAGTAACAATTTAATTTGGTTTCAGCAGCTACTAATACACTATATATTGCGCATCCCATCATATTTACAGCAAAACTTTATGGTCTTAAATTTCGGCTTCGGTATTGATGCAGGTAGGTAGCTCCCCTGGCCTAATCAATGACTTTTTGCGCTTGAAATTATTCGTGTAAATCGACTTTTCATCGACAGTCATAATACACCACAAATACTCTCCTTTTTCATGAAATCACAATATAAAAACGAAAACAAGATTATAATAAATTTGTGTGGTAGCCATTTTCCTTTCTGTTAGATCTCTCTTGAAATGTCTTGAAACATTTAATTTATCAACTACCAAGTTGATTGAAACTACTACAAAGCTGCTCTTTGAAAATTTGGGCTGGGATTTCATCCAAACTGTCTTGTAAATCATCATCTTTGAACTTTTTTGATCCTTCAGACAGCATCACCATAAGTGTTTGAAGGGCTTCGGCAAAAAGTTTCCTCAAATCAAACAACAAGATTCCATGATTAGCAGCTGTATACACTGAATAACTCAATCATTAACGTTGAATCATTAACAAAATTATTGATTTAGTTAGGTCAAATTTTTTAACAGTTATTTGAACTAATACTTAATATTTTCAACAGTAAATCGCTGATCAAAGTTCACGCAAGCGCCTTATAACCTCTAATAGATGGATCTTCATTCCCATGATGCTCAAAATATGCACCACTGTACTATTAGCTCTTCGGCCCATGAAGCTCGTATTCAAAGCATGCACTTTTTAGGATATAGGAATAGTTAAAAGCCAGAGTTAACTATGTCTAAAAGGTGAATGTTGCAACTAAGTCATCGGTTTCCTAGTTTGTTTTCTGTGATTGAGATGATGTGTTGTCTTCAAATTATTATTCCATTTTGTAAACTAAGTATTTGGTCACAAATTTAGTAGAGAAAACAATTATTTGATTTTACTACTTGTATTGTACAGCCAAAATGTCTCTTTCTCTTGCAAAAATCGTATCCTAAATTTTTGTATTGTACACATTAAATTTAAACAGCTGTAAACTTGGGTTGACAGATATACTTTGAACTACACGTGTTTATAAAAATGTAGTAGCGTTTTAAGAACAATAAAATCACAAGCCTAATAGCGCCATATTTTATTCGACCGACAAAACTTTGTAAACAACCTATTAAGTATCACCATACATCCAGCATATTCAATTTTAAACACTTTGTTATTGTGTTTTGTTATATTTCGGATAAAATAATTTTTGTGTTAATTTTGATTTATCAAGGATACTTCATGAAATATAAATAAAAATATTTAAGTTAGTATTAATAGATTTCAACACCCAAACACTTTTCTTCTTTGAGTGTAAAAAATAGATAAAACTGTTTTTGATTTATTTGAAGCCAATTTTTTTCCAAAGCAAATCGATATTTTTAATAGCAAATAGCAAACAGATTAACTGTTTTTCTCCTTTTAGGTTTTAGGTAACTTTTAGGAGTCTAACAGGGTAACTGGTCATACTTCGACTTTGTATTGTAAATTACTAAACTGAAAATGAAGTAAAAGAACACTTTGTTACATTGTGAACAAAAGCAGTGGAGATGGGTTTTCACACATTTTTCATATTTTGGGATATGCGCTGATATCTTTTGTTATCACTGCTGTTTAAAGTAAGATTTTTTTACTTTAAACACAGTTTTAACACATTTAACTGTGTGTGTAACATTTAAGTGTTGAATGTTTTGCAACTAAGTCACGGATATCCTGTGTTTTTGCTATGCAAGATTTTCAACAATTATTACCCCTAGCAATTCAACAATCTGTTCAGTGCGTAATAAGTATTTTCTATTATAACTAATATATACTGATATGTATAAAATCACTTTATTAAGTGATTCCCTATATAGAATATCTTATTCTAAAGTATATATAACAGGTCAATTGAAAAGTCCCCGGCCTGACACATAGATGGCGCTATTAGAATTAAATCCATATGTTTTCTAGTTAGCCCTAACCCTCAAAATATAAATGTATGAATTTGACTGCTGTCAGATCATTAGTTTGTGAATTATAGCATTTTGAGTGAAGCAAGTTTTGTTATTATGGAAAAAAATGGATAAAAAGGAATTTCGCGTGTTGATAAAATATTGCTTCTTGAAGGGAAAAAACACAGTTGAAGCAAAAAATTGGCTTGATGCCGAAGATCCGGAAGATACTGCCCCAGGAAAATCAACCATCAAGAATTGGTATGCTAAGTTTAGATGTGGTTAAATGAGCACCGAAGACGGTGAACGCAGTGGACGCCCAAAGGAGGTTGTTACCGAAGAAAACATTTAATAAATCCGAAAAATGATTTTGAATGACCGTAAATTGAAATTGAATGAGATAGCAGACACTTTAAAGATATCAACTGAACGTGTACATCATATCATTCACGAATATTTGGGTATGGAAAAGCTTTGTGCAAAGTGGGTGCTGCGCGAGCTCACTTTTGACCAAAAACAACGACGAGTTGATGATTCGGAGCAGTGTTTGAAAATGATCAAGCGTAATAAGCCCGAGTTTTTGCGTCGATATGTGACAATGGATGAAACATAGCTCCATCATTTCACTCCAAAATCCAATCGACAGTCATCCGACTGGATTGCACACGATGAACCCGCTAACGAAGTTTGGGAAAACGCAACAGTCGGCTGGCTATAGCGTCTCTATTTTGGAATGCGCATAGAATAATTTTCTTTCAACAGCGACTATTAGACGCTTCTGCTACGAATATGCTGCTTCACCAAGACAATGCACCGTATCACAAGTCAGTGAAAACGATGGCAAAAATCCATGAATTGGGCTTCGAATTGCTTCCTCAGACACCGTATTCTCCAGATCTGGCCTCCAGCGACTATTTCCTGTTCTCAGATCTCAATAGAATGCTTTCTGGGAAGAAATTTTCGTCGATTGAAGAGGTGATCGCCGAATCTGAGGCCTATTTTGAAGCAAAATACAAATCGTACAACAAAAATGATATCAAAAAGTTGGAGGGTTGCTATAATCAGTGTATCACCCTTGAAGGGATTTATGTTGAATAAAAAAAAATTACCAAAAAAAATGTGTTTTACTATGGTAGGCGAGGACTTTTCAATTGACCTGTTATGTCTATATATGATTAAAAGCATATTGGGATAGTGACACTTCATACTTAAGTACTTAAGACAAACTCTCTGAATTACACTACTAAAAGAATGTTGCACTGTATCAATTAATTAGAAACATAGTACGGAGCATCAACAATAGCAAGCAACACATTATTTTGGAACCGTTGAATGATGGTTACATTATACTTGTCGGGTTTGATGCTGTTATTGGATCTTCGTGTGATGATAAGACTACCATATTATCTGCAATATGTTAACACAGTAATGATTTTTGTTGTCGGTACATAGAAGACACAATCTCGGATACTGTACACTGCCTTGTGGAGCTCCTGAATAGATTGGATACAATTCAGTGTGCTCGTCGTCTTGTTTAACGGTAAAATGTCTATCTGTGATAAAATATTAGAAACTGTAAGTGAGGATGAGGAAGAGGTTTCTTTAATATAACTTGAGACCTGTGTGTCACACTTTATCAAAGTCCTAAGATATGTTAATATTTTTTAGGATATAAGTCTAGATTTATTTTGTTCACCGGTTTATGCACTTATTCTACAGATAGGAGGTGACACCTTCTGGATTTTCCCAGGTTTCAGAATCATGATTATTTTAGCTACTTCCCAAATGCTAGAAGAATAATTCGTTCGTAATATAGGTTTAAATATGAATGTTATTAATTTTACACCCTTGTTAGTCTGATAGTTCTTGTAAGGCTTTTTCCCTTACTAGATCATATACAGAAGCTTTTAAGGATATCAATGAGCTTTTTATTTCTCTGATTAGAATAATAGTCACATTAATTATACATTAACCTGAGTACTTCAAGAACGGTCTTCATAAAAATGATTAACTGATTAATAAACAATACATTCGCAGAAATGAAACGGAAATATTATTTTAGCTGGAAAATTGATTTTATACTTTATTTATAATTTCATTTAACTTCACTAAATGTATTCCTCTAATTTATGAATTCCATTACTTTAGTAGTTTTCCGGAAGGCCATCTGAATATTTTTCTCGCGAGTTCTTTGTTTATAGAAAATCGTTTTCATCTATATATTAATCGGCTTAGCGAAAATTTTGCCTCCCTTTTTGAAGAAAACGGAGGAGAGACGGATACGTGAAATTTGGCACGGGTAAAGCTTATATCGAGGAAGAATTTCTAGGCCTAAATTTTTTGTATAATATGCGCTACGTGTAATTTTTAAAATCAAAATTCGGCAGTGCTGTATGGCAAAATGACGGCAGATAATTTTGAACTGGAAGACGAATCGCTACAACTGTTAAAACATTATTAAACGATGTTATTTCATTTTAAGTAGTATTATTTAAGATGTGTTATTTTCTGTTATTCCCGTAACGTTGGAACAATTAACGAGTTATGGCAATTTTGGATAAAAACTATTGAGGATAGTATCATCTAAAATTATATTTTACATTTTTAACAACTTAATATGTCCGCTTTATTGGAGGGTATATACGTATATAAGGACATATGCCAATATTTCATCCCAACATAGATTAACAAAATTCGAGAGTAACAAGAATAGTCTGACTTTTTCGTTTGCAAGATATTTAGTATTTTGAAATCAGCTTTTTTAATTTGATGTCTCTTGAACAGAGAACAGCTAAGAAAAACTTTTTGCTTAAGAACTAATAGTAATTGATATTTTTCTAAGGCATATTTCAAGACTTTCCTATAATTTTTAGTGGTATTAATTATTAAATTATAGTCTGATTCACTTTAATTCTAGTCTGTTTCTTTAGTAACTCCATTTCATAAAAAAGCACTAACCGAATATTGCACGTAATAAATATATTATTTTGAATCCCAAGACCTCAATGAATATTAAAAATTATAAAATAGTTTCAGAGAATTTGAATTACTCATTTCTTGAGTTGTTAGTTCCCTAATAAGACATGAGACCCAGCGGAAAGTAGTAGATAAACGAAAGCCATAAAAGGCGAATTTAAGATGAACTATCTCAAGGGTTATATCAAAGAGTGGAGTAAATAAACAAAGAACTATGTAATTTTATTTAAAAATCCAGCCCGATGTATTTATTGTTTTTCCTGGTGAGAAGTATGGATAAAAGATAAAGACTATATGAACACAAAAATGAAGTAATGAAAATATCGAGCACTTAAAATAAAACTTAAAAAAAAATACATAATTGGCATAGATGGAAAACATCGGACAAATAGAAGAAATTATGAATTATTAACAGTAAGTTTGATACATTTTATAGCACTGATTAATATTAAGGGGTTTAACGATAACGACATAACGATAAAGCTAAATTTTGAAAAATCAATAGTTCATTTAATGTTTACAATACACATTCCTTTAATATACATTAAATTAAATTGTAAAAAATAAATTATCTAATTGTGTTCGTTATTGTTTTAATAAAGTCAAATATCTATTTAAAAATTGTTTTATCCATATATTATCTGTACGTATAATATATTATCTGTACGTGTCTGTATAATAGACAAGCACGTATTACTTTATTATTCCATATGTACGTTTATAGTAAAACAGTAAAGGAAGATCATGTATACTTATATTTGATGCTCTGAGGTTGTTACACTTCTGAAAATAATCTTACTTATGATATTTTGTTATAATGTTCCGTAGTATTTTAGACGTATCAATACATTATTGTTTATAGAAACTTAATTTAATTGAATTAAATGCCTTTTAGAAAACGTTGGAGAGTGTTAGTTCTTGAGATAATTATTTTAACATGTCTTAATATACAGACATTTATTATTTTAATTAATGTTACATATCAAATACATTTCTGAAACAGTTTTAGTAATATATCATTTTAAAATTATTCCCTTTATGATTCATAGAGAAATAGAGATTTAACTTTATAGGAAATTTTGGGGAAATGTTTTGCGACGTCCAACACGTAGATGTCGCTATTTTTAACATATCACTTGTTTTATTCGCTATGCTAAGAGCCGCGACGAGATCTCAATGGTTCATTTCGTTCTGTAGTTTGTTTATTTTGTTGTACGCCATTTTCAATGTACCTTATATAGAAAAGAGTGTAGTTAACTTTTTATTACGTTTATACATTAAAGTATTGTTTTATTTTATTAGTATATACAAATCGGTAGTTGAAATGCATTCTCGTTCTAAAAAGTGTTGTATGACCGGATGCACAGATAGTGAAGAAATGCATCATCGTTTTCCATTAAAAAAGTACCCGGCGATCTTTAAGAAATGAGTAGAGAACGTTAAAACTCTTAAACCAGTTGGGTTAAACATGAAAAACATTTATAATCGTTACCGCGTATGTCATAGACTTTTTGTGATACTTTTAAACTACCCTTTAAGTATTTATGAACAATTTAATACCAAATTTAATACAAAATAATACCACGAGCCCAGAATATGTACAAATGAAAGTGGACCGAAATCAAAATTATATAGAAGGTAAATCACATTTCTGTTCATAATTGTTACCATTAATTTCTAAACTGTCTTACTATATTTGTAGTGCCTATTTCCGTTGTACTAGGCCCACAACCAGGGTGTTCGAGGCAATTGTCATCGGCATTTGAACAAACTCCAGAAGGTAGTGGCAAAGTTTGTATTAATTTAGCTAGTGTCTCCCTTTTTGCTCACTCTTACCGTTAATTACATGACTCTATAACTTCAGTTCCTGATGTTCCTATAAAAGCAAACAGCGCTTCACGTTGTACCGTACTGTACATCTCAGGTTATTTAGTAAAACTTAAAAAATTAAGTGTGATTTTTGTTTAGATACATTTATGAATAAATCAGTAGACCCACAAATTGAGACTGACTTTATAGAGGCAAAACAATATCTCGTGCCCCAGACTCCAACAAAATTGTTTTATTATACTGTCAGTAGATCTTTGAGCTATGTCTTTTATTTTATTCAGCGATTCTGCCACGTCGATAATATAACAATATTTCAAATATTTCAAATGCTAAAAAAAGTAAATTTAAAACCCTTCAATTGTAAATTCCATAATGATCTTTTAGATAAAATATTAAAAGTACTAACAAGGTGTGCTATATACCTTTGAGTAAAACAGGAAACACATGAAAAAGGAAAAAGACGGAATAGATTATTTTGATTTGCAATGCACCAAAGTTTATACTATTTATATTTTATAGATATATTTATTTTTATATTTATATTTTATAGATAAATTTATATTATATTTTTATATTTATTTATTCTTACATATTATATTTAAATTTAATTTAATTTTAATTAATAAATTTATTTCAGAAAAAAAATTTTTAATTAAATTTCATTTGTCAATTAAACATGCCGTCAAGACTGTCACGTGCCAAATATTACTAATGAGCCATTGAAATATCTTCACAGTAAAATATGTTTCTTACAGGTGCTATAAGGTTCAAAAGTTCTAAACTAAATTTAAATTAATTTTTTTAATCATGAGATTTTTTTATGAATTTTTAGCCACCAACAAATTTATTCGAAAAGTTAAAACCCAAAAATATGTAAAATAAAAAGTATTATCCAGTATGGCGCAAAATATCGACATAATTGAAATTTGATGTATTAAAGATATATCCATTTGTTTTCACGTACGGTATTGTTTGCAAATATATCACGTAAGTGAATAAATAGAATATGCGAATTGGGTCACTGACTATTTGCTATGCGTAAAGCCAATAATGCAATTCTGTTTGGAACATGTGCCAGACAACAAATTCCTGCTAGAGGGAATGCAAGCGAATCGATAAATTCTAAACATACCAACGCTAAGCGTTAACATAATGTGAAATAACTTGCTGGCGAATAAAATATGATATTTAATTAGGTAAAAGCTTTTGATGTATAAAATATAAGCCCGTGTATTTAGTATTAAAATTGCATATTATGTGACGAGTGTATAATAAAGCTTTTATAAAAGTTATTTAAAGAATAATCATTATGCCTTGATGTAGAAATTTGTAATTTAAGATTTATAACATACGGGCTGAAAAGGTACGAACGTAATACATAGATGGCGCTAGTTTTATTGCATTCACCGCTTTTTGAATTAGTATTAACTGTTAAAATTTCATAATACTCATAAGTTTTTAAGTTATTGTTCTAAGAGTGACTAATTTAATTAATGCTGCTTCTTAATAAAAAAAAATACCGTTCAAGCGAAGCAATGATTTGAAAAGTGTTATAAGGGCTCCGCTCTATAAGAAACAACGATAAAACGTTGCTTTGCTGACTTCAAACGTGGTTGTAGAGACACCGATGATGCAGAACGCAGTGAACGTCCAGTGAGGTGGTAATACCACAGAAGAATCGTTTTGAATGATCGAAAAGTGAAGTTAGGTGACTTAACTAACATCGCAAATGTATCAAAAGAACATGTTGGTTTTATACTGCATAAGCATTTGACTATGAGAAAGTTCTGTTCCAAAGTGGGTGCCGCGTTTGCTCACTGTTGACCAAAAACAAGAACGTGTTGATGATTCTAAGCAGTGTTTGGCCACATTTAAATGTAACAAACTGGAAATTTTGCGTCGATATGTGACAATTGATGAAACATGGATTTATCACTTCACTCCGGAGTCAAAACGATCCGAGTGGACAGCAACTGGTGACAAGCCTATTTTGAGAGAGACAAATCGTTCTACAAGAGTAGTATTAAAATGTTAGAGCGGTGCTGGAATTATTGTGTGGCTCTTGATGGAGATTACGTTAATGAATAAAGCGAATTTTGAACAAAAAAAATGTTTTCTTTGTTACGCCCCGGACTTTTCAGTCCATGTGTTAGTTCCAAAAAATTGTTAAAATGTTTTATAATATAAGCTTAAAAACTACCTTATCTTAAGATAATTACTCGGAGTTTAACTTTAGTAGGAGTAGTTTAGTAGAATACTGTTCTATTATACTTCCATTAAATTACAAACAAGATGAGTTCGCGATAAATAGATCAGTGCATATTAAATTGAACTACTTAGGCTGAAATTGAGAGTAACTTATATACTATATATGAGTTCAGTTCCAACCTTCGTAGGGTGAAGACGTATTTTCAATACGGTCCAAGCTATAAAAATATACCGTTCTTTAAAAAAACCCAGTATTTTATTACGGTTATTTAATTGAGTGTTAAAAACCCATAACAGATGCGGCTATCCGTCTCTCAGTGGACCTAAAGTGTAGTGAATACGTGTTTCCGTGACCAGACAAAAGGACTGCATCTCATTTTTATTAGTGTTTAAAATTATTTCATCTTATTTTACAACAGTCCTTTTGAAATTCATTTATAGTATTTATAGTAAAAAACTAGTGCTAAAATAACGTAAGTGAAAAATGAAGTGCGTGAAATAAACAATGTATTTATTTTATTTTTTTATCCTCTGGAAGTAAATTAAATAAAATATTAAAATATTAAAAAATGGCAAACCATAGCGATTCAACCAAATCACCTGCACACTTTGATATAAGATTAGAACAAACAGCAATAACGCAAACTCCACCATCAGAATGGACTACAGTCATTAACAAAAAACGATTGAGAAGTCCAGAAGAAGAAATCGCGAGGAAACAAACAAGAATCAGTGACTATTGGTTGCAGAAACCGATAGAGACAAAAAACAGTTTTAGCAACCTGTCGGAAGAAATTGAAGAGAACATACAACCAAGCCCTGAAAAAGTTGTTCCCAAACCACCACCAATAACAGTCTATAAGGTAGGAATAATAAAAAACATCCATGACTTATTGAAAACCATTACTACGAACTACACAATTAAAACAGTGAGCTATGAAACAATTAAAATCCAATTGTTCGAAGCTGATCACTTTAAAGTTCTTATAAAAGAATTAGATGAAAGAAACACCCAATACCATACATTCAGGCCAAAATCCGAGAGAACATTTAAATTCGTATTAAAAGGATTACATCACGGGACGGACTTTAACACCATCAAGGTAGCACTAGCTGAAAAAGGCCACGAGGTCGTAAATATTCACAATATACGACATCACACGACAAAAAAACCTCTGCCTATGTTTTATATAGACATAAAACCTAATGGAAATAATAAGGCGGTGTATGAAATCACCAAACTGGAAAATAATATTATTAAATGCGAACCACCACATATAAAAAGAATTATACCACAATGCACAAGGTGTCAAGCACACGGGCACACAAAGAATTACTGTCGCAAATCATATAGATGCGTAAAATGTGCAGGAGAACATAAGACAGGAGATTGTACTCGTAAAGTTCGCGATGAAAAAGTGAAATGTGTTAACTGTAACGGAAATCATCCAGCGAACTACAACGGTTGCGCAGTTCACAAGCAACTACAGCAGAAACTCTATCCTGCCTTAAGGGAAAAAAGGCATCAACAAAAACAATCCACTACTACCAATCTACCACTACCTACCAGAACAAGTCAACCAGATATAACTTATGCCCAAATAGTTGAAAATGGTTCAGCACAAAAACGAGAGACAATATCTCAACCTACTGAAACTAGCAACATCTCAAGATTAGAAAATATGATGGCCAAACTAATGGATCAAATGAGTACGATGCTTGGTCTACTCACAACCGTCGTAAGCAAACTTGCCTAATGCCTGAAACCAATAGTTACAAAATCGCCGTCTGGAATGCCAATGGGCTCCAACAACACGCCAGGGAACTAAAAATGTTCGTAAATGAACAAAATATTGACATTATGATGGTTTCCGAAACACACTTTACGGACAAGAATTATCTGAAAGTTCCTAAATATAAGCTTTATCATACAAATCACCCTGATGATAAAGCACATGGAGGTACAGCCATAATAATTCGAGATGATATAAAGCATTTCGAAAAAGAAAAATTCCGCAAAGACTACCTGCAAGCCACCAGTATAACCATAGAGGAAGCCCATGGACCATTAACAATTTCTGCGATTTATTGCCCACCCAAACATAACAACAAGGCAGAACAATTTCAAGAATTCTTCAGTACGCTAGGTAATAGATTTATAGCAGGAGGAGATTATAATGCAAAACATTTAATGTGGGGTTCAAGAATAATAACCTCAAAAGGTAGAGAACTGCTCAAAGCCATAAGGAAAGATAACTTACAACATATCTCTACTGGTGAACCAACATATTGGCCTTCAGACAGAAATAAAAAACCAGATACAATAGATTTCTGTATTACAAAAAATATTGATCCAAAAAAGTGTCAGGCAGAATCATGTTTCGACCTGTCTTCTGATCATTCACCAATAATAGTAACAATTTCTTCAAAAATTACCATCAAAGATAAACCCCCTTCTCTGTGCAATAATAGAACTAACTGGCCCTCATTTAGAGAAAACTTAGACCAAAATATCTCTCTAAACTTACCGTTACAAACTGAAATGGATATAGAAATAGCAGCAATAAATCTTACAAAAAATATACAGGAGGCAGCATATTCCGCGACTCCCAACAGTGAAACATTTCCAAGAAAAAATACACATATATCATGTACAATACAGAAAAAGATAGCAGAAAAAAGAAAGTTACGACGAAATTGGCAACAGCAAAGGACTGAAGAGAATAAAAGAAAATTTAATAGGGCCATAGAAGAGCTGAGAGATCTAATTCAAATTGAACAAAACCAAGGCATTCAAGAATACCTAGAAAACTTGACATCAACTGAGGCAACAGACTATTCGTTGTGGAAAGCAACAAAAAAGCTTAGGAGATCCCAGCAGCATAACCCACCTATTAAAACAAGCGAAAATAATTGGGCGAGAAGCAATAAAGAGAAGGCCGACATTTTCTCAAAACACTTAAAAAATGTTTTTAAACCTTTCCAGTCTAAAGATGACGAAAATAAAATTACTAGCTTTCTAGATTCGCCATTTCAAATGGATTTACCACAAGAGAAATTAACGGTCAAAAAAGTTAAACATACAATAATGAGAGAGATTAATATTAAAAAAGCTCCTGGTTATGACTTAATTACTGGCAAAATTTTAAAAGAATTATCAGAAAAGGCTATAAAACTATTAACATATATATTTAATGCTATGCTACGAATTAATTACTTCCCTAGTATCTGGAAAGTAGCAAAATATTAATGATACTTAAACCAGGAAAAATACCAGAAGATGGGACCTCCTACCGACCTATAAGTTTATTACCAATAATCTGGAAAGTTTTCGAGAAATTATACATAAAAAAACTAAACTATATAATAGAAAAAAGAAAAATTATTCCAGAACATCAGTTTGGCTTTCGCAATAAGCATGGGACTATAGAACAAGTGCATAGACTTGTAAACCAAATAAACGCTGACCTAAATGCCAAAAGGTATTGTTCGGCTGCTTTCCTAGACATATCTCAGGCTTTTGACAAAGTATGGCATACGGGCTTGCAGGTTAAACTAAAGAAACTTCTCCCTCATCCGGACTATCAGCTACTGAAATCGTATCTCACTGACAGACATTTTATTGTAAATCAAGGCGATGAACATACCGAATTAAATCCCATATATTCAGGAGTTCCGCAAGGTAGTGTACTGGGTCCAGTACTGTATCTTCTGTATACGGCTGATCTGCCCACCACAAAAATAACTACTGTGGCAACATATGCAGATGATACAGCAATCTTAGCATCCCATGAAGATCCAGTCACAGCATCAATAAACCTACAAACCCACCTGGAGCAAATGCAATTATGGTTAAAGGCATGGCACATTAAAGCCAATGAATCAAAATCCACGCATATAACGTTTACCCTGCGTAGAAGAACATGTCCACCAGTAAATATCAATCATCGTCAACTCCCCCAAGCAGAGCATGTTAAATATCTTGGTATGCATTTAGATCGACGCCTAACCTCGAAGAAGCACATACTCTCTAAACGGAAACAACTAGGACTAAAATTATATCAAATGTATTGGCTCATTGGGCGCAAATCCAAGTTATCATTAGATAACAAGGTATTGCTGTATGAGTCTATACTCAAGCCCATTTGGACATATGGAATTCAACTATGGGGTACCGCTAGCAAATCTAATATATCCATCATTCAACGGTTCCAAAATAAGGTGTTGCGTGCCATTGTTGATGCTCCGTACTATATTTCAAATAAAGTGATACAACGCGATATTCCTCTAGAACCTATAACGAGTGTAATCCAACGTGTTTGTGTGAAGTACTTCGAAAGAGTGTCAGTGCATCCCAATGTACTCGCTAATCAGCTAAATATGCGACGTGATAGTGAAGTGCGTAGACTAAAACGTTTAACACCACCTGATCTGATTACTGGACATATGTAGAGTTTAGAATAAGCATTAGAATAAGTCTAATTAATTAAGTTAATATTTTATACAGAAGATTGCTTAATGAAGTGATTTTCTACATGCCATGTATATATAATATAAACAGAAGAAATACTTATTGCCAATAGGGCAGATTGTGGACTCACGAAGAGTAATAAAAAAAAATACTATATATAAAGTTCGTATGGTTGGATTGGCTCAATCTTCTGAATTCTTGGCGTTATCCAGGCTATAATGATTCTACGTTGATGTTACTTAATAACTTTATTTCATATTTTACGGTGATATCTTGAATAATATCTCAGTTCCACTGGATTTTGAAGTAATCTTGCAGTTCTTCATTGGTTACGTAGCGATACGCAGGAACTTTGTTGTTTTGGCAGCGCAACCTCACCCCAAATCCCAATAGACTTTATTACAGACTTATAAATCAATATATTTGATCTTTGGTCAAGGTTGAAGTCCCGAGTTGGAGTTTAGTCCTTCTGACTAAACTGTACATTTGTTTTTCAGTCCTATCTGCTCAGCTTTTTTTTACCCTGATGTCTCCAATTTCTTCCCTCAATTGATATAATTATATATTTGTTCCTTTTCAGACTCAAAACTAATATAGATACACATCGAGCTATTAAGATTATCTCCTAGACCAGATCTGGAGAGATATATGTATTTTGCCATAATGTCAAATGTCATGATGTGGTCGGCAAATATTGCAGGTACTGTTCCTTTTTTATTGTTGATATCAACATTGTATATAGGTTTGGAAATAGATTTACATCGTTGAGAATACATGTGAAATTCTAAATTTTCTATAAATATGATATAATTTTCTATAAATAGTAGATTAGACCAAATGCCTAGTCAAAGGTCTGTGGGAAATCCAGGAATTGTGCAGGGTACTATTTCTTTTTTTTTTAAACCCCATTTCAATAACCGCTTTATTATTTACTCTATCCACTTGATCGATTGTTAAGTTGCGATTTCTAAATCCAAACTGGAAATCTGGTATTTTTATTAAATAATTTAACACGTTTTAGTACTAGTTTTTCAAATAATTGAAAAAGCACAGCTAGTACCAAGATAGGCCTGTAAGACCCAACTTATGCTACTGGTTTCTTAGGATATTTAAGTATAATTATGCATACCGCCTTAAAATTAGATAAGCATTCAATATATATGTCATGATGATTGTGTTTCTTTGTGGTTGTTTCCAGTATAATCCTGATGAAATATCATTAATTCAAGAAGACTTTTTAAGACTGAGGTTGTTATCAATTTTCGTGTTAACTTCCACCAGAAAAACCTTTTCGTATCTATCGTAGAATGTATCGTTAGGTTTAAATATATTGGCTAGATGTTATGTGGATAATTTAGCCATTTCTTTTTGATAATTTTTAATAGGCGACATTAGAATAAATGGTAGTATGAATCTGCTAGTTGGTTTCCATGATCAATAATCTTCTGCTTCCGGGCTTAGTTCACTAACATATAGTTGAAGTAACTCTGTTAATATTCATGAATATTAGCATAGATATCATAAATATTCCTAATTATACTGGCAATTTTATAACTAAATTTAGTTTTTGTTTGATCACTGATGTTTATACATAACATTAACGAAACTTTTGAAACGAAACTATTTATTCATTTACTACAAATATTTTATAAAATATAAACTGCCAACTTAGTAACAGATAAACAGAATACAGTTAGTATAACATACTAAACTAGTTAAAAGTATATATATATATATATATATATATATATATATATATATATATATATATATATATAAATATTACAAGTAAATTGGGTACAGGTAATTCGGCAAAAGAACGCATTCTGAATGAAAGGTGAATAAATAACAGTAAACAAGATATAGATCTATAGATATAATATATTATATTTAAAATATTAGGGCAGATCAAAATCGAATCGAAAATTAAATTATCGATAAAATATAAAAGGCATAAATACAATACAAAAATTGTCATAATTATAACTAATTCATAGCTAGTGCTCGGAAATGGTCGTTGGTGAAGCAGGATATTCTTCATCAAATATTACCACAGTTGACGATCGGCTGCAATCGTTATCATTTTAGCCAATATTAGTCTCATATTTCTTATATTGCCTTCTATGGCGTTGATCTTTTAGAAACGTAAGAGTTGCTCACTGTATCTTCATCCAAAAGGTCGATTTCGCCTAAGAAATATCTTAATGAAATGTTTTCGTTCTTTGCTCGATATACATGATTAAACTACGAATTTTAAAAGAATGATTTCATTTCAAATGCGATCTCGGAGAGAAACACGTAGAATTCGCGTTAAGAAAATTTTTGAAGGGCTTTAGGATCTTAGAGGACTCTTACATTTTAAGAGACTTCTCTTTTAAAGACTATTTGCATAATTACGAGTATCAATATGAAAAGTAGTGGAGAGACATGTGCAGAAGAGATAAAAATGCACGCCAGGTAATTGGGATTAGATTGGAGCCTTACAAACTACCAACCAAGAAGGTATGTTATCAATGTTAAAGGAGAAGGCGAAATATCTACATTTCGGCCCAGCTATGGTTGAAGAACAGACTGTTAGGCTATGTTTTATTGTTAAGGACAGTGTTATAAATAATAATAAAAAATAAATATAATAAAAATAAATAATAATAAAAAAACACGAGTTATTCCGTGGGATTGGGAAGATTCTCTATTTGGAAGTATTTACTTTCATCAAGAACATCTCAACTCAAGTATGAGAGCGTTCTTCCTTTCAAACCCACATAAAATTGGAGCCGTACTTACCGTAAAGCTTAAAAGGAAGACAGCTTACACTTAGCTTAACAGGAACTGTCATGGAATTGGTCATAGGAACCTCTACTGTGGAAGACTCACTGCAGCGTATAGGGTGAAGAGGGTAAATCTATTTCAGGGTGTTGGATGGAAACATTTACATTGCAAATAGTTTGGTCTTCCAGTAGGCGAGTGAAGACATTCTGTTATTAAGTTTTTCACGCTCCAATTAACACTAAACTTTTCACACTCATGAGAAATATTTTCTTGAAAAGTCCTATATTTTAAAATTAATATATAATAATTTAATAATATAATATAATACAATACAATACAAAACATTTGATTTTATTACAACTTCACATTTCTAGAAAAAACATATTCTATAAAATATTTTTTTGATTATAATTAAATTAAATGAAAAAGTAGTTTTTTTCATTTTTCATTATATTCAAAGCAATTGAAAGATTCTAATATAAATCACCTACGGATATATTGAAGGTTGTACGTAACTGTTAATATTAAATTTTTTGTTATATTATACTTATTTAACAATTATTTTAACAAGCATGCATGCATAAACACATTAATGATTTTTAGAAGTTTTTTGTGTAAATTCAAGGCTTTGGCACGGGAAGTACTTTTTTTCAAAGAATTGTCCATCGCTAGCTCTAACATTTGAATTTAATAGAGAAGAATTCGCATCACACATCTTTGAAGCTACGTAATTTTTTAATATCTTCATAAAAATGGAAACGTTACTCAGTCAAGCTTTTGACAACGTTTGTGGGTCTGTTGCTTACCGACTCAGTGGTGTTCGAATTGCTAATTCTAAAATGTCTGTGTGGTGATCAGAACCAATTAGTGATGAAAGTGTGTTGTTTGCAGCACACAGCAGTCTTAATTTGTAAGTCCGGTCACTAACAAATCCAAGGCATTCGCTTGAGCATAAAGAAAATATAATAATTTTATAAGAATATAAAAAATGACATACATATGGTTTAAAGTCCTAAGTATCCTTTAATAACAAAAACAAAATGCCAATTATTTTTGATTTTAGCTTAATTCCTGAATGCTCTTCAGCAGCTTCGCAATAAGTATTTCATATTAAACTCGTGATTTTATATTGTTTAGAAATCCGCTAAATATACTAATTGCAATCATTAAATAACCCAAGTAATCTCTAATAACATAAATGTTATATCGCATGTTATGATAGACTGTGGGAGTGATAAGCGAGAATATATATATGTTAATGAATCGCATGTTAAGAATAATAAATGTTATATCGCAATATAAGATTTCTTTTAGGCGGATTTGTTTTACATTCATTCAATTAACCGCAGTCAATACTTCTTATGATAACAGTTTAGTGATAAAAGAAGGTTTATGTTGAATGAGCAATTGTTCCACCGTTATTCAAACTACTCAAATATATCGCAGTTCAAACTCTAAAGTCTCTAAAAGTAGAGAAGACAATGTTCATAGTCCCTAGACATAAACTATTAAAAAACACCTCTAGACTGTTAATCCTAGTACAAGCATCGCAGTTCAATATATAAGGCCACTAAGATCGAACTGAAGTTGCTGGGAACTAATATAATCTATTAGAATTTGGACAGTAGTAGCTAGTTGTTGAGTCGTAGGGTGTTGGTATTGGGGGACATCAAAAGTTAGAGATTCCATATAGGCTGTATTTTGGAAATTTGCAATCATGGTTAAAACCAGTGCAATTTAGAAGATCATCAAAGACAAACTGTCAAACAAAGTATACTTACAAATAACTTTACTAAAATTATAAAGGTGTTTAGACGGAACAACAACCACATAGGCACCTTTAGTCGTTTCTTTATGAAGTAGATGTTATATCGCACAACTGCTACGGCACTGGTTCTTTGGACGAAGACGATATGTTTATCTCTACCTATGAAATATAATTAGTGAAATATCTAGAAATAAGAATCTCTAAGTTTAAATCAGTTTCTGTTTCAATAAACGTTATAGATATAGTATATTCTCAATAAATTTCATAAAAACAACATCACTTTTATTCGAAAAACAATTTTGAAGGACGAATTATTTCTTTGGTCTATAAGTTCTTTGTTCATATTGTAAACAAACCTTATATTGAAATATAAAAATATGATTCTAGTAAACCATTCTGAAATATGTTTCTCCAAAAAAAGCGTGAATGGTAAAATCAAAGAATGTGCGTTGAGGTTGGAATTGGGACAAACATATTTCGGTATACCAACATCTTTTTCATTGTGCCAAGCACTTTCACATATACATAACAGTTATAACATAATAGAAAAAATTACCGGTGCTTTATAGTTCGCAATTCAATATAAATTTACGTAACGTAAAATGTTAAATAAAAACCTTGCTCCATTGTCTACCGAAATATTACATAAAATAGTTTTACCTTCTGTTACATGTAATAAAAGTTGTTATTCCACCGGTTCATATCCTGGTTTAATCCCACCGATTAGAACAACTGTTAAGTACGCACCGAAAATAGTTTTTTTTTACCACGGAATGCCACAGAACTCGTGCGAGGACACTTTCTTTAACTGTCCGCTGATCATACTTTTCGACGTGAACGAGACAAAAAGCCTCTCGTGAATTTAGTCTGTTCGAAGTACCCAGATCCGACAGGTACTCCCAACACTACTAAACTTTAACTGAAAGGCCGAGCCCAAGTTGCAGTCGTTTATACACAGCATGGCCTCAAATCGCCCGTACTCGCCAGAGAAAGAGAGATATAAGAAGGAAATGATATAGCTGGGGTAGAACCTTTTGGAATGTCGCGCAAAATACGTTATTTAGTATGGTAATAGGAAATAAAGTCTTCCATATCGTTTAATGGTATGATTGCTTTACTGGTTTCAGTAATTATTAGTGAAGCATCTGCATTCATTTAAGTTAATATCAATTAAAAGAAACAGTATGCTATATGCATTCTATTATTAGCTATTTCTATCTTAGTGGATACTTTGAGGGAATCGGAATTTATACGCTGTAGAGAAATAAACTATTTTAAATTTTATTCTATTATATAAATATTACTAACAAAGAAAACTTTTTATTTAATAATACATTAATGTTCTACATAGCAGTGTTAATTAATTATATACGAACAGTAAACTATTTTTTCGTTAAATTTTCTTTTTTGCCAACTAGGATTTATCTGGACTGTCTACTGCTTAATGTGTGCTCCGAACTACAGTCCTCATCATTAAATCTACTGGTAAGTGACCAACTTAAAACTCATTTCAGGAGATGTCAATTTTGGTCATACCCAACCTAGTTGCTGGGTTACTGGCGTCACTGGGATCATTTTCCTAGTCGGATTTTGCACTCTTGGATTTTGAACAATCACAAACATAGATTTACGATTATGCTCCAGCAGGATTCAAACACGCGATTAGGTGTATCATCTTGTTACCATGACCACTGGACCAACCAAGCCGGCAAGAGTAAACTATTATACGTAAAGGTAGATTTGCTATCGACATTCCAGGTCTACTAAGATCCACTGATTGCCAAATATATCGATATTTGACGCAGATAGTTAGAATAGTCTTTATTATAAGGGTGAATTTTATAGATAATATACGCTGGATACCTCTCACCTCATGTTCTTTCTCATCCAAGAAGGTATCTATGCAGTATACATATACATATATAAATATATATATATATATATATATATATATATATATATATATATATATATATATATATATATATATATATATATATATATATATATATATATATATATATATATATATATATATATATATATATATAGTTGATTTAATTTTTTAATCTTTTAATGCACTTACACTAAACTATATTATTATAAAGAAGGAAAAGACGACTTATTGAACGTAGTAAGCAAGAACCGCAACAGTCGTACGCATCATAGATGACGTCTAATATACTGCAAAATGCAATTTGTAAATAATGTAAAATTTGTTTTAAATTCAAAGCTGATTGTTCTTTCTCATTTTATTAGTTAAGGTACCCTATTAAAAAAAGATAGAATGCTGTCTGATGCGTCCGGACATGTAATCAGCCTATAAAATTCGATTTGTGCTGGTACTGGTCGATGCTGTTGTTAAATGTTTACAAAATTCCTCAGAACATTAGTGATATTAATTAGAGGTTATAAACCAGCAAACTTTGTAAACCAAAATTCTGTGTTAATGCCGCAACGTTCTAACGCCATAAATTTCGATGACATGCATTGGTCGTTTTATTGGATAGACCACATAAATTATAAAATGTGAAAAGTTAAATACTTTTAATTTACTTTAAAATGCCGCTTTATTTTATGGAGAGAAGAGGCAACTGTTGAGCGGCAATACAAAATGACACTGGCGATTTTTATCCATTACAAAACAACCCAAACACATATCTCGACATCTCTTTTTAGATGTCCCATCCGTTGCACTATTCAGTGAGACTTGTCCTCGTTTCGGCCTCGTCCAAATTCCCTTAGACTATGCATTACACTGTTATACTTTTGTCGGAAATTCACTTACTATGAATATATTTCAAAACATTACCGTTTTCTAACTAAAATAACGTATGGCTATCAGTCTTTGAGCATCTTCAATTCACCTTTTACGACATTACAGTTTCAGTTGTGAGACTTTTCCCGAACTATATTCAAATATACCAAGACACTCTTCGAGTAACTGAGGAACAACTTCCAATCTAACATCAACCTTATTTCTTTTCTAGATAATTAATTTAATTCCAGTCGAAAACTTTTAATTTACTTTAAAATACTGCTTTATTTTATGAAAATAACAAAGCTACTGGTTGAACGCCGAGAAAATTGACATTTTTATGAACCCATAGCTCTTCTTAATGTCTTTCATCAGTCTTAACAATTTCCTCAAATTCACAGTCACAGTGCCGTAGCAATCACGCGCTATAACATATATTCATTTTGTTGTCGGTTCTTTCATTCTTAGTGGTAATATTTTAAAGCAATATGATTTTATTTATTATTGTAAAAAAAAATTCTATACAATTAAGAATGAAAACGTTTTCTATTTATCAATATATTATGTTCCGCAATATTAATTAATTATGTCCACTGTGACCTATTATTTATAAAATTTGTGGAAATTATATGACTACGAATGTATAGTTGTAAATCACATTATTTTTCAATATAATTATCCTTAACTTCAATATACTTATACCAATAATCCTCCAATTATAAATATTTGGTGAAGAATGTTTTGAATGTTAGAATAAATGTTTAGCGGCACCAAGAGCAGCATATTAGTCGAGCAATAAACACTCAAAACAATCAAAATAATAATGATTATAATGTTTTCTTCAAGTGTGAAATGATTCAGAAGTCATACAGATCAATATATATGGGCAAAAATCTGGATGTAACACAATTCGAAACAATTTAATTTACTACAGAGCAGATGCTGTGACCAGGACGGAATCTTCGGAATCGGAATCTTCCATGCAAAAAGTTGTGTTGAAAAAAACAAAATGAAGCGAAGAAGATCAATCGTATTTTTATAACCACAGTAGTCACCAGAAAATATTTCTTGTTACTAGACAAAAAGCAGAGCAGATTATACTTAAAGTCAAGCAACTGTACTGGTTAATCGGAAAATACTCTTAACTTGGTCTAAAATAAAAGAGATTAGTTTATTAGTCAATCATAAAGCCAATTTGGACTTATGGGGTGGAAATACGGGATTGCATTAAGACATTAAACCAACTAAAAATCCACTGCAGCCAAAACAAAGATCCTAGGATTAATTACCAATGCCTGTCGCTATGTAAACAACGAAGAAATACACGATGACCTGGAAATCATATGGATTTGCGAAGTTATCCAAGATTTCACCTTGAAACACGAAAGAAGATTACTAAATCAAACTAACGTGTAAGCAATACAACTGCTGTACAGCGCGCAGGATATCAGGAGAATGAAGCGAACCAAACCACACTAACTTATATAAGGCGTATACCTGTAGTGTAAACTATAGCTGTAAGTTATTATAATTTTATTATTGAGGAATACATATTGATGTATTTTCTCGCATTCGTCTTGCGTGTGAATTAATCCAAGTACAAATGAAATGTAGTAATAAATTAATTTGTAAATTAAGATTTTACTAAGCATATCTAATGTAAGATGTCATTTATAAATGTCAATTATTCTAAAATGGACTGAAATATTCGTTAAATTATTGACTTAGTTAATTATTTTAAATTATTTATTGACCAAGTCAGTTCTAAATTCTCTATAATAATTGATAGATTATGTCAAAATGACATCATCAAGTAGGTATTGTTTTTTGGATATCTAAAACAGTATTATCATATAAGTCAAGGTTTATATTTCAGTTCGATGATATATTAAAGCAATTGCGCTGTTATACCTTGGTTATAAAATAAGATAATTGCATTTCACCTTGTTAAAGGTTAAGAGCGGGACATCATATTTAATTCATCCATATAGGTGGTTCACATAATTTAAATTATATTTCACTTGCAAAATATTTAATTATTTTGGTTTACAAACTGAATAATATTTTAACTTATTCTATATGCATTTTTTATGAATATATTTACATTCTAATTAAGTTAATACTTTAGGTACTAATTTTAATCAAGAGTAGAAATTTTGCAAATATCAAAATGAATTATGTTATATCATCAATATTTAAATTATTTTAATAGCATAAAACGAATATTTCGACTAGTATCCTTAGTAAATTTAACTTATTATAATTAGTAGTTAAATATAATAGTTGTAAATTAATTTTGAAATATTTGTATTGTTGTTTCTTATTTATATAACGTTGGCTCCACACCGTAAAGCAGTATTGACTATTTAATATTATATTAATAGTAATACCAAAAACAATTTATGAAAATCATAGAAAAAATAATACATGCGATAAAAAATACAATTTACTTATCAATTCATAAACATTGCATTACAAAGTGACACCATTTATTATGCAATAAGATACAATAAAAATTATAATTTTTCAATTATCTTTTAATATAAGAAATAAAAGAAAATGAGCCAATAAGTACAATAAGATAATTTATTTATCTATATATACATAACAATAATAATTCAAAGGAGATAGTTATAAAAGTTCCAGCGTTGATTATGCTGATTGGATTCTACCCCTCGAGTGCTTGTAAATGGCAACATTGCATTATCCAGCGGAAATTGCCGAAGTTAACCGAATGCCGGCTGGGCGTCCGTCAGAACAAGGATACCGAAAGAAGAGTATCCCGCCGTAAAAGAGAGTAAAGAAATTATTGATAGTTCTAAATGAGTGACTGAATGAGTTTAATGAAGTGTTAGCCTCAAAGGTAGAAAGCCCAACAAAAATTAAAAGAAAGACATATCACATCTGACATACTATTATCCTGTTCTATCATCGCTTGCTCAAATACAAAACACACAGAACACAGTCTGAAATCTTCAACCTGCGATGCAATATGTTTACGATTGTGAAACGTAGGCTAGTTTTGGTCAGTTAATGAATGTTTAAAAGTTGAATTTAGGAGGGAAGCATTTTGAAAATATATCTATAAGACAAAATTTATTTATTAAATTTATATATTTTTTGTGTGTTGGCAGCGTAAAAATGTTTTGGGTTTACTTATAAGCATGTATTATCTATGCATGACTGAAAATGTTTTCAAAAAAATACAACCAATCTATGAAGAACGTAGCCCGGGCTCATATGAAATGACTGTTGCAGAAGCGAATTAGTTTTCCAAGTACTTACTACGACAACGTAAACTTAGTAGCTGGAAGCCACATCACATCTTTCAGAATTTTCCGTTAGAAAACGGTTTAATTTTAGTAGTGCCTGGAGATTTGTCGAGTACGCTGTTTAAAATATATACTGAGAGAACTATGAAAAACACTTGAAAAAAGCACTGATAGGAATATAAAAATCTATTCACAAATTTCCAAAAATATTTTTATCTTTTAATTTTATTGTAACAAATCATTTAAGTTTAAACAATTTAATGGAATAATAAAACAAATTTAAGGCTTTTTCAATTATTTTCAGTGTAAACAAAATAATCAAGGTTTTTTAATGAATCACCTGCAGCTATGGTGAAGGTTGTATGTAATAGTTCATTTAAGTTCGTAACAATTTTGTAAAAAAAGGATACCATTTAGTTAAATTGATAAATATGAACTTTTAAATTTTAAATAAACAGATACTATTATAGGCTTATAAGTCATTCAATTCGAAACGATAAGAGCTAGGGTATTTTCTTTGGGTTTAGATTTATTATTTGTGTTAGGATTTTAAGTTATCACTATATAATTTTCGTATCTTCTTTTGGAGTCATGATCCACTGTTTCCTATTGCAAGAGGGGTAATTTTTATAGGACTTAATCCTCTTTATTGCTCTCCAGAGTTAATAATTCTACTTCTATGTTAATAGCTCTAATGGATATAAATTCATTAATTATTTTTAAGTAAGTATAATAATTAACTCTTAATTTCTGGAGTATTATTCTAAGCAGCTTGTTGAATATCTACTACGTATTTTTATGCTTCAAGATTTAATTGTTCAGTTGTCTTGAGGGGTACATTTAGTTGAACTCGTTTGTTCAATTCTTCAGCAATTAATAATTAGAGAGTGGATTTCTTATCTGTTATGTTAATTCTAATATTATATTTATTGTTAAATATGGTGTTATATAAGTAATATTTCTAGTTTTTGGCTATTTCTAGTATTACTACACAGTTTACACCTGTGTACAGTGTACACTTTATGTGTAATAAATTTTATGTTTATATAAACCTAATAAATTTTTCGACTTCAAGTTTTTCTATCATTTCAAGACAGGTGTTTTTAGGTGTTTTTATTATTAATAGTTTTGTTTTGTAGTTTACTTTTATTATATTTGCAGTTAGAATTAATACATTGTACAGTAGTCTTACCAGCGAAATGATAATTAAAGCTCCTTTCTGGTCGTCTAAATTATTTACCTTAGTTGTGGTTAGTCCAGATCCCCAGTCTATATGATTAGAATTTAAATATTCTCTAACATTAAATATTTCTCACAAGAAGAAACGCCCATTATTATTAAAGATATATCTCATACCATTCATATATTCATAATCCGAAATTGAAAATCTGCTGACTCTCTAATTACATTCCAACAAGCAACCTTGAAGAAAAATGAGCGTAAACGTTTTACGGTTTAATCAAAAGAAAAGTGACGCTGAAAGTTTTCCTTTGGTTATTAACAGTTATTTTAAAAAACGCCTCTGCCCTCTCTTTGGTTGGGTTGGTTTTAAAATAATTATTTCAGGGTGTAAAATGAAGTCTATAGATGGAATATAGCATAAAAAATTTTAGTCAAGTGCAATAACAACTTGTAACAGTTCACTTTACATGTCTTGTGTCCTCCATTCTCTACAAGTATCTCTAGGAACTGTATGAGTTGTCTGCTGTGTAAGTAGTCTTCCTCTTCATTCAATATTAATGTCTTTCCTTTACTTATCATCCTGTCCATCAGATGATGACATAAATCATCTCGTAAATCTCTGACTCTTCTGAAATCTCCGTAAATCTCTCATTTCTATTTTGCATGTATCTTATTTTTATCTCTCTTGGACAAAACCCACTTCTCGCAACCGATTGTTAAGGTTGCTCTGTAAATTGCTTTGTGCACTTCTATTTTACTATTGCTTCATATTCTTTTTTTGTTCTGGCATTTATTTCCATCTTGACTTCCATTACTTTTAAATTCAAATATTTAAATGTAGCTATTTTTTCATACTTAAAATTTTCTAATATTTGTCTATTTGACATATCCTCATTATTTAATCCACTAATATTACAAACTGGGTTGGCCTTAAACTTCCGCCTTGTCTTAATCCTGCTTGGTTTTTAATTTCCTCTTTTCTGTAATGACACTTTTGGTATTTATCCTGTATATTTCTTGCATTATTCTTATGAATTTTATCGCTAATGTCTTTCTTCTAATATAATCCAGAGTATTTCTTTTCTTTCTGTTATTACTCTGTCGAATGGTTTTTCTAAACCGATAAACGTTTTAGTGTTAGGAACTTTTCCAGTATTTGTCTTATACTAAATATTAATCTTAATATTGCCTTGCATTCTATTGGATTTTTGCATATTTCGCTATTAGAATCTGCTCTGTGATTCTAACAGTTTCTTACCTATTACTGATTTACACGAATTTCTATATTTTTTCATATATCCTCATTTTGATGGACGTCTAACATGAAAAAAAAACGAGTTAAAATAGTCTTTATAATAATTTGGGATAGACTTTAGAATAAGTTTAATAGTATCTAGAAAAGGATTTAGATTATAATTTGTACAGCAGATCGTTATATATCATTATAGTTATATAGTATAACGGAAATCATAAAATAATACTAAGTGTCCAGAAGCAAATTGTTGAAGTTCTAAGAAATTGATTAAAAAAATTAATCATATAGAATGGTAGTAATCTACTGACACAGAGATTAGATATATATATATATATATATATATATATATATATATATATATATATATATATATATATATATCCTCGTATCCTCATGGTCGTGCATAACAACTATGCTCTATAATTATTATAGTTTCTATTATTCTTCTTTCTATTACACTTTCTCTTATCCCCCTTTTTATGTATCGGAATACTAAGTGCTATTTGCTAATCCTATAGGATTTGTTCCTCTTTTCATATTTATAATGTATTTAGCATGATATGGTATGGCCAGAATATTAGAAAATTAAAATTAGAAATTTGAAAAACAAGTTAGCACATCACTCAATTGATAAATCTACATGTTTTTAAATAGTGATACAAAATATTTTTAGCTATTGCTAATATAGAAAACATACATTATAGATTATATGTTTGCTTATTTGCCTTTTTATGAACTCTACTGAATATTCCAAAGAGAGTTAATACCTAAAATAAGTAAGGTAATTAATTAAATAACATTGATTATCATATTATTTAAGCAATAGGTATTCATATTAAAATATTTTATGAACTACTACTTAATATCCAAACGTATGTAACTAGTAATACAATGGAAGGCAAGCAATATCCTATCGACATTTTACTTGAATTTATTTACATTAATTTATTTCAATTTATAAAACTGCACTTGCACTACTTTTACATACACTAATATATATGAAGTTAGTGAAAAAACAATTTCGGTTTTTCCTAATAGTTGGGTTTAAAGTTACCTATCTCTGAAAATACTTATTCAATGAAGCCAGACTATGTTTGCGTAGCGTGTTTCCAAGACATATAAAAACTCGAAAAAGCTTCACAAACGGTTGCAAAGTCCTCATACACGCGAAGCAAAGTGATAATATTTGTATGATTTTAAATATCTTGTTCCGACCACTGAAAAATCTCTTAATGGTGTGAAGTTGGCTTCAAAATTGGCGTGTCACTTGATTGATTTTTCACTTTTTCGCTCAGAAAGATAGTAAATCTACAAAAGCAGTGTTGGAAATTTACATAAGTAAATTCGCTTCGAAAAATATGAAAAGAACCGAAATTACTTTTTCGAAAACTATTATAGCATATTATAGCTAATGTTATAGTTAAGTATCAACTAATTTAGAACTATATTGTATTAGAATTATCAAATAAGCTGCAGAAAATCCGATTATAGAATATAATAAAGTATAATCGATGGTGAATACATTTGCAGCAGTAAATACAGGCCTAGCTGCACTTAATTGTTCAGCTAATGCCATAAGTATTGATTTTTCGTACATTATATCCAACCTTCTGGAAGCTGGCCCCAAATTCGACATTATTCGATAACAGATTAATTTAGACTCATTCAGTTTATCCATTACTTGTTTACAGGGTAGAGCCAAAGCAAAGATAGAAACCTACAAAAGATTAATTGTTAAATAATATAGGTAACAATTGCAATTGTAGTTTTCAACAATATGTTTGTTATATATTAGGTTTGTATGTCAAAAATCGGTACAACTATTGTTGATCGAGAGCCACTACTTTTTCCCAACTTTCAGGCAGTTTGCGGATTCCATCTCGAAAGAACGATGTAGCTTATGAAGCTATTTACGAATCAACCCATTTTCTGGAAGGAGCAAGGTCTGGAGAATACGACGGCTAGGGTACCTTCTCGCATTTTAATGTTTCCAAGTATGTTTTCCCCGATTTTACAACATGAGATCGAGCGTTGTGATGTTGAAGAATAACATTGTTGAGTCTAATAGTACTTCATAATATACTACAGGAAACTGATCCCGCCAAAACAAAGCATTAATATTTATTATTATACAATAAAATTTATATTATATAATTAATATTTATATTAATATTAGCATTAACTTTTTTTATTATTTATTATTTATTATTTTTATTATTTAATTATTACATTATTACTAGTCGTTTCCGTCTAACCTACAATTTGTCTTTGTGATAACTTAAATCTAGGTTTATAACTAGGAGGACCCATCGACCCTATCTCAGTCTCTGGTGAAATTATGTTTATACATGTCACTGCTGTATTTTTATTATATGCACCTTACTACACAACACTACAAAGATCAGATGGTTTGATTCTTTTGAGTCTGTGTCGTGTTCTGGTCGTATCCAAAAGTTGCAATATTTCAATTTTCTCATGAGAGTGGAGTCTTTCCTCATGTCCCCTTGCAATTCTCTTGATTTCTTGACTTGACTGTGGGTATCTGAAGGTAATCAGTCCTATAGTATTTGGGTGCGCCCACAATACCTCCCAGGACCTTGTTCTGAAATATTTGTATTTTATTTATGTTATTCTTTGCAGAACATCCCTATAATAGAACTGCGTATGTCCATATAGGTTATATATATATATATATATATATATATATATATATATATATATATATATATATATATATATATATATATATATATATATATATCCTTCCAGCGAAGTTTTGCATCGGGATTCATTCCGAGATATTTAACATTGCTACATGGAATGATAGTGTTATTTAATGTTATTGGTGCTTGTACGGTCTTTTTATAGGTGAACTGCTCATGTACAGATTTACTTTCATTAATTCTTATTTACCAAGCTTGTGTCCAATTATTTATATTGTCACTTGCCTGTTGTAATTTTCGTGAGGCTTCCTCACTATTGTCTTCGATAGCTATAATCGCAGTATCATCAGCAAATGTAGCCATCGTAATATTTTCCATTTGTGGTATATCACAAGTGTAGAGTAGATAAAGCATTGGTCCCAGTACACTTTCTTCTGGTACACCTTTAGCTTCTTTTATTGTAGAGTAAGGTTCTTCTTGTTTGACTCTAAACATTCTGGTTGTAATGTATGATTTTAATAATTCGTTGTGTTGTTTTGGTAGCATTTTCTGTACTTTATGAAGGAGGCCTTCATGCCAAACCTTATCGAAGGCTTGTGTTACATCCAAGAATATAGCTGAGCATACTTTTTTACTTTCGTATGCTTTTTCAATAACATCTGTTATTCTGTGGACATGGCCAATTGTTGAGTGCTTGGTAATAAACCCAAACTGGTGTGTTGGTATCAGGTTTGTTCTCTCTATAAGCACTAACTAATAAATCATTAATATTAGCAGTAGATCTGCCGTTGATATTGCTGGAGTACCAGAGGGTCTCCATAATTTATTTCGCTTTGAATTATCGTAAGCACATGAATAAATGCATTTCAATGCCACTTAGCTCCAATTCACACCCCAAAAAATATCCGAGCTTTTGGATCATTCCCATGTTCTTCAAGTGATCGGAAACGGTCTTATGTTACTACTAACATTTTTGCATATTCTTCTTGGATTTTTAAATATTTTTTTGCCTTTTGTCTTCGGCGTCAAAACCATTCTTTTTAAAACGTCGAAACCACCATTCACGTGTTGAAATCGATGAAACATGGTTGCTATTAGCTCATCATATTATTCGATGTCCTTCAGCAGCAGTTTTCTTCAAATTGAACTAATAAAGTTCCCACAAATGCGATTTACTCGATAAAAATTCAATAATATTCAAGGCACTGAAAATAAGCACTGAAATATTTTGTTAACCCTTCCACAAAATGATACATACTGCATAGTATGTCGGCTAGTGAGGCTTAAATATGAAGTTTGTTACAAATGTACCTGATACAATTTAATACACAGTAACACCATCTGTTGTAAATTCTTTAAAATTAATTTTCCTAATATTATACACAATGAATCACTATATTATCACATCACTATATAATCACACATTACAAATTAGTTATAGCTGATATAAAACTAATAATATATATAGTACTAGGTTGTTTAATAAGTTCGCTAAAATATTTTTTAAAATGACTTTCATTGGTTAATTCCTTGATTTTCCAAAATTATTTATAACATTTCTTCATGATATGATTCATGGTAGTAGACTCAGAGTACATCCACAGTAACGAAGCAACGCAGAAAGTAATGCTTTAAATAATTTTAAAACCCGCTCTAAAAAATGTTTTAGTTATGCTCTTGTTATATGTCTAGTTATGCTATCCGTCATAAAATTATCTTCATAAAATGTCCGGAGTCCATCAAAATATTACTGGAGTGCTCATATAAACATATTCAAAGCAATTACGTTGGCCAAATTAAAAAGAATACACAACGTTATCACTGTCTTTCCTATGAGCCCTATTAAGACCTTCTGCTCAAGACGTGAAATACTTTAATGAAAAACGCAGATTGCTTAAAAATAAAGCTATATCTGGCGAATTATTAAAAGTTCTCAAAGTATCTCAAGAGATATGTACCAAAATTCATAAATGTTCCAAAACATTACTCTTTGTAAGTTCCTTCAATCTTTTCGACGATGAGATATGACATGTCCATGAGAAGGGTAACCAAGAATAAAATAATGCCGTAGTTCATCCGAGCTCTATATACTCAAATCAAAGTACTCTACCTACTAGAACTCAGTACCCTAAAGTCACTTCAAGCTTCCCACAGTGGAAATATTAGCCGCTAAACATATATAGGAGAACTATTCACTACTACAGAGATTGGGTAAATAAATAATGTTTATGGCTGACCTCACACACTGGGATTATCGGCAACAAGTTGGTTGACTACTGAAATGGCGCAAAATTGGAACAAATATCTAAAAGCAAACATTGTCAGTCTCTTTAAGCAGCTAGATCACTTAACTGGAACTTCATAGGCAACAATAAACAGTGGAAGGTCAAAAGAGAAATCTCTCAGGGCAGTCTCACCACAAATATTTTCAGGCATACACTTTGCGTATTCTCTCGATTGGATATCGACCACTGTAGACTGACATACGAAGAGCGAATCTGCTCCTCTTTGAAGAGTATGATACGATACTGACTGTCAAGCGTTTTTAATTAAAGTGTAAGTTGCTTCTATCGTAGAAGTAGCGCTTCAACATTGGTAGCGATTTGAAGCAAGTGTATGTCTCTTCGGCACCCAAAGTCTTGATACGGCGATGATGGCGAGGTATGTCGGTAATTCCTTTCTGATTTTTTTCTGAAGAAAACACGTGATTTAAAATGGATAGCTAAAATATTATTTTTCCAAGTTATTAGTAATTTGGTTCTATACGTTTTGTCTATCTCTCAAACAATTTATGGATGCCATTTATCGAGCAATATTTTAACTTCTTCAGCGAAGTGCTGCTCTGGAAGAGCCTGTCCGATCGATACGAAAAAATATTAGTCGGATAAAACCGAGTCTGGAGAGTACGGCAGGTGCGATAAAACTTCCCATCCAAGTGATTTCGACTTCGGCTACTTTTCTGCATAAGATATTGCAACATAATCACCATTTTTCAATTAATGCACAGTTCAAATTGATAATTTATTGTCGGTAGCGATCAATATTGTTTGTTCCTTCAGATTTTAACAGTTCGTAATATACGATACCAACCTGACCCCATCAGACACAGAGCATAGTCTTGTGGCCAACACGATCCATCGATGATATGGAGTCTTCACCAGGTGATAACACTGATTATTTCGCTTGGACATTTTTAAAATAAACTCATTTTCATCGCTTTCTATTCGATAGAAAAATGACTTCCCTTCACATCTTTGAAGTAACAGTTCACCGACGATTATTCGATTTTCTAATTGTCTGTCCTTCAATTTATCATGGCACCCATATCCTTATGACTTGAATGTTTTTCATCACTTGTAATCATTTACAAACTGTGACTCGGATCACATTCAACTTTTCGACCAATTATTTTGACCACCTATACAGTTCGTACTTCTTCTTGAACGTTGAAATTACCACCATTTTAATTGTCGATACGACGTTTCACATTTTCTTATTATTTCAGTATGATCACCGTAAGTTTCTACCAGTAAACGATGACTTTCAGCAGCTTTTATCTGTTGATGAAAGAAGAAAAGTAATAAGTACTACAAATGTACGTTTTCAGTCACAAAACTTGACATTTTCAAGAAAAAATAGATTTATTACAGTTATTTTGACTTAACATTATAAAAAATATATTATAAATAAAATATAAATATTTTCTACGTCTTGTAAACGAAACTTAAGTAATTTTGGAATTAATGTCAATAGAATAAAATAACATATGTATAAAACCATAATATCATAGCATACTTATACATAATTACTACTCTTAAACTTCTTCAATCTCTTTATAATACTTGCTCATTAATACTGTTTTTTCTATATTGTTTCTTAATATTTATATACTTATATTTTTTTATTTGTGTTTAATTTATATATACACTAAATATGTATTTTTATTTAATCATATGCTATTATATATAATTCTAAATGTATATATTCTTTAAGTACTATTCAGTTTATAAATGCTATCCTCACGATAATTGTATCCTATCGTTACCGTCAGTCTAAAAACCCCAGTAAGCTGGTGGACTCAGGATTCCATGTCAGTATAAAACCTTTATAAGTACAGAGGGTGGATAAAATATTATGATAAATACTTGAAATATATAGTACATTTATTTACTAATAAGGTGTTGAGCCACAATTTTCTTTTAAAACTACTTCGATTCTTCGTGGAATGAATTCGTAAAATGAATATATTTTTAACAGAATATTGTCCCATTCTCGTACCAAAACATCCGCCAATTGTTTCAATGATCTTGGAGATAGAAATATAATCCTCATTTTCTGCTCTAAGTCTAGCGATTGTGTTGGCCAGGAAAGATGGTTGATGATCATTTAAAATGCTCCTCAAACCATGGCTAAACATTTTTGGTTGTATACATAGACACAGTACAACCTTAAAATAAGGCAGTGTGTGTCCGCAATAATAGTGCTAATAATAAATCAATAAAACTATTAATTTGCAATAATCCGGTCAGTGATGTGAATGAAATGATCAGCTAAATATAACAATATTGGTAGCCTAAATCAGACCAGAAACCCCCCCACACACACAACACACACATACACACACACACTTGACTGTAGGAAACAGGCATTCCGGATCGTAGACTTCTTTTAGGGGTCTCCGTATATAAACCTAGTGGTTTGTAGGAAACAATGTAAATGATGATTCATCAGACCATACCACATTCACATTCTATTATTCGACCTATTCACATATATTACAATATAACCCACAAGACTTCACATATAAACTGAGAAAAATACGTGTCATATTATTTACACAGAAGCAGTGTTTTCAACATACATATCTATTGCTCATACATAGATATATATTGTATTCATATAATCCTTATTTATACTTAAACGTCCAACAATTCAATTTAAAAAATTGATATATGGATGATTCTGTGCTTTTATTTATAATATATCTAAAGTTTTTTTTGTACATACATAACAATTGATTAGATTTTATTCGTCATAACATTTATTAATAATTCATTGCAGACGTATGGTACTTGGTACTGGAAACAGGAATGGCTAATAACACTTTCGGTTTGTATGAACTCGATAAGACACATAGAAGAAGAAATTGACAAATGGTGGAATTGTAAACAAATCTTAGATATATTAGAAATTAATAGCTTACTTATTCACTTGAATGAAACTTTCTAAGACAGGGATAAGTAAAGGTGAGTATATAATTAATATATGATAACTATAGAAAATCTAACCGTAGAGTGTAAAACATTTATGAGCACTGATAGGTGTGTAATTGTTCAGAATATACATGAGCATTTGGTTAAAATGTGTCAGGAGAGAAAGAATAATAACTGTTTTGCAGACATAGCAAATACATTAAGGAGAATGCAGTGATTAAATCTAGTTTTATCGAGAAAGATGTATACAGGTATTAATAGAACAAACGAAGGAGAAATACAATGATATCAAAATGTTTTTACAAAGAGACAATATACCGAAGGACATAGAACACAAGAACTAAGCGTAAAAGATAAATATGGTCTCTAATGAAAGTAAAATATATTACTTGGATATACAATTGTTAATTAGTTAAATTAGGCTTCCAGTAGATCGCGGCTAGAACTCGAACTCATAGGTGGTATGGAAAAGAGTACAAAATAAATATAATCAAACACAATCCTAAACTATACACTATTATAACTGTGTACTTAATTGTAGTTTTAAATCTGCAGCAACCTTGAGGCATGTCGAATTTTACATAGTGGAATAACGGTCTACAAAATACCCAGAAATATAATATCAGTTGATGAACATGGCGGGGTGCCAGCAGCGCCAACTAGAACCCGATAACGAATAGCTGGCAACCCCGAGACGTTTATCTGGAATGTTATTGAAGGGTATTTCCAATCATTTAGTAACCGACCATCGTTTGGTTTAGACGTGCCACCATCGACTGCCCAAGCCTCGTCTCCAGGTAACACCGCTGTCATCCGTTTTATCTATTTTGAATTTTCTATATTTTTATATCGCCAATAAATAACGGTCATATAATGTAAACACCACTGTTTCATTTCGTTTTACCTCCATTCACCGAGCCATCTAATTTACCCTAAAAGTCCTTCGATAATATATGCATTACATTTACTATAATGTTAAAATAAATTCTGAAACTGAACTAAAACTCAGAGTTGATACGGCAACATTGCAACGTTTTGACGTCACAAATTTAGATGACCTATGTACAAAATAACTTCAGATAGACTGTATGGTAGTGGTTTTCTACTTACCCACAAGTGAAATATTTCTGTTAAAACAGGAATCATAAACCTCAATCTAAATCGGTAACCTGACAAATATCCGGAAATTAATAAAAACCACACCACCATTATTCGTATTATAGATGAAACAATATTTGTGCTACACTGAGATCCATAAGTATCATTAATCGTTTTAATAATGTCAAAAATATCTTCATATACTTTTCTAAAAAACAGAATTCCTCTATCCCTCTTGATCCTATTGAGCTGATTATTGATCATTTGAATTTTTGGAAAAATATCGGCAAAATTATCATTAGCAACTGATATTGTACAACCAAAACAGTGTACCTCATTAAAATACTGAATACAAAATGTATTTACTGTCGAGTTAACCGTATACATGAGCAGCATAAAAATAAAAGAGGATGAATTATAATTCGTGTAGATGAACATACCATGATTCGCAAGAAGTAATATTCGAAAACCGACAATAAGTATAATTGGTTCTGTCAGGCTGTATGCGACTTTTTTACCAGAATATTTTTCTAGATTCATATTTAAATCAGTAATCATAAACTGTAATTTTTTGAACTTTTGTTTTTTTATTACCAATATACAGATATTGCTATACAAAGCCGAAACCGCTGTACAAAGTAGGGCCACATCTGAAAATATCACAAATGGAATTATCAGACCTTGCGAAAATGCTAAATATTCCTCATATATCCACACGTAAGTTATTACAAGTTGGAATAAGACGAGTAAACAAATAAAAATTCGGTAACACCACTCATTATTGCTTATCGGTTTTAGTCCGGATATACTCAGAAGAAAATTCAAACTTTGTTGATATTTTTCCAAGAAAATCTGATTTTTTTGATACAACATGCTGTTCAACTGTTTAACTAATAAAACAAGTAATAAACCAAAATTTGGCTATTACACACTATAATAAATAAATAATTCATAAAAATTTTCCATGTTTATTTGATTGAAGTTTTTCATTAATCAAATTGATTTTATTGCCTTTTGATTTATATATAAAGTAATAAGAGTAATGCATTAAATATTATTGTTAAATAGAGGTTTAGTACTTAAACATAAATAAATATTCTAATAAAATTACAATACTGTTAGGTCTGTTAGGGGCATGAATTATGATCATTTTATACTCTTATAAAAGATATTTATTGAGAAAAATTTGTACAATATAACAGGCCAATTGAATAGTCCCCGACCTGACACATGGATGTCGCTACTAGAATTAAATCCATATGTTTTTTAGTTAGCCCTAACCCTCAGAAGATGCGTGTATAAATTTAACAGCAACTTTTGTTATTGTGAAAAAAATGGATAAAAAGAAATTTCGCGTGTTAATAATATACTTGAAATATTATTGTATTATAATATAATTGAAACGAAATCTTGTCCTGTCCCAAGAAAATCAACCATTAAGCATTGGTATGCTAAGTTTAGACGTGGTAAAATTAGCACCGAAGACGGTGAACGCAGTGGATGCCCAAGAGAGGTTGTTACCGACGAAAACCAATCCACAAAATGATTTTGAATGACCGTAAATTGAAATTGAATGAAATAGCAGACACTCCAAAGATATCAATTGAACATGTACATCATACCACTCACAAATATTTGGGTATGAGGAAGCTCTGTGTAAATTGAGTGCAGCACCAGATCACTTTTCACTAAAAATAACGATGAGATGAGGAGCACTGCTTGAAGATGATCAAGCGTAATAAACCCGAGTTATTGCGTCGATATGTGACAATAGATGAAACATGGCTCCATCGTTTCACTCCAATGTCCAATAATTTTCATTGACTGCCTTGAAAAAGAAAGGACCATCAACAGCGACTATTGTATAGCGTTATTGAACCGTTCACCAAGACAATGCACCGTGTCACAAGTGAGTGAAAACGATGGTAAAAATCCATGAATTAGACTTTGAATTGATTCGTCATCCAGATTCTCCAGATCTGGCCACCAGCGACTATTTCCTATGGTAGGCCGGGGACTTTTAAATTGAGCTGTTATATTAATCAAAATATTTTCCATCGTTTTATACATTTTTTTCTATCCTTCTGCCAACATGGCGATACCGTGTGTAAAGAACGAAGTTCATTTAGCATCCAATTATTGGCCAATTTGTTTATTTGACGTCAGTGGACATTTGCAATAATAGTTTCATTCATTTTCGGTTCTAGCAGCCCGTAATACACTATACCTTACTGATTCCACCCTATGCAAGGCAATTTTCCTCATTTTAGATATGTCCTATAGCATGTACAAGTCGGGAAACAGTTCGGATATACTGTACCGTCATATCCCAATAGACCAGATGATTATTTTTGAAAAACTACTTCATGACAATTATTTAAAAAAATGGATTCACAAAATATTGAGAATTTAGAAGGGTATCTTAAATGGGCACATGCGAAACAGTGTTTTAGTTTGTTCATTTTGGATCTACATTTGGTAGGAAAGCTGAAATTTGACACTTTCTGCTCTCAGAAAGCTATTCTAGAAAATAAGAATGCGTAGAGAACGTGTGTTTATATTTGGTGAAAATAATCAAGAAGTTACTGGATATTTTGGACTAAACTTTTTATATTTAAAAGTATAAGTTTGTTTTAAACCTGTTATTACGTTTTAATGTATTGTTAGTGTAACATTTGCAATGTAAATTTTACATATATTTAAATAAAATGTATTTTAAAACACTTATTGCATTTTTATTTTTATTATTTTTATTACTGTTATTATTATTAATAAAATATTTGAAATTTCCCGCTACTCATATTCTCAGTCTGGTGGCAAATGACCACTAAAATTGTTCACAGGTAATATATAGGAGATACACTTTTAATTCCTCTGTATCTCCTCCGTATTATCCTACAGAAAGCGACTCTGTATAAAATGCTAGTCCGTCCAATCTGCCTCAATGGAGCACAGGTGTGGTACAGGTATGTCTTGGAAAGACAACTTGAACTACTCCAAGTGTTCCAATTTAAAATAATCCGTGCGTTACTCAGAGCCCCATGATTTATGAGGAACGTCAAAACACACCTTGAATCAGGCATCCCGTGTGTGAAAAATTTCATAAACATTCTCAGTGTGAGGTTCTCCATAGGAACCTTAGAACACGATAACACCTTAATAAAATCCCTACCCGTTCACAAACCCCGGTAGTAAACAAACTACGACAGTCCCAGTCGTAACCCAGGGTCCCTGTCGCCCGCAAAACAATCATATCCCGAACCTGAAGAGACATCAGCCGAAGACCATTTGGTTCTAGCTGGTCATTCTAGTAAACGAAAAAAAAAATTCCTCTGTATTTTGTTAATGGATTTGAAAATTAGATTGACATTTGAAATAGCGAGTGAGATAATTGTTTTGGTCAAACAGGATGATTTGTATGGGGACGAGTCTTATTTATAATTCTAAAATATAAGAGTTTCATAAAAGGTGCTTGAAGATATGAACAATAAGATGATTTTACATTGGATATGACAAACGAAACATGACGATAGCTTGAAACTGTGATGTCATTTGCACTATTTTTTACCTACAACAATTATAAAATTTATAACATATTATTTTAAAATAAAATAAAAAATAAATAATGAACAATTATACAGAACAGAACAATTCGCTGGATTATCATATCCTATCGTTTTACTTACTTCGATCCTACCGCAATAGCGACACGACGATAACCTGCTTCCTTTCAGGAAGAACATTTTCAAAGCAACAATATTATTTATTAGGTTCATCCGAAAACCACTTCTCGAATTCATACCTTTATATTTGTACTTCTGAAATTGTTAGTTATAATCATAATTTACTTAGTTATAAAGCAGATATATATAATTTGAATTTGTAAAATATGCGAATAAATATAATAAATAACATACAAATAAACGGGCAAAATTCACATTACTGCATAATATTTAATAAATTGAACCAATGAAACATTTATTAATAATTTCTAGTAGCACTGAGCAAATTGTAGATTAATTGCATTACCCAAATTTACATTAAGATTTTTATAATTTTCATTGTTTACTTAATAAATCATTTATTCCTATAATCTAAAAAATCCATTAATTTTTATAATATTACAGTTTTCTTGATGTAATTTAGTAGTTGGTAATATTTCCCGTTAGATGTCACAATATAAAATTTTAACAGACAGTATCATTCTATATATAAACATATATTTAATATTTTTAAAAGATGTGTATGGCCATAGAAAAAATGTTTGGCTTTAAGGTTATCCTGCTTAAAAGCAAATTAATATATCCAGATTGACAATGACGTAATTTTAATAATGGGCTTAATCGATATTATTTTGGTTGTTTTAGTAATTGATATAAGAATTATTGCTTCAGAGTAATACGACGATACGAATAATTCATGGTGTAAAATAAAGGTTATTAAAGAAATATTTATCAAATACTACATGTTATTTCCGCTTGCAACCTGAACAGCGCTGTAGAATACTTCAGGTAATTTAATCCAAGGATCAAATTTTTAATGTACAATCGAATGTTATTTGCATGTAACCGATATGTTTCGATTATATCATTCATGATGTAATACAACCTTAAATAATTTAATTTTTTAGATGTTTATAATTTTATTTCCAATTATTTTATGTGATGTCTATATTAAAGCCAGTAAAGTGTATTTTGTCTATACACAATATTAGAAGTTTTCATAACTTGTCTAGAAATGCGAAAGTAAAAAGTGTTATTGCCTCTGGGTCCAGCTTCAAATATTGTTCCAAAGATAGCCAAGGACAGAATTGTTGGAAGTGTGGAGCTGCAAAACGTAATTGTTCAGATCTTTTCTGTTCTGAATGTAATATTATCCAGAAACCATTACATTCTGGAAACTATTTTAAGTTATTAAATTTAGATGAAAAATTTGATATAGACCAAACAATTTTAAGAAATGAGTACAGAAGATTACAAAGCCATCTACATCCTGACAAGTTTACAAACAGGTAAATAGGTACGTTAAATACAATAAACTAATCTAGTGTCACATATGACAAGTACTTGAATTTCTATATAATTTTTTTTAGGTCCGATGAAGAAAAAGAAATTTCGGCAGATTATTCATCATTAGTTAATAAAGCATATAACTGCTTGTTAACACCGCTTAAGAGAGCAGAACATCTGTTGAGACTTTATGGAAATCATATAAATGAAAATCAGCCTTTAGATTCAAACTTTTTAATGGAAATGATGGAATTGAATGAAGAGGTATAAAGCAAAATACTATGAATGTACTATTTTCCTATAATGATTTTTTTAGGCTGAAAATACAAATGACCCAGAAAAATTAAAGGGACTTAATATGAAAAATAAAAAAGAAATAGATAAATTAATTTTGAGTATAGAAGAATCCTTTAAACAGAAAGATTTAGAAGTTGTAAAACAATTGATAATGAAATTACAATATTATTCAAGTTTGGGACATAGAATCAACAGAACATTAAGAGAATTAGGTATTGTCGACTGAAAAATGTAATATATAAGTAATAAGGTTCGTCCATCGATCGATGGACGAAACAATTTAACCAGTAAAGCAGTATAATTAGAGCTACCTTGAAATTACAATTTATAATTCTTATCCTAGTAACATCAAGGATATGTACAGGAAAAGTATGAAAGTTTTTATTATTATGACAGTTTCTAGTGCAATTTGGTTCACTAATTTATGAAATATTGAAATTACAGGAAAGGACACAACATATACTCTGTAGGGATGCAATTTTTATTATTTCTTGTCGTAAAATACAGATACCTTTATAGACCCAATGCTCAAATTTTAAGTATATATTGTCATAAATTGTTTTTATCTTAAATAGAGGTAACCATGTTTTACACAAGCAACAAAACTAAACTATAAAAATGTACATATTCCATAATATACATATATCCTAAATCCATGCATATTTTGGAAATATTACTATAAATGGACCTGATATACTTTAATGAGTTTTTGAATCATAGTAATAAAAGTCCTAAATAAGTGATATTCGCCGCTACAAGTTAAGATTATGTTATGATAAATATTTCAATTAATACTTTTTCAATTAAAATTCATTTTTTTAATTATCTGTGGCAGTTGATAATGTAATGATAACTTAAATAAATAAATATTTTGTTGTGTTTATCACCACTTTAAAAATAATACTATTAAACAATTGCTAAATGTGTTTTTAAAACACATAATCGTTTCGATACAGATACATACAAATCTAAAATAAAAATCAGCTATCACAACAGAAAATAATGTCGCCAATATCATACTCTAAAAAATGTATTGGTCTTTGAGATATAATTATTGACTCATGTATGGGTAGTTAACTTCAGTCAAGGGAACAAAAGTTTCTTTAATCGCCTGAGGATTACCCCATCTTAAAATATAGTGTGGACCACCAGCTTTGTCGTTAGTACCTGGTAATAATATTATATAATTATACAAGCAATTTTTAATGAACTAGTTTTGATTAATTTTATACCTGATAATCTGGCACCACCAAAAGGTTGCTGCCCAACCACACTTCCTGTCGATTTATCATTGACGTAGAAATTTCCGGCGGTCATTTTAAGTTCTTCTATAGCTGACTTTAAGAACTGGCTGCAATTAAATATATTCAATATTAAAACTAATTTACATAGCTAAATGCAAGGTAATACAAAAAAGAATGCTTATGTTTGTTTGGTTTACTGCGTGTTAAACCAGTTATTCATGGACTATAGCTTACAGAAATATTCAATTTTCGCTATACATACGCGCGAGCCATTTCTCTTTTTCATTCAAAAAGTTTGAGCAGATTGGAAAACCAAAATTCGGGCCACTAAGACCTTCATGGGCGGTAGAAAATACCGTGATAGATCATTACACCGCATTTTTTATCAATACCTAAGGCCGCACTCTTTTGATGGATTAAAACCCAATTGATGCAAGAACCAAGCCTCAGGATTTTAAATCAAACTGACTTTGATCTTAATGAACGTGCAAATAAACAGAATATGGTGAACGAGGAAGACATCAGTAAAATACATTTTACTGTTAGACTAAATTAGCGCCCCAAATATAGGGGTTTGCCTTTAGACTATATATTTGAATATCAACATATTCCTTTGAAAATATCTTATATATGATCATGATTTTAATAATACTGATATATCAATATTTTTACTTACGTATCTTTAGCGAAAATCGCCCCTGTCAGCGCGAAAGCAGTTGAGTTTCCAACCAATTCCAAAGTTTTTTGAATATCTTTATCTGGATAAACATATACACTCAGAACTGGCCCAAAAATTTCTTCAACCATTATCTTGTCTTGTGGGTCCTTGGTCTGAACAATAGTAGGTTCAATAAAGTATCCAGTACTGAAATAAAGTAATATGAGGGACTTAACACGCATAATATTATATATAGCTTTACCTATCATCATATTTTCCACCCGCAATAATTTCCAGATTTGGTGATTTTTTGGCGTGGTCGATATAACCAGATATTCTCTTGAAAGCTTTATCATCAATGACTGCAGAAGTGAATGAATTATAATCGGTGGGATCTCCTACTTTTAATTGATTCCTTTGCGCGATCAACTTATCTTTAATCTAAATATAAGATATTTTAATATTTATAATGAAAAGGAGGAAAACCCTTTACACTTAAAAATGATAGATTTAATCTTAATATTACGAAAATACAACATCGAAAGTATTGGCAAGAGGAAACATCTGAGTTAAATTAAATATTTAGGGCATTAATCTTGTTAATACACTAAAATGTTGAATACCATCCTTTATAAAAATTACCTGACAAGCCGGCAGAACAAGTTGGATCTTACAGGCCTATTTCGCTGCTACCTGCAATATCAAAATTATTTGAGAAACTGCTGTTGAAACGTATGAAATCATTTATAGAAATAACAGATTTCCAGTTTGGATTTCGAAGTCACCACTTGACAATCGACCAAGTGCTCACAGTAACAGCGATTGTAAAAAAGGCATTGGAAGAAAAGAAATACTGCTCCATAATATTCCTGGATGTCTCACAAGCTGGGTATGACATTTGGGATTAATATACAAAATAAACAAATTACTGTCGACTGCTCATCAATCATATCTCTTCAAAGGAAAATTTGGAATCTCGCATGAAAGGAAATTCTCAACACTTAAACCTATTTGGGCTGGAGTTCCACAGGGTAGGAACCTGTGGTACTTATAACATGCTTGGAACATTTGCCGACGACACAGTTATCATGGCAAAAGATATATCTGATATATAGAGACTGGAAAATACAGATTAATAGCTTCAAATCGGTCAAGCCAATTTGGACTCGTGGGGCGCAAATATGAGGTTGACTAAGATATCAAATCAACTAGTAATCCAATACACCCAAAATAAATTTCTACGATTAGATAAGATCTCGTCCTAGAACATGAAATAAGATTAATCACAAGGCTAAATCACAACAATGTGGAAGCAATACAGCTGCTGGACAACACACAAGAAATCAGAAGATTGAAGCGAATCAAACAACACGAATTTGTTTAATGTATAAGTGTAGTTTTAACTTTAGCTTACGTAGATTAGTTTAATTTTAATTTGGCAAATACATACTGATGTATTAATCCCTTACTCGCTTTGCTTGTGTTTTAGAGTAAGTACAACAGAACAGTGGTAATAAATTAATTGTAAATTAAAATTGTACTAAGCATACCTAATGTAAGATGTAATTAATAAAAAAAATTCTAAAATCTGGTCTGCTGTCCTTTTAAAAAAAAACTTTAAAAATTAGTCATTTTAAGGCTTTCAAAGGATTTTCCCTTTAAATATATCTAATTAATTTCATTCGACATCTCAAATATAGATATTTGCAAACCGAATATACTGAAAAAACAAAATTATCTAAACATACTTTAGGCCACAATGATTCTGGGACATACATCCTACTACACGCGCTGCATTTTTGGCCACAAAATTCGAAAGCACTCCTAATCGTTCCGTTTACGACAGTATCGATGTCAGCGCTCGGATGGACAAAGTGATAGTTTTTACCTCCACATTCTCCTATTAATCTGGGGAAATTTCGGTACTTATCGATGTTTGCACCGACTTGTCTCCATAATCGTGTGAATGTCCTATCGCAAAATATTCATATTCAAGTAAATAGTTGTAATTTGCCTTATTTAATTTATCTTACGGTACGCTTCCAGTAAAGTTGATGCCGGCTAAATGAGGCGAGGCGGTGATAGTATCACCAAATACTGGACCGTCAGCTGGTACAAAATTTACGACACCTGGAGGCACGCCAGCCTCTAAGCAAATCTTGAAATTTACCCAGTTGGCTAATATAGCTGTATCACTTGGTTTCCAAATAACTGCATTTCCCTAATATGATTTATGTTAGTTGATAAAAAAAATAAAAATAAGGAAGGAATTAATAATCTCATTAACAACTAGGCGATTATATGTTAAGAGACAGTATAAGAAAATAAATAAACATAAATTATCTCATATATATTTTGTGTTATGATTATTTTTATTATATAGAACTTTTTGTATTTACATCATTTTAATATTTTTAAAGAAATCTATATGCACAGAAACTGTTTGATGTGATATTAAGAAAAATAAAAGAAAACCTCAAAAGTTATGCATATTTTTTTGGGGTTGAAAATTAATGAAAACCACGCAAATATAAAACTATTAACATTAAATATACTCAAATATTAAAGAACATTTGCGCTGAAGTAAATAGAGGATGAACTAATTTGAGGATATACCAAGTCCGCTGTTTTTTTTATGTGAATGTGTTATATGGTTCATAAGGTATATTACTACATAGTAAAATTCGGCACAAAAAAACGAGTTTAATCCCCGAAGTCGCAAATCTATTTGAAGAAACCTTAAAACCTAACGAAATAAAATGCTTACCACAACCTTTTACTCTTGTCCATGCCAGATGACATTGAAATTTTTTTTCGATACCGTTAGACAAAATTTCTTCGAGTTATCGACAATAAATTGAATAAATAGATATTATAAATGAAAACTCGGAAACAAGCATGGGTTGTTTATAAATGTCATAGCTTATTAATCAACAAAATCAAAACTATAATTACCGGAAAATCATTCCAGAACTACTGTTTCCAAATTGAAATGCAGCATAACTCTTAAAATTCATTTTTTAGACTTGCTTACACTTAAATTTCTTCATCAAAATTTTGCTATATTAGATGAATATAGTAAGAGATTTTACTAAGCGCTACAATGATGAATGATTCGTTTGAATTATCAGTTAAATTTACTGAAAATGTTACCTATATATAATTAAATATATATGATATTTTTCTAACTACAATTGAATTCAAGGACGCCATCAAATATCATGCATACAAATAGTTTAGAGAAAACAATTACAGACCAGTGCAGTTACATAATAACAAATGTACATAACACATCATGAATAATTCAGATATTCAATATCTAATACACATCGCAATTAACGGACGCATATAATTTTTATCATACACTACTTTTCTATCAAAGTCTTCACTCTTCTGCGATATTTAAAAAGAAATCGGGCGTGCGTGAATGTAGTTATTAAAGTGTCTAAACACCAATAAATTTTTATTACATAAAAAAAGATTAAATTATTGATGATGTTTTACTAATCCACATATTATACCATAATTAAATTTGAATAAACTCACTATTAATGCAGGTGTATAAGCCAAATTTCCACCAATCGCGGTGAAGTTAAATGGCGACACAGCAGCAATGAATCCATCAATTCCTCTATACCTCATTGAATTCTTAGTAACTTTAGGATTTTCTGAAATAGGCTGGTATTTGGTAGCTTCTTTTAAGAAGAATGCGTTCAATCTATATAAATAAAAGTTAAATACACCTATATTACCCCCGTATAGATATTTACCTAAAAAAGTCAATTAGCTCAGCAGCTGAATCAATTTCAGCCTGAATAACGGTTTTAGCTTGCCCTAACATTGTCGCTGCATTTAGTTTTGATCGATACTTTCCAGCCATCAGATCGGCAGCCTTTTCCCAGATCTTCAATCTACAAGTTATTAGCTAAAGTTAGATGTGTTTTTAATTATTTATTTTCATCTTACAAAATTAACGTGAGAAAATTAACTGTACATGTTTCTCACCTTTCATTTAAAGGAGTTTTATCCCATTTCTTCTGTGTTTCACATGCTACATCAATAGCTTTATTAATTAACTTTGCGTCGGCATAATAAAATTTTGCAATCTTTTTCTTGTGATTATGCGGCATTACCTGGAAATGATAATTTTGATCATATTTGTTATTCATGCACATGCCTCAAATAGAAATATCCTACTTGATACCGAACATCGCCAGTCTTAAATTCCTTATCGCCAATAACAATTGGTATCTCTTCAGTTTTGTTGGCGGTTTCATTTAAAGCTTTTTCCAAATCAGCTCTCTCCGCCGATCCTTTCAGATAACTCAAGACGGGTTCGTTTTTAACACCGAAATCATTTATTTTCAGTTCAGGAACAACGGAGGCTAAAGATCGTATGGCCGATCTGAAAAATATGACATTTTAATAGTTCAAAATTAAATATATCAATTTCTAGAATAGGGACTTTTAATTCTCAGGATGCATTCAGTGATGTATTTAAGTTCCATACTTTAATTAATAATAAGTTATAACTGAGTTATATTGATAACATTTAAAATAATATGTGACTGATTTATTAACAACTTTATTACTGATTCTGATAAAATGTTTAAAAGTCATGTTTTAAATCTTTCATTGAATCATATTGATAACAAAAAAACTATTTCATGCGTTGATAGCTTAAATAGTTAAGTTGCATGGCAACACATTGATTGCGTAAATGTGTCTTAAAAATAAATTAAACTTTAGACCTTGGAGTACAGAGAATAAAAACAATGTCGAAAACAACATATTTTTGGCATAAAATGGCACGCTTTCTAGTAATTATGTTTTTAACTTATTTTCAACCAAACATTTATAAACCTATGATAAAATAAGAGGATATTTTGTAAAAAAAAATTAAAAGTTAGTATATCTATATGTATACTTATTTTCCATTGTATGAATATAACGAATATAGGTCAACATGTCAAAATCAGCTGGATTTTATAAATTAAATACACTCCAGACAATAAATAATGTTTAAATATACGAATTACTTAAAGGGGAAATATAATAGCGAGATCAACTCTGATATAGAATACAGAAGCAAAAATATCTATAGATATTGATTTTATTACGACATAGAGGAATGAAGATATAGGAATTTTCCATCATAAAAAAAATGAAAAAAAATTGTTGTCAGCAGTTTAAAAACCAAATAGATGCATGAATTAAAATACATCCGACTGTTTACTTAACACAGAATATTTATTTATAAGAAACTGTAACAATGTTTAAACAAATGAAAGTTCAAGAGGGTATCGTTTACTTATTATTATTATTAAGTGGCAAGATAACGTATCACAATGTCAAATAAATACTGACCTTTGAAGAGTCTGTGAAATAGATTGCTTACAAACAGATAACATGCTTGTTAGGTTTGCACCCTGAAATATATTTTTTAAAATTTTAAAATATTTAATTGCAAAAATCCCCCGGACTATTTCAGTCAAACTGACACTTTGCCCAACCAATGACGTAACTATTAACTTGTACCATTGGAAAATTCTATTAGGAATGGGTATTAAGTAAAGATAGCAACAGAATATAATTTATAGAATATATATATATATATATATATATATATATATATATATATATATATATTCATTTATATATTGAACATTTTGTATTTATAGTTTACTTTACTAACTCTCCCAATTGATTTGTTTTTTTAATTGATTTTGATATAAATTGATAGAGTAAAATAAAAATTTTAATTTATTTCAAAAACTACTAAAACGTATTACATATAAATTGGCTTATTGTATATATGAAAGTTGTTAGTTAATTTTTTCAAAATATTAACCTCTTCTTTTCTTTTTTCAGGCATAATCCGTAGACTGATATTCGTAGATATCACATGAAGTTAGACGTCAATCCTATTTAGCAAAAAGTCATTAGTATGTCAAATTTGCTAGTCCCACGTGACATTTCCAAATACTTTTGGTGTTGTTGTCATTTTGATTTTTGAAAATGGCTGCGGTTTCAGATTGTTTTTCTTTAGGAAGTATTGTTTGGTGTAGAACATGTTATAATGTAGAGATAGAAGGGGAAGTTTTAGCCTTTGAACAGCAGAATAAAATGCTCATCCTTAGTATCCTTTTTTTTGTTTTGTTTAGTGCTTCATTTTGACAAACATGTATTTTTGTTGTGAATTTTCAATTTTATTTTTGAATTCTAATTTGTTTAATGCAAATCCATTAGTCGCAATAATTTAAGGCTGATTTATATATAGTCACTTATTAAGTGCATATTTATGTTATTGTTTTCTTAACAAATATTTAGAATGTGGTTCCTCAAATGGAGATCCAAAACTAAATAATGTCCAATTTGTAAATCTTTCATATGTTAGTGAGTTACAAGTTAAAAAGGAAGGACATTACATTTCAGAAGTACCTCAGAGTCTCAATCTTCAAAGAGTAAGTACTGAAGATATAAAAGATTCATTTCTACCTGTATGTACATTTAGCTAAATATGAGGATAAGAAATCAAGTAGATGAAAAAAGACGGCTATTACAAGCTATCTCAGCCAATGTTTCTTCTGAAGGGCAAAGATTGTTCATAGCCATTTCGAAAATGTTTGATAATAATGAAGTTAGATGGAACAACTCTGATATTATAGTTTTGGATGAGGTAAGTATTATAGGTGTGATAAGAAGGTAATTTTCCTTTAATATACTATGAAAATTGGTTCTAATGTAATTAACTGAAAATCCACAAAATAATGTATATCAAGCATTGTATGATATTCGAAAGTGATATATTTTTAGGTTATTATTAGTCCTCCATACCAATTGGAAAATGTAGGAGGTGACACTAAAAGTAAAAGCTATGATTACATTTTAAAATTGGTATGTATAATTTGATAAAGATATATTGGGGGTGATATATTTGATTGATAATTTATAATTGGTTATGTGAAAATATTTATCATACATTTTTTTAGGTGGAACGACATTTGCAAGATTTATCAAAGAATTCTCAGACTCAGTCAGTTTGTCAGAATAATAGATCACCACAATAAAAAGTGACAAACATATAAATTTTATCTATCTGTTATTTACCTCTAAAGATTCTGAACTAAAATTAATTTTAATTTTAATAGCTATTGTGATATCCTACAAATAACTATTAAAACCTTTTTATTGTGGTTTTAGTTCAAAATCAAACTTTTTGTTGGTAATTTAATTTAGTATTACCATGATCTATTTATTTTATAAATAAAAAGTAAGATACACATGTTATTTCCTTCTCAAATAAATTCCTTTTCAGATAATTTTATTATACAAACTATATAACAGTTATATTACTACATAACCTATTATTATTAAATCTTAAAAAATTAGAGGTCACATTCTCACTTCTAAATATTCAACTTTTTATAAATGTTTTTTTTTGTAGTTAAAATTATGCATTAAAAATTCAATTATTTTGGAAGTAATATAGATATATACTATTTATTTTTATATCAAAGGGAATTTTTTAATTAGAAAAACTTATTTAGAAACTGTTTGCTTTTACTTTGTTTAACTCACTTATTCCATGATTGAATAGATGATATCATGTATTGAATTATGATTATTTGTATACTATTTACTGTAAACTCAGACAACAATATGGTAGTATTGTGTATAAGTGGTATTTCATAGACCGTGAAATTTATTATACAATAGTCATATTATTTAACAATCTGTCACTTATGGGTCAACATTTTTTAAGAAAGAAGAAATACATTTTTAAGAACGGCAATATTATAACAGCTTGTTTTTGATAGATTAGTCCGCTTAGTGAAAATGTTGCCTCCCCAGGGTTAAAAGTTATACGGAGGAAGAATTTTTAGACCTAATATATTTGTGTGATATGTATTTGTATGATATATTAAATATTTTCTAATAAAACGAAAAACGCCCAAAATCAAGCAACTAGAATTAGCCGTCAGATCGGTAACACAAAATATGTAAATAAACCTAACGGGTAGTCGTGCCGGCCATGAGTTTAGCTTGCTGATGATGTGATATCCTTGGGGTTAAATTATTATATTAAGGAAAGGAAAATATATAAAATAAAGGAATGTTATATATATTATCAATGTTTTGTCGGTCTAGTTCTAGAGAGTCCTCGCATTGCATAAGGGTTTGAGTTTGCAACATTGCCAGTAGTTGAAAATTATACGCATATACGTGAAGAACATAATATATATATATATATATATATATACATATATTATATGTATATAAATTATCTTGAATTTTCAAATGAACCTAATATTTCTGTTAAAACTCAACTCAATTTTTTAGTGCATTTTTTATCTACTAGAATATAAAATATGAAGAACCTTTTATAAACATCTTTAATTTTAAAATAATTCTGAAAAGAAAATGATATGTAATTATTCATCAACATATAAACATTACAATAACAAACTAGAGGTATTATTTTGTAAATTATTCATATATTTTAAAGAGTATAACATATATTTAGGAATTCACAAACCCAGAAATTTTAAGAAAGTTTATTAGTATAATGTCCATCTGTAATATAATAAATCCAATCTGAAGGGCATCTTATTAACATATTTAATTTTAAAAGGAAAAAGAGGAAACAAACATATATGATAACAAATATAATTTATTGGTCAGAATATAAAAATGTATACTTATCTTCACAATTATTCAAAAATATATTTAATGGCAAATTCTAGATGGCCCCAGTCACCTGATGACATTAATTAAATTTGTTGATTTGTCATCATTTTGGATTGTATTGTTTAAAGATACTCATCTCTATTTTCTTTCATAGGAAACTTTTTCTTTATAGTAAAATATTCTCTGAGGTAGAATATTTTTCTTCACATTAAGTTTATTTTCCTTTGGCTGAGTGGTTTCTTTTATATTAAATTTTATAACCTTTAGTGTTGGTTCTATTGGAAGCAGTGAATTTTTGATTACCTCAAGTTGTTTGACTGTTTAGCATTTTTCTAGAAGAATTTCAGAATGTAACAACATACTGTGAACTTGTCTCTTAGATTTTATATATGCACGCTTCCAAAAGTAGATTTGATTTATAAGGCTTTCAGTATGGGACAATAGCTCTCCTATTCCATACAATTGTTTATTTTGCTGTTCATGTAATACATTTAAAAAATTGTAATATTAATAATTAGCATAATATAAATATAAATAACTCAATGGCAAGATTTATTACTCCTAACCAAGCCCAAGATAAAAATAATTATTAAAACAGAATACTAGAGTTGTATAAGCAACTATAAATAATTTAAATCATATCAAAACCCTATCACCTTATGACTTTTAAAAATACCTCCAAACATATATAAAATATAATGCTCTATAAGATAACTAACTAATAAAATTACCTGATCTTCATCTACTGAAATTGTCTTTAAATAACTTATAAAAATTGTTTTTGTTTAAACATGTTCCATTTTATACTTGAATCGAAACAAGAACAAACTGCTCAATTTTAATGTTCTACAATTATTCTATAGGATCAAAGAGTTGGGATTTTGATGAATTATGGTCATATAAACGACATAGTCATATTTATCCGTACTTTGACGTTCGTAGGATCAACTATGTCTAAAATATAATGAATATAGTATAGAATTGAATCCAATTTGTGAAATTAATATCAAAATTGAATATATACGCTCCTGGATGAAAAGTCCTCCTATGTCTGTTCAAATTAGAGGTGTTACAAAAAACTTTTTTAACAATATTCACACAGTTCACCATTGTAAATTCAAAAGATGAAGGGCACAACAAATAAACTGCAAACAAAACGTAACCAAAGCTCTTAATCAATGCTGGTGCTATTTAAAAGACCGCCGCTTGTAAATGGCAACGTCGTCAAATTAGGCGGAAATTCCCGAAATCCACCGAAAGGATTCTTCAGAACTAAACACTATTGGTTCTGGTTAAATATGATATGTGATGATATGATATCGGAAAGAAGAAGAAAATATTATTATTATTGACCTCACCTACAGAGTGACATTTGTTATCTTTTGATTAAGGAAGTTTTTAAAGAGTATATATTTATTAAACTTTCATAACTATAATGCCGGTAATTATAACATATAACAATGTTAATGTTATTATAATACTAATAATTTTTTAGGCTTACCACTCCAATTTTCTCGGACCTGAGCAAGTTGTTGGAAATATGGCTATATTACCATTTAGAACAAACTTTAGAGGGCCTGCGCCCCCATATTTAAGTAGTGATCAGGATATTATAGACGAAACATTGTATTATTTTAAAGCTAATGTTTTCTTTAGGACCTATGAAATAAAGGTTTGTTACAATTCATGACTCATAACTCTCAACATTCTCTTTTGATTTTATATTTTCAGTCTGAGTCAGATCGCTTGCTAATATATATTACCCTCTATATTACGGAATGTTTGAAGAAATTACAAAGGTGCTCTAATAAAAATCAAGCTCAAAATGAAATGTATACTTTGGCTATTTCAAGATTTGATATACCAGGAGATGCAGGTTTTCCATTAAATTCCGTTTATAGGTATTCTATTTTATAAAAGGAAATATACAGTTTACATAGTTCTAATTTTTTAAGCAAACCTGAAAAGGCTGCTGAAGTTGACTTTTTAAGGTCTTATCTGACACAGTTGAGGCAAGAAGTTGGATTAAGAGTATGTGAAAAAGTATTTGGTAATAGTGGCAAGCCTAGTAAATGGTGGTTATGTTTTGCAAAGAGGAAGTTTATGGATAAAGCGTTGTCAGGTCCAGGACAGTAAAAGTACTTTGTCTTATTTTAGTATAATTTTACCATATAATTCATTATTTTTATTTACTTTGACATATTTATAAGGTTAATTAATAGTGTTATTCTTTTTTATTGATATCATTAAATATAATATTGAATATATAAAGTTATGATGTAAACCCAGCACCCAACCAACATATATTGTTTTGTTTTATTTTTCATATTTTTTGTATTTCATGTATTAGAAGTTTAGTCACAGAGAAACTACTCTATAGGTTTAGTATCAAGTAAATTAAAACAAGTTTTATAGTTAATTATATTTATGCAACTCAATATTCAAGCACTAATGTGATTAAGAAAGGTTAATTTTGGTGTTTGTACATTTTTCGTGTATATGCAAAGGTTGGAAGGGATCTTTTTGAACAAATGAGGTACTAATTTTAAATCTAATATTTTAAAAATCTTATAACATTTAAGTATCTGGTGTCATAACAAAAGTATACAGTTAGTATAAATTTTAACTATTTATAATTACGTTAAAACAAATTTTTTGCTATTTAGTGTTTTAGTGAACATTCTTATTATGTTTTCATATGGTAATTTTGTATTTGAGTTGAAATGATTACTAACACTGATATTTGGTTGATAGGGCTGATATTTTAAATTCAAATTTGGTTATATGAAATTAGACAAAAATATGTATGATTATATTATTCAACAAATATGTATAATATGCGTTGTATTCATTATTTTCTAGCACCGTGCTTCTTTGTTTAAAATGAAATGTAAGTTTTGTAATTAAATCCTAATAATCTCTGAATTTGACTTCATGACCTGTATTATTCCATGACCTAAATATCTACTTAAATATTACGAGAAATGCAAAAATCGCATTCGATATATATATGGGATTTAGTATAAATTAAATGACAGATTTTTTGGTTAAATCTTTTAAACTATTGTTTTTCGGTGATAAATGAATGAATAGATTGAAAGTTGACTGTTAAAAATTTATATTACCATAGTATTAAATGGGATTATTAATGCGTCATTATTTATAGTATTGTTCATGTTTTAAAAGTTTGAAATGCATGATATTTTATAAGCGTGTTAACCTTGTAAAATGCTAGTGTGATTTAATGAGAATCTTATCTATTATTAAATAAAACCTACTTAAATTGGTAAATAGATAGCAAATTAAAAGAAATATTGTAACATTTGCTTATAATAATACAAGTTTTGTCGTATGATCGGATAATAACAAACTTTTTATTTTAAAAATAAACTTTTTATTTAAACAATTTTTTTGAAACATAATTAATATGTTAATACTAACAATAGTGTCGACGATAATATATGTTGACTTCTGTTCTCTTCCTATTCTGGCAGACCTAAACGTACGCATTTATATATCAAACTGTCGTTTCACTCCTTGTCAAAAGATTTGGTTAGGTCCAGGAGTACTTCTCCAAGCTTTTTACGCTGGTTAAGAGCGTGATGGGTGTGTGCCGCCAGACGGGTGCCTGAGGGACAGATGGATGGTGAGCGCGATAACCGAATTGTTCGTCAGGAATTATGTTGTTTTTCTTTGTGAAAGAGTTGAGAGCGTAGAGTATTGCCTTTCGGCAAGCTTCGAAATGGCACTGAGAAGGCTGATGGGCCTGTAATCAGAAGGAGCTGATTTTGCTCCATTATTGGGTATAATGTGTTTTCTGGATTCTGGAAAATGTTGCAGCATCATGAGTTAATGGTATTTGGCAGTTCCCCAAGCTATTTATGCGGGAGCCTTTTTAAATGGTGATCGATATTCCGTCGAGACCCGGATATTTTTTGATTTGAAGTTTGCCGATGATTTTGGAGATACGAGATGGCTGAGAATAAAGGTTGGGATAACTGGGCTTTTGATGTAGTTAGATTCGTTGATGATAGTGTCGCTGTCTTAAGCCATTGTGTGTCTTCCCCATGAGGCATCTGGAGACACGACTGAAGGAAGGGGTATCCAGTTTTTGGCCCGCGAGAAATGATTCCATTTCATTGCTTGGCAGGTTGAGACGGCCTCCTTTTTATCTGTAGCATTGATGGTGAATCGAGCTAATCGATAAATTTAATATAAACGAGAAGGCTATTTTCCTATGGTTGGAGTTTTGATAACTGTGGCAGATTCGTGAGCAGACTAAATATCAGGCGTTAGCTTGATTACGACTTCTTCGAGCTGCTCTGGAGTGTTAATCTAATAGATTGGATCGGTTTCCAGGAGAAAAGATTGATAGTTCCTCCAGAGGGCCTTTTTTGAATTTTGTGAGAGAGACTAGAATAGTGGCGCAGTCCCAGAGATTGAGAAAGACCACACGACGGTCACATTCTAGTTCGTCAAGGACTCGAACTTCAGATGGGCGATATACATTTTGAAGAATAAAGCAATTGCTGCGCTTTAAGAAACTGAGCTGGGATGATGGATGGGTTCATCCGGCAGAACAAGACCATAGCCCAAGTCTCCACTTAGAGCTACGATGCTGTTGTCTGTGGAATTCGTTCTGGAACACCCCTAGGTGGGGTGAATAAGGACTTGCATGATGGAACTAGGAATTTCTATAATGAAAGAAGACATTAAAATAATCACCGGGAAGCATGAAAGCAGGCTATACAGAGACTCTGCAGCTCGAGGCTTGAAGAGGGTCAACACATTTCAGTTAGTTGCCGGTTCTAATTAGAATTATTAGCTAAGAACGTAATATTAGAATATAAGATGACTGCCATTGCCAAATTGTTTGTCTACACTGAACAAATGTCATAATAATAATAGATAGTATTGTAGGAATGTTCGTCTGGTCGGTCGGTCGGAATGTGTGGCTGTCGATGCGATTGTTTGTCTGAACACTCACTACTATTTTGTGGAAGGAATTCGCAGGAGAACTGAAAACACTGTTATCTAGGGACATTTATAATTACAATCACAAATATAAAGTACTTCAGATATTCTTGCTCTGTGGGAGTCTTGTCGCAGCTACCAAGCCTGCAAGAAATATTTTTAATGTTGAAATATTTAAAGTTGACCAAAATTTCATGTCCATTGTAAATATCTAAGACTAATGTAGATCTATTACATTTTGTAATATTGTTTTAATATATTTGCCGTGTAAATCTACATTCATAGTATTTTTAGTTTCTCGTTATCACGGCTTAGGTTTTATTGCTTAAGCATTTGTACATTTTTTTATTTTCCCGCACGTGGTGATTTCCAGTGAAAAGATATTAAGTTAAATACCTAAACAAAAGTCTGGTTAAAGTCGCCACTAAAACATTTCAAATAGAATTTTTCTCTACTGTATTACGTGACTTTTGATTTTGTTTTAACAATGAAATTGCTACAGATTAGTGGGTTTCGAGAAATGCGCCGTCAACTATTGGTTGAATACCATTAATTAAATGTTGTTCTACGTTTGTTTTTCATAAAGTTTATTTGAAACAGCAAATATAGGTTAAGGCTTAATTTTAACTTCTAAAAATAACTCAAATGACTGTTTTTCATCAACAGTAATTTTGAGATTGTTGTTGACTATAGAATGGTGCAAACTGAATGAGTATTGATTAAATAAGATTAAAAAAAAATTAATCTCTTAGAACGTTAACAATCTGCCCGTGGGCACTGATTATAGCGACCCTCCAACTTTTCGATACCACTTTTGTAGTCCGATTTGTCTTTTGTTTCAAAATAGGCCTCAATTTCGACAACCATCCCTTCATTGGACGAACATTTCTTCCCAGCGAGCATTCCTTTGAGATCTGAGAACAGGAAATAGTCATCGGGGGCCACATCTGGAGAATACGGTGGATGAAGAAGCAATTCGAAGCCCAATTCATGGATTTTTGCCATCGTTTTCACTGATTTGTGAAGGTGCATTGTCTTGGTGAAGCAGCACTTTTTTTTTCTGCAAATGCGGCCGTTTTTCGGTGATTTCGTACTCAAACGGTCCACTAACGCTATGTAATAGTCGCTGTTGATGATCCTTCCTTTTTCAAGGTAGTCAATAAAAATTATTTCATGCGCATCCCAAAATACAGATGCAATAACCTTGCCAGCCGACTGTTGCGTTTTCCCACGCTTTGGAGCGGGTTCATCGTGTGCAGTCAACTCGGATGACTGTCGGTTGGACTTCGAAGTGAAATGATGGTGCCATGTTTCATCTATTGTCACATATCGACGCAGAAACTCTGGTTTATTACGTTTAATCATCTTCAAACACTGCTCCGAATCATCAACCCGTCGTTGTTTTTCGTCCATAACAACCTCTTTTGGGCGTCCACTGCGTTCACCGCCTTCGGTGCTCATTTCACCACGTCTAAACTTAGCATACCAATCCTTGATGGTTGATTCCCTGGGGCAGTGTCCAGAAACTCGGCAACAAGCCAAGTTTTTGCTTCAACTGTATTTTTTCTCTTCAAAAAGCAATATTTTATCAACATGCGAAATTCCCTTTCATCCTTTTTTTTTCACAATAACAAAAATTGCTTCACTCAAAATGCTATAATTCACAAACTAATGATCTGACATCTGTCAAACTTATACACGTATCTTTTGAGGGTTAGTGCTAACTAAAAAACATATGGATCTAATTCTAGTAGCGCCATCTAAGTGTCAGAACGGGGACTTTTCAATTGACCTGTTATTATTGTATGATTTTCTTTATACAATATAACCATCCTAACATGGATGGATCACATGGATCACTTTAGTAAGTGATCTGCTGTACAACTTATAATCTAAATCTTATTCTAGATACTATTCTAACTTATTTTAAAGTCTATCCTAACTTATTCTAAAGACTATTTTAATTTATTCTAGAGATTGTTAAATCTCACTCTATGTGTGTATTAATCAGTTCGTATGGTAGTTTGCGTTTGAGCGTATGCACCCACTGTCATCGCGCAAAGTTAACTGTTTGGCGAGTGTATTGGGATGCTCTAGTAGTCTTTCAGAGTACTTCGCACTAGCACTTCGAATCACACTCGTTGTGGGTTCTAAGGGGATATCGCGTTGAATCAGTTTGTTGGACACGTAATATGGGGCATCGGCGATGACTTGCAATACTTTATTCTGGAGCCTTTGGAGGATATCTATGGTAGATTTGCTACTAGTACCCCGCAGTTCAATACCATAGGTCTAAATGGGCCTAAGTATTAACTTATACAGCAAAATTTTGTTATCTAATGATAATTTAGATTTAGGCCCTATCAGCCAATACATTTGGTTTAGTTTAAGCCAAAGCTGTTTGCGTTTTGTCACTGTATGTTTTTTCTATGTCGAACGTCATTCAAAATACATACCCATATGTTTAACGTTGTCTGCTTGCGGAAGTTCATGATTATTCAGTTTTACTGAGGGACATGTTCTTCTACAAAGGAAGTCAATGGGTAGTTTTTGTCTTATTTGCTTTGATACGCCACGTTTTTAATCACAATTCGACTTTGTTAAGATGAAGTTAGAGGTTTCTTGTGGTTGATTTTGGATCCTCGTGTTATGATAAAACCGCCGTATCGTCAGCATATGTTGCAACAGTAGTGTTTCTTGAGGTCGGTAGTAGCAGCAGCGGAATACCCGAATGTACTGGGTGTAGGTCAGTGTATTCGTCAGCCTGTTTGATAATAAAATGTCTGTCTGTGTGGTACGTTTTCAGCAGTTGAAAGTGCGTATGGGGCAAAAACTTTTTCAATTTAACGTGCGGTCCAGTGTGCCACACCTTGTCGACTAATTGGTTGACTAATCTATGTATTTGTTCTGTTGTTCCGTGTTTATTAGGGAAGCCAAATGATGGTCTGGAATAATATTTCTAATTCAGGAATAAAATACCTGAGAGCTCCTTCAAGATTCTTCCAGTAATTAGGTCAAAATCAGGAGTTTTTTATCATTGATTTCTTTAAGTATTATTTGTTAACAGTACATTTTTCATGTGGCAGATCCATTTGAAACGAGAGTTTTAAGAAAGTCAACTGTGTTATTTTCTTCTGTTGTGGATATTTCAGATGGGTACGGATTAAATACGGTTTTTAAGTATTTAGAGAAAACTTTCAATTTATATTTATCATTCCTAGCCCAGGTATTTTTGTCAATTTTAATGGGTGTATTATGTTGTTGAGGTTTTTAAAATCTTTTTTTGTTTCTTTCCAGAGAGAATGTTCCGTTGCATCGTTAAGTTTTCTAAATAGTTTTGAAGTCCCTGATTTTGTTTCTTATTTACTAGCTCTTTTAGCTCTTTTGTAGCCTTGTTGATTTTCTCTTGTTTTCTTCTGTTCTGATTTGTTTTCCAGTTTTTGTTTTTTTGATAGATTTTTCGCAATATTCTCTTTTCAGCAATTTTTTGTTTAATTGTAGATGAAATATAATTATATGTACCATGCATGGTGTTGCGTACCATGTGGCCTCTTGTATAGTTTTTGTTATATTTTTTGCCATTTGTTATTTGTTTTGAGAGGTAAATTCAGTGATAATAAACTGTCTAATTTTTCTCTAAATAATGGCCAGTTTTTGGGCGTTATGCAAAGAGGTTTTGTTTTGCTGAGAATATTTGAGTTCACTGTTACAATAATTGGTGAGTGATCAAATGATAGCTGATTCAGCTTTGCACGTTTTGGTATCAATATTTTTTGTAACACAAAATTCTATGGTATCGGAAATTTTATGTGACGGCCAATATGTTGGCTCACCAGTAGAAATATGCTGTAAATTATGTGTCTTCTTTGCTTTGGGCAATTTTTTGCTTTTTCGCATTATTAATCTAGAACCCCACATAACTTGTTTAGCATTGTAGTCTCCTCCGGCAATGAATCTATTAGCCAGTGTGTTATAAAAAACCGTTGTATTGTTCTGCCTTGTTGTTGTGTTTAGGTGGACAATAGATGGCACTAATTGTTAGTGACCCCTGCACTTTTTGAATGGTTACACTAGTGGCTTATAAAATATTCCTCGCTGAATTTATCTCTTTCACAATGTTTTTTGTTTTCACGGATAATGTTCCTCCATGTGCTTTATCATCTGCGTGTTTTGTGTGATACAGATTGTATTTCGGAATCCGTAAATAATTTCTATCCTATGCTGGAGTTCACTAGCATTCCAGACGGCTATTTTATATTTGCTGTAATGGCTATCAGTCATTAGGCTAGCTTGGTAACGACGACGGTGAGTAAATTCATCATTGTGCTCATTTGTTCCATAAGTTTACTCATTTTACTAATATTACTTATAGGTTCAGTGGTGATTGGCGCTGTCTGCGTATTAGGTTCTGCTTATTATATAAGCAGATACTAAAACAGCAATTTATTATATACTGATAATTGTAATTTTCTTCCAATTAGCCAGTATATTTTCCTATATTTATATTCCAGTTTTTTTCTTTTCTTCTTTATATGTTCCTTCCAGCGAAGTTTTGCATCAAGATTCATTCCGAGATATTTAGCGTTGTTGCTATATAGAATGATAGTATTATTTAATGTTATTGGTGCTTGTACGGTCTGTTGTAGGTAAACTGCATATGCATAGACTTTCTTTAATTTTTATATTCCAAGCTTGTGTCCAATTATTTATATTGTCACTTGCCTGTTGTAATTTTCGTGAGGCTTCTTCACTATTGTCTCCGACAGGTATAATTGCAGTATTATCAGCAAATGTTGCCATCGTAATATTGTTCATTTGTGGTATATCACAAGTGTAGAGTAGACAAAGTATTGGCCCCAGTACACTTCCTTGTGGTACACCTACTTTAATTGTGGATATGTGTATATTTTAGTTCATGAAAGTATCATTTTGTGGACTACATATGTTTGTCTGTTGCTAGCATCAGTAACCTAGATCATAGTCGGCGTCATATGCTAGAGTATATTGAAGACGCCATATCTTTTTTTGACTTTTTTCTTAAATTTCGTTCTTGCCAGATCAATCGTCAATGCATCATCATGATATCACTGCACCTATATTCAAACAAACATAATATCGTTGACAAACTTAATTACACATCACTTGTTATGAAAAATGACATTTGATTAGGAAGTCTATCGGGTCTGCTGGTGTTTATATATATAATTCTGTTATAGATGATATATTTATAGTAATATATCCAAGGTTTTTGAACGAAAAATATATGACAGGCTATAAAAATATGTTTCCTGGTTTTATATGGATTGAACCAATAAAACCCTACCTTATGTAGTAGTATTATTTTAAAGTATTATTTTCAATATCACACATCAATATTTTACTTTAAGTACAGATGACATTGTTTTCTAACATCATCATTCCTGGTGCCGCAGGAACCGTTCTGGTCACTGGCAGTGTTGTTCTTTATTGGACTCTCTTTTTCCAAATCTCTTCCATCGCTTCGTCTTCTCTCAAAAAGGTTGACTTCACCACAGAAGTGTGTGAGGAATTCCTTCACCTTTTATTCGACAGACATATCCAAACCATATTAAACAAACTTACCAAATTGTTAAATTCGATATTGTTATTGAGTTGTTGAAAGTATGAGGACGCTATGATTCAACACTCAAAATTGCATTTATGACATTCATAACTTTTGTTGTTTGATTGGAAATACCGAAGCAAAATATTCATGACCATAACATTTTGTTGTGTATATGGTGGATATCAGCCAGGTATTAGTATTGGTGTACTACGAGCTGTCAAGTGAAGAAATTATTGCAGATATCTACTGACCTCGGCTGAACAAAATTAATGACGTATTGTTGCATAAAAGACCAGAAATCGCGAGTAACAGATGCAAAGTTATCCTCTTTAATGACAACGCTCGTTGAAAGAGTAGTGAAGGATATACTGTTGCATCTTGAACGTTTCTACCGCACCCGGAATACTCATCAGCCATAACCACATAGAAACTGTGGCAGGTATAGATAACAAAGGTTTCTAACATTCTGTATATAAAAATGTAATTGAGATTAGCTATTAGGCCTATAAATTAAAATATAATTGTATTTTAATGGATTTAAAACAGATGGCTTTATTTTGTATTAAATAGTGTTGGGTACACTTTAAATTTATAAATCGGTATATGTTATTTTGTTGAAGTGTGAATAAATATTTTTTCAGTGCTTTAAAAATGTCCGAATTTTTATCGAGTAAATCGAAGTTTTACTCTTATATTTCAACTTTTAAAAAAAGGCGGCTCTGGGCAATGGCCATCGTATGCTGTATGACACTTACGGCTTCATACTGCATTGATTTTAACATTTGAATATTGGTTTCTATGCTTTGAAAGTGGTGATTGAGACACCGGAGAAAAAGAGCGTTCTGGACTTCCAAAAAAATTGAAGACATTGCTCGATGATAATCCATAATACCAGAAATCAAATAATTTATAATTACTTGAAGAAGATGGTAATGATCCAAATGCTTAGATATTTTATGCCGTATGAATTAAAGCCAAGAGTCATTGAAAGACTGTTTGGTCATGTGTGAAATGCTGCATTAGCTGCAAAATCGGAAAGGTCTTTTGCATTATATTATTACTGGTGATGAAAAAATGATCTAATATAAAGCGAAAAAAATTCTAGGAACCACCAGAACCATTCTAGGTTATGCATTAATATCAACGAAAAAGCCGAATATTCATGACTCCAAGCTAATGCTCCGTATTTGGTAGGATCAGCTTGGTATAGTATACTATGAGCTGCCAAAACCTAATGAACCATCAATGGGGATCGATTACAATTGATGAATGGCCGGAATACGAGCAAATGTACAAGAGTGTTTTTCTTCCATATGACAACATTCGACCACATGCCGCAAAACGGGTGAAAATATACTTGGAAATATTAAAATGGGAAGTGCTACTCCACCCGCCATATTTTCCAGACTTGGCTCCTTTTGATTACTATTTGTTCCGATATATGACCGCTCTGAGCATCGCTTCATTTCTTATGAAGATACCAAAAAATGATACATTGCCAGGGAGATGGAAAAAAGTATCGGTTATTGATGGACAATACTTTGGATAAAATACATTTTACCGATTTTTTACAACAAAGCTTCAAATAAAAAAACACTTAAAGCTAATTTATAGGTCTATACCATTGAGACAATCAACTAACATCTTATTTCCTATTTCAAGTTCAGTTTTCAGCTAGCTCTTCGGGACTTTTCTTCAGCAAATGCTTTTTTTTCTGGCATATTTGTTTAACTAACAGGTCAATTGGAAAGTCCCCTGCCTGGTACATAGGTTGCGCTACTAAAATTAAATCCATATGTTGTTTAGTTAGCCCCAACTTTCAAAAGATGAGTGAATAAATTTAACGACCGTCGGATCATTAGTTTATGAATTATAAAATTTTGAGTGAAGCAACTTGTGTTATTGTGAAAGAAATGGATAATAAGGAATTTCGCTTGTTGATAATATATTGCTTTTTGAAAGGAAAAAATACAGTTAAAGCAAAAACTTGGCTTGATTCCGAGTTTCCGGAAACTGCCCCAGGAAAATCAACCATAAAGCATTAGTAAGACGTGCTAAGTTTAGACGTGGTGAAATGAGCACCGAAGACGGTGAACGCAATGGACGCCCAAAAGAGGTTTTTACCGACAAAGACATTAAAAAATCCAAAAAATGATTTTGAATGATCATAAATTGAAACTGATTGAAATAGCAGACAAGATACTGAACGTGTATATCATATCATTTACGAATATTTGAGTATGAGAAAGCTCTGTGCAAAGTGGCTGCAAAGTTAGCTCACTTTTGACTAAATACAACGACGAGTTGATGATTCGGAGCAGTTCGATATGTGACAATGGATGAAACATAGCTCCATAATTTCACTCCGAAGTCCAATCGACAGTCATCCGAGTGGACTACACACGATGAAGCCGCTCCAAAGCGTGGGAAAACGTAACAGTCGGCTGGCAAGGTTATGGCGTCTGTATTTTGGGATGCACATGGAATAATTTTCATTGGCTACCTTGAAAAAGGAAGGACTATCAACAGCTACTATTACATAGCGTTATTCGACCGTGTGAAGGACGAAATCGCCGAAAAACGGCTGCATTTGAAGAAAAAGAAAGTGCTGCTTCACCGAGACAATGCACCGTGTCAAAAATCCATGAATGGTGTTTCATATTGCTTCCTTATCCACTGTATTCTTTAAATCTGGCCCAGCAACTATTTCCTGTTCTCAGATATCAAAAGTATACTCGATGGGAAGAAATTTTCGTCGAATGAAGGGGTGATTGAAGAAACTGAGGTCTATTTTGAAGCAAAGGACAAATTGTACTAAAAAATGGTATCGAAAACTTAGAGGATTGCTATAATCAGTGTATCACCCTTGAAGGGAATTATGTTGAATAAAAAAAACTACTTTTGCCAAAAAAATTTGTTTTACTATGGTAGGCCGGGGACCTTTCAATTCCGGGGATTTGTTAATACTACACTGCTGTATTTCGAATAGTTTGCATTGTCACGGCATGTAATCTATGAAAACAAATTTGTGCACCACATTAGCTATTATTTTCGTGTTGGCAAAAATCAAAGAATTATACGGGAAGCAACAGATATACGAAAAACACAAAAAACGACACACAACTTCTGACACTGCAACATGTAGTACCCACAAGGACATAAGAAACAATATTAACTGTTTAAATTGTTAATTAACATTTATACAAATATTTGGATTCATCAATAGTACTAAAATATAATAAATACTATAATTTATAATTTCTGTCGAAAGATTTCGTGATGTGTGCAAAATATGGAAATAATAAATACTTTCATATAGCATATTGTAGAAAGTGAGTGACAGATAAAAACAAAATTGTTTTAATAAGTTAACGATCTGTTTGTCTGTGCTCTTAAATTGTCGGTTTTAGGATTTTTTTCGATATAGACGTACAGGAATTATAATATGAAGCCTTTCTAGAGAATTTTAGCCATGCAAATATTTAACTTATTATAATAAAGGAAGCTTGGTGGTAAAAACACTAACAAATAAATGCAGTTATAATTTGGTAATATCATTAAAGATAATTTTATGTAGTAAATATTTAAACATATATATAAAATATTTTTTTAATATAATTTGACAATGTTACGTGAATGTTGTTTAACAGGATTGTTTATATGATTTTTTGTTTAAACATTCTATAATGAAGCAGTATTAGTTTATTTTACTTTTAGGTTAAATATACTTTTTCACGAAGAAGACTCTGATTCTAAGCTATAAATATCAATCGTTTATTCTTGAATTTTGCATATATGCAACTATTCAAAGGTGAACTAATTGACAACATTTTAAAATGTTGTTTCAAATATGTCTTTATTCTCTTCAGTTTCTTCTTCTTAGTGATAGGTTGCTTTTATTATATTAAGGTTAAAATAATATTTTGGCACCATTTCAAAGCTTATTTAATATGACAAGACATCGTAGAATCGATCAGTTTCTACGATTAATTGTTCGTTTCTTCCATTAAGAGTATCATTTCTAGGACTTTCTATACTAGCATATTGTTACCATCATGCAAATTGGTGTTTTAAATATCTTTTAATAAAGACTAATTATGTATTTTTTGGTAAATATATTTATTCCAGATTATGCTATTTTATTTTATGCTATTTTAGGGTTGTTTTTATGGTTCGGTGAATGGAGGTAGGACGAAATGAAACTGTGGTGTTTACATTATGTTACCGTTATTTATTGGAAAATAAAAATATGGAAAATACTGTAGATACGAATAGGGATGGCAGTGGTGTTACCTAAAGACGAGGCTTGGGCAGTCGATAGTGTACACGTCTGAACTGAACGATAGTCAGACACTGAATGATTCAAACTAGCCTCCAATAATATCCGAAATCAACGTCTCGGGATTGCCAGATCTTCGTAATCGTTTATTAATCGGCGCTGTTGGCACCCTGCCCGTGTTCAACACCTGGAATAATATTTCTAGGTGTGTTGTAGGCTGCTAGCATAGAGAAATAGAGATTTAACTACATAGGAAATTTTGGCGAAATGTTTCGCGACGCCTAACATGTAGATTTCGCTACCTTTAACACATTACTTGTTTTATTCGCTATGCTAAGAGCCGCGACGGAATCAGATTAGTTCATTTTGTTCTATGGTTTGTTTATTTTGCACACCATTTTCAATGTGCCTTATATAGAGAACAGTGTGGTTAGCTTTTTATAACGTTTATACATTAAAATATTATTTTATTTTATTACTACATACAAGTCGGTAGTTGAAGATAGTGAGGAAATGCATCACCGCTTTCCGTTAAAAAAGCGATCTCTAAGAAATTAGTAGAAAACATTAAAAATCCTAAACTGGTTGGGTTAAACATGAAACAGATTTATTATCGTTACCATGTGATACATTTTTGTGATACATTCAAACTTTCTTTTAAGTACTTATGAACAATTTAGTGATGGTGAAAATAATACCACGAGCCCAGAATATGTACTAATGGAAGTGGATCAAAATCAAAATTATATAGGTAAATTGAAGGAGTCAGTCACATTTTTGTTCATAATTGTTACCAGTAATTTCTAAACTGTCTTACTATATTTGTAGTGCCTATTTCCATCGTTCCAGGTCCACCACCAGGGTGTTCGAAGCAACTATTATCGACATTTGAACAAATTGCAGAAGGTAATTTTAAAGTTTGTATTCGTTCAGCCAGTATCTCCCTTTCTGCTCATTTTTACTGTTAATTACTTGACTCTATAACTTCAGCCCAGATGTTCCTATAAGAGCAAACAAAGTACGTTGTACCGTAGTGTACATCTCAGGTTATTTAGTAAAACTTTTTAAAAAAGAAATGAAATGTGATTTTCGTTTACATACTATTATGAATAAATCAGTAGACACACAAATTGAGACTTTTTATAGAGGCAAGACAATATCTCGTGCCCTAGACTCTAATAAAATTGTTTTAATATACTGTCAGTAGGTCTTTGAGCTATGCTTTATTTTATTTAGCGATTTTGCCACGTCGATAATATAACAAAGCTTTTGTCCAATGTTTAAAAAAAAGTAAATTTAAAACCCTTCAATTGTACATTCTATAATGATTTTTCGGGTAAAATATTAAAAGTACTGACGGAGAGATGGACGAGATAATTTTGATTTGCAATGCACCAAAGTGTTTTGCTTATGGTTTTATATATATGTATATAATACTTATATTTTATAGATATATTTATTTTTATATTATATGTATATTTTGTAGATAAATTTACATTATACATTTATATTTATTGTTATAGATTATATTTATATTTATTTATTTTTAAATATTATATTTATATGTATATTTAATTGAATTTAATTTAATAAATTTATTTTAGAAAAAAATTGTTTTTTTATTTAAATTTCATTGGTCATTGGACGTCAAGGCTGTCACGTGCCAAACATTACTAATAAGACAATCAAATGTCTTCACAGTAAAATATTTTTCTTACAGGTGCCTATAATGGAGTTTTAAATTGACCAATCAAATTATTTGAATGACTCCCATTATGGCTCCCTCTGGATGTTGAGCAAAGCAAAACTTTGCGCCAGAGTCCCCTATTGAGTTGCATCTCTATTATTCTATGGCCGCTATTCTAAGATGTAAAATTCGACATGCCTCAAGGCCGCTAGACTATATTATATCGAATATTTTCGTATCTATATTCACGTCAAGGGCCTTCCCTTAAGGAATATTTTTGGCTCCAAACCTCTTTTAAAAGTCACTGCAAAAGAAGAAAAGTAGCCACATTACCGCACTAATTAGAACTGCGATTCAAAACTAGGCAAACTAGATAGATATGATGAGAGGGAGTCGAAGCTTCAGCATGAGGATTATTGGGCTGTTGATCAGAAGATTACTTTTTAAAAATATCTCCAGTATTTTATAAATCTAGTAATATTATTTTAATTAAATACTTTAGTTAATAATATTAATTAATAAAATATGTTCAAAATAAGCAATACGATTGATAGCTTAAATACTATAAGAGAAAAAGTTTCCCCAGCAAACCTCCTCTTTCTTTAGGAAACAATAGATTGCGTTGACAGTATATTAAAGAAACATAGTATAAGCTTCACGATTTTAAACTGGAAATTTAAAGGAATATTTACTTTCGTAGTTCTGGTGCAAGACGAATGTTCTTAACAAATAGATACTTTGGTAACATAAAAAAAATTTAGTTACAAAATAGAAATTTAATACTGCTTATTTCGATTATTAGCAAGTTATTATGCTATTCACTAATTTGTTGTTGTTTTATAATTTTTAATTGTTATATTCTGAGAATGTTATTCGTTATTAAAATGACTATTTAAATATTATTAACATAAAACGTAGTTCAGACGATTATAATTATTTTTAATTAGAAAACTCTTTGTAGTATCGTGCGCAATTAAAATATATATTACAATAACAGTTTTCTTTTGATCATTTTTCAGTATATACAAATGCTAATCATTGAATGATTATAATTGCATTTTTGACATTCATTAAAATGTTGTTTGATTTCAACAAATCTGATACCGAATTCTATTGAACAATTTTAGAAAATTATGGTGACGCTGCTACGTTACATTTTAATTTTCGATTTTGGTCTTAACGTTATAAAATTGGTAATTTGATGTTAATGACAAAGAACGGTTTGAAAGATCAAAAAGTTCGAAGACTTATTGTACGAGAATTCAGCCGAATTAACCATTTTTTTCTATGCGACACGATAGGAAAGATCTAAAGGAAGAAAATATAGTACCACACAAATTGACTAAAATGCAGTTTGACTTTTGAGTTTTGCATACACATCAACGGTGTGTAGGTGAAATAATTAGCAACATTAAGATGTATCGTAAATAGCGGTGAAAAGTACACATACTACGACAATTCTAACTGCAAGAGGTCGTGAGATAGTCTAAAAGATTTTATCCACATCAACACTGAATTGAAATATTCATGGCCAGAACCCCTTGTGGATATTGTGAGATAGCAAGATTACAGCAGATGTCGGTCAATGCCAATTGACCAAAATTAATGAGGTACTGTTACAAAAATATCAGCAAAAGCTATTAACAGACGCAAAATTTTTATATATATTAACAATAGATAGATGAAAAAATTGACAACATTAAGTTGTATCCTAAATGTCGATGAAAAATACATATACTACAATCCTAAGCACAAGAAGTCGTAAATTAGCTTGAAAGATGCATCCATATCCACACTGAATCAGAATATTCATGGCCATAACCTCTCCTAGATATTGTAGGGTAGCAAGGTATAATGTATTAAGAGTTCCTTAAATTGAATTATAGTGTTACTGCAGATGTCTATACATGCAAATTGAACAAAGCCAATGACGTATTGTTACAAAAATGATTACTTGTTCAGATCGATGCAGCATGGCTTATTTGGCATAGTTTCGAAATGCTGAAAAAGTACGAAAATGAAACCAACATCTTTCACAACGGTATCACCATATTAATAGAATGATAGGAAGAAGTTGCCGAAAACTTATTGAAATATTTTGGTTATTGCATATTACTACTTTTCTCAATAAATGAGCACCTTTAGTTGAATGATTGAATATCATTAAAGCGTCTAATAGGATACAATACAATAGTAGTTGCTAGTATGTTTTCATTCATCATCATTTTACAATTATTATGTAGAGAGAAAAAAACCAATAAAATCAATACATCAGTTTGGAATTATTATCATACATTCAATAATTGATCAGATGTAGAGTATAACAGATGTCAATGAAAAAGTCTCTGAAGATATAAAATCTAAGATTGTTTTGACATTGACTGTAAATGTTCAGCTATATTCTTAGATGTAGTTTAAGACAAGTCCTCGATAAGGTTTGGCACGATGGTTTTGTTCATAAACTTATAAGAAAATATTATCTAAGCAACACATTCAACTATTAAAATCTTATACCACAACCAGAATATTTAAAACCAAACAAAACAAAGACTACTCTACAATAAAATATATTATACTAAATGTATTGTAAGTAAGTGTATTGGAGAGAATTCTTTACTTACTTTTCACATGCAACCAATAAAAATAATTAATATTATCATTCCGTGTCATAATAACGCTATCTTAAAATGGTTCTTAATGCAATACTTCACTGTAAGGAACATCACAGTTATCACTACATAATAGATTGCTATTATATAAGCAAATATTAAAACTTGTATGGAATTGCAGAATACAATTATGGGGATGTTTTGCCAAAAGCAATGCAAATATAATAGTTTTCCAGAACAAAGTCTAAGTAGCACCTTAGTAAGTGCATCCAGATGCTATAGGAATGTTTACTTACATAGAAACCTTCAGATACCGATTGTCATTCAGGAAATCAAGAGAGTTGCAAAGAATGATATCAAGTATTGCAACTGTAGGATAATATCAAAACAGAACAGGCTCAAAAATTAAACCATTTGATCTTGTTTAGTGAAGTGTAGTGAGGTGTCTTTAATTAAGAAAAGCAGCAGTGTTAATAGATAAACATCAATAGATTAGAGACAAAGTTAGGACCTATGGGTCCTCCTGGATATATACTTAAGCTATTGTAAATATTGATTATAGGTTAGTCGACAACGACTAGTAAAAATGCAATAAGTAAAAAAATTAACAGAACTTAAATCTATAGGGTATATCTATAGTATAATCTACAGGTGTTCAATAAGGACAGATGAATAAAACAAATTATGTGTAACGTATTAATTAAATATAATTTTATTTCAAAGGTCGATATATGCTGACCATACAGCGGTCTTATCATCATACGATGATCCAATATCAGCCACAAAAAACTTCATCATTTAAACAAAGTCGAATTCTGGTTGAAAAATGGCGAATAAAAGTAAATGAGACAAAACCTACCTATGTGATTTTTTCACACTGTCCCATCGTAAAAATGAATAATTATGAACTCCCACAAGTAGACGATGTAAATTTAAATTATCTGTAGATAGCAAGGTTTTGCTGTATAAGTCAATACTTAGATCCATTTCGACTTATGGTATTCCACTGTGGCATACCAGTAGCAAATCTAATAAAGCTACACTTCAGAGGTTCCAGAATAAAGTGTTGCGAGCCATCGTCGATGCCCCATATTACGTCTCCAACAAACTACTCCAGCGCGATATCCCCTTGGAACCTATAACGAGGGTGATTCAAAGTGTTGAAGTTGAGTGCAAAGTACTAAAAGACTGCTAGTGCATTCGCCAAACAGTTAAATGTGCGCGCTGACAGTGAAGTACGTAGGCTTAAACGCATATTACCATACGAACTGATAAATAGACATATAGAGTGAGATATAATAATCTTTAGAATGAGTTAGGATATGCCTTAGAAGTACGTTATAATTAAGTTTTTATGTCAGATTACTTAGTGAAGCGATCCTCTCTATGTCAGTATAGTTATATTGTCTAAAGGAAATAATAAAAAATTCTTATTACCCACGGCCAGATTGTTGAAGTTCTAAGAGATTAATAAAAAAGGCCGATAGTTACCATTATGTAACTCTCTTCGATATCTTCTTATGTAAGTTTGATTCTTTTTCTCGGTACGGATCTGATTGGTCTAATACTCAATGAGTTTACTGCTTATATTAAACTACTGATGCAGGTTATTGGAATATATTTGCAACTTCAAAATTTTCCACAAGAAATAATTTTTCTTTAATTTACATTTAAATTTCTTTGTTTTCAACTGATTTTGAAACTAAATTATGCTATGAAAATTAATTAATATATTAAAGAAACACTCAAATCATATAAATATATATTATTAGTTTCGATGATATTTCATAGAAGATGATTGCAAGCGCGTAGAATAATTAGTGTAAAATACTATTGTAATTAAAAATGCTATTCTTATGAGGCTGTGGAAAAATAATATATTTTTTTAATTGATGGCTTTAAAGTTCCATGTACCATGGCCCTGTACAGTTAAGAATTGAATGGAACGATTTTATATATACGAATTGCTGATCGCTGATGAAAACCGGATCACGAACGGTAATAATGTGAGAAAAGATCATGGTAGAAGCCCGGAGAAACTTCACAAACAGTTGTGAAGGTGAGTTAGACTTAGTCTTCGATGAAATTAGCAAGGAATTGTTGGAATCTGACTAAACCAATAATTCGACGCCCGATTGTTAAAAACTAATTTCAATAACTTCATTGACGTTATTGAAGTATTCGCTTAAAACTTTAATCAACTAATCATTAGGAAAGGCGTTCTTTTTCACTTCTTTATATCTCTGCAAAGCTTTCTTAATGATATAAAGCTAGCTTCAAAAGAGGTTTGTGGAAATCAGTTGGTTCAGTTTTTCAAAAGTGGCGAAATGCCAGTGATCATGTATCATTGGTTAGTGTTCATAACAGATTATCCCAGTTGATTCCATGAATTTTAAGTTATATTTACATTGTGGCGCTGTGGCAGTTATAGTCTATCCAATAAAACAGTATCAAACAAACCTGTCATCAAAATGTATGACGTCAAAAAGTCACAATGTTGCCGCATTGACTTTGATTTTTAGTTTATTTTGGCTTTGATATATCTTAAAATAATATAAATAAATGTAAATATAGTAACGAAACACAAGTAATGTCAGAAATATAATTTACTTTAATGTTATAGTGCAATTAATGCATATATTATCGAAATACTCAAAGCACTTAAAGCCATAGTCTGTAGGTAGGAGTTGTTTTATTATCTATACATCGGACTCTCATAAGTTGTTATAGGTGATGTGAGAATCGCCTATGGGATAAATAGTTTAGTTTTTGTTTCCTTCTTTTCTGTCTTTCCTAGCCAAGTAATTTTGACATCACCGTATTTACTCTGTTACTACTTGTGTACATTTTTCTTGATAAAATTATATTTAATTATTGCATTCTCCTTAAAGTATTTGCCATATTTGCAAAGCAGTTAGTATTCTCATACGTTTTAATGCAATCCTTTTGTATATTCTAAACAGTTACATACCTATCTATACCTTCCTACCTGGGTATACAAATCTTTCACACTCTACAATACAATTACCTACATATAATTTATACTAATTATATACTCTTCTTTAGTTAATTCCACTCTTATCATCCCATTTGGATAATTCGAGGCAATAACTAAACTGTTAATTTTAAATAGATCTAACACTACTTCACGATTCTACTATTTGTCAATTTATTCGCCTGTGTGTCTGGTGGACTTCATTCACAATAAAAGTGTTATTATAGCAATTGTAAACAAACTATATATCCTTCCCAACCTACATGTCTACTGTAGTAATGTTTTTCCACGCCCGATATCAATTCGATTGAATTGAACATGCAGTGATAGACAGGAAGACGTAATACACAGTGACCATATTGTTCAGCCATCTGATCTAATGTGTATATTTTTTTCTAAAACGTAATTAATTCAATTTAACATTTCATAACATATGTGCAATTAATTATTAAAAAAATAAAAAAGTATAACTAACAAAACCTAATCAGATGTTATTCTAACTTTTTTCCATCAACTTTGACTGTCTTCACATTCGTTTTATTAGCGTCTTGCCAAAAGTGGCCCAGTGGGTGGAAATATATATGTCTGATCTAGATACATAAATTATAATAACAAATATTCCTTAATTTTCTTATATGATTTTAAAAATTATATTCTTTAAAAAAAATGTTTAGAATTTCTATTAAATTTCTTCGTGGGTTATTTTTACACCATATGGATCCTATGTTTTCTACCAGTGTATGAAGGAATGACTTATATTCCTCAAAGAGCTGCATATATCTAAGTTTTCTGTGGATAGTTCCGAGTCTAATAGTTTTCTCTGAAATAATTGTATTAAATTATTTTTATATGGGAAAAGCTTTTTGTCAAAATATCATCTCGAATAGAACTAATACCAAGGTGATCTTGATATGTTAGCTATTTCGTATCTGGACGCTTTCTTCGCTTTCAGTGAATCCCACATTATATTTTTTAAACATTTGTAAGAGATTTTAGTTTCACATTGTCCATACTAATATTTGGTGCAAATGCAACACGCTAAAAATATTTCCAATAAAACCGCAGCAACTAAATATTTAATAGTATCATTACTTAATTTTCTTACGCATTTTACTCGCAAGAGGAGACCTCCATTAACTTATACCTGTTTAAAGTAACTATTTAGAGAAGCAATATGTTTCTGGCTAACTATTTATTGTCTTCGACATTTTCAATCAGAGTAATCAGAAATATTAAGGAGCAATTTGAAATTTATTAAAACAAGCAAAGCGCCAAAACGTTTGCTGCTCACTAATTTTTGTAAGAATTTTGTAGACATTTGACTGAACTTTTCCTTAATTGCTTGCCTGTTCTTTGAAATGGAGCGTGCTTGACGCATCTAAGTTTTGCTCACGTATTCGGCACATTCAACAGACACATCAATCGATAACTTTTCTTTTTTTGTCAACAACTGATAAAAATGGACATTTACTTTATATTTTTCATTAGTTTATCAATGGAGGTTGGTTTCTAAGATCATCCAAGTTTTGGTTTAGTAGGGAAATTTGTCGACAATTTTATTTGTTTTTCAAAAACACTTTAATTTAAATTGATTCGCTTGATAATTATTCTCAAATTAAATATGTTAATATATATTTATGTTAATCTTTATAGCAAAATTGTATATAGTCTATTCAAAGTTTTTTTAGTAATGCGTCATGGATATTTGTGACGTCGAAAGATTGCAATGTTGCCGCATCAACTCTGAGTTTTAGTTCAGTTTGGCTTTGACATGCAAGAGAATTCTAGTTTAAACAAAATAATTGAACAAAAATGTTATCAAATATAATTTATTTTAACATTATAGTATATCTGAAAACTACATTTAATTATACAGCCACAATAATTTATATATTGGTAGAGTTAAAACCTCTTAACACTATTGCATTAAAGAATTTTGCATACGTCTGAGAAACGGATGGCGGCCGGTTGTCAGACGAACGCAAAATTATTCAAAATATGAGTTATTATTCCTACAGATTAAAAACCAACAAATGTTATTTTAGTGCTTTGATTATTTGTTTGTTTGAAAATGCCGAAAAGAATAGATAGTCAGGGTCACAAATTGATTGCGGCTTTAAAAAATATACTTACAATATACACAAAAGAGTTAGGGACATGCAGCTTTTTGAGGGATGTAAGACATTCTTTCATACACTCTTACAGGGCATAGGGTTTAAATGGTGTAAAGATAAGCCTCGGAGAGATTTAATAGAACTTCCAGACGTTACCTTGAAAATAAATAAATTTTTAAAAGCATAAAATAAGACCGAGGAGGACAAACGATTTGAATTTGTGTACCTTCATGAAACTTGGATGTTTTAAAATGGTTCATTGTGGCACTCTTGGCAAAACAGTAACAACAATAGTGTAAAGACAACAAAAATTGATGGATAAAATTAAAAGTTACAATAGCATTCGATTAGGTTTTTTTGGTCATTATATTTATTAATAATTAATTGCAGATATATTGCTGGCCGAGAAGGATATTCCATCAAAAACTATTTGGATATGTGGAAGCAAGCATTGACAACCACAACACCTTCGGTTTGGAAGAATCGATACGACATACAGAGAAAGTAATTGATAAATGGTGGAATCGTGAACATGATTAGAAATTTAGACATATTAGAAATTTACAGTTTAGTGATTGAATTGGACAGTGAGTCGGAAAGTGAAAGTGTTTGAAGGAAACTTTCAGGATATGTGATAATTTTGTGCAGTGCTGGAAATTCCTGAGACAGAGTGATGAGGGTGGAAACAACTAAAGGAATGCACATAATTCATTGAATATAACTGTAAAATAGGGTGTTGTAGGGTGTGAAAGATTTGTGTGCCCAGATAGGATTGTAATTGTACAAAATTAAACATGAGCATTAGGTTAGAACGTATGAGGATAGAACGAATACTAACTGTTTTGCAGATATGGTAAATGCATTAGACATAATTCAGTGATTCATTTTATGAAGAATGGTGTAAACAGATAGTAGCAGAAGAAATAAAATATACTGTAATACCAAGATGACTTGACAAGTAAACACACCATCGCAGGAAACAAGAACTAAATGTAAAACGGTAAATATGCTCTCGAATGAAAGTAAAATACGTTTCTCAAATATACAATTGTTAATTAGGTAGATTAGGCTTCTAGGGGGATACCACTACATAAAAAAACGCACCTAGAAATCTCATGGGTGGTGTGGAAAAGAGTTTAATGTAAACAAAATAAATCTAACCTACAAACTATTATACCTGTGTTCTTAATTATAGTTTTAAGTCCTTCGATAATATATGTATTAGATATACTATAATGTTAAAATAAAATATATTTGATAATATTTTTGTTCAATTATTTTATTTAGATTAGAATTTTCTTGTGTCAAAGCCAAATTGAACTAAAACACAGAGTTGATGCGGCAACATTGCAATGTTTCGACGTCACAAATATCCATGACGCATTACTAAAAAGACTTTGAATATACTGTACTTATTACAATTTATATTATAAAAATTGTTATTTTGACATAGCGTTTTATGTTGAGCGTCGTTTGAAATGATAAATTCTTATATTTTGAACAAGTTTTGTTTAGTTAAAATTATAGCAACGTCAATGAAATAAAATTCAAAGAATTCCCGTAACAATAATACAAATATTTGATTGTGGTTTATTTAATAAGGCTAGACTATATATACGTATTTGTCGAACACAAACAATTAAATGACATTGTTTCATAACGGGTACTTTTATGTTTTTATTAACTATATATAATAATTATTAAGTCGTTTTCTGTTAGTTATATGATGGTTAAAATTTCATTTAATTAAATTAATTTGAGTAATTAAGTATGTTAATTAAAGTTGTTCTTTCAATGCATATTCAAAAGCGACATTTTTTAATTGACCGATAGTTTTGCTTTTTTTATTTTATGTTCCTCATTCGAAATCAGTTTTATCGAAGTCACCTCTTCCGAAACGCCGAAATCAATTTTCTTAAGTATTTATCGATGAACTTCGTTAATCAACGTTCTAGACGCAGTTTTAACATAAAATATAGATTGTAAATTACAGAACCTTGACATGAATTTAGTTATCGGTGTCTCTGATGCAATATATCTTAACATAAGTTATATCATGTGTTATGTAAGGCGTATACATTTATTTTTCAGTAAATTTATTTCATATCCAATATAGTCATCAACGAACTGATTCTTGGAAACATCGTCCGTTGTTTTCTGTGACCATGCACCATTTCTTATTTAATATATGATTGTCATCGCGATAGGAACTTGTAGCGTTTGAGGCAATAAAGCCAGGATGAGTTTATATACTAGTGAGAAGTTGCTATCTCAAGTTCAAGACCATATTTTGAAACGTAAGGACGAGCATTGTCATGCAGCAGTATGACTTGCCTGCCTGCTCAGTAAATTACCTTTTCTGATCAAGTTTTTCGTTCAAGTTCGTTGTGTGTTTGACTGTTGGTTGTATTTTCCTAAAAAGTAGCTCTCTGGAACTCTCTTCAAGTGCCAACATATACATAGTCGAATCTTCTATTTGCAGACGTCTTGTTTTGGCATATATGGATTGTATTGGATTGCATGATATCCATCCGTTACTTTTTACTCTATTCTCTATTTTCTGATTTATATTTTGTAGGAATAATTTTTAAGACACAACTTCATTAATAATATTAAGTATATGTTGTATTTTAGGCGTTTTTTTTTAAATTGAACAGTTTATCTCTTGACATATACCTATAGAACATACACCTGACCAATAGAAATGCAAATGCACGTCATCTAAATTTATAATGTCACAACGTGGCAATGTTGCCGCACCAATTTGAAGTTTTGGTTTAATTTGACTCTGACATAACAAAATACTAATTCAAATGAAATAATGGAACAAAAATAACGTTATAAAATCTAATTTATATAATATATACTCAAACTATAATTAATTATACAGGCACAATCGATTGTAGGTGAGAGTTGTTTTACTGTATTACATCCAGAAACTCTCTCTCACGCCAGCTATGAGGTAGCATCCTAGGAACGTTTGCTAATGTATGGTATGGGGTCTAATATACCTAATATTCTAGTAATGATGAATTAGTTGAATTGGAGAGCATATTTACCTTTGTCAAGTTATTTTGATATTATCTTCTCCTTAGTTTCTACCTATGTATATTTTTCTTCGTAAAGTTATATTTAATCACTGCATACTCCCTAATAAATTTGTCATATTTGCTAACAATAACCTATTGCAGATATATATGATGTACAATTAGACATTGATATATGCACACAAATCTTTCACACTCTACAATACGATTTTATACAGGACACTGGTAATGTGTTGGTAATTGTCAGCATTGAGCCATAAGCCCATAACAAAAAAGTGCAATTCAGTCACTGTAATCACAATTACTATTCAAGTCAGCTATCAGATTGTTAATTTCTTCTTCTGTTCGGTTGAGTCTATCCAAACCGAAGGTGTTCTTATGGACAATGCTTCTTTTAACACAAATATTTAATGTACCCTTATGGAGTGACTATGAATAATAATAGATCTGCAATGAATTATTAAAAAAATATTATGACTAACAAAAGCTAATAACATGTTATTCGTTTTACTCTCTTAACTTTTACTTTTGTTTCCTTCAGACTCTTTTTCAGTGTTTTGGTAGTTCAATATTAGTAGTTCAATGTTCCATTTTCCATCCATTTCACGTCTAGATACATAAATTGTAATAATAAAGCTTTTAGAAATGGTATTATTTTAAAAGAATTGTCTTAAAGTTCCAGAGACCTCTTCGTGCGTTATTTTTACATAATTCAAATAATATGTTTTCTAAATGTATGAAGGGATGACATATCTATCAAGGAGCTACATCTCTCTAAATTTTTTATGGATATTTCCCAGACTAACAGTTTTTTTCTGAAATAATTGTGTTAAATTTTGTTTATATATATAAAAAAATACTTTCTGTTTTCATACATTTCATAGATTTGATCCGGAATAGAGCGATTATGGAGGTGATCTTACATTACATTTTTTGTATTGATTTTTATCTTTGTTATTATTATATTGTTATTTATTTGTTTTGTTTTTGACTTACCAAACTAAACTTGACTAAATTTTAGCCACAGTGTTTATATTAAGTGCAGCTGTACAAATTTGTTAAAAATTATTTCCAGTAAAAATGCAGCAAACTAATATTTAATGGTATCAAAGTTTATCAAAACATGCAAAGCGCTAAAATGTTTGCTGGTTTAAAACCTCTAAATATAATGACTAATGCTTTGAAGAATTTTACAGACATATGGTAAAACAACAGTGTAGACCAGTACTAATACGTATCAGACTCCATTATGTCTAATGCGGCATTATTTCTAACTGTTACACGTCTAAGTGTTAACAGTTTAGAAAATCGTAGAACTGTTCTAATATGTTCTATATTTGGGTGGTATTATACACTAGAGATGGATTTTTGTAATAATTAACGCGATGTAAATTGTTTGAGAAATATACGAAATAAACAAAAGAAGAAAACCTAGAGAAATTATCTGAATGAAAAGTCAACTGGAAATTAAGAAATATACAACAAAAATCAGAACAGGAGTAAGAATAAAGGAATAATAGAGGATGCAAAAAAGGAAACATATTTAATATAATTTGGAGACAAACAGTGAAGAAAACTGTTTTAAAAATGTTTAGAACTTTCACAAGTGAAAAGCGTCTATAGACAAATATATATATAAAAGAAATAGCTTCAGGAATTATTTTAACTGTAGGAAGCAACATAAAGTCATAAGAAAGTGAGAGCACGAAGGAGATAAATTATCTGCGAGAGAGATTCGTATCTGCACTGCTGAATATATTACTTGTGTAATATTAATTCATAGTTATATTCAAACTACACAGGAAGAACTATCAGAAGTTTTTAAAGCTAGAAGGAATCCGCTAAATTATGTGGGTGATAAGTACATGGATAAAATATATATGTGATATGGACATATGGCCTATGAGATATGTACTGGTTGGATACTGGCTATAACATTCGGTTTAATAAAGTTGAGGTTTTAGCCACTAGCTCCTTAAGCTATTTTGAGAGCGGTTTGAGACGTATAAACACCAAAATAATCTTATAATGACAAGGGCGGAGATGGTTCCGTGGAAAATCATACAATGCTAAAATGTAACGCCTCTTTACAACTCAAAATCTAGCTAAAAGATTATGATTATGTAACTGACAACTCATGATGCGATGCAAAACACCAAAATAATATCAACAAGAAAGCAGAATAATGATATACCTGATAAGTTGTAAGAAAATTCCTATCCGGTATATCATTATTCTGCTTTTTAAATTATTCAACAGACTAAAATGCATAGCCTTTTTTGGTTGATTATTCATTCGACAGCTAATTGGTTAAAAAGAATAACCTGATTAGGAGATCTTCAGTATCAGGGCTACCGCTCTGAAGATGCAACCTGTAACAATTGCGAAGCGCCAGTTAAGTTTTAGCCAATAAACTCTGACCAATCCTACATTTAATAGTGGTTTTTATTTATGTCGCCTTTGAAGCAGGATAATTCTGATTAGTAATATTATGAATAAGGTGTTTTAAAGAAACTTAGAAACTCTTTTATGCCTTACCTTAATTTAAAGAAATAGAAAGAAGTCACTCGAAGACATAACAGCAATATTGCAAAGCAATAAGTTAATAAACAAAAGCCTTGCAACATGGGCTTGTGCTATTTGAGAAGGAAAAAGGCATTATTGCTAAAGGAGCAGTATTATTTAAATATATTATATTATTAGCTAAGTTATATTAATTATTGTTTGTGTAGTTCACTTCTTTTTATGTCGTTGAAGTTTTGCTTTTTAAATATGAAAGCAACATGGACAAAGATGGATAAAACATTTCTAATTTCTAAATCTCTTAATCGTTTTTCAATTCAGTGTCTGTAACCTCTCAAATGATTTTATGATAATTGAGATGAATTACAGATTCCAATTCATAATCGATGAATTTTCAGAAAGACATGTCTAAAGCGGGAAGTTCTCAAATGTTTTTACTTTTAATGTCAAAACTTAAATAATTCTAAACTCTTACATATTTATATTAATCCAAAGCCCATAAATTTCAGAAACTTTACTCGCACGAAATCCAAATATGCCTTTAAATTTTGGAGAGTATTTAACAAATTGGTACATATATAATGTACGAATTTAAAATTTCACTATTCAAAAATTATATAAATATTAAACTAATAGAGCAGAATAATAACAGTGTCTACACATATAATTCTAGAAAAATGTGTTCTTAAATTGATTTGATTATCTGTTAATGATATGATCAGTTAATACCCAAAAGACAAAAGATCTCGTTCTTATCATAATATGTTAAAAAATATTTACTTGTGCATTATTAAGGACAATGGGGGAGAAAAAGCAAAAAACCTATTTAATACTAAATGAAACATTTCCACGTTTAGTACAACTAGAGATGTGCTGGATAGCACAATGCGGTTGATACTTTTTAGTGTGATTTTACTTGGGACCCTTTCAAACATTGAGGTAAATAATAAACATATTTTCTTGCACAATAATTATAGTTTAATAAGATTTTAAAATAAAAAAATTGAGCTATATAATTTACATAAATAATAACAGTAAAATTAGCACATATTTCACATATACTCACGGGTGTTAATCAAAATTACCGACTATAAATAATTTACGAACGAAAAAGAAACCCTAAAAATGTTATTCCGATAAGTTATAAAGTTATATAATAACATTGACAAGTCATGAGTTAGAGAAGAAAAACTAATAATACCGAAGAAAATAATCTTAATATTTAGTTTCTACAATAAATTATAATTATGAATATCGTTTTAAACAGTTTTAATTCTATTACAAAGAAGATTAATACTCGTTTAATATTGTTTATATGCTTTTGTTAGAAACTATAGCAATTAACTTACATATCTATGTTATAGGCTGCTTGTACTCAATGTGGTGAAGAACCCGAAACAATCATCAATTGTGATGGAAAGTATTTTTCCTGTGTAAACCAGACGTACTTTTATCAATGTGCGAGCTATGGGCCTATTACATTGGCGTTCTCTAGTCAAGAGGTACAAGAGTGCCCAGAAGGATTAATATGTAGCGATGCTAATAAATGGGAATGCGTAGAGCCTTCTGAAAGCAGTACTACAACAGAATGTCCGAATGTAACCGAAACACAAACAACTACATCAAATGGAGGCATAACTACAAAAGCAGTTGTAGTTACAACAATATCTTCGGAATCATCTTCTGCTTCCACAGCAGCATCTCAAAGCAGCGAATCATCTTCTGCTCCCACCACAGCATCTGAAAGCAGCGAGTCATCTTCGGCTTCAACCGCTGCATCTGAAAGCAGCGAATCGTCTTCGGCTTCTACCGCAGCATCTGAAAGCAGCGAATCATCTTCAGCTTCATCTTCCGCCTCTACCGCAGCATCTGAAAGTAGCGAATCGTCTTCGGCTTCAACCGCTGCATCTGAAAGCAGCGAATCGTCTTCGGCTTCTATCGCAGCATCTGAAAGCAGCGAATCATCTTCTGCTTCCAGCGCAGCATCTGAGAGCAGCGAGTCATCTTCCGCCTCTACCGCAGCATCTGAAAGTAGCGAATCGTCTTCGGCCTCTACGGCAGCATCTGAAAGCAGCGAGTCATCTTCGGCTTCAACCGCCGCATCTGAAAGCAGCGAATCGTCTTCTGCTTCAACCGCTGCATCTGAAAGCAGCGAATCGTCTTCGGCTTCTACCGCAGCATCTGAAAGCAGCGAATCGTCTTCGGCTTCAACCGCCGCATCTGAAAGCAGCGAATCGTCTTCTGCTTCAACCGCTGCATCTGAAAGCAGCGAATCGTCTTCGGCTTCTACCGCAGCATCTGAAAGCAGCGAATCGTCTTCGGCTTCTACCGCAGCATCTGAAAGCAGCGAATCATCTTCTGCTTCCAGCGCAGCATCTGAGAGCAGCGGGTCATCTTCCGCCTCTACCGCATCATCTGAAAGTAGCGAATCGTCTTCGGCCTCTACGGCAGCATCTGAAAGCAGCGAGTCATCTTCTGCTTCCAGCGCAGCATCTGAGAGCAGCGAGTCATCTTCCGCCTCTACCGCAGCATCTGAAAGTAGCGAATCGTCTTCGGCCTCTACGGCAGCATCTGAAATCAGCGAGTCATCTTCGGCTTCAACCGCTGCATCTGAAAGCAGCGAACCGTCTTCGGCTTCTACCGCAGCATCTGAAAGCAGCGAATCAACTTCTGCTTCCAGCGCAGCATCTGAGAGCAGCGAGTCATCTTCCGCCTCTACCGCAGCATCTGAAAGTAGCGAATCGTCTTCGGCCTCTACGGCAGCATCTGAAAGCAGCGAGTCATCTTCGGCTTCAACCGCTGCATCTGAAAGCAGCGAATCGTCTTCGGCTTCTACCGCAGCATCTGAAAGCAGCGAATCATCTTCTGCTTCCAGCGCAGCATCTGAGAGCAGCGAGTCATCTTCCGCATCTACCGCATCATCTGAAAGTAGCGAATCGTCTTCGGCCTCTACGGCAGCATCTGAAAGCAGCGAATCATCTTCTGCTTCCAGCGCAGCATCTGAGAGCAGCGAGTCATCTTCCGCCTCTACCGCATCATCTGAAAGTAGCGAATCGTCTTCGGCCTCTACGGCAGCATCTGAAAGCAGCGAGTCATCTTCGGCTTCAACCGCCGCGTCGGAAAGCAGCGAATCGTCTTCTGCTTCAACCGCTGCATCTGAAAGCAGCGAATCGTCTTCGGCTTCTACCGCAGCATCTGAAATCAGCGAATCGTCTTCGGCTTCCACTGCAGAATCTGAAAGCAGCGAATCATCTTCTGTTTCCACCGCAGCATCTGAAAGCAGCGAGTCATCTTCGGCTTCAACCGCTGCATCTGAAAGCAGCGAATCGTCTTCGGCTTCTACCGCAGCATCTGAAAGCAGCGAATCATCTTCTGCTTCCAGTGCAGCATCTGAGAGCAGCGAGTCATCTTCCGCCTCTACCGCAGCATCTGAAAGTAGCGAATCGTCTTCGGCCTCTACGACAGCATCTGAAAGCAGCGAGTCATCTTCAGCTTCAACCGCCGCATCTGAAAGCAGCGAATCGTCTTCTGCTTCCACCGCAGAATCTGAAAGCAGCGAATCATCTTCGGCCTCCACCGCAGCATCTGAGAGCAGCGAATCGTCTTCGGCTTCAACCGCTGCATCTGAAAGCAGCGAATCGTCTTCTGCTTCCACCGCAGAATCTGAAAGCAGCGAATCATCTTCTGCCTCCACCGCAGCATCTGAAAGCAGCGAGTCATCTTCGGCTTCAACCGCTGCATCTGAAAGCAGCGAATCGTCTTCTGCTTCCACCGCAGAATCTGAAAGCAGCGAATCATCTTCTGCCTCCACCGCAGCATCTGAAAGCAGCGAGTCATCTTCGGCTTCAACCGCTGCATCTGAAAGCAGCGAATCGTCTTCTGCTTCCACCGCAGAATCTGAGAGCAGCGAATCATCTTCTGCCTCCACCGCAGCATCTGAAAGCAGCGAATCGTCTTCGGCTTCAACCGCTGCATCTGAAAGCAGCGAATCGTCTTCTGCTTCCACCGCAGAATCTGAAAGCAGCGAATCATCTTCTGCCTCCACCGCAGCATCTGAAAGCAGCGAGTCATCTTCGGCTTCAACCGCTGCATCTGAAAGCAGCGAATCGTCTTCTGCTTCCACCGCAGAATCTGAAAGCAGCGAATCATCTTCTGCCTCCACCGCAGCATCTGAAAGCAGCGAATCTTCTTCGGCTTCAACCGCTGCATCTGAAAGCAGCGAATCGTCTTCTGCTTCCACCGCAGAATCTGAAAGCAGCGAATCATCTTCTGCCTCCACCGCAGCATCTGAAAGCAGCGAGTCATCTTCGGCTTCAACGCCTGCATCTGAAAGCAGCGAATCGTCTTCTGCTTCCACCGCAGCATCTGAAAGCAGCGAGTCATCTTCCGCCTCTACCGCAGCATCTGAAAGCAGCGAGTCATCTTCGGCTTCAACCGCCGCATCTGAAAGCAGCGAATCGTCTTCTGCTTCCACCGTAGTATCTGAAAGCAGCGAGTCATCTTCGACCTCTACCGCAGCATCTGAAAGCAGCGAATCGTCTTCAGCTTCAACAGCTGCATCTGAAAGCAGCGAATCTTCTTCGGCATCTACAGCAGCATCTGAAAGCAGCGAATCATCTTCTGCTTCCACCTCAGAATCTGAAAGCAGTGAATCATCTTCTGCTTCCACCTCAGAATCTGAAAGCAGTGAATCGTCTTCGGCCTCCACCATCGCATCTGAAAGCAGCGAGTCATCCTCGGTTTCAACCGCAGCATCTGAAAGCAGCGAATCGTCTTCTGCTTCCACCGCAGAATCTGAAAGCAGCGAATCATCTTCCACTTCCACCGCCGCATCTGAAAGCAGCGAATCGTCTTCTGCTTCCACCGCCGCATCTGAAAGCAGCGAATCGTCTTCTGCTTCCACCGCAGAATCTGAAAGCAGCGAATCATCTTCTGCTTCCACCGCAGCATCTGAAAGCAGCGAATCGTCTTCGGCTTCAACCGCTGCATCTGAAAGCAGCGAATCGTCTTCGGCATCTACAGCGGCATCTGAAAGCAGCGAGTCATCTTCGGCCTCTACCGCAACGCCTGAAAGCAGCGAATCATCTTCGGCTTCAACCGCCGCATCTGACAGCAGCGAGTCATCTTCTGCTTCCAGCGCAGCATCTGAGAGCAGCGAGTCATCTTCCGCCTCTACTGCAGCATCTGAAAATAGCGAATCGTCTTCGGCCTCTACGGCAGCATCTGAAAGCAGCGAATCATCTTCGGCTTCAACCGCCGCATCTGAAAGCAGCGAGTCTTCTTCGACTTCAACAGCTGCATCTGAAAGCAGCGAATCGTCTTCTGCTTCCACCGCAGCATCTGAAAGCAGCGAATCGTCTTCTGCTTCCACCGCAGAATCTGAAAGCAGCGAATTATCTTCTGCCTCCACCGCAGCATCTGAAAGCAGCGAATCTTCTTCGGCTTCAACCGCTGCATCTGAAAGCAGCGAATCGTCTTCTGCTTCCACCGCAGAATCTGAAAGCAGCGAATCATCTTCTGCCTCCACCGCAGCATCTGAAAGCAGCGAGTCATCTTCGGCTTCAACCGCTGCATCTGAAAGCAGCGAATCGTCTTCTGCTTCCACCGCAGCATCTGAAAGCGGCGAGTCATCTTCCGCCTCTACCGCAGCATCTGAAAGTAGCGAATCGTCTTCGGCCTCTACGGCAGCATCTGAAAGCAGCGAGTCATCTTCGGCTTCAACCGCCGCATCTGAAAGCAGCGAATCGTCCTCTGCTTCCACCGCAGCATCTGAAAGCAGCAAGTCATCTTCGACCTCTACCGCCGCATCTGAAAGCAGCGAATCGTCTTCGGCCTCTACCGCAGCATCTGAAAACAGCGAGTCATCTTCTGCTTTCACCGCCGCATCTGAAAGCAGCGAGTCATCTTCGGCTTCAACCGCTGCATCTGAGAGCAGCGACTCCTCTTCGGCCTCTACCGCAGAATCTGAAAGCAGCGAATCGTCTTCGGCTTCAACCGCCGCATCTGAAAGCAGCGAGTCATCTTCGGCCTCTACCGCAGCATCTGAAAGCAGCGAATCGTCTTCGGCTTCAACCGCTGCGTCTGAGAGCAGCGAGTCCTCATCGGCCTCTACCGCAGCATCTGAAAGCAGCGAGTCATCTTCGGCTTCAACCGCAGAATCTGAAAGCAGCGTATCGTCTTCTGCTTCCACCGCAGCATCTGAAAGCAGCGAGTCATCTTCGGCTTCAACCGCCGCATCTGAAAGCAGCGAGTCATCTTCGGCTTCAACCGCAGAATCTGAAAGCAGCGAATCGTATTCTGCTTCCACCGCAGCATCTGAAAGCAGCGAGTCATCTTCGGCTTCAACCGCCGCATCTGAAAGCAGCGGGTCATCTTCGTCCTCTACCGCAGCATCTGAAAGTGGCGAATCGTCTTCGGCCTCCACCGCAGCATCTGAAAGCAGCGAGTCATCTTCGGCTTCAACCGCCGCATCTGAAAGCAGCGAGTCATCTTCGTCCTCTACCGCAGCACCTGAAAGTAGCGAATCGTCTGCGGCCTCCACCGCAGCATCTGAAAGCAGCGAGTCATCTTCGGCTTCAACCGCTGCATCTGAAAGCAGCGAATCGTCTTCGGCATCTACAGCGGCATCTGAAAGCAGCGAGTCATCTTCGGTTTCAACCGCAGCATCTGAAAGCAGCGAGTCATCTTCGGCTTCAACCGCCGCATCTGAAAGCAGCGAGTCATCTTCCGCCTCTACCGCCGCATCTGAAAGCAGCGAGTCATCTTCCGCCTCTACCGCAGCATCTGAAAGCAGCGAGTCATCTTCGGCTTCAACCGCAGAATCTGAAAGCAGCGAATCGTCTTCTGCTTCCTCCGCAGCATCTGAAAGCAGCGAGTCATCTTCTGCTTCCACCGCCGCATCTGAAAGCAGCGAGTCATCTTCCGCCTCTACCGCAGCATCTGAAAGCAGCGAGTCATCTTCTGCTTCCACCGCCGCATCTGAAAGCAGCGAGTCATCTTCCGCTTCTACCGCAGCATCTGAAAGCAGCGAGTCATCTTCGGCCTCTACCGCAGCATCTGAAAGCAGCGAGTCATCTTCTGCTTCCACCGCCGCAACTGAAAGCAGCGAGTCATCTTCGGCCTCTACCGCAGCATCTGAAAGCAGCGAGTCATCTTCTGCTTCCACCGCCGCATCTGAAAGCAGCGAGTCATCTTCCGCCTCTACCGCAGCATCTGAAAGCAGCGAGTCATCTTCGGCCTCTACCGCAGCATCTGAAAGCAGCGAGTCATCTTCTGCTTCCACCGCAGCATCTGAAAGCAGCGAGTCATCTTCCGCCTCTACCGCAGCATCTGAAAGCAGCGAGTCATCTTCGGCTTCAACCGCAGAATCTGAAAGCAGCGAATCGTCTTCTGCTTCCACCGCAGCATCTGAAAGCAGCGAGTCATCTTCGGACTCTACCGAAGCATCTGAAAGCAGCGAGTCATCTTCTGCTTCCACCGCCGCATCTGAAAGCAGCGAGTCATCTTCCGCCTCTACCGCAGCATCTGAAAGCAGCGAGTCATCTTCTGCTTCCACCGCCGCATCTGAAAGCAGCGAGTCATCTTCGGCCTCTACCGCAGCATCTGAAAGCAGCGAGTCATCTTCGGCCTCTACGGCAGCATCTGAAAGCAGCGAGTCATCTTCTGCTTCCACCGCCGCATCTGAAAGCAGCGACTCCTCTTCGGCCTCTACCGCAGAATCTGAAAGCAGCGAATCGTCTTCGGCTTCAACCGCCGCATCTGAAAGCAGCGAGTCATCTTCGGCCTCTACCGCAGCATCTCAAAGCAGCGAATCGTCTTCGGCTTCAACCGCTGCGTCTGAGAACAGCGAGTCCTCTTCGGCATCTACCGCAGCATCTGAGAGCAGCGAGTCATCTTCGGCTTCAACCGCAGAATCTGAAAGTAGCGAATCGTCTTCTGCTTCCACCGCAGCATCTGAAAGCAGCGAGTCATCTTCGGCTTCAACCGCCGCATCTGAAAGCAGCGAGTCATCTTCGGCTTCAACCGCAGAATCTGAAAGCAGCGAATCGTCTTCTGCTTCCACCGCAGCATCTGAAAGCAGCGAGTCATCTTCGGCTTCAACCGCCGCATCTGAAAGCAGCGAGTCATCTTCGTCCTCTACCGCAGCATCTGAAAGTAGCGAATCGTCTTCGGCCTCCACCGCAGCATCTGAAAGCAGCGAGTCATCTTCGGCTTCAACCGCCGCATCTGAAAGCAGCGAGTCATCTTCGTCCTCTACCGCAGCATCTGAAAGCAGCGAGTCATCTTCTGCTTCCACCGCCGCATCTGAAAGCAGCGAATCATCTTCTGCCTCCACCGCAGCATCTGAAAGCAGCGAGTCATCTTCGGCTTCAACCGCTGCATCTGAAAGCAGCGAATCGTCTTCTGCTTCCACCGCAGAATCTGAAAGCAGCGAATCATCTTCTGCCTCCACCGCAGCATCTGAAAGCAGCGAATCTTCTTCGGCTTCAACCGCTGCATCTGAAAGCAGCGAATCGTCTTCTGCTTCCACCGCAGAATCTGAAAGCAGCGAATCATCTTCTGCCTCCACCGCAGCATCTGAAAGCAGCGAGTCATCTTCGGCTTCAACGCCTGCATCTGAAAGCAGCGAATCGTCTTCTGCTTCCACCGCAGCATCTGAAAGCAGCGAGTCATCTTCCGCCTCTACCGCAGCATCTGAAAGCAGCGAGTCATCTTCGGCTTCAACCGCCGCATCTGAAAGCAGCGAATCGTCTTCTGCTTCCACCGTAGTATCTGAAAGCAGCGAGTCATCTTCGACCTCTACCGCAGCATCTGAAAGCAGCGAATCGTCTTCAGCTTCAACAGCTGCATCTGAAAGCAGCGAATCTTCTTCGGCATCTACAGCAGCATCTGAAAGCAGCGAATCATCTTCTGCTTCCACCTCAGAATCTGAAAGCAGTGAATCATCTTCTGCTTCCACCTCAGAATCTGAAAGCAGTGAATCGTCTTCGGCCTCCACCATCGCATCTGAAAGCAGCGGGTCATCCTCGGTTTCAACCGCAGCATCTGAAAGCAGCGAATCGTCTTCTGCTTCCACCGCAGAATCTGAAAGCAGCGAATCATCTTCCACTTCCACCGCCGCATCTGAAAGCAGCGAATCGTCTTCTGCTTCCACCGCCGCATCTGAAAGCAGCGAATCGTCTTCTGCTTCCACCGCAGAATCTGAAAGCAGCGAATCATCTTCTGCTTCCACCGCAGCATCTGAAAGCAGCGAATCGTCTTCGGCTTCAACCGCTGCATCTGAAAGCAGCGAATCGTCTTCGGCATCTACAGCGGCATCTGAAAGCAGCGAGTCATCTTCGGCCTCTACCGCAACGCCTGAAAGCAGCGAATCATCTTCGGCTTCAACCGCCGCATCTGACAGCAGCGAGTCATCTTCTGCTTCCAGCGCAGCATCTGAGAGCAGCGAGTCATCTTCCGCCTCTACTGCAGCATCTGAAAATAGCGAATCGTCTTCGGCCTCTACGGCAGCATCTGAAAGCAGCGAATCATCTTCGGCTTCAACCGCCGCATCTGAAAGCAGCGAGTCTTCTTCGACTTCAACAGCTGCATCTGAAAGCAGCGAATCGTCTTCTGCTTCCACCGCAGCATCTGAAAGCAGCGAATCGTCTTCTGCTTCCACCGCAGAATCTGAAAGCAGCGAATTATCTTCTGCCTCCACCGCAGCATCTGAAAGCAGCGAATCTTCTTCGGCTTCAACCGCTGCATCTGAAAGCAGCGAATCGTCTTCTGCTTCCACCGCAGAATCTGAAAGCAGCGAATCATCTTCTGCCTCCACCGCAGCATCTGAAAGCAGCGAGTCATCTTCGGCTTCAACCGCTGCATCTGAAAGCAGCGAATCGTCTTCTGCTTCCACCGCAGCATCTGAAAGCGGCGAGTCATCTTCCGCCTCTACCGCAGCATCTGAAAGTAGCGAATCGTCTTCGGCCTCTACGGCAGCATCTGAAAGCAGCGAGTCATCTTCGGCTTCAACCGCCGCATCTGAAAGCAGCGAATCGTCCTCTGCTTCCACCGCAGCATCTGAAAGCAGCAAGTCATCTTCGACCTCTACCGCCGCATCTGAAAGCAGCGAATCGTCTTCGGCCTCTACCGCAGCATCTGAAAACAGCGAGTCATCTTCTGCTTTCACCGCCGCATCTGAAAGCAGCGAGTCATCTTCGGCTTCAACCGCTGCATCTGAGAGCAGCGACTCCTCTTCGGCCTCTACCGCAGAATCTGAAAGCAGCGAATCGTCTTCGGCTTCAACCGCCGCATCTGAAAGCAGCGAGTCATCTTCGGCCTCTACCGCAGCATCTGAAAGCAGCGAATCGTCTTCGGCTTCAACCGCTGCGTCTGAGAGCAGCGAGTCCTCATCGGCCTCTACCGCAGCATCTGAAAGCAGCGAGTCATCTTCGGCTTCAACCGCAGAATCTGAAAGCAGCGTATCGTCTTCTGCTTCCACCGCAGCATCTGAAAGCAGCGAGTCATCTTCGGCTTCAACCGCCGCATCTGAAAGCAGCGAGTCATCTTCGGCTTCAACCGCAGAATCTGAAAGCAGCGAATCGTATTCTGCTTCCACCGCAGCATCTGAAAGCAGCGAGTCATCTTCGGCTTCAACCGCCGCATCTGAAAGCAGCGGGTCATCTTCGTCCTCTACCGCAGCATCTGAAAGTGGCGAATCGTCTTCGGCCTCCACCGCAGCATCTGAAAGCAGCGAGTCATCTTCGGCTTCAACCGCCGCATCTGAAAGCAGCGAGTCATCTTCGTCCTCTACCGCAGCACCTGAAAGTAGCGAATCGTCTGCGGCCTCCACCGCAGCATCTGAAAGCAGCGAGTCATCTTCGGCTTCAACCGCTGCATCTGAAAGCAGCGAATCGTCTTCGGCATCTACAGCGGCATCTGAAAGCAGCGAGTCATCTTCGGTTTCAACCGCAGCATCTGAAAGCAGCGAGTCATCTTCGGCTTCAACCGCCGCATCTGAAAGCAGCGAGTCATCTTCCGCCTCTACCGCAGCATCTGAAAGCAGCGAGTCATCTTCCGCCTCTACCGCAGCATCTGTAAGCAGCGAGTCATCTTCGGCTTCAACCGCAGAATCTGAAAGCAGCGAATCGTCTTCTGCTTCCTCCGCAGCATCTGAAAGCAGCGAGTCATCTTCTGCTTCCACCGCCGCATCTGAAAGCAGCGAGTCATCTTCCGCCTCTACCGCAGCATCTGAAAGCAGCGAGTCATCTTCTGCTTCCACCGCCGCATCTGAAAGCAGCGAGTCATCTTCCGCCTCTACCGCAGCATCTGAAAGCAGCGAGTCATCTTCGGCCTCTACCGCAGCATCTGAAAGCAGCGAGTCATCTTCTGCTTCCACCGCCGCATCTGAAAGCAGCGAGTCATCTTCGGCCTCTACCGCAGCATCTGAAAGCAGCGAGTCATCTTCTGCTTCCACCGCCGCATCTGAAAGCAGCGAGTCATCTTCCGCCTCTACCGCAGCATCTGAAAGCAGCGAGTCATCTTCGGCCTCTACCGCAGCATCTGAAAGCAGCGAGTCATCTTCTGCTTCCACCGCCGCATCTGAAAGCAGCGAGTCATCTTCGGCCTCTACCGCAGCATCTGAAAGCAGCGAATCGTCTTCTGCTTCCACCGCAGCATCTGAAAGCAGCGAGTCATCTTCCGCCTCTACCGCAGCATCTGAAAGCAGCGAGTCATCTTCGGCTTCAACCGCAGAATCTGAAAGCAGCGAATCGTCTTCTGCTTCCACCGCAGCATCTGAAAGCAGCGAGTCATCTTCGGACTCTACCGAAGCATCTGAAAGCAGCGAGTCATCTTCTGCTTCCACCGCCGCATCTGAAAGCAGCGAGTCATCTTCCGCCTCTACCGCAGCATCTGAAAGCAGCGAGTCATCTTCTGCTTCCACCGCCGCATCTGAAAGCAGCGAGTCATCTTCCGCCTCTACCGCAGCATCTGAAAGCAGCGAGTCATCTTCGGCCTCTACGGCAGCATCTGAAAGCAGCGAGTCATCTTCTGCTTCCACCGCCGCATCTGAAAGCAGCGACTCCTCTTCGGCCTCTACCGCAGAATCTGAAAGCAGCGAATCGTCTTCGGCTTCAACCGCCGCATCTGAAAGCAGCGAGTCATCTTCGGCCTCTACCGCAGCATCTCAAAGCAGCGAATCGTCTTCGGCTTCAACCGCTGCGTCTGAGAACAGCGAGTCCTCTTCGGCATCTACCGCAGCATCTGAGAGCAGCGAGTCATCTTCGGCTTCAACCGCAGAATCTGAAAGTAGCGAATCGTCTTCTGCTTCCACCGCAGCATCTGAAAGCAGCGAGTCATCTTCGGCTTCAACCGCCGCATCTGAAAGCAGCGAGTCATCTTCGGCTTCAACCGCAGAATCTGAAAGCAGCGAATCGTCTTCTGCTTCCACCGCAGCATCTGAAAGCAGCGAGTCATCTTCGGCTTCAACCGCCGCATCTGAAAGCAGCGAGTCATCTTCGTCCTCTACCGCAGCATCTGAAAGTAGCGAATCGTCTTCGGCCTCCACCGCAGCATCTGAAAGCAGCGAGTCATCTTCGGCTTCAACCGCCGCATCTGAAAGCAGCGAGTCATCTTCGTCCTCTACCGCAGCATCTGAAAGCAGCGAGTCATCTTCTGCTTCCACCGCCGCATCTGAAAGCAGCGAGTCATCTTCCGCCTCTACCGCAGCATCTGAAAGCAGCGAGTCATCTTCTGCTTCCACCGCCGCATCTGAAAGCAGCGAGTCATCTTCCGCCTCTACCGAAGCATCTGAAAGCAGCGAATCGTCTTCTGCTTCCACCGCAGCATCTGAAAGCAGCGAGTCATCTTCGGCTTCAACCGCCGCATCTGAAAGCAGCGAGTCATCTTCGGATTCAACCGCAGAATCTGAAAGCAGCGAATCGTCTTCTGCTTCCACCGCAGCATCTGAAAGCAGCGAGTCATCTTCGGCTTCAACCGCCGCATCTGAAAGCAGCGAGTCATCTTCGTCCTCTACCGCAGCATCTGAAAGTAGCGAATCGTCTTCGGCCTCCACCGCAGCATCTGAAAGCAGCGAGTCATCTTCGGCTTCAACCGCCGCATCTGAAAGCAGCGAGTCATCTTCGTCCTCTACCGCAGCACCTGAAAGTAGCGAATCGTCTTCGGCCTCCACCGCAGCATCTGAAAGCAGCGAGTCATCTTCGGCTTCAACCGCTGCATCTGAAAGCAGCGAATCGTCTTCGGCATCTACAGCGGCATCTGAAAGCAGCGAGTCATCTTCGGTTTCAACCGCAGCATCTGAAAGCAGCGAGTCATCTTCGGCTTCAACCGCCGCATCTGAAAGCAGCGAGTCATCTTCCGCCTCTACCGCAGCATCTGAAAGCAGCGAGTCATCTTCCGCCTCTACCGCAGCATCTGTAAGCAGCGAGTCATCTTCGGCTTCAACCGCAGAATCTGAAAGCAGCGAATCGTCTTCTGCTTCCTCCGCAGCATCTGAAAGCAGCGAGTCATCTTCTGCTTCCACCGCCGCATCTGAAAGCAGCGAGTCATCTTCCGCCTCTACCGCAGCATCTGAAAGCAGCGAGTCATCTTCTGCTTCCACCGCCGCATCTGAAAGCAGCGAGTCATCTTCGGCCTCTACCGCAGCATCTGAAAGCAGCGAGTCATCTTCTGCTTCCACCGCCGCATCTGAAAGCAGCGAGTCATCTTCCGCCTCTACCGCAGCATCTGAAAGCAGCGAGTCATCTTCTGCTTCCACCGCCGCATCTGAAAGCAGCGAGTCATCTTCCGCCTCTACCGAAGCATCTGAAAGCAGCGAGTCATCTTCTGCTTCCACCGCCGCATCTGAAAGCAGCGAGTCATCTTCCGCCTCTACCGCAGCATCTGAAAGCAGCGAGTCATCTTCTGCTTCCACCGCCGCATCTGAAAGCAGCGAGTCATCTTCCGCCTCTACCGCAGCATCTGAAAGCAGCGAGTCATCTTCGGCCTCTACGGCAGCATCTGAAAGCAGCGAGTCATCTTCTGCTTCCACCTCCGCATCTGAAAGCAGCGACTCCTCTTCGGCCTCTACCGCAGAATCTGAAAGCAGCGAATCGTCTTCGGCTTCAACCGCCGCATCTGAAAGCAGCGAGTCATCTTCGGCCTCTACCGCAGCATCTGAAAGCAGCGAATCGTCTTCGGCTTCAACCGCAGAATCTGAAAGCAGTGAAAGCAGCCAATCATCTTCTGCTTCCACCACAGTATCTGAAAGCAGCGAGTCATCTTCCGCCTCTACCGCAGCATCTGAAAGCAGCGAGTCATCTTCGGCTTCAACCGGAGAATCTGAAAGCAGCGAATCGTCTTCTGCTTCCACCGCCGCATCTGAAAGCAGCGAGTCATCTTCGGCCTCTACCGCCGCATCTGAAAGCAGCGAGTCATCTTCCGCCTCTACCGCAGCATCTGAAAGCAGCCAGTCATCTTCGGCTTCAACCGCAGAATCTGAAATCAGCGAATCGTCTTCTGCTTCAACCGCCGCATCTGAAAGCAGCGAGTCATCTTCGGCCTCTACCGCAGCATCTGAAAGCAGCGAATCGTCTTCGGCTTCAACCGCAGAATCTGAAAGCAGCGTATCGTCTTCTGCTTCCACAGCAGAATCTGAAAGCAGCCAATCATCTTCTGCTTCCACCACAGTATCTGAAAGCAGCGAGTCATCTTCCGCCTCTACCGCAGCATCTGAAAGCAGCGAGTCATCTTCGGCTTCAACCGGAGAATCTGAAAGCAGCGAATCGTCTTCTGCTTCCACCGCCGCATCTGAAAGCAGCGAGTCATCTTCCGCCTCTACCGCAGCATCTGAAAGCAGCGAGTCATCTTCGGCCTCTACCGCAGCATCTGAAAGCAGCGAGTCATCTTCGGCTTCAACCGCAGAATCTGAAAGCAGCGAATCGTCTTCTGCTTCCTCCGCAGCATCTGAAAGCAGCGAGTCATCTTCTGCTTCCACCGCCGCATCTGAAAGCAGCGAGTCATCTTCCGCCTCTACCGCAGCATCTGAAAGCAGCGAGTCATCTTCTGCTTCCACCGCCGCATCTGAAAGCAGCGAGTCATCTTCCGCCTCTACCGCAGCATCTGAAAGCAGCGAGTCATCTTCGGCCTCTACCGCAGCATCTGAAAGCAGCGAGTCATCTTCTGCTTCCACCGCCGCATCTGAAAGCAGCGAGTCATCTTCGGCCTCTACCGCAGCATCTGAAAGCAGCGAGTCATCTTCTGCTTCCACCGCCGCATCTGAAAGCAGCGAGTCATCTTCCGCCTCTACCGCAGCATCTGAAAGCAGCGAGTCATCTTCGGCCTCTACCGCAGCATCTGAAAGCAGCGAGTCATCTTCTGCTTCCACCGCCGCATCTGAAAGCAGCGAGTCATCTTCGGCCTCTACCGCAGCATCTGAAAGCAGCGAATCGTCTTCTGCTTCCACCGCAGCATCTGAAAGCAGCGAGTCATCTTCCGCCTCTACCGCAGCATCTGAAAGCAGCGAGTCATCTTCGGCTTCAACCGCAGAATCTGAAAGCAGCGAATCGTCTTCTGCTTCCACCGCAGCATCTGAAAGCAGCGAGTCATCTTCGGACTCTACCGAAGCATCTGAAAGCAGCGAGTCATCTTCTGCTTCCACCGCCGCATCTGAAAGCAGCGAGTCATCTTCCGCCTCTACCGCAGCATCTGAAAGCAGCGAGTCATCTTCGGCCTCTACCGCAGCATCTGAAAGCAGCGAGTCATCTTCTGCTTCCACCGCCGCATCTGAAAGCAGCGAGTCATCTTCGGCCTCTACCGCAGCATCTGAAAGCAGCGAGTCATCTTCTGCTTCCACCGCCGCATCTGAAAGCAGCGAGTCATCTTCCGCCTCTACCGCAGCATCTGAAAGCAGCGAGTCATCTTCGGCCTCTACCGCAGCATCTGAAAGCAGCGAGTCATCTTCTGCTTCCACCGCCGCATCTGAAAGCAGCGAGTCATCTTCGGCCTCTACCGCAGCATCTGAAAGCAGCGAATCGTCTTCTGCTTCCACCGCAGCATCTGAAAGCAGCGAGTCATCTTCCGCCTCTACCGCAGCATCTGAAAGCAGCGAGTCATCTTCGGCTTCAACCGCAGAATCTGAAAGCAGCGAATCGTCTTCTGCTTCCACCGCAGCATCTGAAAGCAGCGAGTCATCTTCGGACTCTACCGAAGCATCTGAAAGCAGCGAGTCATCTTCTGCTTCCACCGCCGCATCTGAAAGCAGCGAGTCATCTTCCGCCTCTACCGCAGCATCTGAAAGCAGCGAGTCATCTTCTGCTTCCACCGCCGCATCTGAAAGCAGCGAGTCATCTTCCGCCTCTACCGCAGCATCTGAAAGCAGCGAGTCATCTTCGGCCTCTACGGCAGCATCTGAAAGCAGCGAGTCATCTTCTGCTTCCACCGCCGCATCTGAAAGCAGCGACTCCTCTTCGGCCTCTACCGCAGAATCTGAAAGCAGCGAATCGTCTTCGGCTTCAACCGCCGCATCTGAAAGCAGCGAGTCATCTTCGGCCTCTACCGCAGCATCTCAAAGCAGCGAATCGTCTTCGGCTTCAACCGCTGCGTCTGAGAACAGCGAGTCCTCTTCGGCATCTACCGCAGCATCTGAGAGCAGCGAGTCATCTTCGGCTTCAACCGCAGAATCTGAAAGTAGCGAATCGTCTTCTGCTTCCACCGCAGCATCTGAAAGCAGCGAGTCATCTTCGGCTTCAACCGCCGCATCTGAAAGCAGCGAGTCATCTTCGGCTTCAACCGCAGAATCTGAAAGCAGCGAATCGTCTTCTGCTTCCACCGCAGCATCTGAAAGCAGCGAGTCATCTTCGGCTTCAACCGCCGCATCTGAAAGCAGCGAGTCATCTTCGTCCTCTACCGCAGCATCTGAAAGTAGCGAATCGTCTTCGGCCTCCACCGCAGCATCTGAAAGCAGCGAGTCATCTTCCGCTTCAACCGCCGCATCTGAAAGCAGCGAGTCATCTTCGTCCTCTACCGCAGCATCTGAAAGCAGCGAGTCATCTTCTGCTTCCACCGCCGCATCTGAAAGCAGCGAGTCATCTTCCGCCTCTACCGCAGCATCTGAAAGCAGCGAGTCATCTTCTGCTTCCACCGCCGCATCTGAAAGCAGCGAGTCATCTTCCGCCTCTACCGAAGCATCTGAAAGCAGCGAATCGTCTTCTGCTTCCACCGCAGCATCTGAAAGCAGCGAGTCATCTTCGGCTTCAACCGCCGCATCTGAAAGCAGCGAGTCATCTTCGGCTTCAACCGCAGAATCTGAAAGCAGCGAATCGTCTTCTGCTTCCACCGCAGCATCTGAAAGCAGCGAGTCATCTTCGGCTTCAACCGCCGCATCTGAAAGCAGCGAGTCATCTTCGTCCTCTACCGCAGCATCTGAAAGTAGCGAATCGTCTTCGGCCTCCACCGCAGCATCTGAAAGCAGCGAGTCATCTTCGGCTTCAACCGCCGCATCTGAAAGCAGCGAGTCATCTTCGTCCTCTACCGCAGCACCTGAAAGTAGCGAATCGTCTTCGGCCTCCACCGCAGCATCTGAAAGCAGCGAGTCATCTTCGGCTTCAACCGCTGCATCTGAAAGCAGCGAATCGTCTTCGGCATCTACAGCGGCATCTGAAAGCAGCGAGTCATCTTCGGTTTCAACCGCAGCATCTGAAAGCAGCGAGTCATCTTCGGCTTCAACCGCCGCATCTGAAAGCAGCGAGTCATCTTCCGCCTCTACCGCAGCATCTGAAAGCAGCGAGTCATCTTCCGCCTCTACCGCAGCATCTGAAAGCAGCGAGTCATCTTCGGCTTCAACCGCAGAATCTGAAAGCAGCGAATCGTCTTCTGCTTCCTCCGCAGCATCTGAAAGCAGCGAGTCATCTTCTGCTTCCACCGCCGCATCTGAAAGCAGCGAGTCATCTTCCGCCTCTACCGCAGCATCTGAAAGCAGCGAGTCATCTTCTGCTTCCACCGCCGCATCTGAAAGCAGCGAGTCATCTTCGGCCTCTACCGCAGCATCTGAAAGCAGCGAGTCATCTTCTGCTTCCACCGCCGCATCTGAAAGCAGCGAGTCATCTTCCGCCTCTACCGCAGCATCTGAAAGCAGCGAGTCATCTTCTGCTTCCACCGCCGCATCTGAAAGCAGCGAGTCATCTTCCGCCTCTACCGAAGCATCTGAAAGCAGCGAGTCATCTTCTGCTTCCACCGCCGCATCTGAAAGCAGCGAGTCATCTTCCGCCTCTACCGCAGCATCTGAAAGCAGCGAGTCATCTTCTGCTTCCACCGCCGCATCTGAAAGCAGCGAGTCATCTTCCGCCTCTACCGCAGCATCTGAAAGCAGCGAGTCATCTTCGGCCTCTACGGCAGCATCTGAAAGCAGCGAGTCATCTTCTGCTTCCACCTCCGCATCTGAAAGCAGCGACTCCTCTTCGGCCTCTACCGCAGAATCTGAAAGCAGCGAATCGTCTTCGGCTTCAACCGCCGCATCTGAAAGCAGCGAGTCATCTTCGGCCTCTACCGCAGCATCTGAAAGCAGCGAATCGTCTTCGGCTTCAACCGCAGAATCTGAAAGCAGCGTATCGTCTTCTGCTTCCACAGCAGAATCTGAAAGCAGCCAATCATCTTCTGCTTCCACCACAGTATCTGAAAGCAGCGAGTCATCTTCCGCCTCTACCGCAGCATCTGAAAGCAGCGAGTCATCTTCGGCTTCAACCGGAGAATCTGAAAGCAGCGAATCGTCTTCTGCTTCCACCGCCGCATCTGAAAGCAGCGAGTCATCTTCGGCCTCTACCGCCGCATCTGAAAGCAGCGAGTCATCTTCCGCCTCTACCGCAGCATCTGAAAGCAGCGAGTCATCTTCGGCTTCAACCGCAGAATCTGAAATCAGCGAATCGTCTTCTGCTTCCACCGCAGCATCTGAAAGCAGCGAGTCATCTTCGGCTTCAACCGCCGCATCTGAAAGCAGCGAGTCATCTTCGGACTCTACGGCAGCATCTGAAAGCAGCGAATATTCTTCTGCTTCCACCGCAGCATCTGAAAGCAGCGAGTCATCTTCCGCCTCTAACGCAGCATCTGAAAGCAGCGAGTCATCTTCGGCTTCAACCGCAGAATCTGAAAGCAGCGAATCGTCTTCTGCTTCCACCGCAGCATCTGAAAGCAGCGAGTCATCTTCGGCTTCAACCGCCGCATCTGAAAGCAGCGAGTCATCTTCGGCTTCAACCGCTGCGTCTGAGAGCAGCGAGTCCTCTTCGGCTTCTACCGCAGAATCTGAAAGCAGCGAATCGTCTTCGGCTTCAACCGCCGCATCGGAAAGCAGCGAGTCACCTTCGGCCTCTACCGCAGCATCTGAAAGCAGCGAATCGTCTTCGGCTTCAACCGCTGCGTCTGAGAGCAGCGAGTCCTCTTCGGCCTCTACCGCAGCATCTGAAAGCAGCGAGTCATCTTCGGCTTCAACCGCAGAATCTGAAAGCAGCGAATCGTCTTCGGCTTCAACCGCTGCATCTGAGAGCAGCGACTCCTCTTCGGCCTCTACCGCAGAATCTGAAAGCAGCGAATCGTCTTCGGCCTCTACCGCAGCATCTGAAAGCAGTGAGTCATCTTCGGCATCAACCGCTGCATCTGAAAGCAGCGAATCGTCTTCGGCATCTACAGCGCCATCTGAAAGCAGCGAGTCATCTTCGGCTTCAACCGCCGCATCTGAAAGCAGCGAGTCATCTTCTGCTTCCACCGCCGCATCTGAAAGCAGCGAGTCATCTTCCGCCTCTACCGCAGCATCTGAAAGCAGCGAGTCATCTTCCGCCTCTACCGCAACATCTGAAAGCAGCGAGTCATCTTCGGCTTCAACCGCAGAATCTGAAAGCAGCGAATCGTCTTCTGCTTCCACCGCAGCATCTGAAAGCAGCGAGTCATCTTCGGCCTCTACCGCAGCATCTGAAAGTAGCGAATCATCTTCGGCCTCTACCGCAGCATCTGAAAGCAGCGAGTCATCTTCGGCCTCTACCGCCGCATCTGAAAGCAGCGAGTCATCTTCCGCCTCTACCGCAGCATCTGAAAGCAGCGAGTCATCTTCGGCTTCAACCGCAGAATCTGAAAGCAGCGAATCGTCTTCTGCTTCCACCGCAGCATCTGAAAGCAGCGAGTCATCTTCGGCCTCTACCGCAGCATCTGAAAGCAGCGAGTCATCTTCGGCCTCTACCGCCGCATCTGAAAGCAGCGAGTCATCTTCCGCCTCTACCGCAGCATCTGAAAGCAGCGAGTCATCTTCGGCCTCTACCACCGCATCTGAAAGCAGCGAGTCATCTTCCGCCTCTACCGCAGCATCTGAAATCAGCGAGTCATCTTCGGCTTCAACCGCAGAATCTGAAAGCAGCGAATCGTCTTCTGCTTCCACCGCAGCATCTGAAAGCAGCGAGTCATCTTCGGCTTCAACCGCCGCATCTGAAAGCAGCGAGTCATCTTCGGACTCTACGGCAGCATCTGAAAGCAGCGAATCGTCTTCTGCTTCCACCGCAGCATCTGAAAGCAGCGAGTCATCTTCCGCCTCTACCGCAGCATCTGAAAGCAGCGAGTCATCTTCGGCTTCAACCGCTGAATCTGAAAGAAGCGAATCGTCTTCTGCTTCCACCGCAGCATCTGAAAGCAGCGAGTCATCTTCGGCTTCAACCGCCGCATCTGAAAGCAGCGAGTCATCTTCGGCTTCAACTGCAGGATCTGAAAGCAGCGAATCGTCTTCTGCTTCCACCACAGCCTCTGAAAGCAGCGAATCGTCTTCGGCTTCAACCACTGCATCTGAGAGCAGCGACTCCTCTTCGGCCTCTACCGCAGAATCTGAAAGCAGCGAATCGTCTTCGGCTTCAACCGCCGCATCTGAAAGCAGCGAGTCATCTTCGGCCTCTACCGCAGCATCTGAAAGCAGCGAATCGTCTTCGGCTTCAACCGCTGCGTCTGAGAGCAGCGAGTCCTCTTCGGCCTCTACCGCAGCATCTGAAAGCAGCGAGTCATCTTCGGCTTCAACCGCAGAATCTGAAAGCAGCGAATCGTCTTCTGCTTCCACCGCGGCATCTGAAAGCAGCGAGTCATCTTCGGCTTCAACCGCCGCATCTGAAAGCAGCGAGTCATCTTCGGCTTCAACCGCAGAATCTGAAAGCAGCGAATCGTCTTCGGCTTCAACCGCTGCGTCTGAGAGCAGCGAGTCCTCTTCGGCCTCTACCGCAGCATCTGAAAGCAGCGAGTCATCTTCGGCTTCAACCGCAGAATCTGAAAGCAGCGAATCGTCTTCTGCTTCCTCCGCAGCATCTGAAAGCAGCGAGTCATCTTCTGCTTCCACCGCCGCATCTGAAAGCAGCGAGTCATCTTCCGCCTCTACCGCAGCATCTGAAAGCAGCGAGTCATCTTCTGCTTCCACCGCCGCATCTGAAAGCAGCGAGTCATCTTCCGCCTCTACCGCAGCATCTGAAAGCAGCGAGTCATCTTCGGCCTCTACCGCAGCATCTGAAAGCAGCGATTCATCTTCTGCTTCCACCGCCGCATCTGAAAGCAGCGAGTCATCTTCCGCCTCTACCGCAGCATCTGAAAGCAGCGAGTCATCTTCCGCCTCTACCGCAGCATCTGAAAGCAGCGAGTCATCTTCGGCTTCAACCGCAGAATCTGAAAGCAGCGAATCGTCTTCTGCTTCCACCGCAGCATCTGAAAGCAGCGAGTCATCTTCGGCCTCTACCGCAGCATCTGAAAGTAGCGAATCATCTTCGGCCTCTACCGCAGCATCTGAAAGCAGCGAATCGTCTTCGGCATCTACAGCGGCATCTGAAAGCAGCGAGTCATCTTCGGTTTCAACCGCAGCATCTGAAAGCAGCGAGTCATCTTCGGCTTCAACCGCCGCATCTGAAAGCAGCGAGTCATCTTCCGCCTCTACCGCAGCATCTGAAAGCAGCGAGTCATCTTCGGCTTCAACCGCCGCATCTGAAAGCAGCGAGTCATCTTCCGCCTCTACCGCAGCATCTGAAAGCAGCGAGTCATCTTCCGCCTCTACCGCAGCATCTGAAAGCAGCGAGTCATCTTCGGCTTCAACCGCAGAATCTGAAAGCAGCGAATCGTCTTCTGCTTCCACCGCAGCATCCGAAAGCAGCGAATCGTCTTCGGCATCTACAGCGGCATCTGAAAGCAGCGAGTCATCTTCGGTTTCAACCGCAGCATCTGAAAGCAGCGAGTCATCTTCGACTTCAACCGCCGCATCCGAAAGCAGCGAGTCATCTTCCGCCTCTACTGCAGCATCTGAAAGCAGCGAGTCATCTTCGGCTTCAACCGCCGCATCTGAAAGCAGCGAGTCATCTTCCGCCTCTACCGCAGCATCTGAAAGCAGCGAGTCATCTTCCGCCTCTACCGCAGCATCTGAAAGCAGCCAGTCATCTTCGGCTTCAACCGCAGAATCTGAAAGCAGCGAGTCATCTTCTGCTTCCACCTCCGCATCTGAAAGCAGCGAATCGTCTTCGGCCTCTACCGCAGCATCTGAAAGCAGCGAATCGTCTTCGGCATCTACAGCGGCATCTGAAAGCAGCGAGTCATCTTCGGTTTCAACCGCAGCATCTGAAAGCAGCGAGTCATCTCCGGCTTCAACCGCCGCATCCGAAAGCAGCGAGTCATCTTCCGCCTCTACCGCAGCATCTGAAAGCAGCGAGTCATCTTCGGCTTCAACCGCCGCATCTGAAAGCAGCGAGTCATCTTCCGCCTCTACCGCAGCATCTGAAAGCAGCGAGTCATCTTCCGCCTCTACCGCAGCATCTGAAAGCAGCGAGTCATCTTCGGCTTCAACCGCAGAATCTGAAAGCAGCGAATCGTCTTCTGCTTCCACCGCAGCATCTGAAAGCAGCGAATCGTCTTCGGCATCTACAGCGGCATCTGAAAGCAGCGAGTCATCTTCGGTTTCAACCGCAGCATCTGAAAGCAGCGAGTCATCTTCGGTTTCAACCGCCGCATCCGAAAGCAGCGAGTCATCTTCCGCCTCTACTGCAGCATCTGAAAGCAGCGAGTCATCTTCGGCTTCAACCGCCGCATCTGAAAGCAGCGAGTCATCTTCCGCTTCTACCGCAGCATCTGAAAGCAGCGAGTCATCTTCCGCCTCTACCGCAGCATCTGAAAGCAGCCAGTCATCTTCGGCTTCAACCGCAGAATCTGAAAGCAGCGAGTCATCTTCTGCTTCCACCTCCGCATCTGAAAGCAGCGAATCGTCTTCGGCCTCTACCGCAGCATCTGAAAGCAGCGAGTCATCTTCTGCTTCCACCGCCGCATCTGAAAGCAGCGAGTCATCTTCCGCCTCTACCGCAGCATCTGAAAGCAGCCAGTCATCTTCAGCTTCAACCGCAGAATCTGAAAGCAGCGAATCGTCTTCGGCTTCAACCGCCGCATCTGAAAGCAGCGAGTCATCTTCTGCTTCCACCTCCGCATCTGAAAGCAGCGAATCGTCTTCGGCCTCTACCGCAGCATCTGAAAGCAGCGAGTCATCTTCTGCTTCCACCGCCGCATCTGAAAGCAGCGAGTCATCTTCCGCCTCTACCGCAGCATCTGAAAGCAGCGAGTCATCTTCCGCCTCTACCGCAGCATCTGAAAGCAGCGAGTCATCTTCGGCTTCAACCGCAGAATCTGAAAGCAGCGAATCGTCTTCGGCATCTACAGCGGCATCTGAAAGCAGCGAGTCATCTTCGGCCTCTACCGCAGCATCTGAAAGCAGCGAGTCATCTTCCGCCTCTACCGCAGCATCTGAAAGCAGCGAGTCATCTTCTGCTTCCACCGCCGCATCTGAAAGCAGCGAGTCATCTTCCGCCTCTACCGCAGCATCTGAAAGCAGCGAGTCATCTTCTGCTTCCACCGCCGCAACTGAAAGCAGCGAGTCATCTTCGGCCTCTACCGCAGCATCTGAAAGCAGCGAGTCATCTTCTGCTTCCACCGCCGCATCTGAAAGCAGCGAGTCATCTTCCGCCTCTACCGCAGCATCTGAAAGCAGCGAGTCATCTTCCGCCTCTACCGCAGCATCTGAAAGCAGCGAGTCATCTTCGGCTTCAACCGCAGAATCTGAAAGCAGCGAATCGTCTTCTGCTTCCACCGCAGCATCTGAAAGCAGCGAGTCATCTTCGGCCTCTACCGCAGCATCTGAAAGAAGCGAATCGTCTTCGGCCTCCACCGCAGCATCTGAAAGCAGCGAGTCATCTTCGGCTTCAACCGCCGCATCTGAAAGCAGCGAGTCATCTTCCGCCTCTACCGCAGCATCTGAAAGCAGCGAGTCATCTTCGGCTTCAACCGCCGCTTCTGAAAGCAGCGAGTCATCTTCTGCCTCTACCGCAGCATCTGAGAGCAGCGAGTTCTCTTCGGCCTCTACCATAGCATCTGAAAGTAGCGAATCGTCTTCGGCCTCTACCGCAGCATCTGAAAGCAGTGAGTCATCTTCGGCATCAACCGCTGCATCTGAAATCATCGAATCGTCTTCGGCATCTACAGCGGCATCTGAAAGCAGCGAGTCATCTTCAGTTTCAACCGCAGCATCTGAAAGCAGCGAATCGTCTTCGGCTTCAACCGCTGCATCTGAAAGCAGCGAATCTTCGTCGGCTTCCACCGCAGCATCTGAGAGCAGCGAGTCCTCTTCGGCCTCTACCGCAACATCTGAAAGCAGCGAATCGTCTTCGGCTTCAACCACTGCATCTGAAATCAGCGAATCTTCGTCGGCATCTACAGTAGCATCTGAAAGCAGCGAGTCATCGTCGGCCTCTACCGCAGCTTCTGAAAGTAGCGAATCATCTTCGGCTTCAACCGCCACATCTGAAAGCAGCGAGTCATCTTCCTCTTCCACCGCAGCATCTGAAAGCAGCGACTCATCCTCGGCTTCAACCGCCGCATCTGAAAGCAGCGAATCATCTTCTGCTTCCACCGCAGTATCTGAAGGCAGCGAGTCATCTTCCGCCTCTACCGCAGCATCTGAAAGCAGCGAGTCATCTTCGGCTTCAACTGCTGCAGCTGAAAGCAGCGAGTCATCTTCGGCCTCTACCGCGGCATCTGAAAGCAGCGAGTCATCTTCGGCTTCAACCGCAGCATCTGAAAGCAGCGAATCGTCTTCGGCTTCAACCGCTGCATCTGAAAGCAGCGAATCGTCTTCTGCTTCCACAGCAGAATCTGAAAGCAGCCAATCATCTTCTGCTTCCACCACAGCATCTGAAAGCAGCGAGTCATCTTCGGCCTCTACCACAGCATCTGAAAGAAGCGAATCGTCTTCAGCTTCAACCGCTGCGTCTGAGAGCAGCGAGTCCTCTTCGGCCTCTACCGCAGCATCTGAAAGTAGCGAATCGTCTTCTGCTTCCAAGGCAGCATCTGAAAGCAGCGAGTCGTCATCTTCTGCTTCCACCACAGCATCTGAAAGCAGCGAGTCATCTTCCGCCTCTACCGCAGCATCTGAAAGTAGCGAATCGTCTTCGGCTTCAACCGCTGTATCTGAAAGCAGCGAATCGTCTTCTGCTTCCACAGCAGAATCTGAAAGCAGCCAATCATCTTCTGCTTCCACCACAGCATCTGAAAGCAGCGAGTCATCTTCCGCCTCTACCGCAGCATCTGAAAGCAGCGCGTCATCTTCGGCTTCAACCGCAGAATCTGAAAGCAGCGAATCGTCTTCTGCTTCCACCGCAGCATCTGAAAGCAGCGAGTCATCTTCGGCTTCAACCGCCGCATCTGAAAGCAGCGAGTCATCTTCGGCCTCTACCGCAGCATCTGAAAGCAGCGAATCGTCTTCGGCTTCAACCGCTGCATCTGAGAGCAGCGAGTCCTCGTCGGCCTCTACCGCAGCATCTGAAAGCAGCGAGTCATCTTCGGCCTCTACCGCAGCATCTGAAAGTAGCGAATCGTCTTCTGCTTCCACAGCAGAATCTGAAAGCAGCCAATCATCTTCTGCTTCCACCACAGCATCTGAAAGCAGCGAGTCATCTTCCGCCTCTACCGCAACATCTGAAAGCAGCGAGTCATCTTCGGCTTCAACCGCAGAATCTGAAAGCAGCGAATCATCTTCTGCTTCCACCGCAGCATCTGAAAGCAGCGAGTCATCTTCGGCTTCAACCGCCGCATCTCAAAGCAGCGAGTTATCTTCGACCTCTACCGCAGCATCTGAAAGCAGCGAATCGTCTTCGGCTTCAACCGCTGCATCTGAGAGCAGCGAGTCCTCTTCGGCCTCTACCGCAGAATCTGAAAGCAGCGAGTCATCTTCAGGTTCGTCCATCGATCGTCTTCTGCTTCCACCGCAGCATCTGAAAGCAGCGAGTCATCTTCGGCTTCAACCGCCGCATCTGAAAGCAGCGAGTCATCTTCCGCCTCTACCGCAGCATCTGAAAGCAGCGAATCGTCTTCGGCTTCAACCGCTGCATCTGAGAGCAGCGAGTCCTCTTCGGCCTCTACCGCAGAATCTGAAAGCAGCGAATCGTCTTCTGCTTCCACCGCAGCATCTGAAAGCAGCGAGTCATCTTCGGCTTCAACCGCCGCATCTGAAAGCAGCGAGTCATCTTCGGCCTCTACCGCAGCATCTGAAAGCAGCGAATCGTCTTCGGCTTCAACCGCTGCATCTGAGAGCAGCGAGTCCTCTTCGGCCTCTACCGCAGAATCTGAAAGCAGCGAATCGTCTTCTGCTTCCACCGCAGCATCTGAAAGCAGCGAGTCATCTTCGGCTTCAACCGCCGCATCTGAAAGCAGCGAGTCATCTTCCGCCTCTACCGCAGCATCTGAAAGCAGCGTGTCATCTTCGGCTTCAACCGCCGCATCTGAAAGCAGCGAGTCATCTTCCGCCTCTACCGCAGCATCTGAAAGCAGCGAGTCATCTTCGGCTTCAACCGCCGCATCTGAAAGCAGCGAGTTATCTTCGACCTCTACCGCAGCATCTGAAAGCAGCGAATCGTCTTCGGCTTCAACCGCTGCATCTGAGAGCAGCGAGTCCTCTTCGGCCTCTACTGCAGAATCTGAAAGCAGCGAATCGTCTTCTGCTTCCACCGCAGCATCTGAAAGCAGCGAGTCATCTTCGGCTTCAACCGCCGCATCTGAAAGCAGCGAGTCATCTTCCGCCTCTACCGCAGCATCTGAAAGCAGCGAATCGTCTTCGGCTTCAACCGCTGCATCTGAGAGCAGCGAGTCCTCTTCGGCCTCTACCGCAGAATCTGAAAGCAGCGAATCGTCTTCTGCTTCCACCGCAGCATCTGAAAGCAGCGAGTCATCTTCGGCTTCAACCGCCGCATCTGAAAGCAGCGAGTCATCTTCGGCCTCTACCGCAGCATCTGAAAGCAGTGAATCGTCTTCGGCTTCAACCGCTGCATCTGAGAGCAGCGAGTCCTCTTCGGCCTCTACCGCAGAATCTGAAAGCAGCGAATCGTCTTCTGCTTCCACCGCAGCATCTGAAAGCAGCGAGTCATCTTCGGCTTCAACCGCCGCATCTGAAAGCAGCGAGTCATCTTCCGCCTCTACCGCAGCATCTGAAAGCAGCGAGTCATCTTCGGCTTCAACCGCCGCATCTGAAAGCAGCGAGTCATCTTCCGCCTCTACCGCAGCATCTGAAAGCAGCGAGTCATCTTCGGCTTCAACCGCCGCATCTGAAAGCAGCGAGTCATCTTCCGCCTCTACCGCAGCATCTGAGAGCAGCGAGTCCTCTTCGGCCTCTACCATAGCATCTGAAAGTAGCGAATCGTCTTCGGCCTCTACCGCAGCATCTGAAAGCAGTGAGTCATCTTCGGCATCAACCGCTGCATCTGAAAGCAGCGAATCGTCTTCGGCATCTACAGCGGCATCTGAAAGCAGCGAGTCATCTTCGGTTTCAACCGCAGCATCTGAAAGCAGCGAATCGTCTTCGGCTTCAACCGCTGCATCTGAAAGCAGCGAATCGTCTTCTGCTTCCACAGCAGAATCTGAAAGCAGCCAATCATCTTCTGCTTCCACCACAGCATCTGAAAGCAGCGAGTCATCTTCCGCCTCTACCGCAGCATCTGAAAACAGCGAGTCATCTTCAGCTTCAACCGCAGAATCTGAAAGCAGCGAATCGTCTTCTGCTTCCACCGTAGCATCTGAAAGCAGCGAGTCATCTTCGGCTTCAACCGCCGCATCTGAAAGCAGCGAGTCATCTTCGGCCTCTACCGCAGCATCTGAAAGCAGCGAATCGTCTTCGGCTTCAACCGCTGCATCTGAGAGCAGCGAGTCCTCTTCGGCCTCTACCGCAGAATCTGAAAGCAGCGAATCGTCTTCTGCTTCCACCGTAGGATCTGAAAGCAGCGAGTCATCTTCGGCTTCAACCGCCGCATCTGAAAGCAGCGAGTCATCTTCGGCCTCTACCGCAGCATCTGAAAGCAGCGAATCGTCTTCGGCTTCAACCGCTGCATCTGAGAGCAGCGAATCCTCTTCGGCCTCTACCGCAGAATCTGAAAGCAGCGAACCGTCTTCTGCAGCATCTGAAAGCAGCGAGTCATCTTCGGCTTCAACCGCCGCATCTGAAAGCAGCGAGTCATCTTCCGCCTCTACCGCAGCATCTGAAAGCAGCGAGTCATCTTCGGCTTCAACCGCCGCATCTGAAAGCAGCGAGTCATCTTCCGCCTCTACCGCAGCATCTGAGAGCAGCGAGTTCTCTTCGGCCTCTACCATAGCATCTGAAAGTAGCGAATCGTCTTCGGCTTCTACCGCAGCATCTGAAAGCAGTGAGTCATCTTCGGCATCAACCGCTGCATCTGAAATCAGCGAATCGTCTTCGGCATCTACAGCGGCATCTGAAAGCAGCGAGTCATCTTCGGTTTCAACCGCAGCATCTGAAAGCAGCGAATCGTCTTCGGCTTCAACCGCTGCATCTGAAAGCAGCGGGTCATCTTCGGCCTCTACCGTAGCATCTGAAAGCAGCGAATCGTCTTCTGCTTCCACCGCAGCATCTGAAAGCAGCCAGTCATCGACAGTTGAATACACCTCAACAACTAACAGTAGTTCTGGTGAATTTGAATGTTATGCTGCAGGAAAGTTCGCTGATCCGGTGAATTGCAGAGAATATCATTTGTGTGTAAAGTTGGGTGATGAGTTTGTTGGTATGAAGGGAAATTGTCCTGAAGGTACATTGTATGATTCCTATAATATTTATTGTACGACTTTGCCGGTTCAGTGTCCTGGAGAGCCTGAATTAAAGTGTACAGCTGATGGTGTCTGGGGACATCCTTACAAATGTAATAGATATTATTCCTGTGAATATGATTACATATTTGATCGTTATCACCTTAAACAATATTTATGTCCACCAGGGGAAACATTTAGTAATGACGAACAAGCTTGCGTAGCGGACACCGATTGTGATGAGGGATGGGGTGGTGATTTTACATGTACAGAAGTGGGTATGTTCCCCGTTGAAAGAAATTGTAGCAGTTTTTATGAGTGTACATGGGAATCTGAAAAATTTTATCAATATACAAAACATTGCGGCGATGATGCTCTATATGACAGAGTTAAAAGAAAGTGTCGTAAGGCCTGTCTTGTAGTCAATTGTCCGTTCAACAATATTGATTTAGAGCTAGAGTGATATTATTAAATTGAGAGGGTATTATTTGATTATTGAATTATTATTATGTATTAGTATTGAATAAATATATATTTTTAAAGCATTTAATTTTTTTATTTTTGTTGGAAATATTATCGTTCTGCACATTACGCTGAACATGTTATAACGGATGGTCAACGTTATGTCTTCAGTATCTATATTTGGTAATTAGATACCATTTTTTAATTCTGCTTAAGTTTTATAGTTATTATATGTAATTCTGAAAACTTTCTTTTTAGCTAGGCGAAATATAGAAATCTTCATTTTCTCGTTGCCCCCTTGAACATTTCAAACTGGATTTAGCCTCTCTAACAAAAACCATTTAAAATTTAAATTTTCCTACCCGCTTAATGGGCCAACTGCGAATTGTGGCCTTTTTATGCATGAAATTCTAAATTCTTTTACGTTAATGGCGAAAAGCAAACATTTATACTTAAATATGTCGATTCCCATTTTAAAATTGTTTTCAGTGACCGGATGTTGCTAAATTTTCCTTAGTTTTCGGTTAAATTTTTCTTAGCGCTTTATTTTACATTTATTATTTCGAGCCAAAGAACTCATCTTGTGGAATGTTATTTTATAATAATCCCATTTTGTATTTTGTATTCTTATTTACGCATAAGGATCGACACATATAAAGGACCGCTGTTGAATAATGTTTACAGTTCTAGACGAACGTTTTACTTCAGACATAATGATGTGAACTTAAAAATTATTGGATGTGCAAGCTATACATTTAGGTTGTTGTGATAGGTTGGGAAGTCGTCTGTAATTTCTGGTAGAAATAGAAGAAGAACTAAGAATAATGTAATTCACTCTAAAACAAAAGTAAAATATTAATTTAGAACTTAGAACTATTAGAACGGCTTCTATTTAGGGCGGTTTATGTTGGCAACCACTAGTTTAAATTGGGATAGTCAACAATTTATAGACATATTTAGATAGACGCAAATTTAGATACATATAAATAACATAAAAATTTGTATCGCCTGTACTTGATGGAAAGGTTTGTTTGTTATGTTTCTATCCAAATTTCGTTGCTCGTAGTCGAAGCGTTTGTTTGCCGGATTAAGTTATACTGCAGCTTTAAATACACGCTTGAATACTCAAAGGTTGAATGTTTCTTACTCTGAATAGATCACTTAGTTCACTAGTTCACCATTCAGGTAGTCTTAAAACAGATGGCCTTTATACATGGTCGCGATAGTCATGTCTGTAAATGTACATGCATACATTATTGAAGGACTTAAGCTACAATTAATTAAAGAGCCACAATAGTTTGTTTGTAGGTTGGCGACCACCGCCTAATTAACAATTTTATATCCAAGTAATCAATTTTAGTTTCATTAGAAATCATATTTACTGTCACATGTCACTGTATTTTTCTTTTGTTTGTTCTATTACTACTTGTATACATCTTTCTTGATAAAACCAGATTTAACCACTGCACTCTTCCTAATGTATTTTTAATATTTACAAAAAGTCTGATTTCTTCAAAATTTGATTTATGTTACCATTCCTTAATTACAGCCTTTGTCGATTCACTTGTTGGGATCTTTTCCACTCATAATAATCAATTGTTATTCCAACGTTTGTCTTTTTCCATCAACTTTTATTGTCTTTACATTATTTTTATTATCATTTTGCCATAAGTGCTTCAACGTCCTATTTTGAAATATCCGTGTCTCATATATAATAAATCTTCGTTGATTTTATTCTACTCACTGTTTTTATATACTTCATATGTGGATCAAACATCAGAGCCAACATTAAAGATATCTTGATCTGTCACCCGCTTTATATGAGGTCTATTCCTTTACAGTGAATCCGATATTACATTATTTTTAATTTTTTGAGATGCTTTAGTTGCTTCAAGACGTAATAATATTTTCAATAAAAGCCGTAGCAACTTAGTATTTAACACTATCAATGCTTTTCTCTCTAACGCATTTCACTGGCAAGAGGGGATTTAACTGGATGAATTTTGTAATCTGATTCGGTCACACGTTCTTCCATCTGCTTATAGTTTTGGCAGAATTGTATCTGTCATCTTCAGGTTTTTCCTTTGCTCTGTATATCTCCACATCCATGACTCCTAGCCTCACCCTCTGTTTTCTTCTCTTTCCCCTTTCTAGCGTTGCTGACCAAATTCTTTTTACCTGTCTTTTGTTCTCCATACGCTGTAAGTATCCTTACCAACTGAAGTATCATCTGCAAAAGCTAATAATAATTATAATTTTATTACTTACTCCTTTTGGTTCGAATACAAGTATATTCCATAGTATTGCTTTTCTTATTTTGTCAAATTCCTTTTCTGATTTTAGACGATTTTCTACTATTAAATATCGATACAATACGTCATTTTTCCATGCTCTTTTGTGAATTTCTACTAACAATTTAGTAGCTTTCTGATCGTTCTTTAAACTATTATTTTATCTCTACTCGGTGCTTTTCCGTTCTTTAATTTTGTCAATACACTATGTAATTCTAGAGTTATTATATATTTATATCCTTTGTACTTTCACTTCCTTTTCTTGTTGATAGGTATATTGTTTCGGATATTGATTTCTGTGGACAATGCAATATCTGTATGTATTGTTTTAATCTTCCTATATTCCATCTCTATTTACAAATTTTTGTGCCATGAGAGTAAAATGTGCCTTCTAATCGTTCATGTAGCGTATGTTGTGTGATACGTAGCACCATTTACCTGAGCCATACGTCGTTCAAATCTATATAATTAAATTTAGGTCAAAATAACTTGCTCAATGGAAGTTATTTATTTATTTTGAGGCAATCGAGGTTGTGAAGTTATAGATTCACTCAAAACCTCCATGCCAAACGAGTGTTGCTCATACATTTCTAGAATGTCAGGATTTAGAACATTTTTTTGTCAAGCTTTTTTTTCATAATTTTAACAAGCTGGGTTTATCAAATTCCCTTGCTTTTTGTGTTTAAGGGATAGCAGAGGCCGAACAAATCTCTGGACAAAAAAGAGTTAGCCGCCGAAGGTGCTTAAAGTTGGGGAAAATTATTTCCTGCAAGAAAATTTGGTACTTCTACATAAAGATCTTTTAGCACTGCTGCATATAAAGTTGAAATTGTTGAAGCAGTTTGTAACATAACTTCCTAAAGATCACACTGCCTCAAATACACAATTACAAAATTTCCAAACATCTCATAAACAAAGGTATTTTCTTCGACTCAGACATAAGACGGGTTATAACTTATTATGGCCATACCAGATCATCAAAAAGTAGGGTGTATTGCTGTTAAGGGGATCATGCAGACATTTTTAGGCAGAACATCTTAAATATTCATATTCAGTATACTTTTTGGTTCGAATACAAGTATATTCCATAGTATTGCTTTTCTTATTTTGTCAAATTCCTTTTCTGATTTTACACGATTTTCTACTATTAAATATCGATACAATACGTCATTTTCCATGCTCTTTTGTGAATTTCTACTAATAATTTAGTAGCTTTCATAGCAGTAGCTTTAGTAGCTTTTTGCTGCATATAAAGTTGAAATTGTTGAAGCAGTTTGTAACATAACTTCCTAAAGATCACACTGCCTCAAATACACAATTACAAAGTTTCCAAACATCTCATAAACAAAGGTATTTTCTTCGATTCAGACATAAGACGGGTTATAACTTATTATGGCCATACCAGATCATCAAAAAGTAGGGTGTATTGCTGTTAAGGGGATCATGCAGACATTTTTAGGCAGAACATCTTAAATATTCATATTCAGTATACCTTTTGGTTCGAATACAAGTATATTCCATAGTATTGGTTTTCTTATTTTGTCAAATTCCTTTTCTGATTTTAGACGATTTTCTACTATTAAATATCGATACAATACGTCATTTTTCCATGCTCTTTTGTGAATTTCTGCTAATAATTTAGTAGCTTTCTGATCGTTCTTTAAACTATTATTTTATCTCTACTCGGTGCTTTTCCGTTCTTTAATTTTGTCAATACACTATGTAATTCTAGAGTTATTATATATTTATGTCCTTTGTACTTTCACTTCCTTTTCTTGTTGATAGGTATATTGTTTCGGATATTGATTTCTGTGGACAATGCAATATCTGTATGTATTGTTTTAATCTTCCTATATTCCATCTCTATTTACAAATTTTTGTGCCATGAGAGTAAAATGTGCCTTCTAATCGTTCATGTAGCGTATGTTGTGTGATACGTAGCACCATCTACCTGAGCCATACGTCGTTCAAATCTATATAATTAAATTTAGGTCAAAATAACTTGCTTCGAGTTGTCTTTTACGTTTCAATAGCGAGCGGCGTTACACTCTGCCTATTCAGCGTTTCTTTGGTATGTGGAAGTTAGCTGAATGTAGAATGAAGGATGTAGTTGTCTGGAATCCAGTCATCCAGCCAGAAGTGTTGTCATGCAAGAGGATATGTTTGCTTCTGTTCATGGCCTTTTTACAACAAAATGTCGCTCAATTCGTTTAGATAATGTCAGCAGTTATTTGCAGTAACAGCTTGATTCGATTTTAGCAACTCGAAATACACCACACCTCGTGCATCATCATATGCACAGTATTATTTTATGGAGATGGACTAACTCATGAGTCTTTGCAAAAAGAACTTAGCAAGCAATTAAAACGCGATATTGAAAACGGCATTTTTAGTTACCCTCTGTGGTAGCTATTTTTGCTCTTTTGGATCTTTCTCATATAAACCTCAGAAAATTAAACTACAATCGCTTCTGTTCTGTATGGCTGTCTTGCAATTCATTGTCTCCGAACATTTGTGGTCCTTCGGTCCGTTCTTTATTAGTGGTTAGTAAAATTTTTGGGGTGCAAGGTTTTCCTTCCTTCATTTTTTTTTTCGTGGTAAAAAAGGCTTGAAGGAATCGAATGGGTGGGATGAGGGCATCGGCTACATGCGATCACACACGTGGTGGCAAACTTCAGGTCCCATTAAACTGGAAACACGAGCTCATTCGAGGGAAAGGATGGGTCTTTTTAGGACAGGCACGAGGGTAGCAACATCAGGACACCCAATAATAGGCAAAAAACAGAGTAGCGATCAGTGCAAGTAGTAGATGATGAGCAAACACCTTGCTGACTGTCGAGGTGGTATAAACAGAATTGGAGAGCGTCCTTAGCGACATTCCCCATTTTTGTTAAGGAAGGATTGAGGAATAGAGGGATAGAGACAGAGGGGAAGGAAGATTTGGGTGGCAACACTCAAATCTTCACGAGGGAGACTTTGCCGAACAACAGTACAAGGGTAAAACTCGAAAGACACGAGGAATCGACTAAAACAAGGCAGCTTATCTAGTATTGACTAAATGTGGTAAAGGGCTAAGAGGAAAAATAAGCTAAAGCGATCACGAATTGTACCAATCTGATCCGCCTCGTTAATGGTTTCGAGAAGCGCTGAGTGGAGGCAGTGTATTGTACTTGCAATACCGGAGGGTTTTCGTACCATTGGAGAAGCTAAGTGTTGATTTGAAAGGCCAGTCTAAAGCCGAAAGGTAATCGGATAATTGGATTATGGCCGGATATAAGTTTCTAAAAATGTTCGGTCATGGTTAACAAAAATATCGATATATAGACCAAAAAACGCGATAGTTTTGGCATTCCTATACTAACGACCAATCCGACAGCTGCTATCGATATTATACTTTGCATTTCTTTCGAATAATTTCTTTTCTTGGAAATAAAATGTTAGAAGTAAAATAAAATTTTCAATTCTGTACATATATATGTTGTTAAAAAAGTAAGATTTTTTTCTATAATAACGAATAAGGATAAAGTATATAAGCTTTCGAATAATGAAGAAATCTAACGTCATCATGAATTTGGACTTGGCATAATCTGGCACTGAAAACCTTAGAAAAGCGTTCCTTATAAAACGCGATAAATTTCGAGCTTTAAGCTAACATAGACGATAATTCATCTCAAAGATGTTCGCCAGTGATTCTTGTACGTGGCTACATTGAAATAGTGCTCGTAAATATTACTGAGGTATAGTAAGTTTATGGTGCGAAATGATTCTTTAAAGTCGAATTTTTCTATGATAGATATCACGTTGTTAGTATAGAAAGTTACTTTATTTTTATAAGGTGGATCTGAATTATTTGTTTTAAATATCTCTTTTCACTTAATCTAAGCTAATAAATCAAATATATCAGAAAATTATTGAAGTGTTTTGAAACAATTATATGTATGTATGTGCATATGGTATGTATAAACATGTATATACAACATATGTATAATATGTATGATATATATAAACAACTATGTATGTGCCAATGGTGGTCATATATTCAATAAGGGTTAAATTTAAACCTGTGCGTAAAAAGACATTTATATTTCCGTAAATAATATAAACCATTTAATATATTAAAGAAATAAAAACACAGATAAAGAAAAAAATAACAGTGAATTTCACAATAAATTACACGATAATTTTTTTTTATTATTTAATTATTACATTGTTACTAGTCGTTTTCGTCTAACCTAGAATTTGTCTTTATGATAACTTAAATCTAGGTATATAATTAGGAGGACCCATCGTCCCTATCTCAGTCTCTGGAGAAATAATGTTTATACATGCCACTGCTGTATTTTCTTTATATTATTATATTAAATAATGAACTAAAGAATATTATAAACATAAAATTAATTGAAAGGTAACAGCTAACTACTACTCTCGTAAACAACAAAGCGTGGCTAGTAGGCACTAAAATGACAGCTATGAATACTGGAAATTGGGAAAAGGGATATTGGATGTTGCGAAACAATGTATGCTGTTTTAATGTCGGTTACAAATTGGATCATTCAGTCACTGATAATGCCTCGTACGCTCCTTTTATATTTCTTTTCATTTACACCATTTAATCATCACTATTTTACTTCGTCCTGCCTCCATTCACCGAGCTATAATTCCCCAAACATCGTTTGCATAGAAAGTTTGGATGTTTGGATGTTGGAAAATATGTATTTTTATATTTTACCCACAAATATTATTTCAAAAACAAACCTAATTACAAATAAGAGCTGTGAATTGTGCTTGTTCAGCTGTTATAATTCGCTGGGCATCTCGCTGTGATGAGAAAAATAAATTGTCACATCATATTTTTTATATATCATATACAAAATTTTTGTTTTAATTATAACACTGTATAAATGTTAAAAATGTTTCCGTATAGGACCGGTACTGTATATTTAAGGTAATAGTAATATTTAATTCACGCTATGAATAAATAGCAATTTCATTATCCAGCTGAAGAAAATAGCCGTCAGACTGGTGATTCATTAGCTGAGAATCCCAATACAAAATTAATTAATTCAAAATTATGATACGGGATTATGAAGTTTGGCATTGTTGCATTAGCTTAGGACGCAAACCAATTTCAGCGTTAACGTAATTACGGCGAAGGCATTGTCGTAAATAACGCGTGTCGTATTATATTTTCAACCGGCCAATATCTCAATTAATTTGCCGCGTAACACCAGCCTCGCTACCGGAGTATCAGATTTCTGCTACAGACAACCTTATCTCGACGAACATGTACGCGGATATTAGATGACACAGAAAACTGAATACCGAATGGAAGTTATTTATTTATTTTGAGGCAATCGAGGTTGTGAAGTTATAGATTCACTCGAAACCTCCATGTCAAACGAGTGTTGCTCATATCTAGAATGTCAGGATTTAGAACATTTTTTTGTCAAGCTTTTCATAATTTTAACAAGCTGGGTTTATCAAATTCCCTTGCTTTTTGTGTTTAAGGGATTGCAGAGGCCGAACAAATCACTGGACAAAAAAGAGTTAGCCGCCGAAGCTGCTTAAAGTTGGGGAAAATAATTTCCTGCAAGAAAATTTGGTACTTCTACATAAAGATCTTTCAGCACTGCTGCATATAAAGTTGAAATTGAAGCAGTTTGTAACATAACTTCCCAAAGATCAGATTGCCTCAAATACATAATTTAAAAGTTTCCAAACACCTCATAAACAAAGGTATTTTCTTCGACTCAGACATAAGACGGGTTATAACTTATTATGGCCATACCAGATCATCAAAAAATAGGGTGTATTGCTGTTAAGGTGATCATGCAGACATTTTTAGGCAGAACATCTTAAATATCCTATTTATAAAAAAATCGCCAAAAGATTGGTAAAAGGCTGTTCAATTAATCTGAAAGTATAGTTTTCCATTCTCATCTTGACTTTCCGGAAAATTTATTAGCTGTGAGTTGAGAGCAAGGTAAACGTTTTCATTAGGAGATGGAGAAAAGATACCAAGGAAAATGGATCTTTTCAATTATCAAGAGGAGCCTCAGCGGGAAAAAGAAAAGATTTGGCATGATGTGTATAATGGAAATGTGTGTGTGTAAATATGTGTATGAAATGTAAATGTAAATAATATATTTTAACTCTATTCTCTTTTACTTTAATTTAAAATCTTTTACTATCTTTTGTCTTTTTTTTCTTCTTTTTTTTCTTTTATCTTTTAAATATTTTATTATCTTTTACTTTAATTTAAAATCGTTTAACATAGTTACCCAAATTGTGAGGAAACGTCTCATCCTATGACATAAAGTAGCTTTCGATTAAGGTTCTGTTACCGTTGCTGACCCACCATACTAGTAGCTGTTGGATTCAGCAGCAATATTTTTGGGTGACTTGTGGACCGTTGTTGACAGTCTTGAAGTACCATTTTCATTGATACGGTGGGTTTTATAACATATTATTCCGGCTTTATTTCATTATTCTTTACATTTTTCTTGAAATTTGCAATTCAATTTGCCATTGCCACTTTTTTGCAACAATACGTCATATGGCCATGAATATTCCGCTTTGGTATCGGATGACTCCCTTTGAACTCACCCATGACCAGTAGTTATATACGTTTTTCATCGCTAGTCACAATGAGCTATAGAGAACTCTTTTTTTTTCGCAAGCAATCAAACTACGACATTGAAACGATACTATTCCATGTCAGGTAGACGCTTTTATCGAATAAGACTTGCAATTCATTGCCATCGAACTTCTTTGATCCTTCAGGTCCTTCTTTGTTATTGACATCAACAGTTGAAACCATAACCTACAATTGTGATACATCATCCCAATTGTAATGACGGAGTAACACATGGGCTTCGGCAGCAAATTCATTCTAAAGGTAAATTTGAGTATTCCATAAAACTCCATATACTATATAGCTTAATAATTTTAAGTGGACATTATTTGTTTTGTTTAGAGAAATATCAAGTCCATAGAATTTAATAGTTATTTACATTGATGCTTCACATTTTCACCATTCTATATCGCTGATTAAAATACATGCAAACACTTAATAACATACTAATACAGTCTCATTACCACTACACATATTACAATACGAAAAATTGTTAAATATTTATTATTTACAAACAATTGTTTAAACATTAATTGTGTTGTTATACTGATAATAATGACCGGATAAAATACCAGCTCACTATTTTCAATCATTGATATTTAATTAGTGGCTCTCTCGACATGGTTACAAAACCTCATTTTGACGCGTATTGCTTTCGAAATCATTTTCGCCTCTATAGCCAATCTGTATTTTTAAACAGTTCACATACGTAGAACGTAAAAATATATTTCTTGTTATTTTATAAGAATGAATGATAAACTATTATATATGATGGAAATTATTGGATAATAGTAAAATTATTTTAATTTGATTTAATATTTTATTATATTGATGGATTTAGTTTATAAATGCTCTAAATATATTTGTTTTTAGAGAATCGATTATTATATTTTATATTTATATTATTATTTAGTTGGACGGACTAGGATGTTTCAAATAATAATTATAATTTTGCTTATTTAAAGAAGAAAATTTATAAAAATGAATTTATTCAAATTCATTAATTGATAATTATTTAAAATTATTATTATTTAATTATTACAGTTATTTTATTACTTAAGTTAATTTGCAGAATAGGAGACGAAATGGTTTTTTTTAATTAGTTCATTATACATTCAATATTCTTAGTACAATCTTAATTTACAAATTAATTTATTACTACTGTTCAGTTGTACTTGCATTAATATACAAGCAACGCAGGTAGGGGATTAATACATCAGTAAGTATTTCCCAAATTAAAGAATAAAACTAATCTACTTTTTTTAAAGCTAAAGTTGAAAATATACTTATACAGTAGTTCCTGTAGTTTGGTTCGCTTCAATTTTCTGATTTCCTGCGTGTTGTCCAGTAACTGTATTGCTTCCACGTTGCTGCGATCCAATGTTTAATGTCAACCACTATTGATTGACATTAAAAATTAAAGGAAATTAATTTGAATTATGTATTATCATTAAATTGAAGAAGGGTTACATATAAGTAATTTTTCAATATATCTTAATTATCAATAAATGATTTTAAAAACTTATATGAATATTTTAAATTAAATTTATTATATAAAAACCCCATTTAACATAGATCTCGTAAAAATACGTGGTAACCTATAGAAAATGTAATTAATTGTGGCTATCAGGCAGTTCGCTTAAAACTTCGACAATTAAAAAGAAACGCCAATCCAACTTGATTGCTTTTTGTTAGTTCGGCATTTGGTTCTTTTCCAAAAGAAACTCGAGAAGATTCTTATCCCTGAACTATATTTGATAAACTTAATAATAGTTTTTAAGTGCAACTGTCGTATTTTAATGGTTTCTAATAAATGTTTTTGCACAATTATTGGTGAATAAGATTAAACTGTTATGAAAACTAAAGAACTAAGGTAGGAATTGTTTATTTGGTAAGAAATAAGAGTATTTGATTTAGCTTCCTATGATTTTTATAATCATATTTCAAACAATTCAATATTCTTTAATATTAATTTTAGGGTAAATGATATGGGTCGGTGAATGGAGGTAAAACGAAATGAAACAGTGGTATTCACATTATGTGACCGTTATTTATTTTAGTAAAATAAAAATGTGGAAAATACAAAATAGATAAAACGGATGGCAGCGGTGTTACCTGGTGACGAGGCTTGAGCAGTCGATGGTGGCCAGTCTAAACCAAACGATGGTCGGGTACTGAATGATCGGAAATACCCTTCAATAACATCCCAGATAAACGTCTCGGGGTTGCCAGCTATTCGTTATCGTGTTTTAGTTGGCGCTGCTGGCACCCCGCCCGTGTTCAACATCTGAGATTATATTTTTGGGTACTTTGTTGACCGTTATTCCACGATGTAAAATTCGACATGCCTCAAGGTCGCTACAATACTCCCCTGCCAGAATTTTACATCCAAATATTTTAAACAACAAGAAAAAATATGATGCACGAAAAGAGTTTTAAACATTTGGATATGCTAAATCAAAACGGTTGTGGTTGGTACGGTTGCGATCTGGTACGGCTGTTGCTATTTTTCGGTCCTACAGATACCGTTGCTTCATCGTCGCTTTGGCACTTGAATATCGTCTATCGACGACGTTGAAAATAAGCTATTTTTCGGACGGCTTCCGCAATCGACGCTGAGGGAGGTGCGCTTGTTCGACGACGTGGTAACTTATTTTCTTCGATGACGAAAACTTTGGCAATTCTGGTACTTCGGCGAAGACCTGACGTGTCTACGGTGAGTGCAATCGGTACCTAGCTTCTGGAGCTGCTCTGTGACTAATCCGTAGTCACATACCTTACGGTAATTGAGAAAAAACAAATAATGACGGTATCCGACAGAAGCTGCCCAAAGCCTTTCAAATCAAAATGTCTACCAATATGACGGAGATGGCGAGCCAAGGAAGACATTATGATTTAAACATAGCGCCGAAAGAAATGTCTAGTCGAAATGCTGATGATTAGAGGGTAGTGTCAAAAACTCTGCGGATTCAAAAGATTGTGAAAGAAAAAAAATTTGGACAAAAAATTAAATGGAAATAATGAAATGAAATTGAAGGTTCATTGTTCCAGCACTAAAATAAAATTTAATGAGGAACAAATGTTTGAAAGAATGTCATTCTGAACGAACAAAGGAAAAATCGAAGAAGAATTGTATTAAACATATTGAAAATGTTGAAACAAAAAATATAACGGCTACGTAAAATACACCATCCTGCACGTACTCTCCATTCACGAGTCCAAACCCAATTTTGCGAAAGATCACGTCGGGGTCACCACTTTAGTGTAAATTGATATGGCTCGGTGAATGAAGGTAAAACGAAATGAAACTGTAGTGTTTACATTATGTGACCGTTATTTATTGAAGTAATATAAAAATTTGGAAAATATAAAATATATAAAACGGATGGCAGCGGTGTTACCTGGTGACGAGGCTTGAGCAGTCGATGGTGGCACGTCTAAATCAAATGATGGTCGGGTACTGAATGATCGGAAATATCGTTCAGTAATATCCCAGATAAACGCCTCGGGGTTGTCAGTTATTCGTTATCGTGTTCTAGTTGTCGCTGCTGGCACCCGGCCCGTGTTCAACATCTGGGATTATATTTCTGGGTACTTTGTTGACGTTGTTGTTGAATTTATAGAATGGAATATATTTTATTTGGTGTTGCTGGTACCTGGTAATTTCATCATGCCCGTAGAGCAATATTTCTTTTTGAGTATTTGGTTTTAAGTGTGACAAGTGAATAAAGTGAACAGATAAGCAGTATTGTTCGCGCTTCGATGGATCCAACATGATATAGAAAAGAAGACAAGATTTCCAATCGTTACGAAAAATGGCCCTTTGCCTAACCTGTTTGAATGGGGGTGAAATAGGCGAATTGACGGAAAGTTATACTCTACTACTACTACTATATAGTAATACTCGTATAATTGCTTACTCAAACTATCGATCGATCTTTGAAATTTGAGAAAATCGACTTTTAAAAAGTACTCCTATTCCGTCAATTACTGGAAGTTGGATTTTCTGAAGGGGAAAAAACATTTGTAACTCTAGTTTACTAGAATTTGAGTAGAAGCATCGCTGTTGTTGGTTTACCGCCACCAACTGCTGATTAAAGTTGATGAATCTGATGTAGCTGAAAGCTATTTAAATTCTTACGTTACAATTAAAAATTGCCTAATGTGAGTTACGATCACGGGCAACACATAGATTTTTTTCAAGAATGAGGTATTGTGCGACTAGCACGCTGATGGTAATTTCACTATTCCTGCAGGACTATATTCAATTTCAAGTATTTATTTTTAAGTAGTGGAAAGTGTTTTTATTTTAAAAAATCTTCAATCGAATAATCGAATCTTCTATTTCGTATCGAGAAATTTTCGAAATTGAGCAGATATGCAGTATGCGCAGTAAGAAGCCTTATTCTTGAAATAAATAGTAAATAAATTCATAAATATTTATTTAATATGTATTAAATCTACTAATAATTTAGAAAATTAACACTAATAGGCTATTCGTTTTTTCCTAATTTGCTATGGTTTTAAAACTTATTTTACTTTAAAAAATACTTCTGTTATGATACGATAGACACACTAAGTTTTATTTTAACTATACTGAACTATATGCTGAATGCATTTACTCTCTTTAATCTGATGATTAAGCCATCATTATCTATTAGCTGGAGAACCTCCAACTGATGTTTTGATGGAGCTTCTGTTCATGTCTTTGGGTATAATCCTTGATAACGTTATGGAAAGTTTCTATCTTCAGGTCTTTATGCAGATTGTCCTAACAGTATCTTGTTTCGGAATCTTGGTATATATCTTATCATATATGATCTTGATGATACTTATTGCTTTGGCTGGTGTAACCTCCAGAACTGAACACCATAAGTCCACACTGGTTTCAAGACTTTCTGATAAAGCAAAAGCCTATTATATACAGACAGGGCTGAATATCCACTCAATAACCAGTACATTTTGTGTACTTCAACTTTAGTTCTTCACATTTTTCCGTAGCATTTGGCTTTCACATTAATTTAATATTAAGGGACATGCCAACATATTTGGCTGTATTTTCATACGGGACTACTTGCTGATTTATATATACTGGCTTGTGCACTAATGTATTTTAGTTCGATTTGATGTGCCGTTTTTCTACCCCGATGTATTCCCGCAATGGATGTTTGTAGCTTTTCTCTAACTCTGAATATTGATCAGGGACAAGCATTTTAGTATTATGCTTTAAACCCTTATGCCAAACTTTAACGAAGGCTTGAGTAACATCTAAAAAATTGTTAATAAATTTTATTATCTTTTATATATGAATATATGAATCTGATCAATCGCGGAAAATTGTTTCCTGAAACCAAATTGATTATCCGAAGTAAGATGCTTTTCCTCATGATTGATTGGTTTTATTTTTTTCAATAGAAACTTTTCAAATAATTTTGCTATTGTCGGCAAATATGACCATTGGCGCTGTTTCATGAGATGTTCTTTTGCTGGTTTAGGAAAAATTATTACTTCAGCCACCTTCCATAGTTACGGTACATATTCTAAACCTAATGTAGGATTTATAGGTTGATAATGTTAATTAGTGTTTTTGGTTGGAAGTTTCTTTAACAATTTCTCCGTAATAATGCCAAAATCATGAGTATTTCTTGCGTTAATATTATTTTAAATTTCTTCATTAACTTCAACTAGAGTGAAAAATGGAATTTTTATTCTTTCTTGTCCAGTGGTCCAGGGTAAATGATTTAATGTCATCAAATGTATGGAGTTCCCGAAGTCCTTATTCGAGGTCATCTGAAAATCTCGTAGCCTTCTCTTGATTATCTCACGCTCAGCTCCCATCCTCATTTTTTATTGGATGTATTTGCATGATAGTTCACTTATGGTTCATTCACACATAAATTCACTTATTGTATCATTTATTAATTGTTTAATTTCATGTTTAAGTTGGGATGTAAAATTACTGAACTTAGTTTTATCTTGCAGAGTTCCAATCCGAATTTTTTATGATATTAATATATGATGTTTTAATTGTATTTGCTTGAAATGTTTCTAATTATGTAAATATATATCAGCTCTGGGATCTTATCTGAATCCGTTGGCCCATATGTGTTTTCCTGTCGAAATAATGTCATAGCTATATGCCTAAATAGTCTTTAACAATTCTGTACCTTGGTTGTAAGTAGTCTCGATTCCCAGTAGGTATATTTTGCATTGTATTAACCGCCTATAATAAATAGATCTTCTACAGTTTTAAAAAACCATATATATCTTTCAAATATGATACATTATTTTATATCCTGTGATTAAATTCATGAATATAATATACTAGCGACCCGCCCCGGCTTCGCACGGGTGCAATGCTGATACTAAATTAAATACACTACAGAAAAAATATGAACGTTGTATATAAAAACATAGCGGCCCGCTCCGACTTTGCACGGGCATAAAATTTATATGCCTATGTCACTCAATGAAAACATGATTAAAATCGATCCAGTATTTTTGGTTCATTCATTACTGCCCTTGGCCTGCACGCATTAAATTTGGAGTAAAACAATTCCTCTTCCCCTATACTTACTATGAAGATTTCCTGCTATCTTTGGAATATCTAAATTCATACAATTTTTATTACATTACACATTTTTAAACGCAAATTTTAAATTTGTAATATCTCCGAAAATATTTGTTTAATTTACATGCTGTAAGGAACCATATTGATCTATATTAATTGCACACTGTATTTAAGGTACTTAATTCGATAAGGATTAATGCCGTATTGCTTAAAATAGCTTCGTAAATAAGCTATTTTCTCACGTAAAAAGTAAACAATAAAAATGGTTAATGTGGGTTATCCCTAAAAGATAAACATATACCATCGCGGACTTTTTTGTAGACCTTTTTATGGTGTACAATACTGTAGTACATTAATTTGATCTAACTCGTAGGGTTAGGCAGCGTTTTTGCTAATTGCTAAATAAGCCTAAAAAATAGGTTAATTTACGACATCACGTTAGAAACCTCTAAAATTAGCAATGTTGCCTTAGTATATTATGCATGTATTATACATATAAACCTTCCTCTTGAATCACTCTATCTATTGAAAAAAACCGCATCAAAATCCGTTGCGTAGTTTTAAAGATTTAAGCGCACATAGGGATTTAGGGACAGAAAAGGCGACTTTGTTTTATACTATGTAGTGACTAAGTATAATAATAAACCAGTATATGCGAAAACTATTACTAGATACACAACTTCTCCTAAAGTATATAAACCCATAAGCATCATAGAAACAAAATAATTAATAGTCTTTGGGTTATCTTAGGCGGATATTAAACGGGAACTAATTTAAAATTAGCAAATTATGATGAGATGACAATAAGAGTAAAATCTTCTCAACGCAATCAAGTGCGGCTTTATACTTCGACTCCCCTTAGTGTTCCTTTTATTTATGACAAGTCACGTAATAACGAGTCTCATTAAACCTGCTTACAAACAAATAAAAAAGTCTCATTAATCTTTGTTTTAGCAAGATGATTAAGAGACATTTATTTATTCTAGTCGAAATGTGCGATAGCATTAAATCGGTATACACCAATTTAGGATATTTAAAAATGAATGTTATTTGAGCTGTTTTTCGCGAGATCAAGAAATAGCAAAACTATTGAAATAAAACGCAAATATGTTATTTATTAAAAAATATTTTGTCCCGTTCAAGATAACTTCTCTGTGGTGCAATGACGCTGTTATTTATTCTAAATTATTACTGAATTCGTTTTCTCTGAATAATCTTCTTCAATTCAATGTTGATGTCTTCAATCAACTTACGAATTATTTTGTTTAACGTTTTTAATAACGAGTCTCATTAAACCTGCTTAAAAATAAATAAAAAAGTCTCATTAATCTTTGTTTTAGCAAGATGATTAAGAGACATTTATTTATTCTAGTCGAAATGTGCGATAGCATTAAATTGGTATACACCAATTTAGGATATTTAAAAATGAATGTTATTTTAGCTGTTTTTCGCGAGATCAAGAAATAGTAAAACTATTGTAAATAAAACGCAAATATGTTATTTATTTAAAAAATATTTTGTCCCGTTCAAGATAACTTCTCTGTGGTGTAATGACGCTGTTATTTATTCTAAATTATTAGTGAATTCGTTTTCTCTGAATAATCTTCTTTAATTCAATGTTGATGTCTTCAATCAACTTACGAGTTATTTTGTTTAACGTTCCGGTTAATGACCGGGCATCCGGGTATCCATTTCAATCCGCAGGTAAAATTTATTAACTTTTTCTAAAAAAAAAATATGGCCGTCTAGATCCCCAATATGAAAGTAATTTGACATCCATTATTCGTCAAATTTTTTAACAGTCAGTTAATAAGCCCGTTCAATATCCAGGTACCTGGGTACCCACTAAAAGTGTAATACAGTGTTCGTCACAAATAGGGTTCTCGCATACGGAACATATGTTTCTAGTTTAACGTATCTAGATTTGACAACATGTTGATGTTCCTATTAGGTCCACATCTCTCTCGAACAATATTACGCCTCCCAGCTTGATGTTCACTTGGTGATGTCGCAGCCCACTGAGTACCATCTTTTGCTGTATTCCAGACGCCGTCGCTTCTACTTCACTTTCTTTATCCTCATCCTCTCCATCTTACTTTCTTTATCTTCATCTTTTTCTTCATTATTGAGTGCAATTTCATCATCTATTATGAATAAAATATACAATTTATATAACATAAAATACATTATAACTATCAACGTACAGAAGAGAAAATAGAAATGTTAATTACCTGTATCATCACAATCCGAAACTGCCGCCTGAATCGGGGGAAAATATTCATCATCACTATTATCCAACACGCAGTCATCCTCAGATTCTTCTGCTTCGAAAGTTTTCTTCAAATTCTTATTACTCTGAGAGCAGATGACTCTATTGTAAACAATTTAAAATTTATTTATTACTATTTTTTTAATATTGAAAACATAAAATAAATAATTTACTTGAAAATAAAATAATTAAATCTCTCCTTACCGTCTACAATTAAATACAATTTTTTATTAATATATTATATTTTAATATATTAATAATATTAATAATTAATATTAATTTTGTATATTTTCTTTTCACTTTCAGTGTATATTTTTATAGCCTGTTCACTACCCTTGTAGAATTTCAATGAGAGTTATTTCTATGAGAACTATAAGCTGTGTCCCTATAGCTACTTCATACCCCACATAGCCAGTTTACACAGAATTTTTTTTAATTCAGTACATTAATGACTTTCACATCTGCCACGCTATAGGTGGGTACCCGGGTGCCCGGTAATTGAACGAATGGTGAAAGTTTGGTCAGTGACCGGACGGTTAAGGAATAACTAAAAGATCGGCGAAGTTAAATCCGTCAATAGGTGGTTGCAGAATTATATAAGCTCAAATATCCAGTATAATTCTTCCTGGTACAGGAATTTTGGAGAAATATTACGCGACGTCGACATCCAGATGTCGCTTTTAACAATTTTTATTTTATAGTTTGATTTTTATTATAGTTTGAATAGATTATATAGTTTTATTATAGCTTAAAAACTTATTACTTGTTCTAATAGCTATGCTAAGAGACGCGACGGGACCTGATTGGTTCACGTCGTTTCTATGGTGCGTTTATTATACATATGTTTTGGGCGCCATTTTCAGTGTGCCTTACGTAACAGTGCATTTAGCGTTTTTAGTTATTAGGTGGATCAAAATCAAAATTATATAGAAGGTAAATTGAAGGAGTCAGTGACATTTCTTATTATATTTGTACTACCTATTTTCATAATTCCATGCCCATAACAAGGATATTTGAAGCAAGTGCCGTTTGATATTTGAACGAGCTCCAGAAAGTAATGGTAAATTATTCATATTCTTATGAACATGTATAATGATATTCGTTCAGTACCCGCCTTTATGCTTATTCTTACCGTTAATTTTTAAATTCCATTTTTTTATTCCCTGTTTCCGATTTCTTATTTTCATGTTTCTAGAACCTCAAGTAGGATATTCAAATTATATGCCTTTTCTTTTCTCGCAGCTAGATATTTGGTAAATTTGAATAATTCTTGGAGCAAAGCCATTCAGTATCTAAATAGTATATTTTGATAAATAACCAAATTTTGATTGTTCAAGTAAGAACAAATTTGTTAAAGTGCCATCAATTAAAAATTTAGAAACTACTTTGAGGGGGTTCATCTCATTAAAGAAAAACATTTTGTGTAATTATCCGAATAAATATATTGACTTAACGCTACTTAACAAAGATAGATTACAAAGTGTTTTTGACTGTATTTGAGCTTATGAATTCAGAAACATACATCCTTCGACTTCGAAAGCGCTCATCATAAATTCATTTCTTTTCATATTATTAACTCAGGAAATTGTTGAGAGGATGAACATAAGAGCGCTTTAGATAATTTTCATTCCTTATTAACGGGGGATTACGAATAAACAAAGTTTTATATTGTACCGTAGTGTATATTTCAGGTTGTTTAGTACGACTTTCGAAAAAAGTAATTGTAATTTTTGTTTTTCACTTAATTACAAATGACTGAATAGACTCACATGTTTAGATTGATTTTATAGAGGCAAGATGATAACTCATGCCACAGACTCGAACAAAATCAGTAGGTCTTTTATTTTATCCCTCGATATTGCCACGTCGATAACATAACATTTTTAACACAGACTCCAACAAAATCAGTAGGTCTTTTATTTTATCCCTCGATATTGTCATGGAATCCTTTTCTCTGGGACCACTCTCTCTTCGGGTTACCAATTGACAGAAGCCCAGATCAAGCGCTCCGAAGTCAAACGCTCCCGGAGCATCTTTCCGGACCTGATGGTATGAATTCCGATAAGAATGTCGACATTCTGTAAATTTCGCTAGATACCGGACCTGACGAAAATTGCGAGCGCTACAAAAAATTACAATGATAGAGCAGCAATAGCAGCTGTATTGTTTGGACGTAGATTTTAGATCAGTGATTTCATTGATCCTTATTATTTTATCCCGAAGGAGCACATAAAAAAGAAAATAAAATAACTTCAAACGCAATTAAAAAAATGGATTGGTTATTTGGAAGAGTCTAAGTTATCCCGACATAATAAGCAAATACTAAAGCCTATATGGTCTTTAGTTATAAAGATGCTCTGATAGAAGTAATGTCAACATGAGACAAGTATTTCGAAATAAAATACTGCGAAATATTGTAGATGCACCTAGATGCAGGAACATTTATTTACACTGAGACCTTCGTATTTGAAAGTACAGGAAATTGGAAGTTAATGGAATTGTTGTAGAAGAAATTAGGAGAATTGCAATAAGACATGACGAAGAACTCCACTCCCATTTAACCATAGAAATGCCGCAACTCCGGAACAACACTGAACTAGGACGCAGGTTCAAGAGATCAACTGAAAGAACACTGAAAAGTGCTACACATCTTATTTCAATTCATTAGTATTGTCTACCAAGATCGTAGTTTGATTTGCTTACCTACATTCTGTCCATGCCAATAAATTGCAATCGATCATTGACAGTATTAAATAGGCTATTGCTAAAATTTGGTTAGGACTATGCGGTAGAATCATTGAAAATTGAACAGTTCTTATTCGTGTCACTGTGAGAAACCATACATAGTGTGTTATACACAATTCCATACATGGATCATTTGAATAAGAAAAAAACATATTAATACCCTACACAGAGCTTATGTTATTCTATTTCCAACCCTAAATATATCTCTCAAAAAAAAAACATTGGCACACTATATTTTAATAAAAGTTTTTACTCCTATTATATCCTATTATCGATCCATTTATTTTATGGACATGTATATTCAGATTTGTTAACGATGTGGATATTTGTTCTGTCTTAGTATATCTATTTTCCGTTGCGAATCACTATATACCATAATAAACCCCTTTTTGTTTAGATATAAAACCAAGATGTTGACGCTTTCGTGTGGCTATTTCACCACCTTTTCGATCTTTTTCATCACATATAAACAACTGGAAACGTTTGATCTATCTTTATTAATCTGTGTATCTTAATCAAAATACATGTCAATACTTAATATATTTTGATGCAGATATAAATAAAAGTAATACACCATACTAGTATGTAATATTTATATTACTATTAAATAAAAACTATTCATTAAAGTTAATTCAGATTATCTAGGTCAACATCGAATTTCTCTATTTACCCATTTAATAATTTGCATTGTGCTATTAATCTTTAATATTTGTTATAAGAAATAACAGACCAACTCTTGAGGGAAATCCCAAGACTGGTTGATTTGACAAAGGGCGTCATAGATTTAGTTGTAGTTAGTGTAACAAGGGAAATCCCAAAACCCGGAAATTCAGTAATATTTCTTGCTGTAGAGATTCTATTGTAAATATTAACAAAAACAATAAATCATTAAGTCGTAGTTATAATTTAGAAACGTATAAGAAAATGTCTTATTATGAACTAAAACCAAATATGATTTGAAAAAGTAAGGATAATTTCTAAAATTATATTTTAATTTTTAATCATAATAATATTTTCTATTATCAATTTATTATAAAAAGTTAACCTTTTGTTCTATAACATTAATTAATCACTATTGGGAATTCATTTTTGGTAATTTATATTGATTAGTGACTATTGATTCTAACTTAATATTTATTAATTATTAACCAATATGAAAATGATCTTAAAAGGCTTTACCTGGCTTGATAAATGCAGTCGTATTGAGATTTTTAAATTCATTAAATTATTATTATTAAAAGCGAACTTATAGCGAAATACATCATCATTATCAACCCACAGCAAAGGGCTTGATCTTAATCCATGTTTTTTTCGCAGCTGTTCGCTGTTTCTTCCATTCTAAAGATCGATTTCGCTACAGATCTCCGTGAGAATATATTCCTCAGCCGGGCACTAATTGTCGTAAGTTAAAACCTCTTTTTAAAGTGGCTTAAAGTGATATCTGATCAACATCAGTGGTTGGTCATGGAAAAGAAGGAACAGCTTTAGGAAGGAAGTGTTAATTATACAACCACGAACATTGTCAAATAATTTCACAGTTTAATCAAACAGCTGATAAATATAAGATAAATATATATAGGTCAAAGCATAGTTTAGTTTAAGAATAAATACTAGTTGTACCAATGATGCCTTATATTACTGAATTAAAAGGCATTATGTTTTTTTCATTTGCTAGAACAAATTATATAAATTTTAAGTCTACAAAAATTTAAGATTATTCAGTAAACATTAACTAAAATCTGCAAACATATGTGCGGGACTCAGTTTTCACTTATGCCTCATAAAGTTTAACGCCTTCAAAACGTGATTAAATATTTTATCAAGAAATTCTGCAATATATAAAATATAACTGACATAAAAACAGAAATTAGTTTCATAATCTCTCTCTTCATAAACCCTTGATTTGTTTGAGATCTGATGAAAGATTGGATTTAGTAAAGTTAGGATGAAATTAACTCAACATCTTTCACGATGATAACTAATTCGTCATATATTTTAAACAGTCTTCTTATTTAACTAAAGGTTCTTGATTATGATATTCGAACGAAATTGTGGTAATGTGATATTATTAGATGCTAGTAGGTTCGAGATTCTTTTAGGGCTGAAAACTGCTTTTGCTTAGTGAATTTTTGCTCTTCACGAAGTTGAGGGAAAAGTCTTTTAAACGGAAGAATATATTTTTATTGATTACTTGTAGATTATATTAAAAAGAACTCATTAAGAAGGCAATATATTTAAACAGATTAATAGAGTATTGGGTCGTTTTTACAACAGTACAGTGAATATATTGCTATGAGCAGCGATCTTGAGATCGGTGAAGGAGGATCGTCATTTTGGTTCTTAAATTTTTTTCATATTATTGCATCAACTATTTTGTTGAAAAGCAGTGGAGAGACGACATCTCTTTAGCGCACTCGCACTGCCAATCGAATCATAGTAAGTTGACTCAAGAAATTTAACTTTTAGGGAAATATACTCAGCATCTGCCCAAATTGAGGGTCAATAGAAATGGTTGCTGTAATAATATAAAGGTATTGTTTTGCCAATTTGGACGTAATTCATTAACAAAATTCTTTTTGCATCCCAAAACACTAAACGATGACATTTTTATATTAAAACTCTTAGCAAAAAAATATTTAGAAATTTTGTTTTACTCTTTTTGATTTTAAAATTTTTGAGGAGTTTAACCATTATTTATAATAGTAACACTCCATATATATTAATAGATATCCAATACACAAGTTTATATAACTCCATATAGACGAAAGTTGAAGCAAAAATCCGAGAAACACCTCCAAGTTCTGGCGACGGCGTAAAAACAGCGTTGTCAGTGTACATATGACGAAGTGCTCTCAGGTGAAACCATATTGTTGTAATATAATATGGTGTACTGCCTCCTTTGAGACGGTCTGTCGCTTTAATGGGAATATATATGCCAAGTTTTACGTCCCCCTATTTTGATTCTCTAAAGTCACCCGAGCCCTGCGAAATTATCCGAACTTTATAACTTAATATGGAGCAAACAGTTCCGTACGTTTTGGAAAAACAACCCTCTCTATATGTTTAATGGATGAGACATTTCCGCAACAATCGCTCGTTCCTCAGTCGCTTAGTTCGAGCTGTACAGCAACTGAATCATTTATATCAGAATTAAATTTTCTTCCTGGATATTTGGATGGTTGCTTGTCCGGAGATATTCGAAATCAGCTATTTTTTAGTATTTCATAACAAATTGTGAAATAAATCGGTCATTACATCAAATGTTGTATAATTCGTGATACAGCATTTCTTGTTAAAATATTTTTTTAATTAATTAGACAGGGTTATTTTTCTCTTATTTTGTTTATTTTAATAAATCAAACTAGCAATACATGCGGCAGCTAATAAGATAGTCTACTTCCTAGCAACTACTAGCAAAGAAATAAATAGGAAAAGTAGTTTAAATTGTTTCGGAATTTAAATTGAAACTGAAAACTTTGTCTCAGTTGTATTGCAACAAATTACAGCAGTATTTTAAGAAATAGGAATATAATATTGATTAAGGAATAATCAAGTACCTAAAAGAATAGCAAATAATAAAAGGTAAACATTTAAAACCGAACTTTGATGTTTTATATAAAAAGTTTAAAAATAGGAGCAAAGTAATAGTTAAAATAATATTTCTTTATACTAATACGTTACGTATACGTTGTACGTATACGTTTACTAAAAAAATTCTTAATATAATGTTTATTTATATATTAACTAATAATATATTATATTATATAATGGTATTAATAATAATACGCTATCATTATGTGGATTATCATCGCCTTTTTTAATAAAGTCCTGGCTGAGTATGTGTTGAAATCAAATACATATATCAGCGATATATATTAATAAAGACGTGAACTATTTACTATAACTATCAATATAAATAACTGCTAAAGATCCTTAACTGTTAAAGTCGATGGCTTTAATGTTTTTCTGCATAAAATAACAATTTTCCAATTAGTATTATTAAGCTGTTCAAATGCTAATTGTGAAATGCTCAAAATTTCGTCGTCCACTAGTTTTGTTGTCTCATTTCGTGAAAATCTGTTGTACAAAACCATCAAATATTTTTAGAAGCTTATGATGATACTGCACCATAATATATCAATTGCCTCTTTTGGTTTCAATAATTGAAAAGTGGCGATATTGATGTCAGCGGTAAAAAACGGACTGGAGACTCAAAAGACCTAGAAGTCAATGATTTGTAAGAGCTATTGGATGAAAAATCAGTTTAAACTGGCAAAAAAACGGCTTACTGAATGAAGAATTATCTATTTTTGTAACATTTCATGCGATGGGAAATATCAAAAGGAAGGAAGATGGCATCTGAACAAATTGCCTGAAAACGCCAAGAGCAACAAAAGCTTTTGTATGGCGAATTGTGACCGACCATGTAAAGTGGATATATTATGGCAAAGCGACGACATCCGACGAATACATTAGTGACATAGACAATAAGAGAGAATATTCAAGGCCATAAATCTTACTATAAAGTGCGTAATGTGCTACGCGATGCTAAAAGCGAGTAAAACTGTTGCTGCTGAAAAAAGATCAGCAATAGCGGCTAACTGACGCAAGACATCATCTTCTTGCATGATAAGGCTCGGTCACAGGTTGGTGGAGTTAGCAAATATGCACTGTTAGGGCTGAATTGAGAAGGCATACTACTCCCATTGTACTCATCAAACATATCGCATTTTGATTACAACTTGTTCAGATCGATGCAGCATGGTTTTGAAATGCTGAAGAAGTGCCAAAATGGATCGATGATTGGATTAAATGGATGTTTGGAGAAGATTAAAACCAGTTACTAGAAGGATGGGAAAACATTTTAAAGAATGTTAAAAATATTTTGATATATGGGTTATTCAAAGTTGAGGATTACTCGCTTGTTACGAAAAACGGTATGCTATAAATTTTAGACCTTTAATTTAGTAATATAATATTTTTCTTGAAACAACACTTTTGTGCATTACTGCAAGGTAACCAATCAAGGTACTTTATGAATAAAGGAAGGATTGTAATATTCTTTTATTAGCAAACAGAATATTTTTAAGATTCAGCGCTTGATCTTTTCTGCTTATGTTTCCTGTAAATATGTTAATTCAGAAGAGATGATAGTAGCATTACGTTTGTGCTAAATGGTGTCTCATATTCTTCGTTTTTCTCTAAAAATTATCGGGCTTTTGGCTACTCTTGGGGTGTCATTTGGTTCATAGTCTTAACAAATCTTGTTTTTCTCTGCATTTCATGTGTTGGTACCTTACTCCTTCCGTTGCACGTTTTTTCTCTTCGAGGGGTCTTTCACTCGTCATTTCTTCTTCATATTATACTACTATACATACGTTACATAATTTAAAGGGGTAAAAATGTATATTGACTATATTATGCAACGACTGTCCATGTGTTAACCTTAAAAATACTTTAATTTAACGTTTTCATATCTCGCCCGGACATAAAATATTTTCGGTGGCATTTTACGAGACAAGAAAGATATTTGTACTAAGTAATTAACAAAGAAATATTAGAATATGTGCATTAAAAAATAGTAAATATATAAATAAAATAAAATCTTCAGATGAATAATCATAAAATAAAGATTACCAGTGGAGAAACACATTTCCTGATTCATCACTGTATAGGCAGTATGACGTTACTGAAATGACAGGCAAATTGGCTGTACTTGCTGCTAACTTAACGTTAAAGAATTTTGCTCAAGGTCACGACTTGCCGCTACAACGTAAAAAACGCTGCTTTTAAAGGACTACAAAAATCCTTTTGAGGCGCAAAATATATGCGACAATTATATATTTCAATTGTATTATTTTATTAATGTACAATTTGTAAGTATTCTTTATGAAAACGAAATACTATGTAATTTTATTTGAGATTGAAATGAGTTTTTTACCCTGGTTTTTCAAAATGAATGATTTTTATACTTTTATATATATATATATATATATATATATATATATATATATATATATATATATATATATATATATATATATATATATATATATATATATATATATATATATATATATATATATATATATATATATATATATATATATATATATATATATATATATATATATATATATATATTTAAATTACTGGTACACGAACAGAACCTGTTATGGAACAGATCAGGGGAGGTAGCTTTCTCTTGTTCAAGGTAAAGAGTTTAAGAATTTCAGTCACCATAAAGAAGATGGTGGGTATTGAAGGATATTGAAATTCGGAAAAAAATCCAAAAATGTGATTTTTATCGTGGACGCTGAAAGTAACTTAGTTAACTTAGAATGACCCATTTAACCAAGTCTAATTTAATACATGCAAGAAAGTAATAGTCTATTTTTGTGAAAAATAAAATATTAGGATGACGGAACATATTATCAATTGATATTGCGACACATTTCAAAACTGTTCAATTTGAATGTATAGATCGCCGCAAAGATTTATAAAATTACAGTCGTTAATAACAATTTAGTCCTCCGCTTAATTGAATAAATTATTTATTTAAATTTCAGTTATTGGTACTAAATATCTGGAAAATCTTTATACCTATATTGCAAAATATAATTACGAAAACATTCCATATTACTTGAGAGTTACTAAGTGTAGAAACTCAAGACGATCAAATGCAAAATTGGATTTTAAATTTGTAAACTTATTAATTAGAAAGCTTGTCGAACCGTCTAACTGGAGAAACGTTGCTTATAATTTATTAACATACGCCGATATGCGAAAACTTATTTATTGAGGAACTAGATGGGATGTGGGTAAATAATTAATAATTTAGATGAACAATTTAGCTTTTGAGCTACGATTTACAACTTTATGCAAACGACAAATAATATAAATATAATTCACATAATATATAAATAATTTTGGATTGTATATATAAAATTTGTAAATAAAAATATATTATAAATGTGTGTTTATTAGTGTTTGAACTATTGTTTTAAAGAATATGAAATTTTTCATGGTCTGATAAGGGGAATGAAGTGGTCTTATTGCCCTTGTTTTGATTGAGACTGTTTAGAAGTTTATAAATCTTAAAACATTCTCGACGTATTTTTAGAATGGCCTTGCTGAATAGCTAGAACCTCGACTTTATCGTACTGAATATTGCCATAGGTCTTCATCCAATGTTCAGCCAAAGTTTATGTTCTAGGGAATCTGGTTCGGACAGATTATCAGGTATTCCGAGCAATAGTAGTACAGCTAGTAACTAGCATAGGGAAGTGAAAACATGCGATTATATCCAGTCTGAAATTGGAATAGGGGTTGCTAGTTTCTTTTGTATTTTATTATTATTGTTTCAAATTAAGTCAATGGATAAATAGGTTAATTGAAATCATTAATATAATTTATTAGACTTTTAGCAATAAATCTACAGTCATGGAACCATGTCATTGACTATAATTATTATGTGATGGAGTTCTTTTATATCCTAAAATTATTATAACAAATTGGTATAAAAAACTATTCAAATGCTCATTAAATGCCTTATTTACACGTATACATTTAAATATAAATGGACATTAGTGGGATCAAAATACATTGAATATTTCAGGTGTTTAACATGCAAAATTTATTATTTTACATTATGATGATGCTAGTATTCATTTATAAGTAAGTTAACGAGGACTTGAGGCATTAATTTTATGTCTTTATTTAATTTTAAGTTCTTAAAAAAGTGCTGTTATATAAATTATTTTAATACTTCTTTAAATCATCAAATAAAAGTCACTCTTCAAAATAAGTGATTTAATAAATAAATTAATGTGGTAACTGTAATATATTTCTTAATAATAATCATAATTTAACATCATAATATTAGAGTAAAGAGTAGCCAATAATAGCACAATCGCCACTTGGGAACTGTGAGAATAGTATTATTGAAATGAAGTTCTCTACAAGATACAGATGCAAATATATTTGACAGAGCTACCATAATATTCATTTAACATACTTAAAAAGACTTAGAAAAGGTCCAGCACAATACTTCATCAAGTACATTACAAAATATGTGTTTAGACATACTTTAACATATCAAGTTTTCATATGAATTATTCAACTAGATATTTGCTAGTCTCTTTTAATTCGTGACAACATTTATCAATCAAGTCATACTTTTATTTAAGAAATAACTTTTATTATGTGTAAAGTAGATACGTAGAATTGCCATAAAGTGCTTTTTCAAAAATATCTATCAATCTAGCTTATTATGAGCATTTTATATGAAAGTTGAAATAAAATCTTGTATTTTCATTAATTGAAGTTATTTTATACAAATATTTAAAGTACTTATAATATATAATAATCAATAATTTAAACCAATATTAAGGTTAGCCTACTCGGTTGGCGAGTGGTAAAAGCGACAGGACGGTCCTTCTGCTGTTACGATAGTCGCGGGTTCGAGTCCTGCTGTGGCATGGTCGTAAATGTATGTCATCCTAGTCACGTCAGTAACCAGACTGGGTTACTGGCGTGACTGGGATGGCGGATGTCTTGTGGGATGATCTCCAAGTTGGTCGCTCGCCAGTAAGCTTAATGCCGAGGACCGTGGATTGAAGCCCACGTTAAACAGTAAGTCCAGTCCAGATAAACCCTAGTTGGTAAAAAGGAGACTCTGAAATATGTAAAGAAAAAAATTAGAGAGAGTCAGTGTTTGTGATAGAAAACATGTTAAATTCACAGTATTTCAGGTAAGCTAATCGTTTGACATTTGAACTCTTTCACTCTTTCGGTCAGCATTTTCGTCAGCATGTCGGCAGGGGTTGCGCTTAGCAGTACGCATAGTATCTGTACAGGTAAAAAATACTCACTTTTATATTAATTAAGAATGGATATTTTTTTTAAATTACTTTTGATAAACTTTTGATGAACAAAAATATTTAATTCATTGCCAGATATATTTATGATTATTTATAATATGCCAGACGCTACTTTTTATTTATAAAAAAAGTTTCAAATTATTTCAGTATGGCTGTAATTTTTATATGATATTATTTAAGTATCAAAATACGTAAAATTAATTTGGCAGACAATAATTCTAATGTTAAATAATCAGGAAAACTGATTAAGTCCGGAAAATAAAATAGGTATGTTGAAAGAGTGCTGTCTGTCAATGGGGATGTCGGCTACCGAGAAAAATATCGATATGTCGATATATCGATATTTCGATATATAAGATAAATTACGGTATTTAAAAAAAATGATTATTGATATATCGGATAAAATCGAAGAAAAACATCGTCTAACAAAAATATTTATATATCGTTTAAAAAAACCGACTAAAAATATCGATACAACATATATATGCACGTTAAGCCTATCGAAAGTAATTAAAAACAAATTATCCATTCTTAATTAATTTACAAATTGAGTATTTTATTTGTACAGGCACGATGTGCACTGGTAAACGCAACCCCTGCCGTAGCCAACTGGACCGTGTGCTGACCGAGAGAGTGAAAAGGTGATCAAAAACATTCCTAGCTCCTAGACTATATTATAATAGTACTTAATATAATTTACTATAATAATAACATTCAAAATAAAGTTCATAATTAAAATAATAATAATAATAATATTCTAATTCAAGTTAAATAACAATCAAAATAATAATTATTATTGCCGAAATAAAGTGATATTTTCAATAAAAAAACAGCACCATTGAAGATGAATTTGTTAATTTGAAATTGATGGAAAAAAACTGAAATATCAAGAAAGAGATATTAAACTCGCTGTAGGAGTAAGCGAAAGGAAGGAGCCCAGATAAAAATGAACTAAAAAAATTTGACAATTATAAACAATTAATATGAACTTTTTTTCTCACGGTCAAACATTATTCCGTTCAGACACGCAATAAGAAGGAAAGAGGTTTAACAACTTTTAACAAATTGTAAAAAGCGTATTCATTTTTCATTTCGAATTTCGGGAGGGTTTTTCCGTGAATTTCCAAAGCTGCTTAACCTTTGTAAAAACGACGAGGGTGCAGCATTACCGTCAACGTGGAAACGACTGAATATTTGAATAATAACAATCATAAATCTGGCTTGTATTATTTTCGTTTGTCCACCGTCTTCGTCTTGCTTTATGGATTCAGTCCCCTGAAATAAATTTAACACCGTGTTATTAAAGAGAGTAAGTATTATTAATTTGCTCGCACTCATACTTGGATCGTGACGTTGTCGTCTTGAAATTTATGCCGTATACGGAGATCATTTGGAGTTTATCGGACGTTGGATAGATGGCGTTGGACGGCCTAATTTATTAAATCACGCCTTGACGTGGTTGTGTACTTAACCGGTGTAATGTATCGTAATTTATACTTACTAATAAAATTTATTAAGAAGGTATTCTAAACTAGTTAATGTATCATTAAAATTATAAAATTTTCAACCGTAAATTAAATATTTTTGATACACTCGATATATATCGAATATATCTATAGTCCTTTGAAAGTTTATTGGTATATACGTCATCGAAATTGGTGACGTAAAAACGTCGCAATATTGCCGCATCAACTCTAATCTATCTCAAAGTTCTAATTATATAAAATTATTAAACAAAAATGTTTTCAAACTTATATAGTTTATTTCAACATTATAGTACATCAAAAAACTGCAGTTAATTATACAGCCACAATAGTTTATAGGTTAGAATTACAAACTCTCATCTACATTGCTTTCAAGAATTTTGCATACGTCTGACAACCGGACGAGTATGACAGGTTCATTCGTCTACGTGTTTGAACTGATCAGACAACATTATGTCTCTTTTTAACTAGAATAAAATGAGAATGAATATATTGTCTGATTCTAAAACGAATTTACGAATTGCGGCAGGTAATACATTAAACATCTTGATGACGCATATACAAACAAACTTTATATATACTATATGGTCTATGCAAAACAGCAGCGAAGTCACGTCTCTAAATCTAAATTTGTGACGTAAAAACGTCGCGATGTTGCCGCATCAACTCTAATCTATCTCAATGTTTTAATTTAAATAAAATTAATAAGCAAAAATGTTTTCAAACTTATACAGTTTATTTCAACATTATAGTACATGAAAAAAACTGCAGTTAATTATACAGCCACAAAAGTTTATAGGTTAGAATTATAAACTCTTATCAGCATTGCTTTCAAGAATTTTGCAAACATCTGACAACCGGACGACAATGACAGGTTTATTAGTCTACGTGTTCGAACTAATCAGACAACATTATGTCTCTTTTTAAATAGAATAAAATGAGAATGAATGTATTGTCTGATTCTAAAACGAATTTACTAATTGCGGCAGATAATACATTAAACATTTTGATGATGCATCTACAAACAAACTTTATATATACTATATGTTCTATGCAAAACAGCAGCGAACTCATGTCAAAACGTCGAAAACGTCGCAATATTGCCGCGTTTAACATTGCTTGTAGTTTATTTTGGCTCTTATATATAGCAACATTATAAATAAAATAATGAAACAAAAATTAAATATAATTTATTGTAACATTATAGTACATCTAATGCATGTATTTTAATACATCTACAGCAACAATAGTTTGTACGTTACAGCTGTTTAATTATATTTATATTAACCTCACATCCACCCCACTTATGGTATCCACTGCAGGCCTAATCCGTCTAACTAACGATTTAATCTCGACTAAAACTAATATAAAAGTCAACATTATCATCAAGGTATGTAGAGGCATTCTTTTCAGAGAATCAGCATTATGTTGTTTTGCTTTTTTTGAGAGATTTTAGTACTATTATTATGTGCAGCTGCAACAGTATTAAAAATGCCCTATAAAAATTCAAATATGTTTAGTAGTATTTAGTATCAATCAACTATATCAACTCTCTAAGAATTTTACTGGTAAGAAGAGGCCCCCATTACCTCATTCCTGTTCGAAGTTATTGACTAGAGACGTAATCTGCTTCTGACTGACTATTTATTAGCTTTGCCATTTTCATTCAGAGTAATAACAAGCAGCAATTTGAAATTTATAAAAGCAAGCAAAGCTCCAAACTTTTGTGGTTTATAACCAGCAATTATTATTACTAATATTTTGAAAATTTTTGTAGATATTTGTCATCTTGCAGGCTAATTAGGTGACATGTTCGGACGCATCAGACAGCATTGTGTATTTTTTTAATTAGAATAAAATGACAAAGAATGTACTGTCTGATATTATACGAATTTACAAAATGCAATAGACGATACATTATACATCTTGCTGACGCGACTTGAGTTCACTGGTATTTTGGATAGACTATATATAAGACTTGATTCTTGTGTACGGATAAACATGCTTTTATTTAATTAAACTAGAAGAATTAGGTACAATAGTAACAATAACACTAAAAATGCTATAAGTCCGTGTTCTAAACTGAATGAAAGTTTAAAATATAAATACTGTGCCACCGTTTACAAATAAACACTTGAAGCGGCGGACCAGAAGCAAGAAGTAAAACTATCTATCTTAATGAAGTAATCAAATGGTTACAATTATAATTATTACCAAACCGTTTGTGAGTACTTATAGTACTTTCACCCTCCAGTTTATCTTTAATGATCTTGTAAAGTTAATGTTTCTATTCAAATGTATATGATCTATAGATTATGATGTGCTTTTCTAAGTATGGTATTTTCAAGTTTCAATAGTCCACGTCTGAGAAAAGGACGTAATTTAGTTCGCAAAACAAAAGTTTAATATATAAAAAATCTAACACTTAAAAAACAAATAATTGAAATGAGACACGTTCTACGTTATGATCGTTCAACGCCACGCAAGTGAAAACCTGGCCTGACTGTGACGTTTACTTAAAAATTCCCTTTTTGGACAGTAAAAATGCAAAATGTGATGAAAAGGACGTTCTGGAATATTCTCAGAGGGCAATAGCATTTGACTGACTAAATAATGGATGCTACCTTTATATCTAGAATGTTTTACGAATTGGCACCTTTCGATAGCACTACTATGCTTTATTGAATAAGAACTACTAGAAATATGTTACATTAAAGCTGTTTATTGCGAAAAATTGGATTAATCTTGTTCCAAACATTATATCATTTTCACATTCAACTCTTATACAGTAGATTATTCGTACTCTCTGCAGAAAATCTATAACGGATGCATAATCTTTAAAATGAAAATCTAGCAACGGTGTACCATACAATACTGGCAAGTAATATTAATCGGAAGGTAAAGCCCTAAAACTATTAAAGTGTTTTGACAAGTTTGGATAAAAAACAACTATGGCTAGTACGATTATGTAAAGTTACATTTTATATTTTGTTTTTGTGAGAACTTAATATACCCGCTTTATCAGAATATGAGAGACTGTGAAAGTGTGAACCAAAAGTGTAAAAGAAATAACCGACATATGTGAAAATTTCATCCTAGCATAGATTAACAAAATTAGGGAATAACAATAATTTCCATAGATGGAATACACAGGAAAAATAGAAGAAATTATGATATATTAACACTAATTTTATAAATATTTTAAAGCATTAAAAATATTAATGTGATTAACGTTTAATGCAATAAGATTAATTATTTTTATTATTTACTTTACAGGCCTTATAAAGTAAATAATCTATTAATAGTTTAATAAATCTAATAATATATTTTAAGTCTTGAAAAGTCAGTAGTTCATTTAATAATTACCATAAGCCGGCTTGGTGGTGCAGTGGTAAAGGCGATGGAATGGTCCTCCTACTATTGCGATAGCCGCGGGTTCGAGTTCTGCTGGGGCATGGTCGTAAATTTATTTTTGTGGTTGTTTAAAATTTGTGAATGTTCTAGGCAATAGTGTAAAATCCGACAAGGAAAATTATCCCATTCACGCCAGTAACCAGGCTGGGTAAAACCGGACCTTCTGGGATGATTTCTAAAGTTGGTCACTCGTCAGTCGGTAGGCTTAATGCTGAGGACCATGGTTACGAGCCCACGTTAAACTTTAGGCCCAGTCTAGATAAACCCATAGTTGGTAAAAGGAGACTTTAAAATATATTAAAAAAAAATTACCTTCCTCTAATATACATTTCTAAATTGTAAAAAATAAATTACCTAATTGTGTTCATTTTTGTTTAATAAACATGCTATATTCAAATTAAAATTTTAAAATTGTTTTAAATGTTATAATATACAAACATATTTAATTAGTATTATATATGAAATATATTTCTGATCTTATCAAACCATTTCATTTTTAAATTATTCTCTTTACTCTATGTTATTATGTGATAAACATGATTAACTTAAGAAACTGTGCTTGAATTTCGACCACTTGGCGATTATTATTACTATATAGTTAGAATTAATTTACTAGATTAATATTATTAATATTACAAAATAATATCTCGTGTATTTTTATCAGCTTAGATTTTTCACTAAAATAACAATAGAAGTTTCAGTTGATTCGTCGAGGACATTTAATTTTTATCTTACTATAACAAAATGTTTCAGCTGTTAGGTAAACTATATGCTACTTCAAACAACAATACAGCGGAAAATTGAAAATATTGTCCGACGAAATCTTTATTTAATTAACAGGGCCCTCTAGTATTTGTACTATTATACACGTCCTGTCGGGAACATCACACACTCTTCCTTTATTTCATTTAGTGCACGTTTATAAGAGCGGACTGTAAATTACAGAAATTAGCGCTGTTTCTGATTGGTTTTTCTCTGCCGGTCCGACTGGCTGGAGATTCGGGCTAAATGAACATGCCGTGGCCGAGACGCCTCTATTTTCAACAAGAAAACGTCGACGGCAGGAAATGAAATCTAAGATAAAATAGTGAAAAAGTTCTAATTCGCGTCGGAGCGAGAGAGATGGAAAGAGCAAGAAAGGAACGAGGGAAGCGACTTTTTGTATAAATGGAGCAACATAGGAAATGAACATTACTCCACCAGGACCTATAGATTCGTAGTGTATCTTACTACAGCGTTTATTTTCTTTTTTTCACATTTGTTATAACATATAATATAAGCACACTCTAAAATTATTTGTATATTTGATGTAAAAATGACAAAAATGTAATTTAATTTATTTCTTTATTTCGGAGAAATTATTAGCTGAAGCATATCCATCGCCTGTAAAAGCGTATAGTAACTGGGGCAATGAAAAAGTTGCCAATCAATTAGAAAGAAAGAAAGAAATTGCAACATCATATTAAACGAGCATATCATGAAAAATATTTTACAATAAATAAGTTGCAACAGATTTGTTTTAGAAAGGATATAATCGAAAGCGGTGCAATAGATAGCTATAAAATTCGTAAAATATCATATGATTTTTTTTCAGTATAAATTAAACGTCTCATTTAAACATTTGTAAATGGTAAAATTTCCAGGTAATCGATCTCAATTATCGTACTTTGTTTTATTTATCACTACGATGGATGATATTCCAATAGATGACGTGGAATTTGCCATATCGGATCAAAATGATGAGGATGACTATGGAGAGATGGATATATAGGTGAGACTCTATATTATAAGCCTCAAGGACTTTTTAGAGGGAATACAATTTATCTACAATAAAACAGAAGTAGTCTTATTCTCTTATAGGTTAATATGTAATTATTGTAGAGTAATTTATTTCAGTGGATAATAAACACGTATACAAATGATCAATGGGGAAATATTCTTGTTAAATATCTACTACCTTCAAGAATCCTATAACTGTTTCAATATTTTTAGGAATATTCCTCCAGATTTTTGCCATTATTCAGCTAACGCATGTGAGCAACTATCATCCTTCTTTTATATCTTGCGCAAGCAGAAGGAGCATTTCATTATACAAGGTAGTATAGAAATATTTATGGACATACGAAATTCAGTTATAGGGATGTTCCGCGAAAAGTAATATGAATACAAGCAATCCAGGACAATGCCTGAAAAGTATTGTACGTGCACGCATATTCTACAGGATTGTTTACTTATAAGGAGACCTTCGGATACCTACTGTCACTCAGGAAATCAAGAGAATTTTAAAAAGACATTATCATGTCAATATTGAAGTAATCCAACTCCATGTTATGTGAAAAGTAATATGAATACAAGTTATCCAGAACAATGTCCTGAAAAGTATTGTACGTGCACGCATATTCTACAGGATTGTTTACTTATAAGGAGACCCTCGGATACCTACTGTCACTCAGGAAATCAAGAGAATTTTAAAAAGACATTATCATGTCAATATTGAAGTAATCCAAATATTGGATAACACCAGAGTAGGACACATACTCATAATAATCAAACCATCTTGACCTTGTGTAGTATAATTTAGTGGTGTGCATTTAAAAGAAAATATTAATACACTCGAAACTAGGAGGACCATTGGGTCGTCTTCGTCTATATATATATATATATATATATATATATATAGATATATATCTATGTAAGATGGCCCTGTGACTAGATATCAAGTCAGCATAAATAAGAGATGTCAACACCACGAAGTGGTCCCAGAACAGTTTCCCTTGGATATATATAGACATTGACACATTGTCTGGTCTTGCTTGTCGGACAAATAAGCCACTATTTTTGCCAAAGAAAAGCTTTTTAGTTAATCACATAAGGTCTTTAGTTATAGTTTCTAGAATTTATTTAATAATAATTACTTTCCCATCCGAAAAACTGACGATATCAATTTTTAGTCCGATTTATGAATACGAATTCGCGTCGAATCAAAGAGCCAGTTTTACAGCACTCCTTTACCTCCTCATACTCGTAGTGGTTTATTCGAGATGTGTTCTGAAAATAAAATAAAACTTGTATTAAGTTATCCTGTTGTTAAATTTACTGATATAAGTATCTTTTTACAGTATAAAACTTAAAATACTTTGAAATATTTATATTAATATTCTAGGGGAGCTATTAAATGAGTTTATGATGAAAGAAATAAAACTATATTGATGTTAAACAAAATATTTCTACATCGATGTAATCCTTAATCTGTAATTCTTTTGCATCAAATCACATTGAAATATTATGATTTAAATATCGATCATGGATAAGGGCATTATTGTTACAATAGATAGATACAAATTTAATATACTCTAGAAAACAGCGTTTGATAAGCATTAATTTTTAGATTTTCTTTTGTTATGGAAGCTTTGAATATAACCTTGCCCTGTTTAAATTGTTAGGTTATCTAGTTTATTCATTGACTCTTTTGGATGTTTTAGACTTATTTACGGTTAACTACTAGTACTCCTCTTCAATTACTTAAATGGATTTATGTAATCCTTAATCATTTGTTAGCCATATTTGAGTTTACTGTGTGTTTCCTGTAGTGTGGTCACATTTTAATTGTTAGTTCATCCTGTGAATTACATCATAGAAGATAAATGGAACTGTCCAAATTATAAATACATAATACGATATTTTACACTTTTATAATAAATTAATATATGAATTGTTAACGGCCGCATTTTGGTCCTATATATAAAGGTAGCGTTTGTAATTTTTATACGTAATGTACACGTATATTGCACAATTTTTCATAAATATTAAGCGCGACAATTGTATTTTAAATAAAATGGACAGTGTAAGATTCAGCAAACAATTCCCAGTAAAGTAGGTATTAATTTAAATTATATGTTCTTAAAGTATTATAAAACAACATATGTTTTAACCTGATTATTAAGACAAAAACCATCATAAGAATTATTCGGAGAAAGGGCAATAAAACCCAATAATTTCTTTGGCCTGTTTTGGTATGTTTTGTTTTGACTTATATGTTTTTAACTTTTAGTTGATGTAGAGGTACGATAAATTTTGTTTGAATAGCATGCATATTTAATAAATCTTAACATGATTTTAAACATTAAATGTTATCTAATGACTGTATTTTTTTGATAATTGATTAATAATTATAAATTTTTTATTTATAAGCTATTTGAACTTAGTTCAAGGAAAATGTCGCTGGAAATAATTGCAGGATTATTTAAAGTTACTATGAAAACATTCATTTCAATATTGATAGTTTGGGATCTTCAGAAACAATAATATGGTGATAAAAAGTAGTTGAAAGGTATTTGATAACAGGAAAAAATTCTTTAAAGATTAATAGGAATATCAAAAGGTAATGAAGAGAATCACTTTTATATATAAGACTCAATAAATCCACCTGTAAGTCAACCAAATTCATCTTTATATTCAAGGCTTATACATTGGGTTTTTATATCTCATATCTTTAACGACATGTCTATGTATTTAAAATAGGTTTCAATTTAGTTCTTAATCTACAACTTCTTCCACTGGAAGATTCCTTTGAGATGTTCAAAAAATGTGTTCGTTGATTTTCAAATTTTAATTACACAAATTAATTTTACTAAGATGCATATAATCAAATAAAGTATATTGAAAATTATGAATTCAGAATTTAAAAGCAAACGAATCCAGATGGTATATCGCTTTTGTTTATAATGGGTGACTAAGTGTTTCTATAAATTTGGCTTGCATAACCTATTTGGCCCTACTCATGGTATTTGCTCTCAATTATTATTATTACTTATTAATTATTGTTAGTTTTAGTGCTTTAAATATGTTAACTGGTCTATGTGAAAGTAGAGATAAAGTAGTTGCTATCATTAAGCAATAATAATTATAATCTATATAATTTTTCAAAACAAAACATTGCAAGTATAAAAATATTTTTCTACTCTACTTTACTCATACTTTAAGTACAATTATAAAAAGTGACCAAGAAATATGAACTATGTTGGTGCGCTGGTACAGGACAAATTGAACATGCCATATGAAAATATGAGTTCATTAGAGATTTTTTGTGAAAATTAACAGGTTGATTGAAAAGTCCCCAGCCTACCATAGTAAAACACATTTTTTTGGAATATAATAATCACCCTTCAAGGGTGATACACTGATTATAGCAACCCTCCAACTTTTCGATACTAGTTTTGTAGTACGATTGTAATTCAAAATAGGCCTCAGTTTCAGAGATCACCTCTTCATTCGACGAAATTTTTTTCCCAGCGAGCATTCTTTTGAGATCTGAGAACAGGAAATAGGCACTGAGGGCCAGATCTGGAGAATACGGTGGATGAGGAAGCAATTCGAAGCCCAATTCATGGATTTTTGCCATCCTTTTCACTGACTTGTGACACGGTGCATTGTCTTGGTGAAGCAGCTTTTCTTTTTCTTCAAATATGGCAGTTTTTCGGCGATTTCGTCCTTCAAACGGTCCAATAACCCTATGAAATAGCCACTGTTGTTGGTCCATCCTTTCTCAAGGTAGTAAATAAATTATAGGTAGTATATAAATTATTCCATGCGCATCGCAAAATACAGACGTCATAACCTTGCCAGCCGACTGTTGCGTTTTCCCACGCTTTGGAGCGGGTTCATCGTGTGCAGTCCACTCGGATGACTGTCGATTGGACTTCGGAGTGAAACGATGGAGCCATGTTTCATCCATTGTCATGTATCGACGCAAAATTGGGGTTTATTATACTTAATCACCTTCAAACACTGCTCCGAATCATAAACTCGTCATTGTTTTTGGACAAAAGTGAGCTTGCGCGGCACCAAATTTACACAGAGCTTTCTCATACCCAAATATTCGCAAAAATAGAGTGTCTGCTATTTTATTCATCATTTCAATTTACGGCCATTCAAAATCATTTTGTGGATTTTTAAAATTTTTTCGTTGATAACAACCTCTTTTGGACGTCCACTGCGTTCACCGTCTTTGGTGCTCATTTCACCACGTTTAAACTCAGCATACCAATCCTTGATGATTGATTTTCCTGGGGCAGTGTCCGGAAACTCGGCATCAAGACAAGTTTTTTCTTCAACTGTATTTTTTCCCTTCAAAAAAGCAATATTTTATCGACACGCGAAATTCCTTTTTTTCCATTTTTTTCACAATAATAAAAATTGATTCACTCAAAATTCTATAATTCACAAACTAATGATCCGACCGCTGTCAATTTTATACACGCATCTTTTTCCGGGGGACTTTTCAATTTACCTGCTAAATGTCTCAAAAATAAGGAAAATTAATTTTTCATCATTAAGCTTCAATTTTCACTTTACTATGATATTAATGCATTAAAATTAGGCAAATTTTATGTGCTTCTTTAAGATGATAGATGTGCAAGAAAACCTATTCCTTAAGACTCGTTGGATAGTCTAGAGTTTTGTCTCTCATATTGCCGAAAAACCTAGTCAGAGCTTCTGTTGCATCGTGTGAAAAGTTGCACTTTGGATTAAGTGTACTTCTCTTTTTTTTTGCTCAAATTAATTCGCAAAGACCTATTCAGTTTTGAAACGTTTATTTATGAATTTAAATTACAATTACAATTTGAAGTATATTGGAATATAGCATTAAATACTTATGTTAGATATATCAATTATAAAATATAACGTATTGATATATCAGTATATATAGTATAGATTGATACATGAATTAATGTGACAAAATGTTGAGTTGTTTAGATTTATGTAAAAATAGGTTCATAAACACAAAAAAAACAAACAAATGCATCGCAACAACTTATATGAATGATATTTGAGCCTCTGTTTTGTATTCGTCGTTGCTTCGAAACCGCAATGGAACTTTCATTTTAGCTTTTGATAAATGAAGACATTTTCTACAGAAATATTTATCAACAATCGCCATCTTCAGCTTATTAATAAAACAATCTTAAAGCTTTTACAAATTTTATTATCAAAGCCAACTTTGTTCGTAGTAGTAAATAGTAAATAGTTCGTAGTTGTTAATTTATAAAACAAATTATTATCTATCTAAATTAGCGAAATGGTTCTGAGTTTACTTTTTATAAAAGTAATTTTAACGATTCCGTCGTAATTCTACAAAGACAATATCGCTAATATAGTGAAAAAGAGAAACCCCAAAAATAAACTATTTCGATTTCTATTCATTAAACCGTTTAGACCGAATATAAGAATTTGCCATTACGATATTGCTGTACCGTACAGTCGAAACGTATTTTGAAATAATTAAGTATACTATTAGGTTTGATTAAAAGTATTCAATAAAATTAAATTAATATCATTTTAGGTACGTATGCTATTAATTTCTAATGAATATATATTAGTTGCTTCTATGTATTTTAATTAGCAATATCAATTAGTGAAAATGTGAAGAATTAATGTAAACTACAGTTAAACAACCTAACCTAATTGTTAAATTCTATGATTTTCGCATATCTCTACTTAAAATAGCAGTTTTTCTATTAGTGTTTCAATAACACAAGTTATTTAGTATGCATTGACGCCAATCATAGAATACTAAAAATGTAATTTTTGATATTCTCTAATTATATTGTTTGATTTGAACAAATCTGCAGTCGAAGCCTTTTATAAACTTCTGATGATGCTGTTCCTTCGTATTTTAATTGTTGGTTATGGTTTTAACGATTTATAAGTGGCGATTTTGATATTAATGAGAAAACATAATAACATGGATCTGGAGAACTAGAAATGTTCGAATACAATTCATTGTAAGACTTATTGGTGAAAGCTCAGATTTTCATATAATTTTTACTTAGCTTACCACTTAGCTTAGCAGTTGATAAAATAAATTTTTGTAAATATTTATAGACGATGGAAAAGATCAAAACGGAGAAAAAATGCCTACTATATGGATTGATTAAAAATATAACTTGGAAACATTGCAATATCTCGGTTTCATATTTTGACAAAGAAGATTTTCTTAGTACCTAACTATATGGCAACTGGCGAAGTGTATATACTACAGCATGTTTGTACCTTTCTAAAAGTCTATAAAATTCTAAAAGTACTCTGTTCATTGAGTATATTTCATGATACATGTTATAAATCTTCAACTTGCTGCTCGTCTTTCGTCAATTTCATTGTCTCTACGCTGCGAAACACTGTGCTGGTTTCTGGAATCGGGTTGTACTGTTTAGTAACTTAGGTGAATCGATGGTGGAAATATTTCATTGCATATAGTTTTTAATTGTGAGTAGAACTAATTTGTAAGTATGCAAGCTCTACTACTACTGCGAATTTCAACATATATTTATAACAACGTTCAATAACTGCTACTTCTTTGTCGGCGTAGCTTAAATATAGTTATTTAATTCAGTTTTATTTATAAATAAAATAAAACGTCATGGGTTAGTCCGTAATGGCATTGTTTTACGTGACACATCTACGTGTAAAATCTGTAAGAACCAACAAAATATCTTCGCAACAAAATAATTTCATTATAGATATCTATAATGTATATTTAAACTAACAAATTATTACAACGCATTATTAGAATGGTGATCACAGTACCATCAGGATATTGGACGTTGCGAAACTTTTCTCCAGAGACACCTATTGAGTTTTCTCTTTATTACTCTGTGAAATTACATACTCATATCTATGTCAAACAACAGGGTTTGTATGGTCGGCTGAATATTTCATATTAAGGAATTCTATTTTTGAATAAAGTAGTTTATTTTTATGAAAACTATTTCTTAATCCTTTAAAGTATAGGATCATTCATATACTTACCAAAATATAGCGCAATATTTACCATGTTACCACCATATATAAATAATCAAAACTTTGTATCTAAAATATAAGTGTGTTTCCATCTATTATATACCAAAACGATAATAATTTTTTTCTTATAAAGCTGCTATTTTGTTGCTGATTTTGATTTTGGTGCTGTTGCTGAAACACTTCTATAATTTACTTTAGGAGTTTTTAACAATTTCTACCTCAAACGACTTCATCTATTAATAATTAGGAAGATTTTCTACCAAAATGATACACATTGTTTTATACAATGCCGCATAAAATAATCTATCTACTATCTATAACTATTGTCAAATACATAAATCGCTAATACCACATTATTCTACCTTTGCTTTCAATGGTGGTTCGTTGTGATGTTTGAGATATTTAATTGAAAACGTGTAACCAATATTGACAGACAATTATTATCTGTATCGGTCAACACTGAACGGAAATTAATTTTCATAATTATCAAGATTGGTTCTGCGTTTTGATATATTCGAGGGCCAAGTAGCCAATTCCTGTTCGCTGTATGAAGATTAAAGTCATATATCATAAATATCGAACGGATGAGAATTGTTTTTGTTCATAAACACATTTTTGAATTTTGTCGTTAGTTTTCAATTCATCGTTTTACAGAGTGAGACATCGTACAGACATACATATGTTTTTTTTAAAACCCAATACACACACACACAGATATATGTATATATATGTGTATATGTATAGATATGTATATATATATATATATATATATATATATATATAAATATATATATATATATATATATATATATATATATAAATATATATATATATATATATATATATATATATATATATATATAAATATATATATATATATATATATATATATATATATATATATATAAATATATATATATATATATATATATATATATATATATATATAAATATATATATATATATATATATATATATATATATATATATATATATATATATATATATAAATATATATATATATATATATATATATATATATATATATATATATATATATATAAATATATATATATATATATATATATATATATATATATATATATATATATATATATATATACATATCTATACATATATATACATATATCTGTGTGTGTGTGTGTGTGTATTGGGTTTTAAAAAAAACATATGTATGTATATATATATATATATATATATATATATATATATATATATATATATATATATATATATATATATATATATAAATATATATATATATATATATATATATATATATATATATATATATATAAATATATATATATATATATATATATATATATATATATATATATATGTATATACAAATATATATATATATATATATATATATATATATATATATATATATATATATATATATATATATATATATATAAATATATATATATATACACCTAGTGAAACAGTTATTGGGCATTTTATACTACGTATTTATTCAACTTATTCTTGAAAATTTGAAAATGATGGTAGAGTGATGGTTTTTAACCCGTGACATCGCAAATATTTCCAAATAATAAATTATGTTCTTAACTATTTATGGACATTTTTCACCAATTTTGACTATTGAACATAGTAAGCTAGACGACTTATTTCTATCTGTACATGTTGCTTGTTATTTAACACGTTTCTTAATTCTATCTTAACCTAACTTTTTCTTATATACATATCTAACCCTAAATTTAATAATTATCAAGAACATTAGACCCATATAAATTTCACGGTAAAGGCGACCTTGGGGAAATGTTTTGTTTAGTTCAATCAACGGCAGCACTGCGATCGCAAACGGTGATTGGCTAGTTTAAATTCCTGGTGCCGCCACTAACATGGAACGTGATTGACCGATCAAATTGTGTGAAGTCAGCATTTTCTATGGGCGTCCATTAAGGCGTTTTAAGTTTGTTGTTTGAAGGTTTTGGTTTTTGTTTAGATCAAGAAATCTTCGTTTTACGTTGTGCATATTTTCTGTTTTATATTAAATGTTATGGAGTAATAATATAAAAATTGAAGACAATGCGTCAGTGCGTAAAATATTTAGTGTACCGGGGTAAAAATCTACTCGAATCTACTTGAATGATCTCGCTCCTTTCCAAAAATGGGTTGATCAAGTAAATAGTAGTATGTTACCTGGATAAACCACAATGCAAATATATCAACGTCATAGTGTCTGCCAAAAATTTAGAATTACCCTTCCTTCACGAACAGGTATTAGGGTAAATGCATATCCAACATTGTTTTTATTAGGTACATATAAAATTATCTATCTACTACATGTATGTTTATATATTGTTTGTTTACAGAAAATCAAAACCTACTTATTATGTTAGTAGTAATAAAATTCAATTAATCCACCAAGTTGTTCGTGTGATGTCTCTACGTAAAGAAGTCCTACAAGAAGATAATAATTAAGATAACTGGATAATTAGTAGTAATAAATACTACTTTCAATTGTAAAATATCTCTAATATATTTGTAATACTTTAACATTTTAGAACAATCAGTGTTCAATAATTTTATAGTAGAGCTATTGTATATTTAAATTTGATTGCTTGTTAAGAAAATATTTGTTACGCTGCCATCAATTAAACATTTGATTGCTACTTTTAGGGGATTTATTACCTTAAAGAAATGTATTTTGTCTAAATTTCCCAATAACTACATTTGTTTAACAAATCTTAACCAAGATTGCTTAAAAAATTTTGTTGGATCTATTAGAGGTCATGGAGGTAGAAACAGCATCCTTCACCTAGTATTTTCGAGAGAAATCTTTAAAAGGGAACATCATCACTTCAATTTTTCCACATCATTCTCCCGGAGAAAATTGCGAAGCAGATGAACATGTTAGATAACTGACATTCTTTTTTAATGAGAGATCTAGTACCACTTGAGATTGTTAAATCACCAGTTGAGTCTATATTTTCAGTTCCAGAGAACTTTGCTCTGAGAAAAATATTGTTGAGTCTAATATTGTATTTTACTCGTATTTCAGGCTATTTAACAAAACCTCTGAAAAAGAGACAACATGCAATGTTTGTCTACATTCTATATTAAGTAGTTCCACATATTAAATACTCTAAAATCTAAATATCTTTAAAAAACACATAAATTTTTAGTGTTTCAACTGTACAATCCATAATGATTTTCAAGACCAAATTTTAAAACTTATTATGAGGTGTGATTGTATTTTTGGTTTAATGAAGTTAATGCAATATCAAAAGGGAAGGATTTAAAGTTTACCTTCAATGTATCAAGATAAGTTAGAACTCTAATAGATCCCATAAAATTGATAGCACTAAACAAATATGGGAAGGCGTTATAGAAGAATTATAGATATTTTAATTTTGCCTAGAATAGAGTTCATAATTGTTTTTTTTTGCTGTTTTTATATATATTTATATTATTTACACTAATGTATATTTGTATAAAATTTTATTTTAATAAATTAATTTTGAAAATTCAATTTGATTTTTATTTAAATACTATTGGCCAATAAATGTGACGTCACAAATTAAATAGGCGAAATGGCAGACCAATCAAAGCAAAGTATTTTCCTTACAGGTTTCTACATAACTATTTTAAACTAACCAATCAAATTCACGTTGTCAGCGTCGCCAATAATTGAACTAAGCAAAACTTTGCCTCACTATTTACCCTTGGAGTTGCACACTCCTGATCAGACCTAGCTTGCATAAAACCGAAATATTACCATTTTGGAATTACATTTTTGAAAACATATGATACACAACAACAAGTCTTGTTTTTGGACTTATTTTGAATTAGGTTGTACAAATGATTTGCAAAATTACAATATAACATGTCGTTAAAGAATCAAGTCATCTGGATCTGATAAAAGAGCCGCCAAAGGCATTGAATTTAAGACTAATTCAATTTGAGACTATACTTTTATATGAACATTTTTTATATGAGAATTGATATGATAACATGGGAATTGGTATGGGTATGTTACAACTAAATCTAAATTTTTGATTCATATATTACAAGACATCAACAATATATTTTAAATTTTACAAGAATAATCATAGGTTTCACAATAATTTTACTGGCTTCCATTTAAACCTTACATTATTTAAATCAAATTCGCCCAAAATTTTCATTCAAATATGAATAGGCTTTATTAATTGACAAACAAATTTCTAACACGCCATTAGAAATGGACTTGACATTAATATTTATAATATTAAGCCTTCATCACCAAACAAACAAATAAACAAATATAAAATTTAAGCAATTTGCTTTCCTTATACCATATTTGATTCATATAATTATTTACATAAATATCAAATTTCCATATTTTCAAAAACTATTGGAGCCTGAGACCAATTGTTTGTTATTGACTGTAACTTCTGGACTATGATGACCATTATTCCCTTTTTTCTTCTCCATTCTGGGATCAATGAATCGTCTACAAGTACAAGTTTGGCAAGTTTTCAAATCGATCAGGCACACATGCTCCACCCAAAAATCTGACGCAAATGCTAGCAACACATCTTCTTTAAATCGTCAGCATAGATACGTATTTCAAATTTACCAGTATCAATGGTCAAGGCGCGACGCGCAATCCACAATTGTTCTAATGCAGCTTGAATACGAAAACCTCCCATGACAATTTTAGAAAGCATTAAATCGAATTCAAAATCTAATGTGTTGCAACTATTAATACCACAAAACCTTAACGTCGGGAAATAACAATGAAGTCAGCAAATTTTTCCACAAATAAGAAACGATCATTAACCGTATCATTATCCGCACTAACAGGGCCATTGAGAGAGACGAAACCTACCTAAGACAAAATAATTTTAATATAAATCATAATAGGGGATATGGATGTAATGAAACGCTTCAAACTGTTAGGTTTGTCTGTCTCAACTAACAGTTTATCGACAACTAAATCATGGTTAATTAATTCAATAACATTATATTCGATTTCTCTGCCAATAACTACTTTAAATTAATTCTGAATCATACGCTACGGCTACTGTAATTACTTCATAAAAATCTAGGAAAGGTTTCCATGTGAAATACCAAAAATCTACCAGCAAATGAAATTAATTTCACAAGACGTGTTTGTCTACAATTATCACTCATTGAAAAAGAATGTGGTTCAAATCAAACTAGAAGCAGGATGGTTCTGAATATTGCAGTCTACAATTTGAGAACTATACATTTAATAGTCGGTAGTTGATTGCAAAGACGGTAATGACATATGTAATATAATATATCTAGTACCTGATCTAGTACCAATAAATTGATCACACCATTGTGTGACATCTAAATCTGTAATCAACTCTATCTTTAACGAGTTAGGTCAAGCCTGTACTTTTACTTGTCTCATAATTCGTTCACGATCTTTCAATGTAACAGAAACAACAAAATTTGATTTGCAATCATGACCTGCACATTCAACACCATTGGGCGATAATGATGAATTACCTGAAATATTCTGATCTTACCTGAAATATTGAAATTTTCCTTAAACGTTGCGTCATTATTGTTATTATTTTCAGTGAATACAATAGGTACTTTTACAACGAATTATCAATGTAAACAATCTGACTTAATTACTAAATTGGGTGGTTTTGAGATTTATCTATATGAAGTAGCAGTATTGTTTACCGTTATTGAGTTACTCAGTGTATACAGGCGTACAGAATGCTCAAAATTGCATTTTCGACATTGATTATTTTGATGGAAAAATATTTTTCTGGCTTCTATCAAATACACTCCTAAACTTGTAGTGATGTTTCTTCATCATATCTTAATTGTTGGTTTTCATTTCGATAATTCAAACGTGGTAATTTTTTTGTCAATAATGAAGAGAAATATAACCGTTTCAAAGCTTACTGCGGCGTATTGTGAGTGGTGAAGATAAATTAATTTACTAGGATAATCCCGAGGACAAGAACTGACGGGATAGACTAGGATAATCTTAGAAGTCTTGCTGTCCATATGGTTACATCAAAAAGATATATCCTACGTTATTTATTTTGTAGATGTACCTTCTAAAACCGAATAAAAGTGATATTGCAGATGTCTATCGACCTCAACTGAGCAAGGTGAAAAAGTTATTGCTGCAAGAAAGATATTTACAAACCCATTTATAATTACTTATCTGATATGGTATGATCTACACTCGCTGAGCTTAGATATGGTTCAAGTACGCTGACGGCAGTAATTACTAATATATGCGCAACAAGATCTCCCCGATAATCTGCTAAACCTTTTTAGAAAGACATTATGTGTATTTTAACCAATCATCATTTTAATGTAATCATTTCATTAAATTTTTTCCCAACATCAAAGAAACATTTTCACTATAACTGCAATGTCACTATAATCACAAACGGCAATGTTTGAGTGTAGTCTTCGTTTTCTTCATATAAAGAATTATAAGCATAAAGCAAATATACATTGCACAAGCTGATTAGCCGGGCTGAAAATGTTTCTTTAATAATTAATACTGGATATGATTACATTTAAGAATTTTTAATATTAATATTAAATACAAAATATTATATAATGTTTCATTAAAATGCAAAATGTTATTATTTAAATTGCCAGGTATAACTTATAAATATAAATATTGATTAATATCTAAAATATGGAAATATTCACAGTTTTTTATAGATCAGCTTAAATTCAGTATAATATTCAGTCAGATAGACTTCATGATTAAACTGCAAAATATTTACAATATAAAGCCGACAGAAAAGTGTAACAAATGGAAATAGATACAACCATGAAGGGGAAAGAGGAACGATGTACAAACATAATTTAATAAAATTTTAGCTAAAGCACCCGAAGAGTAATAAACGAAGCAGAAGACGTCGAGCTAAATATGATGGAAAAGGCGATAGTAATCATAAGAAAAGGAGCATTGCTGCTAAGCCATCAACAAAATAACAGTGTTGAGCTCAATAAAAGTCACGTTAAAAAATAAAATTTATTTTTATATTGAGCCAAAAAATAAGGTCGAAGCTTTTGAGAGATATTCCATGCTTAATAAGTTTCTGTTTCATATAAACATGTTGTTTTACAGTAAAAGGAAATTTCTATTAAAAGTATTTTAAGAATATAATGCTATGGCTTATTAGTTTGGACTAATGGACCATTATTAATAATGAATTAGTGAATACATCTATGAACAAGTTTCATTTTATCACTGAATTTTGTTGCTTTCCGAAGAAATATCTTTAGTAACAATGATACAAAAATAATTATGTTTAATTAATATTATTAATGAATTAACACTATGCCCTTAATCTTTCCTTAAAAATACAATTTTTATTTTCTAGAATATTAAGTTCATGTTATTTCAACAACTATATCGCTTTTGGTATAGTTATTAAGCTATCTTGGTAGTCAACATTCAACTTATTTGGTTTAAAAAGTCGGAAACGACCTCAAACATTTAATAGGCATTTTGATTTTGATAATATCATGCTTTCCTCGATCTGTGAGTTTGACTACTATAAATAGTTTGAGAATATTGAATCTTTGGGAGAACCGAAGTGTTGGAAGGCAGTTTATAATGGAAACTATTTAAAGAAAGTATGGGAGATTATTTTGAATAATTAAATATATTTTAAACAATAAAATCGTCTTTCTCCTATTGAATTTTGAAACCCTTAATAAAGAACAAAAGTGAATAGCGATATCATCAAAATAATCTAACATTTCAATTGAAAAGTCCCTGGCCAAAATGCCAAGACATCTATGTATCAGATAGATGGCGCTAATAGAATTAAATCCATATTTAGCCCTAACCCTCAAAATATGCGTGTATAAATTTGACACCTGTCGGATCATTAGTTTGTGAATTATAGAATTTTGAGTGATACAAATTTTGTTATTGTGAAAAAAATGGATAAAACGGAATTTCGGGTGTGGATAAAATATAGCCTTTTTGAAGGTAACAAATACATTGAAGCAAAAACTTGCCTTGGTGCCAAGTTTCCGAATACTGCCCAAGGAAAATCAACCATCAAGGATTAGTATGCTAAGATTAGACGTGGTGAATTGAGCACCAAAGACGGTGAACACAGTGGACGCCCAAAAGAGGTTGTTTCCGACGAAAATATTTAACAAAATCACAAAATAATTTTGAATGACCGTAAATTGAAATTGAGTCAAATAGCAAATACTCTAAATGTATCAAGTGAACGTGTACATCATATCATTCACGAATAATTGGGTGTGAGAAAGTTCTGTGCAAAGTGGGTGCCGCGCGAGGTCACTTTTGATTAAAAACAACGACGAGTTGATGATTCAGAGCCGTGTTTGAAGATGATCAAGCGTAATGAACCCTAGTTTTTGCATCGATATGTGACAATGGATGAAACATGGCTCCACCGTTTCACTCGAGTGGACTGCATACGATGAACCTGCTCAAAAGCGTGGGAAAACGCAAAGTCGGCTGGCAAAATTATGGCGTCTTTATTTTGGGATGCGCATGGGATAATTTTCATTGACTCTCTTTAAAAAACAAGGACCATCAACAGCGATTACATAGCGTTATTGCACCGTTTGATGCACGAAATCGGTGAAAAACGACCTCATTTGAAGAAAAAGAAAGTGCTACTTCACCAAAACAATGCATCGTGTCACAAGTCAGTGAAATCGGTGGCAGAAATCTATCCATCCATCGTATTCTCCAGATCTGGCCTCCAGCGACTATTTCCTGTTCTCAGATCTCAAAAGATTGCTCGTTGGAAAGAAATTTTCGTCAAATGAAGGGGTGATTACCGAAACTGAGGCCTATTTTGAAGCAAAGGACAAATCGTACTACATAAATGGTCTCGAAAAGTTGAAGGGTTGCTATAATCAGTGTATCACTCTTGAAGGGAATTATGTTGAATAAAGAAAACTAATTTTGCCAAAAAAATGGGTTTTACTATGGTAGGCCGGGGACTTTTCAATTGTCCTGTTATTTTGCTTGCTAATTATGGGTTTTAATGTACAAGATCAGATAATTCCATAAAAAAACACAGCCATTGTCGAACATCGACAAAAATTTATATTTTTTCTTCAATAAATTGATATTCTTTTAGGACCCTTATTTTTGGTTGTCGGTGTATTAATTTTATAATATATGTTTATTAATTACTGTTATTTAAAATATTAATATTTTTGACTATTCTGGTATCCTTAAAGCGTTCGTGATTGAGCACTGATGTAACTCACTTTAATTGGTGTTCAACTTATCAAGGCTATATTTTATATATGACTATATTTTAGTAATAAATTCACCAATTCACCATTTTATTCACCAATTTGTATTATTCTTTAGATCAATACAATGTTAACAATGGTTAAAAATGTGATAATTTAAAAATATTTATAATTAATTCAAAACGAACGTCTATTTTTTAATAGACATACATCACACAGAGTCTGTAACAGCATAAGAAAGAAATGTATTAAATATGTACTTTAGTAAATTGTCGTTAACTTAATGAAAAAGTTTAGACGTGGAAAGATGAATTGTTTCGTCAAAAAATACCTTGCTGGAATTATTAATATCGTAATTGACAGGCAGCTTTTAACGTATTTGAAGATAACGTATTGTTTGTTTGGAAGAAAATACGTCTTACAGTACTGTTATAATATTTAATATACGTTAAACGCCTTTATGTAAATATAATAATTATAAAGATAAAAGCCTTACAGTAATTTAATATGTTGATGTATTAAAAATACTTAGTTTTGTTAAATCTTTGCATGATATATAAAAAAATTTGAATTTATTTCTAAACAAATTATAGTTAAACTGTAAAAGTGCATGTTTAATGTTGTTTAATCTATTTATCTATCTATTTCCAGTTGTATCAATATTGAAATACTGAATGCTTTAGGTATCAAAGCTTTTCTATCCGTTTTGTAACGAATTCGGTGAAAGCGTATTTCTAAGAGCACTTTATCGAGAAATAGTTATATTAAACCAAAACTATGATCTTATCAAAGACCAGTCAAATAAGGACAGGCGCTTCAATTTATTGAGAGTTGACTAACATATAAATGCCAAGGTACATAGTTGGTTACCGTTTAATTTATAATCGTTTACTTGTAGTGGAAGAAATCCAGTATGCCACTTCCAGTACCACATTAGCGGAACGACTGTTACAAGAGGAAAGAAAAATGTCTTTGCGTCGAGTCGACATTAAAGGCAGAAGCGATGTGTATTGTGAATAAAAGATAATACGTGAAAGTTGATGGCTTGGCCTAGAACAACAGTTATTATTTCCAAACAGTTACAATTTCCACGTTCCAGTTTTTAAACGACTGCAAAAAAGCAGGAGGTTCTATGTTCGACTGTATGATTTTTTTTATGTTTGTTCACCTGATTTCTCTGTCAATTGTGGACCGATTTTCAAAATTATTTTTTTAATCGAAAGAATGAACTTCCGAGGTTGTCCCATTGGAACCAAGTTAGAATCTGATGGTGGAATCCGGGGAAATCGAGGGAAGCCCTCAAATTTCAAAAGCACGTACAATGTTTTTATATATATTTTTTATTTAAAATAATCAGATATTTGTGTATAATGTTATTGCTGAGTTGTTGTGACGGAAGATACAACTCTTCAAGAATTAGGCGTTTGAAGCACTAACCATATCATATGGGAAGCCGTAGAGCTATTACCTTCAACTACCCCTATGGTAGAGTGGTTATAGCGTACAGCTCAAACGCGGAGGACGTGGGTTGGATTCCCGGCGTGGGCAACGACTTTTTGTTGTTCTAGTTTAGTTAGAACATTTTTCAAATCACATATAATGGTTCTTTATTTTCAATCATTGTTTCTTCATGACTATTTTTTCATCATACGGGCTGCACCTTTACTCGATCTACCCATTATAATACTTTATAAAATAATTGCATAATTTATTGAGTAAATATTTAACACTAAAAAGAGAAAACCAAAACGTGTAAAAAAATGAACCGAGTTCAGAAAATAAATAAGGAACTCATTAAACACACTCGGTGCCGAGTCCAAACAATATAAAAATAATGATATCCGGAGTTCCTTATATATTATTTGAAGTCGGGTCAATGTTTTAAAAAATGTTTTATAGTATATGTACAGTTGCAGCGAGTATCATAAAATATTCATCCAGATTCGTTGAGGGGTGTAACATAATATGAACTTATATAACATTGCCACTTTGTAAAATATAATTTTTAAAATATTCATATAATATTGAGCGAAATTAAAAAACTTGGTGCCAAGTTTCTGAACACTGCCCAAGGAAAATCAACCATCAAGGATTAGTATGCTAAGATTAGACGTGGTGAATTGAGCACCAAAGACGGTGAACACAGTGGACGCCCAAAAGAGGTTGTTTCCGACGAAAACATTTAACAAAATCCCAAAATAATTTTGAATGACCGTAAATTGAAATTGAGTCAAATAGCAAATACTCTAAATGTATCAACTGAACGTGTACATCATATCATTCACGAATAATTGGGTGTGAGAAAGTTCTGTGCAAAGTGGGTGCCGCGCGAGGTCACTTTTGATTAAAAACAACGACGAGTTGATGATTCAGAGCCGTGTTTGAAGATGATCAAGCGTAATGAACCCTAGTTTTTGCATCGATATGTGACAATGGATGAAACATGGCTCCACCGTTTCACTCGAGTGGACTGCATACGATGAACCTGCTCAAAAGCGTGGGAAAACCCAAAGTCGGCTGGCAAAGTTATGGCGTCTGTATTTTGGGATGCGCATGGGATAATTTTCATTGACTCTCTTTAAAAAACAAGGACCATCAACAGCGATTACATAGCGTTATTGCACCGTTTGATGCACGAAATCGGTGAAAAACGACCTGATTTGAAGAAAAAGAAAGTGCTACTTCACCAAAACAATGCATCGTGTCACAAGTCAGTGAAAACGGTGGCAGAAATCTATCCATCCATCGTATTCTCCAGATCTGGCCTCCAGCGACTATTTCCTGTTCTCAGATCTCAAAAGATTGCTCGTTGGAAAGAAATTTTCGTCGAATGAAGAGGTGATTACCGAAACTGAGGCCTATTTTGAAGCAAAGGACAAATCGTACTACAAAAATGGTTTCGAAAAGTTGAAGGGTCGCTATAATCAGTGTATCACCCTTGAAGGGAATTATGTTGAATAAAGAAAACTAATTTTGCCAAAAAAATGGGTTTTACTATGGTAGGCCGGGGACTTTTCAATTGTCCTGTTATTTTGCTTGCTAATTATGAGTTTTAATGTACAAGCTCAGATAATTCCATAAAAAAACACAGTCACACAAACACAAACATCGACAAAACTTATATTTTTTCTTCAATAAAGTGATATTCTTTTAGGACCCTTATTTTTGGTTGTCGGTGTATTAATTTTATAATATATGTTTATTAATTACTGTTATTTAAAATATTAATATTTTTGACTATTCTGGTATCCTTAAAGCGTTCGTGATTGAGCACTGATGTAACTCACTTTAATTGGTGTTCAACTTATCAAGGCTATATTTTATATATGACTATATTTTAGTAATAAATTCACCAATTCACCATTTTATTCACCAATTTGTATTATTCTTTAGATCAATACAATGTTAACAATGGTTAAAAATGTGATAATTTAAAAATATTTATAATTAATTCAAAACGAACGTCTATTTTTTAATAGACATACATCACACAGAGTCTGTAACAGCATAAGAAAGAAATGTATTAAATATGTACTTTAGTAAATTGTCGTTAACTTAATGAAAAAGTTTAGACGTGGAAAGATGAATTGTTTCGTCAAAAAATACCTTGCTGGAATTATTAATATCGTAATTGACAGGCAGCTTTTAACGTATTTGAAGATAACGTATTGTTTGTTTGGAAGAAAATACGTCTTACATTACTGTTATAATATTTAATATACGTTAAACGCCTTTATGTAAATATAATAATTATAAAGATAAAAGCCTTACAGTAATTTAATATGTTGATGTATTAAAAATACTTAGTTTTGTTAAAACTTTGCATGATATATAAAAAAATTTGAATTTATTTCTAAACAAATTATAGTTAAACTGTAAAAGTGCATGTTTAATGTTGTTTAATCTATTTATCTATCTATTTCCAGTTGTATCAATATTGAAATACTGAATGCTTTAGGTATCAAAGCTTTTCTATCCGTTTTGTAACGAATTCGGTGAAAGCGTATTTCTAAGAGCACTTTATCGAGAAATAGTTATATTAAACCAAAACTATGATCTTATCAAAGACCAGTCAAATAAGGACAGGCGCTTCAATTTATTGAGAGTTGACTAACATATAAATGCCAAGGTACATAGTTGGTTACCGTTTAATTTATAATCGTTTACTTGTAGTGGAAGAAATCCAGTATGCCACTTCCAGTACCACATTAGCGGAACGACTGTTACAAGAGGAAAGAAAAATGTCTTTGCGTCGAGTCGACATTAAAGGCAGAAGCGATGTGTATTGTGAATAAAAGATAATACGTGAAAGTTGATGGCTTGGCCTAGAACAACAGTTATTATTTCCAAACAGTTACAATTTCCACGTTCCAGTTTTTAAACGACTGCAAAAAAGCAGGAGGTTCTATGTTCGACTGTATGATTTTTTTATGTAAGTTCACCGATTTCTCTGTCAATTGTGGACCGATTTTCAAAATTATTTTTTTAACAGAAATAATGAACTTCCGAGGTTGTCCCATTGGAACCATGTTAGAATCTGATGGTGGAATCCGGGGAAATCGAGGGAAGCCCTCAAATTTCAAAAGCACGTACAATGTTTTTATATATATTTTTTATTTAAAATAATCAGATATTTGTGTATAATGTTATTGCTGAGTTGTTGTGACGGAAGATACAACTCTTCAAGAATTAGGCGTTTGAAGCACTAACCATATCATATGGGAAGCCGTAGAGCTATTACCTTCAACTACCCCTATGGTAGAGTGGTTATAGCGTACAGCTCAAACGCGGAGGACGTGGGTTGGATTCCCGGCGTGGGCAACGACTTTATGTTGTTCTAGTTTGGTTAGAACATTTTTCAAATCACATATAATGGTTCTTTATTTTCAATCATTGTTTCTTCATGACTATTTTTTCATCATACGGGCTGCACCTATACTCGATCTACCCATTATAATACTTTATAAAATAACATTATACACATTATATTGCATAATTTATTGAGTAAATATTTAACACTAAAAAGAGAAAACCAAAACGTGTAAAAAATGAACCGAGTTCAAAAAATAAATAAGGAACTCATTAAGCACACTCGGTGCCGAGTTCAAACAATATTAAAATAATGATATCCGGAGTTCCTTATATATTATTTGAAGTCGGGTCAATTTAAAAAATGTTTTATAGTATATGTACAGCTGCAGCGAGTACCATAAAATATTCATCCAGATTCGTTGAAGGGTGTAACATAATATGAACTTATATAACATTGCCACTTTGTAAAATATAATTTTTAAAATATTCATATAATATTGAGCGAAATTAAAAAAGCTCACGGAGATCTATTCCGTTTCATAAACCGCAAAGGAACTAAAATCACGAATTACGTTCCTTTTTATGATTTACGCCGGCTGAGTTTTTCAGCAAAACGCCCCGGAATCGATGCACATAATATATCCTGCATGCACATCCTTTTGTTATGGACCAGAATGTGGAGCAAGGCTAGAAATGAAATATGAGAGGGACCGGCGCTCGTTAATTTAGTTATAAATTTCTGCAGTTCGCGCTTTATTTATATTAAAATTTAACTATGGAAAGTTTGCCTTTGCTAAGGGGGCGGGATCCGTTTTTAAAACATCCGAACATAATTGAATCGGCGCCGGTTAAATTGTTAACGTGTTAATTTAAGTTAGCGGCAATTATATGTTTGATGAGACTGTTTCAAAAAGTTTCGCATTACGCCGCCTGGACCGAAATCACATTTGAACTTGATGATGGACTGTTTTTACGCGTAAAAGTTGTTTTGCCTTGTTATGATTTCATTTTAACGTGATAATTTAATGTTATTTTCGTTACAAAGCACTGCATACTTTCATACGTTGCTTTAAAGTTTTTGTAGATTTTATACTTCTCGTTTTGCTCAATAGCTATTCTAGATTTTCTAATTTGAGCAAACATTTGATTAAATTTCATTCAGGTGAATATCTGTTTTATTATTTATTTTAACTGTATAATGATTGACCAGCCTTTTATTTCCGTAATATAAAACAGTTTTTTAATGAGTTTTTGTTTCTTAAACCCTTTAATATTTCATAACTAGCGCAGTCGGTACGCAACCGGGGATATTATAAGGTTGTTTCGTTTTTGATTTATTCATTTAACCGGAATCAAATTAATTCAATAAAAGAAAACATATTGACGTTGGATTGGCAATCGTTTCACAGTTGCTAGCAGCATTTCTGGGAGTTTTTGGGTAAAACTATCGCTGCTGAAGTTGTAAGGCCACGAAAGGTGGATTGAAGATCCTCAACGACTCCCAGCCATAGGCTCCAACAATAAACTGACATTCAACTTTGAAAAAATTCCTAGTCTGTGGACTTCCGTCACATGCATCATGTGTAAGATCACCAAAGGTGGACTGAAGTTGCTGTGAGTTAACATAGTTTATTTAAATTTGAACAGAAGCTTGCAGTTAAAGGTCAACGGCGACGGAAGGAGGACTGCACTAGCTTAGTTTCTTAGCCGTCATTAACATCTGGAAAGCATTCAATAGAGGGATACTATGGAAATTTGGATAATAACACCAAAGATCTTCAAAGACAAAATGAAGATACATAATTTTGCAATAACTATAAGTTATCAAGACGGGATAATGGTCATATCCATACTTGTGGTATTTTCTTTAGGAGGGACGTGTTATATTATATGACTAGTACCGAAGTGATTAGGTACTGTATTTTGATGTGGACCGTCTGGTAATAAAGGTGCTAATAGACGTAGGATTTCTGCTACCTACTTTTATAAATTTGTTATTATATGTTATAGTTTTCTTCTTTGATTTATTATTTAGTATTACTTTTAATAATAATATGCTGTATCTTCCAATACCATGATAAAGCTCTGTTATGAGGTTTTACTTTTTTTTTTTTTTTAAATATATAATATTTTGATGATTATTATTATAATATTAATCATGTTTGATTGTTAATTTTATCTTTTTCTGGGGTGATTTTATACATAATACGATACCATATTTGAAATTTGAGATTTATTCTTAGTACATGAAAATATATATATTTATATATATATATATATATATATATATATATATATATATATATATATATATATATATATATATATATATATTTATTATATGAATAGAAAAAAATAAGAGATAAAAAATTTAATTTAAAATCCATTAACCACCCAATTTTATCTCAAAATAAGAGTATAATAAAATGTAGGAAATATAATAGCAAAAAATATATTTACCGGCGCTGTAATATTTATAGAACAGGATTTCTTGATCGCCAGACTCGTCATTTTATAAAAGTTGAATTTTTTTCTATGGACGTAGATTGTTGTGTATTCAATATTCTATCATAAAAAGAGGTACTGATAGATAAGTGTGTTAACTTTTTGTTTCTTTCTAACTAAAAATAGGTTTCTTGTTATGTTAAAAAAGTCCAGTTACATTATTGCGAACCATTAAGCGTTATTTTTTAACGAAGCATAATAATTCGTAGGCACAAGATATCGATAGAAAAATAAGGTCGAAAAAATATTTTCAACGATACATTCGATTTCTGAAGATGGAAAATACCGAATATTTGAGTTTATTTGTAAAATTGTTTCAGCTTTAACCACATTTCTAATAGCATTTCGCCTTTTTTACCCTAAAACTAATTGAATATATTAATTAAGTACAGTTTTACCGGACTCTTGAGAAAATCTCAAATTATTTATCTTTTGATTGAGTAAGATTGATTTTGTTTATAATTTATGATTTTGATAAAATAGTGAATTTCTCAAGAAGTTGGTTTAAATGCGTCAATGCTGCCCTCACCTACCATCTGATAATGGACTACTTTGCGATTTTGAGCAAGCAGCGTCACTTATTTTGATAGCCATTGACAGTAGACCTCTCGAAATTGCACTGCACTCTGAATTTGTTTTGCTTCTGTACTATCATTTTCGACGGTTAAAAATTAGTTTACTTTAGAGTTCTGTTTAACTTAATAAGTTATTTAAGTTCTGCCGTATTACCAGTATACGTGTAAGTACGTTCCGCATACGCTTAAGGTGCTCAAAAGGGATCGCCAAGCCATTGTTAGATAAAATCGATGAAATGAGCATATATTAAAAATCATCGTGGTCCGGTAGATATATATAGCTCTCCGGACCACGATTTTTAATGTATACTGATGAAATTATATTAGGCGATCTTAGAATAAAAGTACATGAGGCGAGTGGGACTGTAAGTATCTCAGGTAAGTTGGTCCATGAAAATTTGCCTAACCGCTGATCCTTTCAAAGGAATGCATGGTGATGTTCAGCCGCAACCAGAACAGTGAGTTTCTCTGGGTGAACGTGCACTAAAGAAGACAAAAATTGAATTTTCAAGAAAATTGATATGCGCACAAGAATTTGAATTTATGACGTTGCTAGTTCTTTCTGAAGGTTTTACATATATTTGAAGAATACAATATAATTCACAAATCAAAGTAATATTTTCCTTCAAATATTCCTTGTTAAATTTTCTTGGTACAATTTTTGAATATTCTATAATATAAACATTGTAATATGAGGAAACTTTTATAAATATATTTAATATTAAAATAACGTTGAAAGAAAAATCGAGAAAATGAAACAAAATGTAATTATTTATTAATATATAAATACTAATATAACAAGCTAATAAAATAACAACAAAGTTATAGTTCTTATAAATTATTAGTATATTTGAAGAGTATTTACTCTCTAATTCATAAATTAACTTAAAATTTCCCTTGTAATTCAAGCTCAAACTTAGCTAAGTTTATTGGTACCATGTTCATCTACTAATAATAAATGTAATATTAATAATTTATATAAACGTTTTTAATCATAAGTATATAATATAATAATAAGGAAAAAAGGAAAATAAAACGATATGTATGATAAGAAATATAATGTATTTATGAATATATAAACATTAAAATAACAAATGAAAGTTATACTTCTATAAAAGTATGCGAAACTCTTTTTCACTCCAACCATGACGTAGTTCTAGTCATACTTTTTTATGTGCTGCCATCCTTGGGCCTAGTCCAGAAGCATCCATTTATGGTATGTTTACAATCACACAATAATATATCTAAACAATTACACACCTTGAACTTAACATATTAACTGCATACACATATAATTGCACTATTCAATCTCCTTCCATATTCCATTACATTGTTTAAAAACCCAAATGCAGCTGTAAAAATTCTCAATACTATTTTCTTTTTGACCTCATTTACACATGATTCAAGAGTTAAACTATAGCATCACTTTTGTCTTGTATCAATGGAATTAATTCTTGCTGAATATCTTTGCGAGTCAATAATTTTAGTCTTTCCAAATTGTCACTGCTTAAATTATCTCGAATTCCATCTAATATAGCATTCATTGGAATTTTAGCTGCTAGTTTAGCTGCAATACTATTTCTGTCAGATTTTAATAGAACGATAACTAAGATATCTTTAAGATAATTTACCTAAGTCATTTTCCCCCATTCCTTTATTGCGTCCGTATTATACCAGCTGAACAATGAGAATTTATTCTAATACTTCTCTGTAGTTTTGAATGTATTTCACTGTTTATGATATTCTTATCAATTTCGGCTAGATTACATTCGAATTTAGAAGTGGATTTAGTTGTTCTTTCAATATTATCTATCCAAACCTCAAACTCTTCAAGTGAGTCAAACTTCAATGTTTCTTGTTCAATTTTGTGTTGAGAATTGACTCTATATGATCAACGACCTGTGATTTTGATGAGGTATGCTCACATAAAGGACATCGAGCCCTATCTATCGGACCTTTTATTTTTAATTTGCAAAATTAAAATATAAATTGAATAGATACATACCTGGATGGTTTTTCCTTTTATGTCTCTTCACATTAGAACTGTATAAAAGTTTTTTGACAATATTTACAAATGAAAGATTTATCAACTGCATTTAATCATTACAAAGGACAAATACACTATAAATAACAAAATTCTCAACCTTACTTATAACATTATAATACTTAATCTAACTTGTAAACTATATAAAGTTATAAAATATATAAATATAATTATTAGTGTTGGGAATTATCGACTGAAATCGACTATCGACTGTTTAGTAATTAACTACTTTTTACTATCGACTGTTTCAGTCGCTATTTTTGGTTTGACTGTTTTTATTACTTTTTACTAGTGATTGTTTTCAGTAGCTATTTTCGGTCGGACTGATTTTGTTAGTATTTACTATCGACTGTTTCAGCCGTATACTTTTAGTTACCCTTTTTGGTTCTACTAGTTTCATTCGACTGATTAACGTTCTGGCTCTGTCATCCTACATAGATTTATATGTAATATATACAGTTTTATGATTTTTTGGTAGTTTGCTTGTAAATAACAATATATTCTATATATTAATATAGCAGTATTTCGGAACGATATTTTTCAAGATTGTTAATGTAATAAGGTAAAATGATTAAAATTGGGAATGATAAATAGTAAATACTTTTGACCAATTGTGGCAAAAATAGGTAATATTTCGATTACTCTCTCGATTTTTGTTAAAACATATTTACGTTCAATAATAAATAAAGCATTTACTTTATTTAAAAAGCTCCAGTAGTTATTGTGCGATCATTTTTAATAATATCATGAATTAGTTTTTTTATGATTAGGTATATGTTAAATTTTGATTTAGTATTTATGGTTATTGGACATCTTTAGTTTTTAGCTTTTGTTTAAGTTCTATCGTATTGTCTATATTTATTATAGTATATTATTTAAAAATAGCAATTAACATATTAAAATACGATAAAATATTTGTGGGGTATTTTTCCATTCCGTAGAAAAATTCGATTCCTTTTTACAGATCTAAGGAAATTATTAATTGCATGTTAATAGTATTCAGTAATAATTTTTTTCCTTTTCTTTTTTAAAGTTAGTACGTGAAAGAATATGTTCATCTCGCTTAATCTACCGTTGGAAAATATAAGCACATGTAAAATTAAATGCTTCTAGCAATTATCTCCGTCCTTTCCTCTTTCGCTATTTATGCAGGAAGGGGTTACGTACATCTTCGTCTGATATCACGGATTGAACAAAACAGGTCGAAGCGTGCATTTTTTATAAGATCTTTATTAGATATGCTTAGTACAATTTTAATTTACAATTAATTTATTACTATTTGTTCTATGTACTTGGATTAATTAACAAGCAGACGAGTACAGAATACATTAATATGTATTCCTCAATTACAAAATGATAATATCTTATAGCTATAGTATACACTAAATGTATACACTTTATATAAGTTGGTATGGTTTTGTTCGCTTCAATTACCTGACATCCTGCACGCTGTCCAGCAGTTATATTGCTTCCACGTTAGTATGATATAGTAATCTTCTTTCGTGTTTCAAGGCGAACTCTTGGATAATTTCGCAAATTCAATTGATTTCCAGGTCATCGTGCAGTTCTTCGTTGGTTACATAGCGATAGGCATTGGTAATCAATCGAAGAACCTTATTTTGACAGCGTTGTGAACCGTGCATTTGACTGAAAATAGTAATTACTAAATTCAGTTGCTAGTGTTTTGACTATCGACTGTTTTGCGACTATTGACTGTTTCAACTATTTTCACTCGATAGTTTGCAACGCTAATAATTAATATAATAATACAAATAATAAAATCAGATATCAGATACAAGCAATTAAGTGATTCTAGAGCTGAAGTAGTTCGTTGGCCTCTCGATTGCTTGTAAATGGCAACACCCGAAAATTAAGCGAAAATTGCCGAAGCTTACCTAATTCCGACTGCGATCGTCCAAAGTTGTGTTTATCGTTCGGCCACAGTTTTTTGGGATGCACGCGCATGTGTTATCCATATCGATTATCTTCAAAATAGTTAATTGATCATTGATAAATATTATTAATAGCTTTTGGATAAAACTCCATACTACTAAATGATTTATTTAATATATTTTCCAGCACATCCAGGAATTTGGAAATTTGGTCGAATGAAAAAATCATCACTAAAACAAACGTCTACCTTGAGTGCGTTGAGAAAACCTATTTTAGAAAAAACCGTTTTTGAAAATTTAAAGGAAATTATGATGCAAAATAAAACGCTTTTTGCCGAACAGTTTATTCAAATTCATTCATTTGCAAGAATTAACTCAAAAAGTTACTAAGTTATCAAAGTGCCCTAGAATATCAATGAAGGTAAGTAATGTCTGACATTTATTATTTCGAAATACTTAATTTATTCGCAAAATTCATTAATTAAATTTGCAATTGCCTTTGTAATATATATATATATATATATATATATATATATATATATATATATATATATATATATATATATATATATATGTTATTTAATACATTTTTTCCATAAAAATCCAAATGTTTCCGATATAATGGAAATGAGGCGAAAAGCGATTGTGAAATAAACCTATATCCTATTTCTCGACCAAACATAAACAGAAACACAGGTAGTGTTTGTCAAAGTTTTCATAAGACACGTTTAAAGCTGAAAACTTACGTTCGCAAAGTTCCCAAGTCGAGAATAACAAAACTGTCTCACACGACAAAGCTTTATTAGGCCCTGGCTTTGTTGCCAAGCCAAAGTTCCTCTATTTGAGGAGAGTATTTTGTTTTATATCCTCGGGGAGCAATCGAACGCCGTCACAGAAGAGTCATTTTGTATTCTACTACAATAAAAACTTGATTGAGATTTTCACTTTATTTTTATTTTGTGTACGGCGGTGCAAGCGACCCTGAGCATCAAAATTTTACTGCGGCGCCCCTTCAGGAAATAAGACTGCTGCATTAGTTTAAATTTCAGGATTAAACCTACGCTCTATTTTATAACAAAACTAATGGCCAGTTCTATTTTCCTAGTTTCTATAAAAGATGTATAATATTTAAAATATTATAAATTATTACGGTTTGTACTTATTACTGAGAAATACAAATTATATAGCAGGTCAATTGAAAAGTTCCCGGCCTACCATAGTAGACATACTTTTTTTGCCAAATTATTTTTTTTTATTCAACACAATTCCCTTCAAGGGTGATACATTGATTATAGTGACCCTCGAACGTTTCAATACTATTTTTGTAGTACGATTTGTCCTTTGCTTCAAAATAGGCCTCAGTTTCCGCGATTACCTCTTCATTCGACGAAAATGTCTTCCCAGCGAGCATTCTTTTGAGATTTGAGAACAGGAAATACTCGCTGGGGCCAGATTTGGAGAATACGGTGGATGAGGAAGCAATTCGAAGCTCAATTCATGGATTTTTGCCATCCTTTTCACTGACATGTGACATGGTGCGTTGTCTTGGTGAAGCAATACTTTTTTCAAATGCGGCTGTTTTTCGTCCTTTAAACGGTCATAACGTTGTGTAGTCGCTGCTGATGGTCCTTCCTTCCCCAAGGTAGTCAACTGTTGCCTTTTCCCACGCTTTGGAGCTGAGTAATCGTGTGCAGTTCACTCAGATGACTGTCGATTGGACTTCAGAGTAAAATGCTGGAGCCATGTTTCATCCATTATCACATATCGACTCAAAAACTCGGATTTATTACGTTTGATCATCTTCAAACACTGCTCCGAATCATCAACTCGGCCACTTTGCACGGAGCTTTCTCATACCCAAATATTGTAAATGTTAGAGAAGCTATAGCATGCCATAATATTTATTACATAGGCCATCAATACCGCAGCAAGTATGATACTTCTCGTTTGCTTTTATTTCAATCTCATTCATTTAATTGTAAAAATTATGGAATCAGATTAGTTTGGAGACATGCTAAAGTAACAGAAGGTCATTATAAATTGTCGTATGTCAAAATTCTGAAGGCAGTTTTGCAAATTCGAGCAAACACTGTCTAGCGTTCGAGCTTTGAAACATTGAGGAAACACGGTTATTGAAAGTTGTTCTGGAATTAACAATCATATATAAACATTTGCATAATAAAACCTACGTATATGTTTTTATATAAATATCTCCATTTTTGTATAACTGAAGCAATATATATATATTTAATTTAAATCGTTCGTTGGTTATTTTAATAGCTTATATTAAGGGCTTAACTGTTATGATTGTTTTGATTCAAAATATTAATCTATACGTGAGCAGTGATGAGAAATTAAAGTAACTAACAGAATAAAGTCCAGCGGATTCTTGCGCAAGTTCCTTGAATAATATTCGTAACTACGAGTTGTTGAACAACATCATTAATTTGTTTATTGTTTCAATTATTGCATTTACAAATATAATTTCATTAAAATGTGAAAAAGTGAAATTATTATTACCGCTACAATATTTCTTTCTCAGCTAGATTTGTGAACATTACCTTTCAAAAATCATATGTCTCTTGAGAATTTTTAATAGCAACCTCCCTTATATTATTATCGCAACCATATAGTATATGTATTATTTGAGGCGGCTTTCTAATGGGCTGTCTAAATAATTTCTATGGGTTTGGTCTGTTTTCGAATAAATAAAACGCCGTCTTTCATATTGTGTTTTTCATAACTGCATAGTCGGTAGCATTCCGAGGAAATAATAAGGTTATTTAGTTTTGAATTCATTCAATTAACCTGAATAAAATTCATTATCAAGGAAAGAACACAGATTGGCTTTTGATTGCCAATCGTTTCAGATGAAGCTCTAAGGTTACAAACGGTGGATTGAAGGTACTCAAAGACCCTTAGCCATAAACTTAAAAAACATTGAAAGTTTGAAAAATTCCTATAGACCGTGGATTCCTATAGACGGTTCTGTGAATTACCATGTTAATTCAGGATATAGGACTTCAAAATCGGACTAAAGTTGCTGTGAACTAACCTAGTTTATTGGAATTTGTACAGAAAATGGCAGTTTAAGCTGAACGGCCACCAAAAGCGAACTGCTGTAGTTTAGTTTGCTATTTCAAAGACCTTTGAAGACAAATTGGCAGTGCGTACATCCCTGTGGCTATTTTCTTGGGGAGGGAGGTATTACATTAGTTCAACCAGTAACCTGTTCTTTTCATAAAATAGTATTTTAAAGTAAAATACAGGTTTTTGTATTTTAAACCCCTTCGTGTTTCATAACTAATGTATATGTGAAAGATGTATATATGACCATTTCAAAGAATATTTTCAGGAGTTTCGGGATATATGAACAAAATGATATTATATTTTAACTGCATTTTTACAAATCGCTTGTATAATGATTTTTAATAACTTTAAAACACTATTTATTCAATTTCTTCTGTACCAAACCCTTATTTTTGTGTTTAAATATGCTAAAGTGTTTAAAACCAACCCATGCATGTTATTTCCTACTAAGAATAATAGAAGATAATATGAAAGTCTGCAGAAAACTAATTACCTAAAACAGAGTTAGTTCAATTCAATAATTTAATGTAATAACCAGTAAAACAATTTAATTCAAAACGTTTCCTATTGGAAAAATATAACTTTTCTGTGACTTGACATTCATGGATTGTTTAATTGAATACTTAAACATATTAAATTAGTTGTATCTCAAGCTAATAAAATAATCAAACAAAATTATAAAATTTGAGTTTTGTACTAATTATTTTATTATATTTATTAGTTTAATTTATATCAATGAAACACATTCCTGAGGCTGAGATTAAGCAACCTTCAGTTAAAAAATTAACGATAACAACCGACAATGTTAATTTAATCTACTATAACCTTGAACTGTCTAGCAATGTGTTTGATCTAAAAACTATAAAGCAAATGAGTTTTTACGTCAGCTTTTAAATTTTAAATTTAATGTTTGGTATTGATCGGGCAACTTTGAGTATGTAAGGCCTTTATAGCCTATATAGTAATTTTATATAATTTTAATGAATATTTTAATACTGTTATCATCCTCTAAAATTATTTAGTTTAGATTATTCACACTTGTGTAGGAATGTTCGTCTGGTTGGTAGGTCAGAATGTGTAACTGTCGATGCGAATGTTTGTCCGAACATTCACTACTATTTGTGGAAGGAATTTTCGCGAGAACTAAAAACACTAGTTGAAGAAATACTTGTTTATTTCGATTTAAACTGATACATATGGTCGACGGGAGAACGGTCAGGATATTGGGTTAGGTAAAGGGAGTACGGTAACGCTGTGTACGGTTACAAGGGGATAGAGAAAAGAAAAGAGAGCGTCGTCGTGGTGGTCTTTTATAGCTACATTACTCCCCTCCTAATCGAGCTGCCGTGTAACGTACCTCTATGTGGTGCAGGTTCCGGAGTGCACCCTCAATTACGCAATGAATCGCCTAGGGAGTGATTATGAGATGGGGATCCAAAATTGAGCGAGGAGTTTTACGGAATCAGCTGCCATCTAAGTTGCAAGAAGTCGTTCGTCTTGGGGCGTTCCGATTTGCTTGAGGGTACCTATAAGTGTGGTGCCTTACGTGTCTCGTTTCAAAATGTAAGGGTGTTGATCTTATGTATGATGGGTTTCTGTGGTTTTCGTCCATCGTGTTAATCTCGTGGGATAACGTCGACTATGTGATGTTATATGTTATGGCTTGGTGATTGGAGGTAAGACAAAATGAAATAGTGTTGTTTACATTTTGTGACCGTTATTTATTGAAGTAATATAAAAATGTGAAAAATACAAGTGATAAATGAATCGGCACTTGGTTTACCTGTTGACGGATGCTTGGGCAGTCGATGGTGGCACGTCTAAACCAAACGATGGTCGGTTACTGAATGATCCAAAGTACCCTTCAATAATCTTCCAGATGAACGTCTCGGGGTTGCCAGCTATTCATTATCGTGTTCCAGTTAGCGCTGCCGGCACCCTCCAGTGTTCAGCATCTGGAATTATATTTCCGTGTATTTTATAGACCGTTATTCCACGATGTAAAATTCGACATGCATCAAGGTCGGTACATTTGTTTAACCACCCATTGGTTTTATGTCTTTGTCATTTATATATATATATTTTATTATATATATTTTATCATTTATATATATATATATATATATATATATATATATATATATATATTTATTTATTTATATATATATATATATATATTTATTTAGATATATATATATATATATATATTTTTATATATATATATATATATATTTATATATATATATTATATATATATATATATATATATTTTATTAACTATATTTAATATATATATATATATTATATATATATTTTATTAAACGTTATTTTAGTTCAAATATCTGGCTGACTCATGAATATAACTCTTAAGTGCCTTGTCAAACTATCAATATATTACCCAGTTCATTTTGTTAATTGCAGTTCATTAAATAGAACTATTTTTGTGATTTTGTTATGTTGAAAATTGAATATTAATCGAGGATAGAGTTTAGAGGACTTTTTAGAGTCTTTTTAAAGGACTGTTTAGAGGATACCGTTTAGAGTAGTTTATGGAATTTTTAAACTATGTATACAACTATAAAATATTTGGTTGATAAATTTGAAAGTTTTTATTAAAAAAATTGTAATTTTTGATTTGTATCAATATTATTCAATAATTATTAAAGAATATTATTCAGATTTTTTAAATGATAATATTTGACGTTAACAATGATTCGAGACATGCGATGAATTGCACCAGATTGCAAATAAGAATGTTAAAATTAACTATTTTGATTATCTTTTTAAATCAATTCAATATATTAATAAATAAATTAAATTAAGTAAGGGAGTTTTCGAGGTGGTAGGAATAAATATATTAGGCTTACAAAATTACTTTGTCTATCAAAGTTTTATTAAGCTAACTTTTGGCAACTTGCAGATGAGATTTGTGATATTAGTTCTTTCAGTAAGTTATTTGTGTGGAATATCTTGAAAAAAAAAACAAGAGTACTTAATGGCGAATACTCTAAAGATCACACATACATAACTTGAGAAGTTTGAGTTAAGACATCTAGCTGAAAAATGAAATTTGTTATATTTTGTTCGCCATTTTATTTATTATACAACGTGTTAAGTAGCTATATTTTGAACTTAAATACGTATTGAAGAATAATTTTAATTTTAAACAAATAATAGGTATGATATGGTATTAATACTATTTCACAAGGTATGTCTATAAAAATGGAAAGAAGCAGAAAACTAAATCAGTAAACACTATATTACCATTCTATACTAATGTAAATCAATAATTTGTTTAAATATCTAGCCTTAGTTTGGAAAATGAATGCGATTTAGTAGCAGGATTAAAAAAAATTATAAGGGACGAAGCTGTTTTTTTTGAGCCGTGTTAATGAAATATAACTCTACATTATGTTGAACTCACTGAAAGTATCAGACTGCAATATCTGTCTATTAAAAACCCAAATAAATAACTTTTTTTAAATTATTTTTTAGATTCCCCTTTTAGGCTTTATTTGAAAAGCTATATTTTGTATGACTTTTTCTTGGGGAATCACCGTAGAGGATATCTGGTCTTACACAGCCTGGTTACTGTCGTCTCTGGAACCATTTTCGCTGTCGGATTTTGTATTCTTGCCTTTTGGAAAATCATAGTTATAAACAATCGCATAAATTTACGATTATACAGGATTCAAACATTACTATTATTACGGCAACTATTGCGTCAGCAAGATTATCGTTCTGTTTTCCTGATAATTATGTACTACATGCGATTTTGTTGAGATTTTATACCAAACTTCAATAGGGAATTCTCTCTAGTGCATGCAGCTGGATCAGGCTTATTTTGTTACTGTTATATTTATTAAAAAATTAACAAAAATCTCTTAAGTCGTAGACTATTAGTATATTAGTATATTATACTAGAGTTATTATGTCATTATTTTCATTAATATATCATATTAGGTGCTTGCATGTGTTTTAATGACTGATACCTCTTAGTGAACATGCGAAGTTTCAATATAAGCAACACTTAAAAAACCTTCGATGTTTTTTGAAACTTTTTTGAGGATAAAATAACAGTTTTTCGTTTATTATTATATATATTAACAAGAAGAAACATATGGTGATGCTTCTCCAATGATTTAAAAGTAGCGATTTTGATGTCAGTGATAAAGAACTGTCTGGAATACGAAAATATTGAGATTTATTAGATGAAAATAAATTGGATCTACTACGACAATCTCAAGTACAAGGAGCCCAGAATGAAGGAATGAATAAATGGTATTCATGACCATAAAGACTTGCCGTGTATATCGTAGAATCAGCGGGGTGTACTAAATCCAAATAGTACTGCAGATGTTAGCGATGTCAGTTGAATACATTTAACGATGTATTGTAGAAAACAAGATTAGTAATATTTCTTATGATTAGTTAATTCAACGTACTCACTATACATAGCGTCTTGCGATTACCACTGACCCAGATGTATACGGTTTCAAAATGCCAACGAGGTACGAACATGGATCAATGTTTAGGGTTATATGGCTGGCTGAATGGAGGTAAAACTAAATGAAAGGGTGGTTGTATACATGGTGTGACTGTGTGTATACATGTTATTTATTGGCATTGTATAAAAAGGAAAAAATACAAATACATCAAGGGGATCCGCGCTTGATTTACCTGTAGACGAGGCTTGAGCAGACGATGATGGCATATCTAAACCGAACGATGGTCAGACACTGAATGATTGAAAGTACCCTTCAATAATCGCCCAGGTAAACGTCTCGGGGTTTCCAGATATTCGTTATCGTGTATTAGTTGGTGCTACTGGCACCCCGCAAAAACGAACATGGAAATGTTGAAAACGGTAACATTCACGATTATACTTCTGGGCATCCTGCAGACCGCCTTTCCACGATGTAAGACTCGACATGCATCAAGATCGCTACAAATGATTCGATCTTCACCAAACATAGAACACGCTATTGCCATGTTGTCAGAAAGGTAGGAAAAAGTTCTAAAATAAAGAAAACTATTTTTATTAATATTAAGTGTAGTCGTGAGTTTAAATATCTCTCACAAGTTTTTCAAGGTAAAGTATTGACCAGTCTTGGGTAAATGGGTTTTCTTTTTATTGTTACATATTCTTGATTTGCTAGTAGGTAGGTCGAATTGTAGACAAGATTTGTGGTTCCGAACCCACATTAAGCAGTAACTCCGTTTTAGATATAATCTACTTGATAAAATGGAGATAAAAAAAAAACACCGCCTGTAAAAGAATAACCTTTTAGCTCATACGTAATTTGATGCAACATACGATGTTAAATTAATGTTATATGAATGCTTGATCACGAAAAAGGCAAGTTCGGATATTCGAATCCCTTCAAGACAATTTACCAATGTAGATAGCAAACAAACCCTATTAAAAACGTCTCGCCCAGCATCGCAGATTCTCCTCGTAATATCTTCCATCCGGCTTGATAGCGTCCCGCCTTAATGCTACATTTTACGGATTGTTGCAGTTACGCCCCAATATTTGTGTTGCCATCAGAATATTGTTCACTAAAGTTTCATTATCAAACACAAACTCACTGAAAATGTAAAGCCCTTTATTATAACTATATTTACCATTCGAAGCGAAAGTTTTCTCTCTCCGAGATTAAATGTTCAGACGTTTTATTTTGTGCATCCGTTAAACAAATAAATATGCTCAGTCGTTGGGAACTTGTTTTCGGATCCGTTTTAGAAGCTCCCCGTTTACACAACGTGCCAAATGCCAGTATTCGGTTTAATTTGCTCACGGGCCGTAGTTGCGCGAGTGTCGATACTCCATGTTTGACATTATATTTTTGGATACCTTTCGATTTAAACGTGGAATGGTGTTCGTATGCGTATTTGAGCCTTGTGATTAGTTTGGTTTCCTGAGTATTTGAAAAATATTATTGTTATATGTCGTCATAATATTTTAGTCATATTCTAGCTCAAAAAAGGTATTGAAATGTCACTTTCGAGTGGATCTTGTATCACTCTCACCGCCGTAAGATGCAACAAATTTAGTGTACTTATTTATTTGTTCATACTCTTGGCGTGAAAAAGTATTTTTATAAAGGTTTTAAACTTATTGCCATTACTTGATCCTGTACATATTAACTATCTTACATTTTAATTAACGCTTTTCTTTGATTTTGTGTAAAATACATTTTACTCTACAACTATGCAATATCCAATGGTTTGATTCTTTTTAGACCACATCCTAGTAAAGTTCTACTAATAAAGAAATCGGTTAACATGGGAATGTAATCTCGAATAAGTAACCATTTCTACAGTACTTAGACTACGTACTTACGACGTACTTAGACTTCTTACACTACGTACTACTGTCTATGATACTTATATATTACTCTTATAAGTGGACTTAAAATTTGTTTGCATATCTGCAGCTATATGTAGAGATAAGATTTCGTTAATAACATTCTAATACATTTCCTTATATTTAAATTCAAAGTTTTTTCCCTCTACATACCCACTGTAATGGAATTTATCATAAATAATATATTTTTGTCATCGTTATTATTGTAGTATGATGAGATGAAGACGTGAGAGATGATGAGATGGTTATTATTTATGTATGTGCACTTAACATTCACTGACTTTCGTTATACATGTTTAGAGAAATACGAAATTTAAATAGTTTTACAAAAAGATGAGCCATATTTATGCATTCTAATGTGCATTGCTAGTGTAGAGTTCCTTAGGGTATTCTGAACCAGTTGTTTATTGTCATTCCAAAACCTCTATTATTACTACTACAAGCATATGAGGTCAAGATATATTTCTAGAATATTTAAATTCCAACATGATAGAAGAAACAAAGGAAAATATTAATGAAATGAAATGTACAAAGGCCTTTAGAAACTGTTTCTCTTGTTGAAAATAATTCAATAGAGTTGCCTAGAATAATACTGAGAGTATTTCGTTCTTAATTTTCATAACTGGCATGACTGGGTCAGCTACTAGACTAAGCAACAGTAACTGAAAGTGTAAAAAATGTAAATTAAAAATAAATTCGTGGATTTTCGTACAGGTTAAAATCCATAACGAAAATAAGTTTATTGTTGCAATTTTATTTTGATAATCCATAAGATCATATAAGTTTTTTTATTATTTAATTATTACATTGTTACTAGTCGTTTTCGACTAATCTACAATTTGTCTTTATGATAAATTAAATCTAAGAATAAAACTAGAAGGACCCATCGGTCCTATCTCAGCCTCTGGTGAAATAATGTTTATATATTTTACTGTTATATTTTTTATTACATGCACCTCACTACACAACACTACACAAGATCAGATGGTTTGATTCTTTTGAGTATGTGTCCTCTTCTGGTGGTATCCAAAAGCTGCAATACTTCAATATTCTCATAAGAATGGAGTCTTTCCCCGTGCCCCCTTGCAATTCTCTTGATTTCTTGACTGACTGTGGGTATCTGAAGGTCTCGATAGAGGTAAACAGTCCTATACTATTTGGGTGCGCCCACAATATCTCTCAGGACTTTGTTCTGAAAAATTTGTATTTTATTTATGTTACTCTTTGCAGAACATCCATATAATTGAGCTCCGTATGTCCATAGAGGTTTCAATATTTGCTTACATTATAGCAATTTATTCCAATTAGCAAGTACATTTTTCTATATTTCAATTTCAATTCTTTTCTTTTCTTCTTTATATGTTCCTTCCAGCGCAGTTTTGCATATATTCATTCCGAGATATTTAGCTTTATTGCTATATGGAATGAGAGTATTATTTAATATTATTGGTGCTTGTACGGTCTGTGTATAGGTGAACTGCACATGTACAGATTTAGTTTCATTAATTTTTATTTTCCAAGCTTGTGTCCAATTATTTATATTGTCACTTGCCTGTTATAATTTTCGTGAGCCTCCTTCACTATTGTCTCCGTCAGCTATAATCGCAGTATCATCAGCAAATGTAGCCATCGTAATATTCTCCATTTGTAGTATATCACAAGTGTAGAGTAAATAAAGTATTGGTCCTAGTACACTTCCTTGTGGTATACCTGCTTTAGCTTCTTTTATTATAGAGTAAGCTTCTTCTGGTTTGACTCTAAACATTCTGGTTGTAATGTACTATTTTAATAGTTCGGTGTGTTGTTTTGGTAACCTTTTCTGTAGCTTATGAACAATTCCTTCATGCCAAACCTTATCGAAGGCTTGTGCTATTTCTAAGAATATAGCTGAGCATACTTTTTTACTTTTGTAGGCTTTTTCAATAATATCTGCTATTCTAGATCATATAAGTGATTGAACAGAGTCTCTTAAAACTTGGTTTAATTTCGTTGAGATAAAATTTTCAACACTATAAAAAATCACACTTTTTAATTTAAAATATTGAATTGTTATTCACTGGTCTCTTTAGTTTTTAATGCGTACTTTTATCAGTAATTATTTAGATAATCACACATAAACATGGAGACTAATTGGATATTTGTAGTCACTTTATTGCACACATTAAATATACTGTGAAATTAAAGTAATAGATCGTAAAAGTAATTTCCACATCCGGTTTTTCCATAAAATCAATTTGTTAGAATTGATGATCTGCAGTTGGTAGTGCTAATAAGACACCTAATAAGTGAAAATGTATCGTCGTGTCTGCAATAGTTGACAATTTTGTTAAATTAATTCTAATACATATTTAAATGTTATCAAAAATATTCTATGGTATAACATATTCTCAAAATGACCATGAAATTTTATTGCAAAATATACAGTGATATTTCAAATGTTACTTGAATTTGAAGTAATAAGTCAAGCGGTCTTACATTTTGTTTACAGATATCTTATTTTTTAAATTATCTAATAAACTAAATCTGTCAGTGGCGTTGTATATATTGGTAAGGAACAAACGGATGTTTGCAGAACTATTAAAGTCTTTCGAATGTTTGATAAAACATATATCGAATTATTAAAAAATGTCATCCGGCATATTATCGGCATATATTGTCGAAACAGTAATAAATAAGCTTATGAAATTTGTTAAGTTTGCAGCGTTTCATAATTTTCTATTCAACGTGTTCTGTATTACTTTAATGTGCTGCAAGAATTGCCGTATAATACATCTCTTTATGTTTATACCTGGTAGAATAAAAGAGACGACTCATGTTATAAATAACGTTGAATATATTGCTAATTGTAGCTTGTAAAAATGTAAAACTCGTTTGATATAATTATCATCTGGTCTTGAAAAGTAGATATAATGTATTAACATCATTTTTATATTTTGTCTTTCATCTAAGACATAAAAAACATATTAAAAATTCGAGTAAAGTTAAATTGCAATTGCAATAGCCATGAGCAATGGCTCTATTCTCTAGCAATATATTAAAAACATAGTAAAGGATTCCTGTCTTTTATTGTTGGTGGGTCTTGGGTCTACGGTCTCAATCATAAATAAAAACAAGACACAAATAAATGTTATTGAACTCAACTCTTGTAACGAATTTACATTCAAATAATGGTTAATAAAATGTGAGTTATCTGGCATGAGGTATAAAATATAAATTCAGAGCAGAAAAATAATTTTCCATAAACGTAACCCATCACAATGTAAAAGTTGCTGTAGAGGAGAATATTGCAGAGATTGCTGAAAACTACAACCTTTATGGGATCCATAAATTGGAGGATATATTTCCGAGGAGATATTTCCGTCCAAATCCAACACTGTTTCTAATAGGCCACTACTAACAGTGACAGTATACAATACTAATGAATTAGATAATCATTAATATGGATGTTAGTGATGGTCTTTCTATACGAAGTTTTAAAGTTGTTCGCATTAGCGTGTTCACATTATAAACGGATAGGAACAAAATTTTATAATCCAGCTAGACTTATCAATGTTGTATTTTTTTTAAGTCAGTCAATTACAACTTCTGCACCAAATGACATTTTTATATGATAATATACATTCTCAGTATTGGTTGATAATTTCACTGAAAGTACTACTGAGATTGATATAGTCCAGAAAATAAAGGATCCAATAAAGTGCTTATGATATAAGGTGAAAAATATATATAAATCTCTCTATATAAGAGGTGAAGAATAGGTGGAAAATTAGCGGACTGGAAGAAAATTACACGGAAGAACAAGATAATTCAAAAAAGTGAATTCTCCAAAAGGCTCCTTGAATACAACTGAAATATTCAGAAAATGGAAATGGTTAAAACATACTTTAACGCCTGAAGAAAAATAGAAAACTGTAGAATCCTGTAAGGAAGCAAGCCCTTTTCTTTTCTAAAACGTAAGAATATTTTATAATGACATTTTTCAGAGATCTATATAGTAACCGTAGATCTATATTAGAGTAGCGGCTATATGTATTATATACTTCCACTATATATGTGTATATAAAAAATTACCTCTCACGTTGTTTATCCACGATGGAGTCCTTAACTACTAAACTTACAAATTATTTGAGTATATTATAAGTTTGAGTTGAAATTCTTTCCTCGAGTCCATAATACTTTAATAGGTCGTGATGTAAATTAACTTATCGGCCGGATTGAGTAAGTATCCAATAGATGGCGGTATGTTTAAGTTTATACAATATGCAACACAAAAAATAGCGGAATAGTGTTGCGAAGTTCAATCATAATTTGGGATGAGTGCACAATGGCTTACAAATAGTCATTTCAAACATTGCACAGAACTATGTAAGATAGGAACGGCAACGATACAATTTTCAGAGGCGCTATCTTGCTACTGGCTCAGTAATTAGGCCCTTTTAGCAGCCAAAAATTATGGTCTTAACAAAATTGACCCCCAGACACTAATGCAAATGTTCCAATTGAATTTTTAAAATCTCTAAATATACCCGAAATGATATCACATAACCTTTGGTTGAAGATTGGTTCACCAATTATTCTTCTGCGTAATTTGAATTCACGTCGATTATGTAACGGTACAGGTTTGGTCATCAAAAATATTAATGGAAATATTCTTGAAACAATTTTAGCTGGAGATTTTAAAGGAGAAGTCGTCCTTTTGCCACGTATTTCAATGATACCTCCAGAATCTACAATACCCTTCAGAAGGCTACAGTTTCTCATTTATATATATAGACCTTGTAGCAATATTGTAGACAATTGCTTCTATGGTGTGTTGGTTAAAGCGTTTAGTGTCCAAACGGAGATCGCGGGTTCGATTCCCGGCAATACCTTTTTGTTGTCGTTTACTTAGAACATTTGTCAAAGCACCTAGGCTAGTTAGCGAAACGCGGGGCCTGAAGCGCTCCCTATTTTTAGTCATTGTTTCTTTATTCCCATTTTCCCCATACCATTATTAGGCCTACCCATTGTAATATTAAATAAAATAATTGCAGAATTTATTGAGTAAATATCTAACACTAAAATGAGAGAAATAAAATATATTTAACAAAAAGATTGAACCGACTTAAAAAATAAACAAGGAACACAATAAAAAACTAAAAAATAATAAAATTTAGATTTTTAACTCAAAAAAATATTTTAAAATAAAATTTGTGATCAGTTGGTAGTAGTTAAAATAATATTGTAAATAGATAAATAGGTTTAGGTAGGTATTAAGCTAAATTATATGTATATAGTATAATGTATAGTACGTGTAGTAGATAGGTTAAATAAGGTTTTTGTTTATTTTAATTTAGTTGTTACAACGATTATTATAAAATTTATTTTAAAAAATTTTTTTGTGTTAAAAATCTAAATTTGATAATTTTTTCGTTTTTTTTGTTAAAAATATTTTTGTTAGTTAGAGACAGGTTAATCAAGAATATTGTGCACCTATTAGTGTTGACTTAGATTAAAATTCAAAATGTTTACAATTCAAAATAATAAATATTATTAATGAAAATAAAGGATTACTTACCCTACCTACCTCATTTAAAAAATTAAATGTTACATGTTATCAACTAACGGTATTTAAAATAGATTAATAAAATATAATATTCAACATGTTATGTTGATTTGTTCGGAATTAACTTAACATTTTTTGTCAATACCAATCCCGTGGACTTTAATACCTGATATAATGTTTTCGTCTTTACTCGTAAATAACAATTTTACTGCTATTGAATATTCTGCTATTATATAATTTAACGTACACCTTAACCACAACGCGTGGGTAGATCTGCTGGTATATTATAAATTTGGCTATGCACTTTGAAAAATTAAAAATAAAAAGGCAGAGAAAATCCTGGCTCGTATTTAACGTCCTTTTCCCGTAGACAGCTTAATGACCATGAAGACCCATTGTGAGGCCCGCACGCGACTGTTAATGCATTGTATAAATGGAGCTTGACCATCTTCTATATCCCATACGTAATGCGGAGACTAATGGTCATCTTTGAGTGCAGAATCGTGTCGCTAGTAAAGAATTGGAGTGTCTATGGAGGACCAAGTCCATTATGTACGTATACAGAGCGAATGTTTGAGGTTATACGTAAATAATGTTCCTTTGTTTTTATTGTTGGGAACGAATAATGACTTAATTTAATTAATTAATGTACACATAAAGTTGGCTTCTAATTGGTTGGAAAGAAATTGTAGCTATATATTGAAATAATGATTTATCTAATTTTATATATCATAAAAGAGTAATTGCAATAGTAAATTTTATTCGTGTATTTATGTTATTTTGTATGTTTAAATTCAAATATTTTTATGTAATTCTAGTGTAAATATTTCTAACCTAATTTTTTCGGAAATAATGTTCTTCGGATACAAAATATTTGAACTAGCGTTATGCCTAGTTCGCGTTGATTTCTATTTCAGGAAATAGTTTTAGAACATTCTTGGATTCGGTTTTAATACCCTCATAACTATATATTTGAGGCATGTTTCCAGATTAGGAAATAGAGATTTTCAGAAGTTCGATGGAGAAAAATTGGGCGGCAAGCAGGTTGGCTGCAAAATGATATCCCTTGAATTTTTTATGAAAAAGTTACGATAGGTGTCCCATAAAAAAGATTGCTGAATAAATTTTCGCAAGCCAGAATTTGTACGCTTTATTATTTATATATTAGAGTATTATATTTACCTAAGATGACACTTTATCCAATTAAAAAGGGATATCTTTGTATAGTCTATATATATATATATATATATATGAAAATGACATGGATCAAATATTCCTAATTTCAACGCCTTTTTTGAATAAGCATTTGTTTTTAGTCTCTTTCACCCACTTTAAGAAGAAAAATCGCATTTATTTCGCTAAAAGAGCTCCAAACACTTCTTCTGTATTCTCGTTTATAATATTGCAGTATTTCTAAATTATTAAATTCATCAATTTTTGAATGTAGAACCAAAATAAAGTACGATTTATGAAGATTCTTCACATTCCATTAGAGCACTTGAAAGATGAACTGAAAAATTTGACATTAGTCGAGAATCCATTGAAATGACCAACTATAAAATACGTTTAAGACTACAAGATCATATTTTTCTTATTGAAGTAGAACTTTTTTTGAACAACTTAGTGTATTTTCTACGAAAAATAAGACAGGAAAAATATGTGTAACAAGTCAGTCAAAATATGAAACAATGGAGAACCACAATAATAAAAAGCTATAGGAAAACCGTTTTAGTCTCCGTTATCTTTATGTTGAATATATAAAGAATATATGAAAATAGATAAAAAAACAAAAGAAAATAAGTATTTACGTATCTTATCGGTTTTCCGCTCTCAGCGAAATCGGCACGTATTCACGTTAAATGATTATGTTTTATCGATAAGAATCATTATGACTCCCGTATTATCAACTTTTTGTATAATATAATAACTTTTAGTTCACTTTGTAGTAAAAAAAAACAAAAAAGGGCTTATTTTAAATAAAAATACAAATGATTACTGACGATGAAAATCGGATCATGTACAACATTAATGTGAAAATAAAATTGTGGTTGAAGCCCGGAGAAGCTTCACAAATATTTACAAAGCCCTAATTGATTTAAATGATGGTGTTGTATTTAAATGATGAGGTTTGATTGTATTGAAAGGAAATCATAATTTGTTCGTACTGATAAAATCATTAACTCTACTCTAAAAACTTAGGGAATAGTTAACCGATAACGTACATTTTTAATACAACATGCATTCGAATGTTGTGATTTTTCAGTAACAAATTTTTAACCTTTCTAAAAAAGTTTCTTAATAATTTCTAGAGTACCTGTCTAGAAATTAGGTCTGTCCAAAATACAACTTTCAATTGCTTCTTTAATCTGCTATAGTGGAAAGAATTGCGTACAGTTTTCAATTTCAGTTTTTCCCCCTTTTCTTAATGCTTTGCGATCTCACATATTTTTCTTAATGCTTTTGAGTACTTTTCCACCAATGATTTCTATTTATTGCGAGTGCTCCATGTAATTGCAAATAAACCTGAGGAATAATTCACTTTAGCGAATAATCGAGGGAATGGAACAGAACAACCACCACAGAAAAACAACAAAGTCAGATGTGACTACAAATAGTTAATAACATTTCAAACCACACCACGGCGGACAATCTCTATATCTTCGCAGACAATAGAAAGACAAAACACACTTCCTTCATATTTCCACACATATTTTCCTAAACATTACGAAATTAAATATTTTAGAAGCCAATCAGCCAATCAGCAATGAGCGGTGTAAGTAACATAGAATAAACCAAAAAACACAAGTGTTTTGACATATTATTATATGTTTACAAATATTCTGATAATGTTTCCTCTTCTGTACCATTTTTTTTACCATATTTTCAATAATTCTCTCCAACTTTGTTCCACCTTTCTGGCAACATGGCGACTCCCGATGGAAATAATGATGTCTGTTTGTCAGCGAACATCGGTCTATTATTGTAATTCTTCAGCATATACATCGATCTGTTCATGTGGTAATGAGATGGCATCTGAACATGTAGACTACAGAAGATATATCTGATGAACAGGCGAGATGTGGCAGAACTTCACAATTGATGAGCTGCGGCAATATAATTCCCATTTGCCGCTATCGTAAGATATTGATAGTTTTATTCGGTTTTTGCAGCTAGTAACAGCACACTTTGCTGATACAACCATATACACACCAATATTTTTGGCCATTAATTTAACTGCTTTGAGGATCTTTGCACTTGGAATTATCTTAGTTTATTCATTTTTCATCAATCACAAAACCACACAGAACACCATTACTTCTTTTACCAGGCAAGCAATTAAACTGCGATGATAACATTATTCGAAACGAAATTTTCAATCAGTTCGTATAGTACCCATTTTTAGCCTTTTAAATATTTATATTTATATAGATTTTTATTTATAGCCTCTGAAAATAGTTCATTTATTAGTTACAGATGATTCTATGAGACATTTTAGTCACAGAGACCATAATAACATTCAGCACCTCTACAAAGCTTTGCAATAAAACCACGGTAACTAAATATTTGCTAGTACCAATACTTACCTCCCTAACGCAATTTACCGACAAGAGGGGGCCCCCATTAACTCATTCGTCTTCGAAGTAACTGAATAGAGACTCAATTTATTTATAACTGACTATGTATTGGCTCCAGTAATTTCATTCAGAGTAATCACAAACATTAACCATTAACCTTTGACAACCAGACAAAGTTTATCAACTGATTCAGCGGGCGCATCAGGCAGGATTATATCTCTTTTTAAGTAGAATGAAATGAGTAGTTAAAAGGAATATATATATTATATATATATATATATATATATATATATATATATATATATATATATATATATATATACATATATATATATATATATATATATATATATATATATATATATATATATATATATATATATATACATATATATATATATATATACATATATATATATATATATATATATATATATATATATATATATACATATATATATATATATATATATATATATATATATATATATATAATATATATATTATATATATATATATATATATATATATATATATATATATATATATATATGTATATATATATATATATATGTATATATATATATATATATATATATATATATATATATATATATATGTATATATATATATATATATGTATATATATATATATATATATATATATATATATATATATATGTATATATATATATATATATATGTATATATATATATATATATATATATATATATATATATATATATATAATATATATATTCCTTTTAACTACTCATTTCATTCTACTTAAAAAGAGATATAATCCTGCCTGATGCGCCCGCTGAATCAGTTGATAAACTTTGTCTGGTTGTCAAAGGTTAATGGTTAATGTTTGTGATTACTCTGAATGAAATTACTGGAGCCAATACATAGTCAGTTATAAATAAATTGAGTCTCTATTCAGTTACTTCGAAGACGAATGAGTTAATGGGGGCCCCCTCTTGTCGGTAAATTGCGTTAGGGAGGTAAGTATTGGTACTAGCAAATATTTAGTTACCGTGGTTTTATTGCAAAGCTTTGTAGAGGTGCTGAATGTTATTATGGTCTCTGTGACTAAAATCTCTTATAAAATCATCTGTAACTAATAAATGAACTATTTTCAGAGGCTATAAATAAAAATCTATATAAATATAAATATTTAAAAGGCTAAAAATGGGTACTATACGAACTGATTGAAAATTTCGTTTCGAATAATGTTATCATCGCAGTTTAATTGCTTGCCTGGTAAAAGAAGTAATGGTGTTCTGTGTGGTTTTGTGATTGATGAAAAATGAATAAACTAAGATAATTCCAAGTGCAAAGATCCTGAAAGCAGTTAAATTAATGGACAAAAATATTGGTGTGTATATGGTTGTATCAGCAAAGTGTGCTGTTACTAGCTGCAAAAACCGAATAAAACTATCAATATCTTACGATAGCGGCAAATGGGAATTATATTGCCGCAGTTCATCAATTGTGAAGTTCTGCCACATCTCGCCTGTTCATCAGATATATCTTCTGTAATCTACATGTTCAGATGCCATCTCATTACCACATGAACAGATCGATGTATATGCTGAAGAATTACAATAATAGACCGATGTTCGCTGACAAACAGACATCATTATTTCCATCGGGAGTCGCCATGTTGCCAGAAAGGTGGAACAAAGTTGGAGAGAATTATTGAAAATATGGTAAAAAAAGATGGTACAGAAGAGGAAAAATTATCAGAATATTTGTAAACATATAATAATATGTCAAAACACTTGTGTTTTTTGGTTTATTCTATGTTACTTACACCGCTCATTGCTGATTGGCTGATTGGCTTCTAAAATATTTAATTTCGTAATGTTTAGGAAAATATGTGTGGAAATATGAAGGAAGTGTGTTTTGTCTTTCTATTGTCTGCGAAGATATAGAGATTGTCCGCCGTGGTGTGGTTTGAAATGTTATTAACTATTTGTAGTCACATCTGACTTTGTTGTTTTTCTGTGGTGGTTGTTCTGTTCCATTCCCTCGATTATTCGCTAAAGTGAATTATTCCTCAGGTTTATTTGCAATTACATGGAGCACTCGCAATAAATAGAAATCATTGGTGGAAAAGTACTCAAAAGCATTAAGAAAAATATGTGAGATCGCAAAGCATTAAGAAAAGGGGGAAAAACTGAAATTGAAAACTGTACGCAATTCTTTCCACTATAGCAGATTAAAGAAGCAATTGAAAGTTGTATTTTGGACAGACCTAATTTCTAGACAGGTACTCTAGCAATTATTAAGAAACTTTTTTAGAAAGGTTAAAAATTTGTTACTGAAAAATCACAACATTCGAATGCATGTTGTATTAAAAATGTACGTTATCGGTTAACTATTCCCTAAGTTTTTAGAGTAGAGTTAATGATTTTATCAGTACGAACAAATTATGATTTCCTTTCAATACAATCAAACCTCATCACCATCATTTAAATCAATTAGGGCTTTGTAAATATTTGTGAAGCTTCTTTTTTCCGGGCTTCAACCACAATTTTATTTTCACATTAATGTTGTACATGATCCGATTTTCATCGTCAGTAATCATTTGTATTTTTATTTAAAATAAGCCCTTTTTTGTTTTTTTTTACTACAAGGTGAACTAAAAGTTATTATATTATACAAAAAGTTGATAATACGGGAGTCATAATGATTCTTATCGATAAAACATAATCATTTAACGTGAATACGTGCCGATTTCGCTGAGAGCGGAAAACCGATAAGATACGTAAATACTTATTTTCTTTTGTTTTTTTATCTATTTTCATATATTCTTTATATATTCAACATAAAGATAACGGAGACTAAAACGGTTTTCCTATAGCTTTTTATTATTGTGGTTCTCCATTGTTTCATATTTTGACTGACTTGTTACACATATTTTTCCTGTCTTATTTTTCGTAGAAAATACACTAAGTTGTTCAAAAAAAGTTCTACTTCAATAAGAAAAATATGATCTTGTAGTCTTAAACGTATTTTATAGTTGGTCATTTCAATGGATTCTCGACTAATGTCAAATTTTTCAGTTCATCTTTCAAGTGCTCTAATGGAATGTGAAGAATCTTCATAAATCGTACTTTATTTTGGTTCTACATTCAAAAATTGATGAATTTAATAATTTAGAAATACTGCAATATTATAAACGAGAATACAGAAGAAGTGTTTGGAGCTCTTTTAGCGAAATAAATGCGATTTTTCTTCTTAAAGTGGGTGAAAGAGACTAAAAACAAATGCTTATTCAAAAAAGGCGTTGAAATTAGGAATATTTGATCCATGTCATTTTCGAGGTTGATCTCTGTGCCTTGCATCTGCAAAAGGTCAATTTTACCACAGAAGTCTGTCCAAACCATTTTATTTGCGTCTCCAGATTTGTTTCTCAACCGTGCGTGCTTCTTCTTGCTTTATTGAATCCACTACACTGCCTTGAACCTCAAATGAATCTAGTAAATTATACCGATCTTTTCTACAGCCAGACCATTGATACTTGAAGAAGTTTAAAAATTATCAGGGGAACATGTTTAGGTTACAATGTTAACGGAAGTGAGAATCAGTTATATACAGCACGTTCAATAAAATAGTGAAATTATATGAAGTTCGACGTCAAAACATCGCAATGTTGCATGTGGCAACTTTGAGTTTTAGTTCATCTTGACTTTGACATATAACAATAATGTAATCAAATGTGGTGGTTTTTCAACAACATAGTCCAGCCATTAAAATTGACAATACAACCTGGGCTAGGAATGATAAAGAAGAAGTGGAAGATTTCTCCGTACCCGTCTGAAATATCCGTAACAGAAAAAATAACTTAGTTGACTTTCTTAACACTCCATTTCAAATGGATTTGCAATATCAGAAATTTACTCTTAAGAAAGTAAAATAAACAATACATAAAGAAATCAATTCTAAAAAGCCCCTGGTTTTGACCTATTTAGTGGAGGAATCTTCCTATAAGCCTATCACCTGTGATCGCTAAACTATTCCAAAAACTATACATTAAGAGGAGAGAGATATTAGCAGAGGAGAGAAATATTATTCCAGACCATCAATTTGGCTTCAGTAATAAACACGGAACAATTGAACAAATATATAAATTAATCAACCAAATTAACAAAAACTTAAACGATAAAAAATATTGCTCCGCTGCATTTCTCGATATTTCTCAGGCCTTCGACAAGGTGTGGTAAACTGGACTGTATGTTAAATTGAACAATCTTTTGCCCCATACGCACTTTCAACTGCTGCAATCGTACCTCACAGACAGCCATTTTAGTGTCAGACAGGGTGACGAATACATTGACCTACACCCAATATATTTGGGTGTTCCGCAGGACAGTGTTCTTGACCCATTGTTATATTTATTGTATACAGCTAATCTACCGACCTCAAGAAACACTACTGTTGCAACATATGCTGTGTGACAACATATCGTGTCTTCCATAATTGCCTATAAATTATAATACTAAACAATCACAGTTATTGAATTACGTGTTAATAAAAATTTGAAACTATCTATTTAATAATATTATTAGTTCATAAGCTAACAATATGATCAATATTTTATTTCTTTTTTTTATTACTCTTCGTGAGTCCACAATCTGCCCTATTGACAATAAGTATTTCTTATGTCTATATTATATACACATGGCATGTAGAAAATCACTTCATTAAACAATCTTCTGTATAAAATATTATCTTAATTAATTAGTCTTATTCTAAAGCTTATTGTTGTTGTTAAACGTTTTAGTCTACGCACTTCACTATCACGTCGCATATTTAGCTGATTAGCGAGTACATTGGGATGCACTGACACTCTTTCGAAGTACTTCACACAAACACGTTGAATTACACTCGTTATAGGTTCTAGAGGAATATCGCGTTGTATCACTTTATTTGAAATATAGTACGGAGCATCAACAATGGCACGCAACACCTTATTTTGGAACCGTTGAATGATGGATATATTAGATTTGCTAGCGGTACCCCATAGTTGGATTCCATATGCCCAAATGGGCTTGAGTATACACTCATACAGCAATACCTTGTTATCTAATGATAACTTGGATTTGCGCCCGATGAGCCAATACATTTGATATAATTTTAGTCCCAGTTGTTTCCGTTTAGAGAGTAAGTGCTTCCATTGGCTTTAATACGCTATGTCTGCAACCATAATTGTATTTGCTCCAGGTGGGTTTGTAGGTTTATTGATGGTGTGACTGGATCTTCATGGGATGCTAAGATTGCTGTATCGTCTGCATATGTTGCCACAGTAGTTATATTTATGGTGGGTAGATCAGCCGTATACAGTACATACATAAGATACAGTACTGGACTCAGTACACTACCTTGCGGAACTCCTGAATATATGGGATTTAATTCGGTATGTTCATCGCCTTGATTTACAAAAAAATTTCTATCAGTGAGATACGATTTAAGTAACTGATAGTCCGGATGAGGGAGAAGTTTCTTTAGTTTAACCTGTAAACCCGTATGCCATACTTTGTCAAAAGCCTGAGATATATCTAGAAAAGCAGCCGAACAATATCTTTTGGCATTTAGGTCAGCGTTTATTTTGTTTACAAGTCTGTGCACTTGTTCTATAGTCTCATGATTATTGCGAAACCCAAACTGATGTTCTGGAATAATTTTTATTTTTTCTATTATATAGTTTAGTTTTTTTATGTATAATTTCTCGAAAACTTTCGAGAATATCGGTAATAAACTTATAGGTCGGTAGGAGGTCACATCTTCTGGTATTTATCCTGGTTTAAGAATCATTAATATTTTAGCTACTTTCCAGATACATGATCAATATAAACGTAAAAGAAAAATTAAATAAAAGACTATATACTTTTTCGTTTTTGTCCTTGTAACTGTAACAAAAGAATCGACTTGTTAAAACTATAGGAATAAAACTCTCGCCTGACTTAATAACAATTTTATACATTTTATATTATTTTATGTCGAATGTGCGAGCGTATTTCATATCTATTTAATATATGTGACCCAGTTTAGGATTTATTGATGAAAAGGCTGCAGAATCTTCGACATTTTCGGGATATTTTCAAAGATAGAAATGTATGTGCATTTAATAAAAATCGACATGGCATTAAACCGATTTACAATTCCGTTAAAGTCACGTATTACTGTTGGGAACAATATTTTCGTATGTTTTGTTCATTGGAAAAATGTCAATTTCAGCCCATGTTGAGTCTCCCACGCTTGATTCATTTATTTCAACAAATAATGCTATACCCGCTGTCATGGAAAATGTAATTTTATCAGAACGATATGAACTTTAGAGAGACATTAAATAATAAATGAACTAATCAGCATAGCGTGCTAGTTAACCGATGAAATATAAAGATACTCTTTGATATTCACTTCAATTAATGACGATATATAGCAGCGATATTTTTGTTACAAAGAGACCATATCACATTATTTACTATATCGAGCTGCTCTATTTCTGAATTGTGAATATTATGGTTAAGGTTTGAATCCAAGTGAACATTTCCGTAAGAGAATGAGATTCGATCGTTCATCAATATTCAGAATTTGGCATAATTACTTCTAATTAAAATACGTATTTAAAATAGAAGTATATATTTTTTATTTGTATATTAATTACTTTTTAAAAATTTAATAGTAATTAGCATTTCAGATACTTCAAAACATATTTGAATATTATACTTCAAATTAATATTTAAATTTTTTAGTTTTACTAAAAAAAAATCTCGATAGCTTTTGTAAGCAAAACAGCGATCGTTAAATATGTCAATCTTTGTGTCGACACAACAGAGTTCATTTGTTGCTTGTTAAATGTCAATAATTTCTTTGTTGTTTGTTTATTTATATATCTGAATATGTACCTTTATTTAAGGCAGTTTAAGATCTATTAGCTTACATGAAAGTTATATTTACGACCTATTTAGTAAATCACAGAAAAGGACTTGTAGGGAATTAACGTGGATAAACATAAACACTCGTTCATCTCGAACTCAATCTCCGCGTTCATTTACGAGAAGATTAAAAAGGGTCGAATATCGCCGTAGTTTCAAGCCAATATCAATAATACTCTTAACTAGGTGATCATAGGTTATAAAAACGTTAGCTGTGTTTGAACGTTGCGAGGATTTTACATTTTTATTTACTAGTGCAGGTCTCCATCTAAGAAAGAAAGCCACACTTAAGTATCCTTCCCTCTCCAGAAATACTAGCGAATCAGGTGGTAGAAAAGAGTAAAAAATCCAACATTTTCTCGTTGATAGAACTAGAATACTTGGGGCAATTTGTTGTAGTAATTAAAACTAACTGTAACAATTTTAGGTTATATTCAGATCAACAATTGTTACTATATAAATCTTAATGCCTACGTTAATTTCTGTTTGAACCAGATTAGATTGGCTGAATTGGCTGGTCATTGCATCACAACTAAAAGAGAATTTAGAATTTTTTTTATATTTTTTCATTCAGGGGCCGTTTGTTCACTAAAGGTCTAGTACTCGTGAAAGGAAATTCTTCTTTTACTGATTAATAGGCTGGTTGCATTAGCTCTATTCTATTTACATGATCAACATATGTAAAGTATGTATTTTGTCCATCCCTTGTTATAACAGGTCAATTGAAAATTCCTCGGCCTACCATAGTAATACACAATTTTTTTGTAGTGCCATTTTTGTAGTACGAGTTGCCCTTTGCATCAAAATAGGCCTCAGTTTCAGCGATCACCTCTTCATTCGACCAAAATTTCCTACCAGCGAGCATTCTCTTGAGATCTGAGAACAGGAAATACGGTGGATAAGGAAGCAATTCAAAGCCTAATTAATGGATTTTTGCCATCGCTTTCACTGACTTGTGACACGGTGCATTGCCTTGTTGAAGCAGCACATTTTTTTTCTTCAAATGCGGCCGTTTTTCGGCAATTTCGTTCCATGTAATAATCGCTGTTGATGGTCCTTCCTTTTTCAAGGTAGTCAATGAAAATTATTCTATGCGCACCTCAAAATACAGACGCCATATCCTTGCCAGCCGACTGTTGCGTTTTCCCACGCTTTGGAGTGCACTAGGATGACTCTCGATTGGACTTCGGATTGAAATGATGGAACCATGTCACACAGCGACGCAAAAACTCGGGTTTATTACGCTTGATTATCTTCAAACACTGCTCCGAATCATCAATTCGTCGTCGTTGTTTTTGGTCAAAAGTGAGCTCGCGCGCCACCCACTTTGCACAGAGCTTTCTCAGCCCAAATATTCATGAATGATATGATGTACACGTTCAGTTGATATCTTTAGAGTGTCTGCTATTTCATTCAATTTCAATTTACGGTCATTCAAAATAATTTTATGGATTTTTTAAATGTTTTCGTCGGTAACAATCTCTTTTGGGCGTCCACTGCGTTCACTGTATTTGGTGCTCATTCCACCACGTCTAAATTTAGTATACCAATCCTTGATGGTTGATTTTCCTGGGGCAGTGTCTAGAAACTTGGCATCAAGCCAAGTTTTTGCTTCAAATATATTTTTTTTCCTTCCAAAGACAAATATTTTATCACCACGCGATATTCCATTTTATCAATTTTTTTCACAATAACAAAAGCTATTTCACTGAAAATGTTATAAGTTACAAATAAATTTATATAACGATAAAATTTATCTTTTGAGGATTAGGACTAACTAAAAAACATGGATTTAATTCTAGTAGCGCCATATGTCAGGCCGGGGACTTTTCTATTGACCTGTTATTTTCGGAATTTTTGGACGAATACAACTCTTATTCAAATAGCTCATTTTGAACTATTTCACTATATCGAGATTTTATTACCTGCCTTGTAAAATAGGAGAGTTCTTGGTTGTGTATAGTGACGAACACTGAAAACTGGATCATTATACATAGAAACGAAATATTCAAGGACATAAAGTCTACATGTGGATATGGTGCGATCAGCAAGGTATAGCAAACTCCTAAAACTGAATGAAACTGTTACTGAAGATATTTATTAGCGTCAATTGAACACATTGAATGACATATTGTTTCAAAAAAGCGAAAGCAAGGCCATTCCCGTGCATGATAACGTTCGGTGACATATTACAAAAGTTGTGAAGGGTAGGTACTCGTATTTCGATAGGCATCAGACACCAAAATACTTACAAGATCTTCTGATTACCACTTATTCACATTCATAAGTGTGGGACACGGCTTTGAAATGTTGAAGAGATACAAACATGGACATGTTTTAAACTGTCATCGTTCTTTCTGCACGGTATCGCCAGATTACCAGAAATCTGAAAAAATTGTAGAAAGTGATGTGAAACATTCTGATTAATTGCTGATTTATTAAATTTTGATTAATTGAACATATTGTACTTTTTTTCCTAATAAATTTAGTTAAAGAATCTGTAAAAGCAGGCTTGGTTGGCATAGTGGCGCAATTTATGTTTGTGATTCTTTATAATTGTGATTGTCCGAAAGGAAAGAGTGTAAAATCTGACAAGTAAACTGACCCCAATCATGTCAGTAACGTCAGATAAGCAGTAAGCCCAGTCCAGATAAACCCTAGTTAGTAGAAATAACACTCAAAAATATAACAATAATAAGAAAAATTAAATGAAAATCTTAATATAAGTTTATTGAATATAAATTTCACTACTGTACACCTGCTGCGTATATCTATTTTTCTTTAATTTGCCACTATTGGACTGCCCGATCTGTAGGCAAACATCCAAAAGTATTATTGCAAACATTTAAAGTATTTCTTCGAAAGACAACTGCGTGAAACGGGAGTATTGACGATAAGCTGTGGGCAAATATTTTTAATGATAAACCTGGACAAAAATCCGTAAATAAACACGAGAATTTTCATATCAGGTAATAGCTTGGGGTTCAGAATACTTTTGTCCGATATTAAAAAAAGGTGTTAAATTGCATCCATTCTTTAGGATATATTTTTCCCCGTGTATCCCAAATATTCCGTAAAAAAACATGTTCGACAATATTAGTATAATTTTTTATTTGCCGTTTTGTTTTTCATTTTTCACCGGCTTAATATCGTTTGGCAGAGAAATATGAATGGCATTAATTGGTAAAAAAATTATTAATGTTCAATTATTAAACAACGCTGCAAATATTGTAAATTTTTAACAAATGTTTCAGGGATGACGAGATTTTCGATATTTTAAAAATGTACAGTCGTTTAAATATTCTTGTAAAGTGACGGTGAGCTAATGGTACATGTGGTTGTCGTGGAGAGTCAGAACATAATTTGGATAATGCTATAATAAATAGTTGTACTGTCTATGAAAACAATATCTTTTATTAAAAGTATTTGATTTTGTAACCTATTATTTTTTATTGTATACTGTATAGACTTCATTTGATATACAATATCTCTTTGATTGATAGGATGCTATTGAAATTTACCTGATTGGTTTCCATATTTAGCACTAAAAAATTTAGAAACTCAATATAAAAATGATAAATGCTAATACAAAACTTAAAAAAAATGTGAATAAAAAGAATAATTTCAAAATATATTTAGACGTCTGAAGAACATAATTTTGGTTATTTAAATGTTTAGTTTACTTATGCCCCGAAGTGAGTAATATTAGTGGCTCGATTAGAAACTATTTATTAGTTTAGATATAGAGTAGTAATTTAACATAATTTTATTGGAATATTACGTGGAACAACAAAAGTGACATCAGGTTACTTTACATCAATAAACACAAAACTATTGCAATGTTGTTATAATGGCAAAGATTTATTATATATATATATATATATATATATATATATATATATATATATATAAAGCAGACGGAAAATATTGTAAAATATCGAAAAATATAGGTGAAGGTGAATATATTTTTAATATTTTAAATTACACTTATATCTATTATTAAGTGGTTGCATTCTATCAACATTGTTTCGTATATTCTTGTTTATTCAAGGTTTTCTAAGAAAAAACTGAAATTGTCTAATTTTATAAATATGTGCCTGATAGATATTTGTAGATATTAAATGATTTAGTTTATATTTAGGTTATTTTGTATATTATTCTTGTGCACACAACATAATATAATTAACTTATATTTTTAAGTTTTGACCGGTAAATAACATTTCATTAATATTCTAATTGTTTATAATTAAAAATAATGAAACAACAAAATTAATAGAACAAAAAAATAATAAAAACGGGTATTTATATTACATTGGGTACTTTAATTGATAGATCTGATTCTTTGAATATTGATAATAACGTGGTTTACCAATATAAAAGTTGTATTCGATTCTGATAAATATATTGACGTCACACATATAATATGATAGAACAAAAACATTTTTATATGCTGGCTTAATCCACAGAGTATGGATATATTTTATGTTTATGCATATCCCTAGGTAACAGTGTAAAATCTGAGAATCAGTAAACACTCCAGTTACATCAGCAATCAGGTTGGTTTAAACAATATGTATTCTGGGACGGCCTCTAAGTTAACTGGCCAGTTGGAAGGGTGATAATTGTCCTTTGGAGCCCACGTATAACAATAGGTAATGTTCTGATAAACCCTAGTTGGTAAAAAGGAGACTTAATCTTAATAAATTAATAAAGTAAATATAATAATAATAATAATAATTTTATATTTGGTATATTAAGATGTTCAGTCGAAAGTAACAATTTCTAATCATTTTGTCACTTACTCGATAGTGGATAACGTATAATAATAATAACGCTAATAAGAATGCTTAATTGATAACAGTATTTAATAGTATGTTACTAATAATACTTCTTAGATAATGACTTTTCATTTCAGTAGTTCCATGTAGATTTTTGCCGATTTTCGAAGATGTCATAGACTTATTTCCTATTACGAAGCAATCTGTTCGAATTTTTTCATGTGTAATAATATTCTCTATTAAATGCTTGGCCCAGATCTATTCGTTACAATTTATAGCGATCTTAAATCAGGGATGTTTGAACTCACTTCCACACCTTCGTTGAATTACGACTTAATTGTTAATACGTTTCTTGCATTTGATATGTTTAGTTTATGCACTGATAAACTTCTTCCGGCAATTTGTTTCGCTTAGTTACCATTAAACACATGCATGTGTTTGATTTTCAGATTTACAAAAATTAAAAAAGTAAAAGTTTCCCGCAAATAAAGATTATTTTCTTCAGAATTCGAGTAAAAGAATTAGATAATTAGATACATTTCTATCACCATATAAGAAATTTTGCAACAAAAACATGTGGTTACATGTTTCACCTCTTCTTTAATATTTTTTCTTCGATTTTTTATTCGTTTTAGTATATATATTTATATTTATATTTATAAAAATATTAAGTAAAAATTTAGTAATGCGGTTTGATAAATATTATTTAAAATCATATATATTGTTATCTGGGAATGTTAAAAGCTATCTATTAATGAAAACAGAAAAACAATTTAAAGAAAACATATTTTGAAATGTCAGAAATCCTAATGGATTCTAAGACAAGGGTACTAGAGTATAGACGCGAAAAGCGTCCAACTGTTTGTTGTTTTCATGTAATTGGAAAACAATGTTTTGCTCTGAAAAACACTGATGCCACTAATGGAAAGAATTTAAAAAACATACAGCATACACATGACAGGTGTATAAACGTTATGGGTTGATTATTTTAATAATATAAATTTAATCGTATTTAAAGAATTATTTATAATTTATTAGGAATGAATTTATATATGTTGCTTGTCGATCATATGAACAATTTTGTTAATGTAAGAATTCTGGATTTTTATTCTATACGTAATTAAAACACCATTTGAAAACATATAAATTATACTGTTTTTGTTTTGCTTAAAGTTAGAGCTAATATTTTGTTAGTCCAAAATCTGTTGTACTCTTAATAATTAGTAATTAAAATATGTAGATTTCTATCACCCATTGGCATTAAGTCTTTCCAAGCACACAGTTACACGGACTTTGTCGAATGTCATAATGATGCAAACTTTGTCTCGTTTTTGTTTCAACTAACCTTGAACTGGTTAAGGTTATTTTTAAATCATTATAACAGAAGTTTTGAGATTAGAACCAAAAATATATTTTCATATATTTTTACTATGAAGGTTTAGTACGTTCCTAGCTAAATTTGATTATTATATAAATTATATAAAGAGTGTAAAACGATGAAAGTGTTTGATGTCAACTTCATAATAAGGATAAGCAGTTTGCAGTACGCGTGTGGCATGGCAAAACACATAAAAGCCCTGAATCATCAAAAATTTAGTTATCTTCCTGATATAACTTGATGATGCGATCAATATCTGTAAATAAATCGAAGCTGGGCTTAATTAAGGCTCTCTATCTCTACATTGATCCTGTTCGCATTAGGTGAACTGATACTTCAACTGCTTTCTGCGATAAAATAATCATTATTCTGGCGTTTGAAAATAAGTAGAGTAAAGCTACGCTATTTTGCTCTCTCGCTTAATTGACAAAAACCATTATGTTATGGTTTAAAAAATTTGGATGAAACAAATGAACACATTATCTGCAAGTTCAATAGTATCTATAATTTATCTTCTTTCTGCCTCTCAACTCTACATAATAAAATTCTGTGTAATAAAACCAAACTTTTAGGAGCAATGGGGATTGACAAAATATATTTGGCAAAATTTCCTTTTTCTGAGAAATTCCTTGGAGCTTGGCTAACGAAAATGCGTCTAATGAAAAGGGCTGAAATGTTTAACTTTTTACGAATGACAGTATCCACGATAATGACAGCATGCACAAATCATAGTAACACATCATCGGCAAAGAGGAATAGTGGGCGAAACCGAAAGTTAATAGACAAACACCGACGAACATTAAAAAGGATTGTAGCCAGACAACATATTGATACTGCTGAAAAGTAACAGCAGAACTTACATCAGTACTTACTTAAGTAATACTGTTTAAAAAAATGGTACAGCGGAAGTTTCACAAAGCTATCGCTCATGGGAGGGCTGCGATTGCGAAATCTTTTATAATGGAAACCAATGTTAGGCTTCGAAAGAAGTGATGAACCTTATTATAAAACCTGGATACATGATTGGAAAACCACGATATGGTCAAATGAATGAATCATCGTTTACCTTTTTCCTAACAACGGCCGGATTTATGTATGAGGAAATAATACTACAATCAGTTCCTACAGGCAAGCAAGGATGATATTCCGTTATTGTTTGGGAGGCATTATGGTGGTATTCAGCTGCTCTTTACTGGATTACTGCGAATTAATATCTCGATATTGCTGCAAATTACTGCCTTATTCCAAGATGCTATGCGCCCATACATAGAGCTAAAAAGGTTCAGTTTTTGTTCTTTTTGGTTTAGTTTGTTCAGCACAATGGCCAAATATTCAACTATTCAGCAAATTGTGACTCAACACCCTTATTAATAAATAAATATTGTGCAAATATAAATAATATTGTGTATATTGATGTTCGTATTATATTATTCATACCCTGCGTATAATTTATCACATTTTCAAGGAATGTTCCGGACCCATCTAAATCTCATACATTCAAGTAGTTTTAAAAGAGAGCTTTATTCATTAAGGTCCCCCGATTGGAGCAATAAACAATTGAATCTTGAGAAGATCGGTTGAACTTAAATATTCAAACATCGAATAATATACACACGAATGCGTGCTCCATCGAGCTAAGAAAGAGGAAGAAGCTTCATTAATTAATGTGGGCGTAATCGTGTATAATCACGGGTCTTCTGTCAAGCGGCCGGTCCTGATGGATACAGTCTTGGTCAATAAAGTGTTGTAATATCCAATAGTCCTCACCAATTTCCATTAAAACAATCAGTGCTTTTTGAATCAGTCCAGGGAGTAGAGCAGAGGATACAACATGTAGTGGTAGAATCGCGGAGAAGAGTTATACAAGCATGCCCATTGGTTTGTGCTACTTGTACTAACCACACCCTAATTCCTATATTTATCTGTTCAGTATTACGTATTCAGTTCAGTATCAGTTTAAGTATTAGCAGTCTTAATAAATAATATTAATATGAGTGCTATATTTATTATGCTTCGATGGAGAAGTTTGTTTAAATATGTTATTAATATACTTAATATTCGTTATATCCGTGTGCCACTTCAGAGAGCTTCGCAAACATGTTCTCCGAGTGCGAGGTTTTCCTTCGGTGAGGCTCCTAAAATTACTTCCACCCATAAATCCTTTTATTTATATTAGATTGCAGGCATGTAAAAGACTAGGCTCTAACTGACTAATCTAGTGAAATAAGTTTTGTGAGATCTCCTTCTTGGCAAAATTTCATTTCTTTTCCATGTTTCTGTCTACCTTTTTGTTCACTGAAACTTGGATATGCTTTGCACAATCTGCAATTTACATATTGTATGTTGAATATATAATTTATATTGTTGAGAAGTCCCCGGTCTGACATATAGATAGCGCTACTAGAATTAAATCCATATATATTTTTAGTTAGCCTTAAACCTCAAAAGATTCGTGTGTAAATTTGACAGCTGTCGGATCTTGACAGCTTGCGAATTATTGCATTTTGAGTGAAGCAAAAACTTGGCTTGATGCCGACACTGCCTCAGGTATATCAACCATCGAGGATTGGTATGCTAAGTTTAGACGTGGTGAAATGAGCACCGAAGACGGTGGACTCAGTGAACGCCCAAAGGAGGTTGTTACTAACGAAACCATTTAAAAAATCCACAAAATGATTTTGAATAACCGTAAATTGAAATTGAATGAAATAGCAGACACTCTAAAGATATCAATTTAACGTGTACAGCATATTCACAAATATTTGGGTAATAAAATATACCAAAAACATATTACCAGATCGAGTTTTTGTGTTTTCTGTTGTCAAGTTTGGTTGTCGTTGATAAAGTTGACAAACAAATGTTGCATATAATATCAGCAAACAGAAGAGTATCAAAAATTCGTTGTGTTAAAAAGGTAGATTATAAAATTTTTAATTATTGGTTATTTTTAATGCTTTCTATTTTAGTGAAGTATGTAAAACGTTATTTCCTTAAACTTATAAATATTATAGTTTTATTTTGTTACCCCAGACGGTTTGCAAATTGAAATATAACGAATGAATGAATGTAGATTAAACACGAAAATCCGAGACATCTCGGAAACAACGGCCACATCTTATAAAATAAAAATATTCCGAAGATTGTCGCAGAGGTATGGTTACTCTAAATGTTTCACATATTATAGCGGCCGTTTCATCCGAGACAACGATAAAGTTTAAAATGAAACGAAAACTCTTCTATAAACTTTTCTCGGCTTGATTTGGCAAGAGATGACGGCAATGAAAAAAATTCAATTTTATTTTGGGATGCACGGCCGAAAAATTAAATTTCCTCCAAGGGACAAATACTTGGAGGCGGAGCTGTATCAAAATACTTGTTTATAATTTCAGTCAATCGCTTCGAAATTCTCTCCTAAGAAATGTTATTTGGAATTTTCCATGTTTACTTTTAATTGTATACTACAAAGATAAATATTAAATATATTTGAAATTTTGTTATTGTATAGGGTTTTTCAGTTGGGATGTGTTATCGTTGACAGCTATTTTGGTGACATTTGTATAACTTTAGGCCCTTTAGGCCACCATGCATTCACCTACAGCAAGTTTAAAGCTTTTCCTCTTTTTTTCTTTTCTCTACCCCCTTGAAACAGCATCACTGCCACAGCCCTACCATACTTCCTTTACCTAACTTAATATTCTGTCCATTCCCCCGTCGACCACATGTATCAATTTAAATTATTTCTTCAACCAGTGATTTCAATTCTCGTGCAAAATTCCTTCCACAAAATAGTAGTGAGTGTCTGGACAAACAATCGCATCGACAGCCACACATTCCGACTAATCGACCATTCCTACAACTTGTTTGTTAGGCAATCACTGATTCTATGTCATCATGGAAAACACAAGATTGCTTTTTCCTTTTATATTTACCTCCCTCCTAAATAAACGCCCAGAGAGATGTGCCTGGTCGTTGTCCCATCTGGATGGTTTATAGTTGTAATTAACGATATATTAGTATTGCCTGCACCTTCATCCGTCAGTTTGCCTTTGATAATACTGTTTACAATTTTTGTTGCATAGCATTTCTTGAATGGTTTGTTAATTTTTTTCTCAAATAGTTCACCGCTATTCAACTATGCAGCAGAGCTGAAATTCGCCTTTAGGAGCCATACAGAACTTACAGATATAGAAGCTTCTGTTCAAATTCAAATAGATGATGTTGGTTTACATCAACTTGAGTCCAATTTTAGTGACTTTATACAGCCTGAACTGGGTATGACAGGAATAGTTGTCTGGACTGCGGTTTTTATAACATATTTCCTATCTGTAATAGTTTATGGCTTGGGGCCTATGTGCCCCTTTAATCCACCATGTCATCTCACAGCTTCAACTGCGATACTGTTGCACTGAACATTGTCCAATGATATTCCTATGATTATTTCTCGCAGAGATGACGTTAATTGCGCGTCAAGATCATGGGATTTGATGCAGCTTAAGTTTTCTTCCAGTGTTTTCTGGAGTCGTAGGCCAACCAATAAGCCGGAGTCGATCAAAGTCCTTAGACTTAACATAACTCCAGACAAACAACATTGAAAATTGAACTACTGAATGCGTGTTACTTTGAGAAGTAGAGCTCACTCTTTTGTCATGTCGAATTTTACATGATACAATACCAACCTACAAGATACCCCAAAAATACTACTCTTTAGTACTACTCTTAGCAGCGATGGCCAACAAATGATAACATAGATATGGTAACTCCCTGAAGTTGATCTCGGGTATCACTAAAAGGTACTTTGAATCATTCGATCACTGAACATCATTCGGTACAAATGTATCTCCATCAATTGCCAAAATGTTTCATAGGTAACAGTGCCCCGCTCTTTTTTCTCTATTCTAAAATCTTTAATTTTTGAAATGTCATAAATAACGATTACATTATGTAATTATCAGTTTTATTAGATCCTATCTTCATTCACCTAGCAATACCCCTATTGGACAATGGCATATCCGCATCATCAAATATATTGGACAAAAATTATCTCGAAAGCGTTTTTGAAGATTGTTTTTGAAACTAGACCTTTGAAAACTGATGCTACGTGTATAGTGGGATTAGAAGGCAATAGTCCATTATAGGTTGCTTACAGTTAGCCGTAATATTTGTGCTGGTGAATACTAAACTCTATCGTAGATAACTGGATACTTTTGGAGACCTTGGCTGGGACGTTTTAATTTATTCAGCAAGACCATTTATCCGTTAATTATTTCGACAACTGCTAAACTATCGGAATGAAATCAAGCTGCTTTAAAAATGAATTTACTTAATTTGTGGCATATGGAAGCAATTTGGTTTACATCTTCAACCAACGGTTACAAAAGTTTTTCACTGATGACATCATTGCTCTACTATAAATATGTCATTATGAATATGTTTCCTGTGATCACGCAGGAGTACATTTGGCTTACATTAATTTATCTTCATACAGTAATTAATAATTTTCAAAGTAATCATATATTTTTTCTGAAACAAGCAACGAACATTTTTTTCAACATATTTACTTCATATTTATCATTTACTTTATATATTTAAGGGTCTCTCAGGTGATGAAACATAAATTAAAAACATGCAAATTTCTCTTATATAAGTTTGCTATGTTTTCTACACATTTATTTTATCATATATTATTCATAAACGCTATTTGAATACAAAAGCTATTATCAATCGTTTCCATGTTTTGATGTTCTTATTTCACAGTCCATTAGCTACTTTAACATTTTAAAATATATGCTTTTTGTTGTAGAAATAGTATTTCACAAAGCTAATAATCATTATGTTTTATCGATTATGATGTGAATAGTCTTAACTAATAATTCCACAAAACAAAATATTTTAAAAATGTATTCATTGTAGGATGAGTTATGTGATTTACGATTGACGATGGTAAATTTAAGTTTTACTCAAGTTTCTCTTATCTTCTATGATATCTTGATGCTATAGAACAGAATATTCGAGACTTTTGCATATTTAAAATATTTTTAACGTTCATTAAAATAAAGTAGGTTTACTTTTCATCCACTAACAATTCCATCGTATTCCATCGACGGATTTACGCCTAAAAATGGTATTTAGCTGGTACTGTGCCACAATCTCGTTACATGAAATTCAATCAAATGTGATATTAAATATTATTAAAATAATTTATGCGTCCTTTAGTTACTATGGATGAGATTACGATCATTTATGTTTGATTTGCTTTATCACCATAATTATAAGTCGAACTAAAATGTTTATAAGCATCAGCTTATATCAGCTTTGGGGTACTAAATTAGGTAAAATCGATGCAAATATTCAAAAGGAAATTTGTTTATTACTGTAAAATGTTCAGATTTATTAAGCCACAAAACTTTCTTAACTAAAAAAATGTTGTGAATTAAGGTATAAATAATTGCAATTACCGCCATAGCCATCAAATTAATTTCATTTTATATCTCAAGAAATAATATCTTTCATTCACATTTGCACGAACTTGAGGCATATTAATAGAAGAATGAAATGTATTTGTAATGAATCTTATGTTGTAGTTTATATTTTAAACTCGAATAATACATATTTAATTTAATAATTTTTAATTAATGTATATCGACTAGTTCTTATTCCAACCTTTTTGGTTCAAAATATGCATTACATTCCTTACATTTACAAGCTACTACGTATTTATTGAAAATAATTTTGGTTAAATAGTTGCCGGCTTGATATTCGACAGTTAACTCTTTTGTACCATTTTAGATCGGTTGATATTTCACATAACATATATTTAAATTTATGTCTTCGACATTAACTCGCATTTGAACTCTTGCTGGATAATGTTGGACATTTTGTAACTTCTTTCCCAGTATATATGAGTATGCAAACACAAAATGAAAATGAAAATCTCTCAATGTAAAATAACAAGAATATTTTCTATGTGTGTGGTAAAATTACAGATAGATCAAAATTCATATTGAGTGAAAAATACGTATTATTTATCTTTAATTATGAGGCCTGCATATTAATTATAATGGATTTAGAACAGATGGTGTTATCGTCTATTAAATGCAAATAAAAAAATCAACGGGTTGAAAATGTTTAAATTTGAACCGAGTAAATCGAATTTTCGAGATGTTCAATTTTTTTACTTCAATTTAAACAAAAAGTAGTTGAAGACCATCGAATTCTGCGTGAAACTTATGGCCTCTATGCCCCATTAAATGCAACATATAAATACTGGGGTCGACGTTTTAATACGGAATTTTGATACGGAAGATAAAACTTTGTAGAGAGCTAAACAAATTTGAAGGCATTACTCGATGAAAACATCAATAGGGATCAACTACAATTGATGCGCCTAAGCCGAGAACTGCGCAAAGCCGAAATATGAGCAAAGACACAACAACGTTATTCTTCAGCATCACAACGCTCGACAACATATTGCAAAACCGGAGAAAACATATTTAAATATTAAAAATGGGAGGTGTTATCCAACTCGCCGTATTTTCCACATTTTCAACCTTCTGATTAGTACTTGTTCCCATATCTGAGTTGTGATATATGTCTGAGCAGTTTCAGCGAGAAATTAAATTAAGAAAGGTTAATTCGTCGATAGCCTCAAAATATACATCATTCTTTCGAGATGGAATCTGGAAATTGACTGGAAGATGGCCTCTATGAAAAAATAGCGGCTATTGTTAGACAATACTTTGATTAAAATAATTAAAAAAAAGATTTAAAACTTATTTATATGCCTAATACATTAAATAATAATGAATAAAAATTAAAATTATATAGCAGTTAAATAATAACTAAATAAATAAATTTAATGTATTTAAAAAATTATTCAAGAGATACAAAGATTCAAACCTGACAAACCAGTAAATTATGATATATAAGACATACAATATATAACACAATATATTTTTTACATACAAAGGTTTTCTTCTATTTTATGAATTATGTAAATTATATGGTCCGTAAACTATGAATATATGATTGGTGTATTTATCAATATCTATTAGTTTACATTGTCCAAATTAACTATATATCACTAGAGAGGATATAATATTAGCAAAATCTGAATTATGTGTATCAGCGAAAGGTCGTAATGCATCGCAGTTAATATATATAAATCAGTCGACAGGTACCTAATTTATATTGTAGTATAAATGGGCGAGCTAAATGGAAACATGGCAGTTTATTTTATCAAATTACGCTGGGAGCTGTAGTTCATGGACGAGATGCGAACATACTATTTCCACAAACGATGTATACGTGCCTAGACCAAGATGCTCCACGGAGTCTTGTAACGAAATAAAAAAGATATATTTGAACTGTAATTGTTTTCTTCTTTCTTTGCTTTTTTCTACGTTGTTGGCAAAGTGGGAGAAAAGTGATCACATTCAAATAACATGGCTCAGTGACTTATTGTTATGACTGTTACAAAAAAGAATCATCTTACGATAGAGAGAGATTCGTTAATATTTTTACCAATAAAATACCATACGCAATAATCGGAGTAATAAGAAAATAATTGTGGTCTTATTGTAAATTGATTTAATATTATAATATTGTAGCAAAAAAATTAACGGCATTTAAATATGTAATCTCTCATAGAAGGCATTTTAATCATCCCCCATAATAGTTGTTGCCACATTTGCTGAAAATAGAAAAAAAATCAAACACCTATAGATGAAACTTGGGCTAATCATGGACCTGAATCAGAACGAGTAGCTAAAGCGGTGTGAACTTTTAAGAAAGTGTGAAGGTCAGTTTCTTCGTCAAAAAGAAATAAAATTGTAAATCAGATTACTAATAAGGCTATATTGAACTTTTTCGTCCACTTGTATGCAAAAATTTAAAGATGATAAAGTGAATCTATGAGTCGTTGAAAATCGAGACAAATTGTTGTATGGTTTTTTATTTTCATTTTTTACCTTTTATTTAGTTTTCACGATTGAAACTTTTCACTTTCAAAGCTGTATTTCAGATGCAAAAATTCCGGATTGTTGCATAAAAACATGGCCAAACATGCTCAAAATTATTAACACGTTCTTGTTTTTAGTCAACAGTGAGCAGAAGCGTCACCTGCTTTGAACAGAACCTTGTCATAGTTACATTCACATGCAATATAAACTCAACACGTTCTTTTGATATATTTACGATGTTAACTAACCCACGCAACTTCACTTTTCGATCATTCAAAACGATTTTGTGGATTTTTTATGTTTTCTGGGTTACCACCTGATTTGGAGGTCCACAGCGTTCTGGTGCATTGGTGTTTTTACGACCACGATTGAGACAACAGACGTTTTATTGTCATTGTTGATGGAGCGGAGTCCTTATAACACTTTTCAAGTAATTTCTTCGCTTAAACGAGATTTTTCCCATTAAAAATCAGCGTAATAAAAACATGAAATTGTTTTTGATCCATCGTTTTGAAAATAATAAAAATAGTGTCACTCTTAGCACAATAACTCACAAACTTATGAGTAGAATGTCATGAAATTTTAACAGCTTTCGTTAGACGGTTGGTACCACCTGAAAAAGTGATTAATTCATTAAAACTAGGACCGTCTATGTGTTAGGCCCTGGAATTTTTAACCCTTCTGTTCCTTCCTAACCACTAATCTCGTAACCAACAACGCATTCTGGCCAACTACACGCGCAATATGAAGGAATTTTACTGTCGTCTGGTCTTATTGAACTGTAATATAAACGAGAAATAATAAGTTACATCATAATATAAATACATCATTCAAAGTCATTATGTCACTAGATTCCGAAGAAATTCTTAGAGAATTTTTTTATATAAGGTGCTGATTAGATAGGATTAGTTAGTGAGTGTGAGAGCAAACGAAAACTATTAACGAAGAACAAACTCAAAGAAACAACTCTCTTTATTAATTTTTGCTTCGTTTGAAATGCAATTTCCACAACTCATCACGACCAGAACATCATTAAACCAGAAAAGAGTTATGCCCAAGTTGTGGAAACGTAAAGAGTTCGGGTCGTAAATTCGTTTGAGAAAACTATCTGAATAGTACGTGACGGAGTCAAATCGAATCTTCTTCAATAATTTATACTAAAAGCTTAAGATACACAGAGAGAAACTTTTTTAATTACACTAAAGAACAATTCCGAACTCGGCTTAAAAGGCAATTTATCGGAATCGTGGCGGATCACACCGAAAATAAACTGTACATAATTTACTTCGTATAGTTTATGCGTATTTTAGCGCCGATTTCCTTAAGCTTAATTTATTATTTGTGCCCGATCTTGATCTGAAAATATTTGCGTCATAAAAGAAGAGCAAAAAGGAAACAGAAACTCTTTTACCAACTTGATTCATTTAATTCCACATAAAAAGAGACATTAAATTTTCAGAATTATGATATATACGAGGGTAGTTCAAACATGATGGATAGAAACGCTGTAGATGCCGCGCAGGTATGTTTTGAAGGTCGTGGCTTGAGTAGGTGATAGCTGGGTCCCTTGCAAATAGTGTGGCATAGTTTTCGTCGGAAGCGCATGTTTCACGCGCATGCTACGACCATTGCCAACCTCCGTAGCGCAACTTTTTTTTAAGTGGCGAGGCGTTAAAAAGACGGAACCGTTTCTGCGTTTGCGAAATCGGTTTGAATCATTCATAATGATCGTCTACCGCGAACCAGCATCACACCAGACAACATTCGCCGCGTAGAACAACCAATTTTGGAGGACCATAAGATGAATGTTCGAGACATTTCGGCTAAACTCGGCATCTGTATTGGTAGTGTAGATTCTATCATCCACGGATATCTTCAATATCGTAAAATAACAGCGCGATGGGTTACTAAACTGTTGAACTTCGAGCGAGAATTTACGCGGTTGACAGTTTGTCGCCGCTTTCTGACACGATACGAGGTGGAGGGAGACAGTTTTTTAATGCGAATCTTCACTACAGATGAGACATGGGTACACTATTACACCCCCGAAAGCAAGATGTCGTCTAAAGAGTGGAAGAAGAAGGTGGAAGGGGCGCCAATCAAAGCAAAGACCACCAGGTCAGAGGATAAGGTTCTGTGTACTGTGTTCTGGGATATTACTGCTGCATACTACTCTAACCTTCTGAAAACACACGTGAAACCCGATTATTGATCGAAACGGAGAAGCATTCCAGCACGAAGTGCGATTCCTCTCCAGGATAACGCGCACCCTCATACCGCGCGTCTCACATTCGATACAATATCGGAATTAGGGTGGGAGGTACTGAAACACACCCTTACAGTACACATTTATCACCCTGCGACTACTACTTGTTTGGACCACTGAAAGAAGCCCTTGGAAGTCAAATATTCAACACCGACGGCGAGGTAGACGAGTTAGTGCGCACATGGCTGTCCTAGTTGCCCAAGAATTTTTCAAGAAAATTCTGCCGGTATCTTCTTCAAGATACCGACATCAAAAAACTTCCGGAAAGATGTACAAAATGCGTAACTAGTGAGGGGAAATACCTAGAAAAACTGTACATTTTTGTAATTTTTTTCAATAGTAAATAAATGTATATAAATACATTTGTAGTATTATATACATTGTCAAATGGTTAAACTATTGGGTCATTCCTCTTCAACAACAACCATTTTAAGAAAGTTTTATTTTTTCTATTTCATTTACATATATGGACCTTCCAAGAAAACAGCCGATGCAGGTTATCAAAATTTATAATGTAACGTTGCCGCATCAAATTTAAGTTTTGGTCTATTTTGACTCTGATATAACAAAATATTAATACAAATAAAGTAACGAAACGGAAATAACTTTATCAAATTTAATTAATTTAATATTGTAGTACATCTAATGCATACATTTCCAAAAGTCTTAAACTACAGTTCAAATATACCATAATTTGTAGCTTGTTTTATTGTAGAGTTTTTTTTTACTATATTAACATTAAACTGTTTTCACATATGACGTAGAGGTCTAGGTATCTTTTTGATGTAGTGATATCTCCTAGGCCCAATTAACACTTAAATTAACTAATCCGCCCAATTAACAATTGTGTATCCAAGTAATGTACTTTCATTAGAGATCATATTTACCTTTCTACGTTTAGTTATTGTTCCTTCGTTCCTGTATATCTTTGTTAAGTTATTTTGATATTTTTGAATTTCTCCTGAGTTTCTCTAATTGCTGCATATGTAGATTTTAATTATTATAAAATTAGATTTAAACACTACATTATCTGTAATGCCTGTGCCATATCTGCAAAACAGTTGGCTCACAACAAAAAAGTTTTATCAGGTTCTCTTTCATTAACAAAATTGTATAAAAAAGATATACCAAATAAGTATAAATACAATCTTAGAGGTTAGTATGTGAGAAAGCATGGTCAGGTAGGAATGAAGGGCTCGGTATGAGGATAAATTACTATTTTGGGTTTAGACTAGATTCTATAGAAGGAGCACACCTCGCGAAGGAGCCCGCCTGTCTTGATCATCTGTCTGAATCAAGCTGTCGCTCGTGTTACGGACTTACGGATAGTTAATTAAAATGCGTTATTCCGAATATTGTTCTTGTAAGGTCGAGTTGGGAGCAACTGCTCAGTAGCTGGTGGACTGAGGTTGGTGAGTGATTGCAGAACTCTCAACTAGTCCGCCTCTCCGAGGATATTAGGTGGCCGTGTGTGAAGTAGCATTATCCCAATCTCAGCCTTTTTACGTTTAGGACCACCGCATGGGAGCGAGTGCGGAAGGAACAGGAAGCAGACTTAAGAAATATTTTTTGATGTGATTTGTCCGTTTCTCTCTCTCTGACTCCAAACGTTGATGTACTATGTTCCTAATAAATAGTTTTATAATGGGGTAGAGGTCAGCGTAGACATAAATATTTGTAATGGGTAGTTGCGAATTTGTGACAGACTTCGCCGCTGTGAATGCCCGTTCCATACTAGTATAATTTTGTATCCACCTAGTGAGATACCCACAACAACTACACTACAAGAAGATAAATATCACAAAGTCAATCAACATTTGAATAGTTTTAAATTGCATTGCATTTTTAAATTATTATGATTATTAAGCTAGCATGCATCAATTTTGTTAAGGGGATAATTTATTTAAAGAAATATAGTTCGTGTTTAAGTATCCAAATAAATATGTTGTGGCATAAGGCTACTTAACAGTTTGATGTTTGTTTTCTATCTATTAGTTATCATGGATTGAAAAATATACATGCCTCAATAATTATTTCAAAAAAGAAGCTAAGTGGAATTTTGTTCTTAATCTGTTATGACTAAATTATTAGACCCAGATGAGACAACATTTATAGGGAGAGAAAGAGCTATAGCATTACACCACTTGGCAACTCAAGATTGTTTCCTTATACTGTGTATATGGTATCTGCTTTATTTTTCCTTTTTATGTAATTCCTAGATTCTGACATCACAATATGTCAAAGTAATTTTACAAATTACTTACTTGTGATGTGCTGCATCTGCATGGCAAATTTTGTCAAAGAGACAATAAAATGTCTTCAGAGCAAAATATTTTCTTTACGGGTGTCTATAAGACATTTAAACGGATCAATTAAATTAAATGTATGGGCGATTAGAACCCCATCTAGATATTGGGGCGTATGTTGGTGTATTGAGTTTTCTATTACTGTATGCTGTTTGCTTAAGTGACTAAATAATAAACAACATATTGGATGAACAATACTCCTCATTGAAAAGGTTTACGTAAAATGTTTTCATACAATCATCAATAAAAAATATTTAAATCACCTTAAAAGGTTTTTGGTCAACAAATAAACGTCAAAACTGTGCAATTAAATCAGGAAATAATTATCTTACTTTCGTCGACGGGAAGAGTTTTGGAAAGATCCAAGAAAAACTATTTGTATAATACGCAAATGAATCAGAGCGGACCACTTTCAAGTCATTATATTAAAAGCTTAGATACACAAGGGAAACTTTTCTAATTACCCCCAAGAAAAACAACCGAGTTTCATTTAAAAAACAATTTATCCGAATTGTGAGAGATCAAACGGAAAATCCGCGGGACGTATTTTATTTTTATATTCCCCCGTCTGTTTTGGATTATTCAATTTATATTCATCGGAAATCGTCAAAATCAACAATGTAAAAATATATCGACTGCTTTTTTAAGTTATTAAATAAATATATATAGTAGTAATACTAATACTTAAAGATCTATATTTAAGAATCTTTAAACATTTTCATCATTAATATAAAAAAAATTATTTTTGTCCCTTTGACGGGTGTGATAAAATATAATAAATTGCCGGCTTGGTGGCGCAGTGGTAAAGGCGATGGGGCCTCCTACTGCTGCTGCGGGTTCAAATCCTGCTAGGGCATGGTCGTATATTTATGTTTGTGATTGTTTAAAATTTGTGAATGTTCTAGGCAAGAGTGTAAAATGACAAGGGAAATGATACCAGTACATGCTAGTAACCAGGCTGGGTAAGACCGGATGTCTTCGGGGATAATTTCTTTAGTTGGTCACTCGCCAGTCGATAGGCTTAATGCTGAGGATCGTGGTTCGGAGCCCACGTTAAACTTTAGGCCCGGTCCAGACAAACCCATAGTTGGTAAAAGGAGACTTTAAAATATGTATCAAAAAATAATTAATAAATAAATAAGTCTAATAACACACACACGGGGGTTAAAAGAATAAATAGTGTATAAACAATTTTAAAATAAACACACATACAGTACTACAAATACAACCACAACGAAATAGGGGCTCCAACCAGGCCGCACACATCTGCACCGATACGGAAGTGGTAATAATTATTTTATCAGTAACTCTAAACTCAGAATAGGTTATATTCAATGGAGAAAATCAATCGGTATTTTCTCCTGCCCATACTTAGTTCTAATTTGGGTGAGCCCTGTAGAGTCGTTCAATTTGTGGTAGACTGAAATAGGGACACGGTGATAAAACTCACAGTGAGCAGGTGGTCTCGAAGTCATCAAGTTACCGTGCGAGAATCGACAGTGGCCCAATCTGAGTCGATTCAAAGTTACGGAATGAGGACGAAGGGAAGGAACGCGAAGAGAGGAGGAAAGATTAGCTTTAACTTCAAACAACCTTCTGTGGCTTCCAACGACGTTTTGCCTCGCTATTTGTAAAACAAGGTACGAATGGTATAAGGTCAGTATGGACACAAACATCCGTGATAGGGAAGGGAGATGAGCCGCACTATCCGCGCGCTCATTTCCAGGAATACCTACGTGAGAAGGGCACTGTCAAGATTGCAGCGAGATTTGGAACCATTGGTATATATGTGCTTGCGGCCAGGTCTAAAAAACCTAAATAAGCAAAGGCAAAATGTACAAACTGTTATGAAGAGCATTTAACAAGTTACAAAGGATCTGAAGTTGCTAAAACACTACAAGAGAGAAAAAACAAAGTCACCCAAGCTAAACTAAAAGAAACGGTGACTGAAAAGAAACAACCGAAAATATACAACCAAGTCCATAACCTATGCCCAAAGCATAAACTAAAACAATCAAAAATAAACGAAAGAAAAAGAACCAACCACCAACGAAGTACAAAAAGTACAAGATGGGGATCTAGAATAACTACAACTAAAAGCAATAAACTTTTTACAGCAGCTGATAAGCTAAAATGTAGTTATAGGTCAGCTAGAAAACCAACTTATTGGTCGATTGATCCAGAGAAAACACCAAACCTGTTAGATTTCTTCACAGTTAGAAACATAACATCCAACTATACGGAAATCTAAGAAAACTTTGACCTAAATTCAGATCATACACCAGCGACTCTGACACTGAGTGAAAATATAACAAGAAAAGAAATAAGGTCAAAGTTAAGAAACAAGGGAACCCACTGGAAAGGATTTGTTGAAGAATTGAATAATCCAATTCAACTAAATATACCCTAAGACAGTCGAACAATTAAATCTTGAAGCTGAAAAATTTATTATAGGTACACAAAAAGCTGCTGGAAATATTACGCCGGAAATTAATAATATAATTAAAGGAATTAATTATCTGAAAGTAATCAAGGAAATGGCAGCTGAAGAACGAAAAGTATGACAAAATGGCAACAAAATAAAAAGCCTGAAAACAGAATATTTTAAACAATTATGCACGTTGCAATCAAGAAAAAGCAGAATCATTTGTTGACCATCTAGAAAAAATCTTCAAACCAAACGAAACTTATATTGACTACAAATTGCCGAACTTAACATAGATTGTGAAAATTCAGCGATTCAACTACTCATGTCGAAGTAACCAATTTTATTAAGATTGACATTAATTCAAAGAAATCACCAAGTTATGACTTATTAATAACAGAACAATTACTAAATAAAACACAGTGATACCAAAATTGATTGACAAGCAAGTACAGCAACGAAAGGATTGTAAACTAAAATTAAAAAGATAAATATAGTCTCTACTCAAAGTAAAATATATTACTTGGAAACACAAATATTAATTGTGTAGAATAGGACTCCAAGGGATACTATTACGTAAAAATCGCGGTTAGGACTTTAACTCACAGGTGGTGTGGAAAAGAGGTCAAAGTAAATAAACTACCAAGAAAGGCAACTATAAAATTTAATAATTTGATTAATGTAGCATTATGACTAAAACATGTTTTAGACGTTTGGATGATGGCTGAAATTACCATGATCCCAAAACCTGGAAAATCACCAAATGAATTAATCGTCTATAGCCTATTTCTCTAATCAGTAATATCTAATTTATTTGAAAAACTCTAAACTAGCTGTAATGTAAGGTACCAAAACCTTACATTACAGCTAGAATATTTGGAGTCAAATACGAGGAATTCTACTCTACATTAAAAGAAGTTAAAGCAGGTGTACCATAAGGAAGTGAATTGGGGTCGATTCTTTAGCTACTCTACACATATGATAAACCACAAATGGAAAATATCACGATAGCTATCTTTGCTGATGACACTGCGACTCTACCTGTCGAAGATAATAGTGAAACAATACGAAAATTACAACAGGCAAGTGACAATATAAATAATTGTACCCAGATTTAGAAAATAAACATCAGGGTAAGTAAATCTGTGCATATGCAGTTCATGTATAATCACGGCACAATTACTAATAATAATAAATAATATCATTCCATAGACCAACAACGCTAAGTATCTTGAAGTTATTATTGATGCAAAACTTACCTGGAAGGAACATTTAAAAAATGAAAGAACTGAAAGAAAATCACAATTATCAGTATATAATAACTTGCTATTATATATGCAATATTGAAACCTATATGGGTATATCGAATATAATTATTTGAAAATATTGAGAAGTATTGTAGGTATACCGATATACCAGAGGACCGATTACTTACATCGAGATCTTCAGATATCGAACGCCACCCAGGAAATAAAGATAATTGCAAGGAGATATGAAGATAGGCTCCATTCGCATATCAACATCGAAGTAATACAACTCCAAGATTACACAAGAACTGGATATATACTCACAGATATATACTATAAGAATAAAGCCATTTGATCTTGTGTAGTACAGTTTAGTAAGGTGTATTTAATAGAAAAGCAGTAGTGTTATTACATAAACATTATCACACCAGAGACTAAGATAGGGCGATGGGTTCTCGGCTAGTCGGCAACGACTAGTAACAATGTGATAAATAAATTATAAATAAAACTTAGGTAGGCGGTATCATTAGTCTGTACTTTTTCGAAAACTGTCAACGGCTAGCGCTATAAATAATGATAACCGATTTCTTTCGGTACAAATTTGGTTCTCTTAAATAAAAAATAATTTGTTTTTCACTTCCGCATGTTTCATACTGTCTAAATATTGACCCACTATTAGAAAAAATTGCACGTAAATATGTATAGAATTTAATTTATGCAGTAATTTAATTCAGAAGCACTTCACAGTAAGAAGAGAAGAACTAATCTCACGGTGGCCTCTAGACGAGTCAGTTTGTTAGATACTTAGTAAGGTTATTTTAAGGTGTGGGTCCACATATATGCCAAGATTTTTTTCATAGTGCTTCAGAGAGTGTTGACAATTATTAATTGTTGTAATTTTGGTGGTCTTGCTTATTCGTTTTCTTTATGAAATATAGAAGATTATAGTAGATTTTAGTTTACAAGTTATAATGACACAAATTCTTATCCATATTCGTGTTGATGCTGTAATGATTCTTGTGCATGGTGGATCGTATCGTAAGTTAGCGCCTTATACGTATCCCGGAGGGAGGTTATTGTCAGATATAGTTTTTGTTAAGTTTATGGGCACTCCGAAAAAAAACTAGGCAATTTAAAAGTTACGCGATGAATGGTCACGTCAACGCCACACATTTTCAGTATCTCTGGATTTCTGTCATCATTACACGATGAACCCATAATTCCACGAAACGATTTATTAAGTTGTAGGAATGTTCGTCTTGTCACTGAGAATGTGTGGCTGTCGACGCGATTATTTGTCCGAACACTCACTACTATTTTTGTGGAAGGAATTTGCACGGGAACAGAGCGCACCGATTGAATAAAAACTTGTTTATTTCATTTATTAAACACTATATGTGTTCGACGAGTGGATGGATGGAATATTAGATTAAATAAAGGAAGTAAAGAAGCGCTCTGTAAGTGGTACTGTTACAACGGGTAGAGAGAAAGAGAAAGAGACGTCGTCGTGGTGGCCTTTTATAGAGAACCGTATGGTACCAATCCACCAGTGTTGTCAACCTTTGAGCTTATTGTAGATGTAATAGTGATGGCCTAAATGTATGTAGCGGTCGCTACATCACTTCCCTCCTAGCTGCCGTGGAACGTACCTCTATGTGATGCAGGTTTCTGAGCACACGCGCAATCAAACAACCAGGGACTGCTTATGATATGGGGATCCAACGTTAATCAGGAGTTTTTCGTGATTAGCTACCATCGAATGAATAACAGGATGTAGTTCATCTTGGGGCGTTGCGATTTGTTTTAGAGTACCTATAAGTGTAGTGCTTTACGTGTCTCGTTTCGTAGTGCAAGAGTGTTCATGAGTTGATGTCATGCATAATTGACTTTTGTGGTCTTTGTCCATCGCGCTAGTATCGTGGGATAACGTTCCGTTTCTAGTGTTACCATGCCACGCACGTGTCGAGCACGTGAATCCTCTTGTTCTTGATGCGGCAGGAACTTCGATCACGTCGGGGCTACCATTTGTAAGTTAAATTATATAGCTCGGTGGATGGAGGTAAGAAAAAATGAAACAGTTTATTATTTATTTATTGAAGCTATATAAAAATGCGGAAAACACATATCGGTAAAAGGGATCAACGCTGGATTTACCGGTAGACGAGGCTTGGGCAGGCAATAGTGGCACGTCTGAACTGAGCGCTGGTCAATCACTGAATTGCGAAAGTACCCTTCAAAACGTCTCGGGGATGCCAGATATTCGTTATCGTGTACTAGATGACACTGCTGGAACTCCGCCCGTGTTCAACATCTGGGATTATATTTCTGGGTATATTGCATACTGTAAAATTCGACATGCTTCAAGGTCGGTACAAAGTTTAGTGTTAACCTATGTATTTTATCCAAAACTCAAAATTTAAAGAAATAATTAAGGGTGTGTTTTATCACTTTATTATAAACACTATTTGGACTTTTTAGGATTAGATTTGGATTCTGATTTGGAGTTGCACCAAAAATATCAAAGCAACTAGTAATCCAACGATGCTAAAATAAATGTCTTCCATTAATTACCAATACTTATCGCTATGTAACCATTAAGGAACTAAAAGATAATCTCGAAATGAAATGGATTTACGAAGTTATCTGATATTTTACCGCAAAATATTAAATAAGGTTTCTAAATCACAGCAACAAAACTACTGCATAACATGCAAGAAATCAGAAGATTGAAGCGAACCAAATCGTATGAACTTGTATACTGTATAAGTATTTAATCTTAACTTTACTAATCTTATATAGCTTAAGTAATCGAATTTTAACTTGGAAAATACATACAGCTGTATTTATATCACACTCGTTTTGCTTGTATATTGATAAGTTACATTTTCTTATTTTTTGTTTTCTTGAAATATTGGAAATAAATTAAACCCAAATAAAATTGGGTACTGCACAATCACAGTTAATGTGCATTGCAAAAGGCTGTCGTAATACAAGCAGATACGCAAGATTCTTTTTCGATATGATAACCATATCTTGCAAACTTATTGAACATATACATGGAGACTTTACTCTACCACGCTGGGTTGTTTGCTCAATTATTTCAGAGATAATGCCTTGGGCAATAATATACATGACTTTTTACATTAAGTATTTTCGGTCGTCTGATCGAATCACTGTAAACAAACATCCGGCTCTGCTGTGATAACATTCAGTAAGGGTATAAGATCAATACTATCTGACAATTTTCTAATTTTTCAACGGGCCATGAAAAGTAGATCTTAAGACTAATCTTAAGACTTTTAAATATTAAAATATCTTTCGAAATTAATTTTCAATCTTTATAATATTTATAAAACATATTTATGAATATATTTCTTTAACAAAGGAATTATATACCAGAGCCATTGAGGATCAAAATGTCTACGGTGTATTGCGAAATTAATTCAGAAACTTTTGATAACGCAAACTATGGTACAAACAGATGCCTGCGCGGCAGCAATCGACAACTCCATAAATTAATTCGATTGTCTAGATGGTGGCTCAGCTGGTTCGAAGTAAAAATTACTATTGAATATGTATGACACTGTTGGTGCGGTTAAAAGCTACGCTTGAAATAGTTGTAGTTTATAACGATATACAGTTCACACTTCTGATAATCCTAATTTAGTGCCAAACACGATCTCAATAATTCATCGAAAAGTATAGTTTCAATTACAATTAATAATATGAACAAAAAAAGCTGGTACAAATAATAACATCTGTCTAGTAACTAATTGTATATATGTGGAAAAGTAATTCTATTTGTTTCTTAGTGAATGGCTTTGAAGTTGTACATCTGTGGTAATACATCATCAATTGAACAATATTATAGCGCGTTTCAAAGGTAATAACTAGCGTTGGGAACTATCGACTGAAAACAGTCGAAACAGGCAATAATCCCAAAACAGTCGAAACAGTCGATGGTCCCTAAACAGTCGAAACAGTCGATAATCAAAAAATAGCGAATGAAAATGCACGGTTCGACTGTTTTTCTTTCCATTCGTGATGTCAGACGAAGATACGTGAATTTTTGTCTGTATAAAGTGTGAGATAGGAAAGGACGGAGATAAATGCTTGGAGCAGTTAATTTGAAATGTCCTTATATTCTCCAATGGTAGTGTAACCGAGACAGAGATATATTCATTCACGTGATAATTTAAAAAAAGAAAAGGAAAACAAAATTACTAATTTCTATTATCATGTAAATAAATAATATAATTTAAAAAAAAAGTAGGATTACTTTTATACTGAATGTTCTGTGGATGTGTAAAAAGGAATGGAATTATAACACCACAAGTGTTTTATCGTGTTTTAATATATTAATTGATATATGATTGATTTTTAAATAACATAGCATAATAAATACAAATAGTACAATACAACTTAAATAAAATCTAAAAACTAAAGATTTTCAATAACCATAACTACTAAATAAAATGTAAATACCTAGTTATTGAAAAATCTAATCCATGATGAACCCAAAATGATCGTACAGTAACTACCAGACCCTTTTTAAATAAAAGTTTTATTTATTTTTGAACGGAAATATTTGTAAATTACTGTGAATATTATCATGTTCAACTTTTCTCCCGTGAGGCGATTTCTTCGATCGTTAATTATTTGCCCAGATTTTGAAAACACTCGTTCCCAGGGGACGGATGTTGAGGGTATAGAAAAATACTTTACGTGTAACTGATATAATTCAGGTAGTTTCATTTTATGGGTTTGCCAAAAATCCAACGTGTTTTCTATACGCCCAATAAATGGAATTTCCAAATACTGTTAAATCTGTAAAGTTGTTGCAGTACTTGGAGTAATTACTTCTTTCATTCTAGTCATTCTTTTATCAAAATATCTCTAGATGTCAATACATTCTTGGTCAGCAGTTTTGTCTTGAATTTCGAGTTGTGGAACTATATTTGTATTTTTTGAAGTTAGAATGGAAGATACCTCTTTTGTGATAACTTTTTGCATCGCCTCAGCATTATTTGCAGTACCAAATATTGCTTTTTTAAATCTAGGATCAAAAATGTGGACTTCCCGCATATCGTATTCATTTCTAAAATTGCCAGTCTTTTATTGATGACATCTAATAGACAATTTTGTCATTTTTCCTCCATTCACTTGTTAAAATCCTGGATTTGATGGAATGTTAACAGTAAGTCCTCTTATTAACCGTATAATTATCGTTGGGATATCTTTCAGCAGATAACTCGGTGGCCATTATTTCAATGGGCTTTAAAAGTTTAATACATCCTGTTAAAAAAGTCCATTCGTTAGTAAATAAAAACTATGGTGCACTTCTTATTAGCCAACAAAATAAATTGTTGAATATTAAAGTAGAGTTTTCCTATCAGAAAATGTATTTGTTACAAATATTTAATATACCTTATTTTAATAATTTTAAATGAAATTAATGAAATAAATACGACTCCCTAGACATAGAGAAATACAGATTTAACTTCATAGGAAATTTTGGGGAAATGATTCACGACGTCCAACATCTGGATACCGCTACTTTTAACTTGTTACTTTCTTTAATCGCTACGCTATATGCCCCGATGGGATCTGATTGGTTCACTTCGTTTCTATAGTACGTTTGTCGTTTATTTATTTTGGACGTTATTTTCAGTATTGCTGACATAAGGAATTGACTTTTAAAGAATAAATTATTAGTTCATTAGTATATATAAGAAGATAGTACCAAAAGTAAACTGAATTGTCGGTCTAGGAAGTGTTTTGTACCCGGATGCACAGATAATAAATAAAACAGAATCGTTTTTATTCCTAGAAGTACTTGGCTGTCATTAAAAAATGGTTGATAATGTTAAAGATCCCAAACCGATTGGATTAAGTATCAAAGAAAATTTATGACCGTTACAGTATGCTTTGTTGTTGGGATAAGTTTATTCATTTATATAAATATCAAATATTTATTTTTATAATTTTAGTTTTTAACTGATTTTCAATGAATCATCAAGTCAATAGTGTGTTTCTTTTTAATTTAATGTAATCGATTTTATATGTTGCATGATGACTTATTCGTTATTTCTGAAAAAAATTAAAACCTATTATTAAATAAAAAATTACTATAAAATTAGATATATCATTATCATTCATATACAAGCAATATTTATAGCAACTAATAACTACTTTTATGTTTAATCTATGTCAGTTATTGTTTCTTGATAATAAAATTGGTATTTATTTATACGCCAGTCTAATCTAATATATATTATACTGTTGAATTTAATAAATCATGTTTTCTGCACTGCAGAACATAAGAAAAGAAATGGCTTTCTTATAAACTTTTGATCAACTTTTACCCTCCCGAAAAAAACAATCCTAGAGTTCATCAAAACAATTAAATCAGAAAAGAGTTATACTATATATAACTTTTAGCGACGTGAAGAGTGGAGTTGATCCATTTGTACAAGGAAACGATCGGAGTTGTACGTGACCTAGTCTAACTGCCATCATTTCAGTTAGAAACTAAGGATACAAAAATAAAGAAAATTTTCTATTTGGTGGAAATTAGAACCTTGTGGGTTTTATGAAGTTATATGTTACATTTCATAAGAAAATTTTAACATTATTTTGATTTAATTTGTTGATTATTTCTTCATTCTGTAAATAAAAGCAAACATTTAAATAAAAAATATTTATTAAATTATTTCACTTTTTCATATGCATTTTAGCGTTTATAATTGCGTTTTTCATATGTATTTTAGCGTTAATATTTGTTAACCGGGTTTAAATTATTTAAAACACAATGACTAAGTAGTATGAAAACATAAGAGCTGACAAGTACAAGATGGTTTGGATGAAAGAGTAACAGCCCTTATAAGAGGGTTAGTATTATGCTAGTATTTGTTCAAATTATAAAGTAAAAACTAAACTCGCTAACAAGCACATTTGAGACATACCTTGGAAAAAATTAAGGAGTAACCTTGAAACTAGTGATATATCTGCTGCCTAAAGAATAGCATAGGAAAGTGACTGTTTTCTCTAAAACTACTGTGTTTAATGAGTTTTACTTTATATTTTAGGTCGACGATATGATTCTTTTTGGAAAGAAGCTAAGAAACGATTATTGAGTATAGTGCGTTTAATGGGTGGATTTTTATATGTTGTTACCTGTGTTCGTCACATTTTAAAATGTTTGCATTGTTCTATGAATTAAATAAAATTACTTGGCAAACTTAATACTTTTATACTGTTAATAATTATTTTATATGAGATTATTATTAAACATCATCTTCCCTTCAATGAAATATAAGAAAAACAATTAATATTTTTAACACATTTTTTAAAATTACCATTTGCAAAATAGTAATCAGAGTTAAATATTTTTTCAGATTTCATAACAAGGCTCCTGCAAGTAAAATATTAATGTTTTAATTATTTGTGATTGTTTTAGGTTTTTATATAATTATATGTACTATTATTAATCATTAATAGATATTAAACACATATTTATCATTCAAGTACATCTTTATAGTAATCATTAAATTACCAGGAAAAATAGGGTTATTTTCTCGAAACCAGAACCTAGGTCATACATAATTTTTTCCACGTTCGCTCATATTTGTTGACCTCATCCGCGACACCATGTGGCGAACACTGGAACTAAGTCAAGTGCATGCGCACTACGACTTTCAACCAATTTTCAAATGAATGTTCGCCGAATTCAGTTCTGCTCATGCGCATTTTCATTTTTGTCGCGATATTCGCCCCAAATTCTCAGGTCTGTACCCACCATAATATACATATGTTATAGATATTACATATAACGTATAAAAACATAATTACTTATGACGCCATGAAAGATTCTAATGTGATAAATCACCTAGAAAACTATTATTAATAACATCTCATAATATGTCTAATCAGTAGAAAATTCATAATCTCTAAAATAAATGTAGGTATAAGAGTATATAGTACGAATTTAAAATAAAAATTAGAAATAAAAGATTTTTTTATCGAAAAAAAATCGATTTCAGGAAATAAGTATTATTAAGTATTAAGATTTCATAAGTATTTTATGGACATGGTACTTCTTATTCCATGCTAAGGATATTCCAAAGAATCCAAAAGAATGTTGCTTTTGAACAACTTCCAAACTGGTAAAACAATAATGTCAAGTTATTATTTCCAGGTTATCAGCTGGCTTTCTGAAAAAAATCCTTTTTTAGAGAGGAAAATTTTTGTTTTAAATGATACAATACCCTCCCATATAGCCTTAATTTCGTAATGAAAGTCAATGATATAAAATAATTATTGTAAAATTTCGTTTAATTTAACTTCTATTTATAAATATTTACTAGGAGAATTTGTAAACACTTGATGGGATAAGATTCTTGAAAAATATAATATTCGCTCAGCGTGGGGTTGCATACTCACCCGGTTACATTGCAGCCAAATGCAACCATAAAACATTAACGTTTAGAAGGCAAGTTGTGGTTTAGTGAAGTTGAATTAATAAATTAGTAGTAAGCACAGTGGGTGCATTATTCTTTACATTTCAAATATAACTGAAATCGTCAGCTGTCAGCAATCAAGCTGAATTGAATTTAACAATTAGTTAATTAAATGCTACTAATTATACAAACTAATCAAATACTCCAAAGGCAGCTTGCACTAAAAAGCTCTCTTCGATAGCTTCTCCAATATCGGTAGGATAACAAAAATTATTAAAAAATGTTGGTTCTTTTAGAAGAGTTAAAGGTTTTTAATCGACAAACATTGTAAACCAAAAGTCAAGTTTGATGCAAAATTACAAGGTCCTGACCTCATAAACTTTGATGACGTGAGACAGCTATTTTATAGGACAGGCCACATATATTAGAAAATTAAAGAAAATGTTTCCTTAATTTAACTAAAACTGTGGAACTAATAAGATTGTTTTATTCTTAATGAACATCGAAAGCTTTTTTATATCAAACGTATTTCAATGATCTTGCAATTTCTATAAAGTTATATTAAGACTATGCCAAAGTACTTAAATTTTTTGAATCGGTTTTAGCTATTTACAGTGAAAGTTAATTAAGTTAAAACTACTTTATAGTAATTAACTATTTAATTACAACAAACTTATAATGAGAAATGAATATAAAAATTTGATATATTTTTAAATAAAAGGGAACTAAGAAAAATAAAAATATCTATAAAAAAAAAGGAAAAATGGCTTTGTTGATCAAGAATATGCTACCTTAATTAATGAAATGCAAAGTAAATACCCAAAAAATACATTGTTAGGGTCGGCAAAATAAATTTTAAAATCTGTCCTAATTAGAAAATCAAACAGATCCCGTGAAACAACTTTACGATAAGAGATAGTAGCCAAAGGGACAGGCTCTTATCAAGGTCTGATTTATGCGATCCAAAAGACGATAACGCCGCCACGTTCAACCTGGATTAAAGGCAGAATCAGCTGTTCCCCGACAGATTTTTTAAATATATAAAGCCAATCTTTTCATTACGACTGGTCGCTATAACGAGAATAAAGAAACGTTATTTATTTCGAGTATTTTTCTTATTTTACCTTATTATATATAAGTATCAATTCACTTCTTATTGTTGTTTTTATTACATGAAAAATAAACTCTTGTTATTTCTGGATGTTTGGTGAATATGGTGCTTGGCGTAACAACAAACTGCTACTATTATCCTCGATTAATGTGACGAGAGTGGTTTCGTAAAAATAATATACTATACATACATTATATATATATATATATATATATATATATATATATATATATATATATATATATATATATATATATATATATATATAGTCATCCACAATAATTAAATGGCTGCATTCATTCTCAAGCCATGAGATTCTACGGTGCGAATTATATCATGAAGAATGCTGGCATCCGTATCAGCGAATGCAGCGCTATCATCAGCTAACATTAGATCTGCCAAGGACTTTGTAGCATTATATTGAATGTTATGTACTCTTTTCATAAACTTTTCGCATTACTGTATACACTTATATGCTGAAAAGCATTAGAGAAACTACATGTCCTCGGAGAACATCCGTTTGGTCCTCAAATGGATTTGATAAATAATTTCGCATTTGAATAAAGTTAACGAAACCGTCTTAAGACGCCTCAAGAAGGTTAATAACTTTAGGAGAACATTTTCATCTTCTAAAGCTGCCCAGGGGCTGCTGTTGGGTCTGAAATCCGCTTGTTCTTCTTGACTAATTTTCTCTCATACATTTTGATGTTTTATTTGAACGTTTGTTATAAACACCTCTCGACAATTGAGAGGAGACTTATATTCTTATAATTTTTACACTGTTTATTATCGCCTTTTTTTCAGGATAATTATAACTTACACTTTCTTCCATGCTGACGGTACTCTCTCCGACCGCCAAATTTGTGTGAGTAGCACGTGAAGCTGTTGAAACCTTATCTCGATTTATTCAAATAATCGGTATGGTATCAGTCAGAAGATTTAACATGTATATGGCTGTTATATAGAGCTGTTAAACGGTATCAGATATTCTAAGTCTGGTAACAAATAATGGGTTTATATTATAAGGATTTAATTTACAACATATATACAACATATAATCAAACCGGCAGTTTTTACAATTCAATAAGTCTTCAGTTTTTTTTTTTTCGTTAAACAGAATAGTTTAAAAGAGAACTCAATGGTTGTTTTTAAATCCTGCTCGTTTCATACCTTAACCGCTGTAATAGTATTTTAACGCTATGATGTACTTGAGGATAACCAAAGACGATTTAAAATACGTACTATAGGAATCTGTAGCTCGAATAATTGACCGATATGTTTAGAGTTTACTTTAAGAGACCCTTAAGGAATACATTCTTGGTTCGGTAAGTAATTATTGGACACAGAAGAAAATCCATGTCCAGATTTTGGGGAAATATTATTATTATATTATCAGTTTATGAATATTAAAAATTTTAAAGGATTTACAATAGACGGTGCTACTGCTTATTAAATCGCATCGGGTACATTTGTAACTAACTCCATGTTGAAGTCTCATTGACCGGCTATGTGACATTTCATCGAAGTTCCCTAGATCTTGCTCATTTAGATTACTGCTTGTTCCGACATATGAGTCGTGACCTGTCTGAGCAGCGTTTCACTTCTTACGAAGAGACCAAAAAATTGGTCTAATCTCTCGCTAAATGTCCGAACTTTCTAATAAACTGCAAGTGAAAGTTTGCCATCGTACTAAAAAGGTCTACGATGTTAGATGAATTCACCCTCCCTTCTAGCAAGAGGAAATTGGTTGAACCGTCTAAACCACCACCTTGATGAGTAAAAGGTCATATGAATGACTAATCAGTATAAGTCAGTATCTAGTGTGATCACTTTTGAATCCATTTTTATGTCAATAAAGAAACCACTTATCAATAATAAAATATACGTTGACGTTGAATTTGTAATTGTTCCTCAGTTACTCAAGATATTTCTTAACATAGTTAAGGGGAGTTTGGGTAAAAGTATAGCAGTTGAAGCTGTAAGCTTACCAAAGGTAGATTGAAGATGCTCAAGGACCTTTGGCCAGAAAAAACACCCCTAACTTTTCTGCCAGTGGCATTGCATCAAAACTTGGAAAACCATTCCTTACAGGGATATCATGGACATCTGGGTAGAAACAGTTGTAAAAAGTTGAAAATCTCGTAAGCAATCTCTGTTATAATGTGAATTGACATTCGTTCTACTTTGTTTTCCTGTTCTTCTTACTATATAGGCACCTATTATTATAACAATTCATGTGAAATCTATTTCGTTATATTAACTTGAATTCCTATACTAAAATACGCTGAAATCACTTTATTTTAATAACGAATAAACAATATAACAGGAAAATTGACTGATTAATGTTTTTATTTTGATGTATTTTATTAATTATATATCTGCTAGAATAAATAAATGCACAACAAATATTTTGTTGTATAAATTAATTGTTTATTTATTGTTACCCATTGGTAAATCAACTTATATTATAATATATCCATTATCATTTGTACATTGAATTAACATCAGAGTAAATATACAGGAATTTAATTTATATACCAGTTATCAAATAGAAGCTAATATTTATTTAAAATACTATCGATATTATAGAAATATATGAGTCAGGTAGAGTAAAAATATATAAGCTAGGATGTAAATTTGTTAAATATGTAGAAAATTTGTGATGGATTTTTGATAAAAATTTATATCTTCATTCGGTGAGCTAAATATTTTTCCCGAGATTTTACATGATTAAATGTTACAATAATAGTCTTATTTTATTCATATGTTAGTTTTAGGTCCATCAAACAATTACATATATAATAAGTAATGTATGCAGGTTCAGATCAGATGTTGTTGCTTCATTAGTCAAAAGAATAACCGAATAATTTAAGATTTGTTGACTGAACATTAAGAACTGAAAATGTGGCTCTTATTTGAATCACTTTCTATCTTTCTATTTATTCTATCCTCGATTAGTGTGACGAGTGTGGTTTCGTAAAAATAATATACTATAGAACAGTATGAAGTCTTTGAACGTGTGAAGACTTGGTAGTTATAAAAATATATAAGAGGTCAATTGAAAAGCGCCCGGCTGACACATAGATGGCGCTACTAGAACTAAATCCAAATGTTTTTTTATTTAGCCCCAACGCTCAAAAGATGCTAGTATAAATTTGGCAGCTGTCGGATCATTAGTTTGTGAATTATAGCATTTTGAGTGAAGCAACTTTTTTATTGTGAAAAAAAAAGGATGAAAAGGAATTTCGCATGTTGATAAAATATTGCTTTTTGAAGGAAAAATATACAGTCGAAGCAAAAACTTGGCTTGGTGTCGAGTTTGCGGACACTGCCCCAGAAAAATCAACCATCAAGGATTGGTATGCTAAGTTTAGACGTGGCGAAATGAGCACTGAAGACGGTGAACACAGTGAACGCCCAAAAGAAGTTGTTATGGATGAAAACATTTAAAAAATCTACAAAATGATTTTGAATATTTCATTTTCAATAAAACGATAGTTGAGCACTGAATGAATGGAAATACCCTTCATTAACATCCCAGATAAACGTCTCGGGGTTGCCAGCTATTCGTTATCGGTTTCTAGTTGGCGCTGCTGGCATCCCGCCTGTGTTCAACATCTGGGATTAGATTTCTGGGTATTTTGTGGACCGTTATTCCACGATGTAAAATTCGACATGCCTCAAGATCGCTACAAATAATATAAATAATTTTTTATCTAACTATTGTTTATTTTTACTACGCAATATTCTGGGAGACTCGACTTCAATTTCTTATTAAATAGATACTTATTTTATAACATTAAAGATAATTTTAATGGTGTTTTTCCAGTTCCATTATATCAAGAATAAATTGATAGGTCAATATTATAGGACAAGTTAAAAATAGTATTGAAGAATCTAAATTAAACTAAGATTAATAAAATGCCTTTTTGTTTATCAATCTTTTTATCTGTCTCATTTATCTTATTCTTACGCTATTTCACCTAAATGATCATTTGTTTTGATAAATACTAGATTTTTCGGTTTAATAAAATATAGGCAAAATCTGTCTCCAGGCTAAATTCAGAAATAAAATCGCTGACAATGTTATTGAACTTAAATTATATATTGAAGTGCTGAACCGACGTCGAATGAAAATATTCAAAGTATATTTACTATAATTGTTAAACATTTCAAAGAATTACGACAATTTTGATTAGCTTAATTACATAATCGTGATATTTTAGGATTTCTCTTATTACTGTTGAATTACTTTTGAGTCGCTATAAATGAAATTATCGATAAAGGCGACACATTAATTACAGTAATGGTTTGTATTCGATATTTTAGCCAAATGTTGCCATGATTTGCATAACGTATTAAAAACAAAATGCGTAGAGATTTTACTATAAATCCAATATTAAATAATAATGGCATCTTACTGTTACGGTGAAATGAGTGGGTATTTAAAGACGATGAGAGAGAAGACAGTTTTGTTGGATTTATTTTTAGATTTCTATCGTCCTATTACAGAAATTAGTGTTGAAATAAATATGAATTAATTTTGTAAAATATATTTTTTTCAACCCGTATTTAACTCGATATGTGTTAAAGCCTTTACATATCCATTATTCCCTATTTATAGTTTTATTATACTGTTGGTATTCAATATGTAATTAGTGAAGCACATTCTGAACATTTTCGTCAGTAGTTTCTATTAGAACTAATAATTCATGTGCTAATAGAATGTATATTACTTTTTGATGAAGAATTAAGGAATTTATTCATTAACTGATCATCAAGAATCATCGTGGTAATCTACACTAATAAGGACCAATACGTCCAAACAAATAAACTTTACAAAAATAATATAAAACTTAGAAATCATCCCAAAGAACACCCAGTGTTCCCCAACCTAGTGCCTGGCGCGACGGAGATCATCTTCCTTATCGGATTTTGGACTATTGCCTAGAACAATCACAAATAATAATAATGCCCCAGCAGGATTCGAACCCGCGACTATCACAACTGTAGGAGGACCGTCTTGCCGCCTTTACCACTGCGCCAACCAAGCCGGCATTTTATTGTTTAACCATATAAGGAAAATCATCCAAACTACATCGAAGCGTGTTAAAAAGTTTAAACGTTGGAATGCGGAAATGTTGGTTAAGATAAATGTGTTTTAATGATCTTTAAATAGTATATTATTAGTATAAATCAATATTTTGCGATCCATTATTGCAGTCATCTAGCCTATTAGTTCGCTATATTTATATGATCCCCTCAGCATCTATTTGATATACCCAATAAATATCTTCAACAAATAGTGTTTTTGTCAATATTCCAATTGTGGCAATATATAAACAATATTTTTGTATTTTTAACACACAAATTTTTCCCTTTATTTTATTAGCCAATGAAAACAAATGAAACACAATCCATCAACCCATTTTACTTTTAGTCCGCGTAGAACATGTCCACCAGTGAAAATTGTGGATTTCACCAAGCAGAGAATGTTAAATACCATGGTATGCATCTAGACTTGAGCTAGAAGACACCTAACTTGCAAAATGCCTATATTTGCAAAACGAAAACAACTTAGTCTATATAACACAAATTTAAACAATATTAAATGTTCTGATTCATCGGGCACAAGCCTGAATTATCATTAGATAACAAGGTATTGCTATGTGGTATCGAACTATATTTGCAGGTCTCATGTAGCCATCTTCCACTGGTTTCAAATAAAAATATTTCATGCTATTATTAACTCTCCGTACAATTTCTCTAATGAAGAGATATAGTGCGTTATCCGTTTAAAGCTCATAAGCAGAGTGATTCAAAGTGTTTGAGTTAAGTACTTCGAAGGAATGTTTTATCCCAATGTTTGTGCTTGTGCGATTTAATGTGCGCAGACTATCTGATTAATGGACATATATAGAATTAAGAGTAAGATTTGGGATAGGATATTTAACAGAGGAAATCAATTAATGAGGTTATTTTCTAAACTAATAATAACTATCATAAGAAATACTTATTGTGTACAGTGCAGGTTTTTGTATCGCTAAAGCTAATAAAAAAAAATATATAAGTATTATTATTATTAGTTTGCATGCATGCTATTGTTAACTCTCCGTACAATTTCTCTAATGAAGAGATATAGTGCGATATCCATTTAAAGCTCATAAGGAGTGTGAATCGAAGGAATGCTTGTGTGATTTAATAGAGAAGTGTGCGGAATATCTGATTAATGGACATATATAAACTTTAGAGTAAGATTTGGGTTAAGATATTTAACAGAGGAAATCAATTAATGAGGTGATTTTCTAGAATAATAATAACTATCATAAAAAATACTTATTGTTACTGTGCAGGTTGTACCGCTAAAGCTTATAAAATATATGTATAAGTATTATTACTAGTAGTTAGCTATTTCTATAAGAAATGGATTTGGAACAAATCACAAAAAATATAATGTCTCGTTTTTACCAGCAAGCCATCTAGCCCATTAGGAAACTATATTTATATGATCGTCTCAGTATTTATTTAATATACTCAATCAATATCTTTAGCAAATAGGGTTTTTGTCAATATTCCAATAGAGGAAATACATAAACAATATTTTTACATTTTCAACAGACAAATTTTCCCTTTATTAAAATGTAATATTAAATTTAAAACAAACCAGGTAGTTTATTTACGGCAGTTCCCCGTCATATTTCATTCCGCGAACGCGAAATTATTTAGACATCCACAAAAATGTATACAAAAATACAATAACGCCCTGGGCCTGAGTTATGGCGAAATATTGCAAACGCTGCCGACTTATTTAGGAGTATAAAACGTTCTCATTTAATACAGCGCCCGGTCCTTTATTAAAATAATAACAAAATATGTCGACGTTAATGGAGGGTCACTTTAAGATAATTGTCGTGCTTCTGAAAATAAATCATGACGATTTTATGGTTAATTAACGATTTATCTTTATAGTAAGTAGACAATTTAATATTAAATTGCTTTTCTATTTTGTTGTCGTTTGGATGTCAGTTTTGTGTTAAAATTTTCGATATAATAAACAAGACTTTTATTTCAGTCAGTGTATTCCGTTTTATATTAATATATTTATTCTGAAGTCTTTTTTTAAATTTGTTAATGCTATATACTCTCAAAATATATACAAGTGTGTTGGATTGATTAAATAAATATAGACTGTCTATCGAATAAAGGTTTTTTAAAATATATTTCTCTTATATAAGTCTTCTTTTACCAACTAGGTGTTTATCTGGACTGGACCTACAGTTTAACGTGGGTTCCGAACCACGGTCCTCAGCATTAAGTCTACCGACTGGCGAGTGACCAACTTTAGAAATCATCCCAGAAGACATCCGGTCTTACCCAGCCTGGTTACTAGCGTGACTGGGATCATACTCCTTATCGGATTTTACACTCTTGCCTAAGACAATCACAAATTTTAAACAATCACCAATATAAATTTACGACCATGCCCCAGCAGGATTCGAACCCGCGGCTATCGCAACAGTAGGAGGACTGTCCTATCGCCTTTACAACTGCGCCACCAAGCCAGCCGTTCATCGTTAGTAATATTTTCTACTTGTAAAACATCAGTGAATAGTAAAACATAAAAGTAAAAATACGCTTTCAATTATTGTATCTTAAAGTTATTTAAAAAAAAATTAAAAGCGTTGGGAACTTTCGACTGAAATTGACTTTCAGCTGTTTACTAATTAACTACTTTCTAATATCGACTGTTTCAGTCGCTATTTTTTATTTTACTGAATTTACTACTTTTTACTAGTGACTGTTTCAATTTTTAATCGCTATTTTCGGCCCGCTATTTTACATTTAGTTACTATTTTTGATTCTACGTTTCATTCGTCTGATTTTTAACATTTTGGCTTTGTCGTCCTAGCCATGACTTTGACAATAATGTATCGTGTTTATGCTTACATAGATTTATATGTAATATATATAGTTTTATGCTTTTTTTAGTAGTTTGCTTGTAAATAACAATATATTGTATGTTAATATAGCAGCACTATGGAACGATATTTTTCACGATTGTTAATGCAATGGGGTAAAAATATTAAAATTGTGAATCTTGAAATGTAAAATACTTTTGACTGTTTTTATACCAATAATAGGTAATTTTTTTATATTATTTTCCCATTTTTGTTAAAAAATATTTCCGTTCAATGATAAATAAAGCATTTATTTAATTTAAAAAAGCTCTTGTAGTTATTGTGCGGTCATTTTTAATTATGCCATGGATTAGTTTTCTCTTTGATTAGGTATATGTTTAATTTTTATTTAGTGTTTATGATTATTGACAACTTTAATTTTTAGGTTTTGTTTTAGTACATCTTCCTTTGACATCACGAATAGAAAAAAGAGTCAGACCGTGCATTTAACTGAAAATGGTAATTACTACTTTCAGTCGCTAGATTTTTGACTGTCGCCTATTTTGCGACTATCGACTGTTTCGACTATTTTCGGTCAATAGTTGCCAACGTTAATTAAAATCAATTGTTTTTACCAATCATATAGTCCTTGTTGCAAAGTTTGTTTTTATTCTTTATGTACAAAACCACACTAATGTGTTTATTACTTAAATTTTGTTGGTGTATTTTGAATATTCTTTCAAAATTGTATTCAAATTGCCATAATCTATGTTTAAATGAACACTCTGTATGAAATTGATAAGCGATTATATGTTTTCTAAATATCTAAAAGCAATTATATTTACTAAATATATGCTTCAATTATATATATATATATACATATATATACATATATATATATATATATATATATATACATATACACATATATATATATATATATATATATATATATACATATGTATATATATATATATATATTTCATATATATATATATATATATATATATATATATATATATGGCTTCCGCGAACACAAATGAATGTTGTGATTATATTTTTTAAACTAACGAAATATAGGGCGAACCAGTGGTTGCCAAGGATTAAATAAGTTATGTTTTAAACTTCTGCATGAAGCTAGCCGCAGCCCCCATTAAAGACTGGTTGGTTCTCAAATGCTCGTAAAACTATAAGATTCTGCTTGTTATCGCCAACTCCACAGGGCTTACTTATAACCCAAACCATATCGTTACTTCATATTAGTTTCCTATCAGGATTCTGAAAGCACCAGCTAGATATTGCTGTGAAATGTTATAATTCTAAGAGTGGTAAATTTATTGTCGATAATTAATCTAAATATATTATTAAGTTATTTACAATAATGAAAATTTAGTTTTTGTTTTTTTTTTTAAGTAACTTCAATTTTAATCTCTGAATAGCAGAATTTACGACAGTTATTTTCGGCAATTTATTCCTTGTATTTGTATTCGAAAGTAAATTTTAGCAAAGCAGCAAATTTTAAATAGCATAGAGCAAATTTTTAAGCATGTGGGCAAAATTGACAGGACGGTCCTCCTACAGTTGCGATAGTCGTGGTTTCAAGTCCTGCTGGGGCATGGATGTACTCTAGGTTTGTGATTGTAATTGTAAATATTTACCTATTGATTTGGTGTATATCTGGAAATAAATAATGGAATAATTCTTGTTACAAACCAGCGTAACTTTATTTCAATTTATGGGGAGAAAGGATCTGCATATCCTTGATCTGATTTTATCAAATGAATTACGGTTTGTTAATATTAGCAAAATGTCTTTCACTCATTTATGTGTGTCATATTAGATTAGTCATATTAGGTTAGATTAGATGTACGTAAAATCATTGATAAATTGGGAAAATATTTATTAGTTTTTAAATATATTGTTTAAAGAAAATATACTAAATTTCTACCGTTACTTTTATACTACAATATATCCAATTCACGTTAAAAGATCTAAAACTTATTTAGAAATAAAGTAAATATAACTAATTTTTTATTTTAATTAATATAAGAAGATAAACTTTTATCGAATTGAAAATATTATTCCCTGAATGTTTCCTAACTAAAAAATTTTATAAGCTGTTCTGTTTCATACAAGGTTTTTCGGTAATGTTTTTAAATTCCTTGATTGTGTTGACATTTCCAAATGTTATTTTGTATTTCTATATCTAAAAATAGATTCATATATATTTTGAACTTATAACTAACATATTTTCCGACATTTATTTCTTAACAAAGTAATACTTTACCAAACTTACTTTTTTCTGTCTCTTATTTATTGTTTAGATTTATCTGGATTGAATGTACGAGGGGGGCTGGTTTGGGGATCGTTGTATAATATGTCCGATCTTATTCGATTTGGTTGTTGACGTAACTGTTATAGTTAATGGATATAAATGTAAATTAAAATATAACAGCGCCTTCAGCAGCAGTGGAATAATCATTCCGTTACTTACTGTGGATACATATTGAAAAATGAATGTTAAACATAGTGGTATATCGCATCGGTCCTTTCTGATGCTAAGATTTATTTGGAAGTTGTTGTCGCGATTCTGATCTCAATGTTCTCAAATTTTCGATTTGTGGACTTCTATTTTTGATTTATTTAGGCAGGTATTAAGAGGTCATAAATAATTATGTCGTTAGGATTCTAGAAAACATATTGTATGCCTTTAGTATAATTATCCATGTAAGTATTGGTGTAGTGGATGCAATTATACTAGTATTACTCTTATTAGTTCCACAATCTTAATTATATATACATGGCCTATAGAAAATCACCTCATTAACTGATCTCCTGTACACAATATTATTTCAAATAATTAATCAGTCTTATTTTAATGTCCAAAAATCATATCGGATTGTGTTAGACGTCTCTGTCTACGCACTTCTCTGCCACAGCTGATTAGCGAGTACTGATACTCTTTCGAAGTACTTCACACAAATACGTTCAATTTCACTCGTTATTGGTTCTAGAGGAATATCGTGTTGAATCACTTTATTTGAAAGATAGTACGGAGCATCGACAATGGCACATAATACTTTATTTTGGAACCGTTGTACAATGGATATATTAGATTTGCTAGCGGTACTTCATAGTTGGATTCCATATGACCAAATAGGCTTGATTATAGATTTATACATTAATATCTTGTTATCTAATGATAACTTGGATTTGCGCCCGATAAACCAATACATTTGGTAAAATTTATGCCCAAGTTGTTTCCATTTGGTGAGTATGTATTTCTTCCAAGGTAGGCATCGATCAAGGTGCATACCAATATATTTAGCATCCTCTGCTTGTGGGAGTTGAAAATTATAGATATAGACTAGTGGACATGTTCTTGTCAGTAGTGTACAGCTAAGGGACTTTGAGCATTTACAATACGTCTAAAGAGGGTATTCTAGTCTAGAAATTTGAATAAATCGATTTTTTGAAAATAGTGCAATTGTGTAAATTTTATTTAATTTAATTAATAAATATCTAGTAAAAATGGACAGTAGAAATGTTGCTCGCTTCTTTATTTCAATTCAAAATTTAACTAAAATTCATGACTCTAGACTAGAATACTGACAGCGTGAATATATGTGGAACGATTGCCAATCCATTCAAAATCCTACCAATTGCCAGCAAGGTTTATGTTTGGACTGAGCTTACCACTGAATGGGAGCTTTGAGCTACGGTATTCGACATTAAGCTCACGGATCAGCGATCGACTTAAAGACTATCCCAGACATCCTATCTAACCCAGCCTAGTTACTGGCGTAACTAGGATGGTTATTCCTTATCGAATCTTACACTTATCTTACACAACATACACAATCCTAAATATAAAGTATATCTACTCCCCAGCTGGATTCGAGCCCGTGTATAAATTTGACAGCTGTCGGATCATTAGTTTGTGGATTACATCATTTTGGGTGAAGCAACTTTTGTTATCGTGGGGAAAAATGGATAAAAAGGAACTTCACGTGTTGATAAAATATTGTTTTTGACGGGCAAAAATACAGTTAAAGCAAAAACTTGGCTTGACGCCGAGTTTCCGGACACTGCCCCAGGAAAATGAATCATCTAGGATTGGTATGCTAAGTTTAGACGTGGTGAAATGAGCACCGAAGACGGTGAACGCAGTGGACGCCCAAAAGAGGTTGTTATCGACGAAAACATTTAAATAATTCACAAAATGATTTTGAATGACCGTAAATTGAAATTGAGTGAAATAGCAGACACTGTAAAGATATCAACTGAACGTGTACATCATATAATTCACGAATATTTGGGTACGAGAAAGCTCTGTGCAAAGTGGGTGCCGCAAAGTTCTCACTTTTGGCCAAAAGCAATGACGAGTTGAAGTTTCGAAACACTGTTTGAAGATGATCAAGCGTAATAAACCCGAGTTTTTGCATCTATATGTGACAACGGATGAAACATGGTTCCATCATTTCACTTCAAGACCAATCGGTAGTCATCCGAGTGGACTGCACATGATAAACGTGCTCCAAAGCGTGGAAAAACGCAACAGTCGGCTAGCAAGTTTGTTGCGTCTGTATTTTGAGATGCGCATGGAATAATTTTCATTGACTACCTTGAAAAAGAAATACCATCAACAGCGACTATTATTCGAGGCGAAAAACGGCCTTATTTGAAGAAAAAGAAAGTGCTGCTTCACCAAGACAATGCATCGTTTCACAAGTCAGTTAAAATGATGGCAAAAATCCATGAATTGGGATTCGAATTGCTTCCTCATTCACCGTATTCTCCAGATCTGCCCACCAGCGACCATTTCCTGTTCTCAGATCTCAAATGAACGCTCGCTGGGAAGAAATTTTCGTTGCATGAATAAAAAGAAACTACAAAAATGGCATCGAAAAGTTGGAGGGTCGCTATATATATATATATATATATATATATATATATATATATATATATAATTAAGATATGTGTCAATGAAGAAAGTTTTGAGATATACAAACAAGAACACCTGTAGAAACAAAATTAGTTTATTTATTCATCCATTAATTGGAAAAGGCAAAGTGAACCAAATCGTCGTAAGGGACACTTTCTGGAGGTACGTGAAAGACGCGGCACGGCTAAGTAATTTTATTAATTGCATTAGCCCATGTTTGACTTGTTCGGCGAAATTACGAACCAAGTTTCCTCTTAGCCAATTTATGTGAATTTTGTAGTGAAAGCACTACCCAAAATTTAATTACAACATTATACTACTTTAAAACTATTAGCGGTTTCTGATACACTCCGTCGTTGTAATTAAGCGACCTTGCCTACACTGAAGGGTAATATTAGATTATGTATTTTGTTTTGGTAGGGCTTTTAGTAAATATTTGCCATATTATTGTAAGGTAATTAAAACTAATGGTTTCCGTAAAAACGTAGGTGGTGTCTAAACCTTCTATATTAAATAAGATTTTACATATAGGAATATACCGGGTGAACCTGAAAGTTATTACCGGTTTTTTCGAAAAAAGAAAAGCTACGTTATTTTAAAGAAAATTGAAAAATGATTTTATTAAGTATTGACCATTTGATTCTATACATCTGCACATATTTCAGGCAATTTATGGATGACTTTTCTCAAAAACTGTTTGTATTTTGAGAAAAACCATTCATCGAGCTATTTTCTTCTTCGAAATTGGCGAAGTGTTGCTCTGCAATCGCGTATCCCATTGATGCGAGAAGTTGATATTCTTCCTTCGCCAGTTTTGTATTATGCGACTGCGCCTTATGCTGTTGTAAAATCACGTTACCGCCTCTTCGGGTCCTTTCTAAACATTTTTCGTTTAATGCATGATTTAAATTGATCATTTGTTGTCGGTAGCGATCGTTAATAACTGTTTTACAAGGTTTCAACACTTCGTAATACACCACGCTACTCTAATCCCACCAAACGTAGAGTAGTGTCTTGAGATCGAAACTATTTGACCTTGGAGTCGATGGGTCGGCCTCGCCTGGTGATGACCATGTTTTTTGCTCTTAAGGTTTTCAAAATACATCCACTTTTCGTCACTCGGCACTATTCGATGCTGAAATGACTTCCGATCATACTATGAAACTGCATTTAACAGACAATTTTTCGATATTCCATTTGTTTGTCATTCAGTTTATGTGGATTTCTCCATTACTTGTAGTCGGCCGCTAATCGTTTCTTGATCCACGTTTAACGATTCTACCAATTGTTTGTAAGTTTTGCTTAGGTCTCCATTCAATAACTTTGGTTCTTTTGCACCTTTTTCGATCTACCAAAACGACCTTTGCACATCGAAATCGCCACTTTTGAATGAAACTACGCCACACATGTTTTTAGGGTTATATTGCGCTCACCGTAAGATTCTACCAGCAAACGATGCCTTTCAGCGGCTTTTTTACAAATGTTAATATTTTCAAAAAGGTATAAATCTATCACAGTGTTACTTTCTAAATATATAACTTGTATAGCTTTAAAGCTTGATGCCAGTTGATTAAAATGATATATGTGTTAAATGATAACATTGTATACTTAAGCCTAGAAACATCTGTTATAAAAACTTCCTAACGGCAACGACTTTCCTGTACACCTGGTACATATGATAATATATCGTGCAACTAATGTGAAAGAAAATAGTTCATTTTATGATTGAAATTGAATTTTAAATTATCAATTTAGTTATCTCTCAATTTATTTAGTTATTTATTCCAATACTTGATATCATTTTGTATTTTACTAATTTTAATAGTCTATAAGTATTACAAAAGTTCTTCGCCTCAATACTATTTATTTAGATAATAAAATATTACGTAAACCTATACCTAATTAAATGCGTTTAACTTTAATATTAAACCTGTCGATAAATGTCACATTCTTTTCCATCATCCATTGAACTATTTCAGCTTTCTTCGTGGAATAAGTAATATGTTGTCTCAGTACCTAACCAAATGTAAAATAATTTAAAATATATATATATATATATATATATATATATATATATATATATATATATATATATAAGAATCAACTATAGTTATATTCAATAGCTGATTCTTTGGACAAATACTTAAACAGTTATTTTATTATTTTATTACTTATTCTGCTCCAATGATCCTCCCGAAGAGTATTTATCTTGAAATTTTGGTGGAGTTAACATGACATAATTTGAGTAAAGTTGTTTTATAGCTGAAATAATGACTGTTTTAGTCAATCTTGTGCTAGTACAAATTATTTTTTTAGAATGCTCCTATCTTTTTTTTTGGTCTATACCATAATAAAATAATAATGAACGTCTTAATCGATAGTGAAATAGTTTTTTTTAATTAATAGATATATTTCCAATATTACCAAATTGGAAACAAATAAAATAATGTTATTTAGGGTACATTTTATCTGAGAATTGTAATGATGTGGTGAATCTATTTTGTTATGTTTATCCGACAATAAATATAGCCACTTCCTCGATTTTCGATGAAATAAACAAACTCATGTACTCATCGCTAGATGTTTTGTTGGGTCTAATGACGATATTATGGCTTTCAAACGGCATCGGATCAAGTGCTCTTTTATATTTTTACTAAATCCTTATTCTGGTTTAGAAACGTTTGTAGTCCTTGGATAATAGTTTTTTTCACTCTCGTATTGTGACCACAGCACCAATTCGTTTCCGCATCCGTATTTCCCTAACAGCGCTCCAGTAAGTGATAGTGTAAATTTGTCCTTGTATCTGCAATTGTTTGGGATTCTGTTAACTTATTTCCGATATAAATTTTATGGTGTTTTATCTTGAAAGTAAGTATAAAATTGTGCTGCAATATTTGTCACGCCAAATGATGTTATCTGGAAGTAACTATTATATTTTTGGAAATTGGCCAAAAAGTGGTTAGTTTTACTTATCTATTGACACAACATAACCCATTAGCTTCATCGCTGTATTAGAACGCCTTACAAAATTGACAAAAGATTGTTATTTCCCCAATTGTGATGGAATTTTTTGCATCATAATCTATTTCTGGATTGCAATGGTGTACTACTCATTTATGGATCAAAGTAACATTGTGTCTGCGGAATCGCTGAATTTAATTGTGTCGTGCTCGCTGTTGCTGTGTTTGATGTACAGGAACTTAATGCACTCTAAATCTATCCGCTTAAATTCCAGTCACTTTGGAATGGAATTGTGATATATCAATAGGTGTAATATCATTTTCTGTCTCTCGCTGGTCTTTAATACGGTTAGCATGTTACGTAACTTGTGGCATATTAGGTCGCTATTATTATTCACTTGAAAAAATTACCTACACATAGTCTATCCAAACTAGCACTGAACCTACGTCATCTCCATTTATGACGTCAAAATGTTGCAATGTTGCCGCATGAACTCTGAAACGCTGAACTAGAGTTGAGTTAGAATTATTTTATTATATTTACATTTAACTCTTTTCCACGTCACTCATGAGGTAGAGTTTTAGGCGCATTTTTTATGTAGTGGTATCCCTCTGTAGGCCTAATCCACCTAATTATCTATTGTATATCCAAGTAATGTATAACACTTTCATTAGAGGTCATATTTACTTTTTTATGTTTAGTTATTGTTTCCTTCAATAGTGTGTTTCCTTGTTAAGTAACTTTGATATCACTGTATGTTTTTGTTTCTTCTGCTACTACTTGTATACACCATTCTTGATCAAATTAGTCACTGAATTCTCCCTAATGCATTTGCCATATCTACAAAATAGTTGGTATGTATTCTATCCTAATGCTAATAATGTATAATTTTGAACACACATATACTATACCATACAATACAACAACAATTATATATTCGCCTTTAGTTGTTTCCACTCTCATCATCTTCAATTCAGAAAGTTTAATTCAAGTGAATAATTAAGCTGTTAATTTCCAATTTATCTAACATTTGTTCACAATGTCATCTTTTTATCGGGTTCATCCAAACCACGTATGTTAGTATCCATTCCAATACAACAATTCTAAGAACAAACCAATATATCTGCAATGAAGTATTAATTAATTGTAATGGCTAATAATATATAATCAACTGTTGCTCCAATATTTATATTTTTCCAACAAATTTTATTGTCTTTTTAATATGATCTTACCATTAGTGACTCAATGTCCCATACTGAAATATCCATGTCTCATTTAACTGCACAAATTGAAATAAGTCTTCCTTAATTTAATTGTATGATTTTAAAACTTCTTTTTAAAGCAATATCTCGAAGGTTCATTAAACCTCTTCATGGGTGGTCTTTATACCACTTAAATCCTATAACAGCGTACGAAGAGATTTTCTACATGTCTCAAATACAATGTCGCATAGCTTTAAGCTATTTATGAATACTTTTCAGATAGTTTCCTCCGAAATAATTGTATGAAATAATGTTAATGTTGAAAAAACCAGTCTCTACTGTGATAAATTTCATATATTTGATCTCTGATAGAGCTAACATCAAGTTGGTCTTGATTCTTCAGCCGCTACGTATGAGGAGCGTCTCTTTTCAGTAAATCCAAGATCATATTTTTCATTTTTTAATAAATTTTAATTGCCGTGTCCATACTAATATTCAGTGCAGCTGCAACTTCGTAAAAATACTTTCAATTAAAATAATTGCAACTTAATACTTAACAGTAAAAATGTTTACCTCTCTAAGGCATATTACTGACAAAAGGGGACTCCACTATTTCGTTTCTTTCCGAAGTAACTGATTTGAGACGGTATCTATTCTCTTTGACTTCGGAATTTTCAATCAGAGTAATAATAAGCAGCGATTTTATCTCAGTCTTCACAAGCAAAGCTTTAAAACAACGTTGCCAACCTATAGTTCATATAACTAATATTTATAGGAATTTTGCAAGCATTTGTAATTACACTACTTCTTTGGATAGTCTACATTTGCAAAAAATGTCAAATTGTTGTAAAGTATTAAACGGCAAGTGCTGATAAATTATCTTCCACATTTAATACATTATATATTATAATAGAGCTTTTATAATATCGGCGGGTATTTTTGATCTCTATTTAACAGTCACAAAATACATTTTCAAATGCACCAATAAACATTTAACAATCGACAAATATGTCGATTCTTCGTATTAATGACAGTGACAGTGACGCTTTGTATAGGAAAACAAAATTGTTGGTTTTACTATTTTCCTCATAGTTACAATACATTTTCTCACGATAAATATTCCATGGATATCTACAAATATTTAAAAACTAAAATTAGCCCATTCAGTCTAGCCGTTTTCGAGTTTTCAAACGAATATGTGCAAGGGCCATGTATTTTAAAAGTGACTGGTATAACGAGTGAGATGGGTTTGGTCTGTTTTCTAATATATATAAACCCTCTGTGTTGTTTTGCATCGCCGTTCGTCGACATGTCGCCTTTCCTCTCGATAAAATGAAATAGTATTTTAAATAAACTAAAAGATTTAATTTTTTAAAACGTTCATTTTCATAACTTATATAAACTATTTAAGCATTATGATAAGTCAATTAATTTTATTTGTCATATCAGCACCATTATTTTTAAAAACGAATCCTTTTTATTTATACCCGGTAGTATTATATGTGCCACAAAATGTTTAATGTTCAATTAGCTGTAGTATCGATTCTTCCATTTTGCGTATTAAATAAAATGAGTGCTGAAAACCGAGGTGTAATAAAACCATTAAAGGTAATGTTTCTCCAAATGTGGGTATTGCAAAACTTTTTCCATTTGGGTTTGTTATTGTGATTTATTCGATTACTTTACACTGATGCCAACATAGAACCGAATCGGAACTCTGGTTTGCTGTTTTCATTCGATAATTTGAATGAAACGCTTTTTGAACAATTTTTATAATCACATCCAATCGATAAACTGTTTAAAAATGCTTTTTCGCTGAAATTATCTACTATCAGTGGTCGTAATTTATGATTTTTGCGGCTCAATTTATGCATTTGAAGTGACATTTTACTTACAATTAATAAACAAATTTTATTGTATAAGAAGTATTTTTAGAGAAAAATACTTTTAGGATTTACTTCAAAACTTTATTTTATTCAGACGGAAATAAGTGCTGATGTATAGGCACTAGATACTTATTGAACTACAACAATACCTGTTTATTGCTACTCTAATTTAGAGCTACAACATCTGCCTATTAATTAGTTAATTGCTTATACTGATTTTTTTATGATCTTCCTTACTTTTCCTGTTTGACTACCGTAGATTTATTTTCAAAAACTGCTAATAAATTGTCGAAACTTTGTTTGTTGTAAATCTTTTTAGACTAATATGAGCGTATATATAATGCACTTCAGAATATACTAATAGGTAATAATCAATAGTTGGAAAGAGTTACTATCGGTTGTACAGGAATATTACAAAAAAAATACTTCGACCTGAAATGACCGAAATGTTACCAATGCTATGTTGTTGTTCTGAAAGGACTTTCTCTGTTATACATTGTTACTAAGGATAAAAAGTTAACATACTATAACAACCTGAGTGGAGAATACCAGAGAACTATCAGGGGCATCGACACCAAAAGATAACTTTACTGCATGCATTTTGATCAGTAACTTCTACTGGTGAATATACGAAGTATCAATGTAAACAACTGTTAAATTCAATGGTAGTGAGTTATTCAGTAAATCATAATTTTGAAAATTTCATTTTAAACATTTATTACTTTTGTTGTTTGATTTACAGACATTTGGGGATGCTGCTCGGTCTTAATCCAAGTGCCAGTTTTTGTTTCAACAATCCGCAAGTAGTTATATTGATATGAATTACAAATAACATTCTAAACTAACTAAATCAGTTTGAAGACAATTAATTTCAAAACTTATTGGACGAAAATCTGATAGAGATTCTCAGATTTCAGACATCTAAGCAGTTGCTAAAATAGCTATTTCCTGGTCATAAGAAAGATCTAAAAGGAGGTAAAATGATTAAAATATGAACTGAGTGCAAATACCATTTTGAATCATATAAATATCGTTCCATGCAGTGGAAGAAAAAAAGGAAAAGTTTTCTGCTGTCTATTTGGGATTGACGAAGAAAATTGAATCTACTAGGATAATTCAAAGCGCAAAAAGCCATGGTTAATACTGGAGAGTCATCCGAGCACGAGACATCTGATCTAATGTTATTTTGATCATATTGATAAAAGCCCAATGAGCACAATGCCTATCAATTTGCAATCATAAATTAAATTTGTATATTTTATGTTTTAATGTTCACTCTTGTTGTGTTTGATATCTACGAAATATCTACGAAAATTAATGAATATTGATTTTAAATAATTTAAAAAATTAATGTAGATATTTCCACATATTTGCTATCAACAGTGGATATATATGGCATTTCCGTTCATAACAATTGTTAAATCGTACCTTGTAGATATGTTTGTCTACTTAATCGTCGACATAACTCCGTACATCATAAATTGCGGTTTTATTAAAGTCGTTTTTATTCCACTTTATTGTGACAATAAATAACGTTGATTTCGTTGTCGGCTTTTTACGGCGGCATACACTTCCGTGTCGGTTCCGAATTTTTGGCCGTAGAAAAGTGTCTGTTTTTGCTTTTAAGTGCCGCAACTGCCCTGCAGCTTACCCTCGCTTTTCTAATTGTTTAATGGATTGGGGTTGAATCCAATATGGCTGCGCAACACAACGAAACGTTTCTCGCCGAAAACGTTCTATTAAAAATTAAATTTAATTTTGTTGCTATTGCCGCTTCTACGGGCGGTAACGCTGAAACATTACCGCTCTATTTTAAGTCACTTACCACGTAATTACATAAATAGAGTGTCTTTATATCATTTGTTATTTAGGAGTTCTATATAGTAGATTTTTTAAGAATATTACGAAACTGAAGCGGAAATGAAGAAACACATTGGTAATGTAGTTTTAGAACTGGCTTTATTTTTCAGTATAATTAGCTTCAACTTATTCCAGCAATTTCGACCCCATTAACTTTTTTCGAGCAGTCGGAAAGTCTGCAAAATTTCCCTTTACGGTACCTATTACCTTTTCATTTAATGAAAATAACTTCCCACGTATGTTATATATATAACTAGGCAAATAATATCAATAAAGATGAACTTGCAGAAAGGGAGAATGAAAGGAGCGTTTGGCAGCAGAATAAGCGAGGAAAATATGATATAAACTGTACTCTATATTATTTAATTTTCATGTATTTTTTAAGAAAAACTTAATGGCGCTAGTGATTTGTATTAATAGTACAGTTCAAAGCATCTGCAAATTTGTTAGTGAGTGATGTTTGATTTGGTCCTCTACGTGATTTTTTAAAAAGATTAAACATTAGTAATTCCTATATATTAAGTTACATTTACTTCCTTTGAATCTGTTATACATATGATATATACATACATATGAGCATACACCTTTTATCAGACGGAACTTCCTTAGTATCGGACCTCTAATTGGCCTTCATGGCACTTCCGAATATGATTGGATATTCCTGGAAAACCCAATGATCGTGAGGACGGACTTTAGTTAATAAAACACGGTGCAGTGGTTCAAACAGGAGAGTACCGATAGAGTCGCGAACCTTCTGATATCTGGTCAATACATATTGGATTAAGATTTAATGACATTTTGATCCATATCAATAATAAATTAACATCATTCAATTGAATAAAGTATTAATCACTAATTTAATGTGATTGCAAATCCCACGTGCCCACCCTCAGTTCTCACATACACAAATATAACAATTACTAAAAGCCAGCCCTGACAAAAATGGTATTTGTGCACCTTTTAAATGTCTTTTATCACAAACATCAAATCGTATTATCGAATAAATCTGCGAATATGTTCTCTTATTTTCAATATTCAACCCATAGATGGTACTTGGAGATAGTGTCTATTATTCAACCAAATCGCTCTTGTTGGCGTCGTAGGACTTCAAATATTCTTCATCAAAGCTCGGCACTGTTGACGAGCGGTTACAACTCTTTAGCGTCGGACAGTGTTACTGTCCAACTTTTGAAATAGCTCTCTATGATTCTGTCTGTATTAGCCAGTCATTCATTCAATAGGTAAATTTTTGTTGAAATTTGGAAAACATTCCCGAGAAATTTGGAAGAATTTGTTCATGCGACAGACAAATTCAAACGATTACAACATGTTGTGTCAGTTATTGCCAATAATTGTGTCAATGTCAGGGATAATTGTTATTGAAGTTAAAATAAAACGAAACTGTGACTCAACCTTATAATTGTTAGTTTGACTAATATACGAGGTTATTGAATGAATAGGATGTTGCTAATCCAATTTTATAGATAAGAAGTGTATATAAAGGAAATAAACGAAAAATAATATGAACACCCTGTATAGTATATCTTGTATGATGCATCAAAATGATGCAATGTGTATGTATTGCTCTGTTGACATGCCAAGTCCTCTAATTAAGTCTTGTATGTTTCAAAGTATTATAACGTTTTTTTCTACGATGGTTAAAACATGCCTACGTGGCAGAATTTATGGTAATGATAGCATACACAAAACATAGTAAAACTTTATCGGCAGTACGGTATAGTTGGTGAAACGCAAAGTTAACTGACAGAGACCGACCTCATCCAAACGGATTGTCGATTGATCCTAAGCCTCAAAAGATGCGTGTATAAATTTGACAGCTGTCGGGTCATTAGTTTATGAATTATAGCATTTTGAGTGAAGCAATTTTTGTTATTGTGAAAAAATGGATAAAAAGGAATTTCGCGTGATGCTAAAATTTTGCTTTTTGGAGGGAAAAAATACAGTTGAAGCAAAAACTTGGCTTGATGCCGAGTTTCCGGACACTGTCCCAGGAAAATCAACCATCAAGGATTGGTAAATAGGTACATTGAAATAGAATGAAATACGAGACACTTTATGGATATCAACTGAATGTGTGTGAAAAATGTGTTTTACTTTGATAGGTCGGGGACATTTCAATTTATCTGTTGTATACAAATATATAGAAAGCCATACTGTAACTGATTATTTATGTACTAGTCTCCCCAATTTCCAATAATAGGAAAATATAAAGACGTCACGTAACTAAATATAATTATAATATTAATGATATATAAATAACTAATAATATAAAATATAAATAATGAAATAAATCATTTAAAAACTTATAGACATCTAGATTATTCGCGTCCTAGATTCCTAGAGTTCCAGTGATATTTTGAAGCGAATGGACTTCTGGAAATCCAATTAGATTAAAGTTAAGGTTTTGTAATAATTATCTTGTGCTCTTTGAAGGTTATTACTTGATTTTATACTAAGATGAATATGATTTGTTTGTGTTTAGTTAGGTTATACTCATGTATTAAATTGTTTCATGTTCAAAGTTTCAATTACCTATTTCCTGTAATAAGACAACAATTCGGTACGTAGCATCAGTTAATTAGATTTATCTAATAAGCAATTTTCCTCTAACGAGATTATAATAATTAATTTTGCAAATGTATCCCGATTATGTGTTTATTATATACGTTAAATGTGATTTATTTTGAAATATTTGTGAATATTATTTATATTACATATGTAAAGCCGAAATTTGAAGCTAGAGGAAGAAGGAAAGTTAGAGTTTTTATTATCTATAATATTTATAGTATTTTGGCAAGCGATGTATGTTGGTGAAAATGTGAAATATCACTGTGACTAATGGTTACGTTTGACGGTTTTGCAAATTCTTGTTGAGTTATGGAGTGTATAAGAGGCGTTAACTAGGTAACAAACAGCATTTTAGACATTCATTATTCTTGTTGTTTAATTCGAACAAATTTGCTAACGAAAGCCATCAAGCACTTTTAGAAGCTTATGGTGATGCTGTTCCATTATATCGCGGTTTTCGGTTTTGGTTTCAATGACTTAAAAATGACGAATTTGATGTCCGTCAAATCAGTGAGAGATTATATCGTTGGTACTTATACGTATTTGGTACGACCTGGAGTACCAAACAATTTTGAAAATAATGAATTGCAGGACTTACTGAACGAAAACCCAACTCAAACCTTACAAAAAAATCTACACAGTTAAATACTTGATGATTCAATTGTTTGATGGATAGGAAAGATTTAAAACAGGGAAAATTGCTTCCGCACGAATTGGCTGAAAATGACATTTTGAACCGTTTCAACATCGCTTGGCAGAAAAAAACATTTCCTCTGTTCATCCTTTCTTCATGAGAATGTTTTTTTTAAGTCACTTAAGACTAATACTAATATTCACTACTACTAATATTGCAATTAACCAGTTATGTTTAATTGCAGATACATTTAAAAACTGTAAGCAAAATTAGAAACAAAAGTAACTTTTCTTTATTTCTTAATATTCTAGTATGAGCTAATTCTATTATATTTTCAGGAATGTTTGCTATATATGTTTTATATTTACTTACTACAGCGATGCTATAGTCATACAACAGACTAACTAAAAGCATGTTAAATTCAAATAAAATAGTTTATCTGGAGGTATGAATAAATAGAAGAATAAAAGGCCCAATATATGGAATAATAAGTTGCCATATCATACCGTCTTCAGTAGCTGAACGTATAAAACAGATGCATAAAACCAAGACCGCCGCCAAATTGTGAATTTACTGCACGATATGAAAATAAAGTCGAATACGCGCTACACAGCCATTTTGCTGTTATAATATCTGCTTCGTAAAAATCTGAATTTTATACCGTCTTTCGTTACAAGCGTGTGCATACGTAAGCGATTGTCTTGAGTGTTCTATCGGAAGGGCAGTAGTTGATGTCTGATACGATTCGTAGCATGTATATTTTAGAAAAATCAAGGGGAAATGCATGGAACTACTTCGGTTCAGTTTTATAACATTTCCAAAAAGGATATATTTAATGTGATTGGAACAAAATATAATGAAAGTATAAATTTTAGTAGTAACTACATATGTTCCATTTATTTAAAACCAATGGGGTATGTTATATTATATCTATTAATATGTATTTGTAAGTATATTAACTTATGTAACTCAAGAAGGTTATCAGTTCAGTGTATAGTAGCAAAAGAAAGCAATTCAAAAGGATCATAAAATAAATTTTCTTACTTAAAAAATGTTTGCAGTATCTATTAATTGATATCTTAATAATAATTCTAAATTCTAATAATAATTTTTTTCCAGAAAACTGCTTGTGGTTCCTAATTTAATCTATTGTTAAATTATTACGAGCATAAAGTTTCTATCATTGCTTGCTGTTTGGGCATTCATATTAAGACTTTGTGGAAAGTGAGATTATCAAAAATGTTAAGGTTGATATCAAAAAGGTTAAAGTTCACCTGTTTTGCTCTTTGCCGCCACCATCTTCACTGCAGATATATTTTCAGGAACAATTATCACAAATAATAATAAATACTTTTTTTCATACTTCGGTCGAAAGTACGTACTTTCGTCCCTAATAAAAGGAAAGAAAGTTAAACATTTAATCACTGTGAAAAGTACACCCGCGCCCCCTATAATGGCGGGAGGAAAGAATTTCTTATGAGTATTTATACTCATAACTAGGGACTGTTTATTGTGTCGCTACAACAAATTGTTTACAGCTGTCATTAACGTTGCTACCTCTAACCTTCATGAATGTCTCAGCTTCAATAATCTCTAACATTCAATAATGTTCAATATAATCTTCTTCTCTAACTTTCAATAATCATCAATGTTGTTTTGTCGTCACTCGATTCAATAATCCAGAGAAAATGAACAATACGTTATGACCTAATGAATCCACGGACGAAGAAGATGTTACACGAAATTTTGATGCAGAAGCGCGATTGATAATAAATACAGATACGTTGCCGAAGAAGTCTATTGATGTCGGGGGCAAGCATCAACAACATGTTCATCGAAATTTAAAATTAAATTAATAACGTACTTTCGACCGGCTATGAAAAACAATCGTATACACCACACGGGCCAAAGTTTGAAATCTCGGCCCTGCTCGTCATGATTGGTGTAATATACTATAAATATAAGGCCATGTTCCATCCAGGGGCCAATAAGTTTAGATTTAACTCAAAAATAAACAACAATTTTTAGTCAAAATTTACATTTACTCATCAAGAAATTCTCCTTTAAGAGTGATTGATTCGATACAGGATTCTTCTATTTTTTAAATACTTTTTAGTAGAAACTATTTCTTTTTGCTTTCATAATCCTTCTCTCTCTCTGAACCATTCTTTCGATGAATCTGGAGTCTACGAACAAGAAACTACTTATACTAAAACTACTGAATAAGAAAATGTTTAACAAAACTGCTTGGGGTTGTTTTCTACTAATCCTTGTAAGATTTTTCACATACACAGGGGAAATTCTAAATTTTTAGTTCCTTACACTGTTACAAAATAAAACTTGTTGTTACTGAAACTGGGATTCTCTGAAAATTGAAAGTTTTTTTCTTTTTACTTATTTGTGTCATTCAACTATTCAATAGACACATTAATTGAGCATAATGACAAGCTCATAGACTAACTTTACTGCCTTTACACATAGTGCTATAATTGTATATGAGACTTTAAGTATAGCGTTATTTTACCAATTCATGGTTTCTCACTTTGGCACAAAATTTCTTGGTTTAAACTTCTTTGTTCTTTTTTAATTCTTCAGATCGATCAAACTCCAAACTTCAAAATTTTTATTGTAATATTTCCTTTCCTTAATATAAATAATCTTAGAAAAGCGATGGTCATGAGATGAGTAGAGGAAAGCTAAGAAAGCCGACCCTAATTAACCAAAAATAAAAAGCAATAAATTGGAAACTTAAATCATAAGGTATCAAAGTCAGGTTTAATTTATGGATTTGAAGCAGATATTGATACAAAAGCAATATTGAATTTTAATAATACATTACTTCTGATCTATTTATTTAATTATAAATATATTAAGTATGACAACGAATGAAGTCAAATATCCCACGAAATTGTTATGATCTGTTTAAATTACTTAAAGTATAAAACTATTAACAATTTATCACGTAAATAAAATGATATAAGCGATAAACAAGCCTCAACTGACAACAAAAATGAATCCAAATAACAAGTAATGTCTTTTCCTACATCGGCCAAAAGTGTTATCAGAAATTGCACCAAAACCATATTGATTTTCGAAAATGGGACGAAGTAGAGAAAGTAACATTTAACTAAACTTGTGGCCACGATAAAGACATAAGGTGACATAAAATACGTCCGGAATAGGCCCACTGGCCAAATTTAACGGTAATAAATGGTTGCCTTTTATTGGACTTCTACAATTTTCTCTAAAAACACGCGGCTCTTTTTATCAGCAGAAAAGCAGTTGGCTGGAAATTACCTTGTGATAAAAATAAATATATATCTTCCTTTTATTATTTAATCTCAACGGATAACATCGCAATAAAACTATTCGACTCTATTATAAATTATTCCCTCAAATAAATCCATTTTTCCGTTGATTAAGACCGATCAAGATAAGTTTATAAATAGATCCAATGCGGTCAACACATAATAATATATTTTAATTTTTTAAGCGGTTAAACATATCCCGGAAAAATATTTCGAGTGTAAAAGCTTCAATAAAATTAATTTTGTAACTTAAATTTATTTACAAAATATTTTTATATTATTTGTTAAATTATATTTTCTAATAATTACAAATTAAAAATAAACCAATAATGATAATCGTGTTCCTCAATTTACATATGTTATTTTGTTAAAAGGATAGTAAATCTATCCCGAAATATTTTCTTCCTTTTCAACAATTTCATTATATGGATAGGTCCTTTTTCTATAGTGCTTTTCTTATGTTGTATTCACATGCATTTTATAAACTGGGGTAATATAATTTCCTTCAGATACAGTTCAATTTCTTTCAAAATATTTAATTTAATTTTTATTATATTTGTAGCGACCTTAGGCATCTCGACTTTTACATTGTGGAATAACGGTCTACAAAATACCCAGAAATATAATCCCAGATGTTGAACACGGGCGGGGTGCCAGCAGCGCCAACTAGAACCCGATAACGAATAGCTGGCAACCCCGAGACGTTCATCTGGGATGTTATTGAAGGGTATTTCCAATCATTGAGTACTCGACTATCGTTCGGTTTAGACGTGCCACCATCGACTGCCCAAGCCTCGTCAACGGGTAACACCGCTGCCATCCGTTTTATCTATTTTGTATTTTCCACATTTTTATATTATTTTAATAAATAACGGTCACATAATGTAAACACCACCGTTTCATTCACCGAAACCCTAGATATTAATATATAATTTTCCATCAAAATAATTTACCAGTAAGAGAATGTATGAAAAAATACAATATTCAAATTCATAGAGACACGGAGTATGGAAATTGTATATTACATATAATTATTTATAAATTAAATTTGATAATAGTATAGGTTTTGGAATAACAGAATGTATTATTACATATTGCCGTTTGTGATTACATCTTCCTATATTTGTTGTTAACTTTGAAAGCATAGCTATACTAAAGAAGACAGTAGAAGAGAACATCAAAATACAAACAACTAATCTAATGTTAGATTTCAATGAGGATTTTTTGTGATATATATTTCATTTGAAATTGAAAAAGGCAAAAGAAAAACATCATATTAAGTTTGTTGGCAAAATGTATCTATGTGGAATGCTGAAGATCAAATTAATATTATAATTACTGAAATAAATAGATTCATATACCATTGGTTGGTATTTGAATTTGCCACCTAAGCCGAATAAGGATGGTAAGGAAATGTGCTACAAGAAGAGCAAGCAATGAACAAAGTGATGTAGACAACACCTTTTATTATCTAATATCTTGACTATGGATACTTTCTATTCACTATTTAGCTGAGGTATATACTACAATTATATAACATCGTTCTTATTCATTCCTTGTGATGGAAAAGGTGAAGAACAATCAAGATAGTTCATTATTGCTAACAGCTATTATTTTGAATTTGATTATATTACATCATTTGTTATATATTATAATAGTTATTATTTATTGCTTATGTACATATTTTAGGATAATTATTAATTTACTACTCTTAATAAATATAGGCCGATCCTCATTATAATTTTAATAAAATTCAATTTGCAAACCTGACAATAAACAAACCAAAGGTCATTAATAACATTTAAAAGTTCATTTCATGTCTTGAAAAATTGAAAATAAAAGAACAGTATTTTTAGCTTAAATGATGCATTATATCATAATATAAAACGTTTGCACACCTAAACTTTTTAATACTTGCCATAATTTATAGGTATATTCTCATAATGTTGTCCACTAAATATAACAAAAAGTGTAGAAAAGTAACGTTTTGGAAAGCACATAAAATTTTATTATTTTCTTGAATCTAGGGTAACTTGGTAGCCGCAGTGGTCAAAGCGACTGGACGGTAGTCACGGTTTGGTTTTTATTTCTAATCTGTGATATGTTCTGGGAGAAAAAAATCATGTCATTTACGCCAAAAACCAGGCTGGGTAAGGCTGCTTGTCTCCTGAGATGATCAAGTGCGGTAGTTTTCAGCTCGTAGAACTCGAAGAACGAGTGGGTATATTTACTAGAAAATCCAAACATTGTTGTTGATGTAACAAAGCGTGTAAGTTACTGCTTTAAGAAGGATATATGACTACAAAAGACCGATTGCATTAGTTCATTTAATGTTATTAGTTCAAAAAATTTTCGTATCATAGTTTATTTGGGAAAAACACTACTATTCAGAATGAACGAAGATAAAATGATAGACGAATTTACAGTCTAAAATATAGATCCATGTCCAAATTGGACACCAACCACATTGGTCGTTTCTTCACAAAGGAAGTATTATATCGAGCGACTGGTACGGTCCTGGTTCAGTAAGAAAAAACGGTGTCTGTAATCTGACAGTATTTTAAGAGTTTCGTTTACATTAAAATTTGATTTAAAATAGCATTGTCTATAGATTCAACCCAATAAGTCACCACTCTTTGGGTTTGATCCTGAATGAATTGAATACTTGTATTCATGTGCATACTTATGTTATTATTCCTCGATAATAGTAGACGCTATCAGTTCTGCAATCTGTTTTTATATAAATACATAAGCTTATTTCTTGTTGGAGCTAGACTAATTTATTATGGGATTTATAATATTTATCATAAAGTGTCAACTAGATTAAATCACTATAAGATAATTGCTGCATTTAGAAACGTTACTATGAAAATTTAATTGTAAGAATACGAAGAGAGATATTGGTGCCTTCAACAAACTTACAGTGCTGTTGGAATAAATTAAGTTTGTTATAAAACTTACACGTCAAGAGTGATAAACATATGAGAGATCTAGGTGATTATGGTGTTTTTGGCTATTATAAGTTTTATTTTCGTGTTGACATATATACACATAAATATCGTTTAACAAATAGGCCACAATTTACCCACTCTGCTATTTTTATGCGTACCTTATTAATTAAATTAATATCCGCGGTATTACTCTTAGACAAATTTGCCAGATTCAGATCTATTCTATATACATAAGAGGTCAATTGAAAAGTCTTCGGCATACCATAATAAAAAACATTTTTTTGGAAATTTTTTTTAAACAACATAATTGCCTTCAAGTGTGGTACATTGATTATAGCGACCCTCCAACTTTTCGATACCATTTTTATAGTACGATTTGTCCTTTACTTCAAAATAGGCCTCACTTTCATCGATTACCTCTTTATTCGACGAAAATTTCTTACCAACAAGCATTCTTTTGAGATTTGAGGACAGAAAATAGTCGCTGGGGGCCAAATCTGGAGAATACGATGGATGAGGAAGCAATTCGAAGCCCAAATTCATAGATTTTTGACACGGTGCATTCTCTTAGTGAAGCAGCACTTCCTTTTTCTTCAAATGCTGCAGATTTTCGCCGATTTCGTTCTTCAAACGGTCTAATAGCACCATCTAATAGTCGCTGTTGATGGTCCTACATTTTTCAAGGTATTCAATGAAAATTATTGGATGCGCATCCCAAAATACAGACGCCATAACCTTGCCAGCCGACTGTTGCGTTTTTCCACGTTTTGGAGCAGGTTCATAGTGTGCAGTTCTTTTGGATGACTGTCGATTGGACTTCGAAGTAAAATGACGGAGCCATCTTTCATGTATTGTCATATATCGACGCAAAAACTCAGGTTTATTACGCGTGATTGAAGAGCTTTCTCATAGCCAAATATTCGTGAATGATATGATGTACACGTTCAGTTGATATCTTTAGAGTGTCTGCTATTTCACTAAGTTTCAATTTACGGTCCTTTAAAATCATTTTGTGGATTTTTAAAATGTTTTCATCGGTAACAACCTCTTTTAGGACTCCACTGCGTTCACCGTCTTAGCTGCTCATTTCACCACGTCTAAACTTAGCGTACCAATCCTTGATGGTTGATTTTCCTGGGGTAGTGTACGGAAACTCGGCATCAAGCCAAGTTTTTGCTTCAACTATATTATTTCACTTCAGAAAGCAATATTTTATCAACTCGAGGAATTTGCGTTTCTTTTGATTAATTTTTTTCACAATAACAATAGTTGCTTCACTCAAAATACTATAATTCACAAACTAATGAACCAACCGCTGTCAAATTTATATACGCATCTTCTGAGGTTTATGGCTAACTAAAGTATATATCGATATAATTCTACTAGTGCCATATATGTGTGAGGTCGGGAACTTTTCAATTGACTTGTTACATACCATATTGCAAACAATAAACAATATAATTGAAAAAATATTTAAAGATTATTGACTTTAGAACACGTAAAGTATAAAACCGAATTATATCTTCATGGCCACAATTTATATACTACATTTGAACTCTCTAATTTTTATTTATTTATACAAATACTTTAACTTATAGGTTTCAAAGTTAAAATTTCCTTTAGACAAATAATGTACGGTTGAGTTAATTTGTAGTTTAATATTAATTAAAATATTGCAATAATACATTCTGCATAATTCCAAAAAATATATTAAATAAAAATTAATGTTAAAAATTAAGTTATTAATGGACAACGATATTGCAACTTGACAAAAATTGTGCTCGAATTTCTTCTATGAAGTAAATTTTTCTGTTCGCTTTTTTATGCAGTTTGGACATAGAGGGATATATAAAAATAAGAGTATATTAAAATGGGATATGACAAAAATATTCTCCTATTTTGCTTTATTATTTTCCAAGTTTATACTTTTTTCTGATACTTTCATACAGGGGATAGACAAAGTAATGCGAGTACCATGCAATATCTTATATATATATTGCTTATATATATACTACGTTCATGTAAATAATGCGACGCATATATATTGCTCAATTTGCACGTCTAGTCTTCTTATCTGCTGTCTTATGGTCGATATGTTAATGTATTATGCTATTTGTTCGGCGACGGTTAAAACATGCGATATATGAAATGTGAGACCTTTCAATCGTTGAAAGAGGGTAAATCGTTGGTACTCACGCTAACATTTTACGAGCGACAGTAATGATAGTATATATAAAAAGTATGATAAAATATTAACAACGAAGTGGAATAGTCGGCCAATTCTAAAGCTAATTGATAGAGAATTATGAATATTAAAAAGAATTGTGACCAGACAACACAATTGCCGCAGCAAAAAGTACAGCAGAAATTAACACTCACTTGTGTAGTACTTTTTCGACAAGTACAATGCGGCAGTAGCTTCACAAAGTTGTGACATTCATGAAAGGGCTGTGATTGCGAATCCCTTTATAACAGAAGCCAACACTAAGCTGCGAAATACGTGGTGCAATGATTATAAATCCTGAACACTTGATAATTGGAAGATTTTAGTATGAACTCATGAATCATCGCTTACATTGTTGCCTACAAATAGTTGGGTTTATCTTTGGACTGCCCCAAAAGAAGCCTAAGATCCAGATTCTTCTGCCTGCAGTTGAGCATGTAGGATACTCCATTATAATTTAGCCGGTAATATCTTGATATTCAGTTGGTCCTCTCATTCACAACTCTAGTCGGATTATTACGAACTAATATCTCGACATCCTTTATAATGAAATTGTTACTATAATTAGCATATTACCGTTAAACACTGTCATATTTTGTCATCAAGTCAAAAAGGTTTAGTCTTGGTGTGAGGAGCATCAGAATATTATCAAACATTTTTCTTGGTCATCACAATCCCCAGACCTCAACGTAATGGAACTATCATGGGGAGATTTAGACCAGAGGGTTATATTTAGATCTCTAACACTGTTGAAGGAATTGGAGGATGTTTTAGTAAAAGAACGTGACAACATTCTTTCAGAATCTATTCAGACGCTCTGCGAAGCTCAATTCTGCAAAGAGTGGCTCAACAGCTTAGTTAATAAATAAATATTATGTATGTCTCGACATAGTTCATTATAGTTTAGATGCGAAGTTTAAGATACACAAGGTGTTGAGTTAGAATTGCTTTATATATTGATTTGCACATTCTATGTTTATATAATAATAATGACGATGACTATTGATATTACGATATATTACGATATACTATATAACCTTTAGCTTAACTCTAGTATATTATTTATTATTATAAAATAATAATTTATCTTAATCTGAAGATATCGTCAATATATTTATAGTAATAATGATTAACACTTAAATAACTTACTTCGAAAAAAATTTCGATTTTCAAAATTCTTTTTTTTATTCGAAAGAGTGCATCTCCGAGGTGGTCTCATTGGAAACAAATCAAGATCTGGTTGGGGAAAGGGAGGAAATCGAGAGGGTAACGTTCTAATTTGGAAGGCACGTCTTCACATATTATTTAAAATAATCATATATTTAGCTACAATGTTATTGCTGAGCTAATGTGACGAAAAAACCAAAGTCATTCAGTGCAAAAGCCATTCAGTTTGCTTTTTAAGCACTAACTATAACATAAAATCTCATAGAAATATTGCAGACGACTGCATTTATGGTGAAATGGTTAAAGCGTTTAGCACCCAAATGCAATTTGCGGGTTCAATTCCCGGCAGGGACGATAACTTTTTTTGTCGTTTAGTTAGAACATTTGTCAAATCACCTAGGCTAGGTAGCGGCCTCCGGGGTCTGAAAAGCTTCTTATTTTCAATCATTGTTTCTTTATTCCTATTATTCTTCAAACGGGCTTCACCTTTACTTGACCTATCCATTATAATATTAAATAAAATAATTGCATAATTTATTGAGTAAATATCTAGGACTAAATTGAGAAAAATAAAATATTTTCAAAAAACAAATTGAATCGACTTCAAAAAATAAATAAGTAACTCACCAAAAATAAAAAAATAATCAATGACATATACAAAAAATTAAATTACGAACGTAACAAATCTAAATTAATATAACTGTTCGGCGTCGACTTCAAAATAGTCAGTTGGTAGTAGTTAAAATAATATTGCAAATAGATAAATAGGTTTAGGGAGTACTATGCCAAATTGTGTGTATATAGCAGAAAATAAAATACGTGTAGTAGATAGATTAAATAATGTTTTATTTTTTTATTATTTAATTACTTCAACGATTAATATGTACTTATTTTATTTTAAGATTTTGTTTTTTGTGTTGAAAATCTGAGAAAATCTTGTGAAAGTTTGATTATTTTTTGATTTTGAATTCCTTATTTAACTTTTGAAGTCGGTTCAATTCTTTTGTTGAAAATATTTATCTGTATAAGCTGTAACAATACCAACTGAATAAATGAATTGCTAGTTCAGCGACTATTTAGTGTAATATAATGTGCCTTAAAATATGAACAAATGATTTTTCTGGTTGCGAAATTAGCAATGGATTATTAATCCCGTCTGGGTTTTACGGCATTGCTTCAACTAGCGGCAAAAAGCGAGTAAAAATTACCATATCGTTTTACTGGCTGAACTTTAAAACCCGAAAAGGACATTTGGAGATGGGTGGTATTACATTGTCTCGGAAATATGCAAAGTTACAGAGGGCATGGGGTTTAAAGTTATCTCAGTGAATAAATATACACAGTGCGTTTATTAAGTTTTAGGAATGGCATCATAAAAGAAATATGTCTGTATTATTAAATAATCAACTCATTTTCAATTTTAATAATCTTTAAAGTTTTTCTTGCTTAAATTTCTATTGGAAAGTTTAAAAATATATTTTGTTATAAATTTGAGTAAGTTTCTTAGCTAAGTTGATATTGAGTTAAAATGGGGTTTTCAATTAAATTTTGACATTTTGAAAATAGTTGGACGGCGAAGATTTTTTTTTGTTGAAGAATATTGTCTATGTAAAAACTTTTTTAAATTAATTAATCGTAAATTTTTACATATTTACATATCAGTAAATGAAACACTATTTGTACAACTACACAAAATCACATGGTTTGGTTCTCTTGAGTCTGCCTTCTATTTCAGTGTTATTCAAGAGTTGCATCACTAATGATGCTAATATAAGAGTGACCGTTCATCATGTCTTGTTGCGAATTTCTTAATTTTCCCTATGCCAGTGATATCTCGATGCATCTACAATACTCTTACGTAAATTTTTGTATTATGTTGATATACATTACTTCTCGCAAAATTTAATTAAATAATTTAATAGTTATTCCCATAATTGTGATTCGTAGGTCCATATAGGTTTTAGTATTTGCTTATACAGTAGGAACTTATAATGGACGGATAATTTAGATTTTCGTTCAAATAATAAAATTAAATTGAGTTATTTTCTTTTCTTTTTCATAATCTTCTTCCAACGAAGTTTTGCATCAAGATTAATCTCAAGGTACTTATCATTGTTACTATATGGGACAATAGCGTTATTCATATTTGTTGTCATAAATACTAAGTTATAGTTTAATTAGGGAATATAACAAAAACTAAAACAATTAAAACAGAGCTAAAATACAAAATATGCTGGATTTTTTTGTTTTAGGTTTGTTTCCTCTATTTATATTTACTCATTTAGTTCTTGGGAAATCAAGAAAATTTGAGGGATTTTTAATATTATATTATGTTTTGAAACACTTAATTAGTCAATTGAGCCTTTGAATACAATTGATTTTTGCAAAAGTCATACATTTTCTGGATATAAAATATTCTACAAAAATTAAATTTAAAAATATTTATTTGATAAAACACTCTAATAATAAATGTTAATGAATTTTGATGGGTTATATTTGTTGTTGTTTATTTATGTAAAACTTTTGTAACATTGTTAATTTAGTAGTTTTTTTCTTAAGTTTACTTTTTTTTACTATTATTTAATAATCAATATTAATGTTAGTTAAATATTGATCATGTAAATTTTTAATTAAATACTTCTGTCATATTTTTTAGTTTTCTCAGGAAAGTTCTTGGTTTTGTTATTTTAATGATAAAATGACCATTGAAAGTTATCGAGCATTGAACAATTTTTTAAAATTAATTAACATCTTATATTAGATACCCTTAGTACAATTTTATTTTACAAATTTATTTATTACTAATGTTCTGTTGTACTTGCATTAAAGTCAAATATACACTTAACTAAACAAGTTAGTGTAGTTTGCTTCTGTTTTCCTGCGTCTGGTTCAGTAGCTGTATTGCTTCCACGTTGCTGTGATTTAGACACTTATTTCATGCTTTAACGCATTGACAATTAATCGTAAAACTTTGTTTTGGGTATATTGGGTTACCAGTTGTTTTAATATTTTAGTGCAACCCCATATTTGCACCCCATAGCTCCAAATTGGCCTTATGATTGGCTGATAAACCAATATCTATCTGAGGGTATCTTCCGAGTAACCAGTAGAATTGCTTAACTTTGAGTCCAATCTGCTATGCTTTTTGTCTAGCAAGATGTTTCCAAGTTAATCTACCCTCGCTATATGTTTGGAGATATTTGGCTGATTCTGCTTGAGGAATCGGGCATTCGTCAAGTGATATAATTAGTATTTTGTCATTTCGCCGCAAGGCAAAATTAACATGGACACATTTGGATCTATTAAGTATTTTCCAGTCTATAGAGTATTTGTAGTTCTTCTATAGCTTTTCTCTAGGACAGAGATACATCTTTTGCCATTATAACTAAGTCGTCGGCAAATGTTCCAAGTACTGTTTCTTTTGTTGTTGTGATATCAGCAATATAGAGCAGATATAGGAGTGGTCCCAAGATATTACCTTGTGGAACTCCAGACGAAATAGGTTTAAGTGTTGAGAATATCCCTTCAGGGGAGACCTTAAATTTGTTTTTGAAAAGATGTGATTCTAGTAGTCGACAGTAATTCCGTAGTAGCAATTTGTTCATTTTGTAGATTAATCCCAAATACCATACCCGGGAAAAAGCTTGTTAGATGTGTAATTCTATTAAATATTGTTTTTTCTACAGGATTTTTGATTCTGTGCCATACTTTTGAGCATTGAACAATCACTACACCTATAAAAATGCGTTAATTTTAGAATCTAAACTTGATGGTGTTGATTAAAAAGCTTGATAAATAAATAAAAAAATGAATAAATTGAGTTACATTATTCGGTAAATATGTTCTTGTTATTTATAATCAAGCATTTAAATCAAAATATTTCAACGTTCAATGGAAACGTTATTGTATAATCATTAATTTAGATTTCAGTAAAATATTCACTAATTTTATAATACATAACAGTCTTTAATTAATACTGTGTAATATAAAAATTAATTTAATTGAAATACGTTGTCTTCAGTCTCTGAAAGTTGCATTATAAATCAAATAAAATAAAAGTGATTTTGGTCTGCAGCCATAGTGATGAATCGGCCGTTATCGATATTGGCGAATGTGAATATTTCAATAGTTTTCAAATATCCTTTTCTAATTCGCTTAGTGAAACAAACAAAAATAAATCCTTGTAAATAATTTCAACTAGGTTTTCTATTTGTAACTTGCCTTAAAAATCGACCTTATCGAATTAAATTGATTTAATTTGACGTTTTAGAACTACACCGTAAATATAAATTAGTTGAAATTAAAAGTGTACTTAGACAATCATTAATTCGCTGGTTTGGAGGTCGCTTAGGTAATTTTTAAGGTTTTTAATTTACTACAATAAGAGCACAATAATCATTAACTCAATGTCAATCTGCTTGTTCAATCAAAGTTTTTTTTCCCAGATTCATACATTGTTGGGTTCATAACAAAATTACACAATATTTCTAAGTTTGTCTTTAATATTTCATATTAACATATAAATTTGATAGTTTGATTGTATATATTGGACATAATCCATCATGATTACTGATTGAAAAACACCAGTTCTTTTCGTGATAAGGTTAAAGTTACGTTACATAGATGAAAGGAAAGAAAAAGGATGAAAAACAGATTGTTTTTAGGTCTGAGATATCAGCTGATCGGTTCCTTGGTGATATAAGATGGAGGTCAAATAGTTAGATGTCCATAACAAATTAAAAATGTTTCTCCAAGTTTTTTAAAAGCTGATTTTGAACCAAAGCTCCATGTCGTTTTCCCATAGTAGTCATCCTTGGATATGGAGGAAAGCACTAACAGGGTAAAACCACTCGAGTTTCCTGCATGAAGAACAATATATCAGCAATGAGTTATGAAAAAAAAAGTCCAAAAAACCATAATAATGTTATTCTAACTTTTATCTTTTTCCATCATCTTTTGTTGTCTTTATACTTTTATTATTAGCATTTCAAATATCCGTGTCTCTTTAAATACTCAAATTGAAGTAACAAACACAATTGAACAACAAAACAAAAACTTCCTTAATCCTATTACATGAGTTTAAAAATTGTATTATAATTGGGTGTGGAAGTCATTCCTTCTTGATCGAGGTAACTAAATAGAGACGCAATCTGTTTCTAGACTTTAGAATAAGCTTTAGAGTAAGACTAATTAATTAAGATAATATTTTATACAGAAGATTGCTTAATGAAGTGATTTTCTACATGCCATGTATATATAATATGGACATAAGAAATACTTATTGCCAATAGGGCAGATTGTAGACTCACGAAGAGTAATAAAAAAAATCTGTTTCTGACTGACTACTTTTTAGCTTAGGAATTATCAGTCAGGGTAATTATATTAAGCAGCGATATGCAAATAATCAAAACCAGCAAAGCCACAGAACAACATTTGTTGTTTTATTACCTTTAATTATTATCACTAAAGCTTTGAAGTCAGGTGGGTGGGTTTTATTTGACAACCGGGTGGGTTATATAGGTCAATTCCTTTTTACCAACTAGGGTTTATCTGGCATTAACTAATAATTTAATGTGGGCTCCGAATCACAGTTCTCGGCGTTAAGCCTACCGACTGGTCAGTGACCAACTTAGAGGCCATGGTTATTCCATATCGGATTTTCCACCATTGTCTATAATACATTTACAATTTCAATCACAAACATGAAGCATATCCATGACCAGCCGGATACGAACCCGCGACTATCGCAACAGCAGGAGGGCCGTCCTGTTGCCTTGACCACTGCGCCAACGAAGCCGGCTATATCGCTTTTTAACTGGAATAAAAATTGTAGAAATATGCTGTGTCATTTCAAAATTAATTTACAATCTGTTATAAGCAATACATTTGACGTCGTGATGACGTGAGATCATTGTTATTTTTGATAGACTGTAGGAGCATAAATTAAACATGAATGATGGAGGTATTCATTTGTTTAGGTTAACATTTAAATCAGACAGATTCTTCATCGACATTATCCTATCTAAACAATATTCCATTCATCTTAATGAACATTCCCGGTACATTAGAGTTGCGGGGCCAGTGTCATTAACTTCCTCTTGCTCGAGGCATTATACAAAACTCGAACGGGAGGAAAACAAAAACCGAAGCTGAAATAACCGCGCCGCTTTAACAGCGCGGACTTATAAAACTGAATAAAATTCTTAAAACTTCTAAACCGTTTACGAATTCCCGACTCATAAAGAATAAAGAATTTACTGCCATAGTTGAAAGTGAATTAAAAGCGGCGACTCGAGAACGAACGCTGTAAAGCCGTTTAGCTATTGTAATACACCCTAATAAAAATTCACCTTTGCATGGTCGCTAGATATTTGGTTTTTTTTGAAGGGGTCTTTTACTGAAAGTAACAGAGGGAGCGCGTATAGAGCCGAGCGGTTTACCTCGAATGTTTTATTAAAAGGAAACACACATGTTATTTTTAAATTCCATACACGCTATTAACCTTTGTGCGGTAGCTGCAAGATAAATCAAATAAACAAGTAGGTGAATATGTAGCCTATTGAATACTTTGTATTAACAAACACCTATAGAATTTCATTTTGATCTCAATCAAATATTGCAAGTCCAAATTGCTACAAACATTTTCCACTTTACTAGTCAATTGCAACAATTTAGTCATTGTCGAACGAAGAAATTGACCAACTCTCTTTGCCTGTTCTAAAGCTGGTTATGTGCCATCAATAGAAATTTTCAGAGACCAAAACAATGGATATTAAATGGGACAAAATCTGAGCTAAACGGTAGGTGCATCACAACTTCTCAGTCAATTTCTTTCAACTTTTATCGAGTCACTACAATATGCCCGGCAAGGCCTTTCCTTTTGATTAACTGTTGTTTATCGTCTGGTTCAATCATATTAGTTCGCTGCATAGTGTGATCATGTGGACAGTATGACTAGTCGAATCAATGATTTGGTTAGGTTTGAGCAGATCATGATGAACACTCCCTTTCCCAACCCACTAAGGCCTTCTTTGGGACAAATGCAGCTCTGCAATCGTTATGCGACAAGGCATGGTGTTTAAAGTTATCTCAGCGAATAAATATACACAGTGCGTTTATTAAGTTTTAGGAATGGCATCAGAAAAGAAATATGGCTGTGTTATTAAATTATCAACTCATTTTCAATATTTTTTAAAGTTTTTCTTGTTTAAATTTCTATTATAAATTCGAGTAAGTTTCCTAGATAAATCGATATTGAGTTAAAATGGATTTTGCAATTAAATTTTGACATTTTGAAAATAGTTGGTAGGCCAGGAAATATTTTTTTGTTGAAAAATATTGTCTATGCAAAAACTGTTTCCAGTTAATTAGTCGTAAGTTGTTACCTATTTACACATCAGTAAATAAAACACTATTTTTGAATTCATTAATATATTACTACTAATCGTTGCCTGATAAACCTACAATTTGTCTCTACAGTGCCTTATCAGGAGCATATCTGGGAAGACTCATTGGTCCTTATTTAGTCTATAAAAAATAAAATAAAACAAACGTTTTAATTGCTTTATCTATTTTGTAAACTTCATTATACAACTACACAAAGTCACATGGTTTGGTTTTCTTGAGTCTGCCCTCTATTTCAGTATTATCCAAGAGTTGCCTCACTAATGGTGTTAACATAAGAGTGGCCGTTCATCATGTCTTGTTTGCGATTTTCTTAATTTGACTTATTTTCTTTGCTTTTAATATTCTTTTTCCAACGAAGACTTCCATCTTCCAACGAAGTTTTTGTTGTTATAAATACTAAGTTAAAGGGGTCTTTTAATGAAAGTAATAGAGGGAGCGCGTATAGAGCCGAGTGGTTTACCTCGAATGTTTTATTAAAAGGAAACACACATGTTATTTTTAAATTCCATACACGCCATTAACCTTTGTGGGGTAGCTGCAAGATAAATTAAATAAACAAGTAGGTGAATATGTAGCCTATTGAATACTTTGTATTAACAAATAGCTATAGAATTTCCTTTTGATCTCAATCAAATATTGCAAGCCCAAATTGCTACAAGCATTTTCCACTTTTCTAGTCAATTTCAACAATTTAGTCATTGTCGAATGAAGAAATTAACCAACTCTCTTTGCCTGTTCTAAAACTGGTTATATGCCATCAATAGAAATTTTCAGAGACCAAAACAATGGATATCAAATGGGACAAAATCTGAGCTAAAAGGTAGATGCCTCACAACTTCTCAGTCAATTTTTTTCAACTTTTATCGAGTCACTACAAATATGCCCGGCAAGGCCTTTCCTTTTGATTAACTGTTGTTTATCGTCTGGTTCAATCATATTAGTTCGCTGTATAGTGTGATTATGTGGACAGTATAACTAGTCGAATCAATGATTTGGTTAGGTTTGAGCCCACTAAGTACTTTTTTGGGACAAATGCAGCTCTGTAATCATTACGCGACAAGACACGTGACTATATATCTGATCCTACATATCTGATGAGTGATATATCTCACTTGCAAGAAAATTTAATAATTTCTGTAAAGTTTAAATTACAGATATATAAAGCTATTCCTAATCAAACAGATAGAGGCATTTGTTTGGCCCATTTTCCATTAATATCAAAATGTATTCCTTGAAAAATGTATCATCAAAATTCGTATTTTGAATTATTTGAGACATTTGGATTAGTATTAATCCTTAAATCATTATCGCTGATTAAAATATCTTATTCCTCGTTTTATTTATTTAATAAGCTTTGATTATAATGACATTACAACCATAAAAACAATAAGAATTTTACGTAATTTTACATAATACATGGATATTGACTATAGATTGACAGTAAGAAATTAGCCTTTTATGTTTACATATACTAATTACAAAAATATCTTCATACAAATTCTACGTAAATATTAATAAACGATTCTCAGCTTGTTATATCAAAATTCTTCTAAACCTATAATCAAGAATATATTAAATAATTAGTAAACCAGCAATGGTGGACATAATATAATATCTGTCTTGCAGCGTTTTGGTTATGGCCTTAATGTCTAGGTTGCCACCATGCTTGTAACAATTTTTATGCAACCAATGGAAATACAATTTTTTTCTCATTCGAAAAGAAGTAGTTGAATCTAGAATGTAGAATCTTGGAAGTACCTCGAAGAACATAACATATAACAGACTTTATTACAGTCTAAACTTTTAAAATACTATCCGTGAAACTTCTACAGTTTATTTCATTTGAACCTCCGCAGGGTATCAACTTCCATCGCAATTAGTACCAGTTGATTAGTTTCTGCTGTAACTAGGTTCATTTTAGTTGGTTTTGAGAGATACCTAATTCAAAGATTTAATGGAAATAAACACACCATAGAGGTGTTTCTAGATGTGAAAAAAAATTTCCTCAGGGTACATGTATAAGTCTCACCCTCTTTCTGAAGTTTTGTATTGAGGATACCTCAATATATTACCTACAGATTTTTTTCTATAACATAATATTATATTACACGACCCAAGATTATCAACCGTGTGACAAACTCTGGAACGCTATGATGAAAGTTTAGAAGTATTCACTGTTGCAGGAAGAGAAACTTTCCCTGGATTAGCAAAAGCACCATGGGAAATACGGCTATAAGAAGTAACTATACACATAAGTTCCTTGGGGTCATTTTTGACTATCGCCCGAATTTGTTACAGCACATAAAATATCTTAGAGGTATTGGTATGTTCCGAAGCTTGTACTTGTAGCTCTTTGAAACCCAAGAAATGTCCAAAATATTATAGGACAAATTTCTGACGAACTTCTCTAGAGATAAGCACAAGGGCATACTATACATTTTAGAATGAAAGCCATCGTTTCTCACTCTACATCTCTCAGCTTTCAATATTATCATAGTTCTAATCAATTCACTCATCTCTCTGTTGTCACATATAGGAGAAATATACTCTACTTCAAAGATCATCAGGAAGATCAATAGTCATGTTGTGGATATCCTCACATACTGGGTACAATATTGACCACAATATTGAGTTGTCGGTATCACGCGGGAATTCAAAATATAAATGACAATGACCGTCGTTAAAATTTATTTCCGGAGATTTATTAGTAAGTATTGCTTGAAATTGAAGCTATTGGTAGAACAAATTATTTAACACTAATTTTATTTCAGTTAGAACTATGGTTATTATTCAGTGTTGGGGTTTAAGTTGTTAATGTTAGCAACAAAATGATAATTACCTGTTAAATTGGGTTTTTAATATACGAGGTGTGTTAAAAAATAGTGATAATTTACATTTTGTACAAATAATTTTGTAAAATCAATGTTAGTATTATGACGTAATCCCATTAGATATGAGTGTTCATTCAAATTACCGAAACATCTCTGGAACTCTTTCAATGAGATGCTTGAATCCTTTCAGTGATTCGCTTTTAAGGTAAGATGATATTCTTACCTATGAAATAATAAAATGTGCAATAAAATATTATGGCATTAGTTGATTGATAATACTAGCATCATTTGAAACTTATTCAAATGTGATACAACTATCACTCATAATTCGTTTTTTTGCTTTTTTGTGCTTTCATCGGTTGTTAATATGCTACGACCAGCAATATCACAACAATAAAAAAATCGGACCAATATTTGCTCCAAAATATCAATATTTGCAATGTTTTCAACATTTCACCCTTTGATACTATTTTTGCAGTATACGTTTACTAAATGATGGCAGAAATATGTTATTTGATATTATAAATCACTACATAGTATAAAACAAAGTCGCCTTTTCTGTCCCTATATCCCTATGTGCGCTTAAATCTTTAAAACTACGCAACGGATTTTGATGCGGTTTTTTTCAATAGATAGAGCGATTCAAGAGGAAGGTTTATATGTATAATACATGCATAATATGCTAAGGCAACTTTGCTAATTTTAGAGGTTTCTAACGTGATGTCGTAAATTAACCTACTTTTTTAGGCTTATTTAGCAATTAGCAAAAACGCGGCCTAACCCTACGAGTTAGATCAAATTAACGTACTACAGTATTGTACACCATAAAAAGGTCTACAAAAAAGTTCGCGATGGTATATGTTTATCTTTTAGGGATAACCCACATTAACCATTTTTATTGTTTACTTTTTACGTGAGAAAATGGCTTATTTACGAAGCTATTTTAAGCAATACGGCATTAATCCTTATCGAATTAAGTACCTTAAATACAGTGTGCAATTAATATAGATCAATATAGTTCCTTACAGCATGTAAATTAAACAAATATTTTCGGAGATATTACAAATTTAAAATTTGCGTTTAAAAATGTGTAATGTAATAAAAATTGTATGAATTTAGATATTCCAAAGATAGCAGGAAATCTTCATAGTAAGTATAGGGGAAGAGGAATTGTTTTACTCCAAATTTAATGCGTGCAGGCCAAGGGCACTAATGAATGAACCAAAAATACTGGATCGATTTTAATCATGTTTTCATTGAGTGACATAGGCATATATATTTTATGCCCGTGCAAAGTCGGAGCGGGCCGCTATGTTTTTATATACAACGTTCATATTTTTTCTGTAGTGTATTTAATTTAGTATCAGCATTGCACCCGTGCGAAGCCGAGGAACTTTTTTAACTCATTGATATACAGAAAGCAGCGTGTGATATTTGAAATCAGCAATATGTAAGTATTAAAATTAGCGGTTTGGCATGGGAGTCAATTCATGTTGAATATTAAATTAACTGGTTCTCAATAGCCTGACGCCTGATTTTTAAAGGACTAAGAATTAGATATATTGAATGGGTTTTATAATACGAATGAATTTAAGAATAATCAAATATTCTCAGCAAAATGTAACTTATTTATTAATATAATAAAGAGAAAAATTTATGCAGAAAATATTAACAATAATTTAATAAATAATAAATTATAATTAAAGTCTTCTTAAAATAATAAATATAAAATCAAGATTACATTGTATAATTCTGTTAAAACAGAACATCTTGAAAAGCATTTGTAATACGTAGAAACTATCAATTCAATCTCGAAAATGTCTGCATCGATAAAAAGGGATTTATTCTGCGACCACATCCTAAAAGAATAGTCAGTCGCTGACTTTGACAGTTTTTCGACTTGAGTTTGGGATAAAAAAACCGACCACATAGTAACGTAAAGTTACTTTTAGTGTACAGAGGTTTTATTATAATAATCTTTTACGACAATAATAAAATATTACATATATTTGTAATTACAGGTCGAAGATTATACGAGACTATCTAAAACAAAACATGAAATAAACAATAAAAATTAAATGCTACTGCTATGGTCGTTGGTCTGAATAATACTTGGAGTATAATTGGTCCTGATTTAGATGTGTGATTACTAATAACATAGATATGGATGTAAAGTCAATAAAATAAAATTGTGTTTTATACAAGATTTAATACGTATTTGCTGCAGTATTGGTTTATTTCACTTAATCAATGGTAGAACTTCTGAATACTCAGTTACTAGTACTATCGAAACAGTCATGCTAGGTCAATACTAGGACATTATATATTATCGTGATAAGTATCATGACACCAGGTTGAAATGTATGAGACTATCTTAAGATAAGAAAAATATAATAAGTTAATTAATGCTTAAGACTTCTAATTGAGATATTTCATCTCACGACATCCGTAGGAAACTAAACGTCAACGACAAAATATTTGTCAGTTGTTTACATATGACTAGATATTAACAGGTACATATATTAGGTATATTAATTAGTTTTAAAGGATTTTATAAAATTTGAAGCTTTTTTTCATATATATTTTAAAGTCTCCTTTTGTCAACTGTGGGTTTATCTGGTCTGGGCCTAAAATTTAACGTGGGCTCCGAACCACGGTCCTCAGCATTAAGCCTACCGATTGGCGAGTGACCAACTTTAGAAATCATCCCAGAAAACATCCGGTCTTACCCAGCCTGGTTACTGACGTGACTGGGATCATTTTCCTTGTCGGATTTTATACTATTGTCTAGAACATTCACAAATTTTAAACAATCACAAACATACATTTATGACCATGCCCCTGCAGGACTCGAACCCGGGGCTATCGCAACAGTAGGAGGACCGTCACATAGCCTTTACCACTACGCCGCCAAGCCGGCTAAATTTGAAGCTTTATTGTGAGAAATTTGAACATCAATCGTTAGCCGCTTCTTTTTCCCATCTTTTAGGCCATTTACGCATTGGATAAAGTAATGTATCTTTTAAAAGTATCTGCAAATTGACCCATTTTACGGCTAATATGTGGGATAAGTAGTAATCAGAAGGAATAAGATGTATGCAAGTATTTTTTTCCGATTTTACAACGTATGTTTGAGTATTGTCGAGCTGAAGAATAACATAGTTCTATCTTTCCTCATATTTCATCCATTTTTTTGCGAAGTTCTCGGCTAAGACGTATTAATTATAGTCGATAGTTATCCCCATTGACGATTTTATCCAATAATGCGTTAAAATCGTTGTCTCCAATTTTTTTTTTGGCTGCCCAGAAAGTTCTTTGTATTTGGTGTCAAAATCACCAATTCTAAAACATCGAAACATTACACACATGTTGATATCATTGGAGCATGTTTGTTAGCTATAAGATTTATACAGCATTCGGTGACCCTTAGTCGCCTTTATTTCAAGTTGGAGTAAAAAATCAAAACTTTCCGCAAATACGATTTATTCGATACAAATTCTGACATTTTCAATGCATTAAATATTATTTTTTACACTTCGACAAAATTATACATACTGAAAAGTGAAGCCTGTCAGTGAGGGTTCAACATGAATTTAGTTTCATTTAATTCAATTATAGGACTGATTTTTGGTTCCACACAATTTAACCGTGAATCATTGAATGGACCGAGTTTTCATTTACGAATAAGCTTTATAATTGGTTTACTGGGATTGGAAAGTAAATGTGAACCTTACTGCCAACAATGCCACCATCCACCATATAGCCAACAGCCCCCTTCAAAAGAAGCTTGTGAAATTCACTTTAATTATTCAGAAATCTCAGTTTTTATGTAAATTTTTATAAATATAGTCCATCTTTTTATTAGTACATTACTTTCTAAATTGTAATCTATTTTTTTATTATTACTTGTTATTACTGTTAATTAACTCATGTTTAGCAGTGATGTATATTCGTACTAACACTTCAACAACATTCGATTTGTGCATTTCTTTGAATTAAATATTAAAAGAACGTGCACATAGAAAGATACATACAAGTAATGTTTTGTTGCTTCATTATTGCTGGGTCGTCTAGTAATTTAGTAACGTTATGCTATAGTTTAACGTTATGTATTAGTTAACATTAGAACTAAATATTCAACGGCATTTAAATATTCCATTTTGATAGCTTGTTGGACGCTGTGGATAAAGTCACAGGATGGTCCCCCTACTGTTGAGATTCGTACTGCAGTTCGAAACCTACTGCAACTTGTAATTGTGACTTGCAACTTGCAACTTGATCTTTGCTCAAATCACGCCAGTTATCAGGCTAGGTAAGACCGAATGTCTTTAGGGATAAAGTCTATCATGGTCACAAAAGAACATAACTAAATTTAATATAAGTGGATTTTTTAAAGATATGCATGATAATAATAAATCGATTGAATACATTCTTAAATTATATAGTTGTATTTAAATATAATCTAATATCAAATTAAAATAAACTTAAATTAAATAATTTATATTGATATGTATAAATTTTTGTGGCCCGCTTTTTAGTGCGTTCGTGTAAAAAAAATTAAACGATCGACCACTGCCTGTTCCTCTGGAATGTGGTGCTAGCAATAAATCGTTTTTTCTGTTGTATGGATATTGGCGTTTTCGGTAGTGTAGTAGAAAATTTGAGAGTTAAAAGATTTGGGAAATATTCTTTATGAAAACGAAAGGTGTTTTATAATTAATGTGTATTATCAGTGTTATGAAAGTGTTTCTGTTAAAGATAATAAGCTACATGTTATGTATATGGTAAGTGCAAGTTAGATATGTATAATTTAAAATATAAAATTAAAAATCAAAAAAGGATATAAGGACCATTTATGTGGGTAAATAAGGATATTTTAGAAAATTATTATAGGCTATGGTTACTTTACAAATTATTAATGTTGTACTAGGTAATACCTTACTAGTTACAAACCATGTTTTCTATTATTTATTTGCTCAAATTAGAAAATCACATTATATGATTAATTAATAGATTGACATAACATATATAAATATTCAATTTCTTTTTAAGTAAAAACACATGTAAATATTCTATAGGCAAATTTTTGTTGCCTCAAATATAACAAAATAAAAGGTAATAAATATATTATCATTTTTTTAAATTTTTAAATTTTTTTTTGTTATTGGTACTATATTTATATCTAGTAAGAAAATATAACTTTATTAAGCTTTCTAACTACCAAAAGAAGGAAACGCTTATTTATATAGTTATAAAATAGTACGACTAATATAACATATAACTATTTTTGATAACATAGTTTGGTATCGTTTTGTTTACTAAAAATTTGAAATATTTTCCTGGCATTATTGATGGTTACATATTTCCTATCTGTTGTAGTAGAAGCAACAGTTCGAAACATATCGATGAAAAACTTCTTGGACCTCATGAGGTACTGTCTTTAGCTTTTTGATATGATAAATATATCACAGTAACAATAATATTTCAATAAATGGTATAAAAATAATTATAAATAATTAATATTATATAATTAATTATATTATTAATTAATATAATAAAATATAAATATAATAATAATTTATAAATAACCAAGAATTACTAATAGCAAATCAGGCTGCTTTAACGTTGTGGAAGTCATACTCAAAACCTCTATCTTGGTTATGTTATATTAAAGTATATTTAGCGTATATATAAGTTTTCTGTGTACCCGCTCAATTTTTTGTATACATATTCGTAATAGTAAAATTAAGTCAAATAGCAGGCTGAGTCATAGTTGTGGACAATGATAATTAATTTTCTAGCAAGACAATATTCTACACGAAAAGTTAAATAGTTTTATTATATATATTTTTAGTCTCTTTTTTACCAACGAGAGTTTATCTGGACTGGACCTACTGTTTAACGTAAGCTCCGAACCACGGTCCTCGGCATTAAGCCTACCGACTGACGAGTGACCAACTTAGAAATCATCCCATAAGACATCCGCTCTTCCCCAGCTGGGTTACTGGGTTGACTTGAATCATTTTCTTTGTTTGATTTAAACTCTTGCTGGGACAACCATAAATATTATCACAAACATAAATTTATGACCGTGCCCCAGCAGCGACTGTCCTGTCGCCTTTGCTACTGCGCCAACCAAGTCAGCGTTAAATAGTTTATTACATATATTAAGGCAATTAAATTAAATATCACCCTAAATTATATATATGAACATAATTAGTTAAATTTGTATATGTCAAATTATGAATATTGTTAGTTTTATATAATTTTAGAGCAACAATGTTTTAAGATTATCAATTTCTATCTATAAGCTGTTGTTCGCTGTTACAGCTGCTTACGGTTTCAGGACTATGTGATAAAATTTACTACACTGGTATGAAAGTAAACTGAAAAAAGGAATCGATAAACGGCAGTTGTAAAGCCTTTTAGCCATTGTAATACAACCCTAGTAAAAATTCGTCTTTCCATGCACGTTGGATATTTTGTTTTTTGGCTTTCAATCAAACTAACTGACATGCACACGTTGCTAGTTTCGAAACAGAAATGTTGTTTTACGCTTTTACGTACATAGATGAAACGGGATTTCTTATATGCTAGTTTTTTTCATATAAAAAGTAGTATGGTAATAAACTAGCGTGTTATGTACAGAGAATGAAAATTACAGGAATATTTTATGCGAAATTGCGTTAAGATATAGTCAGTTCTTAAATTAAATTCGAATGTTAAATATAACACGTGTTTTAAATACTCTCCAATTTCATTTACGAAGTTATTTAGACGACTCTTTTTTGTAATATTATAAGCTATATTATACTTCGTATAATTAAAATAAAGTAAGATTTTCACTAGTCTCTATCTTTTCGTCTAATGGTTAGTTCGAGGGTGTTGGATTGATGGAGAAAATGACAATTAGCAGAAGCAACATGGAGTTTATTTTGTTAATTTTATCAAAATCAGCGACTGTAAAATATCAAAATAAATACGCATACGTTTCCAATTTGAACTAAATTTGTCATTAAATTAGAAAGAAAAATTAAACATTCCTGGAAACATTTTGTCGACTAGTAATTCGATATATTGTGAGCTTATAAAAAGTATGTTGTTTTCATTGGACAATATTCAAGTGCACTTTATACCATATCGTATATTTTATATATCGATTTATTTTTTTGATAATATTAGTGTATGCTGATTTATATCCTGGGTTTGTGAGTAACGGACGTTTTGACGAGCCAATCTCATATCCACAGGCAAGTTGGTAATAGTTGTTTCTTTCGCGACGAAAAATTCTTGCTGTATCTATATATTAATAGGCATAGCTAAAATTTTATTAAACGATTTTAGAATGGAGGAAATAGGTGTCCCGACTAAATAAGTATTAGTGACCCATCAAGGTTATTTACATTTTAATATCAGTTCTAACTTAACTTCTACAGCCTGCGTTTCATTTATACAAAAGTAATCTATTTGAATGCAAAAAACGAGAATGGTAGTTCAAGCCGTAGTACTAGACTTCGTAAAAGATCATTTCACGGCAATCGGTATACAAATTGGTAGTCAAATAGCTGTAATAATTGTAGTGAAAATGAAGAAATAAAATAACAAGAAGAAAAGAAAGAAGAGAAAGAAAAAAAAGTATGGAGAAGAAATTAAAAATGAAGATTTATCGAGAGATGATTTACTCGATAAATATTTTGGCAGTCATAAATGCAAGTAAAAGCTTCAATAAAACAGTGTCGGGAATGACAACAAAATATTTGCATTCCGCTCTAAAATTATTGGGGTGCGGGTATATTTGGCTATGTGCTTATTTAATGAAGGAGCTTCCAGTATTTTATCTATTCTAAATAAGCTTAGTATTATTATTGGAAGCAGAAGTTTCTATGTGAACTATAAACTAAGAGAAATTTTCATTTTTACTATTTTTTATTGCATGTAAATGTAAAAAAATGGTAAAATATAGTATTTGATTTTCCACATTGTTAAAAAAAATATAGCACTTATATGGTCATATAAAGTTACATTTTATATTTTTTGTACGGATAAGATGTAAATGTATCCACATTATTGGAAGGTTTTCAGTACGTCTACATACATGCTATATATATATTTCTGATATTTTATTGAAAATATTACCAGAACAAGATTTAGTAAAACAACGTATCATTTTATAATTATTCTCTTTACTATATTATGAGGAAAATATGATTAGCTTAGTAATTTGTGGTCGAATTTCGACCACTGGGCGATCACTAGCTACTGTTAGTAGTTAGTTATTCAAGCTATTATACACATTCTACTTACAAACTATACATGCATTTATTTAGTATTATTTGTTTAATTGAACTGATCTTGACAACTACAAATGAGTTTATTATACTCCTAATTGAAGAGCAATAGTTTCTTATAAATGTCTAAATGAATAACAATAAAGTCTCTACTCGAATAACTTTTATTGGTGATTTTTACAACATCTCTTATCAACACTAATTATTCTACGATTAGTCATTAGGTGATTTAATTTGACCTTTTTAATGAGTTTGTTAACATATCTGCCGTCTTCGGTCGGCTAATGCCTTAATTTTACGGTTTTAAAATCATATTCAGTGCTGCTACTAAAACGGTAATTCAATTTTTGTTTTAATCAAATTTGCTTATTATCGAGTACAATAGTAACGTTGAAAATCAGAGTCAGTCACTGTCACTGTATGCTCATATAATTGACTTGCCTATGAAATCATTCATTAATTTTAGAAGATTTTAGAAGTAGGGATTTCGTTTATAGAGCTTCTCTTACTGAAAATAAAATGTACCGTTTAATTTGTTGACCGAATCGTGAATTGTTAATATACTTGCATCCAATGATAGCGATACCTTGTTCTCAATCATCACTGATCAATCACCATATGTGGTGTTTCCATAAATCTACATTCCTTATAGAAAAATATATTTTATAAGATTTAAATTCTCTTTTTATTTTTAACCAATTAGATTGCTTTTATGGATATGAATATAAACAGTAGAACTAAAATAAGTATATTCGATATATTAGGCGCTAATTTATAAGATTTTTTGATTTTTTTTTCAACTATTCGATATAGCTTCTAATTTTCAATTTATTTGATATAGTTTCCAATTTTTATAAAAAATAATTAAATTATAGTATATTTTGAAAAATCACCAATCTAAATATAATCAAATTTAATTGATAATCAGTTCTAGCAATTTACTCTTCACGAATTCTGGTATCCTTGGCTTATGGGATGTAGGTTTTCTGAAGCTGTGGTCATAAACCAGTAGCCAATTAGTCATTCATTCACATATCTAATTATTTATTGTGTATTCTTTCATATTGCATGTTCCATATGCTTTCTTCCAAAGATAATTTGTGTATATTTTATATTTTAAAAGGCATGATGGTTTTGCTTGACTTTTAGTAACGCTTCTTGAGAAATTCCCCTAATGGTGGGTAAAATATTTATTTATTTTATATACTAATTGACCCATCTGAACAAGCAAAGTTGTTGTGTAACATATTGTTATTTTCTCTCCTCCAGATAATAGCTGCTCTTTCAATAAGATTAGGTTGTTTTATACCACATTTTTGCTAAATAAGTTCCGTGTTGTAACGATTCTTCTGCTGTGAATTTGATTCATTGTTATATAATCAATATCTAATGAAAAAAATAAATATTCTCAATTTAATCTCAATTTTATTATTACGTGAACATCCTTTATTTCTTAATCTATTCAATTATGTTTCTGATATTATTGTTAGGTTTCTCACATTATTCAGCATAAATAGATTCATTCAACATGTCAACAAACAAACTTTTTAGTTTGACAATAAACATCATGATTTAATATACATATTGGTATTGATTTTTCTTGCCCATCAACATACAACTTTCGTAATCTTGTATATTCTGAATTATTTGGTTTAAATATGAAGACAGAGTATTTTCGCTAAATACCATGTCTGGAATAATTGAGGCTTTCTCAGTTCATAATAATTAAATATATTAGATACGTTCGGCGTTTTGAACCTTTTCTCTGTTACGATTATTATACACTTCTTACATCTTCAAATAATGTATTCAGTTAATAACAGAAAAATTCGAACTATATGCATATTTATACCACTATGTATTTAAGGAACCATGGTACATGACCCCTAGCCTGATAAAATTTTATTGTTTCTTTTTCAAATAATCAATAACTTTGGCGATAGTGGAAATAAAATATTTGAGAAATAGCCAATACTGGTTATATATAATAAATAAATAATTGTAATGAACTGTTTCGTCCCAGTTTCCCGGATTGTTAAAGTACTGAAGCTCTTTCGCTATTTTGTGCATAAAAGTCACCGAAAATCCATGCCTGACCTTATTGAAGTTCTCTTAAGTCATCGAGATAATTGGACGAGCGTTCCTAAGATTGGAGCGTTTTTATTTTAGAATTGTATTTTATTTGAATTGTATTTTATTACATCGTAAAGTGTTAATTATATTATGGACAGGAAAAATTAGGTTGTATTTATTTGATATTTATGCAAGAAGAAAATAATGGTACTTTCTCCATATATATGTTTCTTGTTATATCTGATATAAAATTAAGAATAAATAAAATATAATTAGTTGCCTGGTTTAGTATTAAATAAAGACTAACATTAATATTTAATACATACATATATAATAAAATAAATAATATTAGTATAATATAAAACAACATTATCTTTAAATTTGCTTAGTTAATTATTAGTAGTTAGTTATTTCCTCAGATCAAAATTTTGAGCAGCATTCGTACAATTATGTTACATATACTCATTGTTTTGTTCGGAATGGTTTTAATTATTATGAACGTGTAATACTAATTAAAAAATACCCTAATAATACAAAGAACATTTTGATACTTTTTTGGGAGATTTTGAGACAAATAAGATATTAGGCTATTTAGCTAATTTTTTACAGAATTTATATAAGACCTGATTATCATATTGATACAGAGAACTTTCCCTACGGTACCAGAGCCAATACATCGAATCAAACTGGAATATAATATTTTTAACAAAAAAATTGAACCGACTTCAAAAAATAAATGAGGAACTCACTAAAAAGTAATAATAATCAAACTTGGGTTTTTAGCATAAAAAATGTTTTAAAATAAAATATGTACATGATAATCGGTGTAATAACTATACAAAAATAAACAAAAACCTTATATAACCTATCTACTACACGTATTTTATATTCTACTATATACACACAATTTAGCTTAATATTTATCTAAAACTATTTATCTATTTACAATATTATTTTAACTATTACCAACTGATCAGTTTCAAGTAGTGACTACTGACTGTTCTTCATGATGCTCCGCTGAAAGAAGTCAAGATGTCATCATTTTTTTCAATTTTAACCAGCTTGTGAATAATTTTTAAGTTTATAGAGTGGTTGTTCTTATGCTGCGATGGACACGGATTTGTATGTCTCGAGTGGCATGTCCTTGTACGCTCTCTAGATTGGTTACTCACCAGTCGGTAGCCCTAAAGCGGGAGACCGTGGTTAAACAGTAAGTCCTAAAAATGAGGTTGAAGTGACCAAAATCTATATACAAACATTATACATGTGCTACTTTCTTCAGTAATTTCCTAGCAGAATTTTTAAAATTGGTCTAAAGGATGATAATACTTTTATTTCTTGTAGTTCGTCTTGCGCTTACCCATATAACAGGATTAAATTAAGAATACATATAAAAGTAAGTAAAATACCAGGAGAGAATTCTATGATGACTCAATAATACTAAAAATAATAATAATAACAATAATCATAACGTTCTGAATATAGGCGTATTCAAGGGGAAAAAAGATTATAGCGTCTCGATACAATAAGATTATCGTTGTGCAAAAACAAAGAACAGTTGCGTGCTACTGTTACAATCTGCCTTTTTTCATTCTCGCGCCAATGTTGTATTCGTAAATTCCGGGAGACCGGAAAAAATATTTATAGTTATATTATCGGATATCCATTATCGAGGATAAAGAACTACTTCACGAATCATCGATCGTGACGATTTGATGTTAATAAAATATTTTATTAATATTTACAGATTGAAGAGCAGATCTTTATGATTTATTTTCAATTCAAGCTATTTAGGACGTCAACGTGTTGGTACTTTTGTTATATTACGAGGGTAGTTTATAATTCAGTGACTTGAGATATTCTTTTCGAGAAAAGGCGTTTTATAACATAATCTTCTTTAACTTAATAAATTCAGTCCGGTGTTTTTCCATTTATTTATTCCTTCCAAACTATACTATATATTATTCCAAACTTTTCTTATTACTCTTACCACCTTACCCCTGCAAAGAGAACATAATTGCAGGGGGTTAAATCTGGACAACATGCTGTATGGGATAGTAGTTTGTACACAGATTTGTGGATTTTTGTCATGGTGATTATACACTTGTGTGCCGGGCATTGTCTTGATAGAACCATATATATTATACGGCAAAAGCTCCTAATAATATTTGTGGGAAATTGTTTTACACTTTTCAAGATAATTGATATGAATAATTACGCCTGCATTAAAAAAACTGTGGCCGACTGACAACTTGGCATTTTTTGGTGCATGTTTATCCAAAGGAATCCGCTGTTTTGATTGTCCTTTGGTTTCTATTGTCTATGATGTATACATGTTTCGAAATGAAGGAAGAATTCAATGAACATCTCTATTTACTCATGCAAAGAAGAGACACACGGTTGTGCTTATGGTCGAGTGTGAGCAATCGCTGTATCAATCGCGCGGATATATTTTTAATATCGAAATACTCATTAAAATTATGCCATACCTATTCACCAAAGATGCCTGCCCTATTAGGTACCTTATGTACTTTTATCCCATGGACTTTATCGGCGGTTTTTGGCGTGACGACCTATTTTGAGAAACCTGAATCTTCAGAATCACTTATATTGGGGCGACCACAACGGATCTCAGTAAAACGCTTCTTAACCATTAAAGTTGATAGTGAAAAGTCGCTAGTGTATCTATCAAACCTTTCCTTGGTTGCAGTTATGGGCTTTTGTTTAAAAAATATGGTTAATCAGCACACGAAAATATTTTTTTCATATTGTTAAAATTCGAAAGGTTATCTACTGCAAAGGGTTGTCAAACACATACTAAGCAACACAGCTTGCTCGAAATCTCAAATTGTCTGTCAATGTATAACGAGGGTAAAAATTATATATTTAAAGTTACCGCCGTAGAAATTCGAAAATCCATTAACAAAAAAATCTATTCTTGTTAATACAGTAATAATTTTAATAATTTTAAGTAATAAATTAAATACTAAAAAATAGAATAAAATTGACAGCTAACATATTGTTGCCTCGCCATAGATTGTGTTGTTTCAATTCTCACATGACCATTTCATACATCTCCAAAAAATTATTTTCATATTATTTAACCTAAATATTGCCTCGCTATGGAACAAAGTATAAAATTCGTGTTTCCAAATTATGACATTTTACTAATAATTTATATTTATACACTTATAGGTATATCGTATACACTTATCGTATTGTTCACTTCTAATTTTCTCTATCGAATAATAAATTATTACATTAACTTAACAAATTTTTGTAAACTTAACATTCACCTGAAAAATATTTTCTAACCACAACTCATAGACTATAGAGGCTTAACTTAAATAGGCGAAACCGAGGAAATGTTTGCGTGGTCCCACCAATGCTGGCAGTGAGACCAGTTTTTGATTGATTTGTTTGAATTTCCCTATAAAACCATTTGATTAGCTCATTTCTATAATTGTTTGTCTGACGATTGTTTATTTCTATGATTTGTTTCAGTTTATTTATGACGCCATTATTGGGTGCCTGGTTTCACCTTTTCAGGGTTAACCTTTTGTGACTTAATTATAATCACTATTATTTGATTATAATGTCTTCAGCCTCAAAAGTGTTGTGAGAATTCAGTGTATGTGCGGAAATAATAAAAAACGAGAAGTCGTTTTCATTGGAAGAAACAACGTAATGTGGTTCTCAACCCGACCACAGAAAACAAAATTATATGTTTTAATTTAACACTCTATATGTTACCCTATGTTACAACTCTCGTAAACTATAATGCGTAGCTATAAAGTCTGTTAAATTAGGCTAGAATAAATGCGTATGAGCAGTTCTGGCCAATCGAAACACACATGATTTTAAACTTCTACTGTTGTCTCATTATTAGAGTTTAGAAGGCAATTTTAAATTATTACCGAAGAGTTGTGCAATACGGACAAAGAAATATTTTAGATGTTATAAAGAATCGCCTTCATTTAATTTTGCTTAAGGACATTGATTGAGCATCGACCGACGCGTGCACCGGCGAAACGAAATTCCCGCTTCCTGCTGAACGGCAGGATATCGATCGGGTCGCGTTTATAACGGGACGTGTAAATAATTTATTTTGATAAAGAGATAAATAAGGCCGATATTTCAGGCTTTATTAAATCGCGATGAAATAAAATAATATTTTTCGGGGCCACGTGATCGTCCTCATAAATCGAGAGAAGAACGGGCGGCCGCTCTCAGATTTTATTTGGGCCGTCACGTCCAGAACGAGGCGGCGGGACCCTCCGGGGTCGGTCGACATGAGTAATTACCGCTGCAACATCCCCGTCATTCACAGACATGAATCATAAGGAGGCAGAGGTTAATATCTGCACGCAACTCGTCCCTTACTCTGCGTTAGAAAGATCGACCTGCTGGAATTATTTTGTCGACACGTTCCGAACTTTTTATCCTCTTACGTTATCGCGATCGTATATCCATTTTTAATAATGATTTTTAAGAGCAGTTGTTAATGGCAATCTGTGATGAATTGAAGATTTATGATACGCCTCGGGTCCGTAGCTTTTACGCTGATGCTGATTTTTCAAGAAAATAATAATATTAATAAAACTCTTAAAAGCGTAAGAATATTTTAACTAATGTATTATATCTTGAACATATAATTTATCCAAAATAGCGGTGAACTCACGTCATCTAAATATATGACGTCAAAAATGTCGCAATATTAACTTTTAGTTTACTTTGGCTTTGATATATAACAACATTCTAACGTAAATAAATAATGAAAAAAATATTATAAAATAAAATATATTTTAGTAGTGTATTACATCTAATGAATATATTATTAAATGACTTAAACTATAATTTATTATACAGCTCCAATAGTTTCTAAGTTGTTGGTTGTCACATCATATTTACTTTTAACTCTTTTCCAAACCACCTATGGTATCTCCTGAAGGCCTAATCCACCTAAGTAACAATTGTATTTCCAAGTAACGAATGGTATTTTCATTAGAGAGAATATATTTATCTTTTTATGTTTAGTTTTTGTTTTCTTCATTGCTGTGTTTTCTTGTCAAGTCACTCAATATCACTATATTTCTTATTAGTTTCTTCACTGATTCAGTTACTGCCTGTGTACATTTTTCTTGATAAAATCAAATTTAATCACTGTGTTCTCTCTATTGAATTTGCCATGTTTGCAAAATAGTTCGAATTTTTTTCTCTTCGTACATTTTAACCAAATGCTCATATATATTCTGAACAATTACAAACATATCTGCGCACACTAATTCTTTGCCATACCCCATATCAATGAAATCCTGTTTCCAGCACGAAGAACTGAACAGCATAAATGCAATGAATTATTTATAAATATTATGACGTACAAGATCGAATAACTTGTATTAATAATAGTAATAGTAATAACTTTTTCTAACGTTTACCATTTTCACTTAACTTTTATTGTCTTAACAGTTTTTACTATCATCTTGCTATTAGTCACCCAATATTCCACTATGAAATACCCATGTCTCACATAAATACACAAATTGAAATCATAAGTCTTCCTTGGTTTTATTATATACTTTAAAAAATTTTATTTTTAAAAGCAATGTCTGCTAGTTCCACTAGACCTCTTCGTGGGTTATCTTTACATCATTTAATTTCCATCTTACCAAACAGTATGAAAAGTTCTACATCACTTAAAGAACTGTATATCTCTAAACTTACTATGGATACTTGCCTAACTAACAGTTTCCTCTAAAACAATTGCATTAAATTATGTATATATTGAAAAAAACATTCCTTAAATATTTTAAGCCATTTCTTAATTAAAACATTTGTTGATGCACTTGTTACCAGTGTATTATGATATAGTGCATTGTCCATAACAATAACTGATGGTTCCTTCAAGTTCTTTAATATCTGATTTTCAAGCTACTGCAAAAACAAGTTATAGTTCTTTTTCCATTGTAGACACCCTTGGACTTAGAAGAAAACACTAATTCGTCACCACGAATTAAACCATTCCTGTTTTCGGCATGAAGAACTATATGTCTGCAATGAATTACTAAGAAATGTTATGACTAACAAAACCTAATCGATAGTTATTGTAATGTGTGCCTTTTCCCATCAACTTTAATTGTCTTTACACTATATTTATGAACATCTTGCTACGAATAACCCAATGTACCATTCTGAAATGTTCACGTCTCATCTAAATATACAAATTGATATAATATTTCTTCCTTGATTTTGTTGTATGATTTAAAAAATTGTATTATTTTGAAAGCAATGGTACCACTTTATACCTCTTAAATCCTATATTACTCAACAGTGTATGAAGGGATGTTTTACATCCCTCAAATAGCTGTATATCTTTAGGCTTTTTATGGATAATTTCCAGACTGACAATTTTATTTGAAATAACTGTGTTCAAATGTGTTTCGAGTGAAAAACACTACTTACTGTTTTTATGCATTTGGTATATTTTATTTCTGATACAGTTAATATCAAGCTGATCTTGATTCGTCACCTGTTTCGCATAAGAACGGTTTCTTTTTGGTGAATTTAAGGTTATATTATTTTTTGAGATATTTTAGTAACCGTGTCCATGTTAATATCTAGTGCAGTTGTAACGTGTAAAATATTTTCTAAATTTAGTAATACAAAGCGTTATAACAATGTTATATATATATATATATATATAAATATAACAATGTTATATATATATATATATATATATATATATATATATATATAAATATAACAATGTTATATATATATATATATATATATATATATAAACCTAGTAAAGTTAATCTTATATTCTTTTTAATTACATCGATTGCTAGTTAAACAATAGGGAAACGTATTGTGAGAATCAGCAGAAAATTTCATCCTTAACAATTTTCTATTTACATTTTTACCGCTTAATCTGATACGAACTTTTATTTACTTTATCTAGTTTTGTGCGATGTGATCGTGTTCTGTTATAGTTCGAGGAAAACTTTTATTTTGCGCAATAAAATGAGAACTTCTCTTCCACAGCGCTCGTGTTAGTAAATGAGATAAAATGTAAAACCATGGGAACTGAACGGAATTAATATTAATAGGGTAGGATCCTTTTATTAAAAAATAAAAAAGTTCTGCAAAATCCGGGTCAAAACAGTAATATCCTTATAGCGTATAATTTTTTGTCAGCGTATATTTTAATTCATTTAAAATGCTTGTCAGTGTTTGTCATGCCATATGGGAGGAAAAAAATGTATTATACAATGGTTAAAACGTAATTGTAACGATACTTAAAATATTTTCGAAAATGTTAAATTAAAGTGTTCTGGAATTCCAATAGTGATTTATTAATTCATTAACTAATTTGTTCATAGCGTAAGGAATTTTAATACTTACAGCATAGTACGCCGGTTAGTAGTAATAGATCCTTTTAAACTCACTTCAAAAAAAGAGGAGGTTCTATGTTCGGCTGTATATTTTTTTAATGTATGTTCGCCGATTTCTCCGTAGATTATGGACCGATTTTCAAAATTCTTTTTTTATTCGAAACAGCACACTTCCGAGCTGGTCCCATGGGAGATAAATGGGGGGAAAGCTCAAATTTCAAAGTTTTCACATATTTTTTTATCTAAAATAATTAGGTGTTTGTGTATAATGTTATTGCTGAACTGATGTGAGGGAAAATCGGAAGTAGTTCAGTGTAAAAGCCATTCAGTTTGCTTTTTAAGCAGTATTTTATGGGAAGCCGTAAAAATGTTGTAAGTAACTACCTCTGTGGTGTAGTGGTTAGAGCGTTCAGCTAACATGCGGAGGTCGCAGTCTCGATTCCCGACGGGGTCAACAAATTTTTGTTGTTCTAGTTTGATTAGAACATTTGTCAAATCACCTAGGTAGCAGATACCGGGGCCTGAAGCATTCCTTATTTTCAATCATTCCTTTTTATTCTTATTTTTTCTCATAACGGCTGCGCTTTTATTTGGCTTACTCATATAATAGTTAATTAAATAAACGTAATTTATTGGGTAAATATCTAACACTAAAAAGAGAAAAATAAAATATTTTAACAAAAAAATTTAACCGATTTCAAAATAAAAAAGGAAGCCACAAATTTTTTTTAAAAAATCAAAATAGGAATTTTAACACAAAAAAGAACGTTTTAAATAAAATATGTACATAATAATCGCTGTAATAACTAAATAAAAATAAACAAAACCCTTATTTATTTTATATACGACACGTATTTTATATTCTACTATATACACTTAATTTAGCTTAAACCTATTTAACTATTTACAATATTATTTTAACTACTACCAACTGATCATTTTGAAGTCGATACCGAGCTCAAACAATACAAAAATAATAATATATATTTGTGACATATGGACAAAATTAAATTACGAACGAAACAAATCTAACTTTTTGCTCTGCACTGACTTAGGTAGTTAGGTGAAATAAGGTTTTTGTTTATATTTATAAAATACTTTAATTAGCAACATATGATTGTTATTCTCAAGATTTCTTATATATGATTCTTTTTTTTTGGAGCGCCGCCTTCTTTGGGGACATATTATTAAGCCATTTATAATCTTATTAGTCTATTATCTAATAGTATACATTTTTGGGTTGTAGAGGAGTCGAGTACACATGTGAGAACTCTTAGTTTACATTTTATGATGTTATATTTCTTTATCATATGGGTCATCTAGACATTTATGTTTGCTTGTTTGTACATCAAGTATATACTTTTCTAAAATTTCTTTTTTATAACACTTATAAGACTCTCTATGTCTGTGTAATTTTGATTCGAGTGCATTGGCACTTTTTTGAATACAACAAATTCAATAAATACCGTTAGTGCTTCAGTAACTGCTGCATAAAATTATTCGAGATAGTTATGACTCTTAATAAGAAGCGAAATTTACATTTTAAGAAGACTCAGTTATATATATTTCTGTCGCTAAAAAACTTTTTTAACACTTCTGTATACCAACATACAATCCTAATTTATATTTAGGAGATATTGTTTTGGTGGCTCCTAGCCAATAAAGCAGTCGACTATGTGATACATTAATCAACAATGTCAATTAGAGTAAAACTGAAGTTTACTGATACATTTTTTATCGTTATATTAAGGAAGCTAATTATAACCGTGCCCTATAGAAAAATTATAATTGTTAAAAAGAAGAGTGCATATTTTAGTAAACAATATATTATATATAGCAATGAAGAATATTCATAATTTACAGTTGACGCTTGTAATAATTTTTTAAATTGTGTTTTATGATAAATTGCTTGTGACTTTTATTTACATTTTGTATAATACAAACACATAATACATTCTAAAAATATACTTTTTAAAGTACAATTTGTAAATCCCACATTAAGGTTGTCACATCACGGTATACCTACAAAGAACAAATAATGAACACATACTCTGACCTTAAGTAATTTTTAAATACGGAACAATATAACTCAAATGTAAACAATGGGTTTAATATAAAACGCGTCATAAATATACATGCATTTAAACAAAAACAAATACAAAACGATTTTAATTCGTTTTATGATAACAGCCAAAATAAATATTGATTAAGATAAATAATGTAATCCTCCATCTGTCATGATGACTTAAAATTATTTGCTAAATCGCGTCCTTCAGAGTTTCTCTCATTACATTGTCATAAATCTTGATTTTTAAAAATGTGATTATATAAAAAGGCTATAATAATGGCTGTATTAATGATATCAATGTATTAGATAATAATGTTTTATTTGAGTTCTGGAAGCTTCCGTCCAAGATGTTTAATATTGGTATCTTTTAAATATGTTTTATTTAGATAATTTATATCCGGTTATGTATTGAGATTATATTGAACATGTTTTTTTTCGCTGAATCATACAGGGCAATACGTTTTTAATGATGTCATATGGTTTTATAATAATATCTTAAACTTTGACATTACGAGGGTTATTTAAAAAAGTTAGAAAGGTGACTCAAGTAGGACGCACTATGGAGATGATACGGACATGGAAAACGCATAGTGAATTGTCTTTTGTCTATTAGATCGTTCAATATGTTGACTATTACTACTAACAGGTCAATTGAGAAGTCCCCGGTCTACCATAATAAAACACATTTTTTTGCAAAATTAGTTTGGTTTATTCAACATAATTCCCTTCAAGGGTCCAACTTTTCGATACCGTTTTTGTAGTACGATTTGTCCTTTGCCTCAAAATAGGCCTCAGTTTCGGGCAATTGAGCATTATCTTTTGAGATATGAGAACAGAAAATAGTCGCTGGGGACCACATCTGGAGAATACGGTGGATGAGAAAGAAACTCGAAGGAGTTTTTCGGCGATTTCGTTCTTCAAACGGTCCAATAATGCTATGTAATAGTCGCTGTAGATGGTTCTTCCATTTTCAAAGTAGTCAATGAAAATTATTCCATGCGCATCCAAAAATACAGACGCCATAACACTGCCAGCCGACTGTTACGTTTTCCCGCGCTTTGGAGCGGGTTCATCATGTGCAGTCCACTGGGATGACTGTCGATTGGACTTCGGCGCGAAATGATGAAGCCATGTTTCATCCGTTGTATCATATCGATGCAAAACTCGGGTTTATTATGCTCGATCATCTTCAAGCACTGCTCCGGAACATTAACTCGTCGTTGTTTTTGGTCAAAAGTGAGCTCGCGCAGCACCCACTTTGCACAGAGCATTCTCACTCCAAAATATTCGTAAATGATATGACGTACATGTTCAGTTGTTGTCTTTAGAGGGTCTGTTATTTCATTCAATTTCAATTTACGCTCATTAAAAATCATTTTGTGGATTTTTAAAATTTTTTTGCCGGTAACAACCTCTTTTGGGCGTCCACTGCGTTCACCGTCTTCGGTGCTCATTTCACCATGTCTAAACTTAGCACACCAATCCTTAGAGGTTGATTTTTCTGGGGTAGTGTCCGGAAATTCGGCATCAAGCCAAGTTAGTGCCGCAACTGTATTTTCTTTCTTCAAAAAGCAATATTTCATCAACACGTGGAATTACTTTTTATCCATTTTTTTTCACAATAACAAAAGTTGCTTTACTAAAAATGCTATAATTCGCAAACTAATTATCCGACAACTGTCAAATTTGTCCACGCATCTTTTGAAGGTTAGGGCTAACTAAAAAACATATGGATTTAATTCTATTAGCGCCATATATGTGTCAGGCCTGGGACTTTTCATTTGACCTGTTAGGGACTGTATTTAAATATATTTAAAAGGCCATGCACCATATTTACATATGTTATTCGCGTATTGCAAAGTAAGATCTTCATCTTGAATACCTTTTCTTTTTGTTCTAACTTTAAAAAAGTAGCTAGTATTCAGCATTATGTGATTCAGATCAACTGTTGTTAGTAAATTTTAACATTCAAGTATCGCTATAGTAAATGAATAATTAGTACCAGTTACTGCAATTTTTAGTATTATTCTTGATTACCATGTCTAGTTTTGGTTAACAAATTGTAGCTTTACTTACATAGGCTAAAAATAATGTAACTTTAATATTACTTCTAATAACAATATAATTTAGCTCTTCTCTTACATTAGCTCTCTTCTCTCATCGTTTTAGTTTATGTATTTGGCGACTATGACGCTACTTGTCTATGATTACTTTCACAATATAATATATATATATATACATATAAATATATATATATATATATATATATATATACATATACAGGGTTTCAAAGAATCTTTATACATTGGGTAGGTTTCCTAAAATGAATAATTCTGACAAATAGTGAGGGCAATCATCTTCGACTCAGCAACTTCACTGTGATCGAAAAGTGGAATTCTATGGGTGTACGAGATACACAGTGCGAAGAGCTGCAACAAGGACATTGTAGAGAGGAGTTTCCTAGCAGTAAATGGAATTTTTAATGTCTAGCATAAGCCTGTTAAGGGTGTTTTTGTCAAGGTCCAGATTTGGAGAGAAAACGTGTTTAATTATCCAGAATTCGTCGTTATCTTCCAGGAGAATATAGCGCAGTTGGGTCATGTCATTCAATTTATAGTCAATATATGGGAGTATTGCAAGATTTGCATATAATCGCATTATAACAAAATAATGTTATAACAGTTACATTTATAAAAAATTAATGCCGGGTCAAAGATGGAATTGACTGATTTTTAAAGTCCCATACACGTATAGTCACGGGATAAACAGTAACACATATCGAACTCTTTGATTATATCTAGGAATGCAGCAATAGTGTGTAAGTCCGATAAGAAGATATTTAACCCAGTTTTTGAGATAGAAATAGGTTATAAGTTATAGGCTCAAGGTTACCTCTTGGTACTAAAAGTTATCAAGTTATAAACTCGAAAAAAACATATTTTTCTATCAAGATTTGCTTGCTCTTATATTCTTGTTTTTGCCTGCTCAATTGTTTTTGCCTCATGCAAATAAAAAAAAAATCAGTGCGTTGAAATGCAAGTTGTTTCAATATCTCCCTTTACATCAAATTGAGCTTCGGCAGACTTTCGGAATTTCTCAGGCCTTAAATACTTTTTCACGAAAAAGACGATTTTTATCTGTTCAAAATATTTGATTTTTTTAATATCTGTACTGGTCTTACTGCTTAACATGGCCTTCGGACCACGGCCATTGGCAATAAGCCTACCGAATGGCAAGTGATAAACTTAGAGATCATCCCAGAAGACATGCGGTATTACCCAGCCTGATTACAGGCGTGACTGGGATGATCTTTCTTGTCGGACTTTACCTTACAGACAACCATAAATATACAATTAAAACCATCTCTCTGCAGGATATGAACCAGTGACTATCGAAACAGCAGGATGACCGTTCTCTTGCCTTGATAGCCTGGCTAGCCCAGCCGGCTATTTTCAATTTATTAATATAATATTAATTCAAAAATAATATCGCTTATTAACATATATTTTTAAATGTCTTAACGTATGAAAATATGGGATTCAATTTTATACCTTTAATTTATTAAAAATAAAAAGATTTATTTCTAACATATTTATACACTTTTTGTCCTTTATAACAACGTTCAGAGCGCTGAAGAAATTGAAAAATACCCCCGAAAGGACCTTTATTCGAATTTATTTAATTAGTTCCGAAACAAACAGTTATTTTACAGTACCTGAAAGCTTCGGGATGGCTAGTGGGGAAATTTTATCTAATTAAACTTTCGCACCTAACTTTTCCAGTTTATAACATAGGACAATTCACCTCTGCCCTACGTTAAATTAAATTCTCGCTGTTGTTTATATAAAGGAATAAAAGATTTCCGTTTATGATTACTGAAACAATACGTTATTCATTAAAGGCAAATAAATATTTAAGGAGTGACTTTTTGAAAAAATCAAATTATTACTAACAAAGGAAAATATTTAATCGGAAAATATTTTGTCGCAATTTGTTTTCAGTTTAAGACACAATTAAATTTTCTGCCATTTGTAATATTTATTTTTTCTAAAATACTGCTAATAAGTTTGTATACGACATAACAATGATAACGATTTATTTGTTTTTTCAAATAAAGGTATTAAATCTTTAGGGTAAATGATGTGGCTCGGTGAATCTCGGGAGGTAAAACGAAATAAAACAGTGATGTTTACATTATGTGACCGTTATTTATTGGCTATATAAAAAAAATGTGAAAAATACAATTAGATAAAACGGATGGCAGCGGTGTTACCTGGAGACGAGGCTTGGGCAGTCGATGGTGGCACGCCTAAACCAAACGATGGTTGAGCACTGAATGAATCGAAACACCCTTCAATAACATCCCAGATAAATGTCTCGGGGTTGCACCAGCTATTCGTTATCGGGTTCTAGTTGGCGCTACCGGCACCCCGCCCGTGTTCAACATCTGGGATTATATTTCTGGGTATTTTGTAGACCGTTATTCCACGATGTAAAATTCGACATGCCTCAAGGTCGCTACAAATCTAAAAATATAATATAGTAAATTATGTGAGTAATTATCATATCTTTGGTTTAATTGTTTAAGAAAATGTTGTTAATAGTGCAAGTCGTAAATCAATTATTTTAATTATGTATTATTAATTTTTATGAAATATTTTTATAAATTAAAATATAAAAATTACAGAATAATGACGAATTATATTAATAACGTAGCTTATAATTAATATATATGGATTTCTGCGTTCTTATAGCGTTCTACTTTCTATAACAGGTACATTTTGAATTAGATGAAATGTTTCTCCTCATACCATTATTTTGACACAGTAATGTGTATAAATATAACAGTTGAAATAATTCACCGCAGTAAACTTATCCAATATATCAACTCATAAAAATGCTTTGTTAGGTATTTTGACATGCTTTATAACGTTTGCCTATAACATTTTAGCTAATTTTTACAGCTCATAAAACAATACACTCGTCTATATCTAGTTAGACTATGATTTTATGGCTTCACTTTCAATATTTGTCTATAAAGTAGCTACTAAATATTGATGCTCTTTTGAATTACTTTCATGTGTTTATCGTAGATTTTCATCACTAATTCGCCTAAATTCGCACATATATAGAACATAAAATAATGCACCTGTAAGCATGTGGCATATAAATGTTTTTTTAAACTGATAACTAGTGATTAACAGTTTTCTTTGACTAAAATATAATGCCACTAGCAAATGCTACTTTCTTGGAATGCAAATATATATTCTGAAGTAATATTTTTATACTCGTTATATTTTAGACAATCATTTTTACGAACCAGGGTTTATCTGGATTGGACTTTCGGTTTAATATGGGCTCCAACAACGGTTTTATTTAGACATATGGTCTTACACAGCCTAGTTACAGGTCTGATTAAGATGGTTATTCTTTATCCGATTTTACACTGTTGCCTAGAAACATTCACAATTAAAATCACAAACGGAAATCATACCCAAGTTAGCTGTATTTTTCAATCAAGTATAATTTATCGGCGATTCTTGATGTAGATGTAATTTTTTTATTATTTAATAAGTGCAGTAAATATAATGCGATTCCGAAAAATATTACCAGTAAACATAAAAGAAGGAAAAAAGATAATGTAACGAGACAATTAAAAAAATACGACATCAAATTAGTAATAAATAAAGATCTTTTAATGTGTATATAGTTGCATATATATTCTATGTATTATAACGTAAATAAGTAATTTTGTTGTATGTAATAAGAAAATAAACCAAATTATATTCAATTCATGTTATGATTATGTACTATTAGTTTTAAATAGAGAGCAATAATTTATTTTCCTTATAAATTGGTATCACTTCTATCCGTTTTTAAAATACATCTTTTTATTTGTGGACTGTGAAGTCTCTGATTACATTTGCGTGGCAAACATAATATGGAGTAGTTTGAGTTTCGTTATTCTCAAACTATAATAGTCCCTTATTGAGCAATATTACTACATCCTGATTTAATATTTTAACTAAATAATTTCAATTATTTGTATAATTCCTATTTATTCAAAAATTCAAGTGATTCGTAGTTAAGACCCCTTGTTATTAAGTTACTCAAATCTGCCTTTGGTTACTATACACCTGAACTGTTATAAGTTGCGTTACTTTTTATGAAATCCTGGGAATTTACGAACTGGGGGATGTTTTGACAGTTCCATTATTCCAGTACAATTTTGTAGTATTCGTCATGAGATTCATTAGACTAGATTAAGGATTTGGAGTAATTTTGGAAATATTGGCAATCCAGCGTTATAATTTTCTTTCCTGGATATATTGTTGGAATGTGATTTATTAATTAGATTAAAAAAGGACAATAAAACTTAATTTTTTCGGTCTCTGCTGAATATTCTTGTTTCACTTCATATTCTTATACTTGCTTGTTTCCTGCTCTCCAACCAAGGCCTCCCATGACTTTAATATAATATTCTGAAAAAAACTTCTACCGACATTTCTATTTTCCATATTTTTTTATCATATATATAGTCTTGTTTTGTTTATTTGATGCTGCCTTATTACATTTTATTACTATAGTCAATTCAAAATAGCAGTGAAACGAGTGTCAATATATGTCTGCCTGAAGTTATAAATTCGTTTTACAGTCAGACAATATAATCCTAGTCATTTTATTCTATTTAAAAAGAGATATAATGCTGTTAGAGAAGTTCGAACATGTAACGGAATGAGCCTGCAAAATTTATCCGTTTGCCAAACTTCTGAAAATTCTTCAAAATATTATAATTGCGGGTTATAAACCGGCAAACGTTGTTTTACCGCTTTTCTTTTAATAAATTTGAAATCGCCGCGGTTTTTATTGAAAATAATTTGCCTTGCAGTTGCACTTTATATTAGTACGGACACTAAAATATCACAAAAAATAAAAAACAATATAAGTATATAAAGTATGTAGTTTTTTCAATCGAAACATAATTTAATACAATTATTTCAGAGATAATTGTTAGTCTGGAAAGTATCCACAAAGATCCAAAAGATATACAGCTATTTGGAAGATGTAGAACATCCGTTCATACATTGTTAGATAATCTAGGATTTAAGTGGTGTAAAGATAACCCACGAAGGGGTTTAATAAAACTTCCAGGCATTACTTTTAAAGGAACACAATTTTTAAAAACATATAACAAAATCAAAGAAAGAATTTTGTCAATCTATATATTTAAAAGAGCCATGATATTTCAAAATGGTACATTGGGTTGCTCATGGCAAGATGATAATAAATATAGTATAAAGACAACAAAGGTTCATGAAAAAAGGTAAACGTTGGAATAACTATCGATTAGGTTTTAGTCATAACATTTATTCATTGCAGACATATAGTTCTTCATCCTGGAGACAGGAATGGTTTTGTTACTGGTGCAGAATTAGTGTTTCTCTAAGTCCAAGCGTAATTTCCATGAAGAAGTGAACCATAACTTGTCTTTGCAGTAGTTTGAAAATCAGCTTTTAAAGAACTGGAAGAACCATCAGTTATTGTTATGTACAATGCACCATATCTACCATATATATATATAGTACACTAGTGGAGAAATTCTTAACAAGTTCATCAACAACGGCTGCGAGTAAGGAATGGTTTAAAGTATAGAAAATAAGTTAAAGTTAAAATCATGTTAAAGAGTGAATTATTTCAAATTATTACGCGGTAAATATAAATGAAATATTTAATTTCATTTTATGTAATTTACTTTTTTAGAATTAAGCCTGACAAAAGATACACAGTAGATCAGATTACTGAATGTTATGACGACAGACTATTATGTTTCCCTCCCTATCACTGCATTTTTAATACAATTAAGTTAATATGGGGTATATCAAAGAATTATTACAATAGATATTCAGGTCGAGGAGGATATACAAACCAGAACTGTCTGGATTTATAGAAAGAGTCGTCGAAAATAACAGCTTCGATTTGGATATGCTCGATCAGACACATTGAGGAAGAAATTGACAAATGGTAGAATCTTGAGCAAGTTTCTAATAGATTGGAAATAAACAACTGGTTATTAAATTGACTAATATTTCTGAAAGTGACTGTGATTGAATAAAACTTTATGAATGTTGAATGTTGGTTTATGATTCAATGCTGACGATAAACAAGAACTCAATGATGACTTTACATTGCATCGAAAGAAACAAGAACTAACTATAAAACATAAATATGCCCTCTAATGAAAGTAAAATACATTACTCAGATATGCAATTGTTAATTAAGTGGAGTAGGCCTTCGGGGGATACCACTACATATATAAACCCGTCTAGAACCTTACCGATACTAGTGCGGAAAAAAGCTCAATATAATAAAACAACTCTAACCTATAAATTATTGTGGCTGTAAAATTAATTGTAGTTTTATGTTCTTCGATAATATATGCATTTGATGTACTGTAATGTTAAAATAAATTAAATTTAATAGAATATTTGTTCAATTATTTTATTTATATTAAATTTGTGTTATATGTCAGAGCCTAAATGTGCTAAAGCTCAGAGTAGCTGCTTGCCGACGTTTCCCGTGTCACTGCTATTTTGAGTTGACTATACATATTATATGTTTATGTGTATATAAAGCCATTTATTCATCAAGTTAAAAGTTTTATATAAATTTTAGGACGCCTTTATGTTTATTAAAGTAAGCGTCATCTGCTCTTGAAATACTGTACATCTACTATAGTATTTAAATATTGCTTTATCGATGTTTTGATATCAAATTTATAACATCATTATGGCGAAAAAAAGCACCAGGATATGATTAAATTACCCGACCCGAACAAGTCCTGCAAAATCTACCAATCGAGGGAGTTATAAAGTTTATTTATGCGATTAACGCAGGATTTCGACTAAAACATTCCCAGATGTTTCGAAGACGGCTGATTTTAATATGGTTCCAAAAACAGGAAAACCACCAAATGGTGCAGGATCCAACAGATCTATTTTAGTGCTACCGATAGAAGTTGAGGTTATGACACGAAAATATCTGAAAACTTCACATAAGTTTGTTTTATAAATAAACAATCAAAAATTGATCAGGTTATATCGAAAACATCCAGAATATTTATAGTTCTAGAATAGGAATCCTAGTCTAGAAAAACTTAAATTAAAGCAGATATAGTATACGAAATTATATTGGGGCCAATTATTTACCTACTTACTATTTACATATGTGAAATATGATAAATGGAAATAACTCTCGACTGCCTGTGATAAATTGTTTTGCCTTGAAATAAGATCATATTAAATGGTATAATTAATTGGAATTCAAAATAAATGTATGTAAAAAATAATGTAAGATAACTTCCAGATAAAATATAATTTATAGATTGCAACTAAAAAAGAATAATTATAATAGAATAATCATTATAATGGAATATAATGGATTCTAAAAAAATCTTTCCCCTGGCTTATATTTTGTCGTAATATTTCTAACTACATAAAGTATATAAATTGTGGCTAATAATTCGGCGACCTGAAAGATGTTGGGGAAAACTATTATATACTGTATAATTTTCCAATAAAACTTCGCAGAAGCGCAGGAAAAAAACATGAGCAATTAGTTCGGAATTAGAAAGGCATAAATAACATCGAAATTCCGGTGGCACATAAGCACCAAGCCATAAATTTACAAAAAGATGAGGAATGGCCTTTGTTGGGCGAAGAAGCATTTGTTCGCACAAAATAACTGTCCATTTGCACGATGATAAAAAGAAGCGCAAATATAAACAGTTGTATCGTGGCCCAAAAAAACAAACTTAATAGAATAACAATTGAAAATGGGACGATTTATGGGCGGGAACGGTCAGATTTATAGGTTTCCTTGGACGCATTCTTCTCTTAAAAGTTTTAACTTCACACCATAGTTTATAAATTTTACAGCATCCCAAAAAAGGGGGTATAAGTTTGAGGTGTATTTTGAAATATGTACATAATTTATTTGTTACTTAAAATGTATAAAATTAATTAGTTCAAATTAAATGAATATCATTTTTAAAATATGAAATTGTCTATTTAACTATTAGGTTGGAGAAACATTTCCTTTGGATTTTTTTAAATGTATTTCTCATTTGCTCTCATCTCCAGTAATATTTGCTAAATAAAGATACACTATAGCGAGACTATATACTATTGTAGCGATCTTGAGGTATTTTACATATTAGAATAGCGTCCTAGTAAATATCCCGAAAATATTATCCGAGATTAGATGTGGAACACCCTGTAGCAACAACACACGGTAAGTGATAACCAAAATCTGACAACACGAGACGATGACCTCGCAAATCAATGGAGGATACTTTGGATCATTCGGTCACTGACGATCGTACAGTTCAGAAGTGCTATCATCGATTGCCCAATTATCTCTTCAGCTAACACCGCGTCCCCGCCTTTTTCTCTTTGTATTTTCAACTTTTTGCAATGTAACCGAATAACAACCATATCATGTAACCATGACTGCTTAATCGCGTCCTACCTCCATTCTCGAGCTATAATCCCCAAGCTATATAGAGATAAATATAGTGTCATTCCTTTAGTCAGTCAAACATTATTCCTGTAGGTCATTTCTGTAAATTTTTTATTGTTGGAAAAGTAAAATGGAAATATAAATTAATTGAAAACTATGTAGTGCTTTTGATATTGAGTACTTAGTTAACTTGAGTGTTATAGGTTCTCCAAAAAAGGGGCAAAGGGATACAATCAAAACTACTCATCAATCATTGATTAATGTTTTGAAATTTAGGCGAGTAAATTCTCTTACATGATAACTACTTTTCCTTCAGCTATTATCTGAAATATAATAATTTCATTTTATTGTTATATAATTCATATTCCAACTAGTCTTATTTATAACGCAGGTTACGAATTCGGAGGTGGTGAAAATTTCATAGTGACAGCTGATTTTAGTGATTTCTAGAGAATATCAACTTAAATATTAACGCTAAAGTCAAACAGACAAGCAATAGAGTAGAATTTATTCCTTTTAGTCTAGGTTCTATGGAAAAAAAATGGCCGGAATATGAGCAAATATTTGATAAAAACTTACAACTCTAACACGAACTAATTATAAATAAACGGACGGAACCAATTTATACCCCCCAATTCATCATCATCTTTTTTTTTCAGCATTGATGATGAGGCCAATAGTTATTTTTTAGACTCTTAGTTTGATGGGAGAAAATTCTAATTATCCGTGCATAATAAATTGCGATTACAGCAGAGAATTTTGAAAAAGGTACGGACAATGGAATCCAGTTATGAGGATGTTTTGTGAAAAATAATATGCCGATAAATAAAGATACCGGTAAGATAAGGACCAATAGGTACTTCTAGATATATACTTAGTTTACAAAGCTTGACAATTACAAATTTTCCTATAATTAGCAGTGAATATAATGACATGTGTGATTTTTTCTTCTATCCTGGTTCCCAGTTGACAAACCCTTGCTGACATTAAATGATGTTCATAAATGCCCGTAAAGGCAAGTATGTGGGAGAGCGCGAGGGTCCCACATTTGGCAGCTTAGAATGAACAGTAGACTGGGGGTTATCGAGCTGCAAGACCCTCTGAGATGGATTTTAAGACGGGATTATCCCAGAGGGCTAAAGTTTGGAGGAATTTGTTGAATATGTGGTTCACAAAATCGATTACAATAGGGGTATCAGTTTCTCTGTGAATTTGGGAGTTCTTAATAAACCACTGAGCACACAGAGCTTGCCGGAGTAACTTGTTATGCATTACCTGGAGCTTTGAGATCAGAGTTGGCGCAGCGTAGCTGGATCAAGGTTGGATCCGAAGAGGATTACTGATCTAATTAAGCTCTTGTAGAGCATAACTTTAATAGTTGGTGGTAATTTACTCCTACGGCATAGTAGCGGGTACATAGTGGAGGAGATTCCGTAACCTTTTGAAAAGACTTTTCTGATGTGGTGGCACCAAGTGAATCGTTTATCGAAAATTAAACCAAAATAGGTGGCATTGTCGCGCCAGGGGATTGGAGAATTATCTACTTGTAGCTTGTATATTCTTAGGTTTCCTTGACGATGGAATGCCATGGCTTGGGTTTTTTTGGGGTTTGATTTCTAGTCTCCATAATCTTAGCCATTGAATGGTTGTGGATGGTTTTCTCTGTAGTCTATTTTGCGTGCAATCCAAGGAATGATTAACGGTGAAGAAGGCAGTGTCATCCTCGTATTGTGCTGCTTCTATGTTCCTTCTGATTGGAATGTCGATAATGTACGGGTTAAAAAAGCAGGATATCAGGAGGAGCCCTGAGAGACTCCGGAGTTGATTGACTTGGTTGCTGAAAGCGATTTTTCCACTTTAACTTGCAAGGATCTTTCCGACAAGAATTACCTCAGTAGAATTACCAGGTCTATGGGTAAACCTGCTTTTACAGCTTTATAAATTAAATCTTGGTGCCAAACTTTGTCAAATGCCTTTGTGATGCCAAGAAAGACTGTACAAAGGGTTTATTTTTTCCTCAGTGCCTTTTTGATATGTACGACCAAACGAGTAGTAACCAAACGGTTAAGGGCGAATAGGATCGCTCTTTCTGCAAATGAAATGTGTGAATAATGTGCATTAATAATGTAATTGGTAACAACATTATTGATCTAGTCTTTACAACTGAAAATTAATAGTAGTTATTGTAAATATAGCAAAACCTTAATTTCGATATTAAACAAATAGAAAAGCAATTTGCAGAATATAATTTAAAATAAAATAGACTGATGTTCTGGCTTCAATAATTACCTCTGCTGATGTGTTAAGGAAACATTTTTGAAGGTAGGGTTCTTTACAGATTTGTTGGAGGGATTCGTTCACCTTTTAGTAGACAGCCATGTCAAACATACCAATTTCGGAGAAAAACATGTAGTAGATTTTGCCTCAAATATCCGGTTTGGAAGATACAAGTTAGCCATACAGAAGGACAAGAAAGATTGTATTGTGGTGTTAATTGTAAAATGTTTTCTCTCCCAAAGGCACTGTCTTAGAGAAGCTGAAAATCATGTAGCCTGATCAACTCGACATAGAGCTTCAATGCTAGATATCACGTTCTTATATTGTATTACTGAGTCTCAGTACCTCAACACCTGTACTTGTTATAACCAGACCCTTTTACATTTTTGCAATATCAGGCGATTCATTATTTGTTAACACTTTGGTTTTGTCAATAAAGGGTCCTGGTATAAGGAAACATAGCGCAATATATAACATATAACGGCCAAGACGTTTGTAGCATAAGAACCTAATGAAAAATAAAAATCGTACGATATAAAAGACAAATGAACTTACATTCTTATCAAATTAATGACTACAAACAGTACATTGTTCTTGTTTTGCTCCATTACCTAAAATATTTCAGATCCTGTATAAGAAAAAACAATTTAGCATACAATTTTTACTCGCTCCTTAAGTACGACACGAGCTATTTGTAATTTTCCCTCTTTTGTTAAAAAGTTGAAGCATCTCTAAATTGCCAATAAACTCGATGTTTTAAATAATGCCTTTTTTACAAAATAAGAAAGTTTTTCAATAAAGATGAGCGGAAAATTAGATGTCTTTGAGGCAAACTTTTCAGCTGTACAAAGTTTGATAAAATATTTTTAACCCTTTTTTAAGGAGTGATCGGTTAGAAAATTCTAATTAATTCGGTTTGTTCGGAAGTTATTATTATTATCTTAAAAAGGAAGCTTCCCGTGATGTTATTGCATTTATACTTTTAAAGGTAGAAAAATAATATTATCTAAGTATATCTCAGTGAGCAATTTGTGAATATTGATACAATCTACTAAGTTGCAGAAAAAAGACATTTTATACTACGAACATACTATAACAAGCCAATTGAAATGTCCCCGGCCTGACATATAGATAGCGCTACTAAAAGTAAATTCACATGTGTCTTAGTTAGTCCTAACTCTCAAAAGATGCGTGTATAAATTTGACAGCTGTCGGGTCATTAGTTTATGAATTATAGCATTTTGAGTGAAGCAACTTTTGTTATAGTGAAAAAAATGGATAAAAAGGAATTTCGCGTGTTGATAAAATATTGCTTTTTGAAGGGAAAGAATACAGTTCAAACAAAAACTTCGTTTAATGCCGAGTTTCCGGACACTGCCCCAGGAAAATTAACCATCAAGGATTGGTATGCTAAGTTAGACGTGGTGAAATGAGCACCGAAGACGGTGAACGCAGTGGACGCCCAAAAGGGGTTGTTACCGATGAAAACATTTAAAAAATCCACAAAATGAATTTGAATGACCGTAGGAAACTGAATGAAATAGCAGACTCTCTAAAGATATCAAATGAACGTGTACATCATATCATTCGCGAGTGTTTGGGTATGAGAAAGCTCTGTGCAAAGTGGGTGTCGCGCGAGCTCACTTTTTACCAAAAACAACGACGAGTTGACGATTCGGAGCAGTGTTTTAAGATGATCAAGCATAATAGACCCGAGTTTTTGCATCGATATGTAATAATAGATGAAACATAGCTCCATCATTTCACTCCGAAGTCCAACCGATAGCCATCCAAGTGGACTTCACACGATGAACCCGCTCCTAAGCGTCGGAAAACGCAACAATCAGCAGCAAGGTTATAGCGTCTGTATTTTGGAATGCGCATGGAACAATTTTCATTGGCTGGCTTGATAAAGGAACGACCATTAAAAGTGACTATTACGTAGTGTTATTGGATCGTTTGAAGAACGAAATCGCCGAAAAACGGCTGCATTTGAAGAAAAAGAATGTGCTGCTTCACCAAGACAATGCACCGTGTCAAAAATCCGTGAATTAGGCTTCGAGTTGCTTTCTCATCCACCGTATTTTCCAGATCTGGCTCCCAGTGTCTATTTCCTGTTCCTGTCAGACCTCAAAAGTATGCTCGCTGGGAAGAAATGTTCGTCGAATGAAGAGGTGATCGGCGAAACTGAGGCCTATTTTGAAGCAAAGGACAAATCGTACTATAAAAGTGGTATCGAAAGGTTGGAGCATTGCTGTAATCAGTGTACCACTTTTGAAGGGTATTATGTTGAATAAAAGAACTAATTTTGCTAAAAAAATGTTTTTTACTATGCTAGACCGGGTAATTTTCAATTGACCTGTTACTTAACGGCATACTAATCGGCAGGAGTAATTTTTAATAATCTTTGAAAAATTAATTCAACACTTTTTTTTAAACTAAGATATCTTATTATAAACCAATCACAACCTGTTTGATAAGTCGGACTGATTAACGTAGATTTTGATTGTTTTAAAATATCGTTACGTATTGTAAGTACAACTTTAATTAATAAGTTCAAACAATACAATTCCCCTATAAACAACAATGTTAAATTAACAGTTTTAATAATGTAAAAACTATATTAAATATGTTTCAAATACATCTATTTTTGAAATATTACCTCATCAATATGTTACAGACATTTAGTGCTTTTTTGTTCGAACAAAAAATTAATACGAATGTTATATTTCCCATACATATATATATATATATATATATATATATATATATATATATATAAAATGGTGGTGAATATAATTGATTTTGAAAACAGGTTGTACGGTTGTATTAAAAATGCTTAAATAATTAATGTATTGAATGAAAGATGTGTTTTCATCATTCTATCATACTCTCCTTATCTTCGAAGCATGAAAGAGTTATAATATTCCTTCATGAATATTCAGAGTTATAATATTCTTAGTTTTATTACAATATGAAGAAAAATATCAAGTTGCAAAAGAACAAATTGTGACATATAAGTTTCAATAAGGTTAAGAAAATCATACGTAAATATCTGGGATTCAAAAGCCTAAAAGCATTAATCATTGGAATATTATTGGAATATGAAGGAATATTATAACTCTTTCATGTTTCGAAGGAAAGGATGGCGATATAGAGTGATGAAAATACATCTTCATTCAATGCATATTTATTATAAGAAAATTACTAGCTAGATGAGAAGTATGAAAGATTATATCGTAAGTACTTCATTCATCATTTGGAACAAAATGGACTAATACTTTAATACTAATATATTCTGAAATTACCAGTGGTGTAAATAGTCAGGCTACGCAGCACTACATTTCTGAAAAATATGGTTAAGGGGTGGCTAAAATGTATTTATGAGCATCAATTTTTTCTATTCAAATTCTCATTTTATCCGATGGACTAAAATGAGTATGTTATGTAGGGATGTTCGACTGGTCTGTCGGAATGAGTGGCTGTCGATGCGATTGTTTGTTCAAACACTCACTACTATTTTGTGAAAGGAATTCAAACGAGAACTGAAAACACTGGTTGAATAAAAAGTTGTTTATTACGATATTGAATGATACATGTGGTCGACGAGAGAATGGACATGATAGGTTAGGTAGAGGATGTACGGTAGCGCTTGGAAGTGGTACTCTTACAAGGGGGTAGAGAAAAGAAAAGAGTGCAGAGTTACTAGGTTGACCAGCTAGAACCAAATGGTCTTCGGCTGATGTCGCTTCAGGTTCGGGGTATGGTTGTTTTGCGGGAGATACAGGCCCTGGGTTACGACTGGGACCGTCGTAGCTTGTTTACTACAGGAGTTTGTGGACGGGTAGGGATCAAGATGTTGTCGTGTTCTATGGTTCCTAATGGAGAACCTCACACTGTGTAGAGGATCGAAACCAACAATCTACGTGCGCGAGGACTTTCTTAACTTCCGTAATCTTTTGCGATAGTGACATTTCAAATTATGTGCTCTTTTTATTGTTGATTTTTTGTGATAGTGACACTTTACTGCTAAGTGCGCAAGAACTTTTCTCACTTTGATTAATTACAATATGCAATGCCGAGGACAAGACGAGCTGACTTATGTCGTCGCAGTCAATCAAAAGGGCTACCTCACGTGCTCACCGCACTAATGACCAGAGAGAGACAGATCAAGAAAATAGTCGTATTGCTATATAGGCTTAGAATGCAACGAGTTCGTACACATCAAACACAACAACAGCGAGCACGGCATAATGAAATTCAGCGAATCCGCAGACACAATGCTCCTGTATTCCTGGAACTTCGGAACTTCTTGCATTCCACTATGATGCGGCAATAGATTATTGTGCCGACAAATCGGTAACAATTGGGGATAGTACAATAATTTGTAAATATTGCAAGGCGTTAAAATACAATGGTGAATCTACTGGATTAAGTTGTGCTGGAAGCAAAGTATAACAATTGCCACAATTGGTCACCAGATCATTTAGGCTCTTTAGTTTCTGGGATTGGAAATGATTCTAAACACTTTTTGGTCAACATTCAGAAATATAACAGCTATTTGTGCACATATTATATAAGACGATTTCATGCCCATTTTCTCACAGTTGGCCCAAAATTGCATGTACTAGTTACCAAACACATGATATATGGACTTTTCGGAGTTTTTAACTACAATTCACGCTGTATAGTTGACGGCAAGTATTCCAAGCGATACCCAAGAGACCTGATTGCTGAAACCATAACGGGAAATGATGGATACCCATTGTATCGTCGGCGATAAGTTGCGGACAATGGGCGATCGGTAGTTGTGCAGGTAAGAGGACAAAATATTGATGTAGACAATCGTTGGATCGTGCGATATTCGCCAATATTATCCAAAGCATTTGAGACTCACATCAATGTGGAATATTATAACACCGTGAAGTCGGTAAAGTACAAATGTAAATATGTTAACAAAGGTAGCGATATGACCATTTTCGCAGTAACCAATGCGAATGACGAAATTAAATATCTTATCATTTGAGATTCATGAAAGACACCCTACTGTAGTCCATTTGGCAGTCCATTTAGAAAATGGCCAGAAGGAAAAAAACTCTAGGATTCGAGATTGTCGAGGATCTTAATGCCACCATTCAGAATTTTTTTCTGGGACAGTTTGTTTCCTTCAAATCAACACACCGTTATGAACCCGGACGACATAGTCAACTATCCCACGGAGTTTTAAATTCACTGGAATGGCCTGGATTACCACCTCACAATTTGAAGTTAAAAGTAGGATCAGTTGTCATCATTCCCCGTAACATTAATCAACCTCGATTGTGCAATGAAACAAGACTGGTCGTGAAAAAGGGGAGGAATAACGCCATTGAGGCAATAATCATAAAGGGAAAATACAAAGGAGAGGATGTCTTGATCCCGCATATAGCAATGATACCAACGGATTTACCATTCGATTTTAAACGTTTATAATTTCCAGTACGACTGGCTTTTGCTATGACCATAAATAAATCTCAAGGCCAGTCGTAGGAAGTTTGCGGAATCAACTGGGAATTTCCCTGTTTTGCACATGGACAAGTATATGTCGCGTGTTCGCGTGTCAAAAAACCGTCATCTTTGTTTATTTACGCACCACAAAACAAAACAAAAAATATAGTTTATCAGAAAGCTTTAAAATGACTAACAAACTGTATCATAACTGTGTGTGTCTGTAAATATCTAATTGAAACTTTATATATAGCCAGTATTTGAGGAAAAATCTGTTTTTTAACTATGAAACATCATGTGTAATTAATCGAAAATAATAATGGAAATTCATTTATACCGAGCATTTTTTAAATTAATTTCGGATTATTAGATCTTTTATTTATCGATTGAGGAAGTCTGCCGGGTCAGCTGGTATAAAATATATTTGGCAACAGTGAGAATGTGATGTTTCCTTGAATAACATTTTTCTACGTTGGCAACATTTTGAACAATGTTTAAATTTCGTAAAAAATTTAAAACGACGTATATTGTATCTAAATCATTAGCTTTTATATTGAAGTAGAAAATTGAAAATAAAATTTATTAAATTCGTCAAAAATCTCCCCCGCTCTCAGTTCTTACCGTTTCAATTGATCGTTAATACTACTTACAGAATCAACGCATCAAATGTAATCCAAGTCGACGGCAAGAAAATACGAGCGTTTCCTGGATCTAATTAACTTTTAACGTTGGAAATATTCGTAACGATTCCAGAATATATTAAGACATAGGAATTACCGAAATATGTCATTATAAAGACAAAAGGCTTTATCTGTAAATAGCGTTAAACGTTTGTTGTATTAATATTAAGGAAAATGTATTTCCTAAGAAGGAGAATAGCTGATATGCATTGAGAAACAATAGTAGCGCCAAAACGAGGAGAGAAAATTTGTGTGATAATTTATGTAACGTACACTTGAAAACACAAACGTAACTCTCGAAATAATACATTGGTATTCAATATTAATATGATTTTTAACACAATACCTTTGCAATTTAGTTTAGATGTATGATTTTATATAAATAGCAACTAGGGTTTATTTATTTCTAGTAAACACAAAACAGTCGAATATCAAAGAAGCACGTTGTCAGTGAATTATAATGAATTTTATTATATTTTGGACTAATTGTTTTATAATAAATTAAAAACATATCCAATTGAAACATACGCTGTCTTTTTCCATAATTTATGATTGCTGTAATCATATTTTACTATGTACAAATATTTAAACTTCTTGTTTTCTTCTCGTCAATGTTTCTAATTAGCTAGTGAGTTAGCGGATCTCTCGCTGAAGTCCATTGGTTTTCTGAGTATTTTTATTACTGCACTTACTGTATTGGCTTATCATGTTTCTTTTTGAAGTAATATTACGTTTGTTTCCTCTCGAGCGACACTAACGCTTATTTTCCACATTGGAATCGCGACAACTGTTGTTTCTAACTTAGTATTTAAGAGAGGTATATAGAAAATGACATAGTACATGAAATAAGTTTTCGACCTAAAATTGACATTTTAGCATATTTAAATGATGACGGTTTGTTTAAGTTATTGTTAGCGACATAAAAAGCAAATTGCCTTTATAGACTTGAAGTTGGCCTATTCAAATACTTGCAGGATTGGACCACAATTTTTAAAATAGACAATTTAAATATATACTTGACCCTTATATACTCGACGACATAAGACGTTTAAGAATAATTTAGAAGGTTTATATTTACTATGGAAAATTTACATTGCGATAAACTATTTTACTAAACTAATGAAAATAATGTAAAAACGATAAAATTATAGTTAGGGTGTTTGGTTTCTATAAAATTGTTATACAAAGTGTTATTTATAATTTAATTTTATATAAATATAATTTTATGTTATAAGCCATATAACAATTATGGTGCAATATATTTTCCTGTGTGACCAGATAATGTAGTTTTAGATCAGAACCAAATAATCTTGAATAAGTAAAGCATTGCCGGCTTGGTTGGCGCAGAGGTAAAGGACACAAAGGACGATCCTCCTACTATTGCGATAGTTTCGGGTTCGAATCCTTCTGGAACGTGGTCGTAAATTTATGTTAGTGTTTGTTTAATATTTGTGATTGTCCTTAGGCAGGAATGCATAATCCGACAAAGAAACTGTTACCAATCACGTCAGACACCAAGCTGGGTAAGACCGGATGTCTCTAGGATGATTTTTAGGTGACCACTCACTAAGTCACTCGCCAATCGGCAGGCTTAATGCTGAGGACCGTGATTCGGAATCCATGTTAATCTGTAGGTCCAGTCCAGATATTTCCCGTTGGTGAAAGCAGACTTTAAAATATACAAAATAAAAAAAAAACATCATGAATATGGGACAACCTGATAGAGCAGAAATGTTAGTGTTGAAACAAATATATTTTACATGGAAATATAATATTGGAAACAATGGACATTTAATAATCAACCACAACAATTAAGCACAAAAACACAAATCAATGAGATCAATAATTCCTGTACGTTTCACATTTACACTTACCTGCATAGATCATGTGATTTGATACAACTTGTAATACAACACTTGTTCGTGGAAAAACAAAATTCTGAATTCTGCATAAAAATAAATCTTTATGTGAGTTATATCTTTATGTGTGCCAGCTAAATTTGAAAAACTATTTTCTGCTATATGATTCAATCGTTGAGTTTTATTGTTTTTTACATTGTTTGAATATAAAGATATATAACAACAAAATTTCGTAAATTCAATTCAAAAGATAATTGACCACGATAAATATATGACCGCCACATAAGCAAACAAAGAAAATCACCATCTAGACACAACGAGGGCCGATACAACGTACTAACTGTTAGAAAGACCGTAAAGGACAGCATCGAAAGAAAATATTCGGACAAGGTATCTGTCGGGTCCCCCTCGACATATAAATATTAAATTTAACATATTTGGCATTTCTTCTATCTACTTCAAAACCTTTTGGGTTGGTGATTGTAGATTAAGCATACATTTTCAGCAAAAGTTTTGTTCTTTGAAGAACTACAACTATATAAAATATAATCTAACGATTATGAAAATTCTATGAAGATTGCTACTGAATGCCACTGAGTACAATAACAATTTCAATACATTGAGTTTAGAATTTACAAAAAAAATTATTTATAATTTGTAATTAATATATAACTTATAATTTAACAAATCAATAATTAAATAATACATAGTATTAATGAATTCAAAATTATTTATAAAACCATATAAATTATGCAGTCCAAATGAACAAGCGTTTTTAAAGTTAAGACAGCTATCTAGAAATGTATTTTTAACAAAATTTTGTTTCAAACAGACGAAACAAAAAAAGACGTAGCAACGATTCTTTAAAATTTTAAAATTATGAATCCCCTTTGGCGAGTGTTTGTTCTTAGGCGGAAGGTAGCAGAGCCGGCCAGTAAATTATTCACGGAGATAATATAACCCTAAAATTGTTACACGTCTCGTAGTTTAGTGTCACTGCAAAGTTTTTACAATAAAATAACAACTTATTTTATGTAGGTAAAAGTTTAATTAGGAAGGTCCTGTACACTTCGCAAAGATGTCTTATATTAGCTAGTAAACTTATCTTTATTAAAAACTAGTTTAAAAATAATTGATAATATTTTAGGCAATAATTAAACACTGGCATTGTAGATATTATATAGTACATCAAATTTGTTATTATAGGTTAATACAGTGATTGTTTTGAATGTAAACCTGTTGAAATTAACTTGTGCCATACTTAGATTAAATAAATTGTTTATTTATCTGAATGAATTGATTCTACAGCACAGACCCTCTTTAAATGAAATCTAGAACTAGTAGTTGATCAGAGTGCTAACTGAAATTAAGTACTAATAATTATTATTAATATTAAGTAACTTATTTGATAATTAAACAAATAATCAAAATATTTTATACTATAACGAATAAGTTCGATTCCAACTTTCGTGGTTACCTTTCTTTAAAAAAAACTCAGTATTTTTTTACGGTTATTTAATTGAGTTATAAAAAACGTATAACAGATGCGGCTATTCGTCTCTCAGCGGACCTAAAGTGTATTGAATACGTGTTTACGTGACCAGACAAAAAGAGTACATCTCATTTTTATTAGTGTATTAAAATTATTTCCCCTTATTTTACAATAGTCCTTTTGAAATTCATTTATAATATTTTTGGCCAAAAACTAGTGCAAGAAATAATACGTAAGTGAAAAATGAAGTGCGTGAAATAAACAGTGTATATATTTTATTTTTTATCCTCTGGAAATAATTAAAATAAAATATTAAAAATCTAAAAATAGCAAACCACAGCGATTCAACCAAATCACCTGCACACTTTGATATAAGATTAGAACAATCAGTCATAACGCAAACTCCATCATCAGAATGTACTACAGAAATTAATAAAAAACGACTGAGAAGCCCAGAAGAAGAAATTGCAAACAAGGATTAGTGACTATTGGTTACAGAAACCAATTGAGACAAAAAACAGCTTTAGCGACCTGTCGGAAGAAATTGAAGAGAATATACAACCAAGCCTTCATTGATTGAAAACCATCACTACGAACTACACAATTAAAACACTGAGCTATGAAACAATAAAAATCCAATTGTTCGAAGCGGAGCACTTTAAAGTTCTAGTGAAAGAATTAGACGAAAGAAATACCCAGTACCATACATTCAGGCCTAAATCCGAGAGAACATTTAAATTCATGTTAAAAGGAATAGATCACGGGGCGGACTTTAACACCATCAAGGTAGCCCTAGCTGAACAAAGCCATGAGGTCGTAAAAGTTAATATACAAAATATACGACATCGCATAACAAAAAACCTTTGCCTATGTTCTATATTTATTTAAAACCTAATGGAAGTAATAAGGCGGTGTATGAAATGACCAAATTAGAAAACAACATTATTAAATACGAACCACCACACACAAAAAAATTATACCACAATGCACGAGGTGTCAAGGGCACGGGCACACAAAAACATACTATCGCAAATCATTTAGATGCGTAAAATATGCAGGAGAATACAAAACAGGAGATTGCACACGTAAAGTTCGCGATGGAAATGTGAAATTTGCTAACTGTAATGGAAATCATCCAGCGAACTACAAGGGCTGCGCAGTTCACAAACAACTGCAGCAGAAACTATATCCTGCCTTAAGAGAAAAAAGGCATCAACCGAAACAAAAACAATCCACACCTACCAGTCTACCCACCAGACCAAGTCAACCAGACATAACTTATGCGCAAATGGTTGAAAATTGTTAAAAACAAAAGCAAGAAGCCACATAACAACCTACTGAAACTAGCAGCAACATCTCTAGATTAGAAAACATGATGGCCAAACTAATGGATCAAATGAGTACGATGCTTGGTCTACTCACAACCGCTACTCAAACTTGCCTAATGCCTGAAACTGCCTAAACTAATTTTTAAGAAAGTAACTTCTTTGGAAATATAATATATTAAAAACAACAAATGGGAATGTGTCTGATGAATGTATATGATGAATGTATATTAATTTTATTAGTTATGTCATGAATTCAACGTAAATGTTAATATAAGCCGTTATGATATTTACAATGAAATATTATTGACATTAATGCTGAATTTAAGAAGCGCTGTACAATTGTTGATTATGAACCCCCTAGTCCTCCAAAATTGGAAATTGTTCGGGATACTAGTTATTATTTGTAACTGTAATTGTACGGAATAAAATAAATTTGTGCGATGTAGCTGACAACTTAAAATATTAAAAGGTAGTTTAGCAATTCAGACACAGATTTTGCATAAGTATTTTGAACTTAATAATTTAGTAATTATGCATATCAAATTGAAGTGTTAGATAAGCGTTTGAAAGGACTAGTAATCGCTCAGTCGTCATGGTCGACCACGATTTATCATATTTCTCACACAATAGAGTAAAGTGAATAATTTGAAAATGATACTAAAACATGTTTTGATAATATTTTCAATATAAAATCAGAAATATATATGATATATAATACTAATTAAATTAATATATATCTACATATTAAAACAAGCTAGAATATATGCAAACTACATCAAGAATTAGTAGTCACTTACTTTTTTTAAATTGTACTTAATTAAATTCGATTTCCATATTATCAACAAAGCATTTAAAAGTTTAAATTACTAGACCAGCGATCACGTCGGAACTCACAACTCACCAACACATGGGAAATTAAAATTGAAGCTATTTTAATAATTGGTAATATTATTTGTAATATACATTTTAGCTCATAATATACAAATTACCTGCAATTTTCGCTTAGTGTTTTGTTAGAAATTGGATTTAGAGATGAAATTTGAAATAGATTAAAAGTTAATACTACTAAGATTTATAGAAAAATCACATTTAGAATTATCTCTAGTACAATGACATACTATTCTCCACAACCACCTCATTTACTATTGTGTTCACCAGGTTGGCTTACGTACCACAGAAACTATAGAGCTGGTAGAGCATTCTCCAAGTCCAATCAAATTAGAGCCTAAAATATTTGTTTATATATTTTGTGTCACCGTTCTGATCCCTATTCTTTCTTGCTTGATTTGGTCGTATTTTCTGTTTTTGGAATTTATTTATTTGTATCACACACTACACAAATATGTTGCGACTAAAAATTCTTCCTTCATGTAAGCTTTAACCGTGAAAAATTCTACACCTTCAGGTGCACAGTTTTCGTCAAAAAGGGAGGATATTCCTCAAAATTTTACGAAGCCTATTAATATATAAATACTATAGCTATATAATATGTTAATAAGACCGGATACTTTACTAAGATAGTTAGAAATAATGGAGAAGTAAACAGTAATATTAATTGGTGTGTACAAATAAACTAAATACATAAACGAAATTATAAAATTGTCATGCACTGGAAGATTAAATGATCCTAAATGCTATTCAATTTAAATTATTTAACAACAGATGTAGTACTGCTGTTTTTTCTTTCTGTTAACCTTCTTAAGAAATATGGTTGAGCTGATATGGGTGAAGAGTTTTATAAAATAATATAATTTTTTCTACTTTCCCGTTGCTTGGGCTTTTTTGTTTCCGAATTTATGTTAAGGGCGGACAGGCAAAAACTGTGTATAAATAATTTATTATTTTGTGTCCTAAGCTTGAACGGAAATGGTGTAATTCGGAAAATGTATTTTCATCAAATACAAAAACAGGATGTAAAACCCTTATTACGGAAAGTTAATTTTAATTATTTTAATTCGTAAGTTTCTTAAACAAAATGCTGCTAGAACTGTATAATCTAAGTATTGCAAACGGACCTTAGAAACATAATTATCACATATTATCGGTTTTAAAATACTAATATATATATATATATATATATATATATATATATATATATATATATATATATATATATATTTATATATATTATGATATTCGGTATTCAGTACATTATTCAACAAAAATTAAAATAATTGATAAGCTTTGTTACATATCACTCAGCATTTGGCGAAACAAATTTCTAGGTATATTCTGTTGGACGAGGTTTGCTACTGACTTGACGACTCCTGCTAAATGGTCTGACCTATTTTGATGATTATATTGTGTGCGTTTATTTGTATGCGAAGGATGGTTTAGATTCACTAATGGACCCGATAAGTGGCACTGTCATTTGTATATATCTAAACTTAACTAATTTATTAACATATATAACATCTTCTTAATCTTCTTATCTTAACACTTCCATCGACCACGTGTAGCCTTTAATACCGAAATAAACAAATTTTATATCAACCGGTATCTTCTGTTCCCGTGCAAATTTCTTCCACCAGTAGTAGTGAGTGCTCAAACGAACAAATTAAATAAATACACAGACACAACGAATATTCCCACATTATCTCTATTATGGCAACATATTAATTCACACGTTGTTTTGATCATCTTATAGTATTTATTTTAAATTTAAAATAAATTATTCCATCCAAACAAAAAGCCAATATTGACGTGGGACAACGTCTGTAGGGTCTGCTTGTAAATATATAAAGACAATTTCAGAAATGTACACGGCTAAAAAAAGCTTTATATTTTCTTGACAACGATCTTATTCTGGCTTCGAAACTATTGCAGTTCGCATTTGGTGACTCAATATCCTAAACTTCAATCTTCTGCTCATGTGCATCCCAAATTACGATGTCTAGTCCTCAAACTCCAAAATCAAGTAGTGTTTCAAAGCATGAATATGGGTCTTCAACAAGTTCAATCCACCTTTTAAGAACTTAATGGCTGGATTACGATATTTTGAATAATAACTGTGAAACGATTGCTAATATACCGTCGACCCCGAAAATAATAATAATAATAATAAGTTATTTACTTCTTGATCAATAAGTTGATCTCGTTTAATTTAATTTTAAATTTTTCCCCGGAATTCTACCCACTGCACCAATTAGGGAACGAGTAGGATTAAAAAACAACAACTTTTAATTTAATTGAAGTCTATTTTATATTAACGGAAATAAGTGACAACGTTTATACAACGCAACCTTACAGACTAATTACTTAGACAGTATCAGTCGGAATATATTCTCCTAATTATATTTTAATTTTGATATTATATACCATTTATAATATACGTGATAAGAACGATGATATAAATAATTGGAAATACATGGGTAATAAAGTAATGCCGACTGGTAATACATAATTTCATTTTCCTGGTGGATTTTCCTAGACACAGTGCATTGTATTGTATAAATCATATATATATGTATATATATATATATATATATATATATATATATATATATATATATATATATATATATATATATATATATATATATATATATATTATTGCATGACAGGTGTTAAAATAGTAAGATACACGTTTTCTTGAGCACAAAAGATCAACCAGTTTTTGCCCAAAGAGAGCATGAACATTATTAAATTCCTGCTCCTGAAAAAAAGATGATTTGCAGTTTCAGGTAATATACGAGACAGGCAAAGAATAAGATAAAATTCACGATCTCCTACTGGATTTTGGCTGTGCCATCTGGCAGTGACACTTACTTATTTTTAAATCTTAAACGAAATCCTGGTAGCTCAATATAAGTGTGTCCATTTGTTTATTGTATAGAGTATATTATCTAGAGTGGGAGGATAAATCTAACTCTAATCTCTGTATTCTTATAACATGAAATATAAGAAATGTTGATTTTTCATGTTGATTAAAAAAAAATTATATGTTGAACGTTTTCTAGTTACTTATAGATTAAAATAGGTATTTAATTAGTAAGTAATAGTAAGGTAAATAGCGAAAATTTTATTATTTTAAAGTTAATATTGGTTGAAATTGAACACGTCTCTTGAATACTTTATCATATTGATTTTTAGCGGCTTTTCTCTGAAATAAGAACTATTATCTAATCGAAGATGTTTATAATTTAGGTTGATTAGATCATAAGAAGTAATACGCAACTGTTGGCTAAATAAAAAGGAGCTATTTTAAAAGTAGCTTAAAATTTTATTTTTATGTTATATTATATTTATTTGCTTTTATCATTTGTTGGCTCCTTCTAATTTCTGTTGATGTTGTGTTTTCTTACTATGTAAGAGATGTTCAGTTTGCTAATCAAATTTGTACATATGTATTTGTATCTGTCAAAATTATATTGTTACAGTAAATTTACAATTTTTAATAGCAACATTTTTTGAATTTTGAAAGATTTTGGTCCCTTAATTGTTTTTAGACATACACTGTTCGTCCTGGAAGAAAGTCCTCATAAAAACCTATGAACATAAAACCTCTTTCTATCCCATGACTTTTAACACACATTAATAATTTATAACTCAGTAAACACGATATTGTTGATATTAGATGAAAAATTTTATCGTACATCGTCTATACATAGAAATCTACGTATGAGATTTATAGGGTTTCTTAAGATTTTAAAAAATAATATCATATTAACATTTTTGTACTGTTTCAATTAAGTTTTTTTTTCAGCTCTACAAATCACAAATGACAAATATGTTTAAGTGGTAATTTGTACAAAGAAAATAATAATTATGCTATCATGAAAAGAACACTTTATACAACAAAGGGAGGCATAAAATATACACATACGTTACTGACAAATTTAAATATACATATTTTACTTCATAATTGATTAATTTCTTTTTTAATATACAATAACATTAATAAACGGTTGTCAACTAAATCTTTCATAATCTCTTTGTTCTACAATTACTCTTTACCATTATTACTTGTTTAAACCCGGTTTTGTTCCCCACATTTTAATTGCTTTATGAAATGTGAAGGTAGACGGGGGAAAATTAATTTCAGTTGAATTATGCCGGCATAATTTTATTAAATTATTTTGTTAATCAAGATATCTGTTTTTCAAGTCATTTGCGTTGAACAGAGTATTAAAATATGTAGGAAGCCCTGCGGTAGCTCGACGTAATAAACTGTAATAAATTATTCTTCAATAAATATTTATCAATGTTTTTTTTTAATAATACTTTTTACGTAATGTACACTTCTGTAATTTGCCATAAATTTTATTAATATAGAGAGGCTTCCATATGAATAATATTAACATGGAACATAAACGATATATAGATAAAGAAAAGGCGACTTTTGAATGGCGATATAATATGACACTTTTTCATTAATTAGATCTTACATTAGATATACTTAGTAATGTCTTAATTGGCAAGCAAGGCGAGTTCAGGAATAATCATCAGTATGTATATCCCAAAATAACATAAAACTAAATTATTTAAGCTAAAATTAAGAATATACTTATACACTCTACAAGTTCGTGTGGTTAAGTTAGCCTTAATCTTCAATCTCAATTTTCTACGTGTCATGTTGTAGGCTAAATCCTGGATCACTTCGTATATCCATTTGATATCGAGGTTATCGTACAGCTCTTCATTGGTTACGTAATGATATACATTGGTAATTAATACTAGAACTTTGTTTTGGCTGCGTTGGATTACAAGTTCGTTTGATGTTTTAGTGCAATGCCATATTTGCATCCAAGAGATCCAAACTGGCTTTATGATTGACTGGTAAACCAATTTCTTTGTTAATTTTAGGTCAAGTTGAGAGTATCTTCCTACTACCCAGTACAGTTTCTTGACTTTGAGTTTAATCTGATTTGATTTTTGACTAACATGTTGTTTCCAATTTAAGTTACCATCGAGATAGAAACCGAGGTATTTAACTGAGTTTGCTTGAGGAATCGGGCATATGTCATGTGGTATAGTTAGGTTTTTATCATTTCACCACAACGCAAAATTAACATGGATAGTTTTGGAGCTATTGAGATGTTTCTTAAGAATGATGGAGAAAGTGTTTGAAGATGCGGTAGAAAAGTACAATCAGCTAAAATATAATAGGATATTGCTATAAATTGGAAATGATAAATTTGTTATGTACTGATTTTTGATTGGCTAATTATTTTAATGATAACAATGCATTCGATAAATTTAAAAGGAAAGTTGACATTTTTGTTTTTGGGATTAAATGGGTATGGATGTTGGTTCAATAATGCTACAATAATAATCAAAGGACCATCTATTCGTCATCAGTAGAACTAGAAGATTAACATCATTTCAGTGATTCATCTTTTATAATAATATAAGCAAATTATCACGATTAATTAAAATTTTGGTAAGTGTTTTTCTTTTAACATCAGTATAAACATATTTATTGCTCTACATGATATTAATTGCTCTAATTATAGGAGAGGACTGCTGTGCAGATAACTGCAAAGAGAATCAGCAGGGCCTTTGTAACAAGTGATCAAGCATTCCTATTCAAACTATTCAACCAAAACCTAATACTGAGTACTGAAACCTTTAAAATTTTCATAGCTCCGCTCTTTTTATGATTTTCATCTTAAATGATTCCTTGAAAATAGGGCTTATCTTCATTAACCCTTGAAGAACTCTTGATTGAGTCCATCCTTCCTCGATGTTCTCATGCTATGGTACTGAACAAGGACTGAGCTAGGCCACTGTCATATATTACCTTGGACTCATCTACAGATTGTTGTTTTCGTCAGTACTCAGTCACGTCTATGCACCATACACGAAACAACTGTCCCCATCAATTTGCAATTGATGTTCGTTGAAGTTGAAAGGTGTATTGCTGCAAAAAGGTCCATTAATAGTTCGCAATAGACAAAAGCTCATCTTCCTGTATGTAAGCGCTTGTCTGCACCGTCAAGAGATGTAAAGGATACACCGTTACAGTTCAAATGGGAAGCTATGATACACCCAGCGTATTTATCATACATAACGTCTTCTGATTACCCAAGGGGTAATCAGAATTCAGATGCGGCACGTCAAGTCAACATCAATCTTTCGGTATCATATCTCCATGTTGGCAAAAAGATGAAAAAAAACAGAAAATTACGGAAATATTTGTATTAATATATATTATATTAATGAATTACAATAAAGGCACCTCTTAAACTGAAAAATTTATCAGTATACATGCAAACACCGATTATTTACCATAAATTAAACAAATATTTTATAAGATTTAAAAAGCTTTAATTTTGGGCTTCCGAGAATTTGTCGGCACACCTAAAGAAACTTCATAATATTTAACCGCATAAAATCAACACTTTATGATAGTCACTCAGAATTTTGTCACTTCAGTTAACTTCGGTCACATTTTACCCTCAACTTCACTGTGAAAAACTTTTCGGCGACAATAAGCCACGCGACGTGCAACAATTTTAGGGTTGTATTATTTCCATGAATAATTTAGGATTCAGTGGTGCCGCTTGTATATTCAGGATTTTTAAAAGTTATTACACACTTTTCTCTTTCTAAAAAAAGTTTAATGAGAATGTATTCATTAACGATGTCGGTTTTATTAAAGTATTATTATTTGGTAAAATAAATTCTGAAATATTATTTGGAAATATTTAAAGATCTATTATAAAAATAATAAACAAAAATTATTCATTTTTCATAATAATAAATTACTACAATAAAAATAACAAAAATATTGATTAATAATGATAATAGACTATAGAGATTATTGCATCTACATTTATTTTAAAATAAAAACTGGGATTACTAAGATTTTACCAGAAATAAATACACAAAGTTTCAAAATTATCCATGTTAAGTTAAACACCTACCAGAAGCGCCTCGAATCAGTGACTTCATCTATCGTTTCCAAACATTTTTTGCTTCGATTTTATTTGCTTTATTAATCTTATATATCAGTTAAAAATTGGATTTGTGTAACCACCGGAACATAACTGGAACTTAAATTTCCCTTACTTTAAAGTATTATCTAATACTAAAATAATACTAAAAATATCAGACTAAATACCTTACTGAAAATATAGAAAGCCGCCTTGGTGGCGCAGTGGTAAAGGTACTGGGACGGTCCTCTTATTATTGCGATGGCCGCGGGTTCGAATCCTGCTGGGGCATGGTGGTAAAATTATGTTTGTAATTGTTTAATATTTGTGAATGTTCTAGGCGAGAGTGTAAAATCCGACAAGGAAAATGATCCCAGACACGCCAGTAACCAGGCTGGGTAAGACCGGATGTCTTCTGGGATGATTTTTAAAGTTAGTTACTCGCCAATCGGTAGGCTTAATGCTGAGGACCGTGGTTCGGAGCCCACGTAGAATTTTAGGCCCAGTCCAGATAAACCCATGGTTGGTAAAAAGAGACTTTAATATATAAATAAAAAAATATATAGAAAAATAATGCCAGTATAACACTTGACAAGAAAATTAATAAATGCATGAATCATTAAACCATATCGTTTGAATTTAATTTATTAACAACTGACTCGCTCGCTTTTTGCGCACCACGATAACCAAATATCAGATAACATGGCAAATAGGATGGATATTAACATACAACAATACCTATATTAATTTATTTTAGTTATGGTGTTTTGAGCCATGTAGAAGGGGGGGGGGCATTGTCCAAATGTATTTTTACATGTAAGTAATTCAAAATTTACCTATCAGTGGGTAGGAACAATTTATACTCTCCTTACGGATACTAAAAATGATATAATAACATTACTGGGTTACTTCGTGTGCCATCTGACAATGATCATATTATCTAATAAACCTCTAAATAAAATCATTTAGGTGAAAATTACAATAATATGAATAATACAACTATTTATTGTTATTGACGGTTAAATTATCTATTGGCGAAATACAATGCTGGACAGAAAAATGGCGTATCAAACTTAATCAAAATAAATCAGTGCATATTGATTTCAACAATAAAATAATCAAATATAAGCCAGTATATATAAATCAACAAGTAGGACCGTATGAAAATACAGCCAAATATCTCGGCATGACCTTTAATGTTAAACTCAGCTGGAAGCCACATGTTAAGAAAACCCAACTTGAAGAATTCAAGCTGAAGTACAAATAATATGCTGATTATTAGATAGATGTTCTACCTATTTTTTTTTACCTATGCTTTTAGTTAATATCACTTGAACAGTAGACATATGAATATGATACAAATAATCTGGGTATAAATAAACGTAAATTAATTATATATGTTTGCAATTTCTTACAACTAGTTCATTAATAATAAAACTTGTACAACTATTCTATTAAGACAACTTAATACAGTTGGTAAATTGTAACTTTTTAAGTGCTCTCCATATGCTACTTTGTCCAGTTTAATGATAATAACCTAGTAGTCGTTTTGTAATCTATTGTAAATGGCGCCGAAGTCCCTAAATTTGCTACAATTACTATAGAGTAATTCAAACGAGCCAATCCAACGCATCGAAAAGGTAGTATCAGTACCTTCATTGGTATACTTGAAACAATCATCTGGTTGTGCCTATTAATTTAATACTCGGTATTATTCTATGTTTAATACAAAATTTTGAATAAAGAAATAGATTTCATTTTCATTAAAGAAATATTTGTTACTGTCATCCAGTAATCAACAATCGCAAAAAGGTAAGGTTGGAGAAAAAGAATGTGGGTTTCTCCTAATACATGGCTTTAATGTCAGTAATGATGGTCATCATTTTAGATATATAAGTGGTATCATTCGTTTATACACCTAAAATTCATTGTATATTGAAAATGTATATTCAAAGAAAGGAAAAATATAGCAGCAGCCCGTCGAAAACTGTGTAGGGTTTATGGTAATGACGATTTAAGTGACGACCAGTCCTCAATGGTTTTGTTAATCTACATTCCAGATTTTTGTCTCATGCCTACTCATTGGCCTAGCATTGTTTTTATTTAGAATTTACTTAGAAAACACCTCAACACAACAAATTGTGAAATTATTTGCCAGAATCTATACCCAAAGTATGATCAAGTGGACAGTATTAAAATTAAAATAATATTAAAGCTAAATGTGAACTCACTAAATGAAAAATTTTCGTGCAAATCTATTCAATATTATCAAATCTCTTTAAAACGATATTTATAATGTGATATCAATTAAAAAATTTAATATCTTAAAGACTTAGTACTCATTTGTTAAATAAATCAATTTTGGTTGAGATACTGAATCAATATATTGGCTTAAGGCTACTTAAGCAATATAAATGCAATTTTTTACCTATTAGAACATATGCATGTTTTAAAAATAGAAACTATGGGAAGTTTTTGTTTTTATTCCATTATAGCAGATGGGCTGAAGGGTCCCTGGCGTAACAAATTAAACGAGTTTGTTGCTCAAATTTGGCTTTATTCATCAAGGTAATCTCCATCAAGAGCCACACAATTATTCCAGTGCCGCTCTAACGTTTCAATACCACTTTTATAGAACGATTTATATTTTGTGTTAAAATAGACGTGTCACCAGTTGCTGTCCATTCAGATGACTATCGTTTTGATTTCGGAGTAAAGCGACGGGTAATAATTTCATTCATTGTCACATATTCATGCAAAAATTCCGGTTTTCCGGATATGCTTGAGCATGGCCAAACATTGCTCATAATGATCAACACGTTCTTGTTTCAAACGCGGCCACTTACTTTGAACAGAGCTTTCTATAGTCAAATGCTCATGTAGTAGACAAGCTGCTTTCAATATAGGATAACAAAAAGGTGGAACTTTAATATATCTTATTTAAATAGATAGTATTAAAAAAATGTGATAACGGGAAAAGGCGCTACAGACTACTTTGATTGTATTTTCTAGGATATCTGTCAAGCTCTCAGTTAGCTTCTTGGTGTTTTTATACTCCATTATTATTATAATTATACAATTTTTTTAACAAACTTTATCAGGAGTTAAATTTGGGTTTTATTGTAAACATTATTGGTCAGTAAAATATGAGGTCAGAACTATATGATATAACACATGATACTAGAAATAGATTACATAATAAAGTATCTTTTTTGTAGCTCTCTGTAATACCAATATAAACCATCTATATTACTCTATGGTATCAAACTTCCCAGTGGTACAACACTAATAATGAAACGTGATCAATCATAGAAAACTGTTTTGTGCATTTTATTTCAAATAAGTTTGCAAAAATTAACTTATACATCTAAAAAATAGAACATTGTATGTTATTAAGGACTTCAAATTATTTGCCGACAATGGCATCACGTAAAAAACTTAACCGAATAAACTCGACTATCACTCCGTCCATCCAGTTAACTTCGGTCACAATTTACCAGCGACATCACTGTAAAAAAGTTTCCGACGACAATAAGCCACGCGACGTGCAACAATTTTAGGGTTGTATCATCCCCATGAATAATTTAAGATTCGGCTCTGCTGCTTACCGAAGACACGGCCATTCGTCCAGGGAGAATCATGATTTTAAAATTTTAATGAATGTTTGTTGCATATTTTCCCTCTGTTCGGAAGAAATGTTTATTAGAACACGTCCATGAACGGAGTCCGTTCCATCTCACGAAAATTTTTATTTGCTTTCTTTTCGTTTCATGCTTGAAATATTTGGTGTCCTAGATAACTTTTCTGGCTAAGAATAAAACGGAAACATTATTATATTTCCTAGTCTTATTTGTGGGGTTTAAAGAAGAAAATTTAATTTAGAATTAATAATAAATTTACTCAAATATACTCGATACATCTAACAAGATCAATAAAGGCACACGGAGGTATAACCAAATAGTTTCATTTTAAAAAATATTATAAGGCTTCTCCGTTTTTGTCATTCAATAATGCTCGTACTTTAGAACGTTATAAATACATTTTTTAAATGCAATATTGCGAAAAAATAATTTCGGTTGTCCCTAATAAATTATTAATTACTGAATGTTGAAAAGAAATGGAATCCAGCCATTTTTAAAATGAATGATTACCATGACAATAATGTGCGAAAAAGATCATGTTTGAAACACCAAAACATTGATGAAAAGATTGCAAGTCCTGTATTGGCAACAAAGAAGGTGGTGTCAAGTAGGTGATTATAGACATTATATAATGACTAGTGATCGCCCTCTGTCGAAATTTGCCAGCAGTGCATTATATGAATCATGTTTATCTCATAATAGAATAAAAGGACTAATATAAATACGATATGTTACTAAAACTAATTTTCACAGTATTTTTAATATAATACCATAAATATATTTGATATATAACATTAATTAAAAACCATAATAAATATCTCTATAATAAAACTTATTAAAATAACTATCTCAATAAATAACATAAAGTAAGCAAAGAATACAGACGATTCTTGTTATTCTTGAATTTTGTTAATTTATGTTGGGATCAAAATTTCACATATATCGGGGTTTTCTTTCACAGCTGTGTATACCTTCCGGTAAAGCGGGTATATTAATTTGTGTTTTCTGCAGAATACGAATTTTACCTGGCCATATTATTTTTAATCGGTTTTTATCCAAACTTGTCATAATTCTTTAATAATGTTTAACCATCCATTTTCAAATGTAAAAGACAAACATTCCCTTAATTTTAATGGAAACTATCCTTTATTTTATTTTACAAACTTTACAAAAAATTTTGGTTCCAGCGAGGTTCGATCCTAATACGTCATTTTTGGCGAGCTAAATTCTTAACCCACAGGGCTACTCCCTTGGTTTCTTTACGTACTTTGTATGATTGATCTATTCCCGATTGCTTGGTTTTCGGAGTTTTTCGTTTTATTGGAATATATTTAGTTGTAGCGTATATTATACAAAAATATTAGGCCTAAAATTTCTTTCTCGATATAGGATTTAACCGTATCACATTTCCCACCCCCCCATGTAACCGTTTTCTTCAAAAAGAGAGGCAACATTTTTGCTAGGCGGAATATTTTACTTTACTGAAATCGTCTACATCTGTTGACAAACAATTCTTTGAAGATTCGTGCGTTCGTAACAATGTGTAGATTACAGCAATGCCTTTACGACCAACTTCACATATGGCCAAAATAATTAATTCAAAACCAAATGTACCAAATAACCAAATTATATATATTAATCAAAATAACCACCAATTCCTAGACTTTTTTCCAAATTTAATTTCCGGGCAATATGGCAATACTGTGTCGAAAGGATGATGTTGAGTAAGCAGCTATCCGATCATCGATCGATTTTCGCATCTCTTCAGTATTTCCAAACCGTGTGCCAGCTATGACTGGCGAGTACGCAAAAACTCAATGCACCCACAGTATTATAATGCAACTGTTGCTGGTTTTATTCAGTTTATTTTTATTAAACTACTATATTCATCATATGGGCAGCAATAAGCTACAACTATTCATATTATACTTCTGTGTAACAGTGGTTTACATTGATAATTCGACAAACACCTGATATTTCGAGCGATCAAAAGGCCTTCTTAATATATACAAAATTGCCTTTATAGGTTCCTATAGACGAATGAATAATGATTTTGTTAGTATTTGTACGAATATAAAGCCATATTTTCAACAAATTATAGCTAGGACTTTTGCTTAAATCTGATAGTTATTTATTATTTCACTTCTACGTTGAAAAATAAACAATTTATCGTTATAATAAAAATGTTAAAGTAAAAATAATGTATTGAATTGTATACTTTTACTTGTACACTTTTATGAAATACACATAAGTTTTATTACAAGTTTAAATAAATTGATACTAAAAATATTGATACAGAAATATTCCGAAAAAATTAATATTATATTGTGTTTCAAAGTATAAAAAGTTAATTAGTCTGTAACAAATACTGCTAGTAATATAAAAAATAGACAGTGAAAACCATTATATAAAGTATTGAATTACACGTCGATAGGTGTGTATTATATTATATTGAATGCTTTCGAAAATTAATGTACTAAATACCGTATATTAACATCATTTAGCTTTAACATATTTTTTTCGCTGTGTTTAATGTAGGTTTTTAATATATTTAATGTGTTTTAAGGGTTTTAGTGAGTTTAATATTTTTGAGAATTATTATTTGTTATTTTATATAGTATACATACACATATGATATTACAGTCGACACAAGTCACTGAGATTGTGTTAGATTATATTCAATATTACATTCATCTCAAAAAGTATCATGAGTATTCTGATACACCTTAAATACATATATATTTGTGTTTTATAATCGGAATCATTATAAACGATTCAATAAGTTATAGTACATATATTGATGATCTTTCTTTAACTTTTATTTTCATTTTAACCAGTATTGTTGTCTTTAAGAAGACGATGCACTATATCTATCTTTCGTTACTGATTTTCTATTCAGGACTAGTCTTATTGGGATAGTCTATTTGGGAAGAAACAAGGATGTGTGATGAAAATAAATCAATAAGTAAATGGAAAGTAAGAAAAGGCTCCCGACAATGTACATATGATATCTAAAAGGATAGAGGAAATAACAAAACTAAAAAGAGCAATTTCCTCGTTCATAGTTTCCGACGTCGATATATATAAAGAATCATAGATTATGAATTATAGATTAAAAATAGTGATAATATAAATTTTCGAATGATAAAGCGAGGCAATCAGATAGAGGAGGTGAAAAGGAAAATATACAAAAACTGGAGAAATAGGAATAAGAAATCTTACAATATTTTTAATAGATGAATAAGGAATGGAAAACAACAGAATCGCCAAGAAAGACAATCATAGAAATTCTAAAACAATTGGGGTAGATATTTGTTTTTATTAATCTCTTAGAACGTCAACGATCTGCCCGTGGGCAATAAGTATTATTGCTTGATTTCCGTTATATAATATAACCATCCCAACATGTAGAAAATCACTTCAGTAAGTGAACTGCTGTACAACCTATATTCTAAATTTTATTCTAAATACTATTCTAACTTATTTTAAAGTCTATCTTAACTTATTCCAAAGACTACTCTAACTTATTCTAGAGATTATTAAATCACACTCTATGTGTCTATTAATTAGTTCGTATGGTAGTTTGCGTTTGAGCCTACGCACTTCAGTGTTATCGCGCACATTTGCATTGGGATGCACTAATAGTCTTTCAAAGTACTTCGCACTAGCACTTCGAATCACACTCGTTATGGGTTCTAAGGGGATATCTAGCTGAATCAGTTTGTTTAATATGTAATATGGGGCATCGACGATGACTCGCAACTCTTTATTTTGGAACCTTTGGAGGATATATATGTTAGATTAGCTAGGAGTACCCCACAGTTCACTATCATAGGTCCAAATGGCCCTAAGTATTGACTTATACAGCGAAGCCTTGTTATCTAATGATAATTTAGATTTACTTCCTATCAGCCAATACATTTGGTTTAGTTTAAGACCAGTGGTAGATATAATAAAGAATGAAATGATACTATGGTAGAAATAAATCTGTTGTTTGAAAACAATGTCAAACGTGTAGAATATATTATTAACTTCGAAAGAGTTTGACTCAAGTAGAGAGTACAAGCTAACCTTGTAAAAGAACAATGCGATTCAGAAAACGTTTAATCATATCTTGAAACGTTCATAAAAATCTATTGGGAAATATTATATACTAAATATTCTTTATGTCGTCAATAAATCGTTCGTGACTGAGCAAGACTTCACCTGGTAGAAGCTAAAAGTTGAGTCAATTGGATCTGCTCAAAAAACGAAGAATTTTTCGAAGCAGAGTACGTAATTTACTGAAAGGTGATGAAAATATTTAATGTATTACACCAACTTCTATAAATAACTATTCAATATTATATATAACATTAACATATATTATAATATAATCATAAAATCGCTCATCACTTATTTGTAGAGCTTTCATACTTTTTGATAAACTTGTTAACTGAATTTACTGCTATACATACGTTTCCAAACACTTGGATGCACTAATCTTCTATAAATTTAGAAGTTAGTCACTCACAAGTGGCTAAAGTGGCATAAAGTTAATATTTGATATTTATATAAGTATTTTAATTATTTACTTTATATTTATATTTCATTTAAAGATTGCAATTACATTCCTTTAATATATATTTCAAAATTGCAAAAAGTATAGTACCTAATAAAGTAAGTAAACTCGGATGATTGTCGATTGGATTTCGGTGTGAAATGATGGAGTTATGTTTGATCCGTTGTCACATGCCGACGCAAAAACGGATTTATTACGCTTGATCATCTTCAAACACTGCTGCGAATCAACAACTCGTCGTTGTTTTTGGTCCAAAGTGAGATCGCGCGGCACCCACTTTGCACATAGCTTTCTCATACCCAAATATTCGTGAATGATATGATGTACACGTTCAGTTGATATCTTTCTGAGTGTCTGCTATTTCATTCGGTTTCAATTTATGGTCATTCAAAATCATTTTTTTAAATGCTTTCTTCTTTTCTATTTCACCATATCTAGATTCAGCATACCAATCCTTGATAGTTGATTTTCCTGGGGCAGTGTCCGGAAACTCGGCATCAAGTCAAGTTTTTCCTTCAAGTATATTTATTCCCTTCAAAAAGAAATATTTTATCAATACGCGAAATTACTTTTTATAAATTTTTTTACAGTAACAAGAGTTACTCAAAATATTATGATTCCCAAACTAATGATCCGACAGCTGTCAAATTTATACACGCATCTTTTCAGGCTTAGGACTAACTAAAAACATTATGGATTTTAATCTGGTAGCGCCATCTATGTGTCAGGCCGGGGACTTTTCAATTGACCAGCTACTTTAATATGTAAATATGTTTTAAAATACATACATCAATTACCTAATAATATTATAAATCAAATATATTTTCTATCTAATATTGAAAATATTGGAAAACCAATCTTAGCAACATAAAATATAATTTTTAAATTATTGTCTTTACTCTATAATTTCACTAACTCTTTAATTTCATGTAATCTCTTTACTCATTATTAATGATGATTAACTTAGTAATTCGTAGTCCAATTTCGAACACTCCATTTCTTCATCAAGAGTTTTAATAAATAAGTATTAACGTGTATTTAATAATACAATTAACTATTAGTTAATTATGACGTCTAAGTGCATATATAAAATATACCTATCAAGTAATGATACAAATTAACATTGATACTTCACGACGAAAGCATTTCTAGTTTAATTAATAATTATTCAATTTAATTACTTGAGTAATTTTGAGATAGGAACTATTCTATTTACCGAATTGTTTGCTCTTAGACCGATGGTTTATTGGGTCACTCAGTTATGTAAAGCTAAAATGAAGACGGTGTCCGAACGACCGATTACAAGATGACATCGGTTTAGGATGCCTTAAAGCCTTTGAAGGAGACAGATGTGGCTATGAATCGTTCTCACTGCGGTCGTTCAGCGAAAGCTACGACTTTAGGGCACGTCAACAAGGAATGACGTCGAATTTTCCGAAATACAAATGCGGAAAAAGATCATTATTGAAAGAAGAGATGTTCTTAATGCAGTAATGAGGTCGCTTTATCTCCTCCACGAGGCAACAACAACAAAGTAATTGAAAAAAATAACCTTAAATAAGAAAATAACAGTTAGGTCCGTTATAAATATGAGGGTGGTTAAACAAGAACTCGTGTGAAAACGTATAATTTTCATGTTATTATTAGGCATCATATTGTATTTTGTGACGTATTTCTTTATTATTATAAGTATTTTGATCAGCCATTTCTTTGCCATCAGCCATATGTTAATAGGATTATCATAAATGAGAGTATCATTGTAACCAATTGTTAAATAACCTAACATATCTATTAAAGGCGATGATTTTGATAATTATATAACTAAAATAATAGTTTCCCATTTAGTATTATTGATATATTCAATCTGGAAAATTAGGAGGTGTTTTCAAGTATGTTTTCACCAGTTTTGCAACTTGTGGTAGAGCGATATCATGCTGAGAAATAGCATTGTTGTTAATAACATCACCGTTATAATACGAAGCAAAAATCTATCAGATTTTGCCGTTGAAACAGCGTTTTGCACATGGCCAAACTCCTTTCAAGGTCTCTTAGCTTCAATTCATATGCAGAAAATATACAAGTTTTTGGATCATTCCAACAATCATCATCGAGTAATACTTTAAAATCCTCGATTTAATTTTGTTTGGCTGTTCAGAATGCTCTTGGCACAAACTGTGATTCAGTGATTAAATATAGTTTTATCAAGAAAGATGTATATAGGTATGAATAGATCAAACGAAGGTGAAATACAGTGATATCAAAGTGCTTTTACAAGGAAACAGTGTATCGAAGGACACAAGAATTTAGCGTAAATGGTAAATATGCTCTCTAATGAATGTAAACTATATTACTTGGATATACAATTGTTAATTAGGTGGATTAGTCCTCATAGATAGAAGATATATTACACACAACTACACACTCGCCTAGAACTCTAACTCATAGGTGGTATGGAAAAGAGATCAGTTATAACTGTGTACTTAATTGTAGTTTTAAGCCCTGCGATATACCTTAGACATACAATAATGTTAAAATAAATTATATTTGACAACAGTATTTTTATTTCTTTATTTTATTTCGATTAGAATTATGTTAAAGCCAAACTGAACTAAAACTCGGTTTGATATGGCAAGATTGCAACGTTTTGACGTCAAAAATTTATATGACGTATGTACAAAACTATATTGGATAGACTATACTCTCTATTGTAAATCCAAATTAATTTATGCTAATATACGGACGCTAGCCATAGAATGGTCAAAATTATATTTTCGATATTCACTACTACTGTTGTTTGATTTGAACAAACTATATATTATTATTAAACCGAATATGTCGGTTTAATAATAATATAATTGTCGGTTTCCGTAAAATGAGAACGGCCTTGAAAACTGAAAAATGCATTAATTGCAAAATTTGCAAGAAACCAGTTCAATATCTTAAAGAACTCTCAAATAACTTAATACTTGATAATATTTCCACGAGAATGATCGAAATAATGACTATTGCACGAATTAACATGGCGGTTTGGTTGCTTCCCAGTCAAAAAGGAATAGTTTCTTTGTGGCGCATTGTTCTTGTAGAACCATTACGATAGCTAGTTTTGTAAGTGTTATCGTAGATATGGTACGATTATGAAGGTATACTATAGCCCGTCCAATAAAACAACCAACGCACGTCATAGATGATGTATATAGTCTCAATTACAGTTTCTACATATGTAAAATCATTTTTAAACTCTCTTTTAAATTCCTTTTTCCTTCTTATTTTATTCCAGTTAAAAAGAGTTATAATGCAGTGTCATATGTCGTATGGAACCATCGGTCTATAAAATTACATTTGGATTGGTGCTGATGGGAAATGTCTGCAAAATTATTCAAAACTTTAGTGATTATAATTAAAGGTTATCAACCAGCAAAGGTTGTAATCAAAAAGTCAAATTTGATGCGGCAACATTGTGACGTGCTGTCGTCATAAATTTTTATGACTTGCATTGGCATATTTATTGGACGGAATACATATTACAGGCTGTTGTCCTGGAATGAAATTGTTACTGCCAAGTTTAACGATGTCGGCTAATGAAATTGAAAAGGAACAGAAATAGCGAGTAATGGACGCAAAGACCTACTATTGCAGGACAACGCTTGGTCATATATTGCAAGAGTTGTTCTGCCATATCTTGGCCTTTGTCACCTTGTACCTTCTGATTACGACGTGATCAGATCGATGCAACATGGTTTGGCTGGCATCCGGTTCTGAAAGGTCAAAGAAGTTTAAAAACTGATAGATGATAGGAAGGCTGATCATAAAGTTTTTTTTCAAGTTATCGCCATTTATTATGGACTCCTTCTCTTCCTCAAAATATAATATATTTCAATATTAAGGCCCGAAACGATGAGGACGAAAAACAGTATTATCTTGAAAGCGAAGGATACCTTAAAATTTAATCGACCGCGCATAAGGAAACTCATTAAATCTCAATAATGAAAACGAGATACCAAACTACTAGTGCGAACATAAGATAGTCACCATCGTTCTGAGTACATCGGTAGTATAAGTTGTTGACAACCGCATTATGTTTATTATAAATTATTGCTACAACTTTTACAATAGTCCTGGCGCATGAAAAAAGTCGCCAGTGAAACTTGTTTAAAATGTTAAAGTACATTAATATACCTCATCCGACAACAAATCTATGGAATTACACCTCGATCAATAGTTTTAAAACCTAAACAGAACAAAAGATGAAACGAAACCAAATCGAGCTATTTTTGAAACGAAAGATTACGAATATGAATTGATGAAAGAATTCTGTGAATGCGATATTTACGAATCATTATAAAATTACTTCTCATTGATTATATAGTCTCTGATAAACATTTCTTCTGGACTCTGTAAAGTCTTATAATGTTGTAAAGCTGGGTTTAAAAGAAGCTTGTAAAAATCACTTGGTTCGGATTTCCTATAAATCTTATAAATTAGATTAGAACTATTAGAATGGAAACCTAATGAAAATACTATAGGAATGGACGTGATCGCTGTCCCATCTTGACAGCTTATAGTTCTAATAAAATTATGTTATATGAGTATCGCTTGCACCTTTGCTAGCCAGTTTGCCCTTATATATCTTCTAAATAGCACTCTTTGTACCCAAATTTCCATGGTGTTCCTCGATTGAATGTTTTCCCATGTTTGGGTGACTCCAGATTCCAATAGTCTACGGCTAAGAAACTGAGCTACTACCACCCTATTTTAGTAGCTGTTTATCTTGCGCTGCAAACTTCTGTTCAAACTCTAGTAAACTATGTCACAGCAACTTTAATTCGCATTACGCTTTGGTGACCTTACACCTTGAACTATCATGCATGAGTCGGATAAGAATGCACGGATAAGAGTGTTTTACAAAACTTGAATGTTTCTTACCTGGAATCGTTTATGGCTAGGAGTCTTTGAGCACCTTTGATCTAGCTATTGTGATCTTATAGCTTTAGCTGTGATACTTTTGTCTGAACTCCACATAACTATATCAAGAAATGGTTCGAGTAACTACAGACCGATTTTCAATTCAATGTCAACTTGTCTTCTTTTATTAATAATTAATGTGATTTTAATTAACTGAAAGAATAGAGTTATTAATTGAAGAGAAGAGTCTTTTGATATGTCTGAAATCCTACCAACTACGCCAATTATACAATGTGAAACGGAAAGAATATGGGACTGGTTGAAGGGGGATACAAAGTCACTCTGGGGCTATAAAGAGATAGAAAACATCCCGAAGTCTATTTTTAGATATATCTCTAGTAATACCATTCAATACAGATGGCCCCTCAGATTACAATGCGGCCCGTAGCCATTACACTACTAGTGGTACAATGTAACATATATACAGTGTTTTAGAAAATGAGTAGTATTCTTCACTCTAAATGGATATATGTTACGTGGTCATATATGTTACGCTTTCAAAATTTATTAGAAAAATTTTTGAAAACCATAAAACTATTAAGAAGGTCAGTTAATAACAAGTTCTGTACTATTTTAGAAACAATTATTCTGTTTTCGGCATTTTTTAATTATCGTGAATTATATTCAATCTGCAAATTTAAAAAATCTCAAGCAATAAATAAATTATTAATATCAAACCATTTAACTTGCATAGCGATGTTTTCTTCGGTTCGTGAGCAAAGGGTCTCAGATATTAATTGCAGACAACGCTTTTCTCGCATTCCTGAATAACTAATTTCGACATTCATTAATATGTCAATACCCGTTGGCATATGAATACCAACCGAATCAGTATTCAGGAACACCTTAGAACATATCTTGTCTAAGTTTAATGCTTCGAATTTTATCGAGAGTTTCAATAGGTCATTACATATATTATCCTAAATATTGGTATTATTATTAAGTTATATCAATTATTTTCCTATGTGTTTATAAAAACATTTTGATAAACTCATAATTAATTATATTTTGTATCCGTATTTCTTTCAACTGTTTTTGAAACTTAATTTCAACAAGTACTAATAATAAATAGTTTGCCTATAATAAATATATGGTTTCAGTGATTCCGTAGGAGCAAATAGCTCTAAAATATTAGAAAATATAAGGATTAATGGTCAAAGGAAAAACTTATTAAAATTATTTATTGAATTATTGTTCAAGAGGTAAACTTCTCGGGGAAAGTAACACTAATATGCTTATAAATGTTTGTAAATTACTGTAAAATATTCATATGAATTATTCTTCCTTAATAAAAATTATTCTTTTCTTTAACATCTGATAATAAAAATCAGCGTTGGGAACTATCGACTGAAAACAGTCGAAACAGTCGATAGTCGCAAAACTACAATTTTTATATTCAGCCAAATGCACGGTTCGACTGTGTTTTTCAGTTCGTGGTGTCAGAAGAAGATGTAATCCTTTCCTGTATAAATTGTGAGAGAGGAAAGGAAGAGAGGAGGATTTTATATGTGGTTATATTTTCCAACGGTAGTATAAGCAAGACGGAGATGTATAAATTCCTTTATTAACTAACTTTAAAAAAGAACAGGAAAAAAATAATTACTGAATACTATAATAATAATAATAATACATAACATGTAATTTATAAATTAATTTTAAATGAACTGTAAAAAGGAATGGAATTTTTTTATGAAATAGAATAATTCCCCACAAATATTTTATTTTATTTTAATGTGTTAGGTGCTATTTTTAAATAATATACTATAATAATTATACACAATAGAACTTAAACAAAACCTAAAAATGTACAGTAACCATAAACACTATATAAAAATTAAATATATACCTAATCAGAGAAAAATTAATCCTTAATTAAAAATGATCTGAATGAAATGATATAAATGCTTTATTTATTATTGAACAGAAATATTTTTTAACAAAAATAGAGAGAGTTATTGCCACAAAAACAGTTAAAAGTATTTTACTATTTATCATTCACAATTTTAAACTTTTTACCCTATTACATTAACAATCTAGAAAAATATTGTAACAAAATGCTATAATATTAATATACAATATATTGTTCTACAAGCAAACTACCAAAAACTCATAAAACTACATATATTACATATAAATCTATGTAAGCATAAATTGAGTACATTTTTGTCAGGGTCGCGGCTAGGACAACAGAACCGGAACGTTAAAAATCAGTCGAAGGAAACAAGTAGAACCAAACATAATAACTAAAAGTACGACTGAAACAGTCGATAGTAAAAAGTAGTCAATTACTAAACAGTCGATAGTTCCCAACACTAATAAAAATATATTTTTATTATGTGTCAATAGAGATTAATATACAATGTATTGTTCTTTACAAGCAAACTACCAAAAACTCATAAAACTACATATATTACATATAAAACTATGTAAGCATAAATTGGGTACATTTATGTCAGGGTCGCGTCTAGGACAACAGAACCGGAACGTTAAAAATCAGTCAAAGGAAACAAGTAGAACCAAAAATAATAACTAAAAGTACGACTGAAACAGTGGATAGTAAATATTAACAAAATCAGTCGAACCAAAAATAGCGACTGAAACAGTCGATTGTAAAAAGTAGTATATTACTAAACAGTCGATAGTCAATTTCAGTCGATAGTTCCCAACACTAATAAAAATATATTTTTATTATGTGTCAATAGAGATTAATATACAATGTATTGTTCTTTACAAGCAAACTACCAAAAACTCATAAAACTACATATATTACATATAAATCTATGTAAGCATAAATTGGGTACATTTTTGTCAGGGTCGCGGCTAGGACAACAGAACCGAAATGTTAAAAATCAGTCGAAGGAAACAAGTTGAACCAAAAATAATAACTAAAAGTACGACTGACACAATCGATAGTAAATATTAACAAAATCAGTCGAACCAAAAATAGCGACAGAAACAGTCGATAGTCAATAGTCACTTTCAGTCGATAGTTCCCAACACTAATAAAAATATATTTTCATTTTGTGTCAATAGAGATTAATATACAAATAAGAGATGATATTCATTATTTGTTATTAAGAAAACTAAACTCTTTATTACCAATATTTTACTCGTTTATCGTTGATGTAAATATAATGAGAAAATTGAAGTGAAACTATCTGAAAGGGTGAAAATTTCTTAGTAAGTAAGAAAGAAAACCACCAAATGCGGTCCGTTTCGTCAACGCTAATCTACATTTAATGTAAAAAATATCATAAACTGCTTTTTAAACAGATTTACTTTAAGGGTAAAAGCAGTATTTCCTGAAAAATAACATTAAAGGTTGTATTTTATTAAAAAGCTTTTATTAAAGTTAATTATTTACGTATATTACTTAATTTGTTGATTTTAATGCGATTTTTTATCTTTATAAAATTGGTGTAACTATTTTAAATTTATAAAAATATTTTAAATAAAGTTAATGTTAAAAACTAACTCTAATATAAACTACTACAGTTTGTACTGTCGATTATATTAATTACTTATTGTTTTATTCTACATGTTACGCTTTTTTGTATGATATAGTTTAGTAATGAGTAATATTATCCGAAGACTGATGATATATGAAAATTTATCTGCGATAAAACATCTCTATGAGCTCATAAGAAACCCCGTCGTCAAACTTGCCAAGGTTTTGGTGTTAATATACAGCATATCATCTCTCATGAGTTTTTAAATGCATGACTTATTCCAATTTTCCGCCATAAATACTTTACTCCTGCCAAGTAGTCAGTGAAAGGAGTATTCGGATTTTGATTTAGGATGTGCTTGATCAATACATGTATTATTTGTGTAACTTGTTCAGTTGCAAGCTCTTGATTAATATGTGTTGATTATATGCTCCGCTAGGCATGCAATTTCGCATTTTCAAACTTTCATACAGGTCATTAAGATTAAAATAACCACATCTAAACTTTTGGATCAATTAATAATTATACAGAAGACAGTACTAGCGCGGAGAATCATTAAAAATAGATTCCAGTATTCTGAAGCATTATTTTCTCATTCATAATAAAACTAGTCTAGAAATTCGATGTTCTGAAACTTTACGTTTAATCCAATTCCAGACCACAAAACAGCGAAAACATTTCTGTATTAAATATTATTTTAATCCCAAGAATCTGCAAAATGTACTTACCATTGTGATATTGTGGTATGATGCTGCATGGTGTTTCTTGACATGATGACTGTTTATGGCAGAGACCAAAAAGTCCACATTTGTTATTGCTAATATTTGGATTTTTTATGAAAACACGTTTATCTTAAACATTTTATTTACAACTAGAATTAGATTTTTTATTACATTTTCGATTTATCCTTTTATTAAAACAGCTTTTAAAAAGAAATGTTTTATTTAAAGTTGTATAAATTTTTTATTTGAAACATTTAGTATCTGCAAGCTAAACCGCTGTCCATGAAGTTTCATGTTGTACTTTATAAAATAATGATCAGCAAATAATGTTGTGATATAATGAAAATATGACGTTCACTTGTCATTGAGAGCCTCAATCGTTTACTTAACACGACGAAACAAATTTCGTGATAGTGGATTTAAATAACGCCCATGATAATCGCAAATATATCTTATGTCACCTATGAGAAAACCGATAATGCCGTGTTCTTTTTTTAACGATTAGTTTATCTATTCTGTTTATCCTTGGCGGCATTCAACTTACACATTATCTTGAGCTAATTTCTTGGCTTCCATTGATAAATATTCATTTAGTGCAAAATAATTTTTGAATCAACCTAACGGATCCAAAGTATTGCCTTTTTGAGTTAAGTTTTTTCTAAGTGCAATTGGGACAAAAATAATGCAGCTGAAGCTGTAAGGTCACAAAAAATGGGTTGAAGGTTCTCAAAGACGCCTAGCCATATATTATCCAATTTGGAAACATTCAAGCTTTAAAACACCCTTCCTCCGTGAATTATCAGCACAAGTACTACAGTTCAAGGGCGGGCTTAAACTGATGTAAACTGAGAGAGTCTATAGGAATTCGACAAGATGAACGATCACCAATGCTACATTCGAAGGATCCCTGTCCATTATTGTACATAACATACAATTATGGCATGAGCAACCACTAAAAATTGATTGCAAAATACTCTGAAAGCAATATTTTCGCATTCATAATTTCAATAGCGTTGTTTTCAAGACCTAAACACAAAAAACCATAATTATATTTCTGTATTAAATATAAGTTTAATCGTACGAAATGAACCTGAAAAAATTAAGTAACAATAATTTGTACTATTCTTTAGTTTTCAATTATAATATGTAAGATTTAATAAAGTACTTACCAATTTGATGATTCGTTGTCATATGAAGTCACATAATGCTGCCACAACTATTTATAACACATGCCTAAAAAGTCTTTATTCATAACTATTCATATTTGGATTTTTATACAAAAACACGTTAATCTTAAACATTTTATTTGTAATTTATACATACATCACAATTAGAATTAAATTTTCATTACATTTTCGATTTATCCTTTTATTAAAACAGCTTTTAAAAAGAAATGTTTTATTTAAAGTTTTATAAATTATTAATTTAAAACATTTATATGTGCAAGTTAAACCGCTGATCAAGATGTTTCATGTGGTTCTTTAAAATTATAAGAAAATAATAATATGTTATAATCAAAATATGATGTTTACTTGTCTTTGAGAGAATCACTCTTTTGTTTATTACGAGGAAGCACATTTTCTGATATGGGATTCAAATAACGCCCATGATAATCTCAAATGTATCTGATATCATAAAATCGATATTGTCGTGTTCTTTTTTTTTACGACAGATAATGGAGGGAGACCAATAAGTTATTTGCGATATACTCATAGAAAGGTGATCTATCTAAAAGTAATTTATTCGGTTTATTCTTGACGGCATTCAACTTGCACATTATATTGAGCTAATTTCTTGGCTTCCATTGATAAATATTCATTTAGTGCTGTACAAAATGTAAGTGCAAAAATAATTTTTGAATCAACCTAACGGACCCAAAGCATTGCTTTTTTGTGTAATAGAAAATCAATTAACTTATTGTTCGTAAGTTTCTAAAATATCCCAAAATAAATTAGCAATTACCATTGAAATAATATTTAGAAAGTAATTTAGTTAAATATTTAAAATCTCTGAAACTCATAGTACCAATTTTGTTTGGATTCCCATTTCATTGTTAATACTCGCCAAACAATTTTTAACAAAATTACTTACTAAATATATGAATACTTTGGATTAGTTATTATTTATTTAGTTTATCTGAGTTAGTCAGCAACACATATTTATCTAGTTTCTTCTATAAAACAAACGTTCTCTTATCATTCTTGTTCTATATCACATCATATTCTATACAAAAACTGACCCTAAATAAATTGTTTCAAAAAGAATGTATACATTAAATACATGTCAGTTTATGTACTGTAATATTAACAATAAATCTTTTAAAACAGAACATATTCGATACCTATTTACATTTTCGTTTATATATATAAATTTTCAAATAATATCTATATAAAACAATAGAATTCACTCTATTTTAATTAAAACAAAATATTGTCTAATTTAAATAATACTGAAAGTAGTATAAAACTATCATACCTTTGTTTATATAATTTACTGAATTCGAAATCAGTTTTATTCCCATTGCCTATTATGCCATAAGCAATTTTTGCAGTAAATTTCAGATGGAATTACAGGATATACATAATACGTAAAATAGACATAATAAACCTTTCACAATTTAATTTAATTATTACATACAAATGAGATATTTTACATTTATACGCTTTTGCGTTGGGCAATAAAATAAATTAAATCGGGAGGTACAAAAAAATTGAAATATTCCAATTATTTTGTTACTCGCTCAATTAGTTCGTTTCATGACGGTGTCGTTTTTATTTTAATAATTATATTAAATCATTTATTTTACGATAAATTAATGATTGATGACAATTAATTGGAAAGCGTAATGTACGATACGATATAGGCAACGCCATATAAAATATTGGAAGACCTTAAAATTGTGAATCTTGTTGAGCTTTGATATTCTAACATTGAACTAAGTGATAGAAAATATTATTTGTAATTTAATTGTTATCAATTTATATTAATTAATTACGATATATAACAAAAATGTCTTAAGAATATGCGTTCTTTACGGGTTTCCATTTGTTAAAATTTAAAAACATCTTAGAACTGACTAGTTTTTCCTGGTAACACTTGCTTTTAAATTCAGAAAATATTCAAATTCATTTAATTCTTAGGTTTATTGTAAATATTCCTTATCAGCATTATTTTGGTGGTAGTGTTGTTTTTAGCTTGTCATATATGTTGATATACGTAAAAACTACACCTGCCAAAGTATATTGTTGCCTGAACTAGTAAACTAAGTTCGGAATTTCAATAAAGAATGGAGGTTTTTCATTATTTAAACCAGTGCTTTTCAACTATGTATATATAATATATATGAATATATATCATAAAAAGTTTGTTCAAAATGTATCGAACCTTCAGTAAGAACATACGATAGCCCAGATAATGAAGTGCGAGGAACTTGTATAAGTATAATGTATAGTAAAATTTTGTTGGATTTGAGTGTTTCTGAAATGATAACCAGGATACGCTGGACAGGACTACAAAATCAAATTTCGAAAAAATTTTGGCGGAAATCTATCTGTAGGTTTTCTGAGGCACCGCCATAGCCACTGCAAGGATCAAGCACCGTGCACAAATCGATTGTTTGCATGAGATCGACGCTATTCTTATGAATCTTTAATCGAAACTACTCAAAATAGAGCAGAAAGAATGTAGGCACTATTGTAACGCATTTAGCATTCAAGTAAATTCAGAGTCTCAAATTTCCTGAACACTGTCGTTACAGGGGGTGTATAAGGATACCCAAACATCACAGTGCCAATGTTAGTCATCACCGAGGCCAAAGTGTATGATAAGCCCTCAGCAAAATCTGGGTTATGTTGACTATTTTATTTCATGCTAGCCATTATGAGCACGCTCAAGAGAACCAAGCATCACCAATCGTGAGTCCCTCCCCAGCAGAAAACTTGTCCACAATAACGCTGCTATCATTCAACACCTTTGTTTTAGTATTTCGTCGCCAAACAGAGCATCTTATAGTTCATCAGGTTCTCATACCTATGAACCAAAGCTTCGTGGGACTTTTGGCTCTTTTGAATGGTTGAAGAAGTTGCAAATGCGAGCACTAAAGCAAGCACTAATTGGTTGACCAAAAACGCTGGGAAAAAGTTATGCTTTACCAAGTAAACTACTTTAATATTTATTTGACAAGGAAATGTTGGATAGTGTTGACTTCATTTGAAACTCATTCAACACCCCAGTACATGTATTATTATCATCAGTATATTCCTATTGAAATTGATTGATTAATGTTGTTCCGCAGGAAGAAGAAGTGTGATCTGTTTCTTCTGGGAGCTTATTTCAATTACAAATACATATATTTAAAAAGTTCCTATTCCTCATATTGATTCAAAGTTCATAAAATTAAACATTAATTTTGAAATCGTTCTATATATTATAGTGAAATATGAATGATAGTAGATTTTTGTCGATTTTCTCCCTGAAGGCGTTAAGTGATTAAATTATTGATTAAATAAGAATACTTTTTTACTGTAAGTTATGTTTTGAAGAAGCACAAGCACAATTAGTTCATTATTGGGTATTTCGTTGTGTTTGGACTTAGGATTATGAAGTCAATGATGATCTACGTATGAAATTACTAAGATGCCCTTAGAAAACGTATTAAATGTACAATTTGACAGTATTATGACAGTTTATAGATTGCCTCAATCATGAGGTGATGATTTCCAAAGTCGCACAATTTCAGACGGCAAGGCACTAGAAGGGGACTGACTGACTATACATGAATCTTTAAATATTTCTTATTTTTGAGTTGATTCAGGAAATTCAAAGAAGAAGAAGTGAAGATTCATTCAAAATCATAAATGAAAATCAAAATAATTGAGAAGGTGAAATATGCTGTTTACTGACGATACTGCTGTTATTAGTGGCACAGAGCCATTATCTATTGATGTTAGTTATCTGCATTATTACCAAGGAAATATAAAAAAAACAATAATTTGTGAAGAAAAGAAATATCGGTTTAAGAATTGAATGCAAAAGACATTTGTGAATCTATTAATGGCTTTCTGTAATATTCCAATTTTGGTCTAATAAACATTTAGGTAGTATTCAATGAATTATAATTGATAAATATCATTCTGCCCCATTATCGACTGTGCAAACCATGTATTAAATCTTGTCATTTGGACAGAGACCTAGACGGCTTCTGTTTCTATACAGACAGTTAATTAATTTTAAAAAATTTATTTTTTTCTGTGTATTTTCTTTTCCAGCGAAGCGCACCCCCTTGTACCCTACTGCCTGCGTCCATGAGCACAAAAGTAAATATTTAAAACGTATATTATATTATTTTTCCTTATTAAAAGAAAACATTTCCCTGGCATGTAATTTTTTTTCAAGCTATTATTTTTTTTGGTCTTAAAGATTGAAAGGCGATATTTAAATTTTTTTACGGCCATGTAGGTCAATTAATTCATGATACTTGACTTTTGATATGATGCCAAATAATGCGAAAAGTAAGACATAAAAATGTTGTGACATCCACATTGTATCATATGTATGCTAGTTTCATAAAATTAGATTACAGACTTAAACAAATTGCCCATATCGTTTCGTACAATGTTGTCATCCATCCAGTTTTATTTGAATAGACGATGTGTGTTTTTCAAGGTAATATATTATGCATTCTGTGCTCGACAACGGGCACGTCAGAACTTTTAACGAACCAACTGACTGAATAAGCTCGTATAAACTTCTCCTGGTTCACATTTACACACAACAAAAAAAAAAAGAGAAGTCGAACAAAGTAATCCTCCGGAATTGACAAGACGATCTGCTGGCTGCAAAATATCGTAAATTGTTGGGAGAGCGGAATATTTCTACATTAGTGCGGTGGGGCCATTATTTCTGCTATGGGCCATTAAGTTCCTTATATATATCAAAATAGTTTACAATCTAAATTTACATAAAATAACTACTGGAATATAATAGTCTCGGTATTATTGCCAACAGTAGTTGAAGTATGTACATACGTTCTTGAGCTATTTACATTGTTTAAAACGTTTTGGGGAGAAGTTAATTTTCCCAATTTAGTCGGTTAGAATGAAACCATAGTACAGGAATGGTTATTTAGGCGTATGTTTATATCCAAGTAAATGCATTTAATACTAACGTACAGATATTATGTTTTATTTCAAATTTCAAATAAATTCATAATATTTCAAATTAAATGTAATTATACTTCATCACGAATTAATTTGTTTTACCAATATTGCTCCCAAATATATATTTACGTAAGACATTTTTAACACATATTGTTTTAGTCTATCCTCAGGGATATTGATTTATTTTTAAGTATAAACAATAATTGGAAATATGTAAAATATGTTGCTACTTGTGTATGTACTATTATACGTTTATAATAAACTTGTAAATGTAAAATTAGGGGAACAACTTATAGCTGATTGTGTTACGGTTTTTAAGGACTTATGGTATCATAGGATAATTGGAACATAAATCACTTAATTTGTTTTGAATCAAATCGTATATAATAATTATCATTTAGTAATTAATTTAAAAAGACATCATATTACCAAATTTCACTGTATTTAATTTTAACATATAAAATACATAAATACATATTAAAATGGAATCTTCATTTTAACTTATTAGTACAGTTTAACATTACTCTTATTTAATTTTATATGCGACAGGAATAATATCATAATTTGTCACCGATATCTAAACTGATAACTGAAATCCTTCTCTTAGGGCACAATTGCATTAACTAATTAATTACAATAAAGTTCTTAATGTCCGACAGTTGAATAATATCTCTATTATTCATCATTTAAGATAGAATGGTGACTATTGCAGATATATAATATATTAAGACATATTACTGTATATTAATACGCTAAGATAAAATTTTGCCCCAATCCTTTAAAGAATATTGCACCACCAGGAAGCCTGAGATTTGGCACACTTACATAAATTATTATAATAATAATATAAAAAGCGCATAGAACTAAAATCTATATATAATACTATACAAGTGGGCACAATTGGATTTATATTTGGATGGAATAATTTATTTCGGCAATAAAAGAAATACTAATAGATGAGCAAAACAACATTACGTTCGTGATTTTGTTGAGGTATGTTTTTTTAATCGAAAACTTTTTAACAATTCATAAAGACACAAAATTAGTAAAATTAGTTACAGGAAAATTATATACATAAAGATAAATTTTACTCAAACTAGTAATAAATGATTTTGTTAGTTAAGCTGAACAATACTGTTTTATCTCTAAAATTGTAGTTTCCGATAAAAAGCTATTATAAAGAGTAAGAGGCCATAGAGAGTTAAAACAATTATTATTTTTGGTAATGACAACAAATTAATCTGCCCGCTTCATTGAAAATAATGTTGATAATGAAGAATTTGAGATTCAGATCCATAATATAAATTTTAATAATACAAGACAGCAAAAAATAATTTCTTATTAAAAAGTTATCGATAATCAAAGAGGTTCTGGCGATAGATCTTATAACCGTTATTTTAAAAGTAACCAGAAAGGATATTTATAAGTATTTTTCTGCAAATTTCTGGGTTTAATTTTGAATTCATTTATGCCCAATATTAAAAAATAAAACTGGCAAAGAATTTTGCCAAAAGATTGCAATAAGAGCTGTTAATAATAAGTATTTTCAACCATTCTCTTAAGTTTCTAATTTGATAATATAAGGTAATGACATATATAGTAAATTACACAATAAACATAATACTGACTTAATAGATTACACATAAATTTCGTCAGCTATGTAACCACTGGTATAAAATAAATTCTCTAATCTGAATTATTTACTCTTAATTAAACTAAATAAAATAATAAAATTAGTTAACCAACAAAATAAAAAAAGTTAATCGATTTTAAAATATCTTTAAGAGGGTTGGATCGACGAAACGGTAATCGACGAAAAATAGCTACACTGTATAAAGAAGTTCACCAAATACATCGTATATTAAATACAATAAAAAAAATGTTAAAAGGGTAACACGGTTTAACTGCCTTTTTATATACATAATATTCCACTTACATCTTTAAAAATATATATGTTCGGTACTTTATTAGACATTTTACGCGGAAATACAAAATTATTCTAGAGAGTGAATTTATAGATAGGTACATGAACGTAGGAAACACGAAAGAAGAAAGCTTTATGATATTGAACGCCGACTACTGTTGGTAAAATAAACTATATACACCAATCAATTCTTTTAATAACCATTTAAAGTGAACTAAAGAAAATATACTAAAGTCATTAATTTTTTAAATTAGTATATACTTTTATAAAATTCAATAACAATGTATATATTATTTCAAATGCATTTGAAAGACTCCAATATCTCAAAATATCTCCTTAAAATGTATACAGTTTGCTTACCGTGGCATTCTTCTAGTGCATTTCCTACGAATGGAAACTCGCTTAACTAAAAAGAAAAAAATACGAGAAATAATAGTGAAGAAGGTGGCAAGTGAGAGGGCGAAATCGAGAAAAGGGAAGGAAAAGTTCCATAAGAATTTTTTGCATTTCGGAGGAGTGTTGTATTTTTCCACTTCATTACTCCGTTCTGAAAGGAATTTATGATTAGATTCTTTTTTATTTTTATGGTTTAGATCCTTTCCGGTGATTACCGAACGAGCGAATTTTGCCGTTTTCGCCTTTTTTATGGCACTGACGAGAAACAGAGATATATGAAGAAATAAAGCTATGAGCTCATGTTTATGGAATCACGTGTGAAAAGCATCTTGCTGATATAATATAGGGAATTAATCATCGTTTCTCCTTTTTTGGTCTGACATAAAACTAAATATATGGCATAAGCAACAAAAAAATGTATATTAAAATATATCTATAGCTTCGTAAACATAATAATAGTGTTTTCGCTAATATTTTTCCTTTTCTAATATTCTCGCTACCAATGGGTATTTTTAGTTTTTACGCAGATATACGTAGTAAGTAAAAAAATACACCAGAATTATTAAGTTCAGATTTTGAACCAAATCATCTTTGAAGACAATAATAAGAAAAGCAATTAAACAATAATTTATGTTGTTCAAAGAATGTTGCTCTTTGGTGAATTTTGAGTCATTAACTTGTATTCAACTTTTTTAGCTTCACATATAGAAAGAAATTCACACATAAGAGATTTTTAGAAACATTCTTATAAGTGAAATTAGTTGTCGTGAAAAATCTGTCTCCAAAAAAGCGAAATAAAAAGCTTACTGAAGAACAATGCACAAGCTGAATGCACCAGAGATTGGTTGAACTCTTTATTACCTGTTTCAATGGGTGACACATAGGCTGAGCAGTGTTATTATATGAAGATGCCGGAAATTGCATTTTATAAGCTAGTGTTATGATTTCAATAAAACAGAAACTTTCGTTATTTCATAATAAATCTCCGAATTTTATAAAAATATGGTCACTTCTTTGCCCCTTATAGTATGAAACAAAATTTTGGGAAACTGGGACCGGTGTTGTACCTGACTTACACTGGGGACCTTCCAACTAGTGAGGATATAATAACCCCGACCTACGCTGAAGAAAACTGTCATCCTCTCTGTCCATTCTAACCTAAAAACTTCTTTGCTCCAACTCCAATGTTATCCAAATAAAATTAAGAAAACCAGTGGAGAATAAAGGCAAACCAAATTAAGTCCACTCATGTTACTTACACTCTGAAAAGAGAAACCTATTCATCGGTAAAATTAAATAATGAAAGCATCCCTTTGTTTGGATCGTATATTATCTTGGCAGAAGCATATCTGGGCCAACCCTAAACTTCTTAGTGTAAGCTGATTAACAGGTCGCAACTCCTATTTAAGCAATGAGGGCAAAATTATGGTATACAAATACACAATCAATCCAATCTGGATATACGACATTCAACTATGGGGTATAGTAAACAACATTAACATTGAAACATTTGAGAGGTTTCAGAGCATGGCTCAGTATTCCTCAAAGCATAAGCAACAAGTAGAGATAAGTATCTAGATCTCCTTATGTGAACAAAAAAGCAGGAAATAAGTCAGTAATAAACATAACGTATCAGAGAAGACTTGCGCAATGTAAAAACGAACCGGTATTGGCGAAGAATGGAATAGGACCACAGCAGCCCATCAGGCTCAAGAGATGCAACATCCCCAGTTTCAACAACATATTAACATAGAGAGGTCGGAAATACTAATACAATAAACAAGCAATTTAGAAGATGGACAACAAAGTGGCTTATTGTTCTGAGACAGATTGCCATGGGGCATAATAGAAAAAGAAAAGAGTATGCAAATTGATTTCTTCATATGTTATTTACGAAGTTAGGATATTAATATATCAAACTATATCTATAAAAATGTGTTTCAACACACGTTTAAAATACATGTTGAAATTTAAATAAGTAAACAGGAATTTGTCATATTTATACTTAAAAATATTATGGACATGTTAATTATATGAAATTATGGTCAAGTATATATGTAACGTATTATGTAAAAATTATGAATATTTTATTATTTAATACCATAAAAACTTATTTTTATTTGCATAACATTTGTATTAATATTGTTTTAGTAATAATAACGTGTATAATTTGATATATAAAAAGATTTATTTAATGAACTCTGGTTGAAATTATATTGAAGTTAGTATTAATGTTTTTATGAAATAATAATATCAAATAAATCTTAAATTAAAATAACTAACCTTTTAAGCTCACTACGTTGGTTTTGCTTTTATATTTTTAAATTATTAAAATAAATCTGTCACGTTTCTACTAATGCCACTGAAACTGGCCACTTGTTTTTTTTTTTATTTATAGGTTTGCATTGGATATAAACATACGCTTACGCTAATTAAATAAGAGCGTTTTTGGCACATTATAAAGTCTTAAATAACTCGAAACAAATCAGTCTTGTTAGATTAAAAATAAAACTAAAATAATACATTCACGTTTATCACATTATACAAACTTTGGTCTAAAATGTGTTCTAGCAGGATACTGTGATATGGTGTGTTAGTTTAAACACTTTCTAGTTAATTATACATAGGTTTTAAAAATGGTAGAACCATCGATTAAAAACGTGACGTTCAAGATGTTTCACACGCTAAGATGTTCCTTATGTTTTTGCAAACAGTGGTCAGCCGGAACAGCGAGGTTTAGGTGTCAAGATCATCACTAAAACATTGTTAATAAAGGAACAACTTAAGTGCTGCATTATCTTCGAAACAGTTAAGTTTCCTTTTACGCCCACATGTTTGTACTAATAGTAAAGTGTAATTGAAATAATTTCTTAATTTAACGTGATACTTGACACAGTCTATTGTTTATTTTACATCGATATTCACACTAACTTCTCCTGATAAAAACATGAGTCCGATCTCGACGCTCATCAATCATTCACCTGTTTACATCTGAAAGCAATTAATTGCCCTCCAAACTATCGGTAAAGCAACGATCAGGTTACCGGGCTTCAAGTGGTATCCAGAGGAGATTGTTTCGGTCCAGCTGAATTTCTGATTGTTTACTATTTGATTCGGATCGATTATGGAGAAGTTACGGCTGGTCCTCAGTGATGGAGCAGCGGCCAATCCTATGCCGTCCGTGGTGGAGACGCAAGTCATCTCGGCGCGGGCATTGACGGACATGCTTTTGCCGATTTTCATGCGAAGTTGGATTCGAGTATTCTTAAGAAGATAGGAGTTGCCTTGGTACGGATGCTGGTAGTTTGAATCGGAGTTAAGGACTTTGATGTAATCTAGCGAAACCTGAAACAAATACCATTATCTTATTTTACCAACAGTACATACAGTTTTCAACAGTACATATAATTTTTAGAGCATATATGCGGTGAACATGAAGATTTAATATGGGAGTAGCGTTTTGCGACGTCCAATATCTAGTTCTCAGTCCTATGAACTCATTATATGTTCTAATGGCTATGTAAGAGCCGCGAAGGCATTTGATTGGTTAATTTTATTTCTATGGCGCGTCTGTTGTTATGTTGGGCGTCACTTTTACTGCGTCTTACGCACAAACTATAAAAATATACAAAGGGAACTAAAATGGGCAAAACTATAATCATGTTTAGTGTACCTGAATCACCAGAAGAGCGGAGGTAAAAGAGTGGTAGATTTCTTTTCTTTCTTTCGATTTTGTGACATGTTATAATTGTTACATTTTATTACATTTTATTTTTTAAATGCAAAATCATAGTAAAAGGGTTGTTTTCCATGATATGAAGATATGTTTCAAATAAAATTATTTATTTTGTAAAGGATTTTACTTTAACCTAAAACAGTTTTTAAAGTAAATAATGACAAACCTCAATAAACTTGTTATGATCTCCTAAATGAAGTTTTCGAACGGGGAGATTTATTCTTTGCCTTTCAGATGATTATGGTACCAAATGTAGAATATCATTGCTTAACCACGATGAAACATCCAATTGTTATTATAATAGGAAGTCTCTCATTAAAATATACATCCATAATTAAATTGAAATACAGATATGTGTTTTAGTCACTTATTTTCATAAAATAAAAGCTTTTATTGTTTTAAAAACTTCATATGTCATAACGTTTAACTATTGCATACTACTAAAATATCACAAAAAGCTTAAATATTCTTTCATTTTAATCAAATTCAATAAGAATGCCATTTGTATATTAATGACTTATATTAAATATGAACGTATAAAATATATGTAATTAATTTTTAATTAACGCTAATTCATTCGATTTAATACAATTAGTAATAGTTTTATGTTCAATGGAATTATATTTAAAGGATTTATTAATATATAATACCATCAATTTATTTATGATAACTAGAAATATATGTCATTACAAAATTACTAATTATAATAATTAAACCAGTTAACAAAATGTGATTAAAAATGATGTGATTTTGGAAATACTAAATTCAGAAGCTATTGAACGGGATCTATTTAATAGTCTTTAACATATTTACAAAAAGCTCAGTTGTTTTTCATCAGCAAAAGAATGGAAAAATATATTTCTCGTATGATGTTTCTTTTTATTAAAGAAATCCAGTTTCATAGATGCTTATAACGACTTGATTTAAACTTGAAATATCATTAGTATTAAACTTAAACATACATAAGATTACAAAATGATACATAATGATAGCCTGTGGTCTCCAGTATACATGTTTATAAATTTTAAAGTAAGTGCTCTATGTCTGGGTTAACATTAAGGTGAAACAGGTTGTGATATCTAATTATTACCGAATATCAACAGTAAAAATTTTAACAACAGAAATTAAAATGGAGTAGGAATATATAAGTGTTTTCATAAGTCCCTTTTATATTCGAATAACTATATTGTGATAGCTGGTAGATGATACTTTAAATAGGACTTTGACGGACATATTGAAATATATCCTGTTCTGGATATATATCAACTTAATTAGTGACGAGGATCACAAACAAGAGCCGTTAGGCAGCATTCGATTTTATTCACCGAGTCAGAGTTTCATTTATAATTATTAAATAGTAATAATTTGTCCAGCCCGTCCCTAATTTTGTATACCTTTTTTGGTAGGCTTTTATTTAAAAATTCCATTTCCATCCAAGTAATATTATATTTAAATATATAAAAGAAATTACCAATGTGGAGACCAGTGTAGTATTAATCAGTTGAAGCAATACGAAGCTCAGTTGATTCTTTCATCGCCTAATAACCAGTTTTTCATGAAATTTTAACGTGTGACGTATAATAGTTAGGAATACTAACTTAGATTTAGGAAGGTTAGGAGGTGGCGTCACCTATATATCTGGCCTTACGTATCAGAGACATCTTCTATGGTATGTTATTAAAAAAAAAATCACCACAAGCTAAATTCAAGAAGGAGGACGTTATCTTTTACTAAGACATGTTATATAATGTTTAGCTATATCTTTTGGTTGGTTTCAAAAGTACCTAAAGTAAAGTAAAAGTAAAGTTCAATTAAATTTGTTTAGTTTTCCATCCAATGCATGATATCTAACTATCAAGGAAAATTACTTGATATCCAGAATCTGAGTAGGCAATTCGAAATTATTTTGATTTAAATGAGTTCACTATTAACATATATAAATACAAACAAAAATAATAAATGTATGGTCTAATTTTCACATTTAAAATTATATTGTATATAAAATAAAAATATTGTGACATTGAAAAGCATAATTTTTGCGATAAGGTCTAATGGAAATATTTCTGACTGGGTGGGAAGTCACGCCAAAGTGATGCATTTTAGGTATCTCCATCTTTGAGAAGTGTTTTTTTTTCATATTGCCCTTTAATCCCAACTTTTAGTGTAGCGGTGATAAAAGAACTGCATGTCGATGTATCAATGTTCCAAGGTAGATGTTCTTTGGCCGATATCCTTCAATTTTTAACACTTTATTTTCGCTTTTACCACACCAACATACGTAGAAATCAGATGATAATACTCAAACAGCTTTTATGTTGTAGATCTGTGCTATTATTTATTCCGGTCATTTCAACACTCCGTAAATAGGTCATAGCTGGAGGATGTGCATTTACATGTGTTTCGTTAGAGATGCTGCAAAACCATAGAAAGCAATTGACAATAAATATGATTGATAACCTTTAAGAATTAAATCATACATGTACTAAAAGCATTAATGATTAGATAAATAATATTCTTAACTCAAAAGTTACACTATCCTATCTACAATATAAGAAACTGTATATTTTATCAATTATAATTATGACTTCTGTATTTAAATCTAATAAAAAAATAACGTTTGCGCAAGTTAGCGTAATTAATTTAGCAGGGAAAATATTTTATTTTGCCAACTTGTTAGTGTTGGATTATTCAACTCGTCGAATATAACCGTCAGTGAAGCATCAATATTGACTTTCACATAATAGGAATACATATACAGATTTTCAAATTGAATTTTCGCTAATGGAACTAGGGAGGAATACTATTAAAACTATGAGAATATGCATTTACAAATTATATTTATATTAAGTACTGTTGACGCGATGTAATTAATTCGTTTAAATAACATTTAAAGTCATAATTTCCATATACCTCTTATGTTACATATCATGAAGTGTACGTTACTTCCTCACTATGAACGACACGAATACCAGCATTCAAGGTCAAGGAGATTATATTAAATTATACAATGTGTTTGTAATGTATCTCAAAAGGTATTTCAAATAACAAAATTATGATTTTATTATCCATCAGTAAAGCTTAAGGCTTATTTGGACAACCATATAACTATTCAGTCATTTTTGTTAATAATAAATAAGGCAATTACAAATGCTACTACTATTCTACCCAAAAAAATATGAATTGGAATTATAAGATAAAGCGTGGAAGAAAGAGTCTCAATTCTCATTTTCAAGAAAAATGTCATCAACTGTATAGATTGAGCCAAACTCTACTATGGTTGGTATTCGAAATCTTTGTTGACGGATATTGCTCGCACATCTAAGGTCAAGGTTACATATCTTCATATTGTCTGAAGATGATGTCAGCGCTTCCAAGTAAATAGGTCAATAATACCTGATTCTCTTTTTGTGAAAAAGCAAACAATATAGACAAACTGCAAATACTAGATCTAATAAAATCTTTTCATACTGATTCTTCTTAAACTTAAAATTAGTTTAAATTGAATCATAAAGAGAAGAAAATATTCTTTGGTGGTTGGTGTTATTATTTTTGCTACAAATAGCTTGCTGGAGTCACCTTCATTATTTATTAATATTATCTATTTCTTATTATTATTCCGTTAAAAAAATATAAATGTGTCAACTAGTATGTCGAAGAATAATCGACATCTGATTCATATAATTTTAAGATCATTTTTGGGTGGTATAAGTATTATTATCTATTAAACATTTTACTGCGGTATACAAGATGATTTTTAGGAAGCAAATCAAATCTTTTAGAAATGCTGTTAAATATTTTAATGACTACATTTGCCACGAATCTCTCCTTAACAAGCCAAATAAAATTATATATCATTCAAGTTGTAATTTCCTTTAAAAAAGTGGCGTGAGAGAACGAGTTATATCTCTATTATTTTATATAATAAATTGTATATAAAGTTTTTGTACGTAAAGAAAATAAGCCAAATAAATCAATTTATATGGCCTTGGTGTTTTTTTACCATTATAAGTTCGTTTAGCATACACATTACGGCTGCGAAGAAACATTATATAGCAACAATGTACTCTACCGTACTTTATTTAGGACTTTTTAAAAGATGGTTATAGCAATAGTATTGAGAAGGTATATCTATATTGTATCGATACCACTAACGATTATACAAAACAAGTTGAATTAAATAGCTCCTGGTAGCTAGGATACATTACTCAACAAATATCTCCGAATTTGTCGTATGCGCTATTGAGCTCCATTTATTTTTCAAACAGAATAATTATTATAATGATTGTTATTATATAATTATTATATCATAATTATTTACCTACTTCATTTTATATATAAATTAATTTTTTTAAATAAATATACCCAAATTTGATAAAAGTTTGATTCAATCTTGAAACTAAATACTGAGAAGGATATAAACATTCCGAAATATGTTTTACTCCAGCTTTTCTATCTAAATAAAAACACCACATTTAAATTAATTTACATATTTGAACAATTAAGATGAACTCGAAGATCAAAATACATAAATATTACCATAAACCAGACCAAAATCACGAAATAAACGAAAATGTCACCACCATATTTGAAAGCAGTGACATTGTCCTAAATATCTCCAAATATGATCAACTATGATCCCTACTGCAATTTCTGCTGCTATTCTTGATCCACAAACCCCATTAATGAATTGACTACCTCCAACTTTCGGTTAACATATTGTACATTTATTAGCCTAAAAGGAATGGATAGTAGCACTTATATTACTTTATAAGCTGAAACAAATCTCCATAAACTACACCATTATATTTACAAAATAATAAATTATTTACCTATAATCTTAAATAAAAATGCATTCCTTTTCCTTGTTTGTCATTCATAGTATTCATAGTATCTCCCCCACTTGTTCAATTTCTTGTATCGCAGTTCTTGCATCCTAGCAAAATTTTGTATAAATTCTACTTCTCTGATTTTCTGAATTTCACATTATTCGACTATCATTCTCAACAAATTCCAATTACATCCCACTATAAAAATATACATTAATCATTGATAAAGTATATCATGTTCAAAATAAATGTCTAATTATTACTACAACATTTACTACAATTTTTGCTATTATTCTTAAATGATAAACCTCATCAATGAATTGACTACTTCCAACTCAACAAGAATTATTTTCTTCTCTGTTCTTGTTTTCACTATATTTTGGCATATGTTGATACATATTTGACGTCGTTGAAAGTGATATGCTATAAATTTGGCAGATTCCCAATATAAACAAAATTGATGCTGTCAGGATTTTATAACTTTTAAAAATTTTACCTTACATTCCACAATTATCTTTGTTCTTCCATATTTTAAAATCAATGTATCCTAAACACCCAAGAATAACATAACAATTTAATTGTTATTCCTATAGAATTATTGATACACTATATTATAACACAAAATCTAAATATTCCACATTTATTTGTTGTTTTCATTTTATCAACTATATGGATCGACTCACACAAATGAAGACAATATAGTATATCCTTTTCTATAGTTTATTACATGCAGGATAGTGTGCATCAGCCAAATCTGAGATATGTGTTAAATAACGTATCTTCTGGTAGCTAGTTAGTAATGATGGGAAACCTATTTATTATTTTGTTTCAATGTCTCAATGTTGAGTTGAAATATCTCAATGCCACTTTTATGTTGCAGTGAATAAACAATGCATGCCAAAAGAAAAACCTGATTATATTACTTGAGTGATGCTCATATTTCTGAAGCTGGATCAGCGAAATACCTTGGCATCCGTCGCAACGGTATATTAAATTGGAATCTCTATGTGAGGCAAACAGCAGAATACATCAGACTCACAATTAAAGAATTGCTTTGATTAGTCGGTATCCTAAGATAATCACAATTTGGCCTAAATTAAAGAGATAATTTTATTAGTTAATAATAAAGCTTAATTGGACTTACGAATTGCTATTATCAATTGTAGAATTATTGAATTGAAAGCTGTCAACATAAAATTGTTGGATTAAATCCCGTCGCTTACTGAAAACATAATTCTGTGAATTTCTGCAATATTTCTCCGTAAATTATCAAAGAAGATTACTAGATCACAGAATATAGAAGGATTAAAACCACACGAGCTTCATTAATGTTACTCTTACCTATAGCAAAAACTTAATTAACTTCTTTAATATTGTTGTCCATTACGGAAAACCTTGAAAGATTTTGACTGCAAAAATTTAGGTGGAACCCGACTATCATTTGTTTTTGTTGCCCAATTCATATTTATGGCGTCAATATAGTTTAAAAAGGTATTGAAACATCACTTCGTTCAATTTTTTGTTCAGAAATCTTAGAGTGACGGAATTATTGCTTCAATTATCAGGAAAAGTAAACAACTTACAATTTCTTAATTCTACTAAATTTTGATTAGGTTATGCATAATGTAAGCTAAGAAAGGAATGTAAAATATCCAAGTTAAGGCAACCCCTCAATAACATTATAAAAATGTGACTACAAATACGTATACAAATAAACTACGTACTAAAAATAAATACGACTACAATGTGTTCCAAAAATTAAAATAAATCCTATAACATGGACATTTTTGTTATAAAATTTTATAATAAACACAATGAAGATACATAGTAATAAGTATATTATTCTTTTACAATTAACACGTAACTACAATAACACATTGCAATATTAATTCCTAGACAACTTGCTCATTAGTAGCAAATGCTGAATAACAGCAGGTGTATCTATTATAAAGGAAATATCATCGTCATAAAAGCAGACGTGGAATATATTTCAAACCTCAGACTTGTTAGCAGCTGATTCTCGAAATTGTATAACACAACAAACAATAATGCACCAATAGTTACTCTTGTTCGACCTAAATTTGTATCGCAATAATCAACTTAGAGCTGTTCTAACAGAATCGAAGCGCAATAATGATGAAACTGTGAAAACGTGTGGTTCGCAGTACAAAATTATAGAACAAAAGCAAATTGGTATAAACTCCTTTGGTAGCTCGAAGGGAAACGGCATCCCGTAACATTATTTAGAGAGTTTTAACGGCATTAGGAAGGAAGATTACGACCCCATTAGAAAGTTTATTGGCGAGTTCGATACAGAATTATTTTTGGAACAGTAATTTGAAAAAAGCTTTTAGATGTCATATGTCAGAAAAGTAATTATTTTAATAAATTCCCTTTTTAGCTTTTTTCTATTTTATTCCTTCCTAAACGGAAAATATATTATATTTATATCAACTACTTTACGGTAATATGGCGATTGGTAAGGATTTCTAATGATCTTTTGGTCTTATAAACTATAGACAAGCAAATGGCAAGCCTAGTTCAAAAATTCATTTAAAAAACATTCCAGTGATTATACCTGAATTTTATCATTAAAATGTGTTTTCTTATCGTCTGACCGTTCGATGTAATTTATCTGTAATGTAAATGACACTGTGTACAATATAATTTATGAGGGTAAGGTTAAAAATCCTCGGTTCTTCGGTTCTGCAAAAGTCCTCAGCTTATCAGAAAGTTGGAGTAATATTCAACTGTTATAGTTTCGTACCCCTTCTTCCGGTACTCCCACAGCCGCAACTACCTCGCTTGCCTCCATCGCCTCTTTTTTAACATGATATCAAGCACTTCCAGTTTTGGTACGTTTTGAATAATTAAAAGAACAAGTTGAAACTTTTCATACCAACTGGTAAGGCGGACTTTAGCCTTGTATCCGTTTCAGGATGATGATTGTATAAAATAGTATTTGACTTAGAAAATACTAGTGTTAATCTTAGGTATTTTTCGTTTTTCTGTATTGTGTTGTATCGAATTTAGATGGTTACATTCTATTTTAGATTTAGTAACTTTGTGCCTGACACATTGTTGCTGAAAGAAAAAAACAATTATCTCCATTGGCCAACGTTCCTAAATTTAAGTTATTGTTTTTTTTTCATCAAAGCTATAAAATAGACTTTTATGTTTTCTGAAACCCCTGCGATTTCGGACAAGACATGAAATTTGGTAGGGTTTTTGGAAGAACTTTTATTATTCTTTGTTTCTGTTATAACTAAATTAACTACGGATGCGTAATTTTTAAAATCAAAATCTGGCAATGTTGTATCGCAAGAAACTGACAGGCAATTTTGAATCGGAAGAAAAATTCTTAAATTATTACGATTAAGTTGTTTAATTTTAAGCAGTGTTATTTAATATTTTGTTCGTCTTTCGGTTATTCATGTATTGTTGGAACTATTAAACACCTACTTTTGTAAATAATTGTTTTAAAGTGTTACAAACTTGCCATTTTCGATAAAAATGGATTAGGAATAGTACGATCATGTAATTTTACATTATTTGTACGGATATCAAACTAATGTATCCACTAAATCGGTATATACAGCTGTAAAAGCAAAAACCCCACATATGCGAAAATTTCATCCCAAGTTTCAAGAATAGTGTTTAAAAGCAAAGAACGTTGGAATTTTATATAGAAATTTCGATAAAGAAATTATTATTTTAATAAACCTGATGTGTTTATTGTTTTTGAAATATATATTTTAGGTGAGGAACATGGATAAAATATAAAGGCTATATGAATACTACATACAATATGAAATAATATGAAACTAACTACATAATTTACATAGATGGAACACATAGGACAAATAGAAGAAATTGTGTATTATTGACAGTAAATTTGTAAACACTTTAAAGCATCGAAAAATACTAAGTTGTTTTATGAATATAGTAATAATATAGGTGACTATATGACATTTTATTGTATGAAATTTGCAAGAATTATTTTGATTCTTTACTTTATAGACCTAAAGAAATATTTCATGCATATATTCGATTTAAATATACAAAAATTTAATAATATTTCATGTTTTATTTTATGTCTTTATGTTTATAACATAAAATTAAAGAAAAATTATGTACTTTCAATATTCATATATTCCATTAATATTTAATGCTCTGAAGTTGTTATAGTTCTGAGAATAATCTTAGTTATGGTACTTTGTTATAATGTTTTGCTTTTATTGATTATTAAAACTTGAGAAAAGTTATATTAAATTAAATGCCGTTGAAAAAAGTTAGTGAGTGTTAGTTCTTAAGTTATTCTAATATATTTTAATTTGCAGACATTCGTTATATTTTATATATATATATATATATATATATATATATATATATAATTTTTCAGATAGCCCTGGTATATTATTGTCTTTCTTTTGATATAACTCTTGTACAAGTTAATAATGTAGTTTCATCACAGTATCTACAGCTGAATGAGTTGAATTTTTAGATTATTTGTATATTTTTATATATTGATGGTTTCAAATACTCAATACAAAGATTATAATCAATACAAAATTGAAATCAGGGAAAATAACATTTTGTTTAAGAAACAAATGCATTGAAGCAAGTGCGCCAATAGTAACAGAAGTCCCAGAACGAAATTTAAAAAGTAAAACATCAAATTCATGAATATTAATTTAATTTGAGTTTGGCATAAAGTTATACGTAAAGTTTACATTAGAAAAGTGCGGAAAATTACTGCAATAAGATTTTCAAATGATTTTAAAACTTTTTTAAAAATTCATTTAAAACTGAAATATTGCACCCTAATCAAAGTTATTCCTTCATCTCCTCATCTGAAACCAATTTCCCGAAAGCAAATATTTGCCCGGTACTCCCGATTCTCCAAATGGGGACATAATTCATAAAATTTCCTCTAAAACATACAGGAGTCTATAACGTTATTTTTCTCTTCTCTCGGCTCGAACAAATCTTTCGAGCGCAACGTTACACCCCATTTTTTACCGGCAAAAATCAGAGCAATCACCTAATCGATTCTACATTGAATAAGCCCTTTCTCTGACAATAATTAATGACGTTTCACTTTCAGAGAGGGATATTTGTGATGAGCCCGACGAATACCCCATCTATTAGAAAATGTTCTTACTTTATGAATCTTCCTATATAAATAAGTTTGCATGAAAATATATCGTTCATCTTTTTTTGAATATTGGAAGGAATTTGGTATCTCACCTCGAAAGAATGATGGGTTCAATAACGTAATTATTTAGAAATACGTTACAATTAGCTATTCTTATTCTTAGGTTCTTTTCATGCTAGATGGCTAGAAGTTCGTGGAGAATTTCTGACGACAGAATAATTAAAATTCGACGACATTTTAATGTGATATAAGAATTTTACATGATTTATTAACTAAATTAATTCTAAAATTTGAAATATTTCGTTTTGCTTCGCATGAATTGCCGTCAAAGTGGTAAAACAATAAACTTACAGTCTTATTGCACCTCACCTTTTGATACAATAGGATGTAAAAATGCAGGTTATGTCAAAGGAAAATAGTGATCGCTTCATACGGATTCAAAAAACTTTGCTAAAATCGTTTCGTTGCTGTATAAACTCTCTGTGATTTTTACTGAAATATAAACAGAGATATAAATAGATATTACATGTACAAATAATTTTACTAATTAGAATTAGAGAATAGAAAATATATAGAAAAATTGTTTATTACAAAGGTGTATTAAGATGTTTTCTGTACATTGTATTAATAAAAACTTGCTACGAATCATAACAAAATACCATTTCATTTGAGTTATAACCATTTAATTTTTTTAACCAAAATTATATCTGATAAATACTACTTTTAAGCTACCATATCTCTCAACATTCAGCTTAATTTGGAAATGAGCTCAATCTGATTTCTAGCTTTTCTCAGACCTCAAAAAATTATTTTGTAGAATATTTGTATTAAAATAAGAATTAATTTCCTGCAGGGAGTATACAGATATTATTCATACATTGGAGAATCACTAGATATAACGAAATGAAGTTGACTGAAATAATACTGAAGAATAAAGTTACTCTTACAATTGTAAATCTGCTTCTTTTTCCTTTCTTTTCTTTTCATTTGAAAAATTTCCGTTTCACTTCTACAAACTCATTTTTTTTGATAACATCTTTATTAGATTATAAAATTATAATAACTTAAGCTATAGTTACACTAAAGGTATATACATTATAAAAGTTCGTATGGTTTGGTTCGCTTCAATCTCCTTATATACTGCGCGTTCTCCAGTAGTTGTATTTGCTTCCACGTTAGTCTGATTTAGTAATCCTCTTTCGTGTTTTAAGTGGAAATCTTGAATAAAGTCGCAAATCCATTTGATTTCCAGATAGTCGTGCTGTTCTTCTTCTGTGATAGACATTGGTAATTAATCCAAGAATTTTTTTTAACAGCATTGGATAACGAGTTGATTTGAATTTTTAGTGCATCCCCATATTTGCACCCCATAGCTCAAAATTGGCTCAAATTATGATTTTCTGGTAAATCAATCTCTTTGATTTTAAATCAAGTTGAGAGTATCTTCTGATTGGCCGGTATAGTTGTTTTATTTTTATTATAATGTGTTTTGCTTTTTGTCTAACATGATGTTTTCAATTTAATATACCGTCAAGATGGATGCCAAGGTATTTAGCTGATTCTACCTGAGGAATCGGGAGTCCATTGAGTGACAAACTTATTGAACAACATCTTATTCAATTCTTAAACAGTTGATGCTTCAGCCAACATTGGCTCTATAATATTTTAACTAGTTCCTAATCTTTATTTTTAAGAAATAACCATTACAAAATTTAAGATTGGGGAAAAATAATATCAGATTTTGCTAACAGATATAAAAAAGTACTCTTTTTGCTTCCAAACAGCAAAATATTGTTTCTTTGAATGTCTGCTTGAACAAAATGAAATAAAATGACGCATATATCATTGATTAGCACTTCGACTGCTCAAGGCTCGTGTCTAGGAAACACCGCTGCCAGCCCTTTTTTATCTTCTGTATTTTCCACCTCTTCTATTACTTCAATAAATAACAGTCACATCATCTAAACAAACACTGTTTCATTTCATCTTACCTCCATTCACCGAGCCATAAAATTTACCCTAAAATTCAAAGCAAAAGTATAGTGAAGTTGGAGGAGAGACATATTAATTCATTGAAATTAAAAAGATAATAATACAAAAATGTTAATCCGAATTTCATATTAACAGAAAAAAAGCGATATATGTCCTTGTTCTATAAAATAAGACTGTTTTAGTCGTAATTATGTAGAGAATCTTTTAATAGCATGATTTTGTTTGTCAGTAATTAACCCAACATTAATTTACATCAGTAATGACTAGTTATTAGCAAAATAATTAATTCATTGATTTTACATTACCAGAGCACTAAAAGACTTTTATAACCACCCTAAAAAATAATCTTGTATTGGATTTGCTAATAAACTTTCTAATGGGGTCGTAATTTTCCATCCTACCCCATTAATACGGCCCAAAAGATGTTTTCTTACGAAAGGTCGAATTGGTTTTCATTAGTTTGTTTTTATTCGATGGATTTGTGACTAACGACTAGTTGCAATCAAATATTCTTTCATTAAAATATTGAATTATATAGACGAGAAAGTAAATAATTAATTTTATTATCATGTTATTGTTCTATTATTTTGCGTTCAATATAAAATTGATTTGGTATTAGTAAATTATATCAACTTGTATATATTTCAATACATCTGAAGAAATGTATGAAAGGTATAAATAAAATTCACTTAGGTGATGAAAATGCATGCATCAACCGTATAGCCTAGATCTTGAATTTGTTAATTATGTAAAGCTCATGTTATAGTTTTTTTTTCAGAAAAGTGGCAAAAGTTAATCGAATAAAATGACGCATATATTATTGCTTAGTACTTTGATGATTAACTTTTATCTTTTATTTTTCCAAAACCCATATCACCATAAAATTTACTTTAAATGACTATAAAGATTCAACGTCATCAACTTTACTATTTTACGGTTGTAAAGATGACATTGACATTAAGGTTGATGGTAAGGTGATTAAGGTGATGCTAACGATTCTCTACTCTCAAAAATTAATGTGCTTCAAGCAGATTACTACACATCAACAATCATCAGCAGGAAAATCAACATCTTCTCAGATTTTCGCTCTACATTCAACTATATGCACTAACTCACTTGGATTTAAACGTGTTCCCTTGAAAGTTATTAAACTTCTGGAGGCGTCTTAAGATGACTCCATTAAAAGTGTGCGAGTGCGAATGGCCGGTGCTCGTCAAGGAAATGTCCTCACTCTGGTGCTTTTCAAAATAGTAGTGCATGCAATAATGCAAATATTTTTGAAATATACCCATGGAGTCCAATGTGATGCATAAATAATATGATGCGACATCCTCAGTGATGAAGTTCTTACTACGACTAGCACATTACCACATTTATTAACCCACACACATAACTAAAAATATTCAGTTTACAGTTTAGGTAGATATCAAGCATAACTGAACTGTTGTAGGAAGTTTTGGAGCAAAGGGTGAGTAGTGTATTTCAATCTTCAACATTATTGAAGAAATTGGGGGATATTTTGGTACAAAGATGGGGTACTCCATTTGAAACTATTCAGAAACTCTCCAAATCTATTTCGGGAACTATTGCAGCTATTTTGAAAGCAAATGGTGGCTCAATACTATGTTAACAAATAGATAATAATAACAGATAATAATAAATAATAATAAACAGACTTTTTAGATACATTTATGACCTTTACTTTGCTTTGTAAAGCAAATATATAATAAATAATTTTTCTTATAAAATCAAATTCAAATTAGCACTTACATGAACTGACATGAACAAATTGAGAAGAGAAAGTATGCTGAAAAAATTTCTCACATATTTCTGTAAAAAAACGACACGGAGAACAGCTTCCAAAAAGACATGAAGACAAAAAGACAACAGACAACGCAACGACAGAGCAACTTATTAGACTATCATGCCTTAGCACACATTTTCGTGATCACTAATTGAAACACTCTAATTGTTACCATATTCACCATCATGTAGTAAATTCAGTTAACGACCTGCACTTAATCTTCATTTCGTGTAAAAAATGCCTTGAAACGTATTCTGTAATATGACAGAATAATATATTTTAAGAGGAAATACAAAAAATAAAACAAGTAAATTTAAGTAAATAATAAACGTAAATTAAGTAGAAAGTAAATGAAAGGTGAATAAATTCCTCAAAAACTTCTGCCGTGAAAATGGCCGACGCAGAGAAGAGCTCCCAAAAGGGCTTGAGGAAAAAAGGAGACCAAGAAGTATATTACATAATAACTTATTAGACCGTCATGCCCTATTATGAATTTCCGATGACTAAAGTCATATTTCATAAAAATAATAAGTAGCACTTAATGTCCATTTTGAAAATATTTTCAAATATATTTTATAGGGCGAAATTATTATCCTTTAAAAACAAAAAAATAGAGAAACGTTAAACTAAGATTTGTTGATATTTTAAAGCTGAATCTGATGATATATACATAAATTTACTTACAATATTATTTTAACTACTACCAACTAATTACTTTGAAACCAGTCAGTTTTGCGTATAAGTCACAAAATTATATTATGATTTTTGTATTGTTTGGTCTCGGCACCGACTTCAAACTGGTCATTTGGTAGTAGTTAAAATAATATTGTAAATACACAAATAGATTTAGGTAGGTATTAAGCTAAATTGTGTACATATAGTTAGTACATATATAAATAGGTTAAATAAGGTTTTTGTTTATTTTTATGTAGTTATTACATTGATTATTATGTACATATTTTATATTAAAATGTTTTTTTTGCATTAAAAATCTAAGTTTGATTATTTTATAATAATTAGTGAGATTCTTATTTATTTTTTGAGCTCGGTTCAATTTTTTTCTTAAAAATATCTTATTTTTCACTTTTTAGTGTTAGATATTTACTCAATATATTACGCAGTTACGTATGAGGAAAATTAGGAATAAAGAAGCAATGATTGAAAATAAGGACAAATGTTCTAACCAAACAACAAAACTTATTATCCCCGTTGGGAGCCGAACCCACGACCTCCGTTAGCGAGCTAAATGCTGAAGCAATTACACCATAGAAGCAGTTGTCTAGGATATCTCTACGAGGTCTTATATGCTATAGTTAGTGTTTAAAAAGCAAAATGAATGGCTTTTGCACTGAACGACTTCTGATTTTCCATCACATCAGCTCAGTAATAAAATTATACCCAAATATCTGATTACATTAGATAAAATTTGAGCTTCTCCTTCTATTTTCGCCCTTCCGCACAACGTATCCTGATTTGGTTCGAATGAGACCACCTCGGAAGTGTACTCTTTCGAGTAAATCGGCGAACGTACATTATAAAAAATACAGCCGAACATAGAACCTCCTACTTTGTCGAATTCAGTTCTCTATATAGAAATAAGCAGCTTGCAAAGTACTTTAAGTAAAAATATTTGTTTTATCTGCATGCCCTGTCGTAATTTAATAAAAACAAGTATTGACTATATAATTAAGTAGCGATAAAAATATTCTGACACTCCAGCTGTCTTAAAAGTGAATGGTGACTTAACACCTCATAAATAATTAACATTTTATGTATATCATATTATTCTGCCCATCTGCACATAACCATATTTCTTGTATAATCAGTTTCAAATTAACAATTTATTTATAATTTAAAATAACAAAATAAGAATGAAAATATAGTTGTATAAACTTTATTATTAAAAAACCCTTTGTTAGGAACGAAACGTAAATCCTCTAATTTTTAATCAAACCGTTGTACGCCAAATAATATCTGACGCGCTCGGCTGTTCCGTTCTGAAAGTTGAATTTGTATGAAAGAACATTATACCAACAGTCGTTAAGTCAAAATTTCACCGTTCGACCTCGCTGTGTTTATACACGGCATCGTCGTAAGTAAAGCCTCGGTCCCCCGACAGACCTCCTCAACCCCCCGGAGGCGAAACGTCCAAAATTGAATATCGTAGTGTAATGAAATTTCTTACAAGGAGGCGGAACTCAAAATTTATGACGAGCGAGTAAGAAAAAATTGAAAGGCCTTTATGGTACGTCAGATATCTAATTAGCGTTTTGTATCCTTATTTTATGAATAATTATATTTTCATTTTGGCTATTGCCCCGAAAGTTAGGCTTAGAGCGCGAGTTTGATATTTGAATAAGTTTGTGTTAATAAATGGGCAATTTTTTTTCTCTTGCTTGTCCGACACTCGCAAGTGCTGTATTTTCATTTAAATTTAAACGGCTTAATTGTATTCGTCGAGATATTTATCCGATGTTTTAAGGTTGAATAAGACGTCGTTCAACCGCCATTCTAGGTTAATAAAATTACATGACTTATTTTTGTTGTTTTCAGAAAAGGTCCTAAATAAACTTATTTATACTTATAAACAACATTCATTTAGCATAATTATGTTACATCTATGTTAGAAAAATTGTATTGTCTCGATATCATGTTTCTTTTTTTGTGTAGTCGGTTTTCTGTGGGATTTTTAAGGTAAACTTTATTATCAAAGATGTTAGTCAAATTATTTTTAGGAGACAAACTCATATAATAATTGTCGTTTAATATTTTGCTAAAAACAAACATAGCATTCAATGTGATGTTACAAATTCCTTGACCGATCTGTTAATGACAGCGCTATATTTGTTGATACAGATGTTGAGGCCTTTAGTATTCAGACGATATATTTCGCAGTACAGAGACATATGGATTCAGAATTATACAGTAGATCAGATGGCTGAACAATATGGTAATATAGTATTACGACTTCTTCCCTATCACTGTATATTCAATCCTAGTCAATCGAGTTGATATGGGGGTAGCAAAGAATTATTGTTCATGTCATGCTGGTCGAAAAGCATATTCCATCAAGAACTCTTTGAATATGTGGAAGAACGCATTGTCGACCGTAACCGACTTTCGGTTTGGATGAACTCTATAAGACATACAGAGGAAGAAATTGATAAATGATGGAATCGTTAATATGTTTTGAACAGATAGGAAATTAATAGTTTTGCGATTGACTTGGACAGTGACTCGGAAAGTGACAGCGACCAAAGGAAACTTTCAGGATATGTGACAATGCTCTGCAATGCTGGAAATTCCTAATACAGAGTGATGAGAGTGGAATCAACTAAAGGAATGGACATAATTAACAGAGTATAACTGTAGAAAATGGTATTGTAGGGTGTGAAAGATTTGTATGCATAGATATAATTGTAATTGTTCAGAATTATACATGAGCATTAGGTTAGAATGTATGAGGAAAGGATGAATACTAAGTAATTTGTAGATATGGTAAATTTATTAGGTAGAATTCAGTGATTGATTTTATCAAGAATGGTGTACACAATGAGTATCAAGAACGGCAGTAGGAGAAGAAATAAAAAATACAGTGATATCAAAATAAATTGAAAAGTAAACACACCATCGCAGGAAACAAGAACTAAACGTGAAGATGTAAATATGCTCTCTAGTGAAAGAAAAATACATTACTTTGATATACAATTCTTAATTAGGTGGATTAGGCCTCCAGGGGATACCACTACATAAAAAAATGCGCCTAGGACACTACCTCGTGGGAGGTGTGGAAAAGAGTTTAATGTAAATTTAATACAACAGCTATAACCTACAAACTATTATACCTGTGTTCTTAATTGTCTTTCGGTAATATACGCATTAGATGTGCTATAATGTTAAAATAAACTATATATGTTTGATAAAAATTTTGTTTCATTATTATATTTAAACTAAAATTTCTTTTTATGTCAAAGCCAAACTGATGACATATGTACAAAATAAGTTTGAATAAATTATACATATCTTTCTTATGTTTAACATTAATACGTTGTATTTAAAAATATCTACCCCTAATATTTTCACTATATATTTAAAATAATAATTCATTTTCATTTAGGCTATTATTATGGTACATTACAATTTGCCACGCTCATCTAAGTAATGATCAAACCAGATAAATTCACCACATAAACTGAAATTTTATTTTTTGTAATAGAATGCAAATTCTAGTATTATTCAAGCATTGAGAACTAATTGTAATTTCCATTTCCATTAACTTTTTAAGGTTTAACAGTTTAAGGTAGGTCTTGATGTACATTTCTGGGCACTAGGTCAAAAGCCTAATAAATAAAGACTAATAAAAGATAAATAATAAAACTTATAGGCTACCGCAATAGGCATCCAGTTTCGCTCTGCTGAAAGAGTGCATCTCTACGGTAGCGATGTATATATTAGAACATATAGATAAACTTTCGTTTTACCATAAAACTGCAAATATAGAAATGAGAAATAGTAACTAAATAATTAATAAATATTCCAAGTTATTCTTGAGTGGTTTTATGATATTTCGTAAAATTGAATTTAATAAAGTAATATTATTAAAAATAATCTTAATAATAGTTATTAAAATTCCATTTATAACCCTATATTTGAAATAATTTGCCATGTTCAAGTTAATCGTTTGTTATTGAGAAGTAGTTATTGTTACTAAAGTCCTTATTTCAATAAAATGGTATTTCTCTGTTCACTTCAAAGGAAATTATACAGCAGAAAAGGAAAATAGGCTGTCGGATTATTTCTATTCATATATTTCAGGAATGTCTTTTTATTAGAACATAAAGCAGCTATATTGAATATAACGTAGTAAAATATAGTATTCGAAACGAATATAGCATCATACCGATGGAAATGAAACACGAGGGAGCGTTATTACCTATAAATTCCCTAATAAATATCATTCGTCTAAATAATACTCATATTGTTTCTCGATAAATGTATATGTTTTGAATATTTCGTATGTTTTAGTGAAATAAAACGAACATGCTTCATACCTGAATACATTTTTAACAATAAAATGCCATTCTTATATTCTTAACTTTAATACTAGTAGTAGTGGTAACAAACTATTTCAATTTTAATGCTATGCTTAATGCTTTCATTCTTTATATTGAATCTGTGCAATAATGTTCACTGTATTAGATAAAAATAGCACGAATATTCAAGTCAATATCCATTCGGAAATATTTCATAACATTATAAACTATCTAGTATTAGCTTAAACATGAATTCAACGTATCATCGCCAAATGTCATGCCTATCTATAACCGACACTTGTTGCACTTCAATGAGTTGTTATCAACAGAAATTTTTCATTAACTGAATATTAATTGTACACTGGGGCTTCATTTTAATGAGACATTTATTAAGAAAAATGTTATAATATGTATTAATCAAAATATTTATAACTACGACATGTTTCATGTTTCCCTATATTTTGCCAACATAGCTATACCGTGTCGAAAAAACCATGTTGGATTGTCAACGATCCGATCTTCGATCACTTTTCGCACATCATTGGCGTTTCGAAATCATGTGCCAGTCAATCTATGATTGAATCGATGATTATCAGATGGCACTATCTCTGATGAGTATGCTTGATGTTGTGGAACTTTTTTCAAATTTCAGCTACAACAGTGTATATTTCCCAACTTTTGGAACTTGCGACCGAGCATTGTCGAGCAAGAGGATGATATTGCGTCTTTTACTTGTTATTACTAGTCTATTTCGTGAAATATATCTGCAGTAACATTTTAGTTTAACACTACGTTAACTCTATATTCCTTTGCTGACTCTGACCCCTCTGAATAGCATATTTCTAGTGCCATGAATATTCCACTTTTATATCGATAGAGACCAAGCTAAGGCTTGTTGTTGACCCTTGGGATTGTAGTTGATCTACTTCATCGCCCGTTACAATAGGCCTCAGAAATATTCTAATTGTATTTTTTGTCAATTCATGTCGAAGGCATTTTCCTGATACAAACTTCAATGTTGAAAATGCAATATTGAACTTTCCCGGTTTATTGTCTGCATGTACTCATTAAACATCGAATATAATAGTTTTTTTTTGGTGTATTTTAAAGTTTTTTACTTTGATCCTTCACATTTTCATTAATAGGTATCAATGATCAAAATACATGCAAGTACCTAACAGAGATGGAGCCTTACCTTGCAACCTATATATTTCAGCGAGGAATTTGTTAGTGCGCAAACACTAGTTTATAAAGAGCTGAAGCAGCATGTCGGACTTGCAAACTTGCATCTCAGCATTTCAAGTCTCGGTAATTAATGTTCGAGTGATCATCAAACTTATTTCTAAAGAAATACGAGCAAACCAATTAGTTCATCCATCCCTCTAAGCTATAAGTCAGTTAGACACATTTAATTCCATGACACGTAAGCCCAGCTAAATATTTTTAATTAAAAAAGAATTTAGTTAATATATCGCTCACAGCTTGTTTCATTTAATTTCAACACCATGCTTATAAGATTTTCCTTAGAAGAATTAATGAACGAGATGATGTTGGAGGCTGAATTATAGATATCTCCGCAATGGAACCCCAGAGACCTGTTAGCTCCTTTAACTATAATTTGCCATATTTCAACTTAGATGCTTAATTTCGATCTTTATTGTAACATAAAAAATTATGAATTTATTACCAAATGTTATTAGCAATATGTTAATTAATTGTTTATTTCATCATAAGTAAAAGGGTGGATGACAATATATGTTTATGATAAAACTGTAGAATAACTTTAGAGAGTTAGAATTTATATCATAATAATATCAACTTTTGTGTATTTTAAAGGATATTGTTGAAAACTGTTTAGCATTATTGAAAAATACAGTTTAAAATACTTTGTCGATAAAATCCAGACAATATTAATTACTTTTATAGCAATTATTTATAATGTAATAAACGATGTAAATTATAATGAATATATAAAGTGGAATTATTTAATTAAAACAATTCTTATGCAGCAAAAAGCAACAATATTTTTACAAAAACTAGTTTACAACTTCATATTTAGGAGCATGTAAAAATCGTAAAAACCTACATCAAAACATTTCAATGGCCTTAGTTTGTCCAAATTTTATCATGTTTTTAATTCCTCACTTATGACTTATATCTAAGGGAAATAAAATAATACTTTAATAATTTTCATTTCTTATAATATTTAAACAAAAAAATAGAGGTAAAACCAAGATACTCTTCTGATTTGTTGGAAAGTACTCCCAAATTGACCAAAGATCAAAGATGGTTTACTAGTCAATTATAAAGCCTATTTTAACTTATTAGTTGCAAATATGGGATTGGATTAAAATATCATATTGACTAGTAATTCAAGGCTGCCAGAATAAAGTTCTTCCATTAATTACCAGTGTTTATATCTACTTTAACACCAAAGTACACATAGTTTGAAATCAAATAGATTTGTGAAGTTATCTAGTATTTTGCCTTAAGGCATAAAATAAAGTTACTTACTAAATACAATGTAGTACAACATCACAACATATATCAAACTGGTATAGTGTATAAACTTTACTATTAATAGTAGTACTTTACTCACTTAGTTTCAATAGTCTGATTTTATATTAACTTCGAAATTGCATGTTGATGTATTTAAGTTAAAATATGTCATTAAGTATTTAAAAAGCAAATAATATTAATTTACTTGAAAATATTAATTTATTTAACGGAAAGAAGAGATTGGTTGAATGGAGATACAAAGTGACTAGTTCAAGTAGGCTAATCTTTTGACAATTGTTCTCTTTCACTCTGTCGGTCAGCACCTGGTCCATCTGGTTGGCGGCAGAGGTTGCTTTTATCAGTGCGCCTCGTATCTGTACAGGTAAAAATACTCAATTTTTAAATTAATTAAGAATAGATAATTTTGTTCTATGACTTTTGATAGGCTTAACAAAAATATGGAATTCATTGCCAGACATTTTTATGACTGTTTATTATGCACCAGACACTAAATTTTATTTATAAAAAAGTCAAATTATTTCAGAATGGCTGTAATATTAGTATGGTATTATTTAAGTATCAAAACACTTAAAATTAAGGCAATAACTTTATTGTTAAATATTGAGGAGCACTCATTGAGTCGGAAAATAAAATAGGTATGTTGAAAGAGATCTGTTAGTAGGGGTGATGGCCGCCGAGAATGATTTCAATATTTAAAAAAATATCTATATATCGATTTCGATATTTTTGAAAAAATATCGATTTATCGATATATCGGAGAAAAAAGATATTGATATTTACAATTTTTGCATTATGTATGGATATTTTTAATAAACACTTCAATACTACTACAAACACTACAACTTAGTACCAAAAATTATACCAAATGTTTTTTATTTGAATTTGATTTTTTTTGAACAAATAGGGGAAAATATCGACTAACAAAAATATCGATATATCGGTAAACAAATATGGGCTAAACATATCGATATATATCGATCATAAGCCTATCAAAAATCATTATAAAATGTATCCATTTTTAGTTAATTTAAACATTGAATATTTTACCTGTACAGGTACGATGCACACTAGTAAATGCAATCCTTGACGGATGGGCCGGGTGCTGACCGAGAGAATGAAAGAGATATGTCAAAAGATTAGATTACCTGAAACTCTCTCTTGAGGGTAAACACAGACTAACACGTTCACCCATCTGATCACCAGTCGTTCACTATTTAGGTAATTACATATGTTAACATTTGTCCCACAAGCATCTTGGGTGTGTGTATTGTGCGTTGAGGCAAGTACAACAGAGCGATAGTAACAAATTGCCAGTTTGGTTGGCGCAGTGGTAAGGGCGACTGGACGGTCCACCTACTGTTGCGACAGTCGCGGGTTCGAATCGTGCTGGGGCATGTACGTGAATTTATGTTTGTGATTGTTTAATATTTGTGATTGTCCTAGGCAAGAGTACTAAATCCTTCAAGGAAAGTGATCCCAGTCACGTTAGTAACCAGGCTGGGTAAGACCGGATGTCTTCTGAGATGATTTCTAAGTTGGTAACTCGTCAGTCGATATACTTAATGCCGAGAACCGCGGTTAAGAGCGCACGTTAAACTGTAGGTCCGGTCCAGATAAACCTCTAGTTTGTAAAAGGAGACTTTAAAATATATTTTAAAAAAGTATCAAATCCATTCGTTTTAATGAATTTGTTAAGTTCTTGCTAAGCATACCAAATGTAAGATTTTTTTTCACCAATTAGTTATTCATATATAAAAAATTGATACATTTTAGCCATTATATATATTTAACGATTCTCAAAAATATTTGGTAGATTATTTGAATTAGTTTTGTTTCGTTTTCATCCTATTTATGTGGAAAGATTGAAATTTTCATCAGTCATGCCGATATTAAACCAAACTTTAAAATACATCCTCGCGTAACAAAAAGTACATTTTTGATAAATATGAACGAAATATTCAATTTTCGAACGAAGTTTCTAATGCAAATTTGCAATACAATCAAAAATATTGGATATAACAGAGGATAAAACTGAATATTTTGATATACAAATTAATAGACATTTTTGTATATAAGATATATAGATATCTTGGTATTAATCATTAATTTAACATTATAACTTAGAAGTTGATACTTTGCTGTAAAAAATAGCACTCATTATAAGTAATTTAGATCTTGTATCCTTATATTTTATCACTTATTATATTTCTATAAATCAGTAAAAATAAAAGAGAAACGTTTTTTTATATATCAATGACGCGTTTCTGTAGTTAAAAGATTATAAATAAAAAATTGATACATTGGTATTAAAAAGAACATTACAAGTTATTTACATGTTGTTTATTTTTAATTTAAAGCACAGTTTATGACTCTACAAATCAGTAAAAATAAAAGAAAAGTGTTTTTATATCTGTAATTGACTTATTTCAATAGGGATTGTTCTAAAAAATAACTAGATTATGTCGACTTATAAAGAACTGAAAATAAAATAGTTAATTAAAATATTGCGAATGCGATTGTGAGTTTTGTAACTAAGAAAAAAAATTACATTAAACTTAACAAATATTTAACATTTTCAAAAAGAATTTACTAATTGAGATAAAATTCATGTTATTTTACGACTTTTTAGTAGATTAAGAAAAGAAAAACAAAACCCAGATGACTTTGAAATTAACTTTATGAGGAACTGTAAAACAAGAAGCCCGTTTTTTTATTCTTAATTTAAGTTAACAATAAGATTTAATCTTTTTATCAGCTTTAGGTTTGCTTCTTTATATTATAAGGCATCGTATTTAATCGGACTGTTTAATCTGACTTTTGTTTCGAATTCCATCGAAACTTTCCACTTCTTTCATACCATCGTGCGGTTTAGTAAAAACAAACCTTTTGTGTTTGATGTTATTTATAGTAACCAAATATTTGGGTAGACATAGATTAAATATTAAACATTAATTACATTACACACAATAAATAAATTACAATTTTGTATTAAGGTATTTAATAATTTTATGGAGAGATAATGAAAGAATGGCTTTATAGTTATAGAAATATATAAGTTTTCAATATAAATTGTCTGAAATTCAATACACTTATTATAGCAATACTGCAATTGGCTCCAAGCACTGTAGTGGTTTTCCAGATGCTCTATAAATAAAAAAACCCGTCCATACTAGGAAGTATGATTTTTGCGAATTTTACAGTAACATTGTCACCAACTAGAGTTTATCTGGTCTGGACCTAATGGTTACTGCTCCAAACTATTGTTCTCTCTATTACTAATACTGATAGTGACTAATTTGAGACTAACTTCACAGGAGACATCCGGCCATAGAAAACGTGGTGACTGGCGTAATTAGGATGATTTCCTTGCAGTCTTACCTTAAGGACATTCAGAGGTATAACGTAACGATTTCAGCTAGACTTTCTTGCGAATTGATGAAACACTTTACACTACTTAATTTATTTGCCCTAATTACAATTTAAGTGAACCAAGGGAACCTTTCATATGGGTTTTTCTATCTAATTTTCTCGACATTAACTTCACGAATTATAGTGAATTAACGAATTTAATTGAAAGAGTGAAAAGGTGAAAGAGTTAAAGGGTAAAAGAGAGAAAGGGTGAAAGATTAAAATAAAGGATTAGGAACACCGCGGTTCGGACTATTTAAGGTGGCATGTATGTCACGCCTACTCCAAAATATACTGCATTTGCCAATCACCTTCTCTTCTAGCCAATGGTCAATAGAAAAGGTTTGTCCATATTCCAAATAAGCCAGAGACTAGATAATCACAAAACATGATCAAATACTGACTGAAAATATGCCGGAGAGACCAAAATACCGCAATAAAGCTATAAAAAATGCAGATATTATACGGCATTGGAAAATGACTATTAGGGTTTTTCAAACATAATTAACAATTTTACTCATTTATCTCTCCGACTATGCTATATCAGGATTTGAAGCCGCGATTATCGAAACAATAACAAACATGTAGAATTATGTTTTAACAGAAATCGATTTTCACGAACTAATGATTGAAAAACCAAGATAATTGAAACTTGAAACTATGTTTGCCTTAACTCTGCGATACTAGCAATAGATTATTAAATTATACCTAATTTGGACCGATTATTTGTCCTGTGTAGACTAGTTTTTTTAGCAGGATTATTATCACCAAATAGGTTTAAAATTAATATATTGAATTACATTCCCCAAAAAGTGAGGCTAGCACTTTTTGGGTAGTTTTCTGAACATTAACTTGTTTTGTACCCTGATTTACAGAAGTTTTTAGCTTTCGATTTGTTTCCAGAGCATAAATTATACAAACCAAATATAACCCATAATAGTAGAGGAGACTCATTATATTACTAATCAATAAATAATGAACTAAAAAATTAAAATGAAATTTTGGTTATAATATTATGAATAACAAAATATAACTGGCGCCATAAATAACAGTAGACTGTATAAGGGACTGATAAATAAAAATCAGTCAAGAAGGGCCATGTGTTACGAAATAGCATTAAGTTATCAAGGCTTTTTTTCCTCATATTTTATCATAGACTATCAGAAATAATGCTGTACTGTTACCTATTATAAGACTTATATTCAAAGAGGATAAACATATCCATCTTTCAAAAAACTCATTGCAATTTGACAATTCGATAATTGGGATGAAGGTACTCAAAGCTTTACAGCCATATATTATTAGAATTAGTAAAAAATCCATTGACTGGCGCGCTGAAGTTAATGTTAAATAAATTAGTCTACTGAGATTTGGGTAGAAGCTTGCAGTTCATGGTCAGTGTATGATCACCAAGGATTAGAGTATCTCAATAGCTCAACCGTAGACTATTGGCATTAATGGACACCGAGACTTATCAAACCATTCCATATATCGTAGGCGATGGAAAATTGAGTAAAACCAGTATGATTCAGAAAATTACGAAAGGCAAACTGACAGATGAAAGTACAGTCGATTCAAATCATTTAACTGAAACTGTAAGCTATTACGGCAACGACCACGTACATCCTTTTGGTCGTTTCTTCAGGAGGGAAGTATTATAAAAAGGGACTGATACTACTCCGTTGCTCACACTACTGTGAGATGTTGTAAGCAAAGTTTTTGCATTATAAGGGTTACTCTTATGCTAAAATAGAAGTCGTCACTTTTTTACAATAAAACTAAATAGTTTCCAAATAAAATAAAATTTTCATTTTAAGCTCTTCAAACTTTGTGACATATATATTTATAAATATATAATATGTTTATTGATATTAATCAATATATTATTTAAAATCTGTATATCTATAGAGAAACCCACACTATTATTATTTCGATATATTGAAACCGCCAGTTGCTGGATATGTCATATTTTACCAAAAGCATTTAATTTTGCAGTTTAACTGGGATTAAATTATTATTTTTTTATAAATATGCTTAGCATGATTTATGTTAAGCAAAGAGCATTTATTTTAACCATGCTACTACCCATCGGGAGCAGTGACCATGCTCTTAATATGTATTCGTCAAAACACCGCAAATATTTTCTGATGCAAAACTGTTGCAAAATAATTTACATTTTGTTGCAGTGGTTTTTGAAATCTGATATTGTTCCTACAATTTTTGGAATATAATATATAAAGCGCTTTGTTATTTACTAGGTAAGGGTACGTTAAAAAATCAAAATATTGATATTAGATGAAGACAAATGCGTCTTCCCGACAATACATTAGTATAAACTTAACGTCGAGGCAAAAAAAAACAAATATAGTAATATAATACCAAAGCGTATTCCTATGTAGAAATAAAATATATTTTGTATACATACTCTTTAAAATACTACTACATTCACCAGAATGTTTTTTATAAAAATAAAATGAAATTAAATAAAATGTGAACATGGTTCAAACAAAATTCATTCTACCCAAGGGCTACACATGAATTGATACATGTTAGTTATTGCATATTTTTAACGATCGTCTACAATATATAATATGTCCTAGAGCTCTTATTGAATGTTTTTTCTGTTACAATTCCAAAAATAGCCTTTAATTATAATATAAATTTAATGTTAAACTAGTTCATTATGACATATTGTTAAATTTCGAAAAAAATATCGAAAAAGATTTTATTTCGTTAAATTGAACAAAATAGTATTTTATGTATTTTGGTCATAGTAAACAATCCCAACAAGTCTTCCTTTTACCAACTAGGATTTATCTGGACTGGATCTACTGTTTAAGGTGGGCTCCGAACCACGGTTTGCGGTGTTAAGGCTACCAATTGGCCAGTGACTATCCCAGAGATCATCACAAAAATTGAAAATTTTTTCAAAAGCTCTTTTGGTGCCAGCTATATACTTTTAAGAGAGACTTAGATAAGTCGGAACAAATAACAGCGTACAGGCAAAGACTAACCAACATCTCTCAATAATTGCCTAACTGCTGAAAGCGTGTATTATCATACTAGAAGACCCCTTTTCAAGCGATAAATTCTGCCAACTGTTTTCAACCTTCTTCTTCTTAAAATGTTTTAGTCGTTTGAGCAAAAAAAGTTAGAAAGTTTGATCACGTTCTAGCAGCTCATGATAAACAATTCCTTTCTAATCCAATCAAATGCTTAACATCCTAATACCTTCTTTGGCGTTGATACAAGCATTTGTGAAGCTTTTCCGGACTTGAACCACGATATTTCTCATCTCGCACATGATTGTCGTAAACATCCACTTTTGATCTTTCATTATCAGATTTTTTATTATTAATCCTATATGGAATCAAGATATAAATCTCAAAGGTATCTAGTTTTTTAAGAGATTTTTTTCAATTTTCATTTTTAAATTGCCTTAAATTTTGACTGAGTAAAATACAGATATTTATTTAGAATATTCAATGAATTGTTGCATTTAAAAAGTTGTAAATATAAATAAAGATATGCAATTTTAAATCCATCCATTAGGAATTAAGAATAATCGTAATTACTGCTTTCCTAATTTTATCATAACTATATCCCTTAAACTATTCTTAGCTGTTATAAATTATGTGTAAATAAAAAAGCAAATATTGTACAAAAAGTGTATCTATTAATGCAAATTAATTGTTATCTGAATTGTTATTGAAAATTAGCCTCTATTATTAAAATAATTAATTATCAAAATTAATATTTTATATTTAATACAAATCAATATATTATATTAAGTGGGTTTAATATTTGTTAGGTCATACCATCGCAACAATATCATTAATCTAATAAATTAATGGTTATTATGTTAAAATTGTTACGTGCTTCATTCACTGTTTTGTCAGAATATTCATCGTCATAGATTAAAATGTAAAATCCTAGCATCTCTATTATCGATTAAATATATTACTTGATTTAATAACAGACATGATAAAGCGGGCTGCACTGCTGCATCATAAAGGCAGTTTATTAAATTTTATATATACAAACAATACTTTCATATTGTATTATGTATTGTTATTTTTTTGTATAAACTATTAATAATATATCTATATCATATATCATGGATAGACTCTAACTTACATATTTTCAACGACCTATTTTTATGACTACAAGAATTTATTTTGCTTTAAATATATTGCCAATATAAGATGCCATTAAATAAGTAATGTAAAAAAAAATTGTTAGGCTTAGTGCCAACCAATTTTGTGTTGCAAATGACTAATTCAATGAACATTAAGATTTTCTTATAATAGTTATTACATCCATGGCGATGTACTATTATTAACAGGTCTATTGAAAAGTCCCCGGCCTATAATAGTAAGACACATTTTTTTGGCAAAATGCGCATCCCAAAATACAGACGCCATAACCTTGCCAGCAGACTGTTGTGTTTTCCCACCTTTTGGAGCGTGTTAATCGTGCGCAGTGCACTTGGATGACTGTCGATTGGAATTTGGAGTGAAATTATGAAGCCATGTTTCATCAGTTATCACATACCGATGCAAAAACTCAGGTTTATTACGCTTGATCATCTTCAAACACTGCTCCAAATCATCAACTCGTCGTTCTTTTTGGTCAAAAGTGAGCTCGAGCGACACCCACTTTGCACAGAGCTTTCTACTACCCAAATATTCGTGAATGATATGATTTACAAATTCAGTTGATTTCTTTAGAGTGTCTGCTATTTCATTCAATTTCAATTTACGGCCTTTCAAAATTATTTGGTGGATTTTTTAAATGTTTTCGTCGGTAACAACCTCTTTTGGGCATCCACTGCGTTCTCCGTCTTCGATGCTCCTTTCACCATGTCTAAACTTAGCATACCAATCCTTGATGGCTGAATTTCCTGGGACAGTGTCTGGAAACTCGCCTTCAAGCCAAGTTTTTGCTTCAATTGTATTTTTTCCCTTCAGATAGGAATATTTTATCAACACGCAAAATTCCTTTTTATTCTTTTTTTTTACAATAACAAATCGAATTCGATATTATTTTTAAGATAATAACTGAAAGCGTGAATATATTGAACACAGAAAATCACAAATTTCCATTCCTAGATATATTCTCCAACGTGTTCGATATAACCTTATTAACAAAAAACATCTAAATTATTTTTGCACCAAATATATGTTAATGTAATAAATGTGCTTTTGTTAAGTGTAGGAATAACGCGATTACGTTTAGTTTTATAATAAATGTTATGTAATAATATAAATATAGCGACTGTATTTTAATTGGGGTAGTGCAACAGACTATGGCTGCTTATCTCTTATTAATATAATTAAAATAATTTTAATTAACCTTTGGAAATATAATATTGATTGGCTTCCGCAATTATGCTTATTGGAATATATGCTTTATTATAAGGTTTATTATAATGTAATTAAACTTTCTTGATTAAATTAAAACATTGCATTGTCTTTGTTTAGTACCCATATCAGTGTTCCTTGAAGAAGTGATATGATTACTCGGGAGACTCTTTTGGTATTATTTTCTATTGTTTAACTTTCCATAATATATTAATATGGTATTTTATTGCTCATTTGGAGGATAATTTTATTTATTTTATCAATATCTTCATATTTATCTGTATCCATTTCTAGGATAGGAACGAAACGACCATTCATTCTCTGAGGAATTTGTTTCAGCGTGATGATAAATTAAGGAATTCAGGATAAAATAATTTTTGCATGGTGTTTTGTGGTCTGAACAGAAAACATATGGAACCTTGAGATAGTTCTGGGTCTTTTCAAAATGATGATTTACGGGATTATACCAAAATAATACAAAGCTGAGTTAGTTAGTTCAATGAAATTCGTGGCACATCTGTCTATGAGATACTAACTTTCCTGCAAATAATTAAAAACATGTAAATGCTTTTAAACATGGCTATATATCTATAACGTATAAACTAAATAATTGTTATAATCATTGTTCACGTTATTTATTATTAAAACTACCGATTAAGTTTTAAATGATTACTAAATCAATGTGCGAAGAATAATTCTTAACATTTTTCATAGAAAAATATTAACAGGATAACAGGAATATTTGCTTTGTGTGAAAAATTCTCTTGAATCAAGGCAATGCCATGGACGTATGTATAAAAACATGAAATTTAAAGTTACAATAACCGGATCTAGGCCTTAGTAATTTTTTTAGTTTCAAATTAAAAACAATTCTCAGAACAAAATAGTTAAATTTGAACGAAGATATAATCATCCAAAAAATTACATAATTATGATATTCTGAAAATTCTTTTTAGATAACTTACTCAGAAAAATAGAACTATTTTTGAAAAAATATATATAGTTGAAAACGTATACCATATTTAAAACATTGAGCACGAACAAACGATAAATAAGTTGAGATAAAAGTTTCATTTGAAAACTCAAATGATTATATTTAATGGCTATTGAAACTCTGCCCACTCGAATGAAATATGTGTACGAAGATTCCGTTTTATACATAAAAATGAATGGAAATAATAAAATAATACAAAAATGGTTATTTAAATCTACGAAAGCTCTTTTGAAGGTGCTCTGGGACACTCGAAGCACACAATAAAATGCCTCGTCGGAAAAAAATCAGAATTCGTATAATGTAAAAAACGGTATACTATTGTTGAACGGTTTGAAAAGGATGTCCTACGGAGTTATTGACAATAGAGGCGAAACAACATAAAATTTATGTTTAAGGAAAAACACACCGGCTTCCTTTTTTGTCATTCTCCGGATGCCAGATTTTTATTTAGACAATATTTCAATATCGAAGGCATCGGTTTTAATAATTCCCTTGGAGTGGGGATAACTGATGTCCGTGTATTTTATTATCCTGTTCAAAAATGTAGAAGGAGCAATATTTTACGTAACCATATAGCTATTATTTAGCAATAATGAGACTATTATTAAAATATAACTGTTTTAAAATTTTGAAAAGTGTCTTCCTCTAATTCATCAACTTTCTATTTCATCAGGTTAAGCAAGGGTTACAGCGTAATTAGAACACTATTGCCTCTCGTGTGTCAGGAAAAACTACCAGTGTCAATTAAAATCCTCGTGCATTCCGTTTTTCTATATTGCTTGAACATATGGTCTAGTATCTACAAACCCACCAAGATCAAAAATGCATGCGTTCAAAAATTATATAGTGACTCGCATTTCTACGTGGTATGTCAGACGAAAACAAATACTTCAAGAAACAGCAGCACATTAATCTACCAGTTCACAAACATAATCACCAAAAATTCCATAAAACAACTTCCATCATTAATAAATTTAATTCGACAAATTCCCGCTCTGCTACCGTAATGTCATGTAGTACAATTTATAACAGTATACCGATGAGATATCTAGAAAGGTCTTCATACCTTTCCCGGCTTATCTTTTTAAGAAATTAATAAACACCCTTAACCTATACTCTTGTTTCCTTAAAACAATCTAATAGAAAATTTCTTTTATTATATACAACTTCAAGTTACCAAATAATTAAAAATCACTTACACTACAATATAACCAAGACATGATATCTTAGTTGGATTATTTTAAAGGTTAGGCAATTTTTGACGTTAAGAATGATATTATTTCATTTTTTTATTAGGGGTTGTTTTATAGCTCGTTAGTATCTCTGACACGTTTATATTTTATTAAGTGGAATTAGACTATTTACTTACTCCAGGATATTCATTCCCAACATCAACCCAAAACTTATTCATTCACAGAGGGTGTGACAAGATGAGGTAATATTATAACCAAGTGTTCATTATCCAATCCTCCGTAAATAACAATAGCCACAATTAAATATTTTGCAAACCTCTAGGATAATGAATTGGTGCATTTGCCATAACATGGAGTATGTCATCTATTTCAAAAGTTTATTATCTTGTCATGTTTGATAAAGTATACATAGAATATTTTAAATAAAAAACATTGTGTGTGGTTGGTAGGGTGCAATTTTAGCTTGTTGCTCCTTTTCACAATGAAAAAAATGCTTTAGTGAATTTTATGAGGAGCTCTTAAAAGAAAAAAATATGAAAAATAACTTAATAATGATCATGCACGAATCTCTCGTAATTGCTCAAGTTGGAGTTCTAAAGGACAACAATATTCTGTTGGAGTAAGTGCATGTAAGAGTAATAAGCTCAATCAGCAAACTGCGGGAGATTTCGATTTTCGAAGATGGGATATGCAGAAAGGAGGAAATGTTACAATCAATATTATAATTCCTTGTTAAAGAAGTGTCAAAAATATAATAGTATGAGTAACTGATGATGATAAATGCTTAAGACTACATCGACAAAAACTTGTATCTAAGGCAACATATCAAAAATTGGTTACTAGTTACAAATCAGAAAAAAGAACATTTTTTAAAAGTCTATAATTGTTTCCTAAATTAACTTGATATTGAAAATTTAAAATAAGTTTTAATCATTGAAGAATCTAATTCATAAATAATTTGAAATACTGAAATGTGGTGCTTTAATACTATTTTTAATCACGAACGAATTTCCCCACGAAATTACATAAAATGTATCACTTTTTACATGGAATGCAATTTTCCAATTTCCAATTTCAAATGGAATCAAATAGATAATATCCCAAGTTAAAACATTCTTTTGATGTCGTACAATTAGAAAAAAGCGAAACACTTCAATAATAATAATCTACACATAATTTTAGAGTAGCGCTTTGAATGCCTAATACAAAAATTCCTGAAATGGTGTCTCGGGAATTTAATAAATTGTTATCGACCCCTAATGCGTTAATTGGTACTGCTAACAATTTATAGTAAATACAATGTATTACATGTTAAATTAATGGCTAATTAAAATATTTAACATTCATCAAAATTAATATATTATTTTATGCTAAATGTATTACTTAATTTAACACTGATGACGTTCATCATTATCAAAAATTAATGAAAGCAGTAAAGGTACCAACTCCATAAGGTGAATAAAATGTAATAACCATAAATTATATTTTTAGAAGGTAACTTACATTTTAAAAATATTATAGACACTCTTGGTGAAGTAGGTAAGTTTTAAGACTCGCTGCTAAAGATTGCGATTTCTAATACCGTTTTAATGGTTGCTTAGTTGTTTAGACAAGAGTGTGAAATTTGATATGGAATAATCCTTTGAGTTACCCCAGTAACCGACGTGGCTAAAATCAATATATAACATACCTACATTTTATCGGTAATAAAGTTACGCTGTGATTGTATTTTATACAATGATTTAGTTATGAGAAAACTCTACACAACAACTGGTACCGGATTGGCTCAAAAGTTGATTTAGCTCACAGATAGGTGACATCATGAAACAACATTACACGGCTTGAAATAAAATATTAATCAGCTCAGAGGCTAAAGGAGCTGAACAATTTATACTATTCAACATTATTTATCAAGAAGAAAGACCAAAGTGTTGACAACTGACGGGAAATCTCAATGGGACCCAGTTAGAGCAAGTGCAAAAATTCAAGTATTTGGAAGCATTAACACAAAAATCTGCCGCTGAAATCACCGGTCAAGCTTGACAAGCTTTCGCTTCTCTAAGATGGTGCGTATGCAAGAACAAAGCATTTTTAAAACGATACAATATATCATAAAATATCATCAATCATAAATAATAGTTTAATTCGATCAATTCCCGCTCTGCCACATTAATATCATGTATGTATGATTGGAAATTAAGAAAAGTCTTCATATCTTTCCCGAGTTATCTTTTTCAGATATTAATAAACACCCTTGACCTATATTTTGGTTCCCTAAAAACAATCTAATAGGTAAATTGCTCATTGTAAGATCATACAAGGTTTACAAAAAAAATCCTTTTTTTATATGCAAACTCGAATTACCAAATAATCAAATACACTACAATATAACTAAAAAAAGACATCTTAATTGGATTATTTTAAAAGTTAGGCATTTTGTGACGTGAAGAATTAAATTATTTAACTATTTTATTAAGGGTCGTCTTATAGTTCGTTAGTATGTTTGACACGCTAATAATAATATTACATTGTTTTGTATTTTACTAAGTGGAATTAGCCTATTTACTTACTTCAGGATATTCATTCAACATCACCTTAAAACTTATGCATTGAAGGTGTGGCAACATGAGATAATTTTATAAGCTAGTGTTCATCATCCAATAGTTCGAGAACAGCAACAGTCAGAATTAAATATTTTTTAAACTCAGAGGCTAATAGAGCTAAAAACTTTATACTACACAACATTATTTATACAAAAAAAGACAAAGTGTTGACAACTGACGGGAAATCTCTACAGGATCCAGATAGAGCAAATGCAAAAATTAGAGCATTTGAAAGCAGTAACACAAGGCTCTGCCTCTGAAGTTATTGGTCAAGCTGCACAAGCTGGTGCATATAGATGAACACGGAATTTTTATAAACTATGGATTTTCAAAACGATATGTTTTCTAACCATTTTTGTGACATTTCTGATTTGTTTTAAATACCAAAAATAAGAAATTAGTTATAGTTTTGCTTCAATATAACAAAAAATAATGAATAAAGAAGGCTTCCACCAAATTTCAAGTAAATCGATCTTGTAGAACTTAATATGTCATATCAAAAATCTTTAAAAAGTAGCATCCGCCCGTCCGTTCGAGATAAACACGTTTAAATCTTTGTTTTTAAATGCGGTGGTTTAAATGTTGCGTCACTAAAACAGCTGTATTCGAAAATATTAAAAATTAAGAAAAGGCCTTTTACTTTTGAAGGGTTAAGCTTTGAAAATATGAGTAAAAAAGAATTTTTTCAAATTTCTAAACTAGCATGTCCACAACATACTGTTTTCTTTATTGGAAAATCCAATGAATCCCATTATGTATGAAATTTAACATCATTAAGTTATTTTCCGCAGCTTCTTATGATTGCATAAATCTAATTCGATTTAAATTGCAATGACTCTACGACGCACAGATACGATTTTATTATTAAGATGTATTACTGGATTTGGGCGATGGCCTGGGTTATGTTTATTTTATTGAAAATGATCGATTGTGTCTCATTGGAATTGATCTAGGAGTACAGAAGGCCTCACAAAAGTAATGAGGTCAATTGATATGTGGTCAATTTTACGAAAGACAATTATAGTATTTAATCGTTCATGCAATTTGTTAACCGTTCTTCTACTAGAAACTTATGTTATCCACGTCCGTATATATTATCCGTAATTATATACACCTCACGTCAAGTACATATTATGCTTTTCCACATTGGAAGATATCAATAAAATCAATAAAAGAATCAATAAAATAACATGTGAAGTGGTATTTAAGGTGTAGCTGCTGATGTGAAAAATTGTTCACTTGCTCATTTGGCAAAATGTGTGCATATGGGGTAATTTAAAACACATATACTAATTGAAGCTGAGAAAGCATTATAAATATATACTTGTTACATTATTAGTAGTCGTTACCGACTTTACTTACAATTTGTCTTTGCAATAGTTTATATATATTGACAATACTGTTTTTTTCTATTAGATAACCTCATTAATTTACCCTACATTAAATCTATTGATTTGAATTTTTTGAGTGTCCTATTCTGCTATTATTCAAGAAGTTGCAGTACTTTGATGGTAACATGAAAATGGAGTCCTCCTCATGTCTTCTTACGACTCGCTTGATTTCCTGACAGTCGGTATCTTAAGGTCTCGGTGTAAGTAGTCACTCCTATAGTATCTGGGTGCACTTATATATATAATTCTTCTTAGAACATTTATTTTTGGAAAATATATATTATATTTATACTGCTTTTCGCAGAACATTCCAATTTCAACTACAGTTCATTCCTTCTCTTTTTAATACATATCTTCCAGTAAAATTTTGCAACAAACGTAATTTCAAGATATCTAGTTGTTGTTGTCATATGGAATAGTACTGTTATTTATTCTTATCACTATAGGTGAGCTGCACATGCGCACACACACAGTTTTACTGTAGTTAATTTTGTAGCGACCACTACGACCCTTTAGGCCACCACGCATTTACCTACAGTAAGTTCAACGGCTGGTAACGCCGATGGATTGGTACCATACGGTTCCCAGCTCTAAAAGACCACCACAACGACGCCTGGCTCTCTTTTCTTTTCTCTACCCCCTTGTAACAGTACCACTTCTCCAGCGCTACCGTACTTCTTTCACCTTAACGTAATATCCTGTCCATTCTCACGTCGACCACATGTATCATTCAGGGTTAAAATAAACAAGTTATATTCAACCAGTGTTTTTAGTTCTCGTGCCAAAAATAGTAGTGAGTGTTCGGACAAACAATCGCATCGACAGCCACACATTTCGACCGACCGACCAGACGAACATTCCTATAATTTTTATTTTCAGGTTATGTTCACACAGCGAATATAGTCACCGTAATATTCGTGTAAAGTAGGTGATGAAGATAGATATCCTTGTTACTTTAACCTTGGTCTTTATTTAGCGTCTTTTGTTGTAGAGTAGGCTTCCTTTTATTTTAGTATTCAACATTCTGTTAGTGATCCAAGATTGTAGTAGTTCTGTATATTTCTTCGAGAAAATTTTCTGTGAGAAGCTGAGAATATTTTTTCATATCCAAAATATTGTTAACTAAACTTATATTAGGTTAGATACTAAATATTCAATAAAACATGTTTTATTCTTCCCCTGTATTTTTGCTTCATTGTCCGTGTAGATCTAACATAGATATTGTTATATTAATAGAGCATCATTTTGCAACTAAATTAAGCTATCCTAATATAATATATACGTATTATAGACATGACACCTTGAAGTCATTAGCTGAATGTCAAACAATACGATTTAATTGCCTGAATAGTTCTATAATGGGTTTCAGTGACAACGATCTCCCATTCAGAAATCGAAACTGGCCACTTTATCAACGCGAAATGGTTTAGTTCAGCTCTGACAGACAAATCTTACAAAATTAACGGTTTGTTCGTCAGATAATGATGGATACAAATATACATCATTCAGTGTGAAATATCTGGCATGCGTGTCAATAAATTGCGACATCACAATTACGCATCAGTAAACGACATATATTTTACACGGACAGGTTATTTTTTTGAATTCCGTGATAAAAAAATTTATTAATCTAAACATTTTTTGTTTTAAAATGAAATTGTAAAATATTAACACAACACCTCATGTTTTGGGTTTTTCGTGTTTTTGAAAGTGAATTTACACACATAAGCCGTTTTGATCAATAATATTTTTCTACTTATCTGCCAAAACTATAATACCGTCATTAATAGGTCAATTGAAAAGTCCCCGGCCTAACACATAGATGGCACTACTAGAATAAAATCCATATGTTTTTAGTTAGCCTTAACCCTCAAAAGATGCGTGTATAAATTTGAAAGCTGTCGGATCATTAGTTTGTGAATTATAACATTTTGAGCAACGTTTGTTATTGTGAAAAAAATGGACAAAAATAAAAATTGAATCGCGTGTTGATAAAATATTGCTTTTGGAAGGCAAACAATACAGTTGAAGCAAAAACTTGGCTTGGTTCCGAGTTTCTGGACACTGCCCCAGGAAAATCAACCATCAAGGATTGATACGTAACGCATGCTTTAGACGTGGTGAAAACATTAAAAACCCCACAAAATGATATGTATGACCGTAAATTGAAATTGAAAGAAATAGCAGACATCTCGGAATATCAACTGAATGTGTACATCATATCATTCACGAGCAGTATTTGAAGATGATCAAGTATAATAATCCCGAGTTTTTGCGTGGATATGTGACAATGGATGAAACATAACTCCAGCATTTCACACCGAAGTCCAATCGACAGTCTGCAGACACTGCGCACTATAAACCCGCTCCAAAGCATGGGAAAACGCAACAGTCAGCTGGCAAGGTTATGGCGTCTGTGTTTCGGGATGCGCATGGAATAATTTTCATTGACTACCTTGATAGAGGAAGTACCAACAACAACGACTATTAAATTGCGTTATTAGAACGTTTGAAGGACGAAATCGCCGAAAAACGGCAGAAATTGCTGCTTCACCAAGATGCACCCTGTCACCAGTCGGTGAAAACGATGGCAAAAATTCATGAATTGGGCTTCGAATTGCTTTCTCATCCACCATATTCTCCAGATCTGCTCCGCAGCGACTATTTCCTGATCTCAGATCTCAAAAGAATACTCGCTGGGAAATATTTTTCGAAAAAATGGTACCGAAAAGTTAGGGGGTCGCTATAATCAGTGTATCACACTTGAAGGGAATTATGTTGATTAAAAAAAAATAAAAAAATTTTGCCAAAAAATTTTGTTGTACTATGGTAGGCAGGGAACTTTTCAATTGACCTGTTATAAAACTTCTGCAATGTCTTTAAATTAAAGCCTAAAGCTTTGAAACATTTTTCTCTTTTTCAGATGCGATCGTTATTGCTTTAAATCAATATGAAATATGTCCGAATGTTTTGAATAATATTCGCTAGTGATCGCTTTCCATATAATCGATATGAATCCTGCATTCATTTCAATTTGTAGCTGACCAACATAAATAACTTGGTCCTCTTTGTTACATGTTAAGCTGGAGAAACTCATTGTTTTAACTGTTCGAATAATATAACTTTATATGAGTTATTAAAAATATTAATCGCTTGCTTCTATCGCATTAATACTTTACAGTAAGGAGTCGAAATAATAGTTTAACTCAAACTCAGATGTTTCAATTATTTACAATTACACCACACATATCACAACACAGTATCATCTTGCTTGGCATTAGAGCCTTTATAACCATTTTTAACCCTTCTTCAGGGTTCAAAATTTCCAGAACAAAAATAAGTGAGCTAAATTTGACACTGGCATTCACACAATTTAGGATAAACTTGCCCCGCATTTTTACCATTTCGGTAGCGTGAAAGTAAAACTAACCAAAGACGACTTTCTGGATAATCTATTTTTAAAACGCAATAAATTTTGGCTAAGTAAACAAATGCAACTATATTCATATCTGAAATATTCTATAGACTTTTAATCAGGCGCACCATACTATGACTTTATTGAACAATTATTATATCTTAGTGTGACTTAATATTCGATAGGGCCCTAATATTAGCCTAAATTATTCTTTCACCAATATTATATCTATTTTTAAATATCTGCAACACTATAGAATGAATAAGCTTGAAATATAAACTAAGTTCATCTTGTTCATAGATAATCATTTCTATTATTATAAATAATTTATCAACATTTTACATCTACCAGATTTTATACAACTAAATATTATGGGCTATTAATATCAAATACAAATTATTAATTAATAATTTATTGGGTGCGGTATTTAACTATAAAATATATTGGATGAAGGGAATTATTAGTATTTAATATATTTTTAAATATATATTCAATCTGAAATTAATATGTCAACCGAGTTTAATTATTTGTTTAAAATGATCCAGCTGCATTCCAACAAACAAAAATTCGTGGGAGAAAAAATTCGTTTGGGATGGAGTAATTGCTAGAAATCTGACGGAGCTAAGTCAAGTGACCAAAGCTAGCACATTAAAACTCAATAAGAATTGTTATCCGTTATAAAAATCGAAAGAAGTATTTAAAACTTCTGTTTGCCAAATTTGTGGGTCTTTTTTAAAATTAAAGACAGACAGTTGGGCGTTAGACATTAGACGTGTAGTTCTGTTATGGTAATTATTGCAAGTTGGGTATACTTTGAATTTTAATCTAATAATTTTCTCGCTTTCTTTTTATATTGCATCTTTAAATCAGCTAAAATGATTAAAAGTAGATCTACACAACACCATAATACTCAGGCTCTATAATTGAACTGAATTAATAAAATGCACGTTTATGACTATCTTAATTTCAAAATTTGTGTGAGTGTATAATATTTTTTATTATTGCTTTTTCAGTGCAAATAAGGTTTATATTTATGAAACTACTGTCTACATTATAAGCTCCAATTCCGCACAATTCTAAAGCACGTTGGGTGTCATTCATACGAATTGCAAATTATTTATGAAGGTATAGTAAAATCGTTAGTATATTCTGTACTGCAATGTACGGTTTTTTCACCATTCTTCCAAATTAATTTTTTCCTCAACAAAAAATATTCCCTAATTTACTTTATTTTTTTCATATTATCTCAAAATGTCTATAAATTTGTTTGTAAATGATACGATTTGGAATAAAGGACTTGCCTATATTATTTAATTACATTTATACATTTATAGCGAGTTTCGGCTATCCAACATGTTAGCGAATTCCTGACTGTTTTGACAAAATCTATTTACGAAATATGCATCGACAATGGCTTTTTCCAGTTAAATGTTTGAGTTATTCATTTCAATAGAATTTCTCTATTATATTTGTAAAACTGACGTATTGAGTAATTTATTGATGTTTTTCAGCTTTTCTGGATTACCTTTCATTTTATTAGGAATCGATTTAAAAAACTGTATTAAGATAAAAGTAGATTTATTGCAGCGAAATAAAATAGCCCGCTCAGCAAATATTTAATTCATGCAGTAAATTACAGTGAAAAATAATTAAGAAAGTCACAGCATGGTGTCAAAGTTTCTAGCCAGTCGGTAATGGGTTTCTAAAGTTAACTGATTTCATATTGGGGTACAAATTAAAATCCGCCACTAACTGAAACACTTATAAGGACTAAGATGGTGCCAACGAAAAACAGCGACTACAAATGACGAACAGCAATTTGATACGTCAAAGAAAAACACTTGTTCACAATTTCTTATCATTAGATTTGCGAATTAAATACAATATAAATGAGTAAAAATAACTAGTTTGAATCCAATGAGCGCTATTGTGACAAATGTTGTTTTTTGCCTTTAATAACAGAGGCATGGAGTGATGAGTATGTTAGTAAAAGAACGTGCTAAGAATAGTTTCAAGAGGACCTGTCATTTGTAGATTCTTGACAAACTCGGTACTGTCGCTTGGCTACTTATTGTAGGTTACTCAACTATTTTCCTTCGATTTTGAGTCCTAGGAATGGTTATAAAGACATTGATCAAAGTATGAATTAAAGCATAAAGATGTTAATCGATGTTTTGGACATGTTTCTAACTACTCCACCGGCAAAAAAAGAGCGTATTTCTGCATCACATACTTACTGGGAAGGAAAGTTGTATTCCATGCCACAAGCGTAACTGTTACTTGAGCATCTATGAAGAAGTTAAAAATATACGGTACGACGAAATAATCTCGGTATGCGACAATGATATGGCTCAAGAGGTTAATACCTTAACACTCTAAAAGGGGACATCGATGGATGTTAAGATTTCAGATTATCATCTACTCCGATTAATGGTACAAAATCCTGACTGAAAAGCACTCTTGTTCTTTTGAGGATATAAAAAATTCGAACGCTTCCTGGATCACCTGGGTCATCAAGACAAATTTTATAGATGTTTTGGATAATAATGGACAGACATTTCTCAGAACAAATATGTATTAGTTTTTGTTCAATAAAGCTTTAAAATTTTATTAATAACGGCTGTTGTGAATTCTAACTGATAATAGAAAAACGTTTTTAATTTGATAAAGATTCACATTTCAACACTAAAATTATGATGTATTTCAAACTATTTACGACTAACTATCCGAATTCAAACATGAATTACTTAACATTGAATTTACTAAAAATCAAACCATTCAAGTCAATCTTTCTATCCTAAAATTGGTGATGTTTAACACCAGATAGCGCCCCCAATAAAAAACCCCGGCAAGAAAATTTTATGGAAATAAAAAGCATCAACGTCACTGAACGATCCAAATTTAAAAGAAAAATGTACCTAGTTGACCTTAAACGGGTATTATATGTATAAACCGTGAAAATTTCGATTAGTTATTCGACGTGCGTCGTCAGCTTCGTTTCCATTACCGAGCTAAACGTCAAAGCATAATAAATAGTCTTACCGGTTTCTTGTTTATATAAAAAGTTAATGTCGGTTTCGGGTCTCCAAAATCAGACGTACACGTGGCAGATAATGTGTCTCCCAAGGTGTATGATCCACTCAGTCCCTCCATGATCGGGGCTTTCTCAGGAAGCGCTGCAAAACGAAGGAAAAAAGTTAATTTACTTGGACACAATTGAATTTTGCCGATAGGCTATCAGACCAGGGACCTCGCAATTTATCTTATAAAAGTAGGCACTGAGTAGAACTGACAAAAAATATAAAGTTAAACTTTTTATTTATTGAATATTTTTATATTTAAACTATATTATTTAAACTATAATTAGGTAAAAATATATTATACTTTATTATGGTAGTTGCTGAAAAAATCTTATTAGTTTATTAGGATGTTTTTAATATTATATAATTGTTTTATTAATTATTATTATATAAAAGTCGTAACGTCTTTGTTTTAAAAACGTCTCAATTTGTTGAAACATATTAACAATTTTTATTTTAGGTATAGTAGAAATTAGTATCGTATCAATTGATTTATTCTATTGTTTTTCCTCTCCAAATAACTTATAAAAATCATGATAATAAATATAATCTGAAGTAGAAATATATAGATGTTCGTTTATAACATAGCTGTTAAGTTGTTAAGGAGAGAACACAATGTTGCCAATGAAACACAATTTATTTTCTCTCTTCTTTGCGTAAATTAATGCACAAAGACGAGTTTGTTTATTTCATTGTATAATATACAAATCATATAAAATTTTTTTTTTTTTTTTTTTTTTTTTTTTTTATAATTATATACATTGTTACTAGTCGTTGCCGACTAACCTACAATTTGTCCTTATAATAGCTTAAATCTAGGTATATATCTAATAGGACTCATCAGTCCTACATAGTCTCTAACATAATAATAATTGTTTTAACACTTTGAGTTTTTTCTAATGCACCTCACTGCACTACACTACAACACACTACACAAGTTCAAATGGTTTGGTCCTTTTGAGTCTGCGTCCGGTTTTGGTGTTGTCCAAGAGTTGTAATACTTCGAAATTAACATGAGAGTGAAGTCTCTCCTCATGTCTCTTTGCAATTCTTTTAATTTCTTGATTGACAGTCGGTATCTGAAGATCTCGATGTAAATAAATGGTCCGGTAATATCTGGGTGCACCTACGATGCTTCTTAGGACTTTGTTCTGGAAAACTTGTATTAGATTTATGTTGCTTTTTGCGGAACATCCCCATAATTGTATTCCGTATGTCCATATAGGTTTTAATATTTGTTTATATAGAAGTAATTTATTATGTATAGTTAATTGAGATTTTCTTCCAATTAGCCAGTACATTTTTCTATATTTTAACTCAAGATCTTTTCTTTTCTTTTTGACATGTTCCTTCCACCGTAGTTTTGCATCAAGTGTCATTCCGAGATACTTAGCATTATTGCTGTATGGTATGACAGTGTGGTTTATGGTCAATGGTGTAAGCGCGGCCTGTTTATAGGTGAATTGAACATGCACAGATTTGTTTTGGTTAATTTGTATTTTCCAGATTTGGGTCCATTTATTTATAGCGTCAGTAGCCTGTTGTAGGTTTCTGGTTGCATCTTCGCTATTGTTTCCGACAGCAAGAATAGCAGTATCATCAGCAAATGTAGCCATTGTAATGTTTTCGATTTGTGGTATATCACATGTATAAAGTAGGTACAGAATTGGCCCCAGTACACTTCCTTGTGGTACACCTGCTTTAGCTTCTTTTATTGTAGAGTAAGCTTCCTCTTGTTTCACTCTAAACATTCTGGCTGTGATGTAGGATTTTAATAGTTCGGTGTGTTGCTTCGGTAATATTTTCTGTAGCTTATGGACGAGGCCTTTGTGCCATACCTTGTCGAAAGCTTGTGCTACATCTAAGAATACAGCTGAGCATACTTTATTATCTTCATAGGCTTTTTCAATAACATCTGTTATTCTATGCACTTGATCAATCGTTGAATGTTTGGTAATAAACCCAAACTGGTGTGTTGGTATTAGGTTTTTTCTCTCTATAATTGGTTTTAATCTTTTCAAGAGGAGCTTTTCAAATACCTTAGCTATCATCGGTAACAGTGAGATAGGTCGATAAGCTTTTATATCATTTGGTGATTTTCCAGGTTTTGGAACCATTATTATTTCAGCCATTTTCCAAACGTCTGGGACATATTTCAGTCGAAATGCTGCATTGATTAAGTTAGTGAGCTTTATAATACCCTTTCTTGGCAGATTGTGCAGCAATTGCCCTGTTATTAAATCATAGCCTGGTGATTTATTTGGCTTGATGTTTGTTTTAATAACGTTGGTGACTTCTTTCGGAGTTGTTAATTGAATTGTCGAATTTTCGCCGTCTATGTCCGGTAAAGTATGTTCAATTTCACTTTCGTTTGGTTTGAAAGTTTTCTCTAAATGGTCAGCGAATGCTTCTGCTTTCTCCAGGTTGCTGCGTGCCCAACTTCCATGCATGTTTCTTATCGGAGGACTATGTAGACAGGATCGTTTTAGGTATTTAGTGGCTTTCCAGAGCGAATAGTCTGTGTTCTTGTCGTCTGTTAAATTTCGTAGATAGTTATTTATGGAATTGTTTTTAATTTCCAAAATTTCCCTCTTCAACCTTTGTGTTATGTTGTTTAAGATATTCTTATTTTCAGGTGTTCTATTTTGCTGCCATTTTTTCCGTAGTTTTCGTTTTTCAGCTACCATTTCCTTGATTTCTTTCGGGTAATTTATTCCTTTGGTTGAAGTTTTAATTTCTGGAGTGTTATTCCAAGCAGCCTGTTGGATGTCTGCAACGAGTTTTTCGGTTTCATAATTTAATTGGTCTTCTGTCTTAAGGGGAACATTTAGTTGAATTCGATTGTTTATTTCTTCAACAAATCCTTCCCAGTCTGTCCTCTTGTTGGTTAATGTTGGATTTTGTTGTTTTCTTATAATGTTTTCACTCAGCGTCAAAATCACAGGTGTGTGATCTGAACTTAAGTCAAAATTTTCTTCAACTTCCATGTAGTTAGTGGTTATGTTTCTAGCTATAAAGAAGTCTAACAGGTCTGGAGTTTTCTCTGGATCGGTAGGCCAATAAGTTGGTTTTCCTGTCGACATGTAACTGCACCCTAGCTCAGCAGCTGCTTTATGTAATTCATTACCTTTAGTTGTCGTCATTCTAGATCCCCATCTTGTATTTTTAGCATTGAAATCACCACCGATTATAAATTTTTCTCCTAGGTTGTTTAGAACATTCAAGTAATTTTCTTTTTTTTGGTTGTATCTTGGAGGGCTATATATGGAAGCTAATGTAACCCTGTATTTGCTAGATATAACAGTTACTGCCGTTACCTGATTTTCTGCTAAACTGAGTCCGGGTTCTTGATGATGGCATATATTATTTTTTATTATTATTGCACTTCCTCCTCTTGCTGTGTTAGCTGGATGAATGGTGTGGTAAAAGTGATATCCTCTAAATTTAATAAAGGATTCCTTTGTCAAATGGGTTTCAGATATTAAGCAAATATCTATTTTTTGCAATTCTAGGAATACTTGTAGGTCAGCGTGATGTTTCTGAATCCCATTAGCATTCCAAATTGCGATGCGGATGTCTTTACTTGCCATTTTTAGTTCTTGAGGCCACCGCCCTATTGTTTTCGAGTTTAAGTAATCTTTCAGAAAACGATTCAATAATCTTTTCCTGGTTGTCCAGCTTTGCTATAAGTTTCAATAGCAGTTCGTTGGTTGTAACGTCTTCTTTTTTTGTTTCTTTTTGAGCGGTTTGGTTTATGCTTTGAGCATAGGTCATTTCATCGTTGACTTCGTTGTACATTTTTGGTTGTTTATTTTGAGTCACTGTTTTTTGCTCTTTAGCCTGACTGATTTTATTTCTTCTCTCTTGGAATGTTTTCGCAACTACGCATCCTCTGTAGCTTGCTGGATGCGCTTCATTGCAATTCGCACATTTCGCTTTTGTTCCTTTGGGTTTTTTGCATTCTCCCGTGATGTGTTTTCCTGAGCATTTTACACACCTTGGTTCCCTTTTACAGAATTTTTGTGTGTGTCCATGTAATTGGCATCTCTTGCACTGTGGCACAAGATTTGCCTTTCTAAGAGGTTCTATTTTTACTTCGACTCCTAGAATTTGTTTAATTTCATAAATTGCTTTTATGTCCGTGTTATGTTGGAATGATAACATAAACAGTGGTAAAGGCTTCTTCTGGACAACTATTTCTCCATTGTTATTTTTATTTCGTTCTTTTTTCAGGATATTTGTGACGTCAGTACATTTAAGTCCATTTTTTATTAACTCTTCCACTATTTTAGTAGTTTTAGCTGTCGGTGGAAGCCCTCTTGCCATTACTTTAATGTCTCTGGTTTGCTTATCTTCATACGAGTGCCATTGTAATTTTAGGAATTCCAAGCACTCAGCAATTTTCGTAAAAGTTTTACGACATTCGGCGTTTAATTTGATTTGTCCATTGTTTAATGTTGTTGCTCTAAATAGTATATTATTTGTTTTCATTGTTTCATATAGCAAGTCAAAGTCTGTGACATTACTTACTATAATTGGAGGTGGTCTCGGCACTTTTATTTCTTTATTCAATTCTTGTGCTTTAATGGTTTTTGGTTGTTGTGGTGAAGCTTCAGGTGTATAGTTTGCTTTTCGTTTCTTATTTCTTTTAACTGTTATCCAGCCTACTTCTTTTTGCAATTCTTCCTCGTCTGTTTCATAGTTTACAGGCAATTTGTTTTCAGTGCACTGGTTCACTACGGGAATGCTAGTTGGATTGTATGTGTTTTGGTTTTTTATTAGGAGTTGTAGTGCATCTAATTGTTTTTGCATATTTGTTAGTGCAATTTCCAGATTCCGTCGGGCTGTTTTTTCGTTAATATACGCATTATAGAGAGCTTGCTCATTTTGCGTTCTCTTATGGTTTTCTTGACAAAAGATTTGATTCTGTTGTGCCAGATGAGCTTCACCTGACGTTGAGGATTGTGTTTCCATCTCATTTAGTCTCTGGTTCTCTCTATCAATCATTTTTATTTAATGAATAGTTTAATTCACGTTTTTACAAAAATTTCAGTACCGGTATTTGTTTCAGAACCGTTATAACGCCGCATTTGTGGTACAGATGATGCACCTCCGACCCTTAACAGCCCCCAAAATTTTACCTTTGTTACTTTATTGCAGTGACCATCGTTTTAAACACATTTTCACTAAACATTTAACGCGCAGTTTTAACACTGTTATTGTCGTCACGGTTTTTACTTATTTTTTAAAATCGCATTTGTGGCACAGGTAGTACACTTTCAAATTTATTACACTGACCGTCGCTCCAAACACGTCTTTACTCTACGAAGGTCGAACGACAACGATGAAATCATATAAAATGAAATATGTTAAATCGATACGTAATGGTGAAGGAATTGTGAATTTGATAGATATTATGACCTTTGCCTCTTTGGTTTGGCGTAATCATCGGACTCAACTGATGATTATATACACGACGAATGAAGTTTTTTTTTCTCGAGATCTTGGTTCTTACTTCCACTGCACTGTTTCTGACTGTTCCTTTGCTCTTACTTCTTTTCTCTTTTATAAATTAATCTTTGGGATAATCTTGTTTCTTTCAGTGGATGCATCGCATTTTTATGCCGAAAGCTCTTTCGGCTTCTTGGTGGTGGCCGAAAAGGTTATTTCGAGAAGCCCTTTACTGCAGCCCGATCCATTCAAATTATCGGGGCGGGAAAGACTCAGCTAGACTTTCTCACGCGAATGGAATATGTGCGCTCAGGACTCTTGGGAATGATCAGATATTTTATAATCTTGGGCTTTTTAGAGTTTTATAGATTTACCGCTGGTACCGCTACCTCTATAGCCGAAGCACTCGATAACGAGTAGACGCTACATACCTACCATGGCCAAATCAAACATTCGATACAACATGATATTCTATATTTCCTCAAGATATAATTTATTTCCCAAATGTTAAAAATAGTATAATAAACAGTTGAACGGTCTAATAAATTAGACCTCTAAACTATATAAGCTCAATAGCTATTTCCTTAATTGTAAACAATAGCAGAAATAAATTAAAATGAGAGTAATGTTATAATTTTCAAAACCGAAGTAACATCGTCGAATTTATTGCCATTGTAGTTATTAATGGATTTCCTTTTCAAAACTAATTTCATATTTTTAAGCCATATAGTTTTAAAGCATTCTTTTGGAACCTCATATATTTGGTCTAGCATTCATCACGCTCTTTTTTTCTGTTTTTAGTTAAAAACAAAAAGCTTGAAAACACATATTTTTATAAATAAATTAACTAAATGATTTATGCAATTGGTATATAATATTATTTACAATACATACTATATTTAAGAGGGTATTCTAGTCTAGAAATGTGAAAAAATCGATTTTGTCACATATTTTCAAAGCTTGACCCTTTACGAATATGCTCTTACGACAATTATTCAAAATATATTTTCGAAAATACAGCTATTTATTGACGCGGACACGAACATTTTTTTACCAAATTATGGCTGTTCGTAAAATGGTAATAATAATCGAAAAAAATGTATACCGAAAGCTCGTACAAAATTTGAAGAAAATTGATTCAGTTGAACATGAGATATGTCATTCATCTCGAAAAAATTAGTTACGATAAAAACGTGTTAAACTTTATTGACACTAACGAAGAGCTTTGGAAATATTAAAAATATATATGATATTTTTAAATTTCTGGACCGGAATAGCCCCTTAGATATAGTGACAAATATTTCAAATACCTTTTATTATGCTCAAATGTTTATTGATCCATGCTTTAATATTTTAAATTGAAATAAATAAAAGTAATTAAAATAAAGAAATAATATATATACGTTTCATAATATTTGAATAATTTATTATTTAAAATAATGGATTGTAAATGTAAAAATTCCCATTGCAGAAACAAACGCTACATAAAAAAATAGTTATTTTGAATATCAGTTGAATATCGATATACTTCTAATGTTATGTTATGTTATATATATATATATATATATATATATATATATATATATATATATATATATATAGATTTGAGGTATTTTACTAGATTTAATAAACATTATTGATATATTATTGGAATTATTGCTATTCTGGTATGCTTTTATGTTACTGTATATATATATATATATATATATTATATTATTATATATATATATATATATATATATATATATTACTATATACAAATATTTTAATATTTTATGCAAATTTTAATATTGTAATACTACGTATGTTAACATTTGTGTTGATAACTCTGTATAAACTATAAGATCAAGGCCAGCATAGGAATATTTATTACAAAATTTTAACATGAATACACAAAGGATATAAAAATAGAAAACAGAATGAAAATTATTCAAAGCATCAACAGATGAGGAGAAATGGTAACCACAATACTAAAACATATAGAGGAATAACAAAATATATTAGATCTACTGGAAAAAATTATTAAATTTATTTTGGCCAAGCAATTTGCGCAGAGCAAATTACTGTGCTGGTCAACAATTACAACACAATTCGGAATTTAAAGGTATAAAAAGTATTTTTAGTGGAATTTGGTGACAAATTATAATAATAATAGACTACTTTCTTTGGGATCTTTGGTTTAATATAAACTATAGAATGTTAACAGGAATTAAGAGCCTTTAGTCTCCCTGTATTTTACATATGTAAAAAATTGAATAATTATCCGACAATCGACGACAATATATTAAGCTTTTCGTAGGTAAATTTTTTCTAGAGAAATAGAGAAACTAAGCTCATAATGCACCAAGGCTTGTTATTCCCTTGATGAAGGTACAACTCAAGTTACATCAGAATGTGTATCTTACTATCTACGAATGGGAAAATTGCAATAAGCACATGCAATAGCATCTTCGCCAAGGGTTTCATCATTCCGATTGATTGCCGATGTACATCTGTTGATCTATACTAAAATGACGCAGTTTTGTCTGGTATAACAAGGATAATAGTTGAAATCGGAATCAAGACAATTTTTAAGAAGTATACCAAAAATTGTTGCATATAAAATATACTAATATATACTGTGCAGCTAACACGTGTGCTGGGGCATTATTTGATAAAATTGAGGTTTATTGAAATGGATTATCTTGAATAGTAATCATACTAATTAAAGAGAGATCCCCTGAAAGCCAGACTTATTTCACAAAAGCAAGCACATTTTCCACAGTAATACACTATAGTGGCCACAGTATGACAATTAGCGATATTATGTAAAAAAATGCTGAGGAAAAACGTATACATATCATAAGACATATTTTTTAATATATTCTACGAAAGAGATAACACTGCATCCTATTCACGTTCTTAAGTGTCAGATATTCGATTTAGTAGCAATATCCACGTGATATCTTTAAGCTACACTAAATTATAATTATACTTACATCATCTTATAAAGCTGTAACTTTAGGGCAAATAATTTAGGCAACAATTTGTGATTGTTCTAAGAAGTAAGTTGCAGTCATTAGGCATAAGCACTCGAAGTGGTTCATTTTATTGACATTTTATGCTTTTTTATATTTAAATTCTTGCTTTCATTCCATTTTATTTCTACAATTGAACACAATATTTTTTCAAACTACAATCAAATAAATAAATATATAACATTTTCATTTAATTAAATTCCAGATGCATATTAGAAAACGCACTATAAATTAATTAATAGCTTAATAGTAAGATGAGTTTAGCACGCTTCCTTGCATTGATTTAGTGCTAAATAATATTTGATTCATAATTATGTTGATTCAAATCTCTGAATGCGAATTCCATATGTATGTGCTTAATGAAAACTAATAAATCGGAACTAAACTTGTATTTCATATGTGAATATTGATCTGCCTCACAAATCAGAAGATTTAAAGACAGAAATGATTTGCTGCTTGCGGTTTTAAATGCGATACCAACTGTAGCATTTGACTGCTCAAATATAAAATTTATCATTTATATCTCAACAATTTACAAAATTTTAGTCTCCGAACACCAGTCCAAACAGGTTTAATATAGTGATATTTTTAAAAATTTCCAGAAACGTTTTCTTGAAACGCAACAAAGCTAATATGGAAAGTAACAGAAAATTTTAGAAACATATTAATGCGATCAAAAATAATGACCGTTTTTATATAAAATGCATATGACTTATTCATTTTTCAAAATCTCTAAGATAGCTCTCTTTTTTCTAATATTTGAACGCCACATATGGAAAAATACTCAGCTCCCCGTCGCTATGAAAATAACTCTATACAAACGCCTGATACGATTGGTCTCCTTATATGAAGCGAGTTGTGGTTGAGGTATATTGATTTAAATAGGCTTGTGGAGCTGCAGGTGCTTCCATCAATAGACATACTTTATGGCCACTGGTTCACCACACCGTAAATTTCACTTGCCGCGATAAACTAAAAACTAGAATCATGAGTACCAAAAACTATGATTCCTAGATTGAAATAGGGATGATTATATCCATCAAACGTTTCTCAACATGCAGATGAAATCAATCAATATCGGTATGAATGTTAGTCTTCGTTAGTTATCAACTTGGTCCTTGAAATACTTTGAAACAGTTGTTTTAGAAACTATTTATGTCGAACAGTGTTGAAACGGAAACTATTTGTTCACGAAAGTAGTCTAAGGGCTTCTTCTGATCTATTAATTGTTCAGTCAATCTAATATGCCTTAGATAGAGTTTCTTGCATTTATGAATACTAAGATGTCACACAAAAGTAATTTGAGAGTACAGGTCGGTTGCGGAATGTATAAGTTTAATTTTTGATGAAAAATTCGGAAATAAACTATTCTTTATAAGAAGGAGAACTATCGTGATACAAAAGACCAAGAGCTCCATTCAAGAGAAGATCCATTATTCGGATTTCTCAAGACACGTGGAGCTGTTCACCTAAACGACGTATAACAAAAATAATAATAATAATGTTCCTAATGAGATAAATGTTACAATCAAGACTAAATTCAGAATATTACGAACTAATACCTTGTCAATCCTTCTATATGGCTCCGATACTTCGACATCTGTAAGCTAGACGTCTTTCAAATACAATGCTCAAAGAAAAATCTATATGTTTCTGTCCAAGATTGTATTAGAAATGAAGTCATTCCGTTTCCAGTTCTAGCCGATCTCCAACTGTGTCGACACATGATGAAGAAAAAACAGTCTTGTGGCACCAAACAGGGGCTTATGATGATTGAAGTTCGTGATGATTCGTTGCGAAAGGAACTAATAACTATTTTCTGTCTCTTTTAGTTAGCTTTTTTACCATAATAGTAACCAAAAATTCTTTTTTAACACTGGCAAATTTTACATTAACACAATCATTTTCGTATAATGAGAAATCAAATGATGATTATTACCGATTTGTACCCATACGAATACCTTTCAGAGATTATATGATCAACGTTGCGATCCTTACGGCTTCCAGACGAGAGATAACCGTAAATATGGCCTGCTCAATAGCCTGTTAATATTATCTTTTGGACGAAATCCTCTTATCGGTTGCGTATTTTAACGGCTCCTTCTAAGCTTCGATGGCAAAGGGGATAAAACAATGAATATAATAGAGAAATGTCGAAGTTAAAACTATATTAGGGTACCAGTTGGTCTGCGGATATTTGGATGTTTAACGTTTAGCCTCTGCTTAAATTCATCCTAATTAATAAGAGATTTCCTTTGTTCGTTTCAACATCATTTTAATACCCTTGATAATTATTCTAATATTTAGAAATGAGAAATAGAATCTATATCTAATCTAATATATGAATAACTATATAATATATATATAGTGATATGTATATATATATATATATATATATATATATAGGATTTAGGTATTTTATCCTTCTATATTATATTATTGGGTTATCCTTCTCAACCAAGGTTTTCAGTATTACCCCATTGATTATCGTGTGGCCAATTTAGAGATTAATTTCGGGAGACCACCTGTTTTAATCTGATTGATTACCAAACTTGAATGCTTACTGCTTTCAGGCTGCTTCGGTGCAGGTTGTCATGTCATCAAGAGGATTGTTGAAAAATACCGCGGGCAAAAATGTTGCATATCTGTAATTCACGATACTAAAGTTACAAAAAATCCTAGGAGGTCCAATCGAACAGCATTTGTGACAAGTTCAGGTCTGTTGAACAAGAGAGCCTTAATACCCTTAAATCGTTCACGAAAAATGTTCATTATGGCGTTCACTTACGACACGTAGTGTCGCCAAGTTTATATAATTTGAAGAATCTGCTCAATGTTATCATTAGAATTTAGCTTAGTGACCAAATAATATATTACAGATTATACAAACGCCATAAAAATTGTAAAAGGATCAAGAAGACCACATCAGACAGAAAATATTATTAATATCATTTTAAAAATATAAGAATATATAAAGAATAAATATTTATTAATTGAATGAGTTACAATTGAAGGGATAAGAGGTGGTCGGAAACAAAGTATTTACAGTTTTTGTATTTAAATAAATATCCACCTCTCATAAATCATGCATATGACTTTGAATTTATTTAAGAATGTACAATGGACAGTTTTACTTATATTTTGTCGCACCAGATGTTCAATAACACTTTATTTTTAACATAACATAATTAGTGTTATGTGATGCCGTTATTCGAAATAATGTACACTTCTACAAGCTATCGAAACACAATTTTCATGAGGTTTCAGTACATTTTTAACAAAATAGAGAACAAATATGTCGCAAAATAAATTTCGATATATATTTATATAACATCAGACATTAAAAAAAGTCTTGAAATTAACAAGCCATTTAAATAACAGAGTGGCATATGACAAATACAAGTTTATCTTAAGCATATGAAATACGCATGAATATGCTGTTTCGTAATTACTTAGTTAATATTGTTTACTAGATTTAAGGAAAAATATAACGTATTATTTTTGTATGTATATGTTATTTTAAATATATCTAGGGGTCTGTTTGATTAGGTCATTTAACAGTTTTTAGAAAATTTTGTTAGGTGGAAAAATAATTATGATTTGATGCAATATAAAATATTGAATTCTCAGTAATGCAAAGTAGGAAAGACACCGAAGGAAATAGAAAACACATAGCGAACAAGGGCATGTAGCATCAGCTCGTTGTCGAGTGCTGCGCATAATAGGGGTACAACATCCAGGGCTAGACAAAGTTTGTAACAAATTTAGATCCCATGGAATATCATTGCCATAAAACTTCAAGAAGACATGATATCATGGAATATCCGAGCATACTAAGAATCTGTAGCACGTATGCATATCTGTGTAGGACAGTCATATTTATAAAAGTCTTTCCCTCTCCAAATATTTAGACGAATTAGGCTGCAGAGAGAATTTCTTGAACCAGCCTACTCAACCATCACCAAAAATCTGACATAGGAGCTTTAGCAATAAAATACGAAGAATCCAGAAACAAGATTCAGCAAGGGATTATTTAGGAAATAATAAAAAATTCAAATTCATATCGAGAATCAGTCAAGAATAAATCAAGCAAGTCAAGTCCATAGTTAACAGTTTAACAAAACAGTTAACAGCAAATCAGGAGAACGGGAAATTTTCGCCAGAGACCACCTCGCAGAAAGCAAAATTTCCATCGAAGAAGACATTCATAAACAAGCTAACATCAAGCCGAATGACAGAGTTCTTGCTAGTTACTTGTTTAATCAGCAGTTGGTCCCAAAGGCATAATCGACAAGTAACAGGTCAATTGAAAAGTCCCCGGCCTGACACATAGATGGCGCTACTAAAATTAAATATATAGTTAGCCCTGACTCTCAAAAGATGCCTGTATAAATTTGACAGCTGCCGGATCATTAGTTTGTGAATTATAGCATTTTGAGTGAAACAACATTTATTATAGTGAAAAAAATTGATAAAAAGAAATTTGGCGTATTGATAAAATATTGCTTTTTAAAGGGAAAAAATACAGATGAAGCAAAAACTTGGCTTGATGCTGCGTTTCCGACCATTGTCCCAGGAAAATCAATAATCAAGGTTTGGTATGCTAAGTTTAGACGTGGTGAAATGAGCACCGCAGACGGTGAACGCAGTGGACGCCCAAAAGAGTTTGTTATCGACGAAAGCATTTAAAAAATCAACAAAATAATTTTGAATGACTGTAACTTGACACTCTAGAGATATCAACTAAACGTGTACATCATATTCATGAATATTTGGATATAAGAAAGCTCGGTGCAAAGTGGATGCCGCGCGAGCTCACTTTTGACCAAAAACAACGACAAATTGATGATTCGGAGCAGTGTTTGGAGATGACCAAGCATAATAATCCCGACTTTTGCGTCGATATGTGACAATGGATGGCATGGCTCCATTATTTCACTCCGAGTTCCAATCGACAGTCATCCGAGTGGACTGCACACGATGAAACCGCTCCAAATCGTGGGAAAATGTAACAGTCGGCTGGGAAGTCTGTATTTTGGGATGCTCATGGAATAATTTTCATTGACTACCTTGGAAAAGGAAGGACCATCAACAGCGACTATTACATAGCGTTACTCCGGATCTGACCCCCAGCGACTATTTCCTGTTCTCAGATCTCAAAAGAATGCTCACTGGGAAGAAATTTTCGTCGATTGAACAGATGATCGCAGAAACTGAGGCCTATTTTGAAGCTAAGGACAAATCGTAATATAAAAATGGTATCGAAAAGTTGGAGAGTCACTATAATCAGTGTATCACCCTTGAAGGGTATTATGTTGAAAAAAAAAATTTGACAGAAAAATTTGTTTTTTCTATGGTACGTCGGGGACTTTTCAATCGACCTGTTATGACAGATTCTTAACAAAACCAGGCACACAATTTTGTAAGTTAGTCCTAGTATTTTATAATCCTCCTCACCATATGTATAAAATTTTAGTTGTAAATCAACTATATGTAAAAAATATATTTATTCTTATAAATTTTTTACTTTTCTTCATTTCCTTATTAATGATTTATTCGTTATTGTCTGTTGTTAACTCGTCTTTGCGCATTAATTTGCGAGAAAAAGAGAGAAAATAAATTGTATATTTTCAACGCTTATGTTCTATAATATTAATTAACAATTTACCTGCAACTGTGACATTATGTGTTTGCGATGCCAGCCTGAATGCTGGAGCCTCACTGCTAACTTCACAGCGATAAGCCCCAGAACTTTCGGGTCGTCTTATATTGGTCAACAAAAGATCGCAGCTGCTTTTGTCGCATTCCGATCGGTTGGGATTAACATGAACGCCCGCTACTGGATAGCTAATTGTTCCAGGACCAGATGGCGTGTACCGAAAGAATTCGTGATCGTCCTTGTACCTGAAAGAAAATTAAGATAAATTTAGTAAACTAAAAAAACACATGTTTTTTATTTTTCCGTTAAAATTTTAAAATTGTTTGGTAACTAAATGAACTGACTAAATTATTTATTAAAGTAATAACAGAATCATTCAAATCCATTAATTAAGATTAGTAATCATCTATTGATTAACATTCTACCATAATTAATTTAAATTAATTATATCTGTTTTGTAAAAGTATAATAAACATTACGTATATTTTTAACTTGTTCTAATTGCATTATCTATTACCCTAGATATATTATATACTATATATACTGAAGTTATTGGTATACCTGTCATATTTGAAATTTAATTAAATGCTATATGTTGGCTCTAATGTAATTATATTATTTACTATTTCTATGATTATATATAAATAGGTTTTGCTCAGTTACTATTAAAATGAAGATTAAGAAATTAAATATTTGTGCCTAAAATTATTATCCAATTTTATTGCTTATTTAAATTCACAGTAAAGAAACTTTCTTAGTTTTAGATATTTTAAACAAAATCTCATATATTCATTCAAATATTCGGATTGCTACAAATATTTTATAATTAATTCAAGTACGAGGCATTCAAGGATATGCATAACATAAAATTACATTGATGTATAGTATTTTACTAAAATTTAATATTTTCAAATATAATAATATTTAAGTGCATGTTCACCCCTCCGGGAATAATTATTCTTGTTACATCACATACGGCCAAATGATAAGTATCACAATTTCGGTTAGGATTATACCGAGATAATGAAATAAAATCTATGCGGATGACATTATTCACTAAGTTTGTGACGTTTTCAAATTTGAACAAACATTTTTAGATATAGATTTTTAGAACACGTATATAAAGTGATTAATATTATATATATATATATATATATATATATATATATATATATATATATATAAAACGTATATAAATATTGTTAAATTTAGTGTAATATTGAGTGTAAAATTTGTTATAAAATAATACTTAATTAAAATATTAATGATAATATACAATGAAAATATCAGAAAAGTAATAAATATATCTGCGGCCTTATGAAGTATTCATTTGATGTACAGTGGATCTAAACTAACATTCAAACACTTCAACGTAAAGTCAACATCTTATTAACCAGCAAACAAAAAATTATCATAAAAGTACAGCAGATACAACTTTGCCTACAAACCTATAAAGAAGAGGATTCATAGATACATATCGACAAGCACCTTCATCCACAAAATAATTATGAAAATAATTATAATGAAAAATATTTCGAAAGACATTCGGCGAACATTGCTTGTCCTCACTACACTAGATTAGTAAAACATAATCTCAGAACACATTCAGTTTTATTCATATCACATAGGATGCCAAACGCACCGAATATTAAACTTATTAACGTTATATATGTTTCAAGTTATTGATCCAAAAAATTCTAAACAGATACAATTTAATCCTTTAACAGTTAAATTTTGCTTTTTTTTAAATTAATTTTATAATTCTGAAAGTATAATCATGTATGCAAATAATCGCAACAAAAAGTATTTTAAATACCGCTAGGAAATTATTTGATATAGATTTAATTTTAGTTAAGTGATAAATCTGCCATTTAATTTAGTAAAAGGGATTTTAATAAAATAGTAAAAATAATTGAAATGTATATCTATTTATATCAGCCGTGAATGCGAATTTTGAGAGAGAGATTTGATTTAAAACGCGCTAATCAACTTAGGCTGAAAAACAAACAACATGAAAAAAACACCACGAGAATAATCCGGTATTAAAAAGAGGAAAATATAAATTTTAAACGATTCATATGTTCAGCGGCCCGCATGACAGCTTGTACTGTTAATAAAGTTGATGATATTAGGGCCAGCATAATATAATAACTTTTTTCCGTTTCAACAAAATCACATTTTTCAAGCATATTTTTTCAACCGACATGCTTCACACATGTGTGATATTAAAATTTCGATCCTACATTTTACTAATTATTAATTTTGCTAGATATAATTAATCTGATAGAATAAAGCTGGATATAATAACATTGTTGTTTTTTACTGTAAATGGAAGATAATACATTATATACTATAAAACGGTTTTTAATTCTAATTAGATAATTTTCAAATATAACAGGTCAATTGAAAAGTTTCTGGCCTGCCATAGTAAAACAGATTTTTTGGCAAAATTAGTTTTCTTTATTCAACATTTTTCCCTTTAAGGGTGATACACTGATTATAGCGATCCTCCAAATTTTCGATACCATTTTTGTAGTACGATTTGTCCTTTGCTTCAAAATAGGCCACAGTTTCATCGATAACCTCTTCATTCGACGAAAATGTCTTCCCAGCGAGCATTCTTTTGAGATACGAGAACACTTTCTTTTTCTTCAAATGCGGTGGTTTTTCGTCCTTCAAACGCTAATAGTCGCTGTTGATGGTCCTCCCTCAAAGTAGTCAATGAAAATTATTCCATATGCATCCCAAAATACAGACGCTATAACCTTGCCAGCCTACTATTGCGTCTTCCCCCGCTTTGGAGCGGGTTCCTCGTGTGCAGTCCACTAGGATGACTGTCCATTGGACTTCGGAGTAAAATGATGGAGACATGTTTCATCCGTCACATATCGACGCAAAAACTCGGGTTAATTACACTTGATCATTTCCAAATACTGCTCCGAATCATCAACTCGTCGTTGTTTTTGGTCAAAAGTGACCTCACGCGGCACCCACTTTGCACAGAGCTTTCTCATACCCAAATATTCATGAATCATATGATGTACACATTAAGTTGATATCTTCGGAGTGTCTGCTATTTCGTTCTGTTTCAATTTACGGACATTCAAAATCATTTTGTGGATTTTTTCTATGTTTTCGTCGGTAACGACCTCTTTTGAGCGTCCACTGCGTTCACCGTCTTCAGTGCTCATTACATCACGTCTAAACTTAGCATACCAATCTTTGATGGTTGATTTTCCTGGGGCAGTGTCCAGAAACTCGGCATCAAGCCAAGTTTTTGCTTCAAATGTATTTTTTCGTTCAAAAAGCAATATTTTATCGACAGGCGAAATACCTTGGATTTAATTCTAGTAGGCCATCTATATGTCAGGCTGGGGACTTTTCAATTGATCTGTTACATGTGATAAATTGGGATAAACTAAAATTTTGAGAATAATAACATTCCCAATTTAAATATCCGAATAACACCAGTCGAAATACATTATATTAAATATTTTGGACTAATTCGCTCCAATATTTGACCGTAAAATGGAGAAGAATTAGTTCCATTTTACTGTACCTAACTAGAGATACTTATAATAGATACTATATTCTACTAGATAATTAAAAAGAGGACAAAATCAAATAGTACGAAAGCTGCTGTCGTCATACCTACCGATCACACACTTTTTCATGACGTTTGAAAGAGTTTGGTTAAGAAGTTTTAGTAATAAAACTGTCTGACTATCGCACGTTCTCACCTATACATAAACATATCGTTGGAATTAGGCGTGTTCTGTCAGAAAATACAGAAGTTCTGGCATCACGGGATTACCTGAGAAATGACGAAATATTACCCGTTGAGTTTTGCTAAAAGGCATCATGTATTATTTCCGAAACTCAATACATCTTTAATTCCGATGCTTCACAGTTTTAGATTCGGTAAAGTAAAAAAACATGTTTACTACAGATAATGCAAGCGGTTGTTATAATTTAATTATTTAGTTACATTTTGTGCACCCTGTAACGTTATTAACTTTAAATTATTGGTCTTGAAAAGAAGGGGCTTTAAATCTGACATAAACAACTATTTAGGAAGTTTGTGTTTTGAGGTCAATTTTGAGAAGGGTTTAAATGTCCTTGTCATATATCATTGAAATAATTTGAATTATATCTTCAATGAAGAAATCAATTATTTTGGGATTAGATAACTGACAACATAAAATAGATCACATAATGTGGTTAACAATTCCAAAATGTGCTACCTGAGTTATGGCATAGCAATTTTGAGAATGTCTACAAACCTTGGCAAGAGCTTTTATTTTCACTTAATACCACTTATAAAGCAAGACATGCCATTAATAACCTGGAATATATTCAACTGTGAGTTATGCGCCGAAGACTACCTATTTCAATTAAGAAATGGTAACTGTATTGGTTAAGAAGATTGTATCAAGCCCCTTACAGCAAACAAATATAACATATATAAATTGAATAATACGAAATTTTGTTGTCTGAGACCGTGTATTAATCAATTACAAAATGCGTTTTTGATGTATAGTGTTATCAATGTGCAAAAATAATAAATGTAATAAAGAGAAACGTTTACTGCAGCCTGTTTGTTGTTAAAAAATTCGAGATAATTGTTTGCTAGACGAAGAGAAAAGGAAACGTGAATATATAGTGTCATTAATATATATTTCATTGGTTTGATCCATCAGTGTCTTAGAATTTTTAGTGTCTGTCTTAAATGTTAGAATATAATTCCAGCGTTCTAAGAAACATCATCAAGGCAGCTAATTTGGTTTGTGATAGATACCTTTTGTGGTTGTATTCATGTGTATTCTTTCAGTATGTGTGTATTCTTGCTCAGCATTCCTTGCAACCAGGCAGTAGATAAATATTCAATAAATATTTGTGCCAGAGCTGACATGGTACAGGGCCAGATGGCTACCACGGGCTAGTTTTATTATTATTGTTTTTTTTAGTAAGCCCAATTCAGCTCATCAACGTTTTTTTAATGCTACATAATTCTTTATTCTCCTGAAAATATTCCTTGTGGGATCCAGCTCTTTACCTTGCCAAACAATCTGCCTCTTCTTTGTCCCAAATCGTTGTATGAGATGGAATCCATAGAAATGATTTGTCCAGATATCTTCATCCAGATGACAGATGAAAGCCGCGTCGATGTAATCCCCTTTTTTTGATCCATCTGTATAGAGCTACCGTGTAATAAATATGTCCAGGATACTTGGGTTCAGAAATTGTGGTAAAGAATTACTTAATTTGTAATTCCTTATGTTAATTCTTCGGGTAAATTCTTAATAAGTGGTTGATTTTTGGAAGAAAAGATGATGTGATGCTACGAATGCTAAGAATCTCTGTAGTGTTCCGATATTAGTACATGTATCGCCAAACCGAATGGTCATAAATTTAATGAAAGGCAACAAAAACCAAGGAATTATTTTTTTGTGGCTTTCGACGATTTCATCATCATTTCCCGACTATACATTTATGATTATTTGCGCTTAAAACAGAACAATTCATACAAAGGACGTGGACAAACATAAAATGCTTATGTGTGTAAATAAATTTTAATTTATGATAAATTAAATAAAATATATGACAAAATATATAAGTGTGTTAGACCAAATTCTTGGTGTAGATAAAATGAACGTCAACAGCGAACTGTGAACGTCCAGGATGAGAGGAACAGGGGTGAATAGTTAAAAGATACAAAGACAAAAAGGACCAGGAAGAACACAGAAAAAGTCAATTTTAATTTCAAAAAGTTTGTTTAATCTCTGAGTCCCAGAGTCTTTGTACTGCAGCTCTAGTAAAGGTTCTGATAATTTGATGGAGGTCAGTGTCGATACAAATATAACATTTATCAATCATATGACTAGCCAGCAAGAGTGATCGCAGGAGACTCAGAGATTTGGAGACAAGGAGATGACTGTACTTCTGCTCAAGGAAGCAATCAGGCGAACTCTAGGAATCTGAGAGGACGACTCATTTTTCGTTTGGTTGGGTGGACATGTAGTTTGGGGTCTGGCGTATATATAATGCAGCGGTGAGTATCGTGCCCTGTCCTGCGAACCTGAAAAAGCAAGTTTGCCCATTATAGACAAAGGCATAAGTCCTGTATTGAATTTGGAACCATCAGTATAAATGTACCTGTGCTCCGGGTAGAGGGAGAGTAGTGCAATTGATCTTACCACAAATTTAAGGGAGAGGTGGTTTCGGCGGAAGATGGGAGAAATAGTAGACATAAGGCTGCATATACTTATAGCTGGTGATAATCGGAAAGCATCCAAAGATATTTTGAGCGTCGAGTTTTGTACAACCTGTGTCTTGAGTTAGGAGTTGGAGGCAGCATTGTATAGGAGACAGCCATAATACACTTTTGAGAGGGTGATCGATGGATATATTTTCATTATGATTTCCCGGCTACCACGTATGCGACGATGGAGTAGCCATCGCAGCATATAAAAACCACAAGTACACAGGAGTTAATTAAAAATATATATATAATTATATAACAAGTAATATATTTTATATATAGATGTTAAAACGATGGAGAATAAACAATATTTCATAATTTTTTAAAACTTTTTAGAAAAAACTAAGTGTTGATTGAATAGGCTTTATTTATTCTATTCAATTTCATATATGCCCTTTATTATTTTGTCACGAAATTATTTCGCTTGTATACTGAAATTATACGTAAAAAGGAACTACAAAAATGTTCTGGGTAGAAAATCCTAAAAAAAGAACAAATAAAAATCAAAATTAATGGTCGTAACTTCCACTCGATGAATTCTGACGAGAGGTTAACTCGGCATTGGTGTTTCAATAATTTTGATAAATTGTCATTTAGCATTGTTCGGTCTTCATGTAGAGGATTTTTGGGGATGGGAAAAAGGGTGGAAAACACATCCTGATTTCGAATCTCCCCTTTTCGGTCATTTTTTTTCTGTCAGCCGATAGATAGTCGTCTGAATTTATCTTAATTTAGTACTCATTTAATATATCGTTTTATTATCTTTGTTCATTCTTTATATATAGTTCTTTTTTGGAATGTGCAAAAAATAAAAAAATCGAAGATGTAGAAATGTAGACTCTATTTTTTCGGTTTATTTTCAGTTTTTTTTATGTAATATGAGTCAGATATTGAAGCTTTTTTCGCAAATTTCTATATTATTTTGTTTATTTTTTTTTATCATCCAAAATCGTCCATTAGTTGGCTGAAGAATTTCTTGATAGATTTAAACAGAGTTTGGACAAAATCACATCAATTCAAGCGGTAAGAGCACCAAATATTAGAATTAGGAAACATCCGTGCTTTGAAAAATACACCTAGTCTGTGAAGTCCTAGTAAAAATATCATGATTCAGGATATACGGCCCCAACGGCGGGCTGAAGTTGCTGTGAATTAATATACTAACATATAGTCTACTTAAATTTTGAAAAGAAAAGAAAAGAAACTTGCAGTTCAAGATCTACGGCCATATATTGTAGTAGCTCAATTGCTCAACCGTAGACTATTAGAATTTGAAGTCACCAAAACAAAAGAAACCATTCTGTACACAGCAATGGAAATTTGGGCATTTGAGTAGCGCATTTCAGGAGATCATCAAACACAAACCGGTGGACAAACGTCCAAGGGATTCTGAGAAATAATTTCACTAGAACTGTAAGCTATCTGGATGAAACAACAACCTCGTATATCCATTTGATGATTTCCTCATAACGGAGGTATTTTATAGCGCGATTAATTCTGTAATGGATATTCTCAGATATCGGTCAGGAGTGTGATGTGACGTGATATGTGGTGAAGATTTTGTTTGTTTGCAAACCTTACACATTTCATAATATGTATGCTTGATGCCTTAAATGTTACTAGCTTTTGGTTTATTATTCACAAATATTTAAACCAGTAACACTTGGTAAAAAAATGCGGTATCGAATCATGCTATCATGTGGTGAGGAAAACACGTGAAACATTACAAAAAATGATCTTTATTATTGCACGTAACTGTTCAGTAGGGATATCTATATTCATCGTTCATTGGTCATAATCATAATTTATCTACATCAGAATTCATTCTGCAAAAACTATCGGTGAAGTAGGTTATGCAATTATATTTGTATAAAGCAAATATATGTTATAAGCTCCATCTATTCATTTTCATATTGTTATAATTGGTATACATATAGATGATTTAAATATGTTATTTGATCTAATCTATCAATTAATTTAATACCAGTAAATTAGATTTGTTATGATAACATTGCTATCTGTGATTTTTCTGATAACTTATGGAATCTGCGATGAAAATAATTAGCGTACTTCATTACAATATAGTCAATTTTTGTAATGAAATCATATAAATGATTTTCAAAAGAAGTAATATTTGGAAAATGAAATATTTGGTGGGATATTTTATTCTCTCTCTAGATTCTATAGATTTTCTATTCTCTGTTTTAACTATCTATTTAACTGATTAATTGTTCTAACATGTTCGTCACTCTGGTCAATTTTTTATAACTGCATTATTTCACTAAATTCTGAAACAAAATTCTTGATTGAAATGAATTTTTGAAAAAATTAATGAATTATTCCCAAACATTTAACACGCTCTGGCAAAACCATCACTCTGTCACTGTAGAACTTCTCAGATTTCTGGGTGAACAGCTGAGGCAAGTTATTTTTAAAACACTCTTTTGAAGTCACCTTCAACATTCTTTGGAGCATTTAGTGAGTATCTTTCCCTTTTCAATAAGTTTTCTTTAAATAGGCAATTACGCAATTACGTGATTGATTAAACAGTAACAGAAATAATAAGAATTTTAATGTTATCTGTTAGAAAAAACTAAAAAGGTACATATAATTATAATATAGACGAACGCTAAAACCTCACTTTTTGCCTGTTGTCCCATATACTAGATTGTTCAATAACATTTGTTACCCAATGCAAGTTATATTTCGAAACATAGTTTAATATACATTATCAGTATATTTTTTTACGCAAGATAACTTTCTTAGATATCAAACCTTGTTCCTGGGTACTAGTAGAGATCCTTTCGTAAAGTATGAATGGCAGGTTAAGATAAATCAAAATTATTTCCAATATATGAATTTAAGAAGAGAGAAAAGAAAAAGGAAAAGAGAGGCTAAATCTGTCATAACAAGTCAGCTGAAAAGTCCCCGGGCTACCAAAAATGTTTTGGCAAAATTAGTTTTTTCGATTCAACATAATTCCCTTCAAGGGTGATATACTGATTATAGTGACCCTTCAACTGTTCGATATCATTTTTGTAGTACGATTTGTCTTTTGCTTCAAAACAGACCTCAGTTTCGGCGATCACCTCTTCATTCAACGAAAACTTCTTCCCAGCGAGAATTTTTTGAGATCTGGGAACAGGAAATACTCACTGGGGGCCAGATCTGGAGAATGCTTTTAGATTTTTGCCATCGTTTTCACTGACTTGTGGCGCGGAGCATTATCTTGATGAAGCAGCACTTTCTTTTTCTTCAAATGCGGCCGTTTTTCGACGATTTAGTCCTTTAAACGGTCGAATAACGCTATGTAATAGTCGCTGTTGATGGTCCTTTCTTTTTCAAGGCAGTCGATGAAAATTATTCCATGCGCATCCCAAAATACAGACGCCATAACCTTACCAGCCGATAGTTGGGTTTTCCCACGCTTTGGAGCGGGTTCATCGTATGCAGTCCACTCGGATGACTGTCGATTGAACTTCGGAATGAAACGATGGAGCCATGTTTCATCCATTGTCATGTATCGACGCAAAATTGGGGTTTATTATACTTAATCGCCTTCAAACACTGCTGCTCCGAATCATAAACTCGTCATTGTTTTTGGTCAAAAGTGAGCTTGCGCGGCACCAACTTTACACAGAGCTTTCTCATACCCAAATATTCGTGAATGATGTCTAAGTGTGTGTCATTTTTTCAGGGCTATTGCTAACTAAAAAACATGGATTTAAATTTAGAAGTGCCAGCTATATGTCAGGCCGAGAACATTTCAATTGGCCTGTTATACTATGGATGTTGCAACATTTTTTAAATCTACTTTGCATTATTTAATTATTAATATTCGCAATCGAATTTTACATTAAATCTAGCTTCCTTGCAGCCACATCACTATCACACCCAATTATTTTCTCCTCTATATTTCCTACAAATTGAAACAAACACAGTTAATTTACGATACTTTCCTCTTAGATACAGTATACAATTTAAGCTGCAAAAAGTTCTCAATTCACTACCTGAACAACAAAGTAATTGATCTTAGCGAACATTAACCCATGGTACAAAATCAAATATAATATAAAATCAGGATTTACAGAGGTTCCTTTAAGTCGCTAAAATGCATGAACATCAGAATATGAACTTAAAAATTTGGTGAATTCGTGTACTAGAAATCAGATCAGGGGTTTTAATTGGTTTAAATGCAAAGCATAATAATCATAATAATAATAACAAGATTAAGATCAAAGATTGTCAAAAGAGATGGTTTATAATAAATCTGCATTTATTACAAAAAGTTTTATTACTTGCTAGCTCATAAATTATGTGACAATCCAACAATTTTTATTATTTAAATTATCTCACTCAACGTTTTAATACCATTGTGTATATATACTCTGTGTATAAAGTCTAACCATTATTGAAAAATATCCTAATTGTTTGAATAACGCCGAAATTCAAAAATTTATTTATTTTTTTACGTTTTTTAAATAAACAAAAATATTTACGCATTATTTTACTATCAAACAATAAAGATTTTTTTGCAAATTTTCAGAAACATGAATCTACACAGTCATCTACATAGTCATAGTCATTGAAAGAAACACAGGATGATTATCATCTGAGGGCCTTAATGTGAGTTATTTTTATCTTTTATAATAATTCTTTATATCTCCAGGTAAGTATTAATATAGTAAGTCAATATAGTCTAAAAAATTTGTTCTGGTTTAATAATATATTATTATAGAATTTTATTATAGCTATATGCTCTTTTATAGGATATAGTATGTGTTTCATTAAGCAGTGTATGTCAATTTGCAGTAATATATTGAACAATAACAATAACATTGTCAATTTATGGTTATATTTTGAAATATTGTCAGTTTCTGTTTAATTCTCGATATTTTTAGTTATATTGGTGAAATTTCGTCTATATTCCTGTTAAGTTTAACTTAAAACTTTAGTTATGTTCATTTGTTGTTGTTCATTTTTAAAATAAAATATTACGTCTTCGATCTGTCGACCTACACATAATGCAGAAATAATCACTATCTATCGGCTAATTAACCCAATGCAAGTTTTCGAGATGATAGATTGAGACAACAAGAGGCACGTCATGTTCGTAATTATATCGAAATAGGCTACTTATTTATCACATACAAAAGTCGGCATCGACAGTTTGGAAAAAAAGCAAATCATGCATTTGAGTACAAAAGTGAATCGGCCTGTCATTGCCATACACCAGGAAAAGTTTCACGTCCATTAATAAATGTGCCATCAGAACCATCGAAAATTCTATTAACTAAAGTTACAAACTCAACCGAAATTGTTTTTTGCGTTAAATTGGCAAGTTCAATTCTTTCTTCCAAATATCTAATTGATATATTGAGACAAAAGATATAATTCAGAATGAGAATGGTCGTAATTTTGAATAAACATCAAAATTCAGGATCAAATGTACCATCAAATTGTTTTCTTATTTTCAATACCCAATGCCGGTGCAAAATTTTGTTTTATCAAATGTTTTATAAAATATGTTTTATGGGTGACGATGAGAAACAATTGGCTCTGTGTATATAACTGCATTGAACAGATCGAGGAGAATTAAATTATGGTATCTTTGGAGACGTTTTTTGCAAAACGACAACTACGTTATTATTATTAAACCAGATAGTGTATAATATAGAAAGGACTTTAATGATGTTGCAATTATTATAGCCTGGTGATGCAAAAATAATACGATACATATGATCTAAGGCAATCATCGTTTTATTATATCCTACGACGCTTTGCAATATCCTTTGATATATTCAACAGGAGAAGAAGGATATTACTTAAGCATTAAACAAATAAATCCAGTGGTAGGTACAACACATATATTGTTTTAGTTTTTTTTTCCAAATAAATAATTTATAATAATTTCTTTGTTTCTTATATTAATTTTTATTGTTCAGCGGCAAAAATTGACAAGAAATTAATATATTCGTATAACTTATACCTTAATACAGGTCATTAATACCTTGTCGTATATACGCGAAAATAGAAAGTGAGCGATTACAGCACATTAAGTTAAATCAAGCAGAACTTCATTCTTCACCTGATGCTATCATCAGTAACATGGAGAGAACAAGTGATATCGACAATATCGGTATCGCATATATCTTCCATCATCATATATTCGTAGTCCTAGTTATATGCAAGATACATTCAAGGCGCCATGACTGTTGTTCATCAATGCATCGCCATGATATCACTGAACGTGTGTTCAAATAGAAATGAAAATCGTTGATAAATTTGTTATATAACGTTTGAACAGGACAACATCTGTTGGGTCCCCTAGTATACCTTTAATATAATATATTCGTACTTAAAAATTCCTTTTCAAAAGCGAAATTGTCCACAATGGAAATGAAAATTAAGATATTAAATTAGCATTAAAATTACCCTGCATTGAAGTAAACTTTAATTAAAAACTTCGCTCTAAAATATATTTTTCCTAATGTCATTTAACGGAAAAGTTAATGTTTTCTTTGAAATTAACAACAAACTTGACAATTATTATTACTACATCATCCGCATCGAGATCATCTTTCATTTCTCATGAGAAACCGTCTCCAACTAAAAACTTCGCATAATCCCCAACAAACAGAAGAACGGCGAAATGGAAAATTAATATTAATTTTAATTAAAACGTTTTATATTCTTTGCCGGGCAATTCATTAATTAAATTTTTAACTCTTATTTCACGGAACCGAAGACTTAATTAATGCATTCCGCCGGAGAAGAATTTAAACTGTTTGATTAGAATTTAAATAACGTCATAACTTTTTAGTAATAAAACAATCATTTCGATCAGCCGATGAATTTTAACGAGATTTTAGGGACCCGCTAGTATTGTATAACAGTGTTTATCAGCCAGGCCATTACAGCGATATCGGTTAATTGTATTAGAGCGCCATCTAGTTTTGAAAAAATATCTAAGGTTATAAATATCTTCACATTTTTATCTTTTTGTTATTGAGCTTGTTCGTTGTTTAGATCATCAATGTCTATTGGTAAAAATCCGAAGCATTAATGCAAACAACTGTTAAATAATCTAACCTAGGTTATGAAAAAGATGGTTTTAACTACAATGGAAATTATCGACTATTTAGTAATTGTTTACTGTTTACTATTAAACTTCTTTCATCGAAGTTTTAATGAATAGTAATTTTAAAATATCCCTGAATAACGATAAATAAAATCATTATTTTATTTTAAAAGGGTGCGATAATTGGTTCGAAAAGATTAATTGAGAAAATACGATAGACATATTTGGGGAGGGGGGTCATTATTCCATTCCTCTATGCAATCAATCCAAATATATATATATATATATATATATATATATATATATATATATATATATTCATTAGAGGTAATTTAATTATACTTTACTACTACACCTAATATATTTCTACTTATTACAGAAAAAACAGATTTCCATTTATTATTATCCAATTCAATGCAAAAGCTACTATGGAATATTTAAAATTGCATTTAAGATATTCAGTGCTTTTGTTGCTTGATTTTCAATATTGATGTTGATGACCAGCACGAACAATTGATATAAAGTTATTACTTTTCATGGCAATGCTCAGTTGCACATCACATAATTTATGTAGTAATATTTCTAATTAAATGTCGTCTTAAAGTGGGAAAAAGAAAATGGCAGTACATGCATTATGTAAAATGCATATAAATGCAAGTCTAATATTATCTATGTATCATCTGGATACCAAAAAGAGAAAGAAGCTAACCAACCAAAATGCATAAAGTCTCAAATTTGCACTCATAAATATAAAAAATACAAATGGATTTGTATCAAATGCTATGTCAATTTTTAAATATTAAAAGTGTAATTACCTATTGTTATGTTAAGAACAAGTGTTAGTCTATAAAAAAAATATCGATATTAAATTAAATTTCTTCCACATAAACTCACTAAACAAACCTAAAATTTGATAAAAGTTCAGATCATTTGGACTGCGCACTAAGAAACATATAAATACTTTTCTTGATCGATATATGTCGATCGATGCAACTTTTCTGTTCTGATTCACTGAGCTAACTGTTAAACACGCGAAATTTAAATACTCGTTAAATTGTGTAACATTTTCCAATTTTGTGCACAATTTTCTTAATTTTTCTTTTTGTAAGAACCATCTACAAAGTATTAGAAAACTTGATGAAAAATATTAATGAAATCGGTGAAGTCGTTCTCAAATTCGGTTTCAATTTCGCGCTAAATCAAAACAGCCGCAGAAGAAGAATTTTCTTGGTAACGGACACGACTTAAACTGTTGAGGATCTAAAATCTAAAATAAGCTAAAATCATAAAAGTCAGAGCTAAATCCGTAATTTATTTTATGTATTCGAAAACTGTGGATTGGAAAATCCGTAGAGATATATAGAACAAAATATTTTGGTTCATCTCTGAACCACTCACACTCGATAATAAAATGTTTGAACTGATGATAAGATAGTGACTTTTTGAATTTCCCTCACAGTAACTTTAAATGCAACACTGCTACCTATTAATCGACCACTGTGAGAATTTCGTATTTTAACAGGAAATAAATAAAGCTATTTTCGTGTGTTTAAGCATTATCTTTTGTATGAAAAAATCCATCATCAAAACAAAGGCTATGTTCCTTGAATATGCCGAAAACTGTCGAAAAATGTTACATACGTAAAATCGCATGAAAATAATATTATATATATATATATATATATATATATATATTTTAATTTTACATTTATTTTAATATTTATTTTAATATTCAGTTACTACAAGAATTATATTATCTAATTATTAACAAGTCTTATAAGTTAAACGGATGCAATATATCTATCAACATTACTTCCTTGTTCCAAACTATAGCATGACTGTTCGATATATTTTATAATGCTACCCCAAAATCAGGAAATGTTCAACCCTATTTTAATGTCGTAAATGGAGTTCGCATGGATATCCGATCAGAATTATAGAGCAACTAGAAATCTTGTCAATGATTTATCAGAATTCTAAATATCAGATACCATATCAGCAGTGATACAGTAGCAAAAATTATGAATAGGAGTGGAGGTTTGTTGAATTTAGATTACCTTAAATACATAAATTTTAAGCCGTAATTTTTTGTTCTGAATTTAGTTACAAATAAAATTGTTGATTACTATGAAATATTAACAGAATGAGCCTTATTTGGATTAATACGTCTATGTTATGGATGTATTGTATTTTAATTAACTTGATTGTGATTTCAATGTTTAGTGTAATTTTCAGTTTTTCTATTTCAGTTTTTTTCTAGCAATTTAGTGCTGATGATTTAACATATAAATACTTCATTTTCAAAAAAAAGATATCTAAATTATCACAAGTTGAATAGATTTGTATGTCGAGTAATGTTTACTTATATTGTCTTGTAATTTTTGTATAACTACTTTAAAAGTATAGGATAAGTATCATTAGCAAAACTATATCAAACTATCGCTTTCGTTTGAAATGCCAAATATCTTAACAAGCTTAAAGATGATTCTCTATTGCTATATATGCTGCGAAAATAATACTAAGTGGAATAAACTGCAATAAGTCGAATAAACTATTTTAATAATAAACTTATTTTATATGCCTTTCATCATGCTTAATCCCATTCCATTCAAGACCATTGTGGAAATTTTAAAAACTTTGACTCAATTTTGCTTTAACTGGCTAAAAAATATAACACTCACTAGAGGTTCAAAGGAGTCATCAAACCAACAAATAATACCATAATATATTATTGCGACCAAATACGTACTACGCAAACTGAACCTCTGTTTCAACCACAAGAAATGTGGAACCTATAAAAGCGAACTTGCCTTTCAGTACATCTAGTCAGTCTAAACAAACTCTCTACAAGTTCGTCTTTGATCTGGTAATCTCGGCTACTTTATGAAATTATGCATCTCGTCCACCTATTCCTTTCTATCAACTCCAAAATCAGCTCCAAAACCATTCCTTGTCGAGATCAAGCTCCCGTATAAAGTTTATTGTCCATTATTTTACTCCTTGAGGAAAGTAATCTGAATCATCAGTTAGACCTATTAACCTGGATTTACTTATTACTATGTTAAAATTTTTGCGATAACATCCTCCATCCAAGAATACCAAACTACATCTGTTGAAAACGTACTCCACGACATAACTATACTTTGCTCTCAGCGAGGATCTTTCGGTATTTTCTACTAGCAATATTATTCACATGAAGTACGTTTATAATATATTTGAATCATGCCCATAAAGTATTTATAAGTGCTGCTTTTGTTTCTACTAATTTATCTCACTTGGCCTCTTTAATAGATTACAGGTCGTTCCCCTATTTTTCCACTGCTTTTGTAAAATACTATATGCTTACAACAAGCAGATATAGAAAAAGGGCATTGAAAACTTTGCTAGCTCAAAAAGGCAAGCATTAGTCAGGAAAGTATTAGACAAACCAAACGCCTTTCACGGACGTGGTTTATTCAAAACAACCGCTGCATCTAAATTATCTAGTATGATTTTAGATGAATCTTAAATAGGCATTGTGCCCGTATGTTTAGAACGTATAGTATACATCCTCTTTAATATTATATATTTTATGATCAGCACTTTCCCATCTCTCTATGCAAATATAGTAGCTTTTAGAATAGGTTTAAAGAAGTTTCTCTGGATGTCATCCTGAAGACGGCTGTCTGAAGGTAACCTAGATTTCGGACATCTTTTATAGATAATGAACGATGAATCTGAACGGACTTCAGTAATTCACTTTCGTTTCTTAATAGACCATGTCTCCTAAACATGATACAAGTTCTCATTATATGCGCTTCTTTCTTTGTTCCTTCTCTACTTATCCAGTCCACATTCCCATACAAAATGTTACTGCTACTGTCATCGATAGTATCATTGCTACAAAATATCGCTATTTATTTTGTTGATTGTCAAACATATTTATTTATTAATGCGTTCGGAATCAATTGCAATTAGGAAAATAACAATATTTTAAGGCATTAATACAACGATGAATCTACTGCGTCTTTTTATGCTGGTAGAAAAGTAAAATAATCACAATTAGTCCCACAATCAGGTTCATGACACTTATTAGTTTCTGGGATTGGAAAAGATGCTAACCACTTGTTGGCCAGTATTAAAAAGTAAAACAGTTGCTTTTAAATGATATGGTGCGAAACCAAAAATGTTTTGGGTAGCATTAAAATTTGCATAAAAAATTAGTCAAAACAGAACAAAATCTTAGAGAATTGCAGATTCGAGGACAAATTTATCAGTTACTAGGAACGTTGTTACCACTACCAGATGCAATAATGAATTTTTGAAATGCAGATGGGAAAATTGATAGGCACTGTCACAACAATTCGATAATGAAGGAAGCAATTGTAGAAAAAGCATAAACGTTTCTTTATTGGAACAACGATTTAGTAGAAATTTTCGAAATCAACGATTTAGTAGAAAGAAAGAGCATTGGATCTGATGCCATCTGATGGCCGCAGTATACCATATGCGACGAACCACTAGGTGGCTACACACTGGCTATTGTTACTGTTGAAGAAAATTTTCAAGATATATGTAGGTTATACGAAGTTCACCCAATCATATAGTAATTAATAATAGATTTAAATCAATAATAGGCAATAGTTAATTCGATAATTAATATCCTATAGAATAAAGAATGTTTTCCAATCTGTAAACATTTCAAACCTGGATACATAGCTAATGTCAATTTTAATGTTTTAATGCTAATGAATTTATTGCGGCATAATAACTACTACAGAACAAAATAAAAGTGGAGAGCTACTTTATAAGAACTGCTCCGAAAGCCAAATACGGAAACTTTTGTCGTTTTCGAATCACTAACCTACTTAAAACTTGTATTGATGTAGTTATAAGGCATGGAACGGGGTATATATTGGAAAACTTTTGAAGTTTGTTCTTTGTTCGAATATTTGCAATTTTTCTCATGCAAATAGAAAAACTAAATTCATATTTGGAACAATAAGAGGGGGAAAATAAATTTGACGGTCAAACAACGCAATTTCTTAAAAATAAAACATTAGGATTCGAGCATAATGATACATCTACAACGATATTTCAAAATATACTACTTATCTGATGAAAACTTAAGGATAAATCGATTGAGATATTTATATTTAAAACGAAAAAGTCGATTATCTTTAGCACGACTATATATTATCATGCGAAATTAGCGTAGGGGACTATTGACTGAAAACGACTATCGGCCGTTTTAGTCTCTATTTTCGGTCCGACTGATTTGACAATGAATAATAATCTTAAACTATTTCTGATTAACGATAAATAAAATTATTATTGTATTTAAAAATGCTGCGATGGTTAAATACTTGATAAACTACCAATCATTTGATTGTGAAAATACGATACAAATATTTAGTAGCCATTACTTCATTCCTCTATACAATCAAGTCAAATATATATATACAGAAAAATACTTCCGTATTAAAAAAAATATTATAAACATAAATTTTTAGTTATAAATATACTGATACTTAGGAAGCAAAGAAGGGTAAAAAATGAAAAATGTATTCGCAGCTAATATTTTAGGGAATGCTATTAAAGGTACGCCTGAGAAAGAGGAGATCAGGCAAGAGCATGAAGAGAAATTAAGATGACTGATGGCTAAACAGAGAGGAAAAAGCATCGTTGTAGTCGAAACGAAACAAAAAGGCAAAGAGTATGATGAGAAAAGAATGACAAGGGAATGATAAAAGAAAGGTGATTTAAAAGTAACAAACTGAAGACCTTGAGGAGTACACTAAAAGTAAACCTAGGAAAATACCGAGGAAAATATGCACTCATTTATTTTTATTTATTATTATTGTTATTGATTTTGATAAGTAATTGTGAACCCAAACATATTCCAATTCTTATACATATATCTTCATATACCAAATTCTAATAAGAATTAGTTTCATTATATATGTATATATATATATATATATATATATATATATATTCATATGTATAAGATAATTGCTTTGTTAAGGTGATCATATTTCTTGACCGATTGTAAAGTAAATAATTTAAACTTTTGAAGCGATAGTACTAAATAGCTATATGCATAAGTAAGACTGAGAGTAAACGTTGATTTAAACATTGTCTCAGCATTATTGGTACATATCATTATTGATCCCAATTATTGTATTAACCGCTACTGTCATGTGACCTCAAAATGATACTTTTCCTGAAATGGTATTTTTAAAAAACTATTACGCGTTTAGATAAAAAACTGTATTAATATGAAGATAAACATACTTTATAACATCATAAGCAATATCTGTCGATTTAAAGCAATCATAGATGAAGTTACAGGTGTTCAAACCTTAATTCGCATAACCATACCCAGTCATATTGTATCATATATATTATCTACGTTATTTTTTATCAAAGCGCTATTCTTTACCTACCTACCAATTTCCATACGTAACAATTTTTAGTGGCGCGGCTAAAAATAATTTTATCGTTTTAAATGTATTTGCATAACACATTTAAAATTATAACGGATAAATTCCAGCAATAATGGGGTAGAAGAATTTAATTCAGATCACTATTTCGGACCGGCATGAAAAAACATCGGATTTGCTGTTCAGTCATAATAATTTCGTAAAATGATGTCTGTATTTCGATTTCGGGCTTCGGTTCTGTTTGTCTTTCCTTTTAACAGGCGGACGTCAGGAAATAAATGGAATTTTGTTCAGCTTTTATCTCCGGACTTTTTTCTCCGTAAGCGACCATTTCCTATCGTAAAGTGGTTTAAATCAGATTACAAAGTTTCAGAATATTTGATCAGCGTCTTGTCAGCACGGTCTTGCGTATTAAGTTGCGTATACGCCTGGGAGTAGAATGTTTGTAAACTGTCTTCGGACCGGCATAGTCGAGTTTTAAGACAATGAAGGAACGAACGAAACAAATTTTTTCAAACTACTGCCTAAATGTTATAAAGGTGTTTTGAATCTACAGTGGAAATTATACGTGTAATCCTTAATATTTGTGTTAATAGCAATATGCGTCTGTTACATTAAGTCTCATAAGATTGCAAACATTTATAATCAATACGATTGAAGTAATAATGCCGGCGCTTCAATAAAAATTAATTGGCTTCAACTAGAAAACTTTAGGCGATTTTTTAATAGTAGACTGTACTTGAACGATTTGGAGGATAAGGATTTGGTATATGGGATATTTAAACGAGTTTAATATACATTTCTGCACTGATGGAAATCAACAGTGTGTCGTTTGTTATTTTTTTTAATTATTCATAAAACTACTGAACAGGTAATATATTAAATGTTATGATTTGTATCAATTTATTTGTACCTCATCTAACATCAGCTACTTAAAATACCCTTTTATAACCTGATTTTTTTACACACTTAAACTCATTAAAGCTTGTTCCTACTTGAAAGATACTTTTTTATGAAAATTCTGTTTAATTCAAAATAATTTTTTTAGAGAAAATCTTATTAATGACAGCTTGCAAATTATATTTTTCCTATTTCCTTACTTTTCATCTTAATCCGTTTATACTGTTTAAGTATGCTGTTATACAAACCAAAAGACTACTGAATGATAAATCATAAAGTACGGTAAATATACAGTGTAAAAAAATGTCTATCTCAAGTTCAAGATAGTCACCTGAATCATGTGAGCAACAAGCAGCTCTGCGTCTTTCCTTGCGCATTAAATGACCTTTAATGATATAATTTCTCATTTAGTTTGTTCAGTAAGGCAACCTGTCTGTCTGAGAAACCTGTCCGTCGATAAAATTATATAACTAAACCTTTACTTGGATCATAGTCAGTTATGGGGCACAGCAATGTAGAAATATTGGAAAGGTTCTAGAGCAAGACTTTAAGGGGTATATTCAAAATTCCTCTGACAAGAGAAACCTTTCCGTCGATAAAATTATAAAATTAGACCTTTGCTTGGATCATAGGTTAACTTAGCAAAAGCACAAACAGCATAAACAACTCGACAGAAGGCTTCATAAATATATCAATCAGCAAGCCAATCTGGTTATATGGGATTCAGTTATGGATCACAGCAAGAAACAGCAATGTAGACATATTGGAAAGGTTCCAGAATAAGTCTTTAAGGGGCATGTTCAATATTATTCAAAGCATGAGCAATAGGTATATATCTGGATCTCGTTCTGCGAACAGAAAAGCAGGAAATAGAAAACTTGCGCAACATGCAAACTAGCTAGAATTGGTGCTGAGTAGTATATGAGGAGAGCAGCACAGGAGATGCGATATCAGTCTCAGCAACAGATTCATGGGTGGGAACTGCGCCCACAGGTTGAAGCTATCTAATTAAAAAATACAGTAACAGGCAGTTAAGAACAGTATTAGATGGACAACAGTGGCTTGTTGTTCTCAAAAAGATTTCCATGGAGCAAAACAGAGAGGCGATAAGAGTTGCTAGCTCTAACATGCATCAGTAACCATCTGATTAGCATCTAGAAGACAAACGTTATTTAAATTGCATTGATGTCCGAGTTGTCCGTGATCTAACCATAGATGTTTTATCAAAAACAAAAGAGCAACTACTCGTGTCATTGCTTTTCAGCCTATATTAAATCATCTAGTCGCGTTCACGATACAAGGTATGATGAAAACATGACACATGTTGCCAAAGATTTCTCCTATAACAAGTTTGAAGAAGTATTTGTGTACCAAAAACTTAGTTAAACATTCTGTCCGGATACTTCAACGCACGTACCAATTTAGCTAGGTCCTTCTTTGGAAAAAATTTGGCTCTGAAAAATATTAATGGGTAAATTGATAGTTTAATTATTGATAATATAGAAATTTATGTTGAGTAACACCGTATTACCGTAACACCATCTAATGTACTAGCTAACATTGACAAGTCCAGGACGAATTAATTCAGCAGTGTTGTTTTATTTTCATAGTGAAACAGATGAACAGCAAATACAGCAATTGTTGAGTATGTCACTGACTATGTTCGCCAGCTCGATATTCTAAATAGAGATTTTTATTAAAAATTTAATAAGAAAGGCATATTGCGGTTAATATATTAAACGGTTTGAGTAAATTTACAAATAAAATTGAAAAATAGATGGAATCTTCTTTAAGTATCATGATAAAGGTCTTGAACAATGAAGGGAACTCTACATGAAGGTCTACAGTCACAAAGCGCAACAGAAATTAGTAACACCTTTAACAGTTAATAAACCAGAAATTTCATTTTCTGATGACCAATTGTGACAAAATTGTTAAAATTATACAGATGGAATTTCGAGGAAGTAAGCCGGGACAGGCAAGCAGAATTTATACCGAATTGTGGAGAAACCCAGGAGAAATTCAACTAAATATATAATCCTTTCAAAATAACAGTGAACCTACGACATCACAACGTCAAATATATTGCCTATCGCATATCGTAAATGCTTTTTAAAATGAGACAGTATTCTTTTTTCTTATTTTCTTGATACTGTTAAATATTTACTTATTTTAATTTTTACTGAAAATATTTTCAACGTGTTACGTGTTGCTGCACTGAATATTCAGACACACTAACTACAATTTATTAAAAAAATAAAAACAACATTAACTAGGATTCATCGAAAAAAATCGACCTCCATATACTGTCAGGAAACACAGTATTTAAATGGTATAAAGACCGACGAACAGGCCTAATGCCAGACAATGCTTTTAAAAAAGTAGAATTTTAGAACATATCAGAAAATCAAATCTACTTTTATTTGAATTTGTGTATTTAGTGAGACATGTATATTTCAAAATGAAACATTGAATATCTCAGAGCAAGACGATAATACAAATATCATGAAGATAATAAAAGTTTATTGAAAAGGTAAACCTTAGAATGACATTTGATTAGGTTGCGTTAGTCATAAGTTTTTTTTTAATAACTCATTGCAATATATTGTTTTTATTCTGGAAATAGGAATGGTTTTACTCTTGGTCCAGAGGTTCGAATCCTGTTGGGGTATGGTCTTAATGTATTGTGATTTGTGATTGTTTAAAATTTGTGATTGGCCTAGATAAGAGTCTAAAATAAAATAAGGAAAATCATCCCAGTCACGCCCGTAATCAGGCTGGGTAAGACCGGATGTCTTCTGGTATGATATGTAAAGTTGGTCACTCGCCAGTCGGTAGGCTTAATGCTGAGGACCGTGGTTCGTAGCCCACGTTAAACTGTAGGTTCAGTCCAGATAAACCACTAGTTGGTAAAAGGAGACTTTAAAATATGTCGTCCAAACTTTAAATGCCAGAATGTACACAAATTAAAAAAAAAACATTTCTAGAAAAATTATTTTTAAAGTTAGGTTTGCAGTAGAGGTAAGTCTACGGCAGTAATTAAATAATTTAGACTACTTACTAATTACTCAGATATCCTAGTACCACACGGTAGACTTTCATCAGCTTCATACGTATCACTTTCGGCTTACTGCTGTTCTTCTCGAGCCTTTCGAGTTTCTTTACTGTCCAGAGAAGTACGTCTATTGTCAACTTCTTTGGCATAATTGAAGTTTCTGCTACCAGCGGTAATATTATGCTCGTCCAGAATTGTTAAAATACTGGAATTTCTTTCATTAAATAAGCACGCAGCTAAATATGCCGAGACCTCTACGATTGGACACAACTGTTGAAGCTTTCAGTTGCATTTTGAGTATGACCACCTAAACAGCTCTCAACATCCAACCCTAACATCTTTATATACAAGTAGGATTGCCTCTCCAACATCTCAAACGCGCCGCACTACGTCACCACCCATTATACCGGAGGACGCTCACTAAAACGCTTATAACTATTAAATGGTTTAGAATTTTACTTGGAAATTTTCAGAGTATATACTCAAATGGTTGTACCATCGTTTTATGGCAGAAAAAAAATTGACTTTCTTGAAGCCGCTACACCTATTTCCCTCCTTAATCTCGCAGATTCCACATTTATAACATGCAGATTTAACGATATAAGTTACCGTAAAGTTTTCTTTCAGAGTAATATCGCTCGCGAATACGTATTAGATTCGTTATCTGCTCCGATGCACTCGGCGATATGAAATGATAGTTTGACAAGAAATCCGCCGAATAAAATCAGGTTTTTATTTTCGCCCCGACGCCCATACGTTAAAGCGAAACATAAATAAAATGGGTCCGGAAACCGAAATGCAGACGTAATTTTACAAAAATACGGTCGCCATGAAGGAAACCCGATATATTTTTTCCGATTCGGGCCGAATTGTACCCGTAAAGAAAATAGTTTTGTCCCTTTTTATCGTTTATTTTTATCGGTTATTTTTTTTAATCTTTAAATTGGATCAGTCGGAATAATAGGACCAGTTATTACAGTCTTGGTCAATTGAAATTCGTTCGGCTCTTCTCAATAAATCCACAGATAACGTTAGAAAGGATTTTCGCATCAATTTAAATGTTAAATGACTTTGGATTCTCCGTCCAACTTTCCGGAAATATTAATGATATAATTAACATTTAATCTGATTTTATAACAATTTTTATTTCTTAGTAGAACCTTTTAATATGAACTCCTTTTTTACGATGCTAAAACGTATGTTTTAAGGATAAATAAATCTTATATACATTAATCGATTTAACGAAATATTTTCCTCCCTTTTTAATTAATAGAGAACCACCGGGCAGTGTACAATTTGGCACTATTAAAAATTATGCCGAAGAAATATTTATATATAAAAGAAAACGCAAAAATTCTACGCGCTGCCAACATCAATTCTAATACGGTAGATTATTCACAATTTCTGTTGTACGTAAGTAGACTACGTACATGTCATTTTATAAATTTGCCAATTTGTAGATTTTATAAATTTGTAATTAAGTAAATCTGGCAACAATGTACTGCACAATGCCGGAAGAACAACTATAAACCAGAAGTTAAATCCTTACATTTTGTTATTGAAACAATATTAAAATCGAAAATAGCCCGTAATTATTACAATATTTCACTTAATATTAAGTAGAGTTGTTTAAAATTTTGTATGATATTCATTTAAGAAAAGTATGATCATATAAAGTTTCATTTTACATTATTTGTAGGGTATGTTCAGCTGTGGAACAAAACATATGCGAAAATTTCATCCTAACATAGATTAAACGCAATTTCAATATAACAAGAATCCTCTTTGTTTACAAGAAATTTAGATTTTTGCTAGAAGTAACTTCTTAACGCAAACATTAATCAATCTATTTTGAATGATAGGAATTTAAATTAATTTTGATGAACTCAGAATACCTATAAAAATTATTATTTCTTAAGTACAGATAGTAATTGATAGTGATTAATAGAGTGAGATTGATATTACAAGGCGGCTTGGTGACTTGGGGCATGGTCGTAAATTTATGTTTGTGATTGTTTAAAATTTGTGATTGTCCTAGGCAAGAGTGTAAATTCCGACAAGGAAAATGATCCCAGTCACGCCAGTAACCAGGCTGGTAGTCTTAATGCCGAAGATCGTTGTTTAGAGTCCAATAAACCCTAAATGGAAAAATAAACTCTTCGGTAAATGCTCTAGTGTTCAAACCTCTACTTTAACTTCAAACTACTACTACTATTATTATTATTTTTATGCATCACCATCAGGAATGCAGTTCGCATCATCAAAGTATCTCAAACGAATATTTGGCCTAAGAATATAGTGACTAAGAACAATATAATATTTAACATATTTTATTGGTATTACCTTCTAATCCAATTCAAGTTTCATTATTATATGCATTTCGTAAGAATCACTTATCTAATATTGTAGGTTATAAATACATTAATTTGTACATCAACGACTATATATAGACTCAAAACTCAAGTTTTGAAAAATCAGTAGTTCACTTAGTGATTGTAAACACATTTCTTTACTATACATTTCTAAATTTTAAAAAATATAGGGCCAGATTATTCTTTGTTGTAAACATATACTTAATTTAGTGTACCATATTTATGTTTATAATATAAAACTGAAGAAAAATCACATATAATTATATTTGATGCTCTGAAGTTATTGAAAACAATCTTACGTATGATACTTTTGTACTAATGTTTAGTAGTAATTTAAATTTATCAATACATTGTTTATTTTCAAAACTTAATGGAAATTAGATTTAGTTGAATGTCATTTAAGAAAGGTTGGTGAGTGTTAGTCCTTTAAATAGTCTGCTTATGTTATATGTTCGATATGTTATACAAACATTTTTTACTTTAATTAACGTTATGTATATCAAATATATCTCTGATCTCATATTAAAAATATTATGAAACAAATTTTTCATAACAGAACATCATTTTAAAATTCTTGTCTGCACTCTGTTCTGTAAGAAACGTGATTATCTTAATAAATTGTGGTAAAATTTCGACCACAGGGCGATCACTAGTTTATATAAATAACAACGCATGTGTTTATTTCTAAAAGATCTATGAATTTCGAAATCCACACCTCACCGATTGCATTCGATTATGCTGATATATGACATTATGCTTAATTTAGCAAAAGTTAGTAAAACATTTATTTATTTCTTTTTACTTTTATGTCACTTTTCGCAATCATGGCTATAGAAAGAACCAGAAAACGCTAACGAGTACACTTATTCTAGTTACAACAATGTGTCATTCACAACTCTGGCTATTATAGCTGGTCTTGTCTGCAACAATCCGTCGTTCAATTAGCTAGATTGACGTAGGTGGACCTCTGCAGTAACAGTTTCATTCAGTTCCATTAACTCGCAATACTATACACCTTGCTGATGTTACCATATGAAGAGCTTTACTTTATGATCATGAGTATTCTGATTTAAGGTGTATGGTAATGGCACTGGAATAAAACACGATTTTACGCACTTGAGAATATCGTAGTAGTATTCAATTCAAATATAATTTGTTTGCGGATTCTAATAATTTACAACGACCTACACTACATTATATTACGATGCTATAGATTCCACCATTTAGCATTTATAAGATTTGTCAACAACCTGTATGGCTGCTGTGAATCTTCTAGATAACAAATAAATAACAAACCGACTTACAATATTTTTCAAATTGACATGTCCAAGCCGATTAACTTATTTTCTGTATACAACGAAATTTAGATATTTAATAATTTATTTATACCTCCTATAGATCGTTTCCAATAATAGGAATATATCCTCAAACATCATCATTATTCATCAATTATCAAATATCGATAACTCAAATACCGACAATTATTATACGAAGTAAATATAGAGTATCAATCACACTAATTATCAAAAAAATATCAACCAAATTTTGCCCGAACACAATCTCACATTTCTAAACTATTTAATAACAAACACTTGTTTTATATAAATAAATAATTAGATTTTTGTTTTCAACAAGAGTATTTTGACTATCGTATTATATGCTAATATTATATATATATATATATATATATCGTGGCTTTTATATAACACCCTTTGTATATCGTGGCTTTTATATAACACCCTTTGGTTTTGACTAATAGTCATGTGAGGTATTCTTAAAACTTGTAATCTGATTTTGTCCGCTTTACTTTAGGAAATGGCAAGCGGTGAAAAAACCCACACATGAAAGCGCTGGAAAATTCCATTTATTTTCCATCTGTTTGAGAGACAGTGAAATAAAACAGTTTCCAAAACCGAAATACAGAAACCGTTTTACGAAAATACTGCTCCTGTCGAGGAAATCCAATATTTTCCCTGATGCAAACACAATAGTAGCATGAAGCAAACCCTCTTCCTTTATTTGTATTGGTCAGTTTTATTGCTATTTTTATATAATAAAAGAAACACGCTCCTTACCGACTGTCTCAATTTAAACAAATTCAACTCAAGAGTTCCTAATTATTGTAATTTTTTTCTTAAAAATAATACTAATTAATGAACAATAACTTAATTTAAACACTTACTTTATGTATGTGACGTAATATTTTATTATCCATTTTATTATTCGTTTTACTTCGCCCGCTAGCAAAAAATTCTCGTTCTTTAAACATACGTTTTGCTTTAATATATTACTTTTATATATTTCTTTTTTTATATTTTCTATATAATATTTCTTGCATTGTAACCTAATAATGCCTACTTGAATGCTGATAGTCGATAGCTTCTTAATTTTAATTATATTTATATGTGTTATAATAACAAATGTTTATTATAATCGATGAAATATCCCAATATCGTAAAATTTTCTGAGGAAAGGAGATTATTTGTGGTCAACAACGACTATAAAAAATGGTGAGCTTGAAATATATGCGGCCTATAATATATAGGCCGCATATATTTCATATATATATATATATATATATATATATATATATAAATATATATATATATATATATATATAATATGTATATAAAACGCGTTATAAATATTTACAGAGAAAATCACTAGCAGCTCCGTAATTGTATAATTTCATTTAACTTAATGAAGGCTAAAGATTAATTACTTTGTTCAAAATGTCCAGGATATCTTGGGAGTCGTCCTTAGAACTGTCGTCAACTAATTATTTTAATACAATGTTAAAGGAATTTCAACTTGTTACGTCTGATTTTGTTGGAAACCGTCCAAATAAATTGTTCTACTGCTATGGCAGCGTTACAGAAATTTTATTCATTTAAGTATTATTATATAGGCAGTTAAATTGATAAAAATACTTGGGCTATAGGCTATATATTGAATATGAAATATTTTTTAGCGAAATAGAAATTGAATATGAAATAAAGAAATACTATCCTGATCACGAAATTAAATTAAATATGAAATAAAAGACTATTAATATACTATAGGAAATTCATCAATTATAAGCTTTAGATCGCACCATATATAATATTAATTGATCTGTCAAATTTTCATATCTGAATAATTTAATTTTTCGTTAACAATACCGTCAATCCCTATATTATTCAATTAAGCATGTTCATTTATTTTTTGTAAATATTAAATGTAAAAATATTGTACATATTTGACGAAAAACTGATGTTTTTTAGCTCTGTAAATTTGATTGTGGGCTCTAAAGAATATCGTCTTTCGGATATTTTGATATCATCTGTTTTAATATTTGAAAGATTTTTTTAAATTCTTGAAACCTATCGAATATAAATTTCACCAAAATTGTAGAGAGGTTTAAGAGGAGTTCAGTGACATACAGAAGAATTATATTAGTTCTTCTTGGAATTGATAGATAATGCATTTCTTATACAAATTCAAAACAGATAAAAATAACGTAGAATGAAACCACATCCATCTCTATTAAGATCTTATGATTTGTTATTTAACAAAATATTATCAATATACAATATATAATCTGGAATTAATTAAAATTGCAGCAAATTTAAATTAACCAAATCTAAAATCGAGGATATAACATTCACACCTTCAAAGAAAATATTACAACAGTCCTATTATTGGAGCTCAAGTTCTTTTCAGAATATTTAATTTCATATTTTTCTATGATGGAGTATAAATATATTCACTTATTCATGAGTGATAGATATTGGAAGTAATAAGGAGTTTATTTTAGATTTGTTTATTGGTGTGTTGTCGCAGCTTTACTTTCTTAATTATTCAAAGAAATGCATTCCAAATTCCTGTAAATGTAAAAATACTACGAATTTTTTCGTAGATGGAATGACACAAAATGACTTGTATCATCAGAAACCCCATAAAAATATTTTTGCGAAATGTGAAAATTATATAAGGAATTAAATTTTTACAACATGCCTCTGATCTAACATATATACAGCAAAACAGTTATATTATAGTTATATAAACAGTTAGATATATTTTTACAATTTTAGACCAAAATTTAAGGAGCCAATCACATTCTTTTCAACGCGTTTCGCATCTACTAATACCGTACTAAAATAGCAAGGCATCAACGACTCGCTTTGAACCTATTTTTTAAAAAAATAACGGATTTAATCTACAACTAAATGACAACAGTTAAACATAGATGCCCTACTATACTCTTATTACCAAGTCGGCTTTTTAATAATATATTATTAGTCAACTACAACAAACCAAGTGGAATCAAACCACCTTTCTTAGTTCAGCTGGGGATTTTAAAAAGTAGTTTATTTAATCCATCATATATCTTACTGAATATAAAGGAAATAAATAAAACAATGTTCAAGTAATATTTCAAAATAGCTCAGAACGATGCATTGATTTACAGTAAATTGATTTAATTATGTCTAGTTTGCCTTCAAACTCGGGTACAGTTCGAAGACAGTTTACATTTTGTTCCCGAACGTACACGCAACTTAATACGTAAGACCGCCTTGACATAACACTGATAAAATATTCATAAACTTTGTAATCTGATTTAAGTCACTTTGCGATATGATATGGTCGCTTCCAGGAAAAAAATCAAGGGGAAAATCGGGGGAACCAGACTCAATTTATTCCATATAACAAAAAAATATGAATCCTGCATTTAAATATTGAATTTCAAGCAGCTATTTTCTGTATAAAGATATCAAAAACTAATTGTTTTTTTAATCTTTGCATAAACGCACTTTCAAATTAATAAATCCAATTTTGAACGAGTACGAGTGTTGATATAAAGTATGTTATACAAAGTGTTTTCGTTTAACATTGTAATTCATTTAACAAATATAATTCTTTAAGACAATTTATAATTTGAATTCAACTTAGGTTGTATACTATGACTTGAAAATTTTATCTCCAAGAAAAAAATGGAAGCATGAACATTTTCGTGAACTTATTTTTATTAACTTTAGAAGTATAATAAATAAAATCCTGAGTGACACTCGCTCCAAGACGATGCTGTGTCTGTTCCTATAAACAAGAGTGTCATATGAAATAATGTGAGATTGAGGGAGGCATATTGAATAACATTGTAATTCATTTAACAAATATAATTCTTTAAGACAATTTACAATTTCAATTCAACTTAGGTTGTATACTATGACTTGAAAACTTTATCTCGAAGAAAAAAAAATGGAAGCATGAACATTTTCGTGAACTTATTTTTATTAACTTTAGAAGTATAATAAATAAAATCATGAGTGACACTCGCTTCAAGACGAAAGAGTGTCATATGAAATAATGCGATAATGAGGGAGGCATCCTTAAACATTAGTGCAACAAGAATCGAAAAAATATCGCCCAATACAAATCAGAAATCGACTATCCTCTAAGTCCTCCAAGATGAGTCAAACTCGACACAAACTGTTCGTGACAGAGGAAAATTGTAGCAACTTCTTCGATATTACCAGTCATTTAGCAACAGTGGCATTACAACAACATAGGATGGCCAATCATGAAGGATGTATGACCATTTGTTTGCTAAAAATCTTCGGAAAAAGTCGAAAAGACGAAATCTTCTGCATGACAACACATCATCCCTATTGCCAAATATTAAAACAAATTGCATGGTCGACTATCAAAGAAGCTAATGCTGGATTGGAAAATGTGTTGCGAGAATCAATTAATTCACCCGGAAAATTATATTGATTTTCACGACTTTATATCCTTTTTACACCTGTATATTTAATAATAATAAATTCGATTCAAACAGAGCATTCTGGACAGCCAACCAATTTGAATACTAGTATTTGAAGGCATTGCTCGATTAAAATATTAATGGGGATCACTATCGACTACAGTTAATGCGTTTTGTGCCGAGCACTGTGCGAAAAAAACGAACGAAACATGAGCAAAGATACAACAATATTATTCTTTAGCATGACAATGCTAAATCACATATTGCAAACCGCTGAAAACATACTTGTAAACCTTAAAATATGAAGCGCTACACCACTGACCCTATTTTTCAAACATTGCTCCTTCTAATTACTATTTGCTTTGACGTTTGAACTATTATCTGTCTGAGTAGAGCTTCTTACGAAGATACCACAAATTAAAAAATTTAAATTGTTCTTTCTCTATGGAATCCGTAAATTTCCTGAAAGAAAGGGAAATATAGCGACTCTCTATGGACAATAGTTTGAATAAAATATATTTTTAAATTAAAAAATCTACGAAAACTAATTTCTTTATTAATTAAAAGGAAACTATACAAAGCAAGTAATTAATAGACATTATATGTGCGCAATGGTTGATGGTGATTCAAAACAAAAGAGTGACAACTGATGCAAACTTTGACTAGAATTCTTAGCTTTTCCAAACGGTTCAAATAACTATGATGAATATTAGTGAATGTAAATACAAATATACAAAACTAATAATATCTACTCTATTAACTAGACCAGACAAGTCCCTCTGACTTGGATAATTTCACTTCTTAAAAATGAATGTTTGCAACTTCAAAGAGGCAATAACAGCACAACAGTAAACAACAGAATCATACTATGATGATCTTATGTTATACAGTTAATTATATAATTTATTAAAAATAAATATATTTTATAAAATTTTCATGCAGAAATTTCTGATCCAGAGAATTCGTATTATTCATAATTTTATTAATTTTATGGTACCGCTCATTATTACCTTTAGTTACTCATATTTCTGAAATAAATGAAAGGTAAATTTATATAATGCTGATATCATCGTAGTCAGTTATTCTCTATACATTTCGCTGATATATAGATGGGTAATTTTTGTGTGACCTAAGCATCTTTGTTGAAATATTCTATTTGTTTGGACGTTTATAAGGGCTTTCTGTATTTCCTGAAGTATATTACCCCCACCGAAAGTTTAGTTAGGCTGGTGTAGATTTTGTATTAACTGATATTAATATTATCGCGCATTTCTTTGTTGGTTATATATGGAAAATTATTGGTAATTCATCAAAGAACGTTGTTCTAGTGGCGTTTTATTATCAAGTCAATTTGAAGTCCAAATGAGATTCATTCTGCTCTGGCTCGTATCTTTGGAGAAATAGTTTCTTTGATCTGAAATCAAGCTGGGAGTATATTTCGACTAACCAGTACAGCTGTTTAATTCTAGTCGCATCTCCATAATCTTTTGTTTAATTTAATGTTTGAAATTTACTCAAATATAAAGATGGATGCTAAAATGCCTAGGTGATTTTGTAGAGGGAACAGGCTATCTGCGAACATGGACAGATTTAGAGCTATTATTCGCTTGTGAATATTCTTAACTATCAGTTTATTACTTTTTCGCTTACTGTGATCAGATATTGATGCCACAATAAAATATTCCAAGAATTATTTCTTTTACTGTTGAAATATCTGCAGTCTAAAGCAGATATAATAGTAATCCCAAGATATCCTTTCTTGTCAAGATATTATCAAGTTTCTTTTTCTGTAAAATGACTGTGAAATGTCCAGGAGTATTGTATTGCAGGGCACTATTTATTTTTAATAACCGATGTTATTCCATGCACTTGCTTGATTCTTGACAGAAAATAAAATACATTTATGAATAGTTTAATAAGTTTTAACAGCAGATTACCGTACTTAGATACATTGGATTGATATAGCTTGGAAGTAAATCATTCGTTTAAGATATATATATATATATATATATATATATATATATATATATATATATATTAAGTTCTTTAAATTGGTGTAGTTTCTTCATAGTTAAATGAACAGAGGGTCCTCATTAGTAAATTAAAATAGATTTTGAATAAATTATTTGTCCTAAGTTGAATTAAATTGTAGGCAAAAGCTGGCGTAGTAAATGCATTAAAAATTTATTAAAGAAATATGTTATATACTATTGATGAATTATTTATTTACAGTTTAAAATGAAGAAAAAATTAATAAATTTCAATGAACGTTTAACCAAATCTACCTAAATAAATCTGATATGAAAATTTTATAAATTAACTAATAGGTTGAATCAATATTGATTTTATATCAGTGGAGACTTTTCAGAGACATGTTATAATGTTATTTAATAGTATTATTAACTACATCTGAAAACCATTAAAGTAATTACAAAATACGTAATATTTTACTTAAATTGTATAGGTTTTTATTAAGCATTTTAATGCTGCAGTTTTCTAGTTGAAGCTCTCTACTTAATGAAGGTATTAACTTTGTTGGAAAATTCGTTTTAGTCTATTAAAACACAATAAGTGGTTTTTGTTAAGGAACTTTTACCCTAAAACTATATAATAAATTATCTTAGTTCCGGGAACCCTTTGCGGTTTTTTGCTTGCGTTCGAAAATAGTCCAGTATGAATAATGTATTGGTGGTAACTATACAAGTTGGGGAAAGAAAAATAATTAAAATAAGAACTTCAAACCCAGAACTAATATTATTTATTAATTATATTTAAAGTAATTTAATATATTAATTATTAGTTTATTTTAAGAATCTAAGAATTATGAATAAATATAAATATATTGATTTAAACTTGACATAAATTAAGGTTTTCTTCTTTTTTCATTATACTAACAAGTATTTTCATTAATGTACGATAGGATATATTTTTAAGAAAATTAGTCCTGTTTTCAAAAAATGTTCATATGTAACAGAAAAATTCTATTGCAAAGAGACCATACACCCTGCCAGAGGTTTGATTTGAATTGTTTCTCACCCTACCACATTTCCTAGCAACTATCTGGACGTAGCACATCAAAGACCTCAAAATGATACTCAACGAAAATAATATAAAAAAGGAAAATATACTATATTGTAGATAGATGCCGTATAAGTTAAGACAAAAAAATGCAACTCATTTCTAAAGGATTTGTGTCCAGTTCCCCACACAACAATTGAAAGAAAGTATGAAAAAGTCTCCTTAAATAAGGAAATTTTATTTTGTTTCCTATTTCCAAGCATTACACATAGTCATAACCAAAGTTCAATATCCCGAATTCAACTAGTTTTCAATAAATAAATGTTTTGTAAACAATAATATGGTAGCCAACAATTTGCACAGAATTACTAATCAAAATGCGATGCTATTTACTCAATTAGTATATTAGTTTTCAATAATAGACAAACATTGAACAGCTCTAATTGAAATATGCTTGAAATTTCACTACACTTTAATAACTATTTGAAAACATCCTTTAATAACGTTGCTATCTGCTTTAATTCGCTCGTATTTAACAAATATATAATTTTACTGCGCAAATATAAACCATATGTCTCAGTGCAGATAGGATTTAATGTAATTTCAAATCTAGTGTTTTTCACGTTAATTTCTTATCACCATTTTTATTTCGTATCGTAATACTAATTTGAATACTTATACACACATCATTTATTTTTTAAATTATAAAACGATAATGCCTATTAAATTTTAGCCAGTTTTTTAAAAAAGTTTTATGAAAAAAAGAGTGTATAAAATTTTAGATTATTACTAGGCTATTACTAAAATTAAAATTACCCGACCAATAAAATCTTCTCGAGCCTTTGGGACTGAAAAATAAAATTTGCTGTTGAAGTTGAAGAGGCCCATGCACATCATAGATGACATCAAATATACTACTAAATTGAGTTTGTACAATCAATGTTCATCAAAGTAAAAGTCAAAGTTCTTTTTAAACTCCTTCCTATTTTGCTAGCTAAAATTTCTAGTTCAAAACACACAGAATGCTATCTGACGCATCGGTACATGTAACTAAGTCATTCTATAAAATTAGATTTGTTGTTAATGGTTGATCCTGTTGTCAAATGTCTACAAAATTCTCCAAAACATTAGCGATAACAATTTGAGGTTTAAACGATTAGAGGAATGAACTGGCGTCTCTAATAAATTAGTATGAGCAAGAGCGAGGTAATGGTAAGCCTATAAAATACGTTACAGAGGTACTCGTACTATTAAATACAATGTTACTGCGATTCTATTGGAAATAATATTAGCATATTGCAGCTGGAGTTAATATTAATACAAGCACTGCGGCCGAAAAATAATATCCTCGAAAAGAAAGCATACACTAACAAATAAAGCGGGTGACGAACCAAGATCACCTTGCCGTTAGCTCTATTCGAGACCAAATTTATATAAATTATTTTTAACAAAAAAACTGAGCCGATTTCAAAAAATAAATAGGGAACTCTCTAAAAATTAAAAAATAATCAAACATTTTATAATTTTAACACAAGAAAAACGTTTAAAAACAAAATATGTGCATAACAATCATTGTAATAATTAGATAAAAATAATCAAAAACCTTATTTAGCTAGTACCAATTGACTACTTTGAAGTCGGTGCCTAACCTATACAGTTATATTATTTTAGACATGTTTTATTGGTAATTAAATTTTTTGTATATGTACAATTTTTTTTTGTATTGTATGGGCTCGGTACCGACTTTCTTTTTTTTTTAGTGTTAGATATTTACTCAATAAATTACACAGTTGTTTTATTTAATATTACAATCGAAGGGCAAGTAAAGGTGCACTCGTATGAGAAAAAATAGGAATAAAGAAACAATGATTGAAATTAAGCAGCTTTTCAGGCTCCTGGTTCCGCTACCTAGTCTAGGTGATTTGACAAATGTTCTAACGAAACAACAACAAAAATTATGGCTTTTGCACTGAACGACTTCCAATTTTCCATCACATCAGCTCAGCAATAACATTATACCCATTTATCTGGTTATTATAGATAAGAAATATGTGAAAACATTGTACGTGGCTTGGACATTTACGCGTTTTCCCATAATTATACCCCCCCTTCCCCCAACAGAACCTGATTTGGTTCCAATGGGACCACTTAAAAGAAATTTGAAAATCGGCCCATAATTGACGGGGAAATCGGCGAACGTATTAACTAAAAATAAAATAGTACACAAAACTATTTTAGAAAAATATGCAGCCGAATGTAGAACCTCCTGATTTTCGAGGTCGGTTAAAAATATGTAAAAACTGAGTAATATTTTCGATGAAAACATAATTTTGTACAATTATTTTATAGAAAACTGTTAGTCTGGGAGTATCCATAAACTCTTCTTTAAGAGATATAGGTCATCCTTCCATACACATATATACAATTTGTAAAAATGTATAATACAATTAAGGAATGTCTAATATTTTAATCTGTGTATGTACTCGAGACATGGATATTTGGAACAAAATGAACATTTAGCCACTCGTGACAAGTGACGACAACAGACGTTGATGGAAAAAGATAAAAGTTATAATAACATTCTGGAAACTGGAGTGGTTTTATTCCTGGAGCGGAATTAGTGTTTCTCTCTAAGTAAGGGCCATTAACAATAGCATGTTTTTACTCTAATTAGAAAATCAGCTGTTAAGGAACCATTAGTTATGGTTATGAATAATGCGGCTCGACAATACCACTCGTGGAAAGATCCCAAAAAGTGGATCGGCAAAATTAAGGAATGGCTTGCAAAACGTAAGTTTTGAAGATATCACGTCAGAACTACTTCAAATTGTTACTCGGTAAAGATAAACGTAATGTTCAATTTGCATTTTATTTAATTAACTTTTTTAGATATAGTCCTGAAAAAAGATACTCAGATCAAATGGCTGACAACAAAACCTAATATAGGATTAATATAAGTTAATATAACAATTAATATAGGATAACTGTAGAAAATTCTGAAACTCCATGTAATGAAATGTTGTTGTGCATAGATATGCGGATAAATATAAAAGATACTGCAAATGAATTAGGGAGAATACATTTGCGATACTACATGAAAAGAAAACAATAGCAACGAAGGAAACAAAAACTAAACGTAAAAAGGTTAATATGCTCTCTACATTACATGGACATACAATTGTTAATTATATGTGTTGGGCATCCAAGGATTACCACTACATAAAAATATAGACTAGAACTGTGCCTCACAGGTGCTGTTCAAAAGAATTCAATGTAAATATAATTAAATATACCTAACTTATAAACCATTGTGACTGCATAATTAACTGTAATTTTTAGTATTAAAATAACTTATGTTTTAAAGTTTTTTTTTCATTATTTTATTTACGTTAGTATTTTACTAAATTGATGTGGCAGCATTGCGATGTGCTGGCCTCATTTATTTTGATGGGGTGTATTAGCTGATTTATTGGAAAGACTATAGGTCAAACATTATATTGTTATTGCGCTTGATAAAACTCATTAAATTAATTGTTGTTGGTATGTTATTTAACAATATGGTTTAGTTTTTACACAAAATATATATTAAATTAAAATGATATACACAAACATTATTAAATATAGGCACCTCCTATCCACGTACACTATTTAAGCATAAAATATGAACCATAATCATTGAATTTCTCTTTTACTACGCCAAAAAGTAACTATATTTTAAACGGATTCATTTACCCTACATTCAGTGCGTAAATTATATTACGGTACGTTTATTTGTCGGTTAATAAAATTTTCAGCTAAGTAAGTTTAATGCTCGCCGGTCCCCTAATAAAATTATACATGGAAGCAACGGTCTCATATTAGTTTGAATAATTTTTACCAAATTCATCATGTTTTATTTCAACAAAAAGAGTGCGCCCCATAAAGGGAGCATTTTTCTTTGTGATTTCTCTGGTTCCGTTCTCTTGCAACCTTCGGGCAGACCGGTCGAACAGACGCGGAAGTGAAAAAACGAGCCGGATAAAGGTAAAAATAAACATAAAAAATATTTTCTTATTTGCGGATTGCTTTGTTACTATATTCGTTACAAAATACGTTGGTAAAAGGGGAATGTATTGTAAAAGATGAGTTATTGATTTGTTTTTTTTAGGGTTATTTTAATTTTCTATTTAAAAAGATATAACTTTTAATTGTGATTTAATGTAACGAAGGAGATAAAGGTAATTAATTCGACTTTATTATTTAGATATTTTACTTTTTTAGATTGTCAAGTACTAATTTTCGTTCGAAAATATGCTGGTACCGGGTTAAATATTGTTTCAAAAGAAGCCATAAGACGAATAATAGCAAAATAAGTTTTTAGTTAATTTTTGTCATGTCAGCACGATAATAGGACATACCAAATATTATTTTTAATAATTATTTAAGCAAATTATTGTAAATGGTAGGATTAGTTCATCAAACATCATACTTTTTACTTTTTAGAAGCACATATTATTATATAACATTGACAATTGATGGATATTTCGCTTAATATACTTATTGGTAAATGGTTATTTCTATAATCAAAAGCACCATCGTTATTGATAACATATCATACCTTATCAAATCCCATGACTTTTGGTTCTTTTGGAAATACTTCTCAATAATCAAAGAGAAACTTTTTTCATGGAAATTATAGTACAAATTGAGGTAGATATTACAAAGAATGCAATAAGCATGGTAAGAAAATGGTAAACACCAAAGACAGGAAAGTAGATCAATGATTTTAAGACTAACTAAAAAACTTAAAAAGAATACAAAATACTAAACCGGAAACAATTAAAAGAAGCGACCAAAAGAGGTAGCAAGAAAGAAAGGGAAGAAAGAGGTCAGGAGAAAAAAAGAAGTGAAATATAAAGTGGTTATAGAGTACCCTATCGCTGTTCAAAAGACAGTATTCACAAATCAAAACAAGGACACTTGTAGTATTTTAACAGAAAATCAAAAAAATATATACAAGAATTAAAAAGAATCAAAGGATGTGGACAATCATGAAACAATGCAGAAAAATATAAAATAAGAACTGGATAGATACTAATCCAATATGAACACTTAAACGTAATTCTTTATCGTATTAATTAATTTAGAGATGGTAAAATATTACTTTGAATGAACTTTTAATGAAAGAAATTTGTAAGTTTAGAGAATCACCAAAGGTCTAGCAAATCTAAATAAGGCAGTTGGTAATCAGGCGCGATGAAAACATCAATATTTCATAATTCCGATACATTGAAATGAATAATTTTCTGAATTACTACTCATTGTTGAGCAGAAATGATGCTGGATTTCCCCGAGCAGAAATGATTCATAATTTACAGAACTACGGTACTCCGTGTCTCTATATTTTTTAAAAATTCTACTCTAAATAGAAGTTCTTTAAAGTGCCCCAAACCACTGGTCCTCGTTACTTCGTTCAGAAGGCGTTTATTGGCCATGAAGTTTTAAAGGGTTTTTGAAGAATATCACAAATGAAAAATATTTAAAAACAAAAACATCAATTAACAAAAGAAGACAAATCAGCTAAATCAGTTTGAAACAAATTCATCCACCTGTGGATCCAATTTCCTTTGGCTGTAAGACACCACTAATAATAGATTATTTATGATAACTTAAAAAAGTCTTGTCAGTATTAATTTTCCATTATTTCTGAAAGCATAGATGTTGCATAGTTTACTGACTCTAAAATAAGCAACATATAGCATATGTTGCCCTATACAAAAAAAATCATATTTATATTTCAGTTGCCCGGTTCTTAGCCTAAAGCTTTCTTGGTAGTTAATATAATCGACTTGAGATTTGTAGTCGTTCAAAATGAAACGGATATTTTTACAATAGCTGTGCAATAGCATGTTTAGTAGCACCCGTTCTGGATTCAAAATTGTATTAAACACTTATTAACTGACCCAATATATCGATTAGCTTTTGTGTAATAAGCTCGCTTTCTAAAAATAAATATTACTTGTTTTTAGCCATAGATAATAGCAAATATTCTTCTAAAGGTTATAGTAAGTAAGCTGTTTTCTGTTTTAATTTTTATAGTTTAACATTTAATCAAAAATAAGTAAGGTTCTAAATTTAAACTCGCGCTATGTTTGCTAAATAGGTGGCTTAGACGGTGTTAAAATATCCAAAGAAATGACTGACAGTTTTTAAAAAATATAGATTATGTTTGCACTTGACTTCTGTAGTTGATAATAAATATATTTTTACGTATTCTCAAAATTTGTTTAACGGGCTTTTCCATTTTGTACAAAAAAATATACATTTCTATTTACATAGAGTAATATAGTCATACATAATATAGTCCAATAAAGCTAATAATATATTCTTTGTTTGTCGATTTTGTTAATGATAAATCGGAAGCAAAGCCGCCTGTGGAAATTCGAAACTGTAACAGGACGTAAGGGAGCAGAACAGGACCGATATTAACTTCCAGGCCTATTAGGTCGTGTCCCAATATTTAACCTAAATACCATTATGTGACCCGTCGAATCGCTTCATAAGGCCGTGTTTGTTTATATGGTAAGCCGCTTATAACTTGTTAAGAAAATTTAATTTTTCGACATCAACACTGTTCGGTAAAGTGTTTTGATATCGGGCTCCTATATAAATTTATTTAGGCACAGTTGCTTGTAATGTCTATAGGTATATAGCTTTATTAGCTATGTTTAAAATAGTATTGTAACTGGTAATGGCACAATTTAGAAAATAATCAATAAGTTTTGTGTTCAATCAGTGATCCCGAGTAATTTTATTTAAAGAAGCAATTAACCAAGTGACACTGAATAGGAATTCTAGATAAATCATCAGTGGGTATCTCATTCTTTAACGGTGGACCAAAAATACATTTTAACGCCAATTTATAAATAATTTTAATAATTCTATGCATTTCTTTATCAATATAAATGAAAAGTCCAACACTTAAACTACGAAGCAATCCATACACATATATTACAGCTTGCTATTTATTATTTAGGATTTTTTCCTTAACAGGAAGATTTCTATTTATATTTTGAGCTTAATGATGGAAATACAGCAGTTTATTAACGAAAATGGCTTTATTGTTTTTCAAAGTACACTTCTGCATACGCTTGAACTAATATTCATTACACTTTTCTCACTTCAATTGATCTCCCTCCAAAACATGGTTTTCAATGAGCGACTTTTTCAAACGCTGAAAAACGTTGGTCACGTAATTTACACTTGATACACGAAATCAAAAAATTGTTTATTACCAAATTAGGACTGTACGGAAGACAATCCATCAAATAGATCTTCTGGTCAGTCCAATAAATGGTTGTTTCAACCAAAGTGGAGAGCTTACATTATCATTTTAAAAAATGATCCTTCGTTTCCGTTTCTATTTTTGTATTTCACAAAGCACTTCTGGCCAATAAATGATTATATAGCCACTTAGAATTCACCAATAAAAATTTCTCTAATGGTGCGGTTCCTACATATCCAGTTAGTCTTAAGAAACAGGCGATCAATTACTTCGAAATCATGAAAGACCATACACTGGATTATTATTTTGTTTGGGGCTCATACGCATATGTCCAAGATTCATCGCCTGTGTAGATGTTATATACAGCTTTTTATGCACTGCTACTTTTTTTTATTTACACCAATTGACGTGAATAGTTATCATTAAGCTTTCATCAAATTATGCGACGTGAGCAAAACCTTTTAATAATGTGAACAATAATGTAAACAATTTAAAATAACTGCTAACGTCTCGCAATATACATTTTGGACGATGAAGCTGCATCGCCAAAAGTTTAAATAAGTTGATCGATGCACTCCTGAGTTGATAATCCACACCTGCAGTTATAAAAAATTAACAAAAAAGTCACTGTAAACAAAACAAGTTCTGTGCAAACGACAAAACGTTCTGAAGAAGGTTATTGTTACAAAGGTCAAATTTCCAATTAAAGTCGTCAGATGAAGCCTAACGGCATTTAATATTGCCAAGACTGAAAATATAAAGAGCAACCTACGTTTCTTCCTGAGATTTCTAAGATTTGGAAACAACATTTAATTAGTTGTGTTAAATGCATGTTCTGCTGCTGCCTTTGACATAACATTAAAACACAACATAGTTTTCACACATTGCTAAACTAAGTTGGTTAAAAAGGTTTTAGCGTTTTCAATTTCCACGATTTTATGACTATCGACGCCTTTAGGTTTTTATAGATGTCCCCATATCTAATATGGCATGAAATGTTAACAATCTTCCGAAGATATTTGCTTTTATAAGTTTGTATCAATACATCATTATATTGAAATGAGATAAATAATATTTTTATGATTTATAACATTTACCTCCAGCTTTTACTAATATATAGTTTATTTGGTTTGCATTTAAAAACACATGAATGGTAAATGTTCTGTTTATATTAAGTTTTTATTTTTAATTAAAATATTTAAAGTACATATATCATCGAAAAATAATACCGAAAAATATAAATATATACTAGAAATTAAAGATTCATTAACGGATTATTCCCCAGTGGAATTGATTTACAAACCGTCCATACCTTCTATGTATGTTAATATATTTTTCAAGTCATTCAGTTATTTACCATCATCATTGTTCTGAAGAATTCTTTTGATAATATCTGAATGGCGTTATATTTTCTTTCATTAACACTTCATCAAAATTCCGCTATGTTTTGAAAGTCGAAGCATTACAAAGAGATGTATTCCTTTGGATCCCAACAATACAGTCCCATAAAGTAAAGATTAAAAATGTTAACTTATAAAATTAAAACTTGGAAAAGGAATATTGGCTACGTTATTCGATACCCTAACGGATAACAAAGAAAGATAATTATATGGATAGTTTCAAAAAAGCCTGTGAATTTTATTATTTAAAATGTTGAACTTTTGATAAGGGCCTTTTTACTGGCGATTTATATTATTAGGCCTATAAATTATTTTATTATTTATATTATTAGGCCTATAATTTTAAAGGGTTTACAACACATGTTGTTACTGTTTATTAAATTCCGTGGGATAATTTCCTAACCAACTTCTTGGTTAAAACTTCACTGACAGGCTTTGGTTCATTTCGGTAATTTATTTTCAGTCAACAAAAAATTTTTTCAGCGTGTTGAAAATGTTTGAATGTGTACCGAGTAACGAATTTGCAATAAGTATTGCTTTTTTACTTCATTTTAAAGAGAAATAATGCTAAGGTTACCTAATGTTGTGTAGAGTTAATTGCGACCATGTTCCACGGATTTCAACGTGTGAATGCTGGTGTCAATATATTAAGTGATGATTTTGCCACCGAAGAAAAAGAGCGTTATAAGTAGCTAAAAATTGAAGACGAGGATTTGAAGACTCGATGATAATTTTTGTTGATTGGAATTGTTGAGAGTAACACAAGAAACCATTTAGAATCGCTTGAAGGAAATGGGAATGATTGAATATGCAAACGATTGGATGTGGATTTGTGCAATGCTGGTTCAGCGGCGAAATTGGAAACGTTTTTTGTATAATAACGATAATATAAGGCAAAACAAACCACCTGTATCGACATAAACAGTAAAGCCGAATATCCATGACTCCTAAATAATGCTTTGCGTTTACCCTACCCTACCGAATACAAAACATTAACTAGAGCGTCAAGCATTACTAAGAGCTGCTAAAACCTAACCATCAGTGATGATTGCAATCGACTATAATTGATGAAAGAACACGAGCAAAGACACGACTTGTATTAATATTCAGCATGAGAACGCACGATCACATGTTGCAAAACCGGTGAAAAAATACTGGGAAATATTAAAATGGGAAATGCTGACAACCCACCCATCGTATTTTCCAGACTTTGCTCCTTTTCAATACTAGTTGTTCTGACATATGTCGTCATCACCAGTCTGAGCGGCGCGACACATTTTATTAAAATACCAAAAAATGGGTCCATTCGTGGATACCCTAAAAACACACATTGTTTTTTCGATACGAAATTCGCAAATTGCCTGGAAGATGGGAAACATTATCGATCGAAAAACTAAAATTCTAAATTAAAAAGTAAACCTTTTAAAACTAATTTATTGGTCCAGTGATGTGTGATATTTGGTCAAAAAAATACAGTGGCATAAAGTAGAGATGAAGAGTGAGAACTGATGAAAGTTACATTTTTAAAAGAAATACTCTCTAAATTATTCTATATGTTAGAGGATAATGTGAAATGACTTTACTCTAGCTTAACGATTTCTGCCAAAAAAACATTAATGATATTGGTAGTTAAAAAAACAGTAAATTTCACTATATAAAATGTTTAACTATGGATAGGGATTTTTTAATACTGATGATTGATATTAATTAATATATTAATAATTTTATTGTGGTATCAAATATATTAGTATTTAAATAGTTACTTGAATAATTAATTAAATATAACTTACAGTTAAATGTAATTTAAATTATATAAATAATAATAGTTATTTTTATTATTATTATTAATCATTCAAGTCACGATAAATTGAAGTACTATATATGTGAAAGTCGAAATGTAAATGCAAGAAATGTATTTTTAAAGACATACTGCATCCCATCGCCATCTGTTTTATGGTAAGATTTTCAGCGAGTTCATGGTTTCTTTTAGGTCATCTTATTTGTGGGATAACAAAAATGCCTCCTTTAATTTAGCATCACTTAATTTAGAGAAAACAGTTTTCAAGTACAAAGATCCTTCAGCATTTTTATCCATGGCCTAGACAAACATCAAGTTTTATATATAAAAGTGAAAGAATCGCATTCTCTTTTGGAATAAAAGGTTCATATTCAACGTTTGATTTACCACAAACAAAGTAAGGTTTTTTGGCTAATCTTTAACATCATAGTGGTTTTTGGTGTCTCTACTGTCCCATAAACAGAGAAAACAGCAATATATCTTGAAACTTCCCTGTAGTCCAAATAATATACAAAAATCTTTTAATTTAACACAAAACTTTCCAGTTGTATTCATTGTATTTAAATAATTCTAAAATTAGTTTAATGTTTTCATACGTTTCTTTTAAAATCCCTGAATATGTAATAACTATAGAGTGATATCGGTTAACATTGTGAAGTAATACAGCTTTTAACCGTAAATACTATTCACAATATTACTAATAATGGAATATGGAATTTAAAACACGTAATTTTGTTCATGATAGAAAAATTGTTTCACAAAGTATAATATCTTATCGTACCCATATAGAATATTGGGAACTAGTCAAGCCCAACTGAAGAATTTTAATATTTTAACTTTCTAAGGGTCATATGATAATAACGAGGCCATTCAGTATTTGGAAAACCACAAAACAACACTAGAAACCCGCACGCCCTTTCATCAGCACCGCAATCATCACGCTTCTATCTCCCTACAATTTATCAATAATGAACGCACCATTTGACTGCATACAACTCCTCGCCTCCCATATCGAAACGACAGTGCAGGTGCATGTCGTAGCGGGGATCCTGGATGGCTGGCGCCGTCATATTCGTCAGCCGTAAACAATTGCTCTCGTGCGCTGAAACAAAAGAAAAAAAGTTAATTGAAAGCTGCTCAAATGAGTTTTCTGATTGCTCGGGAAAATGAGCGTCGGATCCTCCGTCTTTTTTTCCTCCCCGCGCCATCTCTCCAGCCCGCACTCCCTTCGGTTTTCGACCGTTTATAATGGAGGATGTTGTTTCCGAAAAAATCCTTCTTAATTGATTTTAAATGAAACCGGCCCGGCGAGAGGGTATATTTTTTCGGTCTTTATTTCGATCATGGAATGACGCAGCTTGTTTATTGGTTAATGTGATGTTGCCATTGTTCAATTTGCGAGAAGCAAAATTGCGGCATTAAGAAAATAATGATTGTAAACAGATTGGCCGTTATTCCTCTTTTTTATTGTTATTTGGTTAGTCTGAATCGACATATTGATTGGATAATATCAAATAAACAGAATGCGCTATTTACTTATTTACTTATCAGTATTATATTAGGACTGGCTTACCTCATTGGATGTCGATTATGAGCACAATACACAACTTCAGGACGCTAATAAATACTAGTCACCTAGCCCTCTGGTCGAAATTGGACAAATATTTAAAAGGTTCAGATTTCAGGATCCGAAATGTATTTGATACATAAAATAAATGAAAATATTAAGTGCCTACAGATTCAAATATATTAATTAATAAATTAACTATCTCAAAAACTACCAATAACTCTCACCAAACTTTTTAAAAGGCATCTAATTAAATCTGATTTCCATTCAGTGTAAATAATCAATAAAATATTGATAAATTTTTATTACTACTCCACTAAACATTATAACAAAGAATCATAAGTAAGATTGTTTTCATTTTAAATTCAAATATGAGTATACATAATATTTACTTTCATGCTAGAAACATAAATATGGAACAATAAAAGAAGTAATACATGTTTGTATATCAAAACAATAACAACAATTAGGTAATTTGTATTTTATAATTTAGAAATGTATATTAAAGGAATGTATGTACAATCATTAAATTAAATATTGATGGGTCAAAATTTAATTCTATAAAGAAAACAATACAAATTACTGGTAGAAAGTTCAAACAATAAAATGGTATTCAGATATCTCATAACATTAATCGTTAAAAACTTTAATATGTGTCATGCTTTAAAGTCTTTACAAATTTACTGTTAATAATTTATGATTTCCTCTATTTAGAGTTGGTTTATCTATTAGTAAGTTTCATTTTAACTACTGTATATTTTCATTACTTCATTTATGTATTCACATAGTTTTTAATTTTTGTCCACATTTCTCACCTAACATCTATATATATATATATATATATATATATATATATATATATATATATATATATATCAAAAAACTAACAAAAACAATATTTCATCGGAATTTTGTTTAATTGTAAATGTAATGCAATGATCTAATATTCGCATATGTCGGGTTTTTCTTTCACAGCTCTGGCTGGTCAAGCTTCCGATAATGCAGACACGTTTGGTTATCGTTTTTTATAATTTGCCATAACTTTTTTATAGACTATACAAACTTAGAATTAAATAACTTTTAATATAGTTTTAACACACTCGCTTTGCGTTTTTTTTATATATATTTTAAAGCCTCCTCTTACCAACGAGGGTTTATCAGGACTGGACCTACATTTTAACGTGGGCTGCCAACCACTTTCCTCGGCATTAAGCCTATCGACTGGCGAGTGACCAACTTAGAAATCATCCCTGAAAACATCCGGTCTTACCCAGCCTGGTTACTGGCGTGACTGGGATCATTTTTCTTGTCGGATTTTACGCTCTTGTCTAAGGACAATCACAAATGTTCAACAACTACAAACATAAATCTACAACCATGCCCCGGCAGGATTCGAGCCTACACTATTGCAACAGTAGGAGGACTGTCCTGTCGCCTTTACCACTGCGCCAACCAAGCTCACTTTCCGTTTTAATATCCTTTGAAATGTAAATTGTAGGGATTTCTCTTAATATTCAAAATTACCTGACAGCATTTTGCAGCACAACGTTGCCAGATGTTGCTTTTAACAATTGCTCATCCGTAGTTGATTTAAAATGACGCACAGAAATGACGAATAATCTACCGTATAAACATTGGCTCTGGGAACGTGTCGGCCAGAGCCTAAAATAGTAGCCTCGTTGCTTGATTTGGACTTAATCTTGACTTTAATTTTATTGTAATTTACTTATTTGTAACACATATTGCACAAACACTTTAAGCCTAATAATTCTTCCTCAATATGAGCTTTAATCGTGCGAAATTTCACGCCTCCATGTGCTCTCGTTTTCCTCAATAAGGGAGACAAAATTTTCACTAAGACGATAAATGTATAGAAGACCGTACCTGTCTTCTTAGCTGGAACAAAGAATTAAACTATTACTTTTAATAAGCTTTAATTACAATTCAACATATAATTCTGGCCCGCCGACTATTTGGTCATATGGAATCCGACTATGAGGTAGTGTTTGCATGTTATTATTGATAAACTAACAAATTAACATAAATTAACAACTGATTATTGTGCCTGTCGATGTCTCTAATAAAGTTATACAACGCGATATCGCTTTAGAATACATAAGTAAGTGGTATAATTCAAAGTATTTATGTCAATTACATCGAAAAACTGTTCACACTGGTCACAATGAGGTTGTTAATCAATTAAATGTGAAAAAAATAATAAAATGCATAGACTAAAGTTAGTTACTACAAGAAATATCAGTTATTGCCCAATGGACAGATTATAAATAGACTACGGGTAATTTTTTAAAATATTTAAAAAACATACATGGCTCAAGGTGTAAGTTATCCGAGAGAAATAAAAAAATAAACAAAAAGCAAAGAAAGAAATACTCAAACAGAAAATCAAAATCAAATAAAGTCAAATTAGGAACTTGACGGAAATTTAATAATTGAACTAAAATCTTTGAATAAAAATGTAAAATCTGAAAAAAGTATCAATACTTTAGTCCCTGACATGCTATCATCATATTTAAATTCTGGTATCATACTCTGGAGATAACCAAGACGATCAAGAAGCAAGAATGAACAACACGGATAATAAACAAAAAGCAAACTCTTGAAGGTGAACATCTAATTAAAGGCATGCTCCCAACCAAGGACGAACGAATCACCCCGGTACTATAGTAATTTAAAATCTGGAAAATATCACCTCAATTGCCATAAAATAGGTAAACAGGGAAATAAAATAAATCTGACCCCAAAGGAAGTATCAGGATTCGATCAAATATTATATAAAAACAAGGGCCAAAAGGAATTGAGGTTGTATCTAGTACAGTAATATAAAAATAATATAATGAATCTTGAGTAGTTGCATGTTGCTGAGTTGGGTACACAAATATATATATAGACATATATAGACCGCAGGGAAACTCAAAAGATCTTCAGTTACTAAATTTATCATTAGCAGTCTGGAAAGGATCAAACAGTTTAAACCTTAAACGGTGTGTGAAAAGTTATATTCTTTTATTGGGAAAAATATATAGAGATAGTTTTCCAGATCCTCGGATTACATAACAGAATCCCATCAAACTCCTTCAGGTCTTGATTTTTCTCTGTCTACTTCTCATTACGCGGACCGAACAGGTGTTTTGTTGTTTTATCATTGCATTCGATTGAATTGGTGTTCTACTTGGTTGACTTCACTTTGTAGCATTGGTTTTCAAGAATCTAATAAGCGTTATGTATCGTCATTTTTTAAAGATAATTTTAGATCTTTGTTTTTCGATCTCTGTTGCTTTCTGTACCTTTCTTATTGATTTGCGCACCATATATCAAATAAACTTTATATCATATATAAAATAGCTTCATATAATAATGTATTTCGTTCTTATCGATAACATTACGATGTCCATCGGAATTCTTATGCCGGGTGGTGGTACGACTGAACATTTACATAACAAAACTGTGTATCCAAGCATTCTGTTTCCTTTTTTATCTGCCCATATATAGAAGAAAGGGAGTTTGTTTCCTTTTCAATCTTAATTGCTACGTGCATCCATATAATGAAAATATGGTCCACATATCTAAACCATAGGAAGCTAAACGACTAATTTGTGACATTACTTTATTTATTGCTCTCACTTATATTCTATATGGGTGCTATATCATTCATTTGACTCCTTCTATATAACCCATATGATAGGAGTTTTCGATCTATTATATTTTTCCGTCATTTGCATTTTCAATAATATCTTGCAGATGCTCTCCAACAGTCTCATTCATTTTGCAGAATTCTTGAGTATAAAATATTCATAATTTGATACTATTCCAAAATTATCGTATAAAAGACGTTGTATAAAAACACTTATATATAGGTAGACGTTATTCAGAGTTAAAAGAAGCAAAAACAAAGTGGAGGCTTTAGAGATATTTACGACGGTTTTAGACTAATTTGTTTTAAAGAGAATGACGGGTGGCTTGAAATTAAATCGTAGATTACCATGCTAGAAGTTTAAATATACAAGAACGATTTTACTTAATTTGGTTTTATTCTCCCTATTTTTGCTCTATTTACTTCTACATTAATATTATTTCTAAGCATTTTAGTTTCCTTGGTAGACTTTTTGTATGACTTTTATATTGGATTTGATATTTAACCATCAATAATTTTGATACCCCAACATTTATTATTACAATAGATTAAAGATTTTTATTATAAGTAGACATAAGATTCCTAAGCAGACTTGAAGAAAATGTAAGCAGGGAAACTACAGAGAAGTGTATTGGGATCAGCTCTTTGTCTATTGTTCTTCCTACATTCAATGAAAATGTCATTGCTACGTTTCGAGATGGCACGGCAATCCTAGTCATTATAGATTACAACAATGAATCAACCAAAAAGTTACAAATAGCTATTGCGCCGAAATACTATACTGGACCAAAAAATGGTGCATTCAAACGACTAAAAATAAATCACTACATATTGATTTCAGCAACAAAAGTATGGAGTATAAGCCAATATATATAAATTAGTAAGTAGTCCCACATAGAAATACAGCCAATATTGCATGACCAAGGCATGACCTTTTGAGTTCAAGTGGACGTCACATGTTGAGCTGAAGTACAAAAAATGTCCTAGTTATTGGGTATATATTCAGCCTTATCAGTTTATTGTAAGTTTTTGTTTTACCAACAAGTCTTGAAACCATTGTGGACTTATTATGTTCAACTTTGAAGTTTTACGAGCCAAAGCACTACAAATATTATACAAAGATTCCAAGACAATGTAGTGCAAGGCATTGTTGATATTCCATGGTACATGGTACGTAATAATAACTTGCATAAGGACCTGAAAAAAAAACTGTCGATTTCATTATCAAGGACTATTCCCAAAGATATAAACAGAGGCTCCATCAGCACATCAATGCTGAGGTTCTCCAGCTTCCAGACATTGACGGATTAGTAAAAAAAAGTAAAGAGAGGTTATAAGTAAAACTTCGTGCACATTAAAGACAGTGACATAGATGTTAAGCCCAAAGTGTCTATTTTAGAATAAGTATTTTGTAATTTTAATCCGTAGAAAATTGAGATAAAAAATAGCACATTATATTAATTGGCTATAATGTTATAATTTTCCAAATTATTTACGTAATTTATTATAATATAACGTTAATCTATCTACATGATATTTTGGTTGAAAAAGAAGTGGAAATTTGAGTTTACTCTAAGAAAGTTCATTTTGTGACAGGACAAAATTGAATTAAGAATATTATGATATTAGAAGATTTTAAGTAATAAAACAATTTTTATTAAATACGATTTGAATATCATATGATAATAAATAATCACCCTAAATATACTGGAAAATACTTAAAAATTATATAATAAAAATTAACACAAAACAATATAATATTTAACCTGTTAGGAATATATAATTTATATTCTACACTTAGCAATATATTATTCTACTTTTAGTATCATTTTTGCAACTGTCAATTCAATGACAATGACTGAATCTCTACTAGATATACGGTACTCTTACTGCTGCGATAGTCGCGGATTTGAATCCTGCTGCGTCCTGGATGTACTTTATATTTATAATTGTAAATGTAAATGTCATTATAGCAACTGTAGAACATCCGACAAAGAATAACCATCCCAGTCACGCCAGTAATAAGCTGGGTAAGAACGGATGTTTTCTGGGATAGTATCTATGTTGGTCACTGGTCTGCTGATACGCGTAATGCCGAGGACCATAGTTCGGAGTCCACATTAGACAGTAGGTGTAGTTCAGATGAATCTTCGTTTATAATGTATCAAAAAAAAACTTATTAAAATATATAATATTATTTCAATGATTTTGTGAAATATTAAATAAAACGATATTGTTTTTTAATAACTCATTTGATATAGTATAGTGATAAGTATTGTAAAATGGAACTATCATTTACGATCATTAGACAATTACATGACGTAATTTTACATGTTTTAAGCAAACACTTTACATATACACAGCCCAAAAGGCTGAATTTTGGTTTGAGGAAAATCAAAATATCAGTAAAATAATCATCAATATTGAACCATTGTAGGGAGTTTTAGAGGAGATAGTGAGCAGCAGATTTCCATCTCCAATATCACTGAAGCAATTAACGGTTGTTCTCAAACAAGAGTGGAAGAAGTTTGCATTGAAAACTGTTCAAATATTTTCTAAGTAAAATTACAGCTGCTTTTAAAAGCCAATGTTAACTCAATATGTCTCACATATTAGTCTCTCCATCCCGTGTAGCTGCTGCTACTGTGATAAGAAATTATCTGCATTTTTCTTTTAATGATCAATGTAGTTAATTAATAATCTAAATATAAACTTCCTTTTGAGACAGTTGTTATATTATTAGAAGCATTAGTTATAGCATATTTTATAATATTTTTACTGTTTGAATAATGTAATACTGACTGATACCCAAAACAAAATATTGAAAAAATAGTTTTTTAGTAAAACAGTAAATTTCAAAAAATATTGCGTGCTTGCGAATTTATAAATAAATGACGCAATATATTTCATACTTTTGTTAATTAATATAATAAAATTGTAAGACCCTGAATGGTAAAATTAAAACCTTATTGATTACAAGTAAATTGGGCCCATTTTTTTGTGTTTCACTTTGCGACATAAAAAACGAGCAGAGCGAATGGAAAGCCCGAGGAGGATTTAAGAACATTTTAGACTAATTTGTTTTTAAGAGTCCGACCACTGTTTGGTTTCGCAGTAAATCGCGAAACGATGTTGTAAATTGGGATTTGTACGAGAGTTGGTCCTATGGAAACAAATTGTTAAAATAGTGATGTCATATCAAAATTTCAATAGTGAAATATAATGTAGAAATAGAAATAATGTTGAAGGAATGCTAAAACTTTATCCAAAGATATCGGGTATTCGACAAAGTCCAATAATCAAAATATCGATAAAATCCTACAAAAATAACACAATACCCCAATAATTTAGAATCATCAATAATTTAGAAATATTAACTCGAAAACAACAAGAAATTTCAAAAGTCCCAACAATATAATCCACCCTTTAAAACTAATAACAACTATTATTAAGACAGGAAAGTATAAAGAAAAAAAAATTATATCTTTAAAATATATTAAGCTTAAAGAGTTGTCGAAAACGAAATAATTAATTTTGTTAAGTTTCCAAATAGATTTTTCCATGCAAAATTTATTATTAATAAAATTAACCAAACAGGGTGAAAAAATTCGTTTGAAGAAACTCCCAAATTTGATTTTATATTTACAGAAATCTTAAAACAATTTGAACTACCAGAAAAATGTATTAATGTAATTAGTATTTAATGCTACGTTACCAGCAAACTATTTCTGAAACACTTGGAAAATCGCTTAAATGATTAGGAGTCGAATAATTATGTCTCATAGTACCATTTTAAAAAATATGAGACCTATGTATTTGAGAAAATATTCTCCACAAGCTTTTGATAAAATATAATTAAATTAACATCTTAAATTAAAATAGCTATTCCTTCTAAGTGTTCTTTAAGCTAGTGATATATTACGTTTCATCAATCATCATCATCATCATCATTCGATAATCTACACTGGAAGAAAGTATCTACTGAATCGATGCACTGCTGCCGGTATTGTAGGACTTACCTAGGAATATTCTTCATTAAATCACAGTGTTTTATTACTTTCTTGGATCTTGATCCATGTCTATTTTACAGAGCTGCTCGATGAGTAAAAAATAAAGGTGCTTTCAGAGCTTCTGGCACAGAAGCCTCCGAGAACGAGTTTCCTAATTATCACCAACTCGTTTTCCAAATTATGTTATTTTAAACTCTGTGGTTCCCATATCTGACACTAAATCCTGCCTGTTCTTCTCGGCTTCCTCTCGAGCTCTTTGAAAACCCATTTGTATGATCTTCAGAATCACCCGCTTGACTTGAATTTATAGGAAGCTTATAATTCGTTATTTTATAAAGTCTTTACTATTTTCCTTTTTCAGTACAGGAAGTTACTTTCTTCCTTGTTGACGGTACTATTTCCGAGCACCAAATTTGTATTCCAAAACTATATCTAATATTGCCAAGTATTCCATAGGGCACTGTCCTTGGTGCATTGTTATACCTCCCGCACAAAGGTGGACTATTGAGCTCAAGAATCACTAATGTAGCAATATGCAGTAACAGAGAGTCATATTATCCCAATAGACAGACAAACGTTAGCTACAAGAAACTTCATTTAAATAAAATTGAACTGCGGTTGAAAACATGACACAATAGAGAGAATGAAACAAACAATTTTAGACAAAATTCTCAGCAATTCTTAGGTTACCTAGGTGGCCTATAAGTAGTCTATGATGCTCAGCTTGTCCAATTAGTATGTTTTCGGTCCATGGAGTTTCCTAGTAGGAGAGAGATTTGCTTCAAAAATACGATCCAACTCTGTATTGTCCCCGCATTCCTCATACATATTTTTAGGGCAAATAGATTTCAAACATAGGTCCCTCTATTGTAAATTCCTGTAGTTATACCCTGTCTTTATCAACTTATCGAAAACTTGTTTGTCTGTTGACCAATAAACATAATTTTCGAATGCAAAAACCACTTTTTTTTAAATTACATCTTACATTAGATATGCTTTGTAGAATCTTAATTTACAAATTAATTTAAACTGTTTTGTTCAAAATATTCTGTTATACCTGCATTAATACACAATAAGGCGAGTATTGGATTAATATATCACTATGTATTTCCCAAATTAAAATAAAACTAATACAATTAAGCTAAATTTAAGAATACACTTATATACCCTAAACAAATTTGTGTAGTTTAGTTCGCTTCAATCTTCTGATTTCCTATGTGTTGTCCAGTAGCTTTATTGTTTCCACGCTGCTGTGATTAACAACCTTATTTCAAGATTTTAGGCGAAATCTTAGATAAGTTCTTGTAGCCATTTGATTTTGACGTCATGATACGCATTGGTAATTAATCGTAGAACTTTGCTTGGGTGCGTTGGATTAGTAAATAGTTTGATGTTTAAGTGCAACCCTATATTTTCTCCATAGATTGCAATTGACTTTATGATTGACTGATAAACAATCTCTTCGGTTTTAGCTCAAGTTGAGAGTACTTGGCGATTAACCAGTATAGTTGCTGTACAGAGTCCATGATGTTTCCAATATAATCAACCATCGGAATATATTCCCAGGTATTTACCTGATTCTACTTGAGGAATACCTCAATCCCACAAGTGATATAATTAGGTTTTTGTCATTTTGCCGAAACGCAAAATTTACATGTATAGATTTGGATCTAATAACCTGTATTTTCCAATCTCTAATCCATATGTAGGTCTTGTTAACCGCTCCTTGTACTTTTTCTACAGCGTTAGATACAGATATATCTTTTACCATGATAAATGTGTCGTCGGTAAATGTTCCAAGTACTGGTTCTTTTGTTCTTGGGACCTCAACAGTATAGAGCAAATATAGGAGTGGTCCTAAGACTCTACTCTGTGGAACTCCAGCCGAAATAGATTTAGGTGTTGAGAATGCGACAGTAATTCCGCAGTACAAATTTGCTCATTTTGTAGATTAATCCGAATTGCCACACCTGGTCAAAAGCTTGTGAAACATCCTGAAATATTGCAGGGCAGTACTTCTTTTCTTCGAATTCCTTTTCAACTACCGCTATTACTCTGTGTAATTGATCGATTGGCGATTGGTGATTTCGAAATCCAAACTGGATATCTGGTCTTTCTACTTATACTTATTTATTAATGCGTTTTAACATCAGTTTCTCGAATAATTTTGATATCGCAGGTAGCGAAATAGGCCCGTATTATCCAATTTGTTCTGCAGGTTTGTCAACTTTTTCTTTATACCTGACATACATAATTATTGGAGCCAACTTAAGATATTCCGGAACATGCTTCAGTCTCAAACCGATATTGAATATATATGAAAAACAATTGCATAACTATAATAGTAATTACAACAATACAAAATAATTGACAAGTTAAAAACATAGTTACTTATAAAACAAACTTTGCGTACAATGAACCTTTAAAATTAAAACATAATAATATAAAGAATACTTTCCACAAATATTAAAAATTTCCTGACTTACTTTTCCAACCCAGTTTGTTTTTGTTGTGCATTTAATCCGAACAAAAAAAATAAAAAAGCCGAGACGTGTTTATCATATTTTTTGCGTCAATTTTCTGTCAAAAACACCGGCCCACTTTGCAACTGTAATCATTCCGCTCGGATGAGCCCTATTAAACGGTTAATTAAGCAACACAGTCGACGTTTAAAACTTCAGATACTCTTTTATAATCCGTCAATATGTTGTAATTACCACAATGGGGCCCGGAGCAGTTTCAATAGTACTCACCATTAATTAAATTAATGCTGAGTGAGACTCCAATTTCCGAGGGTGGTCCATTATGGTAATGGAATCTGACAGTTGTTCATTAATTTCATTTTTTTATCGGGATTTCGGCATTATCTAACAATGCGGAAATTATTGCGAATCGGAAAGGTAAACTTTTAAATCCCCCGCCCTGCTGTTATTTAAAATCTGAAATCTGAAAGAATTGAAATACACATAACTTTGACTCTTGAAACAAATACTTAATAAAATCAACCAAAGAAAATAATTTTAAAAGCAGACATGACGTTCAATATAATGCTACAAATCCCTTGGCCGATCTGAAGTATGCTACTATATTCGTTAATATAGATATTGAGGCTTCAGGCAATATGGCTTGAAACCAAAGTATTGATCATGCGGGAGAAAATAGCGACATCTACAGCTGAAGTGAAATGTCGATTAGGTCAAGCTGCATAAACTTTTACCTCTCTAAGATAATTCATGTGGAAGAGAGGATGTATTACATCGAACTCTTTCTCGAGCTTATCTAGCCAATTTTTTTGCCTACACTTAAGGCAAATTCTATACGTTACTTTCTGATATCGCACTAGAAATGAGTAGAGTATAACAAATTCAGAAAGACATTCAGAGACGCCAATTACAATGGTTTGGACTTGTTCCTTGAATGAAAAGTGAACGAATTTTATACAGATCTTTGAATCATCAACGTATCCTTACTTCTGCTTGGTGGAGCAGTGGTTAAAGAGACAGGACGGTCCACGTACTGTTTTACCTACCTATCATACTCACTATATTTTGTACTTGTCTACCTCACTATATTTTGTACTTGTACTTTGTACAATAGCAGCATTTTTTTAGATTTTAATATTTTCAGATTACTAGAAAGTTATAATAGTATCAGCGAGTATCAATAAACACCTAACAAAGAAATGGATAGTAAAAATATTGTTTATTTTCATTATTTCACTTCAAAAAATAATTTATTGAATTAATGAAACAGTTGTTTTGTTAAATATATTTTAAAATATCCTTTTACCAACTAGCGGTTTTTCTGGATTGGACCTACAGTTTAACGTGAGCTCCGAACCACGGCATGAAGCCTACCGACTAGCGTGTGACCAATTTAAAAATCATCCCAGAAAATATCCGGTCTTACCCAGCCTGGTTACTGGCGTGACTGGGATCATATTCCTTGTCGGATTTTGCACTCTTGCCTAGGACAATCACAAATATTAAACAATCACAAAAATAAATTTACGACGATGCCCTAGCAAGATCCGAACCCGCGACTATCGCAAGAGTAGGAAGACCATCCTGTCGCCTTTGCCGCTGCGCCAACAAAGCCGGCAAACCTTTATTTATTTTATTAGTGTCATTTGAACAATTTTTTAAAATATACCAAAAATAAATAAATAAGACAAGAAGAAACAGAAGAAACACACAGATAGTTTCTAAAGCATCCAATATACTACGTATAAAATAGAATAAATGTTTATTCTAAACAAAAATAAAAATATTTTATTATATTTACTATTTCTACTATTGGCGCGCCACGCTATGAAACGAAACAAAGAGATATAAGGACAAAACTCCCAAGTTCCGTTGTCATTCCGAGAATGTGTCTTAAATAAAAGAAAACAATAAAAAGTCAACAAATAGACTAACTTTTGGACTTTCAACGGATGAGGAATTCAATCCAAATACATTATTTATGAATCAACCGTATAATGGAAATGGATAAGGTAATAAAATTCGTTGGAATTTATCTCGTATATGAACACGCGGAAGTTTTTCTAAAGAAATACAAATAGCAGAATAATATTAGGTGTTTATTTTCTTGTTATTTAATATGGCCTATTAACGATATTAGATTAATTAAAATAATTTTTGGAGCATAGTTCTATAAAATGGAGTTAAAACTTCGCGAAAGCAGAAAATTTTTTTGAATTAATAATGTTATTGTCAACAGAAAAACCGATGTTTGCGTCAAGTTACCGTCAACAGAAGAGTGATGAACATTCGGTTAAATTTAAATTTTTTTTCACCGATAATGACTGTGCAATTTTCACCTAAATCCAAATCGAATGAAAATCTCTATTTAGTGAAGTAGATGCATTAAACTTGTGTCACATATTTTCATCAATGTCACACAATTTGGGTGAACAAGAAACTCCTGGGCTGCATATTCAGACAAGTTCAAACAATAAGCGAAATTAAGTTTTGTTTATAGATTTTTCTAAATTAAAGCAGCATATAAATTAAGCAATAGATTTTCCGTTTTATTGTTGTATCTGCCATTCTACTTACAAATAGATGTTGAATTAGAGTATAGTTACAATATATTGTGCAGAATATGCCCATAAGAACTTAAGGTTTGCTATTTAGTCCAATATTTGCTGAAATTTCCCAATAATAAAGCTTATTTATTTTCAGTCCATTAATTGGGTAATTGTAAATATTCTATCATAATTTTTCACTTTAAACTGTATTTGTTAAGAAAAATCGATAGGATATATACTAGCTAAAATGTATTCCATCATGTTCTATAACTTCCTTTCTCATACAATATTGAAAAGAACGATTTTCGCATTTCTTGCGTGTGTACGTGTGGCAGAACGCCCCATTCAAACTACAAAATCTATCCTTCGCATATTTTGCTTCACAATATATGATTGAACGTTGTCAGCATGACTTAGCTTACTCATTGCTGATTGCTAATATTTTTTGCAAAAATACGTCATCCGGTTTGCTCAATTGAAAGCAGTAGGCATACCTAGTAACAGTTACTTCCAGTTTTTGCATTTCTTATACACTCTACCTTGCTGATGGCATCATGTCCATAACAAAACTTAAATATGGCAATGAATATTCCGTTTCAGTGTCGATGTGGATGGTTCTATTGGACTATCGTATGATTTCTGTCACTCAAAATAGTCGCAAAAAATCAACCTTTTATCGCCAGTCAGTATATGCCTCCGAAAATCCTGCCAGTCAATTCTTCTTGAACCTTTATCATCGCATTTAAACTTACAAAAACAGTAAATATATCAACTGTTAAGCTACCTGAAATATGTTTGATAGTTTGAACTGTGTTTTCTTCCAACAGGACCTGCAATTCATTGTCTTAGAACTTTTGCTTCCCAGGATATTTTTTGACATTAACCTCAATAGCACCACTTTTAAATTATTGAAATCATAGCTGGTCATTGGGATATGATATAGCGGTATCATCATAAGCTTCCAGAATTGTTTGATGAGCTTTAGCAGCGGATTTCTTTAAATCAAACAAAAACAACAATTAAGAATGACAAAATCGTGATTTTGAACGTTCCCTTACTAGTGTCTGAATACTGTGTGTGTTTATGTAAGAAAATGTCAATACCTTCGAACTTAACAGTTATTCACATCGACATCGCGCATTTCAACAAATAAATATCGCTGATAAAAATATGACTTTTAATTTCACGACGTTATCCACCACTTTTATTAATGACTTAGATTGTTTCGAATTGTAAATGCATTTGTACATCTGGGTTTACATGGGGATATGTATTTCTAGCAGCGTTTAAAGAGATCAAGATAAAATCTAGATATTTCTTGTCACGCGTAAATTATATAAATTGAAAGAGTATTTATTTCACAGATATACTTTTTCATTTTTTTAATAAACTAGAAGCCATAGTTTGATGGTGAAATATTTTCTTATAATAAAGCAGTACTATGTGAGTTATAGCTATTTTGAGAAGTTGCGCAGTTCGCGGTATAAATAATAGTGTCGAAGCTTTTGAATCACTAGCTTTTTTTAAATTATATTTCAGATGGGATATTAGGAATTACTTTAGTAAACAATAACTTATACATCAAACAACTATATCTTTTATGTGATCACTCAAATTATACGATGTTTTATAGAGTAGTATATGGTCCTATTTATTACTTTTTGAAAATTTATACATATTTTTATCAGTACCTTTACTTATCTTTCATTAAAGTTTCTGAAGAATCTTGTTTAATACTACTATCACAGTTTACTGATTCAAATAGACAGTAATTATTTCTATAATCGTTATTTCAAAATAAAATAATGCATATTACACATCCTATGTATTTTTTAACACAATCCCTATTAGAAAGAAGATTTTAATAATAAAAATTATCTATTTGTTCAAAATATTAAACATATTTAGGTATGGTATTCTCAAACAAGTAAACAAAACGTTCCATCATTTTCTCTTTATTCATTCCGTTTTTTTATTTTGAAACAATAAGTGAATTACGCTTTATTTGGGCTTTCTCTTCGCCATAATCTCATGTATAATATACTTGTTATGGTTTCAAATAAAGAGTTCAGCTTAAGCTATTGTGTAATACTAACAAAGATATATAAATTATTTATGATAATTATCACTATACACGTTCTGTCCTAAACATTTTCATAACTACTTGGCTCCTGGGGTCTCAGAACGTTGGATCTCGGCAACTAGTCTATATAACCACTAGATTAATGATTATAGCTATAGTGATCAACGATAAACATACTACAAGGTGTTAATACACGTTCTACTGACCGGCAAGTGATCAAAGCAAAATTCATAATCTTAGAGGAAACCTTCAATTTACATGCTTTGACCCAAAAGAATCTTCAATATATTAATATATGATTTTCAACCCACAGTTTGTGTTTAAATGTGCGCATATATCTATTTTGATAGTCAGGTTCAAACAACCTATAACTAGTAATGTATGATTTCTTTTCAACCCCACTAAGTACTTTACATCATCTTCCTTAGCGTCAATCTGATCCTTACAACCGTTTATTAAGTTTCTTCACTTTATAGATGTATACCTTTCATCGGCTGTACTTAACCCTTTAACAAAATGGTTATTTTTTGTTTGGCTTCAGTATCAATTCACAAATGATGACTCGCGGATTGAATACATTATAATTGATTCATGTAGAATCAAGTATTGCGCTTATTTTCGAACACAATCCTATGTAAATGGTTCAAAATTATTTAATGGTCGATGTATAATTTAAGGGATTAATTAAGTTTGTCTTATCATCGAAATTTCTGGATCTTACAATGTCGAGCATTTAGTTTTGACAGACTTTAGAATTTATGTTATAATTCGAGTACTTGTATGTATTTGTGTATTTTTTCTCCATTTTTGGGTCCACTTAATTATATAATTACTTGCGTTTTACTCTAAACATCCTGACTGAGATATATGAGTTTAAGGATTGAATAATAACTGTTTATCGTAGACAGACTTTTGAATGTATTTCACATTTGTTAACAATTATTTAGTTACCAAATTAATGCCAATCTGACATAGGTCATCGAAATAAATCAAATGTGCTATGAGCTATCTCACATGCTAGCCGCACTCATGACCAGAGAGAAACCGAAAATGATAATAGTTGTACTGGTATATCACAATTCAGCTGGAGAGTAGCTGGAAATGAAGCGGATAGGCTTCGGATGCAACGAGTTCATGCATATCAAACACAACAACAGCGAGTAGCACACAATGAAATTGAGCGATTACGCAGAGAGAGTGATCCTGTTATCCAGGAACGAGCAGTATTCCACTACGATCCGGAAATAGATTATAAAAATTGAAATACATTCGAAACAAACCAGATCAACTATTTTTGCACATTTATTTTAGGTATAATCAAGGTGCGGATTGATTAGTAGGTTATCGATTGTTGATTGCAGCAAACAAATAGTGGTGCAAATTATTGCCTAAGAACAATAAAGGTTTCTTCATCAGAATAACTATTTAACTAAAATGTTAAAAATAGCACTGGATCGGATGCCATTTGACAGGCATAACATAGTACTTATACCTCACAGAACAACTGCCAATAAGCACGCGAGGAGGTTTAATTCGCCGACATTCGACGAAATTGCTATTGTTATTGTCCGAGAAAATTTACGAGTATATAAATATCGGTCATATGACGTTTCCAAGGATCATCCAGTGAATCAACAATAATTTTTAAATAGAGTTATTTTTCCTTATTATTTTCACACTACTTTTCATTCTTATTATGATATCGAAAATCCTCAAATATAATTATTTTAATAATGTTTCCATATATAATGTATTAGAATTGAAACAACGCCTTCATATGAATTATAAAAAATATTTCCCAATAAGACTTTATTATTCGAAAATATGATTTTTTGTATTGTCACCCATTTCTTCCCAAAAAATTAAAATTTCGAAATATTATGGTATTTTCTCATCAATTTCACTTTAAAATAATTGAAATAACATCATAAACATTAAGATCTAGCAGTATGTGTTGCTATCTGCACCAAACATAATGTCGCGCTGGGGCAACTTTGGGAGTTTCCTGGTAAAAAAGTAAAATATTTTTGATATTTCGATCACATTCTTTTATTTGCTCACAATGTACAAAACTGTTTGTTATATGAAAAAACTGACTAAAATTGATGGCATCACTCATGGAACTTGAAAAATCACTATGTGTGCTGGCGAACTTGACTTTTCTTGAATATGTAAATCGTTTGGCTTTTGCAAATCTTGCATCTCTTCTTTGCATTTGCGTCATTGCGGATTATAATATGATCAATTCTATCCTCCTTAACTGCTTCTGGCAATCTGTCTCTGCTGGGGCGCTCAAGGCCGGTATTTTTCTCTGAGGTAGGTAGTTTCCCTCCGGTTCAGGTTCTTCATCAGTTTTCAATAGACTTAATGCAATCTGGGATCTGAAATCGATTTAACTAATAGTAGAACATGTGCCAGTTGGTACGTTTTCCAGGCATTGACAATAGTACTGTAAATTCCATTGGAGAATCATGGCCACCACCATTTTTTGCCTCTAATTCTGATTCTATAGTTTACAATGGCATTATTATGAAAATCTACACCTCCTATGCCTTGGTTTTATTACTGGTTGCACTTTTCCTTCCGGTTGTATCTCTTTACATTCATTATTGCTCAAGGCTAACAAATTTCGTAGTGACTGTAACAAAAGAACTGCCATGAACTGCCACCTAACAGCGAATACTTGGTTGTTAATATAAAATCTATAATCAAAGTTGCCATTTGGTTTTTTCGCAAAGGCTTTTGTTCTTTGAAATGGACAGGACAGGACAGTATATATATAATATATAAATATAACAACAATATAAATTGATATATATATATATATATATATATATATATATATATATATATATTATATTCACAGTTTTTAGGAGTCTCAGTGTAAGTTAGAGTATACTTCAGCCATTTCATTATAGGTTTCTTCTTTTTCTGTTTTGGTTTTGTCTAATTTCTTTCTTTTAAAGTCTAAGTACTGTTTTGTCGTCTATAGTGACATGAATTTGAGATATGCACACCACATCTACTGGTAATTCGTCACCCCCGTCATTGATAATCCTACGTCCATCTTATATTTCTTCTTCAGCATTAAATTCCTCTTCTACAGGAGATATGATGACTGCATCAATGGCTTCTTGTGTCTTTAATTCCTCAAGAAGAGCTATAATATCCTCAGTTGTTAGTATATTCTCTTTGTAGAAAGCCATTTCTACGTTCTATAATCCGAAAATAAGGTAAAGAATAAAATAGTAATAAAATGAAATGCGACAGTCACAGTAGAATTTTATAATACGATGAATTTGCACCGGAGGTCCGATCTTTCAAAAGTGACACAAACCCAGTTATAAGTCTTACAAAGCTTTTAAACTACAAAGTACTTCAATAACACCAAACATATAATTTGAGTTTCTTCATTTGAGAGCACCGGTCAGGACTTGGCACTAAACGAAACTGAGCTAGGCAACTCCCAACGTTGCGTTAGTGCAACTGATTTATGATTCATTCGCTTCAGTGTCAGAGATCAAACTTGTCCAAGAAAATAAATAAATCCAAAGTCCAAATAAATTATGGAAAAATATTGAAAAAACATGTTTTCATTGTTTTTTACAAAGTGTTAGAATAATTGTAAAATATAAACACATAAAAAGAAAGCTTATGAATGCCTTTTAACACATGCATGATGACTTTTATATAATAAGTTCATTTTGACTGAATTTTGTGAGTTTAAACTTTGTGTTGGAAGAGATGGGTTAATGGATTTTCATAGAATTCAAAAATAATCGATTTAATTTTTAATTTGTATTTTGTGGAATGGTTGTTTTCTGTCCCATTACAATAGTCAATACAATAGTCTACACACTCAACCAACCTGCCTCAATCAAATCAAATTAACAGTTCACTTCATACACGCACGATTAAGCAAACACGAAAATTCCCAATGTTTCTGCTAATAGTTCTTCTGTTATGTATTTACCGAGCTATATCTCCCTGTTGTCTTAACATTTCCCGAAAATGCTAGACGTATTCGTCTGTTTGCATTACCCCCTCAAATAGAAACTATTCCATTGTTTTATGTACATAACTGCCTTATTCGTCTCCACAAATCATCCTGTGTTTGATTAGCTTCATATTTACATTTTCTTCGTTGAAAACATACTGTATAAAATTAGCGGCTTAGATATCCGATTAAACATCGCGTAAAATTAACAAAAATATTGTTGTTTATACGGGTGAAAAGTTTCAATGGTTTCGTCTGTATATATTTTATTTGAAACCGGGCGAATAAATAAATTAAATTCTATGAAAACAAAATCCAATTAGGAAATGTTTGTCAATGGAGTTACGAGTAACGAAATTCTCAATTTTATATAATGTATAATGTGAAAATAGGGCTATGCCCGGAAATGGTCGGTTATTTCAAAGCCGATTTCATTAATTTACAGTCGAAAAACACGTATTTCGTAAATTAATATATGCTCTCGAAATATTCATTTTTGCGGCTTCTTAAATTAGAAGGGTGTCAAGTTAAACAAGTATTATGCATGTCTTCGTGTTTCTAGTTATTAAATTTTTATTTCATTAACATGCTTTCACAGCTAATAGTTATTGCAGAACTTTCTTTATGTCAATATTATTATATCTATTTATTTCAGATTTTGTAGGCTCTTCAAAGATTAATCATTTATTTGTGGCTTATTTTCATATTATATATCTAACAACAACAATTCATTATAATAGCTGTTATTTAGCTATATAATTTTGTAATGAAGATAATCGATATCAAGATTGTGGATAAAACAGATTCTTTGCCTAATTTTGTGGATTGAAAATTTTATACATTAAAAATTAACAGCTTAGTTATTCACTTGAATGAAACTTTCTGAATTTGGGATTATAATTCAATGCTGACAATTTCTACACACAGTCTGATGAGAGTGAAAACAACTAATGGAGAGTATATAACTAATATACGGTAACTACAGAAAATATTATTGTAGATTGAGAAATATTTATGTGCACAGATATGCGGGTAATTGTTCAGAATATAAATGCATTTGCTAAAAATATGTGAGGAGAGAAAATATACTTTTTTGCAAATATGGAAAATCCATTAGGGAGAATGCAGTTATTAAATATAGTTTTATCAAGAAATATATATCGAGGTAGTAACAGAACAAACTACGGAGAAATACAGTGATATTAAATTATTTAAAATATTAAATATTTTACAAGGAAACACCTTACGGAAGGAAATAAGAACTACGCGAAAAGGTAACTATGCTCTCTAAAGAAAGTAAAATATATTACTTGCATATAAAACTATTAATTATAATACGTCTGGCACTCTACTTGCAGGTGGTATGGAAAGAAATGCAATGTAAATATCATAAATCACATCCCTAACTTACAAACTATTATAATTGTATAAATAATTGTATATTTAACATATGCATTAGATGTACTGTAATGTTAAGAAAAATATATTTTATAAGGGTATTTTTTAATTTAGCAATATGTTTTATTATTTTTATAAGTTTAATTGTTTTATATAGATTTTAGAATTTTCTTTTATGTCAAACTCGGAGTTCCGCATTAACTGGCAACATTTTGACGTCATCAATACAGATGACATGAGTTCACTCTTTTATTGAACGAACTATACTATTATAGAGACCTTGGTTAACAAATGTCCTAGTCGTTGTTCAGTCGGAATAAATCTACTAACAGCAACATTTAAAAAACAGAGAGAACTTTCCTTAAGTTACACGAAGAACATTTCAAATGATGAGAGTTTCTCGTGCATTTCTACAATCTTGATCCACCACACAGTTTAGCAACTCTGCCACCCTGAATAACGTTCTAAACACTTGATCTACTCGCAACGAGGTAAAAAATTACGAACTGCAAACAAACAATTACAGCTTCCACCTTTGCTCACAGAAATTTTGCGATCGGAGATGGTACTATGAATAAAGTAATAATTGTTCCTTCACTAAAAAAGGGTCATAGTCAACATTATTATAACTATCAAGGTATAAGTTTCCTACCAGTTTTCGGGAAAGTGTTTATGAAAATCACACAAATCGTACAAGAGACTTCAAAAAGCTTGTGGAAAAGCAAACCAAGAAGAGCAGGAAAAGGAGAGCTTAAAGGAGTTTCCCTACTTAGATAGAGCAGCTTTTGAAGCTGAAATCTGAAAAAGATATGTCAAATTCATTCAAGCGTCTAACGTTAGTTCCACTCTATCGTACATAGAGAGTGCAAAATTGTTTCCTGTGGATGTCTGTCTACTGTTTTTCAATATAGTAGTAGATGCAATTATGCGAATAGTTATTAAAAACCTGCATGGCGTTCACTATGATGCTAAAAATTTCTTGACCAATCTGGTGTTCCCTGATGATAACGCTATATTTACTGATGCAGATATTGAAGCATTTAGGGCATTGAGGAACTAAATGGCTTGAGAATTAATAAAAAAGAGACCAAAGTATTAATAACTGACATATCGTCCGATATTGCAAATCTCAACTAAATCCAGTTAGAGCATTTTTTATCCCTAATATCGTATTAGAAATTAAGCTAAAACCCACAAATCAAATCAGTTCACAGTTGACAAACAAATTGAGAGAAGTAAATTTCAATGGTTACTTAACTGACGAAATCAACTTTTTCGGTAGAGGATGCGGCGAAAAGTTTCCAAAAAGATATGGATCAATCTCATAGAAACCGATTTAAAAAATAGGAGACTAACGGTGGCGAGATTTAATGACTAATATACAATATAATTGGTTAAGATGTAGACATTCTCCACGAGCGCTGACTATGGACTGATGATCACAAACTATCGGTCAATAGGTCAACATAATAGTCATAACTATTTTAATCACAGACATTGTTATTATTCAATACATCCCACTCTTATTCACTAAGCGATATCCCCAAACTACTTGTATCAAGATTATCATAAAAGACAATCCAAGAAAACTAAATTGATTGGTAGTTAGTTAGTAACAGATAAAAATATATTTAATTTAGTAGCAGCAAATTTTCACAGGCTTCCATATTTTAATAACTGCGTAAGCAGGAAATTGGATGTATTCGGATAAACGGGTGATTTTAGTCAGAATTAGTTTAAAAGATATTTTAGCCAAACCATTAAGACTATTACATAATATGGTAAAATTGCAGAAACGACATCGAAGTCAAATGAAGTTTTATATACGAAGTTGCAGGACATAATGGCTTTGAGTAGATTTCAAGTGGTGTTTAGATTTGGATGCAATCATTTTTATAATTTCAAACGCCTAATTTATTTTGTTACTCAAAAACTATATAATTCTATTGTTTGTTAGGTAGATTTCCTTAAAAAATATAACTGAATATGTATTCAAATTCATATATTATATAGATTATAAACTTCTTGAAATAACTAACAAATATTTAATTATATTTAATTATAACAAATCAGTTGTCCATGTAGCATATAATAAATCTAGTAATATTAATAACTAAATTTATATATACACTTCGGACTATTATTGAAGTAAGTTAACTAATACTAGTTATGAAATACGAAAGAGATTAAAATCACAAAAGCTGCTAATTTACTTTAAAATGCTATTTCATATAATAAATTCGAATTCCGTTTATTCGAATTCAGAGAAGTTCGTAGCCAATGCCGTAACAGTTGTGCGATTTAACATATTTATATCATATGATAGAAATAACGCTAACACAACTAGGGGGCCTAGAAGAATAAATGGGGTATAAAAAATTTAATAATGGACCCAAATACAGCACAACAAACACAACCATAACTAAGTAGTGGTTTTATCCAGACAGTTCACATTAGCACCCATAGCGAAGTGGTAATGGTTATTTGATCACTAATACTTAGCGTAGGCTAGATTCTATGGAGAAAATCGATTTCTCGTAGAAACCCGAGGCGTATGTCTCTATTTTCTCCTGTTAAGACATTTCTAATATTTTGCAGTCATAGCTCTAATCTGTGTGAGCCGTGGACAGTTGTTCAGTATGTGGTAGACTGAAATAGAGGCATGGTGACAAAGCTCACAGTGAGCAGGCTGGCTCGAAGTCATCAAGTGACCGTGCGAGAAACGGCAGTGCCCCAATCTCAGTCGAATCAGAGCTACGGCATAGTGACAAGGGGAAGTAAAGCGAAGAGAGGAAAAAAATCAGCTATAACCTCAAAGAGCCTGTTGTGGCTTCCTAACCTCAACGACGTTCGTTGTGAAACAAGAAATGAGTGCGATATGGTCCGTATGATTACAAATATTTCTGATGGGAAGTGGAGGGGAGGCTGCCGATTTAGCCGCACTATCCGCGCGTTCATTTCCTGGTATACCAACGTGTCTATTTCTTGTTATTAAAAACTCACACTCCAATAGATGTAGCTTAGTCAAGCCAAAACAATAGACCTATAACAAGACATTGATTGAACATTTTATTTTTGTAAAAAAGGATCTTGTTCTTAAATTTTCTTGAAAATTTATTTACAAAATTCTATATTATATATATACTACCGGACTCAACAGACGTTTTCATGCTCGAACATTAGCTTTTCCTTTATATGGGACAATGTATTTCGACAATAAAACAAACAATATAATATGAGATCAATAACATCCAACTAATGATTTTATTGTGATGCCCTTGTAATCGAAAAATCTTTTAAAGATAGAAAACCTGGAACCCTATTGCAATATCACCTACCGGGCCCGATTGTGAATCTAAACCATTCTGTAATCCAAATAAACAAATTTAAAAAAATCCTCGAAAACGGCCCAACTCTTTAGAATTTCAATGGACATACACACGAACAGAAGAATCACATATATATAAAGATTGTAAACAAAGACACAATATTTCAAGTAATCTGTTTCCACTAGTTTTATATGTTTCATTAACTTCTGAATAAATTTGCTTGTTATCCACACATTCGTAACGTAGCTTAAAATAGAGGTCGATATAAAAGGTTATATTGTCATACTATTTGACTAATTTCGTTAGATATATCAATCTATGACTGAATTGTGCATCCAATACAGTTGAATAAATACAAAAATGCTGCTATTTCGATTGATAATTCTTTTCCAATGTTGTCCTAACGTCATCGAAAATTCTAAACCTACCTTTGTTTGGATTTCCATTGTATAGGAACAACCCAATTGCTAAATGTACTGGAATATATGGGCTCTCGTATTTCTCATTATGGTTCTCTATAGCATCATATTTCTACGTAAAATGAAAACAATCTAAACTTAATTAACTCGAACGAATTTTCCAGCGCTAAATATCACTAAATAGTCAAACATGGAACATATATGTAAAGTAACTTTATTTATCATTAGTATTTAAAATATGTATTTCCATTAACAGAAAAGTACTAGCCGAATACAGACGATCCTTACACTGACACTATGCATCCTTTTCTGACCTGATCAGATTTCATGGTTAACGAAAAGTGACAAGCTAGGATATAATTATATAATTATGTATGTTGCGTTTTTACAAAAATTCCGAACAAGCAATCATATCTAAGTGAAATGCTTACAGCAATTCCTCAGTTGGCGAAAAATATTAAAGTGATGTTTCTGATATTACTTATATAACTGGAATATTACTTCACTGAACTAGACTAAATAGTGTTACTCTCAAAAGATTATTTTGCCCAAGCCCATATCATTATCTACGATCTGGAGGACCTCAACATTACACATTAATGCCTATGGATGGAATATGGAGCCTCTGTTCATATCTTTGGGCATCGTCGGTGATAAAGTTATCTACCTTCAGGCTCTTAGGCAAATTAAGAATGTTCTATGGAGCATCAATAATATTTTTATATTTCAATAATTTTATTGCTTTTAGCTAAGATAATCCCAAATTTGAACACCATAAGTCCATACTGGTATCAAGATTTGTTGGACAGGAGGATATTTCAACTTGATATTTTCACATTTTGCATTAGCATCAAGGTCCATGATAAGATATCCGGCTATATTTCCATGCCGGGCTACTTGTTTGATTTACATATACTAGTCTCTCCTTGATTTTTTTGTTGTGAAATCAATATGCACTGATTTATTTCTATTCACTTTAATATGCTATTTTTCTGTCCAGCATTATATTTTAACAATAGCTGTCACTTTTTGGTTCATACAGTGTCGCTAACTCCAATGACTAAGATTCCAATGTGATCGTCATCAATATAGAAACAACACTTTCATTGAATGTAGGCAGTACATAGCAGATAAAGGACTAGTCCCAACACACTTCTGTGTAGCAGACCTGCTTATATTTTTCTGAAGTTAGGACGCTATCTTCTTCTATAACTTTAAAGTATTGGTCGGTTATTGAACAGACACTAAAATTTTTTAATATTGATCAAGAAGAAGCATTTTAATATTCTGTTAAACCCTCACATCAAACTTTATATAAAGCTTGAACAACATCCTAAAATTTTCCTAAAATAAAAAAGGCCTCTTAATTCTTCATCTTTAAAGTGGTTGATCCGAATGACCTGTCTCTCAAATCATAATCGCCATTGGCATGCATTTAATAGGAAATAAAACCACAATATTAAAAGCTCGAAATAATTTATTCAGTTAATTCTAGTGGCAGCCATTTTACCTCCTTTTAGATCTTCCACATTACATGTAAACATAACAATACATGTGTACAATCTTTAACTCAATAATAGTAAATTAAAAATAGTTATTTTATATAGAGAAACGTCAAAACTATCGAATTTAAGCGCTAGATTAGGTTATTTAACAGTTGTTATTAATAATAGAATACATGCAAACTCCTAATATTATATATATATATATATATATATATATATATATAAAGTGTGTTGCAGGTTGCATATACTGTTGCATACCTATAATTATTTAGTTATATTTTGATAATCAACCTTTATTGATTTTGACTGCCACTAATCTAAAAACCTTTCTATACTAGATATATTCACTCAATACAATATACATATCATCTGATATGTATATGTAGGACTTACTGGTGTATCATAATTAATAATTCAATAATTTTGTGCTGATTGATAAAAAAATATCGATGTAATATCGAAGAATGTGATATAAACAAATACTTATAAGTACAAGATAAATAAAATTAGAAAAGAATTCCGCATATTTTGTAAAATTATATTTAATATTTAATACAATTATCAAATTAACTAGATGCAATTTATAATTGTATGAAGTCTTGAGGTTACTTGTGTTTTAATATTTTAAAACTTAATAATTATATCAATTAACGAAGAAAGGTGAGTTAACAATTTATTTAACCAGAAAAGTATTTTAATAAAGGCAATAAATGATGAGAAATATTGGGAAATATTGCGAAATGATCTGACAAAATGAAATATCGTAATGTGCCCTGTCTTGACCTTTTCATATTTTGTTCTACATAAATTGATTAATTACCAAAAATTGTAGGATTTTAATTTTAAAACAAGTAACTAATAAAGGAATAGTTTTGTTTTTGTAATTTAGAAGGCTTCCTGTGTATTTGGTGAACGTATTTTCACAGATAATGAACCGCAAGACCTAATATACGTATTACATGTTCCATAATATGACTAGCACTATACCTACCTTTTTCATTTTCATAAAAATAGAAAACAAAGGTACGTAGCAAATATTTCATTCATGAAAATAATGCTGGAAAATAGGAACACAATTTTGCCACTGCGGTATTCCAAATTGAAAAATGGAGTATATATGAACTCTATGCGAATAAATATACGTATGCTACATTCTACAAATGTTTCTTACTTAGATGTTGTTTAAGTTTTACTAGGTACGATATTATTTATGACCAAGGACGTAATTTTAGTTTTTATTTACGTAGTATAAAATGTAATTATATCCGTTCAATTATTTAAAAAATTTATATTTAACATAATAAAATAAATCAAAATAATTTAAAGTAAATCCCCAGCTTATAAAATTTTTAATTGATTTTCGTGATTTTCCATGACGAATAAATTTTGGAATAATAATTATTTTTATACCTAAAATATATTATATTTATAACTGAAATTATTTTTAATTTAATGCCATATGTCTAGTCTAATTCTATAGATTCAAAATTAACTTCAGCTTTTAGCTTCAAATCTTAGAATAGAAAATAATTCCGAAGTTGGAAATGTATGCTTTCTTGATCCCGCCGGATTTTTCTTTAATTACATAATTGAAATAATACTCAATAAATGTGACATTCCGTTGATCTTTGATAAGATGATCAATTAGCTATTAAAATTATTTTATGGTTAAGCTGTATGAGTGCCAAAAACATTTTGCACCTTTACATTTTCAAAAATTTGTTGATTGTAGTTATTTCCAATTACAGATCAGGAGACGACTAAGCTATTGACGCAGTATACCACCTACCTTTTTATCACAAGTATATCCGGAGAGAACATTGACCCTAAGTTATTAAAGTATTGGGCTTCTTAATAATTGTTAAGGAGCTAACATTCTAAAATCAACTGCTTCCGGCAGTTTAACGGCTTTATAACAATCCAACGACTTTTAAATCTTCCTCATAAACCTCTTATTGAGTTAAAATGTCCATCTATATGGAGACATACCTTATATAGCTGTTACTCCTATGAAAAAGAGCGTAATTAGCATCCCCATTATAAAAGAAAAGGTTGAGAGGGTCTACCATATTATTGAAGCTGCAAAAGTGAAGAGCATTATCGCCAACTAGCATTCATCAAGCTGCGTAGTTGCTGGGCGAATTAAATAAAATTTTTCATAACAACAACCTCATAGGAGCAATTTCTTGAACCTCACCAAGTGAATTGAAAAAATGTAAAATCATGGTATAATTTTACTGTATCAAATTTTGGTATACACAGTGATTTTATAAACCTGATTTCATTTCATTCATATATGGAAATCCGATCATTCCAAGTCAAGATAGGTAATTATTTTTCCATTAGATTACTAATATACCGATAAACAGGGATATTCTTCATCATCACCGAAAAGTTTATAATTGGAATTTCGAACATCATACTTTAATACGATTAATTCCGGCTTTTTTGCAGTAACGTCACATTGTACAATTTTCAACAGTAATGCAAATGATGAGTAAGAAACTTCTTTCTGTCTTTCCTTAGTCATCTTACCCCTCGGCGCCTTTGATCCATCCTTTGGGTTCACTATCAAAATACCTATTCCAACCAACAAATTTCACACGGCAAGTCCAAACAACAAGACATAACAAAAACTCAATCAAATGAGGCTAAGACCAATCATCGTTAAGAAGACATAACTAATTTATAAAAATAACATCAAGGAAATGGAGGCTGTGAATGAAACACAATTTAAAAGTTTTCGCTCTATAACAAGTAAAGAAATGTTGGGAAAGCGAATGATGGTGAGTTATGCTCTAGAATATTTATTTTATTACTTTATTATAGTTTATTATATTATTTTACTTATATTACTTTATTATATAAAAATTGATTTACGGCTTAAATGGGAAATATAATCAATAAAAGTTTAAAATAAACAAAAGCAACAAACAGTACAATATTAAGGAATACTTATAGCACACATATATGTGCCTCATTTTTCAATTTCTAATAGAATAGCAGCAAAATTGTATAAATATTTTCTAGCATTATTTTTATTATTTTTATAAATAAAATATATATCAAGTAATTTTTTTCTATATTTTTCAGAATACACTATTAAATGTATAATCGCATAATATAATATGCAATTCATATTTATTTTAGTACTACCTAATTAGTAGTTAGTACTTAGTAATTATTTAAGGTAACATTTTACACAACATTGATATATATTTGTTTAAAAAATAAACTTATCTAGCTAATTAAATTATTAAATATTACAGCCTTACTTTTATATAAACTGTAAACTTATACTCGTATATATTACGAGCGCTAATTTCTCGGTATACCAACGTGAGAAGAGATCCACAGTAAACTTGTCCTGATCCCATTCAGATAGAGGGTACGGATGATTGAAGTTAGTCGGTGTACAGGGGACGGTTGAACCTTTGTTCCAGGAAACATGCGACAGCATTTCGGGAGCCGGTCAGGATTAACCATTTTTTAAAGTATTGTGTTGTGATATATGATATAGCTTTGAATATCGTGAAGAGTTCAGCGGTCAAATGTGAACCCTGTTCAGGGAGCTTGAATCCAAACTGGCTACGAGATTTGGAGCCATCGGTATATATGTGCTTACGCACGGGGTAAGCGTAAGAGTGTGTTCACAGAACTTGGACCGAATAAGGTAAGAACAATGTTATCTTTGATAAATTGACAAAGACATGTTTATGAAGGGGGTAGTGAAGGCCCAAGGGGGAAAAATGGGGTAGTGGACAAGGAGAGAATGCAGCAAGCCAATTCCAGCATTGGAAAGGAGATCAGCAATTCTATGAGAGGTACGAGTGGAGTAGTTAGGGATAAGACGATACAGGACGGATGGATGACTTCAAGCAATCCTCAAACTTCGGAAATAAAAATAAAATCAAATTAAATTAAAATAGAAACTAAATGAAGTATTCCTCAAAGGCCTCTATAGCGAAATGGCTTTGAAGCGGAAGAAAGGCTTTTGAGTGGAAGCTCTATCATCCAAAATAACATTTCTAAAAAAATACATGGATCAAGAATGTGATATGAGAAATACGGGACTAACTGTCCGGTTCCAGAACGATTCCAGTTGATCACGAATAGTGGCGACATTTGGTAAAGAATATACGAGTGTCTTCAATTAACTAAACATATAATGTCATTTTACCATTTCATATATCATATTTAAAAATAAACTTCGTGACTAATGATTTACTAGTAACGTTATTTTCAAAGAAGCTGGCTTGGTTTACGCAGTGTTCAAGGCAACAGGACGGTCCTCCAACTGTTGTGAATCACGGTGGGGCACTGCTGTAGATGTTATGATTGTTATTGTGCTTTGATACTTATTGTCTTTGCATTTAATTTATAGTGGACATCGAGATATTTGCTCATTTTGTTATATTTAATTAAAACATCTATGAATATGAAATCTATTTTTCACCATTTCTAATATGGTATCAGTTTATTCGTTATTCTTGGGTTATTCGTTGGATATTCTAACACATTTTACTACATCCATAACAAATTAATTATAGAATATGAAATTGAATAATTTTGAAAGCGTAATACCTACTCAATTTTAAAAATAATATTTCAATTATTATTTTGATATTGCTTTTGTTGATAATTTATGTAATATTTAAATATTTAATAATGATATAAAGACCTCTTCGGTAAGTGAATGGTATAGTGGTCAAGGCGGTAGGAGAATCCTACTACTGCGGCGATAGTCGCGTGTTCCAATCCTGTTGGTACATGGCCGTAAATTTATGTTTGTGATGCAAAATCCTACAAGGAATATGATCCCTGTCACGCCAGTAACCAGTCTTATGGAATTATTTCTAAGTTGATCACTCTCCAGTCGGTAAACTTAATGCCCAAGACCGTGATTCGAAGCCCACGTTAAGCAGTAGGTCCAGTCCGGAACTTTAGTTGGTAGAAAGGAGAAATATAATATTATACATAATTCAAAGATGAAAATACTGTTATATTTTAACATTAATCTTCGAAATCACTGTTAATCCACGAGCTCATCTAAATATTCTTAACTCGTTTTTCCGTTAAATTAACTGATTGGTAAAGCAAAAACTTTCGAATACGAATCAGCAAAACATAACGTAAATCCAACGAGACATCTCCTATTTTCACTTTAAGGCAAACTGTAAATACTAGTTGTCTCTTCCAACCACCATCGAGCCCAACCAGTAAAAAATATTCCATCCAATCCAATTCAATTTAAACATCTTTGCGTTTCTTTCTAATACAAATACGGTCTTTAAGTAAGTCTGAAACTTTTGGAAATTCCACTACATCAATTTTAAATTCTATTAACTTTATTCTTTTTGGCCTTTCGCTATTCAACATTTCCTAAAAGTTAATTTAGTTTTTGTAGCATCGAATTTCACGTTACATTTATCACAACTTATTTTAGTGTTATGTTTCTTTTGTTCAATAGGGCTCTTAATAAAATATCTAACTATTATTAGATTGTATAGGATCAGCTTTAAAGATAATAATTTTAATTTTTCTTAGAAAAAAATAGGAGAATATTATATATAATGACGAAAATATATTTGTAAAAACAATTTTAATATTTTGATTATTAAATATTTAGTTACAGGGTTTCGAATAACTTTGCCTGATATTTTTAATATGATGGAAAACAAACAAAATTTAAGAAAACTATGTAGTAACAATGGTCTCGTTCTATATGACCGGATTATTTATCTGAATATTCCTCATTATTTGTTCTAAACTGGTGCTAATTTATTTTGCTCACAATAAACCAATCACATTATGTGATATTAACATCAATCAAAACGTAAATTATTTGAGTGTGTATAAAAAAATGGAAAGCAGTTTAGTATCCATCAGTGTTATTGGAAAACCCATACAACTTCCAACACTTCAAAAAGTGAATTCACTTCGATACACTCAATATATAAGTCTCGTAGTGAACTTTATTTGATGATTTCTTCGAAAACACGACTTTTAGTAGCAACAGATAGTTATTTTGTGAGCAAATATATCAGTGACGATCAGTTTAAAATAAACTATTTTATTTATAATTGGAATCAACACTCTTGTTTTATTGTCTTATATCAAATATCATTTACTAGTTTATATTATAAGACATGTTGAAGAAAATATTTTGTCTATTCAAAAATATATCATAAAAATACTGATTATATATTTTTTCATCATTATATTATACGTTATTCATCAACCGTCATCTCGTCAATATTTTCTAGTATTTCTTCATTAACAGTTTATTCAATAACTCATATATATTATAACTTTGAAAACTAATATTTATAGTTAGATTCCAAATACTCGCACCTAGATAAAACAAAAGTCGCTGGGGGCCAGCTCTGGAAACACGGTAGTTGAAGAAGGAATTTGAATCCCAATTCATGGATTTTTGCCATCGTTTTCACTGACTTGTGACACGGTGCATCGTCTTGGTGAAGCAGCACTTTCTTTTTCTTCAAATGCGGCCGTTTTTCGGCGATTTCGTCCTTCAAACGGCCCAATAACACTATGTAATAGTCGCTGTTGATGGTCCTTTCTTTTTCAAGGCACTCAATGAAAATTATTCCATGTGCATCCCAAAATACGGACGCCATAACCTTGCCAGCCGACTATTGCGTTTTTCCACGCTCTCGAGCGGGTTCATCGTGTGCAGTCCACTCGAATGCCTGTCGATTGGACTTCGGAGTGAAATGATGGAGCCATGTTTCATCCATTGTCACATATCGACGGAAAAACTCGGGTTTATTACGCTTGATCATCTTTAAACACTGCTGCGAATCATCAACCCGTCGTTGCTTTTGGTCAAAAGTGAGCGCGCGCGGCACTCTTTATATATATCTTTAGAGTCCTGCTATTTTATTCAATTTCTATTTATGGAAATTCAAAATTATTTTGTGGATTTTTTAAATGTTTTCGTCGGTAACAACCTCTTTTGGGCGTTCATTGCGTTCGCCGTCTTCGGTGCTCATTTCACCACCTCTAAACTTAGGATACCAATCATTGATGATTGATTTTCCTGGGGCACTGTCTGGACACTCGGCATCAAACCATATTTTTACTTCATCTGTATTCTTTTCCCCTCAAAAAGCAATATGTTTTCAACACGCGAAATTCCTTTTTATACATTTTTTTCACAATAACAAAAGTTGCTTCACTTAATGCTGTAATTAACAAACTAACGATCCCACAGCTGTCAAATGTATACATGGGGCTAGGGCTAACTAAAAACATATGTATTTAATTCTAGTAGCGCCATCTACGTGTCAGGCCGGGAACTTTTCAATTGAACTGTTATTTATATTCTTTAAAAACTTCTCGGAGATACTTAGAATACTGAGAAGATACTGCGAAACTGTAACACTAATTTTAGGTTAGTAGAGTATTTTTCCAGTTTTGTTCCAAAACATTCGCCAATTGTTTCAATGATATTGGAGATAGAAATCTATACCTCATTCCAGATTTGGCTTTGGTTTAACGATTGCACTCGCCAGGAAGGATGTTTGATGATAGTATGATGCTCCTAAAACCAATACTGAAATTTTCGGTTGTATTTGAACGAGAATTATCTAGCAATATGCTGGTCATAATAACAACTTCGCCAATTAGGATGTCCAGATATTCCTTCGCAATAATCCTGCCAGTAATGTGAATGGGTTTTATGATCGTTACATCACTTCTTTTTGCCAAAATATAGCCTACAGGATTTGGCATGTAATCTGAGCAATACGTACACGTCGTATCATTTGTATGACGGCTCTGTTGCCAACATGCAACAAGAAGTACTATATTTCATTATATTCATATTATTTTGTCTATGCCCCATACCTACAATTTTTAAGATAGTTACAAGTTCATTATAACAGTATGAGTTCAGTTCCAACCTTCGTAGGGTGAAGACGTATTTTCAATACGGTCCAAGCTATAAAAAGATACCTTTCTTTAAAAAAAAAACCCAGTATTTTATTACGGTTATTTAAGTGAGTGTTAAAAACGCATAACAGATGCGGCTATCCGTCTCTCAGTGGACGTAAAGTGTAGTGAAAACGTGTTTACGTGACCAGACAAAAGGACTGCATCTCATTTTTATTAGTGTTTTAAAATTATTTCATCTTATTTTACAACAGTCCTTTTGAAATTTATTTATATTATTTTTGGTCAAAAACTAGTGCTAAAATAACGTAAGTGAAAAATGAAGCGCGTGAAATAAACAATGTATTTATTTTATTTTTTTATCATCTGGAAGTAAATTAAATAAAATAATAAAAAATAAAAAATGGCAAACCATAGCGATTCAACCAAATCACCTGCACACTTTGATATAAGATTAGAACAAACACCAATAACGCAAACTCATCATCGCATCATCATCGCAAAATCAGAATGGACTACAGTCATTAACAAAAAACGACTGAGAAATCCAGAAGAAGAAATCGCGAGGAAACAAACAAGAATCAGTGACTATTGGTTACAGAAACTGATAGAGACAAAAAAACAGTTTTAGCAACCTGTCGGAAGAAATTGAAGAGAACATACAACCAAGCCCTGAAAAAGTTGTTCCCAAACCACCACCAATAACAGTCTATAAGGTAGGAATAATAAAAAACATCCATGACTTATTGAAAACCATTACTACGAACTACACAATTAAAACAGTGAGCTATGAAACAATTAAAATCCAATTGTTCGAAGCGGATCACTTTAAAGTTCTTATAAAAGAATTAAATGAAAGAAACACCCAATACCATACATTCAGGCCAAAATCCGAGAAAACATTTAAATTCGTGTTAAAAGGATTACATCACGGGACGGACTTTAACACCATCATGGTAGCACTAGCTGAAAAAGGTCACGAGGTCGTAAATATTCACAATATACGACACCACACGACAAAAAAACCTCTGCCTATGTTTTATATAGATATAAAACCTAATGGAAATAATAAAGCGGTGGTACAATATTATTAAATGCGAACCTCCACATATAAAAAGAATTATACCACAATGCACAAGGTGTCAAGCGCACGGGCACACAAAGACTTACTGTCGCAAATCATATAGATGCGTAAAATGTGCAGGAGAACATAAGACAGGAGATTGTACTCGTAAAATTCACGATGAAAAAGTGAAATGTGCTAACTGTAACGGAAATCATCCAGCGAACTACAAGGGTTGCGCAGTTCACAAGCAACTACAGCAGAAACTCTATCCTACCTTAAGGGAAAAAAGGCATCAACAAAAACAATCCACTACTACCAATCTACCACTACCAACCAGAACAAGCCAAATAGACATAACTTATGCCCAAATAGTTGAAAATGGTTCAGCACAAAAACGAGAGACAATATCTCAACCTACTGAAACTAGCAACATCTCAAGATTAGAAAATATGATGGCCAAACTAATGGATCAAATGAGTACGATGCTTGGTCTACTCACAACCGTCGTAAGCAAACTTGCCTAATGCCTGAAACCAATAGCTACAAAATCGCCGTCTGGAATGCCAATGGGCTCCAACAACACGCCAGGGAACTAAAAATGTTCGTAATTGAACAAAATATTGACGTTATGATGGTTTCCGAAACACACTTTACGGACAAAAATTATTTGAAAGTTCCTAAATATAAGCTTTATCATAAAAATCACCCTGATGATAAAGCACATGAAGGTACAGCCATAATAATTCGAGATGATATAAAGCATTTCGAAAAAGAAAAATTCCGCAAAGACTACCTGCAAGCCACCAGTATAACCATAGAGGAAGCCCATGGACCATTAACATTTTCTGCGATTTATTGCCCACCCAAACATAACAACAAGGCAGAACAATTTCAAGAATTCTTCAGTACGCTAGGTAATAGATTTATAGCAGGAGGAGATTATAATGCAAAACATTTAATGTGGGGTTCAAGAATAATAACCTCAAAAGGTAGAGAACTGCTCAAAGCCATAAGGATAGATAACTTACAACATATCTCTACTGGTGAACCAACATATTGGCCTTCAGACAGAAATAAAAAACCAGATACAATAGATTTCTGTATTACAAAAAATATTGATACAAGAAAGTGTCAGCCAGAATCATGTTTCGACCTGTCTTCTGATCATTCACCAATAATAGTAACAATTTCTTCAAAAATTACCATCAAAGATAAACCCCCTTCTCTGTGCAATAATAGAACTAACTGGCCCTCATTTAGAGAAAACTTAGACCAAAATATCTCTCTAAACTTACCGTTACAAACTGAAATGGATATAGAAATAGCAGCAATAAATCTTACAAAAAATGTACAGGAGGCAGCATATTCCGCGACTCCCAACAGTGAAACATTTCCAAGAAAAAATACACATATATCATGTACAATACAGAAAAAGATAGCAGAAAAAAGAAAGTTACGACGGAATTGGCAGCAGTAAAGGACTGAAGAGAATAAAAGAAAATTTAATAGGGCCATAAAAGAGCTGAGAGATCTAATCCAAATTGAACAAAACCAAGGCATTCAAGAATACCTAGAAAACTTCAACTGAGGCCACAGACTATTCGTTGTGGAAAGCAACAAAAAAGCTTAGGAGATCCCAGCAGCATAACCCACCTACCAAACGAAAATAATTGGGCGAGAAGCAATAAAGAGAAGGCCGACATTTTCTCAAAACACTTAAAAAATGTTTTTAAACCTTTCCAGTCTCAGCTACATAAAGATGACGAAAATAAAATTACTAGCTTTCTAGATTCGCCATTTCAAATGGATTTACCGCACGAGAAATTAACGGTCAAAAAAGTGAAACATACAATAATGAGAGAGATTAATATTAAAAAAGCTCCTGGTTATGACTTAATTACTGGCAAAATTTTAAAAGAACTATCAGAAAAGGCTATAAAACTATTAACATATATATTTAATGCTATGCTACGAATTAATTACTTCCCTAGTATCTGGAAAGTAGCTAAAATATTAATGATACTTAAACCAGGAAAAATACCAGAAGATGTGACCTCCTACCGACCTATAAGTTTATTACCAATAATCTCGAAAGTTTTCGAGAAATTATACATAAAAAAACTAAACTATATAATAGAAAAAAGAAAAATTATTCCAGAACATCAGTTTGGCTTTCGCAATAAGCATGGGACTATAGAACAAGTGCATAGACTTGTAAACCAAATAAACGCTGACCTAAATGCCAAAAAATATTGTTCGGCTGCTTTCCTAGACATATCTCAGGCTTTTGACAAAGTATAGCATACGGGCTTGCAGGTTAAATTAAAGAAACTTCTCCCTCATCCGGACTATCAGCTACTAAAATCGTATCTCACTGACAGACGCTTTATTGTAAATCAAGGCAATGAACATACCGAATTAAATCCCATATATTCAGGAGTTCCGCAAGGTAGTGTACTGGGTCCAGTACTGTATCATCTGTATACGGCTGATCTGCCCACCACAAAAATAACTACTGTGGCAACATATGCAGACGATACAGCAATCTTAGCATCCCATGAAGATCCAGTCACAGCTTCAATAAACCTACAAACCCACCTGGAGCAAATACAATTATGGTTGAAGACATGGCGCATTAAAGCCAATGAATCAAAATCCACGCATATAACGTTTACCCTGCGTCATGTCCACCAGTAAATATCAATCATCGTCAACTCCCCCAAGCAGAGCATGTTAAATATCTTGGTATGCATTTAGATCGACGCCTGACCTGGAAGAAGCACATACTCTCTAAACGGAAACAACTAGGGCTAAAATTATATCAAATGTATTGGCTCATTGGGCGCAAATCCAAGTTATCATTAGATAACAAGGTATTGCTGTATGAGTCTATACTCAAGCCCATTTGGACATATGGAATTCAACTATGGGGTACCGCTACCAAATCTAATATATCCATCATTCAGCGGTTCCAAAATAAGGTGTTGCGTGCCATTGTTGATGCTCCGTACTATATTTCAAATAAAGTGATACAACGCGATATTCCTCTAGAACCTATAACGAGTGTAATCCAACGTGTTTGTGTGAAGTACTTCGAAAGAGTGTCAGTGCATCCCAATGTACTCGCTAACCAGCTAAATATGCGACGTGATAGTGAAGTGCGTAGACTAAAACGTTTAACACCACCTGATCTGATTACTGGACATATGTAGAGTTTAGAATAAGCATTAGAATAAGACTAACTAATTAAGATAATATTTTATACAGAAGATTGCTTAATGAAGTGATTTTCTACATGCCATGTATATATAATATAAACAGAAGAAATACTTATTGCCAATAGGGCAGATTGTGGACTCACGAAGAGTAATAAAAAAAAAATTATAACAGTATAGACAGCATTATAACAGCATAATAAAGAGCACTGGTTTAATAATTCTTACACTTTCACACTATCGAATATATAAATTTTATGCAATAAACAAATTCTATATAATCTCACTCTCTTAAGAATTTTAATTAAACAGAATTGAAGGTGTTGTTTTGAGCTGATAAAATGCTTCTTTAAACTTATTTTTAAGCTACTCGTTAAGCACATAATGGAAAATAAATAATTTAAATATTCATTAAACAGAAATCGAAAGACTTAATTTATCTCCCGGCAAATGTATTTCGGAAACTTTTATTTACAAAAAGAAAGTTTTTAAGAAAATATGTTTACTGTAAAGGGTATTTTCAAAATATAGATTAAGGTCGACTTATAACGTTTCTTAGTATTTACATACAAATTACAATATTGTCTTCGTACATATCTGATAACTACTGGGTGTATTTGGAAAACGGTCGACCCAAAAGCAATCAGTTTTTGTTAATTCAGTTTATAGACTCAGTTGTTAGTCCAAGACAAATACTGTAGAGTTTCGTTTTAAACCATCTATTATAATTTTTACTATATGATGTTTATTTATCTAAATCACATTTCCAAAAGATTTAGAATTAAATTAAAAGAAAATCGTGGATAACACCCTGTATAGCGAAGGCACACATTAATCATCATTCTAAATATGTTTCGAACTAGGGAGAAGAATGTTTTGGAGTTTCTTTTTGAATAACTTTCGAGGCAGGTGATGAAAGATAAATGATATAAATTTTCATTAAATAAAAATCTAACGTCTGCTCTAATTCCTATAAGAAAAAGTTCGAAATCCTGATAAAAAAAACTTCTGTTCAATCTTATCGTTTGACTATACGAGCCCCAGAATGTGTGATATATTACGTTACGTGAAATGAATTTTTAATTCCGTAGTATATATAGGTAAGTTCTAAGACCAACAAAGGTTTATATTACAGCTTTTCTGAACTGTTGTATCAAGTTTGGTTTATCAGTTTCAAATATAATATCCTTAGTTTTTTCCTACATGAACTGTTAAGTATACTTTTGGACGCTGAAAATGCAATTGACGGCAGTATTTTTACTAATATCTATAGCTGCAAATTAAAATTATTCTTTTTAATTAAGTGACAATAATATTAAATTAATAAAATTCTAATATTAGATACTAATTTTAGCAATAATTTCCCACTACATGCGGAATAGTTAATGGCCCCTTATATTATTTTCCTGATGACCCCACTCTCTATCCGTATCACCTCTCAAGAATAAAATCTTCAGAAAAATAAAACAAGATTTGTGAAGAAGCGAAATTTACGGATTATCAAACGATCAAATCTTTTGAACTTGTCATTCATAACAGGTCAATTGAAAAGTCACCGGCCTACCATAGTAAAACACATTTTTTGTCAAAATTATTTTTTTTTATTCAATATAATTCCATTCAAGGGTGATACCATGACAATAGCGACCCTACAACTTTTCGATACCATTCTAATAGTACGATTTGTACTTTGCTTCAAATTAGGCCTCAGTTTCGGCAATTATCTCTTGATTTGAAGAATATTTATTCCCAGCGATAATTCTTTTGAGATCTGAGAACATGAAATAGTCGCTGGGGACCAGATCTCGAGAATACGGTGGATGAGGAAGCAATTCGAAGCCCAATTCATGGATTTCGCCATCATTTTCACTGACTTGTAACACGGTGCCTTGTCTTTGTGAAGCAGTACTTTCTTTTTTAACAAATGCGGCCGTTTTTCGGCGAAACGGTCCAACAATGCTATGTAAGAGTTGCTGTTGTTGATCCTTCCTTTTTCAAGGCAGTCAATTAAAATCATTTCATGCACATCCCAAAATACAGACGCCATAACCTTGCCAGACGACTGTTGCGTTTTATAACGCTTTGGAGCAGGTTCACCGTGTCCAGTCCACTCGGATGGGTGTCGATTGGACTTCGGAGTGAAATGTTGGAGCCATGTTTCATCCATTGTCACATATCGATGCAAAAACTCGGGTTTATTAAGCTTCATCATCTTCAAACACTGCTCCCAATCATCAACTTGTCGTTGTTTTTGGTCAAAAGTGAGCTCGCGCAGCACCCACTTCTCACAGAGCTTTCTCATACCCAGATATTGGTAAATGATATGGTGTAGACATTGAATTGATGTCTTTGGAGTTTGTGCTATTTAAACTTCGCATTTTCCATATTTTAGCATTGTTAAATTTTATTTTGTAACTGGGACGACTGAAGCAGTGTCCGGAAACTCGGCATCAAACCAAGTTTTTGTTTCAACTGTATTTTTTAAATTATTTTTATATCTAACATGCCGAATACTCGAATTTAAATCTCTATGTGGGATGAATGAATAACTTTATAATTTTAAGCTTCACTAAATAAATAAATTTAAAAAAATACATTTATTAAAACATCCATACCAAAATCATTCAGTTAAATTTAAATATGGTGGCAGAAAGAATATAAAATCATAAAATAAGGACACTGTCATTCTTGTAAAAAACGCGATCGATGTTGACTAAATTTCACCGGAAATTAACAGCACACTGTCTCTCTGCGATTTATAATCCAGGAAATTGAAAAAACATTACACCAACCGCGTTTTTAATTATCCAAATGATATTTTTACAAAATAAAATTTAACAATGCTAAAATATGGAAAATGCGAATTTTAAAAATATTAAGAGAGCTTTTTGGAATAATATACACAGTATTTTTTTGTTATATTTCAGGGTCTCCTTTTAATCAACTAGGGTTTATCTGGACCGAACCTACTACTTAATGTGCGACTATAGCCACTGGCGAGTGAACAACTTTGAGGTCATCCCAGAAATCATCTTATATTACTGACGTGACCGGGATTACGTGACCTTGTCGATTTTTACACTCTAGTGTATTGCATAATCACAATTACAAACAATCACAAACATACATTTAGGACCATGCTCCAGCAGGATTGGAACCCGCGACTATCGCAACAGTCCTGTGGTTTGATCAATAAACTGATTGATGACAATAAATGCAATTGAATTCCAATTGAGTCAATAGTACTGTATAGGTACTGTATTCTAAAATCACTATTATTATGCTTTGTAAAATCGTTTAAATTGGTAGATAGTTTAATAGGACCTAAGAAATATTAATGAAAATCTATGATTTAATTTACGTTAAAGAAAATTAAAATAAAACCGCCATGAATTTCAAAAACATAATAATGGAATAAGGACAGAGAAAGGGCAGTTAGAAAAAAAGTCCAGACTATGTTTAGGATTCGTGAAAACTTCGCAGAAAATCTCTCTCTCTCTATCAACGAAAATAAACAGCCAATTCTGACAGTTGTGTTCATTTGAACTGTTCATCACCATAAAAATTACACAATTTTTGGTAAGTTTCTATTAAATTTTTTTATTTTCAGGACTAAAAATGCAAAATATAACGAAAACTACATCTAATGGTCATAAAAGGCAACAAAACTTTGACAGAGTAAATGAAGGACCACATTCACATTTAGAATGTTCAGTGGATTGTTATTTTTCAAGTGTGATGCAGTATAACTTCATTGATTAAGCTTTTCTGTGGTTTCCAAAAGATTGTTGATTGATTTTTGTCTACTTCATAAAATGGAAGATCTTCTTAAATGAATATTTCCATATTTGTAACACAAGCAACAGCAAAATGTTAAATTAGTCTAGGAATTTATAATTTATATTGTTTTAATATGTACATGTTATATATAAAATTATTTCAGGTCATTTTATAGAGAGCTACTTAGGAAAAATTTACTAAAAATTTGGTTAGAACTCCTTTAAAATTTAGTAGCACTAGTCCTTTAATAAATAAGTAACCCTTTCTCAAGTGTTATATTGTTTTCTTTGCGATCTTCAAATGATTCTTAAACGAGTAATGTCATATATAGAGTAGGAGGTGTTGGTCACCGAAAAATATCGATATTATAAAAAATATCGATATATCGTTTTCGATATATCGGAGAAAAAATATATATCGATATTTTTAAGAATAAATAAAAATAGTGTAATATTAGCTTAAAAAGATATATATTTTTTCTAAATATTTTAAAAATTAGTAATATTTTTTGTGAACATTTAGTACCAAAAATCACCAAATTTGTATTAAAAATTATATTTAATTTATTTTGAAAAAATATCGAAAAACATCAGATAAAAAAAATATAGATATATCGAGTTTTTTATCTCATACCACATTCAGATAGAAGTATTTTCCAAAATAGGAAATAACAATATTGATTACTAAAATATTTCGGCATAACATTCAAAACCAAAACGAATATACATTCATACCAAAAAAACTCATTTTATACCACTAGTGTGTTATATGTCTATTCTCTTTTGCTACATGCTCAAACTTCACTCCATGTATAAGTTTTTTTATATCACTATTTGGTATGAGTGTGTTATGCTTAATATCTATTCTCTTATGATCTATATATAAACTTCTTCCATTTTTTCTATATCTACTCAATCCTGTAGCCTTGGCCAGTGTTTTTCTTCAAGGCAATTCTCTAATACTATCATTGGAAGTTCGCTTAGGCCACCCCAGTTTTTCTCCTTTCCATTCTTCCGCCTTCCCATATTCTCTTTATCTACCTTGTATCCTCTTGAATTATATCATTTCATTTCATTTCAAGTACATACATTTCGAACTGATTCAATATTGTTTATTAAATTATTTAATTTCTTTGCCTCGAATCCTGTACATTGTTATACCTCTGGTTCTTCTATACTATTTCTATCCTAATGCTATCTCTCCTTGACAATACTCATGTCCTCTTTTAAAGTGTTTTAGTTTGTCTGTAAATTGCATTGAACACTTCCATTTTTATTTTACTTGACATATTCATAATGCTTTTGATTATGATCCATTTGCTCTTACTGTTCTCCATTAACCTCGGTTTATATATCCAGATATTTAAATGTATTGACTTGATTTATTTTTTTTTTATCTCTCTCATCACAATTACTTTCGCTCAATTCGTTAACCATTTTCATCATTCCCAGGATATCTATATTATCTACAAAAATATCTATCACAACATTCTATATCTGATATTTGTCCTATCAAATGCTGTTGCCATTACTTTAAATGAAAACAAGAAAGTATCAGGTGCCCCAAAAGAAGTGTAGATTTACTGAGTTGATTACAAAAAATAAGCCGTCTATTCAGAAACTGTTTGTTAGTTATTGAAGTAGGTAATTGTGAACATATTTCTTAAAAATAACGTTGTCCAAATATAAACACACATTCATACAAAATCCTCATCTTTAAAGAAATAAGAGCATGTTATTATCCGCCCAGATATCAGAGCCTTATGGTTAATTTAAGTGGATGGAGTAATATGTATATATGTTATACAAGGCGACTAATATAGCACTGGAATCATTTTTTTAATAATAAGAAATCGCTAACGTTATACATAAAGTAAATGAAATAATTTTAAACTAAAGTAGAAAATTTTGCTTCGAACCCTACGCGTTTGACAACTTTAATAAATTATACATATTTTTAAATAAGTTCATTGGAACGAAAATGAATTTACATAATCAATTAAAACCTGAAAATTATTTCTTGTGACTCGTTAAATCAAAACACAAAGTTAAATTAAAATTCATTTGGAAAAGAAATGCAAAAATTAATTAATATTAAAAAACCTTTATGGGCATTCTAAACATTTTTATATCGTTAATTAACGTTCTTTGTGGAGGAAAAGGTCTAAATAGTAATTTCGAAAAGGCAAAATAATAATTCCGAAACAGTTCCGTTAAAAATTGTAATTGCCTGTTAGATTCTGAAACTTTTGAAAAAGGATACTTTGAATCTGCGTTTTTTACAGTTCGTCGATGTTTGCTTGTTATTTAATCCGGGTAAAACGTTTTACAATTCTACATAGCAGTAACGATGACAATTTAGTAATGATTGATGAAAAGAATAGCAAGTGGTTTTACGGATCTAAAAAAACACAGGATATGTAACGAGCATTCCTGTCGAACTTTTACAGAATAAAACAATTATTGGAGCAAGCTCCATGAGAATAAGCTGCAAAATTATTCCCGGAATTAGAAAATAAATGACATCATCTAGTGTTGAAAATTCGCTGATTTTTTATTGAAGCTGTTGGATCTTGATTTCCGTTCGAAATTTATATTGATAATATTTATTTTTATAGAAATAAACAATATACAAGAGGTCTCAAACTCCCGTTACAAACATAGTTTTACTAAGTTAGTATATAACATAAATTTAGAAAGAACGTATTATTGGCTTGTGTCTTCTGAGTATTTTATCACTCAGTAAGTACGGGGTCTTTTACAGTTTATTCGAAAATCAACTTTATTCGTCAAAATACAAAATATTCTCCTTCAAAGTAACTTTAATATTTTATTATTTAATTTAATTATGTGATATTTTTTCGAGATACTTTTATTTCTCAATATAACATCCTTTTAAATCAATGTATTTAGTCCAATTTTTTAATTCGCTCCAAATAATAAGTTTTCTCAAGGCCTTCAAAATAGGCATTAGTGTTAGTGATGACCTCTTTATTCGACCCTTTTACAACATAGCGACTTATTTGGGTATGGAAATAAGAAATGTCTGTAAGGGGTTAAAGCTAGACAATAAGCTGGATAACATATATATTTTGTGGATGGAACAATACTATTTTCTTCGGCAAATATGCTCTTTTTTGCTTCAAATCAATATAAAATCTATACAAAAGGTCTAAATAATGTACGCTGGTGATCAGCGTGCATCCCAAATAATTGTGACTGAACAACAGACTCAACTTGACATTTTTTTGTACACGCTCACCAGGAGAATCTTACTGTTACCTTTTAGAATGTTTTGATTTGTTCACTGTTTTGATTGTTTCTTGCTCTCTGGTGTTATGTGATACATTCGTGTTTCAAAATGGCACAAAAATGTATTTGTATTACGACTCAACACCATCAAGAACGATTGCCATTATGATCAAAAGTGACCAATAGCGTGGATTGCTTTTTCAGATGCAAATGTTTTTGTAAAATGTAATGTACACTATCAGCTGAGGTGCTATAGCCTGCGTATGTCATGAACATTCATTATTGGGTCGTTCCTTTTATAGAGTTTCTGAGTGATATCTGATAAGGCCATTGTTGAATTTCTTGATGTACTAAATAATATTGGAAACGCTGGTCAAAGTCAATAAATAAGACAAAACCCGCGTATCTAGCTTGACGGACAATGGAAGTGCCTTTTGTCTGCCAATTCTATCCATCTCCAAGGACCACATTGAATTACATTATGTAATTCATAAAATAATAATCAGATACTCGTTAACTGGGGTTAATTATAAGTTATTATAAGTTAATCCTGAAGGGTATTAATGATTCAAGAAACTGATATCAAATTAGTTCCTGGGTATTCACTAATTTTCTTGAAATAAAATTAAACTGTATCTTAATTACGTATATTACAATTATACTTAGATTTACAATAAAATCGCACTATCTTCGATCATGACTTGATCTTACTTGACAGGCTTGGCGTGAAATATAAACTTATCATTACTATAAACTTGTAGGGAATGTAAATTTATCGTGAAAATAAACCTCTCGTTAATGAATGCGAACCTCTTGGTTTTAACTATTTAAGATGGCAAAACACTTTTCTTGAAACCAATAGCCACTTATAAGTATTTTTTCCTTTTCCAATTATAATCTAGAGGCCAGGCAGCGTCAATAAAACATGAAACACTGACCCAGATATACCAAAAATTCCGACATAAATCTATAAAAAGGCAGATATTATAAAAACGGCATTTTGGGAAATAAATATAATAATTTTATAAACACATTTAACAATTTTGTTAATCTGTCTTTCTGGCATCCTGATTAGCGACTTCTTTTGAGTGATCTGTACCTTAGACGCCACTTGTATTGGTACGGCCACAACGGGACTTATCTCCAATTTTCTTGTACTTTTTTCGTAGAAAGATTTGTCTCTGTTTTCAGAATGGACTTCAGCTTCGTAAATCACTTTGAACCTAATCTCTTTCTTTGGAGTATCTCTAAAGCTCTAAATAGGTCTGTAAACAGTCAATAGTCTGCGACAACATCTGCATTACTCATATGGTAGGTTTCACTATTAGAAAACCAATGTATTGAACTTGACCGTTAATAGTTACTGTCCCCTTTATTTTAGTGTTAAGTCACAGAGAAATAGAGATTTAACTTGTAATTTTAGTGAAATGTTTCGCAACGTTCAACATCTAGATATCGCTACTTTTAACTTGCTTTAATCGCTAAGCTAAGAGCCACGACGGGATCTGATTGGCTCATTTAATTTCTATGGTACATTTGTTGTTTATTTATTTTGAGCGCCATTTCCAGTATGCTTGACGTAATGAATAGTACGTTTAGAGATTAAGTTATTAGTTTATTAGTAAATACAAGTCGGTAGTACAATAAGTAAGGTGAATTCTCGATCTAGGAAGTGTGGTGTATTCGGATGCACAGATAGTAAAGGAATGCGGGATCGTTTGGGAGAAATTATTAATATTCCGAAAGAAGCTATCCAAACACCTATAAACGCCTTGGATCAATAGTTGCAACTCCATTAATAATAACAGCTCCTGAATACAAATCTGTTGAGAGAGGATTAACCAAAATGCAATACTCGAGGAATTTTAGTGTAAAATTTATTGCCCAAGTAAGAGCAAATTTGCTAAAACGTCATCAATTTAAAAACTACCTTGAGGAGTTCTTTTCATTAAAGAATAAAAAGTTGAAGCGCTCAACATAAGTTTGTTTTTTTCATCTCATTCGCATGCGAGGGCTCTTTAGATAATTTGCATTCTATACTAACGGGGAATGACTGCATAACTTTTATCATGGGAGTCATGGCAATTGAAAATTTTTATATTATACTGTCACTAGGTTTTTGAGCTATCTCTTTTATATTATCCCGCGATATTGCCTTGTTGATAATATAATATTTATATTATCTATGTATTTTTGTAAAATATCTTTAAAAAATATAAATTTAGAATCTTTTAATTGTACCTACATAATGATTTTCCACATAGAACATTACAAATAACAAGTTGTGCTATATACTTTTACATAAATCATCATTGAATTTTATTTAATACATTTATTTCAGAAATTCAATTGTTTCTTGTTTAAATTTTATTGGTGAATTAAGCGGGGCGTCAGGACTGTCACGTGCCGCAGCTGTTTAGCAAACTTTATCAAAGAACCAATCAAATGTCTTTACAGCAACATTTTTTTACTATATGCTCCCATCGATCATTTAAACTTGTTTATCAATCCGTGCGAACTTCAACAATAATAATGAGTAGTGTTTAATATTCAGTCAGCTAAACAAAGAGACATTCCTGACTCCAACGTTATCAAAGTTCCATACGGATCCACGAAACTTAACAATATTCAGGCGCTTTTCATGAATATGGAAGATATGCATGGGAAATTCATCGGACGCAACCAAGTCGACGATCACACTAGACTAGTCGAAATAAACCAAGACATCAAGAGCCTAGCAATGCATAACAACACCATGCAAAGCTTGCAAATTATCAGATACTCAAATCGTAGAACACCCAAAGATTCCACGTTCTGCCAATCTAGAATAGACTTGAAGCCTTGAAGCCTTGAAGTTTGCACAAGCAAACGTTCTGCAGCTGGAGCTCAGGAATGGATTCAGATAAATATGGTATAGCGATCAGCCCCATACGATATGACGAGATAACACTATATTATATAAAACTTAATATCGAATAAACTCAAGTAGATATTAATTGTCCCTTGTTCCTTTTACCCTAGAAACTTTAACAATAACAATGACTAGTGTTTGTATAAGTCAAGCAAGCAAATTTACATATGTTTGCTATAGAAAGTTAGGAGGTGGTGTCCTCTATATGTCAAGCACGGGATTTGAGTAATGTGTTATGCTATTAGGTATACAAACAAAATTCCACCTCCATCATAAGTTATGTTAAAACTTTTTAATGTTAAGTATCATACAGCAATATTGGATATCTGTCTACAATATAACCTTAATTTCAACCTAATATACTTTTAATTAGAACTTTGGAAAGGGATATAAAAGGTCCAAAGTACCTGACATTTAAACCTCAAACCGAATTCAATCGTCGTAGAAGATAATTAGGAACGTAGGGATATGATCAGGTAATATTGCAGTAAGAATGTTGTAATAAATTTTAGATAATTAATGAAAATGAAAAGTAAAAATTGTATGCATTTGAGTGTACTAAGAAGTATTAAGAAACATATAAATGTTATCCATGAATAAAATTGAAATTGTTCAGGTCATACTAAATATATGTTTATTAATATCATAGAATTTACTACTTTCTACAAAATGTCTATAAAAAATGTCAACATTTAGATAATATAGTTGTGCAAAAATATCTCAGAGGCAAAAAAGAAAGAATAGAAAACGTAAATAAATTTAGTTTAAGTTCTAAATTATTACTAATTAGAAACAACTATGTTACTTTACAAACACAATATATTTATGATTCTATTAAAGCCAACGGTTCTTCTACAATTTCAATAAAACCGCAGCTTTGCAAACAAGAAAACCGATACATTAAATTGGTAATTTAATACAATATCAATCGATAAAAACCGTCTACTTACGTTTCGTTGGATAATTAATCCCTTTGGAGGTATCTGTTACCCATCGCTTGTCATCGCTTATAATTAAAATACAATAGAACATCGGTATTTTAAAATGAAACAGGAAAATCAGTATGAATAGAATGTTTTCTTATACACTAATAAATATTATAAATAACTCAAAATTAGGATTAAAAGGTGTTATCGGAAAATCACATGGATATAATTTAATTAGTAGTAGAATATTAATTAGTTAACAGAATTTTAGTTTAAAATTACTTTGAACTGCTTAATAATAATAATAATATACTTCATAACAAACAACATTGTTTTCCATTATCTGGGGTTTTTGATGTTATTCGGGGTTTATTTGTCAAAGAATTATGGTATATATATATATATATATATATATATATATATCTATATATATATATATATATATATATATATATATATATATATATATATATATATATATATCTATAGAACATATGTTACATCTCTATGTTGATAGAATATTGAAGTAATGGAACATCGAAAACTTTAAAAATTGATGATAGAATTTTATGCCTAAATAAAATTTAATATTTATTTCCCTTTTAGGATATTAGATTCTCTTATATTTGAGAATTAAATAATAAAAATAATGTATATGACTCACTTCAATGGGTTACTTCCCTCAAATATAACTAAACTATTAATCTAAAAATACTAGATTCAATTTTATCAAATGTATTTGTATTAATGATAATAGCCATTAATGATCCATGGCCACTCCAATAGTAACAATTTATTGTGCAGTGCAGATAATTTAAATTAGACATTTAATCTAGAATATAATATTTTATTCCTATTCATTCCTATGTTAATAATTGTAGCTCAATTCTTGTATTTTATGTAGCTCTTTTTATGGCAAACTGTGAGATGTGTGACATAAACCTGCCCCATCGGAACCTTGTTACTTAGGATTTAATGAATCAATGAGGTTCATAATCAAACAAGGATTTATATTTAAAATTAATACAAGTCGTTTACAAAGATTAATCATCTATATATTAAGTTTGGTATATCATTTTTTTTAAAATTTTATTTCTACCATAGATATATTAACGATTACCTGCTTTTGATGTGGTTAAGACTGCAATTAAGGAAATGCTTAAAGTACATAAAATAAGTTTTGAAGAATCCGTGTTAAAGTATGAGCTATTTCAAATTGTTATTTGGTAAATATAAATGAAATATTTCATTGCATTTTATGTAATTTACTTTTTTAGAAGTAAGCCTGAGAAAAGGTACATAGTAGATCCAATTGCTGAACATTATGGCCACACAGTATCCATCATCCATATCCTTCATCCCTATCACTACATATTTAATCCAATTGAGTTGATATGGCGTATTTTAAAGTATTATTACAATAGACATTCAGGTCGAGAATGATAATCAAACCCGAACTGTCTGGATTTATGGAAAGAATCATTGTTGACAATAACATCTTCGGTTTGGATGAGCTTGATCACACACATTGCTGAAGAAATTGACAAATTGTGGAATCACGAACAAGTTTTTGATAGATTGGAAATAAATAACTCAGTTATTTGTTTGTGTAGTGATTCTGCAAATGATATTGATTGAATAAAATTTTATGAATGTTGGTTTATGACTCAATGTTGGCAATTACCAAGACAGGGTGATGAAAGAGGAAACAACTAAAGGTCAGTATATAATTAATATACTTTAATTGTAGGAAATTATGCTTTAGATTGTGAAAGCTTTATGTGCATGTGCGTTATTATTCAGAATATACATGAATGTTTGGTTAAAATGTACGAGGAGAGAAAGAGTACGAACTATTTTGCAGATATGGCAAATAAATTAAGGTAAATGCGGTGTAGTAACAGAACAGAAAGAAGAAATACAGTAATACCAAAATGACTTTACAAGGAAAGATTAGATCGAAGGAACCAAGAACTAAGCGTGAAAGGTAAATATGCTCTCTAATAAAAGTGAAACACATTACTCAGATATACTCTTGTTAGTTATTTTAAGGGGTATTAGGCCTTCGGTGTATACCACTACATAAAAAAACGCGCCTAAAACTCTAACTCGTGGGTGGTTTGGAAAAAAGTTCAATGTTAATATAATAAAACAACTCTAACCTATTTATTATTGTGGCTGTATAATTAATTGTAGTTATAAGTTCTTCGATAATATGTGCATTAGATGTAATATAACGTTAAATTAAATTATATTTGATAAAATTTTTTGGTTCATTATATTTTTAAAGTAGTCTTTCGTTATGTATCAAAGTTAAAATGTAGAGTGATGCGGCAACATTGCGTCATCATTTCAGATCACGTGAACCCACGACTGCTGTTTTGAACAGACCATAAATAATATTTAGATAATTATTTTTTATTTACTGTTAAATAGCTGAACCTAATAAAATGTGTAATATGTATTTTCTATTGATATGATATTGATTGAAAAACGCCTTTGCCTTTTACGGTACACGAAATAAATTGACGCCCTTTCTATATATACCAAATAACAGTTTTGTGTCCAGATCTCTATTGTGCTATTTAAAAAATGTTATCATCTTTTTCCGGTGAAATGTTCCTCCAAAAAATATTTCAATAAACGGTCGTTTTCTATATGTATTTTTCACCCGGACAATAAAAACGCCTGTTCTCCAAATGGACACCTTCTGGTAGGAAACCTATAAAATACTTCTTTTACGCATTCCTTCCCTCATTTTATTATCTACATCGCAGAGGTATCGTAAAAAAAAACTGCATTAAAATACCCCGCATCTTAAACTTGTAACTTTTATATACTAAAGAGAGATCAATTCAGGAAACATCCTATTATTTACGGCAATAAAACAAAGAATCTTTCCGAACGTTCCCTCCAAGAAGATTTCCAAACACATTACTGAAATTGGCGTACTTTTTCTACATTTACATTTATGTTCTTTTCATGCCCATGTATCGTACTTTTTAAAGCGCTTTATAATTAAACGGCTCCTATCTCGAGCTTTTTTCTCATTTTGACACTTTTTACTAACTCAGTCTTTCGACATTTATATTTATTTTAAAGATTTTTCCAACGATTTTTTAAATAATGTTAGATCGATATAAAAGTGATTTCGGTTATTCCTAATAGGGCGCTTCTTAAGTCACATAACTACTAATATTTATTCAATGAAGTTATTATATAACGTTTGAAAAATAACAGCACATCGATGATTTTAGATATAAATCAATCATTTGTTTACTAATTCAATAGTTTGGTCTCTGAATATTGAAATATGGTTTTATGCTCTGGTCGAAAACTGTTTGCTTTTATGGCGATAAGAATGTAACTAATTTTTTTTAATGATAAACCCTGGCCATGTGTTAAAAAAATATATCACGACATCGCTATGGGACTAAACATCAACCAAAAATAGGTTTGAATTACTTACTTAGGAGTAAAAGACGTGATACTAGACTTACGTAAGACCAAAACTAGGTCGATACTGCCAATATTTTTCAATTAATCATTAAATTGTTACTAGACATTTTCAGCTATTCTACAATTTATGCTTAAAATAAGTTAGATCTAAGTATATGGTTAGTAGGACCCGTCGGCCGTATGTTTTGTTCTTCTATTAAATGCACCTCATTAAACTATACTATAAAAGATCTAATAGTTGGATTATTTTTAGACTTTGTCCTGTTCTGATTTTCTTTTTAGTGTTTCTTTTAGTGTTTGGGTACAGCTACAATACTTCTCAGGGCTTTGCTCTGAAAAATATGTATTGTATTTCTTTTTTACTTTCACGAAACATCCTATAGGTATTAATTTTGATATGTCCATATAAGTTTCAATACTTGGTTGTATACTAATATAAGTTATTACATACTGATAATTCTGATTTTGTTGCACTTAACTAATACATTTTCCTTTATTTGAACTCCAGTTCTTTCCTTTATTTTTACATGTTCCTTCCAGCGAATTTCTGCAACAATATTCATTTCGAGATGAAATTATAGTATTATTTACTGCTATTAGTACTTGTGCGGTCTGATTATGCGTGAACTGCATATTCACAGATTAACATTCGTTAATTTTTATGTTTCCAGATTTGGGTCTAATTATTTATATAACCACTTGTAATTTTCGTATGGCGTCTTCACTATCTTCTCCGACAATCAGAATCTCACTATCATTTGTGGTACATCACATGCTTCCTCTTGTTTGATTCGTGTTTTGTTTCGATAACATTTTCTGTAGGTTATGAACAAGGCTGCCATGCCATATCTATTAAGCTATATTTAAGATATTCTATATAGAAAAACATACATTTTTAATTTCATATGCTTTTTTCAATTATATCCGTTGTTCTACGCATCTGGTTAATTACTGAATGTTTGTTAACAAATTCAAACTGGTGTGTAGGTATTATGTTTTTTCTCTCCGTAATATTAGCAAAATAAAAATTTATTTTTGAATTGCTGCTGAAACGCAACTAAGTCAAGCCATTTTCTGATAGATAATTAGGGGTATTAAAATGTGGATCACATACGGCAACATGATCACATACGACAGTGTAGTCATGGTTGAAGCCCAGAGAAGCTTCACAAACAGTTGCAAAACCCACATTGACACAAAGGAAAACGATACCATTAGTCATAAAGCACTGCTGAACCCTTGACTAACCATTAATTAAACTCGTTAACTATAATTGTCATATCACAACTAATTATAGTAAACAGTATATTAAAAAAGACTTCCAGAAGCCATGGCTTCTGCCACAACAACGCTAGGTCACCCAAGCATAGCGATTCCGCAAAATTGAAAAACACTTACAGGAAAATTTTCATCAATACATCGTCGTATATTTTGGATCTTGCCCCATCCGACTTCCATTTGTTCCTAACTCTACAAGAACAGATTCACGTAATGTTCACAGATTAATTTAAGAGATTAATCTCCATTAATCAGGTGACTCTTAATGATATATTAGATAGATATTACATAGATTCAGATTGCATACACTCTATAGATCATCATTTTATTAATTGCTCTGTTTTTATGATCATCACGGAGCTAAATATGTAGTGGTCTGCCAAAGAGGATACTCAATTATTTTTTTAAATATATAATAATTAATAATATATAAAATCATAATAAATCTTATAGATTCATGGATAGAAATATGGAATGATTAGTGGAAAATGGACATAATTCTATAAACTATAGTTTTATCCATAAAACACATGTAATTAAATAAAACAAAATATTTGAATACTGAAATCTGTATATATTTTATTTGTTATTCATCATGAAAAACATACACTAATTTTTAATCATATCCATATATAATCATTTGTCAGATATAATTCGATAGTTGAACGAATTTATTTATTTTTATCCACCAAATCCTTTTAAATATTAGCGATATATTGGTATTAATGCGAAATCTAAATGTAAATACCTGTTAAACACCCAAATAAATGTTAAATTCAATTACCTTGACATTTCTCTACATAAAATAATAGTAATATTAGTAATATGACGTCTTGCAGTATATTAAGCAAACACAGTCCATATTCATTGAACGATATTTCAATAATATGAATTATGACTGGTGAACCAAAAATTTAAAAAAAAGAATAACATGACTTATTGAATCAGAATACAGCTCAAGCCCTCAGAGGGTTTTCAGATGGACCATCAATTGATTATTCAACTGTTGGAAAAGCATTCAATGAGGATCTTCCAAACGGAAACAAAATTGAGCAGAAGCTCCATTTAAAACAGTTTCAACATCGCGATTTTATGACTTGGCAAGAAATAAATGCAATTTTTTTTAACGGTTCCAAGTTAAAAACTCAAGGGTTAATCCAAGAGAGAAATAATATTCATCGAAATAAAATAAACCAAATTAAATAACGTATTGTTGCAAAAAAATACCAAAGTTCCCCTGTTGTATTACGATGCTCAGCCACACGATGCAGGAATTGTGAAGAATGCACTGTTGCAGCCCGAACGCGAAGTTCTGCCATATACGTACGCCAGCGTACCTATTGAAGTCAAAGCTTCAGAGCATGGTTTGGCTGGTACACCGTTTCGAAATTCCGAAGAAACGCAAAAATCTCGTATAACGCTAATTCCGTCCAGTTCAATTTAGATATAACAGTCGACAAGATTTTGCTGAACAGAGCAGTCTCTAAAAATAAAAATTAGAGATTAATTTGTAATATTGAAGCAGCACCTTCAGGCTAATCTAAAAATCGATAAACTGGTTGGCTTCATCGTAAGCTAGACGTGAATTGCTGCTCGTCCAGGCTATGAGTTATCCAACCGTAGTGGGTAGTGCGACTAAGTAATTGCTTCTTCCTTCTTCTGATGAATACTTCGGTACTGTAGGGCGTAAATTCTTTCAACATTTAACTCTTATTAAATCATACATAAATTTCAATCATTCATAGTGCATAATCACTTGATTATATCTGATTTTATACTAGGTAGACTAATTTAACTTCTATAACGGCAGTTTATTTATGTCTCTAAACATTTATTTTATTTCATAGCAATGTTTTTGTGTCATGATTTAGTTTCATTAAACATCCGTAAAAATTCAATACCTTTTCTTCGTCATAGATTTATTCAAATTAATAAAGGAAATAAAGTGACGTTCCTACAAATTTTTAAATGATTAAAGGTTATGTTAATGACAGATTTTTTAGTCAGATAACTTTACACTACTGAATTAGGAGCATCTTGTTTTGTTGAGTATTATTGCTAAAAATGTTTGCATGAAAAATAGCAATGTAATCATCAGAAATAAATGAAATTCATTTCTATGCAAAAAACATGTATATTTATAGATGTGCATTTTCTTTAATAAAATTCGAACCCAATTCTGAACAGATATTGTAGATATGTATTAGTTTACGTTGCAGAAATGTCGGGTTGATCTATAGCCAACAGAAAAAGTAAAACTAAATTTAACACCTAATATACTAGCAACAACTCTACGTCAATATAACAGTCGTATAACAAGTGAAACAAGAGTAACGAGCAGTATTATTTGGCAAATTATAAATTCAATGTAATAAAGAGAGCATAAACGTAATATTATACGGCCTGTCATAATCTAAGGATGCGATAAATTATTTGGAGGGATTTTTAAAATGTATAAAATAGAGCGAACTAGGTCGAATGTAATAGTCGAGAAATGTATTAGGGAAAGAGAAATACTTTAAAAATTAAAACACGTTTTCTGAACAGCGTGTGTCATAAAAATATATGGCTCCGCTGCTATTTCTGAAAGCGAGCTCTCCCATTTTATGCATACAGATTATTTCTTTAATACCTTTGTTGTCGACTGTCAAAGTCATATTTTATTTATTTTACCTCCTATTCCATTTATACAAATAATTTAAAATCCTCATGTCCTAAAACTATGATAAGAACAAACTGAATATTATATTTTCTGTAAAATTATACTTTAAAAGTAGAACTTCACTAAAGAATGTTGATACTTTAAAACATATGTGCTTTTTATAGATGATTGAACATATACTCTTTGATTCCAGTCAGAGTTGATGCGAGAAATAAAAACACTTTATAATTTCATTTCTGATTATGGTTTTTAGAAGGACGGAAAGTTACGGTTAATAGGAAAAATATTAATTAAAAATATTAAAACAAGTGGAAGAACGTGTTGATGGATGAAACGTGACGTGATAATCATGGAGTTTTGCGCCACTAATCCAAAAAATAGAATGATATTAGTAATGTCTGAACTACTAGCATCATTCTAGATAAAAAATTTCTCTAAAAACCAGAATGACTTATAAATGACTATATTCTAATGTATTCTGGCAGTCATTTAGATAAAAACCCAGTAATTCCTGCGCTGCAACACTGTCTCGTTAGAACCACATAATTTAGAGATTCATATAATACGTACTCGCCAAGCGGAAACAACATGGACTTAAACTGTACCAAATATATTGACTTATCGGGCGCAAATCCAAGTTATCATTAGATAACAAGATATTATTGTATAAATCTATACCCAAGCCTATTTGGTCATATGGAATCCGATTATAGGGAACCGCTAGCAAGTCTAATAAATTCATCATACAACGGTTCAAAAATAAAGTGTCCCGTTCCATTCTCGATGTTCCGTGCTATGATTCAAATGAAGTAATACAACGAGATATTCATCTAAAACCAATAACGAGTGTTATTCAATATGTTTGTGCAACCCAATGTGCTCACTAATCAGCTAAATATGCGAAGTGACAGAAAGTACGTAGACTAAAACATCTAACTCCATCCTACCTGATTATTGGATATATATAGACGTTAGAATAAAATTTAAAATAAGACTAATTAATTAAAATAGTATTTTGTTTAGGAGATCCCTTAATGAAATGATTTTCTACATGTCCTGTATATATAATATAATATATATATATATATATATATATATATATATATATATATATATAATACGTACAAATATTATATAACATATCTATATATAAGAAAATGAATGAAAAAAGGAGTGATAATCATGGAGTTTTATATCACTTTTCAAAAAACTAGAATGACACTAGTAAATGACACACTATTCTAATGTCTCCTGGCACACATCTGAATCCAAACCCTGTAATTCCTGCGTTGCAATGCTGTCTTGATAGATTCACATAATTTAGAAATTCATATAATGATATTATATATAATATTTAAAATTTCGCTAGTCCCAGTAAATATTAATTACCCATACAAACTAAATTAAACTGAATGATACAAAGAATATGCTGGGTGCAGATTATCTCTAGTTATCCTGCAAAATCAGTCTTACTGCCTCTATTCCTCGATTCCTGATTCTGTACTTTCTGATCCATGCAAGATCTCATCTTGATTCAACAAATTCCTCACCTCAAAATTCATTTAGCTCAATGAGAACTGTATGCATTGTTCAATAATGTAACATTCACTAAAGATCTACCAAATAATCATAATTTAAATAAAATTTTTCAAAACTCGATAAACGATCGATAAACTTAAACTTAATTGACGATATTGAAGCATTCCATTACGTTAGCAATATTAATATCAATTGATGAATGAGCATAACAAAGATAACTTACTACTACATTTCGACTAAATTTGAAGGCACCCTATAAAACTCACTTGTGCAAAGTCGATACACTTTCAATGTAAAATTCAAGACAAAGCACTGTAAACATATTAAATGACAGTTGACGTCCAAAATCCGTATCGGCTTAGAGCTATACCAACTTAAAGGAAAAAAGAATAATGAAACCACTCAAAATTGAATTACATTGGCTTGTATCTATTAAAACATGTGGATATTTTTAAAGCATGTGATAGAATTAATTAATATTTGAAATAGGCATTTCATGAGCAATAAACACAATTCCAAAATAATAATTGTGCGTTTTATTTTAATTATCTTAAATTTTTTTATTACAGTAGTAATAAATACTGTAATATATATAGTAATCTCCAGTAATCATATTTATCTAGGAAGAAATCTTACATTCCGAAAAACATATTCAAAATCCCGTATTGTAAAAGTTTGGACATGTGTTGATCGAATGAGGGATTAAGACATGTAGGTTCGTGCAAAGTTATTTGAAACATCTCAAAAAAACTCACTCTCGAACCAGCATGCTTGCAACTTATGCCAATAATGACATTTGGTATATTTTAATTGCAACAACAACGTATCTCCAAATAACAGGTGGAAACTAATTATCATGATAATTAGGTTTTCTCTTGGTGTCGTTATTAGAGATTCTGAAATCATTTCATAAAGCCGAGTTCTATATATACATTTTTGTTTTCTTTTTATTAATTACACTGTGATATCTGTATATCTGTGACGAAAATATCTAAATTGTTTAACGCCTTACGAGCAACTGTATCCACGGTAATAACAGCATACCCAAATCATGGTAAAACATCTTCGTCAAAGAATATTAGTAGGCAAAATCGATTAAAGTTAATTAAAAGAGGATGACGAATATTAAAAATGACTATGGCTAGACTAACTGTTGCGGCAAATGAGTAATACTATTTCGACAAAAACAGTACGGCGTAAGCTACAAAAGTCTAATACTCATGGAAGGGCTGCGATTGCGCAACCCTTTATAACCCTTTATAAATCATCGGACTAAGCTGCAAAATAAGTTGTGCAGCGATCATAAAACCTAGATACTTGATGATTGGAAGAGCACGGCATATTCCGATGAATCATCGCTTACATTGTTTCCTACAAACAAGCAGATTGATGTGTGGAGAACACCAAAAAATACCTGCTTCCTACAGTCAAGCATATAGAAGGTTCTGTTATGATTTGGGTAGCAATATCGTATTATTTAGCTGGTCCTCGAGCGCGAATATATATGTTGACATCTTCAAGGAACGATCAAGTTTTAAACTAACTTGTAACTAGCATATTGCTTAATTGAAAAATCCAAGCAGCACCAAGAACAATATATCTCAAAATGATGGCTATATATATTATATATACATATATATATACTTATATATATATATATATATATATATATATATATATATATATATATATATATATTATAACAATTATATTAAAATATTGTTTCTTGATTGTTAAAGGTTACAAGATTATTCCATGGAGCCCAGTTCTACGTATACAATATATCCTCTATTCCTTTTCTTTTAGTTTGTTTTCTTTTGTGATGATACTTTTGGTAGTGTTAATAAAGGAGTGTAACTAGGATCTTCCCTTTTCTACTAATTTCAAACCATAGTTTCTGGAATAAAATATCATATCCCATCTCGACCACGCAAGTCCTTAAGAATATTTTGTGACATATAAATATTTAATAAAACTTATAACATATAAATCACAGATATTAAATTTTGTTGGCACCCGAGAATAGACATACTTCTTAAAACTGTAAACAAAATTTATATCTTATTTACTTAGTTCAGTTTTTTCTTAATAATAATCATGACCGAAATTCACTGAACTGTTGGGACACTCTTTCAAATTATTTTTCTTATTTCTTCTAATTTGCTGAACGACCAACATATCAACATCAGTTACCGTTTTCCATAGATTTCAAACCAATTTGTTACTGAAATGGAAGAAAAGCAAAAACGTCTTAATCAATATTAAATACATGACGAATAACGTTTCGAAAAGGCCATTTTATAAGTGTTAATATCATCGTAAAGAATGAGTTTAACGTATAAATATAAATGGTTTTAACGTATAAATATTCTTTGAATACTTAATATATGTTGCAATACAACATAAATATTTTTCTAAACAACTAATTTTGATCGACAATTAAAATATTTTATTTCAGGCGCAATATAGTTACATTTGAATTTCAACCATCCATAAACACAAGTCTTTCAAGTTACATCACCCAAATTTTCCATACACGCAAACCATCCATACACTATCAGTGAGATATTCCATGTATTATTTAATTACATATTTCATTTTGAAGATTTTTTCAAGTTAGACGTAAACGAAATTGCATATATTCAGAGAGCGTATGCAAAAATGGTACATAATGATTTTTTTTTCGATTCTTATTTCATATAAATAATCATCTTATTATTAAAAATATTATATTAAGTATTATTCGGATGAGGGACATTTGTACCTTTAACCATCAACAAATATCATGTTCAAATGTCAAGAACATTTACCGGGAAAATATAAATCTAATACGATATTGTATCAAGATAGTATTATATTATTGTAATATGGACCTACAAGTATAAGAAATTCAATATATTGTAAATGCATCATTTACTTTTTTTCTTCTAATATATTATTAATCTAATTTTACACCAACAACACGAGAGCATGTAAACAGAACACTAAACAACATAAATTCATCATTCCATCACATGTCAATATCTCGATACAAGATTAAGTCATCTACATGAAATTTGATTTAATTCTGAACACATATTTTTCTTCGCCAGTACAATTACCAACTTTATGGCAAAGAAACATGAAAAAAAATAAATTAAATACATCTTCCATTACCGATTGTTTTCCTATGTCAGCCCCTTCGAAACAACAACCGTTCCTTACCAAAATGCTTTTAGATTCTCTCCCCAAAAAAATATTTTTCGCCGCCTCCTGTGCGTATTGAACGCAAAGGGGCGTAACCAACTTTCAGTAATTCCTTGTTCTTTACAGGAAGGTGATCGAAATTTTGATATTGATCGAAGAAAGATCCCACATACGGCTTTCATACTCTTTAAATATATAGTATAAATATATATATATATATATATATATATATATATATATATATATATATACCATTACTCTATATATACTATTTACTATTACTCTGATCAAAAACGCCGAAGTCATTAGATAGTCTCAACGTCAACGAACTCTCAACAAGTCAGAAAAAGATTTCGTCTCTAATCAGTTACTTCGAGCAAGAACGAGATAATGGAAGCCCCCTTTTATCAGTAAAATACGTTAGTAGCGTAGTAAGTATTCATAATATTGAATACTAAGGTTACTTATGTTTAGCGGTTTTTATTGCAAATATTATTAGCGTATTACAGTTGCAATGAATAATAATATGAGCACTGTGACTAAAATATCTCAAAAAATTAAACGCAATATAATTTCGGATTTAGATCACATTGATGTCAGAGGAAACTGTTAGTCTAAAATGTATCCATATAAAACTTCCATCCATAGAAAGATATGCAGCTGTTTGAGGGATGTAGAACATCCCTTCATAGATTGTTGGGGAATAGAGGAGTAAAATCGTGTAAAAATAATCCACGAAGAGGTATAATGGAATTTCCTGGTATTGCTTGTAGAATATTACAATTTTTAAAAGCATATAACTAACCATAAAGCTAATAACTATAAAGCTATAACTTCTAGTTATTTTTCAAATTATAGTTAATTTAGTCATGTAAAAATTGATATAAAATCTACAATGTTGTTACGGTCTCAAATATTTGTTAATGAAAAATATAACTAAACTAATTAGCTAATTCTCATTTCTTCTGACACTTCTTCGAAAGCTCTCTTAGCTGACTGCCGTTGGAGCCCTTCTGTTTGCTTATAGTTCCCAATTCACTCTGAGCCCTGGTTGCTCACAGCTGACGCTTTCCATTAAACTTTCTTGCGAATTCATGAAACACTTTACTTTATACTACTTAATTTATTTGCACTAATTACAATTTATGTGAACCAAAGCGATTTTTCATATGGGTCTTCTATCTAAACTTCGCCACACTGACCTAGGCTTTGCTAATGCAGGAGAAGAAGGACATCAAGACATAAACAATACCGATCAACACCAATATCAAGTATTAATTGACTCGATATATTCCAAATTGGATATCTTTAATAGTATAGGACATTGTTAGATCAAAACAATATAACCAATCGATTCACAATCACATAATAAAACGAAACGCATATATTACATTATCGTTCAAACGTAAAACGGTTTAGTACACAGTCCAACAACAAAAAGTATAATTGCAATTCATAAATCAATTATTACTAATTTTTATATATGATAAAAAAATATTTGGGTAATTCCAGATACTCATTTCGTTTTTTTCTCAAAGGAAAAGGGAATTTTTCAACTTTGTTGAACTCTTTGTAAGGTTAAGTTCTATCTTCTTTTGTGATAACTCGATATGTCTAGTAAGATAACATAACTACGATTAGACCAATCTATGTAGTTGAGCGGAGATCTTCAAAGCTGTGGCCATAGGATGGTGAAGGCGTATTGAATATGTTTTGTTGTTCCTCATCTTCTTCTCCATTTTTGTAAGAAGTAATATACTTCCATATAGCTAACTGAATATTCTGGTGTACCACTAGGCCTTTTTTTCACATTGTTTTAAATATAATGTTGCTTTTATTCGAGTAAAAATGACCAAAGTATTTCTATATAGTCTCTAAATTCCCGCTAAACCATAAGTACCATAAAATCTATTGATCGTTTTTTAACCTGTAACCTTTTCTCAAATGACTGTCTTGTATATGGTATCCTTAACTTTCTACCGTAACATCACACAAACTGAATTTACACATGTCACATGTCTGGGTCATGCTAATACTTCAGAGCAAAATATTTGTACTACTTATAACAAAAATACTATGAAAATCGCCGTTACAGCAATAGTTTTGCCGTTTATGAAAGACTTCTGAATTTTTTCAGATAACCAAATTATTTGTTAAAGGTAACCGGATGTTATGTGAATATGCCAAAACAAATATCCAAAAACTAAAGATTAGTATGAGGCTTTTCTACCAAAATAGGTGTTCATTTAAACGTACAGTAGGCATTTGATCATTCTTAAATAATTTTTAAAAAACATATATGAAACAATGTTCACTTTTATAAAAGAATTATATTATAAAAATATAATTAAATACGCAATAATATCGATTTTTTTTTTGATATATGATAGATTTTGCCTCCCGATATGAATCAAACTATATATCCAAAATATTAGGTACCCACCTATACTTTGTACCCATAATGAACAGGTTTTCCTTTTATGAATTGTTTATCAGATGTCTGCCAAAGACCTTACGTCCCTTGACCATGGCTTCATCAATACTATGATGTTCTATATAAGGAGCATTTTCTAAACAATTTATATTCATCTTATCGAATAAAGGTCCAATTTTAGCAGAGCAGTCATTTCTATCCAGGGAATTATTGTCACAACAGTGGATATTGGTCATAATATGTTCAAGTCGATCTCTGCTTGTAGCTTTGGAAATTAGACTATTATTTGTGTCGTCAGAATGTTTCCTAATCATTCTTCTTCTACTCACTGTGCAATATCCACTTATTAAGAAATCACCCAAAAAAAAATTATTTCCCCAGTAGTTATATCAGCTTTTCTGTTTCTTCTAGCAACATATAGATGTATATTTAACAAACGTTGATATGACTTCGTCATCAAAAAATTTCACGAAGAGCTCCGTTGGTGTTATATGTTGCCGCAACGGCCAGTAATCAACCTCTCCACATGGTTCACAATCTCTTTCATTATTTTGTTGGTTTTCTTAATTTTGTGGTTCTAAAATTGCCGATTTCGCTATTAACTGGGAGGCAGACAAATAACCAATAGCAACGTTTCGCTCCTCAACCGAAACCTCGTCGGCCAGGTCTTAGTTTGTGTTCGTAGAATAACAACGTCATGTTCATTACTACTACAGTCATAGAAATTTTCTTCCAGCTCCGTCAACAATTCAGTGAGAATAATGTGAATACAACAGTTTTGTATTTTATAAATAACTAAGTCTAGTGTGCGTTTAAAGGTACAATAAACATTAGCGCCCAGTAGAAAACGCCAGAAAATTAATTTGTGTGCTATATTAAAAAAAATAACTTCAATATGTTTTAACCTTCTCTAATATCCTACAATATATTTTTAAATATTAAAGTATAAAAACTCTCCTTACAAACTTTAGGTGAATTGGATGCGTCATTTTTGCATAAAAATAATTTTTGCAGTAAAACAATCTATTCAATACATTCACTGGTTTTCAAAGAATGCAAGTACTAAACAGTCGTTTTTAAAATTAGCATCAAGTGAGACCATCTAGCAGTCATAATACGGTGGAATGTAGTATGGGGGTCTTCGTGTAATTTATTGAATGAAACTATGTTTCCCTTAACACTTTATTAACAACACTGACTATTATACATCTAATTAACTAATGAAAATGTATCAATGTTTGATTATTGAATGGATGATTGTTAACTGAATATAAGATGCTTAAACGTCGAAAGATGAATGCCTCTGCTGTCTATTTTTCTGCGTGTACTTGATCGTTTTTGGTCAATCTTATTCTGTGGCCAGTTTGCGATAAGAAAAACACAGTAGATATCTTTACGTTGTTTGTTAAAACAAACAGTAACCATATCTGGGTTAAGAACATAAATTGTAACAAAAACCTGTTTATATAAAACATATATTGACTCAAGAGGCTACGCGAACGTATACAAAACAACCCACTACAGTTTTATCACAATCGATTTAGGAACGCATTAAAAAAAACAAAGAAATATTCATTTATATGTTATATACAAGGATAAACATCTAGCAAAGGTAAAACACACAATAAATAACATCTACTTATTGAGATTATAATAAAGGACAACTTAATTTTCAGACATTTTATCCTTAATCCTGAATAAAGACAGTTTCAAACACATTTTACAATTTGAAACCCTACCATGGGCCTGAGTTTGTGGCGAAACCACGCCTCCTTATTGCCTTCAAGGAATTTAGAAATTTAGTTGATATTCTCTAGGATTAACCCCACATAGATGAAATTTGCTTGAACCATTCATTCAGCTGTAATAAATGAAATTTATATCCCCCATTAATTATCCCTAAACATCGTTAAACTACAGCATTATTATTAATGCATGTTAAACTTTAATTTCTTGATAGAATTTGCTGAATTTATATAGTTTATAATAATTATAAAAAATATTATACATTTAATAAAAAATATAGTTTGCTAAATCAAATATATGTCGCTTAAAAAAATTGCGTATATTATTAATTTTGTAAGTATTTGTATTTGTTGTTAAATGTTTAACAGAACTTGAATTTTCTGTTGGAATTCGTAGCATATCGTTTATTCGCATTACCTTTCTTTGAGTTAAAATTACTCATATTGTATATCCATATTCATCTACTATTATTTTCTTAAAATAGAGCAATTAAATATATCTAGTTATTACAAATATAAGCTATACATATATATTATACTATATACTATCCGCTTCAACAAAAAACAGAAGAATACGCCATGAGTGTAGTAGTAATGTAAATGTTGTAAAAGTATTGTAAATTACTCTGTTTTAAAATGATTTATTATAAAAATCAACTTATTTTTATACGTCATATTCATATTCATGTAAATACTACTTTTATAATAATAAAACAACTAAATTTTACCTATAGTTAATTTTTCTGTAAAGACATATCTATCCAGAAATCAATCCTATGGCTTTAAAATATCTGCTTTGAAAACTGTTAATCCTATTGGAAAGTACCACACCTAAAATATATAATCTGAAACCAACAAATCACTTATACTAACATTTATTTTTAAGCAAATATAAATATTCATTGTTTTCCAATATCCTTATGCTAAAAGCAATAGCTGATATTTCTGAAAATACGCTTAAAATTTTCAGCATAAAAATCACATGTGCCTTTGGGTTACTTTTGTAAGAGAAAAACTGATTTTAGAAACGGTTTTTTGATAAAATAGTACAGATTCTACATAACGTTTTATAAAATAAAAATATATGGTATATATATACGATTTATTTCAATGACTATAAATAAAACGGTAAATACTGTCAATCTAGTCCTATTTAAACCTAAACAAAACCCTTAATTCAAAAAACTTCACTATTCTTTCTCATAGTCAAACATAAAAATTCCATTTTTAACAAGTAGTATCATATATACATTGTTAACATATCAATCGCCTGATGTAACAAATATGGATAAGGGTTTATCCTAAAAGTTTATTACATCTTTAGAATGTATAGCTCACTTCTTATTATTAATTCATAGTTATTCACTTCTATATTAAATAATATCTATAAGATGAAATATCGATATTAAGCAATATCTAAATTATAGAATGCTTTAAATAATTCATAATATCAGCTGACGCAAAAAAAACTATTCGTTTGTTGTTTCAAAATAATAATTATTTTTAATGGTCATTATTTTTATTGTCAGTCTCTCATTATATTACAACGAAAATATAAGAAAGAAAACTTTTGAAATGTTTTTATCTTTTATATAAATAACGAGAAATAAGTAGGATGAGATTTTTTAACAAAAAAAAGGTATTGCTAAATTTCTGAACTATTTTAGTCCACAATTTTCTTTAAACAAATTTTTGAGGATTTAAAAAAATATAAACATCATTATTACATAATTTAATTAAGAATATATCATAATAATTTGCTATTAAGGTATACTGGCGTGATGAAAAGTAAAACTGAAACGCAAACAGATTATCTGTCTCCCCAGAGAACTCTTCACGAGAATTCCCAAGTAGTTTTTTGAGTTTAGGAAACCGCCAGAAGCTAGGTAAAAGAAAAAATCATACAAACAAATCATATAAAGCGCTTGCAGAACTATATACACAAATATACGAATACCATTACAAACAAATACGTACAATACCAACACATACCAATACATACAAAATTACCATTACAAAAAATTTTATTGAAAAAACTTGATGCACTAACCCTATATAAGTCCATAAGTTCGCCCTTCTGTGACAAATAAATTCACACAACGATGTAACTATATTGTACTAGATGTCATCACGATTTTCAGGTCATATTGTTTTAAATACATTCAGTTTAAAAATAGCAGTAAAACTATTTTGTATAAATATTTTTAGATCCAAAATATCAGAAGTCTATTAAATAATTGTCGGAAAATATTTAGTGAGTTGTTTGATCTAAAAAAGTCATATTCAATAATTACTGATTCACTTATCACTGATATTACAATATATGTTTAGTTTCAGAAGCCCTTTGTTGTTATTTGGTTGAAACTGAAACAAAAAGTCCATGTCCAAATATTTTTATACGACATGCTGAACATCATTTGAAAAGGATTTCACAATATATTTAAAGACTTTACTAGATTTATTTATTATTCATTATAAGATACCAAGTGTATGAATTAGTGTATTTTATTTATACCGTATACTGAATAGAGCTAGGTTATAATATTATATATAATATTTTTATATATTGGAAATCAGATTATCGCACTTTTTTATTAGATGCGCTTAGCACAATCATAATTTATAAAGCAATCTATTACTACTATATATTTATTAAATTTTAAAGTGTCCTTTAATCATAAATATGACTCGAATGACCAATATGTGAGTATTCCTCATCAAAATCACAGCTCGTTCATCAGATAAACACATTCCATGACATTAAACCTGAAAAAAAAACATTAAAGTTTGTCTTGCTTGAAGATTTTGAGGTGTGAAAAGATATTAATGAAAGAAAAACTAAATCCCTATTTGTTATGATTGCAGGTTCCTATTTGTTAAAAATATTACCACTTCTAAAATCGAGCGTAATCTATTAAGAATTCATATTAGTGTATTAAAAGGTGAGAAGCATTTAATACTTCAGGGAAGTATTAAAATAAATTTTCATTGTCCGGATGGTATAAAACTGGTATAAATACATTAAAATACATGTAGGATATAAACATTAGTTGTGAATGTCATTTCTATTGAAATCACATATAAATATGATTGCAGGCAAACAAGCTGCTAATATTCCAGTGGATGATATATTAGAAAAAATTATAGACAATTTAGGCAATTTTAGCACTTAGGAATGATTAGATTTATTGATTCATTCAATATGAGTGAATAGTTAGACTCATATTGAATTCAAGTAGCAAATCAATTGACGCTCATGCGAAACTTATACAAATGAATGTGAGTCATGTTATCCAATAGTTGTATTTATTCGTTTTAACTAAAACTTCTTGGATCCGTTTTATTTCGAGTCACCATGCACTTCTTCGTTGGGTACCTACCGATAAACATTGGTTTCCACGGCGTCGGATTATTAAACGGTTTTATATCTTAGAAAAAAATCCATATTTGCACTCCAAAAGTTCAAATAAACTTTATTAACGACTGATAAATCAATGTCTTTGTTTTTAGGTTAAAATCGGTTATCGGTATCGGTATCGGTATATCTTTTGACTAACCAGTACAATTGTTTAATTTTGAGTCTGATTTAGCTTGTTTAGCAATTCTATATAGAAATATATATTTTTCTATCATGATTACATCATCGACAAATGTTTCAGGTACTATTTCCTTCTAGTACTGGTGGCATATGAACAGTATAGAGCAGATATGACTAGTACCACGATACCCTGCGTAAAATCGAGACGAAATATGTTGAGAGTGCCCCTTCATGCGAAACTCTAAATTTCCTTTCGAAAATATACGACTACAGAAACTGACAATAATTGTATGATAAAACTTTGCTCGTTCTGTGAATCCCAAATGTTATTATCAGTTATATAAATATTACCGGGCAATATTTCTTTCGAAAGCCTTTTCAATAATAACTGTACTCTATGCACTTTCATTGATGATTTAGAAATCTGGTATATACCAGAAATACTTATATACGTTGTTTCACACGTTTTAACAGTAATTTCTCAAATAATCTTGATATCTCAGTAGGTAGCAAGATAGGGTTATAATATAAAAGATAAACTTCTTCTGCCAGCTTGTCAGATATTTTAAGAATAATTATTTGTGCCATCTTAAAACATCCCAGAACTTGCTTGAATCACTAATCGACATTAAATATTATAAATTTACTAGAATTCTAAATTTAATTTAATTTAATTTAATTTAATGAAATTTTCTACCTTCCAATATCGTATTGCGAATAATTGGAATAAAACAGAGCGAACAAAAGAAAATTCTGGAAAAATCGCTTTAAATTCTAAAGAAGTGTGAAATACACTCAGTGGTTATATATTAGACCAACCAGAGAAATAAATTATTTTCTCCCAAACATCTTTAAGCTTTCAGCCCGAAAACAATATACTAAATACGAGTGGGCGTAGTCGATTCCTTGTCTACGTGAAATCTACAACACAAAAACGAGATGGAAGCTCAGATAGGAGGTAATATACTATTATAATTCAAGAAAATAATAAAATAAATTATTAATTTCGTATAAAGACAAGAATGTCGTTTTCTCCTAGGGAATTAATTTTCATTAAGTATTATTTCAATTAAAAGATGAACATTGTCGTATGTATTATATTTACTGCTTTTTGGAGCAGGCTCTTCCATTGTATATTGTCCTGTATTTGAATTAATCATTAAAGGTCTTCAGTATAATAAAATTAATAGTAAAATTTCTAATGGGTAGTATAATATGGACATAATAAAAAAGGATTCAAGTAAAATTTTTTGAGTTTTTACACTAATGTCTGAATTGCCCGTGTATATAAATAACTATCAAACTATTACTATCAAAAAATTTAATTCCAAATTAGCCTAGTTATATTACCAGATGAGACCAAAGCATTTAATAAAGAACGATTCATTGACGATTAGCCAGATTCTAATATTCGACTATTTTGAACGTCATGTATATCATCGCTGGTATACCACTATCCACCGATATTTTAATTACTTTATATGAATTATATTTATATATGAGAAAGAGCCAAAAATATGTCTCTTACCATAATGATTGTATTATCGACAAATGTTCCAGGTATTGTTTCCTTTGTTATTGGGATATCGTTAGGTACCAATCAAATGTACCTGAGAAGTCCAGAAATATTACATGGCAGTATTTGTTTCAAATGCCTTTTTCGCTGTTACTCTATCTGACGGAAATTAAGTTTATTAAATGTAGTTTATTTATGTATGTAGGTACACAATAACCTAAGGCAGACTAATTTGTCCCAATCAAGCCTGTATAAACCAACGGTGTGGCAGCTATGGTGTTGCACAAAAAAAAACAGATCTCAACATGGTCCAAACTTTTCGAAACATTTTCAATGCTCCATGCTGTATCAGAAATGATCTACAAGGAAAAATGCATAAGCATACCTACGAGGTAAAATTTCATGACCATAAAAACTTTCAAGTGCTACAACCTACTCGTTAACAGCGGACCTGCCCCGAGATCGCAGAGACAAAACCCGTTGAAATAAGAGTAACCAATATTTTAAAAATTGAAGTAAGCCAGCTTGGTGCTGTCGGAGGATGGATGTACTTTATCTTTATGATTGTAATTATAAATGTCATTATAGGCAACGGTGGAAAATCCGACAATTAGTAACCATCACAGTCATGCCAGTAACCAGGTTGAGTAAGTCTGGACGTCATCTGGGATCTAGGAAGATCACTCGTCAGTTTGTAGGCGTAATGTCGAGGAACGTGGTTGGGAGTCTGCTTTAAACAGTTTGTCCAGTCCAGATAAACCTCCGTAAAAATATACTTAAATTATCCATGATAAATAATTCAAGCATGTTATCAATTAATTTAGTTTTAAATTTATCTCTTTCCTTCTGTAACACCGAATTGAAACAAAGAATATAAATAAAAATATAATTTTATAAATTCCAAGGAAATGTAAAATCCGTAGTTATATAAAGAGAATAACGATAAATTAATAAGAACTGAATATTTTTTCCAAAATATCTTCAGGTTAATTTTAATAGCGAATCAGTCATTTCTTTATTTCAAAATATTAAATATATATGATATCGGGTAATATAATTACATAAAGAAAACGAAATAGTTAAATTTCCGAACATTAAATTTCAAGAAGATCTGTTTCATGAATTGTTTAATGTTAAGAAGGAACAAACAATAATAAAAGAAATCAGTGCTTCGGATTTAATTCCATAGCCAGAAATGTCTTACAGGAATTGTCAGAAGGTCGTTAAATTAATAACAAATATATTTAACGCTACATTACTTCTGTGGAACTCGAAAAGTAGTTCAAATCATTACGATTCCCAAACCTGATAAAAAAAAAGAAAAAATCTCCTATCCTCTTGTGAGTATATGATTTGTGTTCTCCAAGATCACTGGGAAAATACATATCAATATTGTTTGTACATAGAAGTAACAGTAACCAATATTTTCAAAATACCAATAAAAACCTACGATTTTATAAGCATCATTCATGAATTGAGTGAAATGAAATAGTAATTATTTAGAGATGTTTTACAAAATATATATCAAGTATTAATATTGAGATTAATATTATATTAAATTAATCACATTTCAAAAGAAATGTGTGAATTAGTTTAAAAATAGAAATGAATTATTTTTTCTCCAAAATACCTTCAAGTAAGTTTCAATGCTAATTAATCAGTTTCTTGCCTATACGTCTATATGTCTTGTCTATGGTAATATTATTCTATAATGAAAACATAAGCATAATTATTAACTTTCTTAACAGTCCGTTTCAGAAGGACATGCTCTATAATAAATTTACTATTAAGAAGTTAGACAAATGATATTGAAAGAAATTATTTCTGAAAACCTCCCGATTTTAACTTAACCTCTGGAGGGATTATAGCAAGAAATCTCAGAAAATTTAATCGGCTTAATAACATTTGTATTTAGCATTGCATTACGAACCACTATATCCCTATAAATTCAAAAATGGTTCAAATCATTACGATGTCATTTTATACGACGATCAACCGTTTACCTTTAAAGAGCATTGAGAATTCACTGATCTATTATACATACCATATATTCAGGTAATACAAAATAAAGTATTGAGTATCATTTTCACTTACGCCTATAATGATTGTTATTCAGCGCTTTTATTTCTAATGACGCGTCCCCTAATGACTGTTGATTCAAAATATTCGTTTGAGGTACTTCGATGATGTGAAGTGCAATCCGATAAATTCTCTAACAGTTAAATGTGTCGATGAAATGTGTATATTAAAAATAATAATTATAGAGGTAGAGGTTTGAAGAGTAGACCACTACCCAAGATTTTTCCTATATTTTAGAGACTCCCTTTTACCAAATAGGGTTTATCTGGCTCTAAACAATGGTCGTCAGCATTAAGCGTACCGACTAACGAGTGACTAACTCGATTGGGAGGATCCTCCTGTCTCTTTGACCACTGAGCCAGCCAAGCCGGCATTTACCGAAGTGGTCTTCACGTCAGTATTTGGAAAACCCCACGAAAAAACACTTATTTTTTCACCAGTTCAACTGGAATATTTTAAAGCATGAAACATTTTATCCTTATTTGTTAAAGGAACTCTCCAAATGTGGGCGTAACCAGTATTCCGAATTTGAGAAGTGATATAAAGCTTTAGAAATAGCACGATACATTTAAAATATTACCTAAATTACCAACAATACCAACATTTATATTGAGCGGGTATTAAGCTTTTAAAATTATTTAGTAGAATAACTAACTTTAGTATATAACTTACAAGAATAACGAAACAACTAATTAAATATACCAAAATTAGAAAATTTATCAATATCAACTATAAATTAAATTAAAAGGTAATAAGTATTATGAAAGTTTAACATATTTTTGCTGAAGTCATATTTCGACATTAATAATCCAAAACTAAAGCAATAAATTATTTTATATCCTGTACTATTACTTGTTAGAAACATCAAATTGAGCACAAGTGGGCGTAACCAAATTAAAAATATTCAAAATAATAGGAACACAAAACAAAAAAATTAAGTTACTATTTGTTTCAATATTGGAATATTATTTATGCAGATTGGCAAAAGAATAATAATTTAGCTCTAATTAATAGTTTGGTATAAACATAAAAATAATTGATTTATGTTTTTATTAGTTATATTTATATATATATATATATATATATATATATATATATATATATATATATATATATAATATTTTTTTTACTTCCGTATGCACTACAAAAAAATTAATATTTAATATTTGTTTTACCGATTATCATTTAAAATTAAATATTTAGGAAATAAATAACAATGCTCAATAATAATAGTCTAATAGTTTTACTCTAATACATCTTCCTACTTTTTAAATCCGTGATCTAGTTAAGGATGAAATAATTCTGATATAAGGAATTTCAGATGATTACCCGAATTTATTAATATTTACTACCTGATTTTAATTTTTTCACTCAATGCTTCAACTGTGTTCACATAACAGAATTTGTCACATCAAATAGTCCTCAGATCAGAAATAAATCCCAACCAAACTGCATGTTTTAAATTCTTTTGTTCTCCATTATCCGGGACAAACGTATAAAATCAAACTCTATATCACATTTTCATTCCTATTCAATTATGTTATGTTCAGAATTTTCCAGACAAATTTATTTTATTCTATTTTTTCCAAATACATAATTAATTTTACCTTTAACTTATTTGGAAAAAATCGATACGAAATTAATTAATACGTCATTTTCCTCCCATAATCTTGAACCAAAAACAACGGGTGGCCTTCCGCAAAAATCATTTTTGGATTTTTATCCAGAAAAAAACCGGTTTCCCTCGCTTTGATTTCCGTACGTATTAAACACAAGTGGGCGTAACCAGCTTTCGGAAAATCCATACTACAAAAAGGCGATGGAAATCCCTGAGAATTTACAATTTTCCGCAAAATTGTTCAAAAAAATTTCATTTATGCGAACGGCATCGTTTGTTTTTATTAATATTTTACGTAAGTAATGTCGTGACATTTTTTTTGCTAATTAAAAATCTGTAAAGTATGCGGAAAAAATCGGAAGTGTTTTAGAATGTTTTGAAATTGTTTCGGTACTGTTGCCGAATACTGAGTATGTTTTAACGTTGTTTTTTTATTAATTAATATTATATATGATAAATCGATTGTCATTAATAATAAATGGTTAAATTCGTGAAATTAGCAGCATTATAGTCTATGAAAGGTTTTTGTGAGTTGTAGGACTGTGCAGATATAAACGGTAAGAATGTGCAGGATAATAAATTTCAGACGTAAATTACCTTTGTAAGCCAAATGCATAAAGATTATGATAACGTAGGTCCTCATTCTGGAAGCTGGCGCTTATAATCCTGAATAAAGACAGTTTAAAGTAGTTTTCCACGGGTTCGAAAAGCTTTTGTACGTTGTAAGCTCGTGAAACCTGAGCGCCACGCCCCTTTATTGTTTTAAGCCGTTTTCTAAATCGTCCCGATCTGGCAGAGGATCGAGCGTGACTACTGAACGGTCCTGATCACTCACACGATCAAACCGAGACGGTCGCGATTACCGTCATGATCAATTAGGCGTGAAAAATCGCTCGGCGATGGTGTTTTGTCATGTCGCAAGACAAACGGCCCCGGAAACGGTAATCCAGACACGACCAGAACGATTTCGGGAGACGGTAACGATCAACCCAATGGTAATAAGCTGGAAAATTGCTGTGTACGATTTTCCGGGCTATGCGTGAGCTGGCGATGTGGTGGGCGTGACCTCACAGCACGCTCAGAGACGAGTCTCCGGTCCGGCCGTTTCCAAGTTCGCGTTGATACTGAAACTCTCCGGTGTGTCTTCGCTCTCTCGGAGCGACGAGATGCGTCGTGCGAAGGCTCCGGTGCCGTGATCGAAAGACCTGCTCCCGGATCGCGTGACAGCCTAATACACTTGTAAATTGAGACTTTATTTATGTTGAGTTTATAAAAAATTCTTATTACACTCTCCCGCAGGTGGAGACCGAGACGCCTAGGCATGGATTATGTTGCAAACGGTATTTTGATATTGCCAAAGTGGCAATATAAGATGGAACTACCTGGATATGTTTCCGTCCGATGCTCAAGATAGGAAATCAAAAACAGTCGGGCTCATTTCATAAATTATTAACAACATATGGGTACATAAAAGGGAAATTGAAACATAATTAAATATAATGTATGATTCATTAATGCCTGTTTTATGCTACATTAACAAGCCATTATTCTTGAGTTAAATAGTTCTAGTTTTTATGAATACTTCGGCATTATAATCTTAATATTGCAACTGCATAAATAAATGCATAGTGACCTCCAGTAAGTAAATATGTTTCTTTTAAAATAAATATTGCAATTATTGTTTTAAATTTGTTATATTTTTTTGAAAAATAAAGAAAGTGTCTTACCTTCTGTACGTGTTCACGCTATTAGCTTCGGTTGGTACCAACTTGTCTTTAGCTTGTGTTATTTGCCTGCTATATTACTATAATATACTATAATAAATATCAATATATTGAATTTCTAAAACAATTCTTATTACACATTCCCCCAGGTGGAGATTGAGACGCCTAAGCATGGATTATTTTGCAAATGGTATTTTGATATTGCCAAAGTGGCGATATAAGATGGAACTACCTGGAGATGTTTTAGCCCGATGAACAAGATAGGAAATCAAAAACTCTCGGGCTCATTTCATAAATTAATAACAACATGTTGGTACATAAATGGGAAATTGAAACATAATTCAATCTTATTTCTTAATCATTAATGCCTGCTTTATGCTACATTAACAAGCCATTATTTTTAAGTTAAATAAATCTAATTTTCATGAATATTTCTATATTTTGGTTAGGGTAGCACGTATAGTCTTAGTTGTATTATAATTTCTATATTTTTAACTGCATAAATACATTTTTAGTCACCTCCAGTAACTATTTATGTTTCTATTAAAGTAACTATTGCAAATATTGTTTAAATCTCTTATATTGTTTTAACAACAAGGATTGTGTCTTATATACTGTATGTGTTCACGCTATTAGGTTCGAGTGGGTGTAAATTTTTCTTTAGCTTGTGATATTTGCCGGCTATATTAATTATAATAGGTATCAATATATTGAGTTTCTAAAAAATCTTATTACCCACTCCCCTAGGTGGAGACTGAGACGCCTAAGCGTGGATTGCATTGGAAACGGTATTTTGATATTGCCAAAGTGGCAATATAAGATAGAACTATCTGGATATATTTTCGTCCGATGCACAAGATAGGAAATCAAAGAGATCTTCACACTCGAATTCTTTTAATAAATTATTGATAGCATGTGGATACATAACTAAGAAAAGGAAGTGTAATCCAATGTTATTTTTTATTCATCAATGGCTATTTTATGCTACATTAAGAAGCCATTATTAAATAGTTCTAGTTTTCATCAATATTTCTATATTTTTTTAGGGTAGCACTTAGATGTATAATAATTTCTATATTTTTCTAAAGCAATTCTTATCAGAAACTCTCCAAGGTGGAGATCGAGACGATAGTTATGCCTTATTTGTTATTTATTAATGCCTCTTTCATACTACATTAGCAAGTTACTATGCTTAATCTATAGGATTCTAATTTTTATACCTGTATTTATATTTTGATTAGAGTAGCACGAGTACTCTTAGTTGTACTATAATTTCTATATCATCTATATATTAATCGGCTTAGAGAAAACTTTGCTGCCTTTTTGAGGAAAACGATGGTATAAATGGTGATGGTAATCTGGCTCGGTAAAAGCTTATATGAAGGAAGAATATTTAGGCCTAAAATGTTTTTGTAATATGGACTACAAATAAATAAATTCGAATAAAATGAAATACGATCAAATCAAGCAACCAAAAATAGCTGTCAGATCGGTGACACAAAATTTATAAACAAATTTTTTAGGCTCTAGTTTCATTGGACTTGGTCGACGCGTTGTTATATGGTGGTCTATTCGTCTTTTCTATTGTACGTAAATCAACAATGGACGCGTATTTATTAAAATCAAAATATGGCAACGCTCTATCATAAAGTTCCGGCAGAGCAATTTCAGATCGGAAAACAAATTCATAGAAAAAGTCTGAAAATTGTATATTTGGAAACAACAAACAAGTTATGGCAAGTTTAGGTAAAAGGCGATTAAGAATAATATGATCATGTAAAATTTAATTGACATTTTTTGTAGAGAGAACAACTTAATGTGTCTACTTCATCGGAAAAGCGAAAGAATAACCCGATATTAACGAAAATTTATCCCAACATAAATTAACAAAATTCGAAAATGACAAGTACCCGCTGTTCTCTTTGTTGGCAAAATACTTGGAATGTCGAAATCACCTTTTGATTTAGTTTAATGTCTGGTAAACAGAGAACAATTAAGAAAACTATTCTTGCTTAAAGACTGATAGTAATTTATGTGATTCTGAAGACATAATATATGATTGTACCAGAGGTAATTCTACAGGTTATTAAGAATTTTCTCTAAATTTTAGTAGTAGTATCTTCTGATTCATTTTAGGTTCCTTTAGTAAATGCATTTTTTAACAAAACATTAACTGAATACTACAAGTAACAAATACGTTAATTTGTTAAAACAAGAGTTAAAATGACTATTGCAAAGAATATTAAAAATTATAAAATAGCTTTATAGAATTTTAATTTTTCATAATTAATTTAATTCTTGATTGATGAGTTGTTAGTTCTAACGTGGAATTAAGACAAATTAAAGTTGAACTATGTGCAAAAATGAAAGTGAAGAGCAGAATAAATAAGCAAAACTCAATGGAACCGTATTTAAAATTTGGATAAAGATATTACTTAGCCTAATTAGCCTGTTGTATTTATTATTTTTCCTAAATATATTTTAGGTGAGAAATATGGATAAATGAAAAATTAATCAAATAAGTAAATAAAATAATGAAATATGCATATTATATCAAATAATGAATATGCAGAAATTAAAATGAACCTAACTATATACTACATAAGTTGCGTAGATGGAACATATAGTACAAACAGAAGAAATTATGAATCATTAACAGTTAATTTCTAATCATTTTAAAGCATTGATAGATATTATGGTGCCTAACAATTAATGTAATAAGATCTTATCTATATATATGACATTGTTGAGATACGGGAGAGAAAACAAGGTAGTAAATTAAATACAATTTATTTTCTCTCTTCTTTGAGTAAATTAATACCCAAAGACGAGTTGTTTAATTGATAATAAAGAATACACATATATACATTTAAAAGATATTACTTAATACGTCATGGGAAAAAGATTATGATTTAAATTGCATGTACTTACTATTAACGAAAGATGTAGATTGGCTAATATAGACAGGAATTCTATGCTTTCAATAATACTTCAATTAACACAATGGTTTCTTCAATGTATCTTCAATTAATTCTCATTCAATTCTTTCTTCTTCATTCAATTTAATAGTTTCTTCTTCAAACAATTCAATACTTTCTCTCGGCAATACTTTATTCTTCTTATTTTTCAATAAGACCCTTTTCTTCATGCAAATTACTGTCAGACTGTCTTCTCGTTGTGGATGCACAGTGTTTTATCGCTGAAAATCCACCCTCGGATTCTTGGTGGTGGTGGACAAGGCTGGTCCAAGAAACCCTTTTCTGTACCCCAATTCGCTGAAAATATCTGTGTGGGAAACACTCTTCCAGATAGGAACTTCTCACGCTGATAAAAGATGTGCGTTTCGTACTCTTAAGGAATTCCCAAAAAATCTATGATTTCGGGTCTTCTTGATATTTATGGTGAGGCGCCATAGAGTCCTCTACCAGGTCTAACATCCACACGTTTCATCCAGCCTCGTTACCTGAACTCTCGTTATCCGAGACACTCGACAACGAGCTGATGGGAATCATCCTTGTTGAACACTTCTGTTCTGTTTACTTGGTATCTTTTTGCCTGTCTATATTTACCAGACGTTCAACATACTGCGAACGTTATGTTTTTTATCAGGTCATAATTATTTTCCATGTCGTATATATTAAAAACTTCAGTTGAAAGGTCTAATAAATTAGACCCTCTAACAATAGAACCGAAAGAATTCTACAATTAGCTTAACTTACGATTTACAGGGCTGTCCCAACCATTCATAGTAAATTTGCGTCGCAACAGACATTTTATTGTTTGACCTTTCTATCAATTATTATGGTTATTTACTTTATAAACCAATGTTTTGAAAAGTAGTTCATTTAACGATTGTAAAGTTTTCTAAATTGTAAAAATAAATTATCTAATTTTGTTCGTTATTGTTTTAACATACATCTTAAAGTCAAATATCTATTTGAAAAGTATTTTACGAATATATTTTAACATGCAAACATGTATACATGTATTTATTTATCTTTGATTTCATATTACATTTATAAGAATTTGAAATTGCGATAAAATATATTTATGATCTTATATTGAAAATAATGCCAGATCAACTTTTAGTAGTATAATATATCATTTTCTAATCATTATATTTGTTCTATTAAGAGTTAAACATGACTAATTTAATAAATCGTGTTCGAATTTCTACCACTGGGCGGTCATTAATGTATATTATTGGCCTAGTAAGTATGCTATTATATATTTCTTGTAAAATAATTATTGTAAACTAGGTGGGCCTAGATGAAACTAGATCCAGTAATTTGAATATTTTAACTACATCGTTGTTCTAACGAAGAGATGTTTGTAGTACTTGAGAAATAGTTCACTTCACTATTGGATTGTGAGCACAACGACTATCAATTTCTGCATAGAGATTGCCCTTAAATTAGATTTGTAAGAATTGATTATCTGCATCTGGTGGTGGTAATAAAGCGCCTGTTAAGTGGTACATTTTTCATTGTTTCGTGGTCATGAAATTGTCCTGCACAATATACGCTAAACATATTTTGGAAACATTGGAATAGATTCAGTCGTGGTATCAATTGTGAACAACATAAACCGCTGGCCGCCTTAATGGCTTACAACATTGATTACGACTGCCATTTCTCCAATTATAACAGATTCGTTGGCACCATAATTGATTACCAGATCCTAGTAGAATGCTGCCCGTTCCTCGATTTAATTGTGTCGTGCTATTGTTATACTTGATGAGCACGAACTCGTTGCATTCTAAGCCTATCCACTTCATTTCCAGTCACTACTGAACACAATTGTTACATTTTATTACGACTATTCTCATTTTTGGATAAGCCGGTGGTCATCGGAGCGGTCAATATGTGAGATAGCTCGTCGCATATTTAATTTACTTGGACGATTTAAGTCAACTGAGGTTCTCGTTAACCTTGTTAAAAATAAAAGTAACGAAACTCTAGGGCACCATATTTGATGCTATATAATAAAAAATCCATTTACAATATATGCAATAGGTATCCTTGACATATATGTCATTATTTTTGGCTTGATTTTTCATGTCATCGAATCGATGTACCTATCAAAAAATAGCCACGTTTGTACGAAATATAAATAGTGATAAACTATTAAATATTCAATCCCGAGAAATTATCTTTAATGTTTAATACATTATGTATTCTAATCAGTATTCAAAAATTTTAGTCACAAAATCACTTTCCGAATACATACATATATATTTTAGAACTAGCCAATATCTGTCCTTTATGACAATGAAACTGTTGGTGACAGTAATAGTGACACTTGAATGACACACAAACTGTTCAGAGAATACAGAATTGTTGTTCTTACTTTTTTCCTCACAAATATTCCATAATTCTCATCACATCAGCCTTCCCTGGGCTTCCTCAAATATAAAAATATAAACGATAATTAGCCCAAATGCAACATTACTATTATATATATATATATATATTTATTGGTGAAGTTCTCTTCGAACGTCTACCAATATGTCTTTAACTTATGTTACTTCCATCTCAATTCACTGTAAAATGTATGAAATTTGATGAAACAGCTAAACAAGCACAAAGAGATCTTATTTGTATATATTATTTTATACGATTTTTTCCATTTATAGCTATGAAAATCATTGCTACTATCTCAATCAACCATGATTTTCACTGAACGTGACATTCAAAAATCTTATCAACATTAAAATTTTAAATGAAAAATTTCCGTAGTATTCAAGCTTCCGGCCTGTTTCGCTTTTGCACTGATATTACACGCCATCAACAAGGAAAAGTTACCACAAATATGTGCTGCAATATGTATTCAATAGTATTGCAACATAATCGAAAATGTAAAAGCTATATTTGAAAATAAATTTTATATTCAGGGCTGTAGCCAAAACTCATACAGATTACCTATATTTTCACTTGATGTTACTTGTAAAACAGAGAAAATTAATAAAAATAAAGGTACTGTCTAATTGCCAAATTTGCTCTAGTTATTTAGTCATAATATATGATCATAAGGTAACACATTTTTATTTCAATCAAGCAGGATTGAGTGATATTATTGAAGATCTTAGCTGCTAAAACTAGCTAACTAGAGAGCTAGCTCTGAAACTTCTCGAAATAGTACAACATATACACGTATATTCCAACAAGATATGAGGAGTGAAATTAATAAATTAGTTCTCCATAATTGCATCAATAAATAAATTAAATACGAAAGCGAACATAATTTTTAATTGTTACCTAAATTACTTACTTCGAAGAAACAATTCAGTTTAAAACATCTTATACCTAAAATACTTTAAAACAGAAATAATTAATTAAATTTCATCAACTTAAATAAACAATCATGGTTTATTTCAAAGTTTCAACATATTACTAACAATTCTTCCATAGCATATGAATCTATTTTCCTGAACCAATTCCAGTTCGTTTAGTTTGCATTTAATTAGAATAATTGTTGATTATCACTTCACATCGAAAGTAATAATTAACATATTATATTTATATTCATCAACATAAATATTTCGGATTAGCTTGTGCACTTTCCATTATTACAGAAACGTGAATTTTCACAGAATATATTGAAAACATAGAACTAATAAATTGTATCTTTAATATGTTGCGTTCAGCTATAACATGTACTATAATATGCAGCATATAAGCTTAGATCTCTCTTAACATATCTTAAAGTATCGTATTGTTGTATAGTTATTATCAAAAATGTGTCATTAATTATTTAATATTTATTTTTCTGGTAAAATGAGTCTTGCTCTTGTCCAATTGATTAATAACACAAGTCATGAATAGTAAAAATAAATTGAAAAAATTAAAAATGTATAGTATAAATTTCTGTTATAATATGCTATCAAGAAGCTATGGCTATAGTTTAAGCAGTTTTGGGTGCTGCAGAACTTTCAATTTGCAACTGCAACCATATAACATTCACAACTTTTGCAGCGTGTGGTTGAGCGTTTTCATGCAAGAGTTGCTTATATTAAGTTCTTTACTTTATGTCCACTATTGAATTTATCCAATTGAAGTCAGCAGAAGACAGCTGTAGTAACAGTTTCATTCGGTTTAATAAGCTCATAATACAAATTTCTGATCCCACAATATGCACAGGAAGACTTCATGGCCATGAATCTTCTGTTTCACCATAAGTTTATAAAATTTTTTGATGGACTTCGGCAACAAATTTGTTCAAATCATTTAACAAAATAATAAATATCGAAAATCTATGTCTGAAGATGTCAGTATACACCGAATAGCTCTATAGCACAAAATGAATATCTGTTTTATACAAAGTACATAATATAAACCATGGAATTTAATATTTAAGCTAGTTTGGTTGTCAGTTGTTTAAATGAATACTTCATATTTTCGCTAATAGACACAGCTGATCAAAATATATTCAAGCGCCTAATAAGTTTCTACGATACTGCCCATTGAAAAACTATTTACTAAGAATAATATCGCTGACACACTACAATTAAACAATTAATCACACAGTTAATATTTACTATAATATGCAACATGTATAAAATGTAAAATAATTTTATAAAGATAATATAAATTCCAAAATGAACCTGTAAAATGTATATGGATATGTAAAAAATAAAACTCTGTATATATTATATATGAATTCTTTAAGTAATGTAATAAAAATGTACTTAAATAATTACATAAATAAAATTTTGTTTAAAATCTAAATAAGATTCACACAAGTAGATATTCATTTTAAAAGGCTTTCTGAATATATGAATGCTGCTCAGCATAAAAGCTGTTTTCCGGCCAATATATCGTTTCTAATGTTGGATTATCTCGAAAATTCTTCTTTTATAATATGTACTTCAAAGAGACTCTAGTCTGTACGGTGTTTCCACTTAATCAAATAACTATTCTGGACCATTACATAATTCAAGAAAGCAAATATATTAATTTAGCTTGTAAAAACAAATTAATACTTGTAATTGTCACTATAAGGCAAAATAGTAACATTTTCAGCGGAAATTAAAAGCTCGATTGACCTAGCTGCATTAGTAGGTTCCCTAAAATGGTAAAACGATCTTTCTTACAGTGACTTACATGCAGTATTCAATAAAGGCGTAAAATATATTCAGAGATGCAAATTACAATAGTTTCTATTTTAAATGAAGCATATAATAACATATTCCTCACAAACTTGTATGTCGAAAAGTTTCAAATTATTTAGAAAAATAAATTTCTCAGGAAAATGAAAAAATCAAATAAATAAACATAAATAGTAACTTATCTACGGATTCATAATTATAATGATGATTTTGTACCTATTTCAGGCTTAATATGTTTTTGATAATTAATAAATATATTCATAAGCTGTCGCTCTATGCCATATGAGACAAAAAATAACCGCTGACATTTTTTTATATGATGTATTAGAAATACAACAATATACTATATAGACAAAAGCAACCTTCACTTTTTACAACAACATAGAACTCTCTATTAGTTAAGTTAACTAACAAAAGTTCAAACTGATTATATTATATTACCAGCTAATCCAAGAGATGTACTGCCTAAGCTATAAATATTCCATTCGATCTGGAATAAACATCAATGAAAAATTAAAATTATTGTTAACTATAATGCGTTTTGGTGGACAATATTGTTAGTTTTGTTTTCTGCTACCTAAATAAATAATGTTGAGGGTTTTCTATCCCTCGAACAAAGAAATTCAAACGAATTTTACATGTACTTGTTGTTTACCAATAAAGAACTAATACAATTAGGAATGACTACACCTAATACACTACCCATTTAATTAAGAATTGAGAAACGCAACCCAATACATGCAATGAGAGAAACCGTTCAAAGAAACATTCAGCTTTTAAATCAGCCGCAAAAATATGCCTAAATACGCACATGAAGGTAGTGAACGATGTTGAAGTTTTTCTTAGATACTTCTGGCATAACCGGAAGCCATAACTGGCAACAATCAAGCCGCAACACTTTTGTAACGTTATTAATCTCGATTCCATCAAATCCAAATTTAAATTTTAAAAAAATGGCTCCCTTAATGTCTCTGTATAACCATGTATACCACACGTTAGTATATCAAAACTTGCCAAAAATCTACATTAAAGTAAATTTTCATTATATATTAATATTTTAATAAATATTCATTAAGTTTTATTACTACAGAAAACTTTAAACAAAGGTCAATGAAATCGATAAAGTCGTTTTCACGTAATGGCGTGACCAAGAGTAATATGGATACATTTTTATATAAATAGATAAATCTCGATTTCATCGATTCCAAATTCCAAAAGAAATGAAAGAAGAAAGTCTTTCTTAATGTGTCTCTATAACCATATATACCACATATTAGTCTTTCAAAACTTACCAAAAATCTATATTAAATTAAACTTTCAATACAAGACACCACTGACCAAACAAATCATCAAACTCAAGACTAGATAAACATTCAGATCCAGTGGATTGTGCAAAAAGAAAATAATAATACATTATTTGATCGATATATGCCCACTAATATAGCAATACATTAACATTCACGGCAACTGTACTCTAACACATGTATTTTTGTACAAAGTATTTACAAAGAATATAACAATATTTTATTAGTTGATTCATTTTTATAATTTTCAACATTATTTCAATATACCACCTTAACGATCTATCAACTATATTAGTTATTATATCATTATGTTTTTAATAGAGTAAGCTTACTCAATAATAACTGCATTTTGCTATTACTATAATCTACGTAATTGTTCAATATAAAAGAAAAAGTACTATTTTGTTTCGCCATTGAGCTTCTCTCCAAAAAAGAAAGAATGACAAAATATTCTAGTTTTCTATTGCGGAAGCGAAGTTTATAACGGAGTGCAATCTGTTTTAGTTTCGCTTTAACTAAGATTCCTTTAATAAATATTGTAGGTTTTATTCAATAATACCTTTTTTAAATCTGTAAATTATTTCCAATTGCCACGATTTAATACTCCAAAGTATATTTGTTGAAGTTTTTATATAGCGCTAATTTTATCATTAATACATTTTTTATCTCAGCTATAAACTTTAAATATTGACTAATGAAGAAATAATTTAAATAAAATATTAATTACACCAAAGAATATTCATTAGATTTGCAAATATTTTTAACATAAATTTGATGAAACATTAATTTCGATTTTTTCTATTAGATGGCTTTAAATCGCATATATTTAGCTATCCATCTCTAGCGTTTCTGAAAAGCAACAGGGCGTAGACAATTTCTAAATATAAAAGTAACACCTTTCGTCTATTTGATCAAAAGTTACTGTGCTTTGAAAATGGAGGCCGCAGATAATTTTTAACATATTTTGCTTTTTTCCTTTCAAAGATGCAGCGCAGACTTACCTAAATTAGTATGATAAGCTGAGTAAACAACAGTATCACAAATGATCATCCTATTTCCGGAAAATTCGATGTTGAAGATAAAACTCGCCCTTGATATATTTCATCTCACGATATGAATAGGGATCTAAACATCAACTATAGATAGTTCTGAACAATTCACACATTAAACATTAAACTACATGAAGATAGTTTCTCACAAATCGCTATTTAAACGAAACTAAACCCAACAGTTTTTGAAACGAGTAATTATGGACAATTAAAAGCGAATCACTGAAGCTGGCTAAGTTCGAAATAGATTCAAATTATTGCATCTTCAGAGGTCATCAGTTCTTCTTTCTGCGAGAAAAAAAAATCAATCAAAATGATAAATATCAGCGATTAGTGTTTAAAATGTCTTCAGTTTGAAATACGTGCTATAATTGTTTCACCAAACATAGAATATATACTTCGGAATACCAAAGATAAACTAAATTAGTTTATTTTAAATAGCTAACTACAATTACACCAGATGAAAAATGTACCAGATAACAAAGTTATTACCTAACCAAACTGAAATAGTTTACAAACAGTAAATTATATATATATATATATATATATATATATATATATATATATATATATATATATATATACATATAGACAAAATCCTTTTGAATTAGAATAATTTAGCCATAAATGAAAAGAAAAATGCGACCATCTTATGTGGAGTGAATCAGTACAGGAAGTACTTCCAACAACATTCAACGTGGTTTAACTTAATTTATTAATTAATTAAATTTGGATCTAAAATATTATAACTATAAAATATAGCATTTTGTTCTTATCCAAATAAAAAATCTCAATTAATATACATATAATATAATATAATAATATATAATCTATATATATATATATATATATATATATATATATATATATATATATATATATATATATATATATATATATATATATATGAATGGTAATAATGGGATAGCCTACAATATTATACATACACTTGTATTTTGTTGCATTTTATTTGAATGAAAAGTTAAAAAATCGCATTTATCATCCAGATAACAGCTTTAGTGAAATTATTATAAAGGGTACATTAACCTAATCATAATTTATTTTATTCCTCATATACAAATAGATCGTCACAGTTCGAAATAATTACGTAATTTAAAATGCTATGTTCAAACAAGATTAAGTTTTAATAAAACCTGTAATATTCATTAAACGAACCTTTATACTAAAAGAGTCCTTTATCAAGCACATTATACCTCTATTTTATACGTAACTCGAGCAACAGAAAATTAGAGAATTTTTTTATTCCAACCATTATGAAGGAAAAACTCGGTAACGAAGCAAAATAGCACGTTTTCGACTTGCATTACGCAACTGGGGAATATCTAATAAAAGTATAATGGAGTTATTGTTTGTGTTATCAATATAAAATAAATTTAAATAGGCAAAGTTTGCTAGGAGAATTACTGGAGCGACGAAAGTTTTATACAATTTTACTGAACCGGAAACAGTAACTAGAAATTGATATGGACTTGATTATTATAGTAACGTAGAAAATTCTCGAAAATAACACCAGAAACTATCGCGTTATAACTTGATAAATTGACATAACGAAAGGTTTTTTTTTAACAAAAATAATTTCTAAAGTTTTTGTGTAATATACACTACAAATAGGTAAATTCCAATAAAACGAAATACGCCCAAATCAAGATTATCGGTGATACAAAGTATATACATAAATATTTCTCTACTTCCAGGCTATACTTCCATTGCCAGCTCAAATTCTAATACGGTAGATTATTCGCCGTTTCTGTTGTACGTAAATCGACTACGGATGTGTAATTTTACATTATGACGTAAATTTGGCAGCGTTGTACCGCAAAATGCTGGCAGAGCAATTTTAAATCAGAAAAGTCCTTACATATTGTATTTGAAATGATATTAACACTGAAATTGAGTGAGTTAAGAAATTTATTAAATGATTTTATTTAATTTTACCCAGGTTTAAACCCAACAAAATATATATCATTTACTATCATTTTATAAAATTTTCTAGTAACATAGACTAACAATTATACTTTATCTTAAGTTTGGAACTGTTAATCAAACCTGTCTCGATCGGAATAAATGATTTAATTTTAGTAGCTCATAGTCTATCAAACCGTCATACGAAATACAGAACATGAGTTTGTAACTGTGAATATTTATTTCATTTTGGTCACAATTTTTAGAGTAATTCAGGGCATGATTCTTTTTTAATCATTATAGTAAATTCACTTTTCATCTCTGCTTTCAATATCCCGATTTATCCTGTACAGAAATTGTTAATTACCCTTGACCAACCATTTGGATGGCCTATAATAATCTGAAAATCAACTAGTAAATTGCACACTGCTAATCTCGAACAACTAGGCCCAAAAAATTAAGATATTTAAAGTTAATTAACTTTGATAGTACAAATATTACTTAATGTTGGCCAAATTATAATATGTTATACTATAAAACATTTTCAAAGTGGTATATTAGGTCATTTATGGGAATGGGAATTAATACACATTGATTACATAGCTTCAGAAACTTCTTCACGGGATTCAAAGACCGACAATCCTCACAGAATCTAGCTCAAACCAAAATTAAAATTCATCCCAAATCACCATTGACTACTTCAATGTAAATATTAGAATGTGCAATCCGGATGGAGTTTTCTTTACCTTATTATTAGTGTTGGGAACAATCGACTGAAATCGACAATCGACTGATCTGTATTTGACTACTTTTTACTATCGACTATTTCATTCGCTATTTTTGGTTGGACTGTTTTTACTAGTAACTATTTTCAGTCGACTGTTTTCAGTCGCTACTTTCGTCCGACTAATTTTATTACAACTTACTATCGACTGTTTCAGTCGTTTACTTTTAGTTACCATTTTCGGTTCTACTGATTCATGATGAGTTCATTCGACTGATTTTTAACGTTCTGGCCTTCCGTCCCAGCCGCGACCTTGAAAGTAATGTGCCGAATTTATGCTTATATAGATTTATGTAATATATATGGTTTTATGTTTTTTTTTTGTAGTTTGCTTGCGAATAACTTGTAAAATATATTGTAAATTAATATAGCAGCATTTTGGAACGCTAGTTTTCGAGGGCAAAAAAATTAGCTATAACATAATATTTTTTTTGTTCTGGCCTAAAAACCAGGCGGTGGAATGCATGACGCATACCTGGTCGCGGAGACTTGCCCTGGAGTGACAAGTTGGACCGGTTTATGTGAGACTGCCTCTGGGCTCACCAATACACTCAACCGAAACCGCCTCACAGTTGACCCCTGTGGATCACTACTGCTACTGCATTAAATTTGGGGATATGGCACCCGCTGATCAGGCAGCCGTTATTGGGCACGAGGGCCCGGCGATTCTATTGATTCGCGAACCTGAGTTAACACACAACTGGGTACTGTTGTATGGGGGCAAAAGTTATGACTGTAGCGACGGATGAGGTCGTTTCAGCCTGGAAAAGGGGGAGAACTATAACATAATAAACTAGCATAATAGGTAATATTTTGGACTCGTATAATAGGTAATACTTTTTTAATAAACTTTCACGATTTTTGTCCAAGGCTCTTGTTTGTCGAAATTTTTTTCCTAAAATCTTGAAAACTAAAATTAGGTTCCAAAGGTTTCAGAAATTGCATAGATCCAAAAGATTTGAGAATTTTTTACAGTAGCAATTGTTAAATTTCTTTTTAAAATATTAACCGTAAGGAGGTGAATAAACCATATTAAATATTTGTAATAAATACATTTTCTGATAAGAAAACTACTTTAATATTCAACAATTTATTTTGTTGGCTATTGAAAAGAGCTCCACAGTTTTTATCTGTTAACGAATAGAGTCTCTTAACAGAATATGTTCAACTTTTAAAGCCTATTGAAATAAAGACCACCGAGTTATCTGGTGAAAGGTATCCCAACGATGTCTTTAATTATACGGTTAAAAAGAGGACTGCAACATTCCATCAAATCCAGGATTTTAACAAGTGAATGGGGGAAAAATGACAAACTTGTCTATTATATGTCATCAATAAAAAACTGGCAATTTTAGAAATGAATACGATATGCGGGAAATCCACATTTTTAGATCCTAGATTTAAAAAAGCAGGATTTGGTACTGCAAATAATGCTGAGGCGATACAAAAAGTAATAACAAAATATGTATCTTCCATTCTAACTTCAAAAAACACAAATATAGTTCCACAACTGGAAATTCAAGACAACACCACTGACCAAGAATGTAATGACATCTGGAGATATTTTGATAAAAAAAATGGCTAGAATGAAAGAAGTAGTTACTCCAAGTACTGTAGCAACTTTACAGATTTAGCAGTATTTGGAAATTCCATTTATTGGGCGTTTAGAAAAACCATAGGATTTTTGGCAAACCCATAAAATGAGACTACCTAAATCATATCCGTTACACGTAAAGTATTCCATTATACACGCAACATCGGTCCCCTGGGAAGGAGTTTTTTCAAAATCTGGGCAAATAATCAACTATCGAAAAAATCGCCTCACGGGACAAAAATTCAATGTGATAATATTCAGAGTAATTTAAAAATATTTCCATTCAAAAATAAATAAATTTTTTATTTAAAAAGTATCTGGAAGTTATAGTACTATCATTTTTAGGTTCATCATGGATTAGATTTTTCAATGATTAGGTATCTCTGTCTGGCTTATAGTACCATTGGAGAATATAAACACATTTAAAATTAACAGCTCCAAACCTTTATCCCCGTCCTTTCCTATCTCACATTTTATACAGACAAGAATTCGTACATCTTCGTCTGACATCACGAATGGAAAAAAATAGTCGAACCGTGCATTTGACTGAAAATAGTAATTACTATTTTCAGTCGCTATTTTTTTGACTATCGACTGTTTCGACTGTTTTGCGACTATCAACTGTTTCGACTGTTTTCAATCGATAGTTCCCAACGCTACTTATAATGTTTGCTAGCTTGTATTTATGTCCATGTATAAACACGTTCTTTTAACCTTTCCTGTTTGTCTTATTAATTTCATATTATTTATATAATGTTATGTTATATACATTACATACATACATTTTGTGTTCGTCTCCGTCGATTATTATATAACTACTGTACTATCAATACTGTACTAGTTTATAAACACAAAATGAGCACCTTCTTCACCAGCAACAACATTCTCGACTTTAGTTCATATGACACATAATGTTCTTATAATAACTCTATTGGCTTCAAATATCTAGAAATAAACTTGATCAATTATTTACATCAGTTCGTATTGATTAATTCAACATCAATATTCTTTTATTCAATATTTCATCCTATTTTTCATAATTAAACTTTTCTAACATTTTATTAGGTAATATTCAATTTTTTTAAATCATCTAAAATAAATTCTATAAATTATTTCTGAAATATTATATTCTCCATAAAAAAAATTTCTTCGTTAAATAATAATAGAATTAAATATCTCTAAATTACACTTTTTAGGAGCAAAGCATTACATTAATACAGCAGAGAAACTATATTACAAGAAATAAAAGATATAGTTGACTATATATTGTTAGATAATCAGTCTCACCACCTAACCATCTAAACGATGGTTTCATTAGAATATTATCGTAGATGTATTGTCCTTACTGGAGAACCAATTTTAATCCAGAAACACAATTAAAAATTACGTAAGAAATTGGCTGAGCTCAAAATAATTCTCAATGAAATAAGCTCATACTTCGGTCATACATGAATAAGTAAAATAAACAACAAATAGAAACCGCAAAGTCACTCTTCGGGTGAAGAGTCGAAAATCACTCCAACTCACCAACCACTGGGAATGGGAATTGATAAGCTGAGAGCAATTAATACCATAAAATATATTTTAAAAATTCAATTAATTTGTTTGATTTTTCGCTTTATTGATCATGTGGACAAGCAAATTAGAATTTCGAAGGAAAAAACTCTGACTTTACCAGTAAAATTGCATTTGGAAGAATAATGCAATCTGCGTATACAATTTTCATACTAGAAGTATGTGTTTTTTCGAATCATCTAAAAAATAATTAATCATAGTTGAAATACTAAACTAAAATAATTTTAAAATACATAGAACATGTAATGTTTAAACATTCTCTTTGAAACAAACATAAAAAACATATAAAACCGATGTAAATTATTTTCATCACAAACCGAAATGTACGTTATATTGCAACATAAATAATATGTTAACATATTAATGAATTTAATCTATGATACACATACACTATATAAAGCGCATACTAACATGTTTTATTTAGCGTTAATTCGGATTTTGTCAAGGATAAAATATTATTTTCTCTCATAAAATTACTTGGAGTAATATTAGTTTGTCATAAAGATAATTTTAACTAAGAAGATGATCAAATATTATATCATTTCTCAAGTAAGTTTCTTGGTTTCTACAGTGGACTCGAAGTTCCACAAATTCCTTTTGAATATAGTGGACTCAATAATGTACAAGCTGCAGTTAAGAAAGAGATAATTCGGAAATTCTATTGATGATATTGTTTATTCATTTTCACCTGTTGACAGGCAACAGTATTTGCAATTCATATTTGCTCCTGGCACGATAGCCCTTGTCTAATTTACACTCAAAGGAACAATGATCTTTATGATGGCTGCTCGCCAGTCGGTAAAAATCCATTGCCGGCGTTTAAGGAGGGAATTTACTTATAAACAGGGTGCTTTTGGCTCCTCATATAACACATATTCCCCAAACTTGTTACTGAATTGACCAAAGTTGACCATTAGCTCCAACCTCAAGTAGTAAACTCAAGTTCAACTCTACTCGAGAATCGACTTTTTTCATAAATTAATCGATTTTTGGGAATCGACCATTAATTCCTGAAGTCGATCAAGTATCGATTCTTGACATTAGATTTTACGGTTAAGTGGCTAATTTCAATATCTTCATAGTATCACCATGCGATGATTTTATTTATTGTTTGATATTTATTTATACCAAATATTGTTTATTGTCAATATATTTATTAAAATTGCGCATGGGGCCGTATGGATTTGTTTTGTCCAGTGTCACCAATGTGGAAAGCAACTGAAATATAATAATAATAATACTGCCAGTTTAATTAAACTTTTGACGATGAAACATTGAAGAAGAACTATTTTTCTGTCACACCAAACAATATTATGGAGAGTACTTGAAGATAGAAGATACAATGCACCAATTGTTATAGAAGCTTCAATTGTTATGGCTAGCGATCCATTCAAACGTCGAAATGTAGGTACACAGGGCAAAGATAGCACAGTGCAGATGATATTTTGGAAAGGAGAAAATGGATACCATATAAACATTAAACAAAAGGAATCCAGTGACAGGTACAACGTATACATTATTTTATTTATATTTATTTGTACAAGGAATTCCTTTGTATCATAGATTTTTATTGCTCAGGCGTGGAAATTAAGAAGAACGCATACCGATACATTAAGTTACATTATTACTATTAAGTTACAATATTACGATAGCGATACATTAAGTTTAACTAAGCGAATCATTCTGAGAACTAAATACATTTGTCTAATGCTATGATCAGCAACGTAGATAGAACAACCACCGCATAATTTTTTCAATCATCAAAAAATATATTCAAGACACCATGATTTTGTCCTTACATACGGTAAACCAGATCTGTTCGTTACATTTTTGTATAATCCAGACTGAAACGAAATTAAAATTATGTGTGTTAAAATCATTGATAAACTTGATTACCCATCACTGAGTCTGCTAGTACATGTACAATATATGATGAAGCACTTAAATAGGAATTAATATTTTACGTGTCGTATTGTCTAGTCATTGTTACTTGAAAAAATATTAAATTTTAAACAGCATCAACAGAAGCATTGTTTATGAATAAAGGAAAAAGTAATGTCTAGCAATGGACAATACTTTCAATAACAGGATTCTTAGATCTTTTAAGTAAATAATTAATTAGTTGAAAAAATATTTCAACAATATTAAATTTACGCGACGACTGAAGTCCATTCTCTAGCAATAAGAAAAAATAATCGGAAAAGTAATTAACTGAGTATATTTCTCGGGCCGCAATATTCTATAATTAAATCAGTATAGCAAAAACATTCATCAAGTAAAGAGGAGCACCTTTTCGGCACTCGGTTTATACAAACCACTCCGCCACTGATAATCACATTAATTTATTTAATTAATAAAGAGCGTTACATTTTCCCTCGGCGGACAAATAAGCTGAATTATTTGAAAAGAGACTGCAAGATAAAGGACATCATTAGGGGTTAATTAGAAACGAAAGAGCGTCGCGTTGGGCGCTCAACATTAGCAGAACCTTAAGTTTCGAGCTTCGAATTTTTACTTGTCATCGCCTCGAAAAAGTACATTAGGGGTGTGTCAACGCAAAATCTGCATGGAATTGATTACTATCGAGAATAACAGACTGGTAGATTTCGAAACGAATTAGTTGCGACATTAAATGAATATGCAAAAGGTTCTTGTTGTAGATTCCATATCTCCGTTGTTGTTAATTCAAATAAATATATTTTCGAATAACATATTGGATGTATCAGGCCTATAACAAGTCAATTGAAAAGTCCCCGGCCTACCATAGTAAAAGACTTTTTTGCCAAAATAAGTTTTTTTTATTCAACATAATGCCCTTCAAGAGTGATTCAACACTGATTATAGCGACCCTCCAACTTTTCAGTACCATTTTTGTAGTACGATTTATCCTTTGCTTCAAAGTAGTCCTCAGTTTCGGCGGCCACCTCTTCATTCGACAATAAATTTCTTCCCCGCGAGCATTATTTTGAGATCTGAGAACAGGAAATATTCGCTGGGGGCCAAATCTTTAGAATACGGTGGATGAGGAATCAATTTGAAGCCCAATTCATGGATTTTTGCCATCGTTTTCACTGACTTGTGACACGGTGTATTGTCTTTGTGAAGCATCACTTTCTTTTTCTACAAATGCGGCCGTTTTTCGGCGATTTCGTCCTTCAAACAGTCCAATAACGCTATGTAATAGTCGCTGTTGATAGTCCTTCCTTTTTCAAGGTAGTCAATGAAAATTATTCTATGCGCATTCCAAAATACAGATGATATAACCACCCGAATGACTGTCGATTGGACTTCGGAGTAAAATTATGGTGCCATGTTTCGTTCATTGTCACATATCGACGCATAAGCTCGGGTTTATTACGCTGTTATCATCAAACACTGCTCCGAATCATCAACTCATCGTTGTTTTTGGTCAAAAGTGAGCACGCGCGGCGCCCACTTTGCACAAAGCTTTCTCATATATCCATTTGCCAAATATTCGTGAATGATATGATGTACACATTCAGTTGATATCTTTAGAGTGTCTGCTATTTCATTCAATTTCAATTTACGGTTATTCATAATCATTTTGTGGATTTTATAAATGTTTTCGTCGGTAACAACCTCTTTTTGGCGTCCACTGCGTTCACCGTCTTCGGTGCTCATTTCACCACGTCTAAACTTAGCATACCAATCCTTGATAGTTTATTTTACTGGGTAGTATTTTTTCCCTTCAAAAAGCAATATTTTATCCGAACACGCGAAATTCCTTTTTATAGATTTTTTCACAATAACAAAAGTTGCTTCACTGAAAATGCTATAATTCACCTGCTAATGATCCTACAGCTGTTAAATCTTATACACGCATCTTTTGAGGGTTAGGGCTAATTAAAAGACATATGGATTTCATTCTAGTAGCGCGATCTATGTGTCAGGCCGGGGACTTTTCAATTGATCCGTTAAATTAGTTTTGAATGATTTACAGCAGATGGTATTACTGTGTATTAATCCCATCGGGTACATTTGTAGCCAACTTCATGTTGAAGTCTCACCAACAGGCTTCACTTTTCACTATGTGTCATGTCGTCGAAGTGTAAACAAGAACATTTTTGAGGACTTTGAAATTGTTTAAATTTTTACGGGTTAAATCGGGTTTGTGGGAGGCTCTACTTTTTTATTTCAATTTGAAGAAAAAAATCAAGTACTATGTAAAGCTTATGGCAATCATGCTCCATGAATTTCAATATGTGATACACTGGTTTCGATGTTTTAAAAGTTATTTTGACACCGAAGACAAACAGCATTCTGGGTACGCAAAAAAAATGGAAGACCAGAATTTGAAGGTATTACTGGATAAAACCATCAATGGAGATTGTGTTATAGACTACAATTTATGCGATTAAGTAGAGCAGTGCTCAAAAAACAGGCGAAACAAGAGCAAATATATAACAACACACTTGGAAACATTAAAATTGTGGGTGCTACGCCACCCACCGTATTATCCAGCCTTGTTGTCTAGTTACTACCGACATGTAAGTCGTGACATATCTGAGCAGAGCTTTACTTCCTATGAAGAAACCAAAAAAAATTTGGGAATAGCCTCAACAGATACTTCATCCTATTAAGATCGACTCCGTAAATTGCCTAAAAGGTGGGAAAAAGTACCTGCTATCGATAGTCGATACGTTGACTAAAATATAATGTGTTGACTTTTTTAAATGTTCAAGTCTTTTAGTGTTTTTTTTTAATGTATTTCAATAATAACACAAAAACGTCATTTAAACTTATTTTACAACAACTTATGAATTCCATCTCAAAAAAACTTATACCTAATTTTTATTCTTTCAAATGAAATCATTTAGAATATTCCACTCCTATTGAAACAAGTAACAGTCAGAAGGCTATTGATCTGGAGTATGCGGTTGTCGTGCAGAACTATTAACTTGTTGCGCAATACGAAGCCGAGCCCATGATATACAAAGCATTACTTTATCTACTTAAATATTTCTTTTCACCGTCGAGCTGGCTGCTATACTGAACTTGACATTCAACTTTTTTGACAGTGAATTTCTGGTGGACAACCATGCATTCCATTTCAAGTTCCCTAAAGAGGGTTCTATATTAGCCGCTAAACTCTGCGACATTCAAAGCTTTTTTCACATTTCAACAGAATTTTTCAAAGAATAGCTCACTCCCAAAATTCCCTAGAGTATTTCCTGGAACAGATATCCCTTCTCCAGGCTTCTGGAGTCAGTGGTTCCCCCTGCTCTTATCAAATAATTAAAAGATAACTGTAGTGTGGATGCTTTCTCACATTGGCATACTAGCAAACACACATGCAGAAGATACAGCAAAAGTGTCCTTACTGATATTTTCTCAACCGTTTTAATTTCCACCAGAAACGAAGTACAGCGTCGTTGGGTCCAAGAATCCATCCGCCAATCTATAAACCTATAAAGCTTATATAGGATTAAAATTGAAATTCATTCATTAAATACGGAAAGATGATGTTTTTAAGGTAGAAACAGACAAAATTCTTTTAAATTGCCCAATAGGTAATAAGTATTTCTTTTTGGTATTTATAATTTAAATGATATAACTTAATATGATGAAATGATATAAATGATTTAACATTCCCTAAGTTTTTATATACGGTAATTGTTATTGTTAATATAACTCTCCTTCCAAGGTAAGGATGAATTTCGCCAAAAAAACTGGAGTTCTAATGAATGCTTATTTTAGTAACAATTTATAGTTTAAACGTGACTTTCAGTTGTCAACAATTCTATCAAGCTATATTGACAAAATTCTTGATATCTCATTCTTTATAATCATATTCTTGACACTTACTTGGATTAACTGAATATAAAGAGCACATATCATTTGGCTAAAACTGTCTAGCTGACGCTTATGCAGACAATTATATTGCACAAATACACAAACTTAATGCAATTTAAGTCAAAGTGGCCTCAAAATCCCATTTCGCTATATGATTACTACAGTGTGGATTAATTACAGACTGTAAAGTTACAAAGCCACGAATAATTAATTCATTATGGAAGGAAATATCGCTGTCAATACCTGCAAGAAGTATCACATAATGTGTAACCGACTTCAAGAAAAGGAGGAGGTTCACCAATTCACATATTAAACAATTTCTCCGTCAATTGTGGACCTTTTCGGTTTTCAAAATTCTTCTTTCATTCGAAAGACTGGAGTTCTGATATGTTGCCATTGGAACCAAGTCAGGATCTAATGGTGGAAACCCTCAAAGGCACGTACAATGCATACTGATACTAATGTGACGGAAAACCCAACTCCTCAATAGTTAGGAGTTAGAAGCTCTGTACCGACTTTAAAGTGTTCAGTTGGTAATATTTAAAATAAAATTATATATAGATAAATAGGTTTAGGAAAGTATTAAGCTAAATCGTGTGTATATAGTATGCAATGCGTATATTAGATAGCTTAAATAACCCATAATTTATTTTAAAACGTTTTTTTTGTGTTAAAAATCCAAGTTTGATAATTTTTTACTTTTTAGTGAATCCCTTATTTTTTTGAAGTTGGTTCAATTTTTTTTAATATTTCTTATTGTAGTAATTTAATTATATCGAACATAATCTAAGCAAGGGTGAGGCACAAATAATTAATTTTAGTGCTCACATAATAAAACCTTCAAGATAAAACTTATATAATTAATTTATAATCTTTTTAAATAAAAGGTATTTTGAAAGACAATAGGAAATTAATTTATTGTTTGAAAACACATTTACTAGATTCCTCGCAATGTCCGTGTAGTTAAATGTTGCAAGTAAAAAAAAATCCATAAGGTTGGTTCCATTAATCTGAATACAATTAATACATTACATTAAAGCATTACATCAATGCGTGAGTATATTAAAAGGAGTGTGTAGTACCGTCAATATTTCTAATAGAGTTCAGCGATTCATAGTTCCAACGTATGTTTAAAACATTCTAAAAAATCGCATACCAACAAACCAGGCAGACACGTTACACAGATTTAATCGAGGGTCTCGCCGTATTTTGAATCCAATATGAACGAGCAATAAGAGAGTTTCTTGTATTTTGAAAAAGTATATCCCAAAAATCCTAAATGAACTCACTCCACACAAGTACAATGTTTATTCAAAGGATGATACAGCATACCAAAGTTGTTCATAACTTTTGACTCTATAAGATAAAGTGAACATTGTTCACTTCAGTGGTCTGCATAAAACCTAATTATTATTCTAGTAAGTAAAATAATCTCGACGCGGTTATTATTAAATAGCTTCATTGATAAGTTTCAGGCTTTTATTTGACATTGGGTTAGTTAAAAAGTAGATCAGATCAGTTTTAAAATCAAAGAACTGCACTAATTAGTCGGAAGATACCCCCAACTTGATCTAAGTTTAAAGTGATTGGTATATCATCAGTGAATTAACATATAAAGCCTTTTTAGACATTTGAAGGAACAAATGTAGCATTGTATTCAAATATCAAACTAACAAGTAATCCAACGTAAAAATGCGAAATAATAATATAAATAATTGTTTAACGATCTAACCCAATATATTCAATTAAATTAGCCGGCTTTGTGGCGCAGTGGTAAAGGCGATAAGACGGTCCTCCTACTGTTGCGATAGCTGCTGGTTCGAATCCTTCTGGGGCATTGGTCGTAAATTTATGTTTGTGACTGTACAAAATTTGTGATTGTTCTAGGATAGAGTGTAAAATCCGACAAGGAAAATGATCCAAGTCACGCCAGTAAATAGGCTGGATAAGACCGGATGTCTTCTGGGATGACTTCTACAGTTGGTCACTCACCAGTCGGTAGGCTTAATGCTGAGGACCGTGGTTCGGAGCCCACGTTAAACTGTAGGTCCAGTCCAGGTAAACCCATAGTTGGTAGAAGGAGACTTTAAAATATATTTAAAAAAATAAATGAAATTAAATAGTTTTGCTGTTTACTTATATAAAATAACAGTTCTATTTAGCAATATTAAATTGTTCAGTGTACCCAAATGCTAGCATGGGATCACCCTCCAAAGGACCCTGCGTTATCGCATTATTCGCATCAAACATTATTGCAATACTGCTCCATCATATCCCAATTATCGGATTTTGTTTCAACAATTTAAAAATATTTATTTAAAAATAGTGACAAAAAGCGGCCTGAACAAATCACAATGAAGACAATGAATTGCATGGTTTATTGAAAAAATACTTCAATCTAAATAAACTAACTTTGGTTAAACTAAAGAGTTTTTAGATAGCTTAGCAGTCGATGAATCAACTTTCCCCAGACGACCACATACAATGACATATTTCCAAAAGTAAATAAAAGTTATCACACGAGTTGACTGAAAATTACATTTCACTTAATATTTTTAACACCAGGAAACTTAATACGTATGCACTACACCCATTAAAAAGTACTTCTATCGCAGTTTTCAATAATTAAATATCACACGATAGAATGATATTTCGACTAATCGAGGAAATCTGCTATGAATTAAATAACTAATAACAGAAAAAAAACAATTTAGAAGTGACAAAGAAATAGTACCTACATACGTTTTATATAAAATATATCAATTTTAAAAAACTATAACAACGCTATTATCCTGAAAAAGCCATGTACTACGGGCAATATATTCCGAAACTTAAGAAAATGTTGCATATATATTATAGCTTTAAAAAATCATAAAACACGACGCATGGTTGCCTAAAATAAATTTGTGAAAAATAGACTCCCTTCAGAATTTATGTTAACCCGTTTTAACTGACACACCCTGATTTTTTACTATAGACAACAAAGGCAAAAGAATCCCAACCCTCTCCGGGAGAAAAATAACGCTACTCCAGACGTAATTAGTAGCGTCCATCTACTTTAAAGGTAATGTTCCTTGTTTGTTTGTTTAAATTGTTTTAAATTTAACATTTTAATAAACAGCATCGGTCGAAGATCCTTAGGAGTATATTTATCAAAATTCCGCGTTGTCATTGCACAATTCATGATACTAAAAAATTCTCTCTAGGCTTTATGTCGACCGTTAGATCCATTTTACATGAGTGTAGTCACAAATGCCCGTACAACATTTATAGGGCAGTTGCTTATGAAAAATTCAATTGTCGAAAACGGAATTCAAATCGAAATAAAATCAAATATTTAAGCGCAATTAATAATATGTTATGTTTCGAAAAGTCTGTATATTTACCAGTTAAACAAAATACTCTTGAAAATATGGTTTAAATATTTATGTAATAAAATAGAACACAAATGGAATTGCCATTTAAAATAATCATTTTCTTTCCTTTCCTTTAAAAGCTTAAAAGCATCATGCCAATTCTCTTAAGGAATATTATTTAAAAACTTAAGAGATATTAACATCATTTGCTGGTCGGACTGTTTCATTTTCCAACGACTTTTAAACTACTAAAATTTGCAAGCACTTTGTGAACCATGTTTGGTCACTAAGGAGAATGGATTTATGTGTTTTATAACTGCGCTATTATTTTTTTTAAATTATACGGAACGTAACAGTAAAATTATTTCGTGAATGATGTAACAGAGCTGCAATGTAGTAGATACTTATTCGTTTTATCTCAGAGAAATAATTGCAGTGCAGAAGATTATACCAATTTTTATATGATTATACCAACAAGCACGTCTAATTGTAGTTCAAGTTTTAGCATATTTAAAGCAATTGTTACTTTTATAATAGAACACACAAGATATTTTTTCTTAAATATATTTAAAAAAATTGCTATTCAATATATAAATTCGTTTCCTGGAATGGTTCAATAGCTGAAAAGTGCCCGACTTGAAAAATTATTGCCTAAGCTATTAAAAATGGACAGCAACAAGTTTCCGAGTACATTAAGTTTCATGTGTAAGGAAAATGTTTTATAACTCTGATATTATTTTATGGAACATACTATTTTAAACAATATACCATTCAGCAGTTCTGCTTTTATAATTTAATAGGGTCCGCAAGACTTGCACTTCTACGTACAAAAAATCACAACAAATAAAGCATGCTAACTTTGGATTTTGATAAAAAATGTTCCTCTTAATATATTTTGATACATTATTTTTATTATTTTGAAAAATAGTTACGCATTTGTTGTGTGTCGATTGCATATATAGTCAATTCAAAATAGCAGTAACACGAAAAATGTCGTAAAGTTGCCGCAGCTTTTCTGAGTTTTAGTACATTTAGGCTCTGACCTATATCAAAATTTTAATATAAATAAAATAATTGAACAAATATTCTATTAAATACAATTTATTTTAACATTCTAGTACATCAAATGCATTTATTATCGAAGAACTTAAAACTACAATTAATTTTACAGCCACAATAATTTATAGATTAGAGTTGTTTTAATATATATACATTGAGCTTTTTTCCACACTAGTATCGGTAGGGTTCTAGGCGCGTTTTTGTATGTGGTGGAATCCCCCGAATGCCTAACCCACTTAATTAACAATTGTAGATCTGAGTAATGTATTTTACTTTCATTAGAGATCATATTTATCTTTTACGCTTAGTTCTTGTTTCTTTCGATGCAATGTATCTTTGTAAAGTCATTATGATATTGCTACATTTCTCTTTAGTTTGTCCTCTTACTAATTGTATACATCTTTCTTGATAAAACTACTTTTAATCACTGCATCCTCCTTAATGCATTTGCCATATTTGCAAAACAGTTAGTGTTTCTCTACTCATACATGTTAACCAAAGGTTCATGTATATTCTGAACAATAACAAACATGCTTAAATAAAACTTTCACACTCTATAATACAATTCCCTACAATTAAAGTATATTAATTTTATACTGACCTTTAGTGGTTTCCTATTTCACCACCCTGTCTTGGTAATCGTCAGCATTGAATCATAAACCAACATTCATAAAGTTTTATTCAATCACAGTCACTTTTTCACATTCTTTAAAATGATTTCCTCGAAACTTAATTTATGTACTTTAAGCCATTCCTTAATTACAACCTTTGTTGATGAACTTGTCAGGATTTTCTCCACCAGTGTACTATATATATATATATGGTAGATATGGTGCATTGTACATAACAATAACTGATGGTTCCTCCAAGTTCCTTAAAAGCTGATTTTCAAACTACTGTAAAGAAAAGTTATCGTTCGTTTCTTCATGGTAGTCACCCTTGGACTCAGGAAAACACAAATTCTACACCAGGAATAAAACCATTCCTGTTTCCAGCATGAAGAAGCTATATGTCTGCAATGAATAAATGTTATAACTAAAAAAAACCTAATCGATAATTATTTCAACGTTTACCTTTTTCCATGAACCTTTGTTGTCTTTATACTATATTTATTATCATCTTGCCATGAGCAACCCAATATACCATTATGAAATATTCATGGCTCTATTAAATATATAAATTAATATAATTCTTTCTTGATTTTGTTATATGTTTTTAAAAATTGTATTCTTTTAAAAGCAATCTCTGGAAGTTCCATTAAACCCCTTCGTGGCTTAACTTTAAAACACTTAAATCCTATATTATAAAACAATGTATGAACGGATGTTCTACATGAAATAGTTGTATATCTTTTGGATCTTTGTGGATACTTTCCAGACTTACAATTTTCTATGAAATAATTGTAGTAAATTATGTTTCGATTGAAAAGAACTACTTATTGTTTTATACATTTCGTATATTTGATCTCGGAAACACCAAGATTGGGCTTCATTCGTCACCCGTTTCGCATAAACACAGTTTCTTTTTGGCGAATTTAAGGTTATTGTATTGTTTCTTATTTTTTGGGATATTTTAGTGACCGTGTAATATAAAGTACAACTGCAAGGCGCAAAAAATATTTTCAATAAAAACCGCGAACATTTCAAATTTATTAAAACAAAGTGTTAAAACAACGTTTGCTGGTTTATAACCCATAGTTATAATATTTTGAAGAATTTTCAGAAGTTTGGCAAACGAACAACTTTTGCAGGCTCATTCCATTACATGTTCGAACCTCTCTAACAGCATTCTATCTGTTTTTAAGTAGAATAAAATGACAAGGATAATACTGTCTGACTGTAAAACGAATTTACAACTTTAGATAGACATATATTGACACTCGTGTTACTGCTATTTTGAATTGACTATAGTTATATATTAATCATCGAAATAATATATTTATTAATATTCAATGAAAAAATGATCGAAAGATCAAGCCCATATATTATATTAAAAACAGATGCCCTGTTAATTTTATCGTGTAATAACATAAATACAGTAATTTAATTATTGAGTATAATATCGTCAAAATACAATTTATAGACTGAAATATTACATCTATTAAATTTGTCACTGCAATTAATGACTGTAAATCTATCACAAACAGGTCAATCCATACCTAACCTACAGAATAAATAGGGATTATTCAAAAGAGTACCTTCAAGATAATAAATGAGATTACATGAAAAGAAAAATGTATAATATTTAGAACAAGTTTAGTAATGAATAGAAATGAAAAAAAGGGTTATAAAAAAGCAGTAAGGCTACAGTACTAGCAGTTATTTTACGTTCCAAAAGCTACTTTGAATGATTAATGAAAAAAATCTGAAATATCTGTAGATAGTGCGGTTTCTGAGAAAACTGAGGAACTTGTAATCTATTGGTTACAAATTACAAAAAATTACTATGATGTCACCGCTTCGAGTGCCTTTGCAATTGGCTCTCAGGAATAATATTCCACACCAATCTGTCATTCCGTAAATCTAAGCTTTAGGCTTAGGTCCACGCAGAAGCTTTAGTACAACTGTAAATGGATTTCGGGAACCGGCAATACTTCCAATCAATGAGAACATATTCGATGAATTACCACTTTTTTTTTCAATAGATGTAAGCGATACAACCAAATATTTGGTAAATGACAGACAGGGCAAGACACATTCTATTATCGCAATGAGAAAACTCCCAATCCTCCTTGTAGTACCAAAAGATGTGCAACTTATTCCAATTATTAAATCATCTTGATAGCAAGGCAATGACAATCGCTACTGAAAAAAACAAGAAATTTGAGACAAATGGATAAAATACATCAAATGTTCCCAATGGATACATGAAGATTGTGTAGAAAGTCCAGGACCTAAATTTATCTGAACATCTTGTCTGGAAAATTAGAATTACTTAATCCAAACACAAGGCCTGAGCGACAAAGGTTTGATGGTCTTTAGAGAATTTCCAACTGAGTTAACAAGTTGTTAATTATTTTTAAGAATAAAGAAGTAATGCACTTAAGGTTTGAAGTTTTATTTCCTAATTTACCTGTAATATATTTTCTACAATTTTTTTTGCAAAATAAAACTGTACGTGGCGACTATACCTATATATATTTCCATAATATTCAGTTATCCCTCAAGAAAGATGATCATTAATCAAGTCATTGGCCATAAACTGGAAAATTAGTCCCAGATTATCTTACAGCATTCTTGTAACACTAGGAGGTAATTAGAAGAAGATTACTGAGATCCACCTAATTTAAAGGTGATATTGTTTACTGCCTGAAAGATGTTTTTAATGGATTGTAGATGGGCTATTACCTATATTAATGTTGATGATCAATATTTGTTTTGTATATTTCTCTTATATAGTATGTGATATTTATTCTTATGAAAACATAAATCATTAGAAATTCGGTAAAGAGATATTTTTAAGCTTTTAGGGTAAACTGAGATAGCTCGGTGAATGGAGGTAAAACGAAATGAAACAGGGGTGTTTACATTATGTGACCGTTATTTATTGGCTATATAAAAAATGTAAAAATACAAATGATAAAACGGATGGCAGCGGTGTTTGGACCTGGTGACGAGGCTTGGGCAGTCGATGGTGGCACGTCTAAACCAAACGATGGTCGAGTACTGAATGAATGGAAACACCCTTCAATAACATCCCAAATAAACGTCTCGGGGTTGTCAGCTATTCGTTATCGGGTTCTAGTTGGCGTTGCTGGCACCCCGCCCGTGTTCAACATCTGAGATTAAATTTCTGGGTATTTTGTAGAACGTTATTCCACCATGTAAAATGCGACATGCCCCAACGTCGCTACAAATCGTTAAATTAAGTTGAACGCAATCGACAGAATCGAAATGGATAACGTAGTAATGTTGCATATAATGCCTACCGAGATGACAATCGATTACATTTCAACTGATATCGTTGCTATTGGACCACTGTATGTTGCATGTCCACATTGCAAAGCATTTTCGTTTAAAAATGAATTTCGTAAATTGATATATGTCTTCAAAGCCACTACATCTATTGGTTTCGGCGAATTGCTTGTTTTTATTAATTTTATATTAAAACTCGTCTCCCAGCTCAATCTTTAATTTGTTCATTAATTAACATCGTACATTAATCAATTGGCAACACATTGGAATTCCTCAGAGGTTTCAAGTAGGAGTTCAATTGGTTTGCAAATTTAACAGCAGGTTGAGTGGTGAATGAGCTGGTCGACAGTCTTCCAACAACGTAGCTATAACACATTACGAAGCAAGTTTGAATTTCATTTTACGCTCGAATCGTTGCCAAAATCATTGATTCTAAAAACGTTTTTCGAGTTACACCAGGAGCATCTAAGAAAGGAGCATCGTTCACTACCCTCATTAACGTATCGTAGGCATAATTATCGTAGGCATATTGGGTTTGTGCATTTTCATTCCTAATTGCATTAATCCTTTGTTCGTAATAATCAAGCACATATTCCCAATTAAAATTAAGGCTTCATTGTGAATTTCTTCGTTCAAGAGCTAGAAAACCATGAACATTATTTATTTCTGCGTGAGAAAATAAAACTTACGTTTTTCATCAAAAATCACGACAATAAACACTTTTAAACATTTTTAAAAAAATATGTATTCCAGATATATTAATATTCATAGAAGAATATGCTTTTTGGCGGTGGCGAAAAAACATTTTCCTGCTAGCTAATCCCCTGATATTACGGCATAATGCAGAATTTCTGTTTACCTATCCCTATTATCCGTGTTTATGTTACCTTCACCATACTGTCGTAAGTAGTCTCACTCCCAACGTTATATGAATATATTAATTAGATTATTTATAAGCAAAACACGACTTAATTAATTTGTCAAATATATAATTAATGTCGATCTATATTAAGTATAAAGTATCTTCTTACAAATTCCACGCAATCTAAAGGTACAAGATTTTTGTTGAGTGTACGGATTTAATCACATATTTTCTTAAATTATTGTATTTGCGACACTAAATATTCTGCCAACCTATTCGTAATTTAACCTAAGCCAAAGTTCATAATAATTTCAGTTAAAATGTAGTAAAAACTGCTCCCTTCCAAAATAATACACTGGAATTGACTTCAGTTCTCTCCGCTAATTACCCTTTATATATTCTATCGATTGAAAACGGATCCTTCTAAATGGTAATTTTAGTTTTGAAAAGAAAACAATTGAACCAGGACGCCATAAGGTGAACACACTGGTTGTTCGATAGTGAGCTTTTTCATTATAATAATAACCCTGTGAAAGGGTGCAATCTGGCCTATGCACAAATAAACTGTCATCTGACTTAAAGGTAAATACGATATTAGCTTCAGTTGAATACATTCCCAGCCAAGCAGCGCACCAACTCTCATCTTTTTTTGATGTACGACTAACATAACATGTTTTTATAAAGTTCTAAACCTTCTGAAAAATTTTTATAATAACATTTACAATTCAAAATTGAATACAAATTGATAACTAAATTAAGTAACAAATGGCGATAAAACTTTGTAATAGTGTCATAAAATGTATAAACACTTCTTGAAATCCACTTACTCTTCTGTAGATTTAACACTCTTCTTCTAAAAAAAATGTTCAAAGATTGATCCGTAGCCTACTCTACGCAGTTTACACCCCTACGACTATCCACTGTGTCGTCGTTATTGACGCCTTTATTGATAAACTGCTTGTTATCACCTGTTTATATGGAAATGTGAGTACTATGCATATTTAGAAAGGCTTTCTAAACTTTAGCCTTTAGTGCCCTTGCATCAGTGAAGTGCAGACTTCTATCAACATTCGAGGAGACTAAGTTAAAGATAGTTTTGTACAATGTTCCCAAATTTCAATAATTCAAAGTTAGAGACCCTTTGACCATCTTCAGACAACATTTTGTGATCATACGCTCTGTTCTTTTGTGCAAATTCCAAAAAAAAAAAGAAAATATGTAAATTTACAATTTTAAGACATACTAATGTTTGACGACGAATGGAAGTGTCCCGCTTAAATATAAGTCTGCGCGTCTCTACTCTGAATAGCGAGGTTTTGCTTAAAGTGCAACAAAATGGGGATAGTCAACCCGTTTTCTTTCTTTGAACTTGATGTTGTTTAGATAAGTTGACTTAATTCAGAAGTGAACAGCTTTATGGTCTCAACAGTATAATATTACCGGTAGTGATAATTTTGATTGATGATGTAATAAGAACTAATTACTGTAGACAACCAGCACTCAGTATCTAAAACAGAAAGCTATATATTTCAGTAACTTATAATTTTGTTTTAAATAAACTTTGTCTAAATGTTTTTCGTTAATTGCTCATCAAACTTTTTAACAAAATAATCATCTTCATCTATTTGAGTTAAAGTATCCTGCACAGTATATTATATTTCTAAATATTTAATAACAATATATACGATATGTATTCCACTCAACACCTAACAATATGGGGTTTTATTAACAACACGGTTAAAAAGAGATTATAAAGCTAAGAACTTTTATGTTAACTTTGTGAAAGTGATTTTCATTGTCAATTCATCACACTTCATTATACCAGAACATCTGATACTATGACTCAGGGTACAATGATTGCTCTGTGTTGCTTTATTATTTATATTGTTGAATTTTGCAGTAACTAACCTTTATTAATTAAATTTAGAAGATTCAGAAATGATGACATTAGTATAAAAGAAAAAAGAGAATTTTTTGCTCTTTAAAAAATTAGATTATTTAGGTCAATTAATTTAATGATAAAAATGCAATACAAGAATTGTCGATGTTAACTAAAATTACTTGAGATAACTGCCTATTGCCCCAAAATCAAAAGATTGTAGCACAAAATTTATACTTGGCAAAATTAAAATAAAAACAATATTTAATAGATATAACAAACACAATAAATGTAAAAATTAAATTAAATTTGAGATTGCAATGGTGGAAGTTCTGAAGACAAATTGAAAGCTTGCCTCAGTAACTAATTTTTACTGACCATGAGTCAAATTAAAAATACATATGTAGCAAAGATATGTAATTATCATGACAGATACAATGCCAAATAATAATGGTACAAATAACTAATAAAACAGATAAACAGTTAGTTAATTAGTTGTTAGTTTGTTCGATAGTTCTGATAAATAATTGCGCTGACAGGTAATAGCAATAATAAATAATGGTATAGATTTCAATAATAAACAATGACAACAATAAGAGAAGAAGCATGATCGATAATACCAATGTCAGACAATAGTAATCCACAGCAATTACAAACATGATAGAATGAAGATGATGGCATGCAGAGACGAAACACTAACAATAGTAGATGTGTAATGGGATCAGGGAAAACGCTAGGAAAATACGCTAGATACTATGTCGCCACAGCCAGCAGGAGCAACTTTTGGTAGGATGTATGCTTACAATTATTAATAACCCATAATTATATCAGTTTCTGATATCCACTTTTTATATTTACAACAAAAAAAACAATATATGATAGATTTAAAATAATTTAGATTTAGAGTATGACAACGACAATTGGATAAAATAGAAGAAAAAAGAAGAAAATTAAGCAAAAATGGAATGAAATAAATGGTGAAAACTGATGAATACTCGGTGAACAAATAAACCAGTTGGTGACACTCGTCAAGTTACGTAGGAAAAAAAGAACACAACAAAAATCACCGCAATTAGAATGGTACTCCAAGAGTTGTGAGTTAAAATCCAGATTTTTCTGAAATTCTAACGTTCCTGGACATGTAAAGGACACAAAACAATATAACTGGCATCAACTGCAAACGCAGAATGATCAACAATGTTGCTATTCATGGTAATTTCATCTGTAGCTGGATACCCGCAAAGGTGCCATATCCCACAAAACAAGAAGAAAGGCGACCCTTGTTCCCATCTTGTTCATTTCAAATTATCATTGAAACTATATGGGTAATAATAAAGCTCCAGAAATGAAAAAGTGTGAAATATCGAATCACCTGAAGATCTTCGTTCTAAATACCATATATGTTGGAATGAAAATTTATACAGTTCCTTGAATATCACATCTTTTTGTATGTGTTTGACAAAAATGCATAGAGAAAATAAAGAAACTTGTTCTTACAAGTTAGTTATTAAATTATAGTGTAGTAAATACTGTTATTATTAGGTTTTAAAATATCAGTATAATACACGACATTCACATCATTTCTAAACTTATCTTACTGTAACAATTACGTAGTTATTCGGAGATTTGTGTTTCCGTTCAATATCTGATATAGCATTCTACAGATCATTGATAAAACAAAACTGTTATATACATGACAAAAGTATTAGTGAATATTTAGGAGTGTTGTATGGAATAAATCAATTCAAATCCTATTTAACCTTAGTGGTATGCATCATAATTTGATATGATTTCTAATTATCATCTATGATTTTTTCCACAAAATACAACAGAAATCCCTATATTTGTTCAAAAACGTATAACGGAGCACGTCAACATTGTCTGATGCAAAACAATGAAATCGAGTCAAAAATACCGTTTTGTAAGTAATTGTTTGCAATTGTATCGGTTTGATTGAAGTTACCATTTCCGTAAAAAAAATCCAAATTATTATTAAATGTTGACCAATGAAAAAATTACGACGTTTTTTCTGCATGCGTTGAAAAACCGGTCGAGAATGAAAAAGGGTTTTCGTTTATTATTGTATGGCAATTTCCTGCGATAAAATAAATAAAATGTCCGGCAAAATAAACAATTTTTGTTCGAAACTTAATTTAGTTCGAAATGTGAACAAAACGACGTATTGAAATGCCACATTGAAATCTGTTTATTAATTAAAAACATAAACCGTAATAAATATTAAACACATATGCACCTATATATATTTAAAGCATTTAAAGTAACGCGTATCATACATTTGTTCAATTTTATTTTTATATTAATGGTATGACGACATGTTTTATTACTGATAAATAAAAAACAAATAAATAAATAAATAAATATGTACTTTTGGCCTCTTTTAGACTGGAAAGTGAATTAATCTATTAAATATAATATTTAATATTAAATGACTTTTTATGAACAATGGATAATATTTACAAGCAGAACATGCATTTTATATCAGATATATTATTGGTTTATATATAAATGTTAGATAAAGTAGACTTTTTAATATGATATTTAATTCTAATCCATTTATTTCTAATATTCAAATTACAACAGGCAGGTGACAATATAAATAATTCGGCCCAGACTTGGAAAATAAAATAAATTAGAAGTAAATAAATAAGTAAATCTGTGCATGTGCAGTTGATGTATAATGAGACGGCACAAGCACCTATAGCAATAAATAATAACATAATTCGACATAATAACAAGGCTAAGTATTCTCGATTTATAAGTAAGATTTATTATCTTGATAAAAAAAAATTCGCTGCAAGAAACATGTAGAAAAGAAAAGGAAAGAACTAAAATCTGAAGAAGAAGACCTATAGCAATATAAGCAAGTATTGAAACCTCTATGGACATACAGATTTCATTTGTGGGGATATTCCGCAAGAACTAATATAGATACAAGTTTTCCAGAAAAAAATCCTGAGAAGTATAGTAGGTGCACCGATATACTACTGGACTGATTACTTACATCGAGATATCGAGTTTTGAAAATCAATCTTCATTTCTCTTCAGAATAAAGGATAAAGAAAATATTTATTTTATTATTTAATTATCTATTGTTTTAATTATTTTTATATTTGACTTCATGAATCATGAAATTCTCAAATCATTTGATTAAATGGGTTCAAGTAGGGAACTGTCTACAAGATTGAACCATTGACAGCAAAAACTCCAAAATATTCCAACAAAATTCGGTGCCAAATTTGTTACAAACCTAAAATGGACTTGAAATCAGAAAATTAAAATTACAATAGTACGTTTAATATACTGTAAACTTTTAAAAATATATTTTAAAGTCTCCTTTTACCAACTAAGGTTTTATCTGGACTGGACCTACAGTTTAACGTGGGCTCCGAACCACAGTCCGACTGGGATCATTTTCCTTGTCGTATTTTGCGCTCTTGCCTAGGACAATCACATATATTAAACAATCACAAACATAAATTTAAGATCATGACCCAGCAGTATTCGTATATATTATTAGGTGGACCGTCCTATCGTCTTTACCACTGCGCCACCAAGCCGGCTAAAAACTATTTTAGTTAAAGAAAGAAAGGCTACTTGTTGAGCGGGGATGCAACATGACAATTTAAATCTATTCGAACACAAACCAAACTGCCTATGACTAGACGTCTCGTTCATCATCACCTTTCAGTCTAAACATAGTCAGGCTCGTTAACATTGATATAAAATACATTCATACGTATGTTTGTAATTATTAATCGCCTTATTATAAAAATTGTTTACAATGATATAATGCAACATGCAATAATCGTCATGATTACCCTAGTACCCGAACTAGATAAAACCGGATGACTTATGATGATTCATGTCGGTTTCTCTCCTCTTGATAGAATTTTCAAATTGACATTAATAGTAGCAAACAAAGTGTTAATTGGAGGTTATTGATATCCGTGGTTCACCACCCATATTAAGTTCGGTTATGCCTCAAAAACACCCAAAATGTTATCGGGGCTGAAAATAATACACACACACACTCACTGACAAAAACCGGTCACCATCAAACCAAGTCACAGCCGCTAAAATTATCGTGAGCCCCAAGAAATTAAAATATAACCCAGAACAGAACGGAGTCTCTAGAAAAATAATGTCCGCTTTCCTTAAAAACTTCAATATCAAGTGCCAATTATCAACAGAAAGTCTTTGCAACGTAAGAAATAAAAAAATGAGGAAAAGACGGACGTTGACAAGACAGTTAAGTAATTTGTGCTTCCCTATCATTAAACTTCTACACATTCTCCAAAAATAACTATCGCCATAACTGAAAAATTACTTCCATAATATCCAAAAAGATACTTCCTCCATACTTTCTAGATACAAAACTCTATCAATTAAATGGCCAGCTATAAGTTTAGTCTTTTAATTTATTGCTGATTATGAAATCATAAAAATAAAACTGAAATTGAATCAAGTTGTGTATGTAGTATACTTTTATTTTTTTAATATTGATTATATACAATAATTTAATTTATAGTAAAATTAATCAAACGTATTTATTATTGTCAAGATTAATATTGTGTGTTGATAATTATTTACATCTTATTCTGCCAAAAATTTAAAACATGTTTCAAGCTCTATGTTTATAGGGACTTTACTGTAATGAAATACAGCATATATAGGAATACTTCTTAGAACCATTTCTTTCTAATATAAATTTAAAATCAGAGACAATATCTGAATAAGTGGTTATATCAGCCTTGATAGTGATTCATGTGAAACACGTACTGAAACTACAATGATAGTAAAAAAACTAAAAATAAAATTGTTGTCTGATCTTGATAAGTTGTCTGACTAATTTGGTGTCGTCCGATAGTGTACATGAAAGTTAGACGTGTAACCATATATTTAAACCTTGAATAAGTTATTTTGTTTTTGTTGTTTAAAAAAACAGATGCTTTGTTTAAAAAATTTTGTACATGAACATATTGAAAATGTAGTTTATTTCTAGCTACTGATTTGAGAAACTGGATCATATTAACGACATTCTAACAGATCAATTGAAAAGTCCCCAGCCTGACACATAGATGGCACTACTAGAATTAAAGCCATATATTTGTTGGTTAGCTCTAAGTCTCAAAAGATGTGTGTATAAATTTCACAGCTGTCGGATCATTAGTTTGGTAATTATAGCATTTTGAGTGAAGCAACTTTTGTTATTGAGAAAAATGGATAAAAAAATATTTCGCCTGTTGATAAAATCTTGCCTTTTGAAGGGAAAAAATATAATTGAAGCAAAAACTTGGTTTGATGACCAGTTTCTGGGCACTGCCCCAGGAAAATCAATCATCAAGGATTGGTATGCTAATTTTAGACATAGTGAAATCACCGAAGACGGTGAACGCAGTGGACGCCCAAAAGAGGTTGTTGCCGAAGAAAACATTTTAAAAATCCACTAAATGATTTTCAATGACCGTAAATTGAAACTAATGAAATAACAGACCCTATAATGATATCAACTGAACTTGAACATCATACAATTCGTGGGTATGAGAAAGCTCTGTGCAAAGTGGGTGCCGCGCGAGCTCACTTTTAACCAAAAACAACGACGAGTTGATGATTCGGAGCAGTGTTTGAAGATAATCAAGCATAATAAACCCGAGTTTTTGCGTCAATATGTGATAATGGATTAAACATGGCTCCATCATTTCACTCCGAACTCCAATCGACAGTCATCTGGACTGGTCAGTGGACTGCACAGGATGAACCTGCTCCGTGGAATAATTTTCTTTGACGACCTTAAAAAAGGACAAACCATCAACAGCGACTATTACATAGAGTTATTGAACCGTTTGAAGAACGAAATCGCCGAAAACACGGCCGCATTTGAACAAAAAGAAAGTGCTACTTCACCAAGACAATGCATCGTGTCACAACTCAGTGAAAACGATGGCAAGGATGAATGGGGGTGAATGAATTGGGCTTACAATTGCTTCCTCATCCACCGTATTCTTTAGATCTGGCCCCCATAAAATATTTCCTGTTCTCAGATCTCAAAAACTGCGGCCTATTTTGAAGCAAGGGACAAATCGTACTACAAAAATGGTATCGAAAAGTTGGAGGGTAGCTATAATCAATGTATCACCCTTAAAGGGAATTATTTTGAATCGAAATTGCATTTTTCTAATAATACTTTTTCAATAAAAGAAAACTATAGCGAAAGATAAGATCCCATAGAAAACTTTAGGTATAAAGGTAAAGATATTATTAATTTCAACATTATTAGTGGATTTTTGAAAATGGAGGTCATTTTCATCATATTTTACTTTTTCACCACGGAAAAGGAAAAAAGAACCTAAGATCATTGAAAATTATGTAGTGTAGTGTATTGTGCAGTATTGTAGCTAATGCTAATCGTTGAAAAAATGGAAGAAATTCTTTGAGGTATTAAGATAGAGCAATACACATCACCTCATAATATCTCCTCGAAACTTCATGTTAACTGCAAAACAACTATGGGCTATTTGAATAAATGTATGTTAAAAATTGAGCCGTTTTTGAAACGAGTAATTACGGCCGATAAAAAAAAATTGTAGTTTAAGCCCAGAGAATATTTAAAAAATAGTCCAGATTGATACCAGGAGACTAATATTAAATATTGGATTGCATTGTAGAATAGGATTGTAAAGCAATTGTTCCTCATAAACTGATCGAACACGACCATACCATTACATATATCGACAATGAATGTTACTAAGTACGGGATTAAGATATAGACCAGAATAGATTAATAGGAAAAGAATCACAACAAAGCTAAACTATACACCGCTTTAATGACGTTGTAGATAGGTCTTGGCAAATTACCATTTGTTGCAGTAGTTCTATCTTAATGGTACAGTATATATATGGCGTTAAAAATGAGCACTTAGTTCAGTTTTTCGTCCAGATATCTCAGTAGTTTATCAATGACGGAGTTATTATTTTACCAATGAAGTAAAATCATAAAACGGAAATGATCGGTAAGTTCACTTTGGAAAACACGACCAATAACATAAATTAAGTTACTTTTACAATACTATTTCCATCAAAAAGGATCTATTTGTATACAATCTTTGAAGTTGAAGCATATGTCTGAGCATTATCTGTTAATCCTATTTTACAGATATAATAGTCCATTATAACAACGTTGTGCGATTCGAGTGAACAAACAACAATCGATAATAAATATATATAAAGATTTCGATAGATTTATATGAATTTCTCATATTCAAACTTCTTCGCTAAACTCATCCGTTTTATATTATCCAAACTAATAGGCAAATTTTTATCAAACAAGTATTTACACCATAATTTTCCAACTGCAATCGAGAAACATTCATCGATATTTCTACACAACTCACTAATGTCATCACCCACCTCACTAATTGAAAACTGGTAGATAAGTGACAATTTTAATTATAATAGAAAGTAAAGCCAGGTTTGGACACCATATTGAATAAGTTACACTCTAATAAGTCAAATTGAAATCATTCAAGTCAAATAAGATATCATGATTCATTTTACTTCAAGATGTTTTATATATATTAGAATACGTATAGATCAGTTTTTATGAGGTAAGACCGCCTTATTAATTTAGGTTTACTTTTAGGTATCATTTATGTCTCTGTAATTTTAATCACATAATTTATTATCATTATTATTATTCCTAATGGATCATTGGCCAATTCCTTTTATTTTTGTCCATAATATTCTATTAAATATAATCAAGATATTTTCAGCTTAAAATATTTATATTTTTGTAAATTTTCTTTACGGAAAATTCGGGAAAATGGATTCATATATTAATGAGTGTATTACCAGTTATATTATAATATCAAACAAATATAAATATTATATCATTATAGTAAAAATATCATACCAATGCAAATCCATGATTGTATATTCGGAGATATTCCCTCTTAATTTGATGAACAGGGTTTGTATGAACGAGTTATGTGTGAGAAAAGGACAATATGATCAATAATTGTATTTTAGTTCACCAATTTGAATGATGATTTCTTATGTAAATCTGGTTTTTTTCACAAAATCCTCCAACCAAATGATTCTAAAGATTATAATGATAATCTGACTTCATTGTTTGGAGATAAGTCACGAACAGAATTCATTTCTCACCCTAAAAATTCATGTTGGTACTTTTTAAACTAATTTCTAAACCCGTATTCTCGATTTTATAAGTTCACGCTAGTCTTACGCCTTTTGTTTTAGCTCATGACCATGATAATGGACATAAATCGCATCCATTTACAGTTATGAAATGAAATTAATTGAATTTAATCATTTTTAAAAATCACACTCGAGTACAGTTACCGCAGGCGGATTATGTGTTTAAAAAAATTGTAAACAAACTAGTGTATCCATTGTATCCCAAATTATATCCATCACCTATATTATATAAAGTTCACTGAAAAATTATTTGTATTGTATCAGTATAAATTTTAATAAACGCTAAAATTTGTTTTCATTCTACATTGGCCTCAAACAAATAAATCATGAATAAAACAAGTACTAAAAACATAGTTTAGAATCAATGAAAAAGTTTAAACAGAAATCTCGTTGCATAATTCCACGTTTCATTAAACCGATATGATTAGTAATGAAAACTGAAAGTTCCTTAAACTAAACGAAATGTCCGTCGTGCAAGAAGATCATCGCTGAAGAGAAAAAACCCATGTTAAAATATGGAAATGGTGGCTTACGTACGTGCTGAAATGATTAAACATGTTTTCAAACAATTTTTGTAGTCCTTCTGTTCATGAAAACGCGACGCGCATAATAATGAACATTCGAATTTTCCAACAGCGGACAAGTCGTCATCCGTCCTCACGATTCGGCGTCGTCGGTTAGTTAGTTGGCCCATCCTGCTATGTTTATCCTTGACATCTAAACCTGCAGGAGTTCGGCCGCGCCAATATATAAGTAAATTGGAGAGATGGGAAAGAACATCAGAGTGTAGTGCGTTGCTATGGTATTAAGAAGTTGAGGATTGCGATATGATGCCTACATTGTTTACTAAGGTATGTTGTGAAGTAAATTCAGTTATTTAACCATATTAACAAATAAACATTGTATTTAGTTACTGCTTAACACAATATTGCTATTAACAAAATCATATTCTCTTGCATATAATTATAGCTTTACTAAATAAATTATTATTATTAAAGTATAACTGTGAATGATATATTATGTTGCAAGGATGCCGAAAAAATATCGATATATCGATATTTTCGGCCGATATATCGATATTTTTTTAAATCAATACTATTCTATATTTTTTAAATTAAAATAAAACAAAAATGTTTCTTAAACATTATAAAAAACATTATAAAATTAATAAATACTAATATTAATTTTCAAACTTAAGTGCATTTTAATATTTTTTTAAGAATTTAAGAATTCTTTTCCGAAATATCGATATTTTTCTCGCCGGCCAACACTCCTATCCTGTTGTACATTACAAGACATAGTATAGTCTAGTACTTGTATTATAAAGCTAAATAATACAAAAGATTTTCTTAATTGCGATATATTTTTTAAATAACAACTTTATACACAAATTACATATTTATTACATTACTAACAACTTTATTTCACAGTTGGATTTTACATCTTTGCAAAATGCAAGAATGCACATATATAAGTATATACATATATATATATATATATATATATATATATATATTTATATATATATATATATATATATATATATATATATATATATATATATATATATATATTTATATATATATATATATATATATATATATATATATATATATATATATATATATTTCATGTAAGCGATTTATTTAATTTCTTAATAATTTTTTATCTTAAGATATATCTTAAATAAACTTGCTCAGATACATTGAATCTAAATCACAACTTAATAAAACAAAATTTTGCACTTTGATATATCTTTTTTAAATAATTTTAATTCTTAATAATATTTTACCTAAGATATATCATAAATCTACTTGTTGGAAAATATTACGTCTATTTCCCAATATTGGTAAAATCAACAGCAATAATATTAATATCAAAATAAAATTAATCACTATTATATAAATTTCCTAACCATATTGCTAGTTACTCTTATACAACAAAATGCAACAATAAGCTAATTATATATTCTTAGCACAATCTAACAAAGTCAGTGACTTTGTTGAAATCTCCAAAATGTTATATTCTCTTAAACCTTAATGTTATCTGCAAATACCTGGGCTCTTGTCTATTATCTAAAACATTTCATATATTTTCCAAAATGTACAGCATTTGTTTATTAATTGTCATATATTTCTTAAATAATTAAATTATGTTTTAACACCTTTATTCCTCAGTTGATTTTAACCTCGTTAAAAATTATTATAAATATAAATATTTCATGTAAGTGATTTCTTTAGTTTCTTAATAATATTTTATCTTAATATATATCTTAACTCAACCTACTCAGATACATTGTATATATATCCCAACCTAGATAAAGTTAATATGAGTAATATTAGTAATAAAACCAAAATGTGCAGTTTAATATAATTTTTTAGAATTTTAATTCCTATAATATTTTACTTATAATCTAAGATATATCATAAATATTTAGTGTCTTAACGACATTTTATATTAAGATATATTATAAAACGATATAATAACTATTCAGACACATTGAATCTATATCCCAATATATGTAAAATTAATATAAGTAATATTAATAAAAAAATGAAATTTTGTAGATTAGTATGATTAAAACTAAAATTAGAATTATATAATTTTCATAACCTTACTTCTAGCTAATCTTTAATAACAAAGTTTAACAAACAACAAACTAATTACATATTCTAATTACAATTTAACAATGTCAATCTGTGTTGGAACTCCGAATTATTATATTGTCTTAACTCTTATTATTATTACGATATATATTAATAATCAATTAATTATAAATTATAATAAAGTCAGTTGATATAAAATTATATTAGTATTATCGTGTAATTTTACAAAACCTTAGATGTATAAAATTCGATAAATAATGCATTTAAATGGGAAAAATTTTAATATTTATAAAATATTTTAAATTTGAATATATAACGATCATAAAACTGGCTATAATTTTTAACTTCAAAATATTTTGATTACAGAAATTCAATATTATATCATAATATAGGCAATTAATTATCATCATCATCATCAGCTCACATATGATAACAACTAGATCTCTCAGCGACTTCTACGGTGGCTATTTTATTTCAACTCTTCCCAGAATCTTATATATAACAGACCTCTATTAAGCTCTGGAATCCTAGGAATATCTCAGTAAAACTCTCTCTTTTTTTCATTAAAAATTTTGCAAAATATTACTATACTCTTTTCTTTCGCTTCGGATTTGTTTCCACAAGGAAAAAACAATGCAATATCTTAGTTCTCTACACTATCTAAACCTCTTGTAATTATTATAATTAACAAGAGCTTAATTTTATTTAACAGCGATTTAAATATTTACTAATAATATAATAGTCAAGAAACTCATCAAGCACTTCATCGAACATTCGAACAAACTCGTAAACTAGTAAATTTGGAACAGAAACAGAGTATTAGTAAAGACATAGTAATTTCAGCAAATACCAACCGGCAATTTTGTATGTAACTTGTACCGTTATATAGCACCGAATCTAAATGTACTATAATCTAAACTTTTCAAAGTATACTCAATTAAAGTTATTATATCACAAGTGAACTTACATTTATTATTAAAGTTAGAACAAATTTGTGGTAAAATTGTTTAATGGGTTTTTAGTTTTATCTCTAATACAAGTCCTAAATGAATATTTAATCGTTCATATTATTTATTCTTATTATACCTTTACTTTAGTTACGTTCAGTTAATTAGTTTTATCTTTAAACACGCCTTAAAAATTAATCTATTTTACCTAAAGTTGGACAACACATTTACAATCATTTTTCTAAATAACTTTACAATTCATCACAGTCAAATTCATAATTTTAACAATTCTGAGATTAATTTCTTTCCCTCTGTTGTTTTCAACTCGCATTCCCAGATATCTCCTTTCTTCATAAATATTATTAAAATTTTGTTTAATACCGTTCCATGTCTCATGTCTCATCTGCTTTTCTACAAGTGATCTGGACATTTATCATATAATCCTATCTTTTCAATCTTGCATCTCTTTATTATTTTGTCCATAAATGTTATGAATAAAGTTCAGTTTAGCTTATCGTATTGTTTTAGTCCTGCTTGAGTTCCGAAGGCTTGATCTCTATTGCCTGTTTGTATTTACAACGTTTGTATTTATCCGATATATTTGTTAACTAATATAATATATATCTTCCTATTCTTTTAAAAATGCTTTTTTCAAATCTATGTTATCTCTCTATAATTATTAAGGTCACTTTTGTCTTCTTTTTTTGGTATCGGAACAACCAATCCCATTTCGGGTTCTGTTTTCCAGCTTACTGAAAATCCTCTATTTCTATCTGTTTTATGCTCTTACTTGCCTTTCTTATGGTTATATTTTGACATATACCATATAGTTCATCCGTGTACCTTTCTTCCACTTCATTAATTTTTTTAAAAATTTAATTACATTAGATATTATATTTAACAAGATGCGCGAGAATATCTATAGTAAAACAGAAATGACCTTCTCAAGCAGACTCAAGACTACGAAATTAGATACAAGAAAAACTGTTTATGTAGAAGAATCCTTCGAATGCCTCATATTCTTCCAGAAATCCTTCTTTAACCATTCATCTTTTCTTAATACTGGGCTAGCTTTGTTCAATCAATAAATCAATAAAATAGTATATATCATGAACGTATAATATACTCAAACAGACAAGATAATGACTCCTGAATCATTGTATTCTATATGTTTCTCATATATTTTCACCCATATAAATCCACCCCGATAAATTACACGTCTTTACAATCATCGAATTTGGGTTTTAGCCCTTCATATGAATTATGGAAATCAATCGTTCCAAAATCTCATATGAAAAGCAGCCTCTAGAATTTTTCAATTTTCTAAATTCTTAGACCAAAATATATATATGCTTATCAATATAACATTAATTCCCCAAAATTAAAAAACCATATAAATTGGACTTTAATTGATAATTACAATGAACATGTTACCTTTAACCATTTATCTCAAGGAAGATCATCCAGCCTCAACAACTAACTAACTTCCGTATATCTAAAATATTCTAAACAAGAATCGTAGCTTCAGATTAAAAAAAGATTGAATTCTGAAAAAAAACTCAACATTTCGTAATTTTTCCATATAATAATAGAACACAAGCTCGATTTACAATAAATAAATTACGCAACATTATCATAAGATACTATATCGCCCGTAAAATTATTGAAGCCTCTATTTAATATTAACTTTAGTAATGAATTAATTATATTAATTCAACAAAAATGTACCGTAATTACAAAGAAACACTAAGGATGATAAAAAAATATCTTGTGTGTATTTCTTTTCAAATTTCTAAACTAATTACAAATGCTGTAATATGACACTAAATATAATTAATACTATCAGATATAATAATCCAAAACAATAGAAAATGATAATTTATTCAAGTAATATATAATTTAAACGTAATGATATATCAGATGAAATAAACAAAATAAAAACACCTATTGTGCATTGTTTTAAACAATGTTCATATCGGTTTAATAAACTAAAACTATATCCAGTAAAAATAACAGAAATATGTAATACAGCTTCAACGTTAATTAGTGATTATCTAGACGGAAACCCGTCAATGATGGCTGTGGATTTTCCTTATGATGTCATTAATTTTATTGTTAAGGTACCGGCGACTTCTGTAATAATTACATTTTAATTCAACCCGTGTACTGGTACCTAGTTATAAGCGATAATCTTCCGAAATCAGTACATGACCAACGAAATATAGTGAAGGTTTTTCCTGGATTTTTATTACATTTCTGCTCCACAGAATATATCATTTATATAAATACATATGAGCTGATTATTATTTAATGATTTCTTGGTATTTAAAAACATCCTATTGTTAGAGATTAATTCATGTTTCATCCGTGAAAAGTATGATGGCATGCAATAAACAACAACAGATACTATTAGTAATAGGCAATCAGTTTGACGATTTTATTGATTTATTGATGGTGACAATATAATAAATATTATAACTTCTGTTATATGTTGCAAATAAAGTATAATTGATACATAAAATATCGTTTTTGTACAATAATTACAAAAACAACAATTTGATATGGTACTTAATCTTAAATGTTTATAAAGCTGTTCGCCTATAAATAATAGGTATAACTAGAATACCAGCTTGTTTATTTACATTCTCTTGCAATCTGTCTTAAAATAATGAACCTGCATTATCCAACTTCTAAACTTTTTTTGTATTTTATTATGAAAATATATACATGAATCTGCTGCTCTGGTTGAGGATGTCACATCTCTTCAGCATCGCGTACCATTCTCCTCTACTCCACTCTGCACCAATGTCATCTATTTTGTATGTTTTGCAAGTGTCCTCTATTGGTATTGTGCTATTCTGACTTATTTCCTGTTTCTATGTTCTCATATTGAAATCTAGATACATGTACCTGTTGTTCATGCTGAAAAATATTGAGCTTTGGAAAATTTTTTCTTAACAATTCTCCTGGAATCTTTGTTATCTTTCATGTCTTGCTCTTGCTTACTATGATCCATAATTGAATGGGCAGTCAAGGGCATTTTAATGTTTCTTAATATTTTAGTAACATACCAAGATGTAAGATACCAATACATTTTCAACACTTATTACCGACAATTTAAAAACATTTATATGCTTGATAATTGTACAAGTACATTGAACAAACAATATTTTCTCAATTATTATATCGATTGGTTACTGCAAGGTAGTAGAACGATTATACCTGCAACAGATTAACCCATTGATCAAAAGCAATGAAACTAGACGGGCTGATCTTTTCGTCGCAAAAAAGACCCTCTATAGAAAAATTTCATTCTACCATTCAATTACCATTGAAAAACTTAACTGTTTTTCCAGATATTCAGAATGATATTTGCCCCCTGGCATTCCTTTGATATCAACACATAATTTTAATATAAGCTACAAGTCATCCCAAATACCTGAATTGTAACTTCCAAAACAAGGTTCTAAATAAAACTAAACATAAATTATGCCCAAATTCATTTGTTCAATTTATCTCTTAACGATAAACAGTTTTAAAAATATATATAAAATTATCACGATTTTTTAGTCCAACACGTTCACTTAACAGTTTCATTATATTTTTTTATTCTACAAAGAATAACAGTTTGATTTACTACTAAACTATGATTTTAACACTTTGACAGATTTGTTTGCTAGTCATTGTACTGGTATGTACAACAGTCAGAGCTAGTCCAACATTTTTGCATAAACTTGGAAAAAGTAGTTATGGGGGAGGATATGGAGGAGGTTATGGAGGAGGCTATGGAGGAGGATATGGAAGCGGTTATAACGGAGGATACAACAAGTATTACAGTAATGGATACGGCGGTGGCTATGACTATTATGATAGACCCTCAACAGTATTAGTTGTCAAAAAAGTTTACCCCAGCAACGACGGATACTATGGCGGCGGTTGCTGTGGCGGTAGCAGTTACGGAAATTCAGGTAATACACCAGAACTTAAGAGAAACAATTCCATATTTATAAATTAATTTGCGTTAATTTAAATCACAGTTATTATTATTTCAAAACCTTAAACAAAAACAATTCCAATATTTGCATACAAATTACAAATTATATTTATGTTATTGCAAAACGTTCTCATTTAAAAACCAAACGAATATCTACATATCAGCGTATCTTCACGGAATGAATAATTATTGAAATGATAGAACATGTTGGAATGTGCATTTTCTTATAGGGTACAACAACGGATATGGCAGCAGTTACGGAAGTGGTTACGGAGGCGGTTACGGAGGAGGATATGGTGGCGGTGGTGGATATGGCGGAGGCGGCGGGTATGGTGCCGGCGGAGGATTTGGTGTAGGATTCGGAGGAGGATTCGGATTTGGAGGCGGTTTTGGAGGTGGCAAAGGTTATGGGAAATAAGCAGCAAGAAGATAATTATAAATTAAATGTAATAAATAAAAATGAAGCTTTAAATTAGAACGACTTGTTTTAAAATTAATTTTATCTAATATTTTAAATGCCAAATTTACATAAGATAACTTAATACTAGATAATAACTGAATATGAGGTATTGCCAACATTAAGAATAACTTTATTTCATTTTAATACTATGAATATTAGGTTTAAAATAGCTTGTGTTCAAAAATAATTTAATATAATAATTAATATAAAAAAATTTGATGACTATTTATATTTATATGTTACGATAAACATATTATTAATTTTAAATCACTGATATTTCATTTACACTCTATATTAGCTCATCTAGCCAATCATAATCAATTTTAATTCTAATAGATTTCCTTACTAAAACGTAATAACATGATGATGAATACAGTAGATATGTAGATAATCAATGTCGGATGCTATTCTTTGCGGAATAGTGTCTGAACATTTTTCAACAGAATTTTGTCCTAATTTTGTAATAAAATATCCGCCAATCGCTTTACTGATGTTGGAGATGGAAATCTAATTATCACTCTCTTCACTAAAACTCTCCATAACGCTTCAATTATGTTGAAATTATGCGATTGAATATGGAATTGGCAGTGTTTCACATATTAATTTACAGCAATCTGGCCATTCGCAGCCCTTCTATATTTACAATGTTACAATTTCACTTTATATTTCTTGACATTTTGATTCAGAAATAATGAAAACCATAGATTATTGAGTTACTTTTTGATTTGATTCTATGATAATGACAATAGATATAAGTCAAGGAAGGTCGCCTTAAGACTCATTATTCAATCAATAATAAAGTTTTTTTTATTATTGTCTATTAATAATAAAAACATTAATGGATATGTTTATTCTGTTCTATTTATTCGTTACGATAAACATATCTTGTTATTAATTATGAATCACAGATATTTCATTTATACTCTATATTAGGTGATATTTGGTGCTTCCAATAGATGGCGTTACTAAGGTGTAGTTTTTAGGGTAAATGGCTCGGTGAATGTAGGTAAAACGAAATGAAACAGTGGTGTTTACATTTTGTGACCGTTATTTATTGAAGTAGTATAAAAATGTGGAAAATACAAAATAGATAAAACGGATGTCAGCGGTGTTACCTGGAGACGAGGCTTGTGCAGTCGACGGTGGCACGTCTAAACCAAATGATGGTCGAGTACAGAATCGGGTTCTAGTTGGCGCTGCTGGCACCCCGCCCGTGTTCAACACCTGGGATTATATTTCTGGGTATTTTGTGGACCGTTATTCCACTATTTAAATTCGACATACTTCAAGATCGCTACAAGTTGTAGGAATGTTCGTCTGGTCGGTCGGGATGTGTGGTTGTTAATACGATTGTTTGTCCAAACACACACTATTTTGTGGAAGGAATTCGCACGGGAACTGAAAACAGTGGTTGAATAACAACTTGTTTATTGAGATATTAAAGGATATATGTGGACGACGGGAGAATTGACATGATATTAGGTTAGGTAAAGGAGTACGGTAGCGCTGTGGAAGTGGTATTGTTGCAATGGGTTAGAGAAAAGGAAAGAGATCGAGACGTCGACGTGGTGGTCTTTTATAGGCGAGAGCCACATGGTACCAATCCACTAGCGGTGCCAACCTTTATACTTGGTGTAGGTGAATACGTGGCTACATCATTAGTAGCGGATTGGCCTATTAGCAAACTAAGCAATTGCTCAGGGCATCACGTATGGGCGGTACTAGAAATAACACAAAATATATTTGCTAGCACAGATAGAAAAATAATGAAATAAAAAAAATTAAAAATGACGACAATGGGTTTAGAACTCAAAAATTATTAATTTACTTTAAAAACTTGTTAGACGGCGATGCAAAGCGACACTGGGTTTTTTATCTATTAGAAAACAGACCAAACCCATCTCAGTCGTTCACCATTCAGATAGTCTTAAATCAGATGGCTCTTATACATGGCTGCGACAGGTCCGCAACTGTTATAACGGTTATATATAATACCTCCCTCCTAACGAAATGGCCACAGGGATGTACGTGGTCGTTATTTGGTCTCTATAGCTTATAGTTGTTGTAAAGCTCTTTTTGAATATCGATTGTTCTTTCGTCCGCCAGTTTGCCTTTGAATATTTTCAAAATGGCATTGTTTCTATCAAATTTCTATGGTGTCTCCCTTACCAAGTTTTTGTGACTACAAATTCGAAAAGTTTATAGCTAAGAAACCGAACTAATACAATTCCCCTTTGATGGCGTTCACCCTGAGCGGCAAGTTTCTCTCCAAATTCCAGTGGACTATGTTAATTCACTGCAACTTCTGTCCGCCTTTGGTGGACTTACACGTTGGATTAGATTGCACCTTGTATGCATGTGCCGCGAATTTACGAACTTGAGGTGACAGTTTGGGTGGGGTGAAGGGGTGAAGTGTTTCTTACTTGGAATAACTTATGGAATAGTACAGTTTTGCATGAATAATTCAATTAATTACACCAACGAATGCTATAAGAAGTAAGTGCGGAGCCAATCCATCGTGAACCTATCTTGTTTTCTAGATAATTAATTTGATTCTTGTTAATTGAGTGAATTTTAAAGAGAACATGGTCTCCCCTGGACCTTATCCACTGCACCAGTTATAAAATGGTTTAGAACACAAAAACCATTAATTCACTTTAAAAACTGAAAGGAGAGGCGACCTGTAAAATATCGATACAAAACGAAACTGAAGGTTTTTATCTATTAGAAAACAAACTAAAATCATCTTACTGGTTGGCAATTCAGACAGTCTTAAAACAGATGGCCTTTACACATGTGACGTGATTGTCAGATACCTAACTGTTGCATTATATAACATATATAGAGTCAGATATGCTAAAAACATTGGTAAAAAAATATATGTTTTAGTTTTAATTGCATGTGATCCCTAATCAACTCTTTCGTGCTTTGTACATATCCTAAAGCACGTAACAAACTATTTCCTGATATTAAATACGTATTTTTTAAATTTGAACTAGTTTAGTAAATTATAATAAATCATCTTGAATAAAAAGTAACCCAAATAAACTTATTTATCATGATTATATGCCGTTACAATTAAACAATAAATTAAAATCAGAAAAAAAATTAAATGAAAATGAATTATGCCTAAAAAAAAAATTGGATCAAGATCAATTTCAGTTGAAAACGTCTAATTGCTGCGGATATTATTTAGAAAAGATTGAGGACGCTTAACTAATGTACCTAAGGAGATGTGTAGAACACTCACAGTATTTTACTATAAATGATAATTATGAAAATAACAACTTTGCATTTATTTATATACGTCATCGGTAGTCTTATATTTTGAGCAAATCAGTTTTGAAGATGTTGACTCTGATTTTAAGTAAAAATGACTGTGGCGACAGCCTACTTTTTGTTATAATTTTTACTTGTTTCTATTCTATTAATTCTATTATATTAAACTGTGTGATGAAGGAAAGCAAATTATCTCTAAGTATCAAATTATTTCAGGGATGATTAATTTCTAACTTTATTACACACTTTTTGTCACTTGTTTTTTAAGACAACTTGATGAAAAATTCATGCATGAATTATAACCACAATCCATAATAAGAATCTTGAAATTTATATATATTTAGTAGCGTTAGGAACTATATAGGACTGAAAATATAGGACTGAAAATAATCGAAACACTCGATAGTCGCAAATGCAGGGTTCATCTGTTTCTCTATTCGATTGATAACAGACGGAGATGTACGAATTCCTTCAAGTACTAATCTTAAGAGAGATTCTCTGTGAGGTACAGAGCAGTTAATTTAATATAATTTGAAATTAGCAAGTAGCAGTGTGCATAAAGGAATGGAATAACGATATTTAGTCGTACTTTAATATAATTAATAATTAAAGAATAACAATGACATAATATAGTATAATAAATGTAATTAGTTTATTTCCATTTGATTCCAGCATATGCTTAGTAACATATTTTCAACCATAGGTGAGACGCAGATGTACATATTCCTTTTCGAACTTTAATAATCATATTCTTTTTACATACAATAATAATTGTATTTATAGCTAATTAGAATTATTTTAAGATTATTACTCGTTGGAACTTGAATGAAAAATATTTTAAGATCTAAAAGGCTTGAACAAACATCGAGAGATTTAGAAAATCGAAAAGCTCAATCAAAAAAAGACTCAATATTTGCCAAGATAACATAAATGCAGTCAAAATTATTTTTCTGTTTATCAATCAAAATGTTCATTTTACCTCATTACATTAACAAATAATCTTAATCAAAAAAAGAAGTTCCAAAATGCTTAATTGATGTACATTTTATTGTTACTTACAATCATACTACCAACAAAATATTACACTATACATAATACGTATAAATATATATAACCATTAATTCGGCACATTATTTTCAAGATCGCGGCTAGGACGACAAAGGCGAACATAAAAAGTCAGTCGAATGACGAACTAGTAGGTCTGAATAGTAACTAAAAATACAAGACTGAAACAGTCGATAGTAGAAAGTAGTTTCATCAATCGGACCAAAAATAACGATTGAAAAGAGTTGACAGAAACAGTCGATAGTAAAAATTTGTTAATTACTAAATAATCGATAGTAGTTTCTTATTCGATTTAGTTCCAAAAGCTAAATTTTAGATATCTTTCAGGGTATATTTTACATTTTCAGATAGAACATATTAGATAGGAAACTACTTATTCGACATTAACATACTTATTAATTATCAAAATCCAAACTACCTAGCTATTTGAAAATTGCCAATAGTGGTACTATTGATATAAAAATCTATTTCGTAGCATTCATAAGAGATAAAGACATGTTACGTCTAAATGCTTCTAAATACTAATATATATAAATTCAATCCACATTGTATGCTAAATTCTTGATCCGACTCACACAAACGCAATATAGCACTCTTTGTGAAGGCTCTCTAGTGACATTATTTTGTTATAAAAGTCTCAAGGTACATCATAGGCTCCTTGTATAGGTGGCAACTTATATTCGGTTATGTGATGATAATTACTGAAAGATAAAAAATATTAATGTCTTTTCATATGTCTGTGGGATGGTGATAGAATACAAATCATATCGTTATTGCTATTTTCGACTGCATCTATTTATATATTCCGAGAGTTTACTACTTCTTACTGTCTTTATTACAATGATTTAAAAAAAAACATAAATTAAGCAAATTGGATTTGAGTTATTCCATTTGAGATCTCGATTTTTAGCAAGAGGCATTAGGAGGTGTATGATCAAGTTTATCCGAGTACAGATAATCCAAAAAAATCTCTTTCTTTTTTTGAGATGAAAAGATCAGAAACCAATAATATATAATATACAATACTGTAATAACTAATAAAAATGTCCTTTCTGAAATGAATATTTTTGAATTCAAGGTTGATTCATAAATAAACTTTTTGTTGATCAAAATATACATCAACAATTGCTGTGCTCTTAGATGTTGATGTATGTAGAATTAAATTGAAATTAATTGACTCCTACAATATTTTCCATACCATTCTCAAAAAATAGCAAAAATGAATCATGCAATTAATCTAAGCCTTGTTTTGAAAATAACAAATAACGATCCGAATATCATATATCCGTTTATCGCCATTGATAACGTGTAATGGTATAGGTAACAACATTTTTCATTTTTAATAAATAACAATGCGCTAGAAATGTTAAAAGAGGGTCAAACTGGATACTTCCCATATTGGTCATTAAACAGATAGCCTTTACAAATTTTACATTAAGTTTAAGATGGTGGCAGTCGTTCGTCATAATTCATAATTCAAACGCCATCTTAAACTTAATGTACTAAAAATAAAAAACTAAGTAATAAACATAAAATATAAACTAAATAAGTTATATAGTACTCATAAATATATTAATGACTAATACTTATCATATTTTACTTGATTGGCAATTACAAGAATTTATATACACATGTCTTAATTTTGTCATTAAAAAACTAGTTCAATATAAAGTAACAAGCCTCACCGCTAACTGATTGCTATTTGTTGGAATTTATCAAATTAATTATATATACGTATGGAACATATATTACGAATAGAATAGTTTAACCTGTAATGATTAGTTAATAATCGTAAAATATTATTGTCAAATAAAATAAAATTAACGTTAATATCTTAATCAAACAGCTGTCTGTATCAACAAATTATAAATGTAGATATTTATAATTAAAACGTAGTTTATTTTTATATGATATATTTATTAATATGTAACAAGTATGTATAATTTATTTAAAACGAGAAAAAGAAAAAAATTTGTGGTGGCCATGTTGTTTTGGTAAGTATAACCTATTCCCGTTTGCGTTCTATCCTCTGTTAAACGTATTTTCTTGTTCAATCAGAAATACCATAGTACCACGGCAGTACAGGATTGAGTAGCACGTCCAAATGGTAAAACTTAATCATAGTGGACGAAGAAAAAATAAAAATGACAATGTACGTTTTTGGATAGAGAACTATATAATAAGTATAATTGCCGTATATAGCACGACGGCAATCCTATGACAATAAATTATTGTTTCACGGGGATTTTGGGCCGCCATTGGTTTATACTTTTTCCAAAGAGCAACAAAAGTACTACAAAATGATGATAACAGGTTTGTTATAGGCCATATTGTTCAGACATCTGAATTAGTGTGTATCTTTCTTCTGTCCTATAATTAAAAAACTAAATTACTTAAAACAATTTGGCAAAGAATTAACAATTTGAAATGTTATGTTCAAGACTTCATTTATATTTTGGAAGCCATTCCTTAATAGCCTTTACCAATCACTTGTTGGGACCTTTTTGTTGGATTCCTGGACCATTCCTTCTCACAAATATATTTGCAATTAATTATTAAAACATATTATGATTTATCAAACCTAATAAAATGTTATTCAATTTTATCTCTTTTTATTAACATCTTGCAGAATTTACGTCTTGTCAAGGGTGGCCTTATTTTCCATTTTGAAATACCCATCTCTGTACACAAATTCAAATAACATGTCTCCTTTTTTATATGCATTTTATTATATGCATTTAAAAATGGTATTCTTGTAAAAACAATGTCTGGAAGTTACATTGGACTTTTTCGTGGATTATCTTTTATTCACTATTTAAATCTTATGTTTCCTAGCAGTGTTTGAGGTGATGACTGTATGATGTTTATATTACAAACTCTACTCACCTTCTTATACATTTCATAAATTTAAAATTGAATAGAAATGACATCAAGGACACTTTTTGTTCAGTGAATCCTTAATTATTTTAGTTTCCTTTGAGAAAATTTAGTGATAGTATCAATACTAATATTCATTGCCGATGCAACACAATAAATACATGTGCAATAAAATTCCCAGCAGCTTAATATGTAACAGTATCAAAACTTACCTCTCTAATGCATTTTACTCGTAAAAATCGACCCCCATTACCTTGTTTCTATTCTAGTGATTAGAGACGTAATCTGTTTCTGATTTACTATTTATTTTGCCTCGGTATTTTCAGTCAGTATATCGAGTAATCACAAATATTAAGCAGCGACTTGAAATGTATCAGAACATACAAAGTGCCAAAACATCGTTTGACGGTTTATAACCTCTTATTATAATCAATGTTTTGAAGAATTTTACAGACTTTTGATAACCGAGCGACTTTTGCGGGCTATTTGGTTACATGGTCGAACATATGTGACATTGTACATCTTTTTAACTAGAACAAAATGAACAGAAAAATATTGACTGGTATTAAAACGAATTTAGAAACTGCAATAGGTAATACAGTATACATTTTGATGACAAGTTCACTGCTACTTTCGAGGGACTATAGTTATCTCTCATAGTGGTGGCATGAATTCGCCAATAAAATCATCCGATTTGATACCACTATACTGTTTTTATATATATTTTCTGCAGTATGAAATCTATGGCATAAATCCGCAGTGGACCAATGGCCTTAAAACCAAAATAACCTAGACTAGGATTCAAATTGGGAGGACCCAAATTAAATACATGCGGCAGAATAATTGACAATTAAATTACTCGCATCCATATTAGTCGTACCCTATGATGTCATGGCAGATATTTGAAAGGTGTTATATTCAAGTATAGTACACATCAAGTACTATGTGTACTATAATTCAACATCTAAAATTATTTATACTGTTGTTAGTGAGGTTATTTATAAACACCTTATTGTGAGACTTTGTATTATTAATTCAATATATTAAAACCTCTTCTACATGAACTATTAATATACTTGCAAAACCTATATCAAAATTAGTGATTATCGACTAAAATAAATTTATTATTTCAATTAAAATTAAGTTTGCGTATATATCAGGATGTATTTACTGTGTTACATGGTACCTTTTTCTGAAAAGCTTGTATTTTTATTACACTGATGTACCTAGTGTGATTCCGTAATTGCTTACCATACTACCATATAGGTTTAATATTTGATTAAAAACATTTAAATTCAAAACTAATTAATTTCTATATACTTTTGTTGGAAAATTATTTAATTTTCCATTGTCTATTTCTTTCCTCTATCTATTAATATATCGTTAGCCAAAGGAATTTCATCAACTTTTGTGTTTCTTTCTAGTTTACATCTAGATCTTCTAGTTTTTTGATATCACTACCTATTTTCTGTCAGTTCTTTTGGTATTGCCGGCGTGATTATTACGGATTGTTAGTTATTATCATTATTTACCTGCTTCTTGCCTTCTCTATAAACTGTCTCTCTGTTACCATCGAACTCTGGTCTTTCTTCCCTCTTGGCTTAAAGTAAAAATTTACTAAACCTTTAGTAATGTAAGTAAGAAAGTAATTGGCAATGGTATTATATTACTAATTAGATGACAAAAATGTGATCTATTAAATTAATTTCATTTAGTAATATTATTGATAGTACACCTGTAGATTCAATCACTTTGAAATGATTACTGAAAATTGTATATTATATATTAAAGTATTTTAATTGTATTATTAAAAATATTCAACTAATAGGTGTGATTTATAGAATAATAATTATAGATCATTTATTCAATACTCATTTCAAAAAATCTAATCACTATCATTAAATATTTAAATTTTATTGACATAACATTGATCAAACTACTATATATTAAGGAGCGATGTGAAATATATGATTTTTATCAAGATATAGCAAAAATGTACAACACCAGTATATATATTCTACTCGCTGGATTCCTGGCAAACCAAGCCTGTAAGTAAATCTATAACAATATTTTACAACAACATTGTAGATACTTTAGTTTGATTTCATGTAACGATTTTACATATAATACTTATTCAAAATTTATTTTTCAATTTGAGATTGTAGTTCATTCAAATTCTGTAAAGAATCTGAAGAAAATTTTGACAGTTGCTTGACAGATGCTATTCAATATGCCATTAACGCTCTGAAATCAGGTAAGTATTTAAAATATAACTTTATTATTATATATTAGATGTATTTTGCTGAATTTATAATCAAAGTTAGTCAGTACAAACATTTTCTTTGTTTTTACTCTGTTAGGCCGGCTTCAGCTCTAGCGAAATTCACGTAAAAAATTATATTCAGTATTTGAATTTCCTTTAATTGAAGTTTTTTAGAAGTTTACAAATTTGTTTAATTACACAAATTAGCTTTCATAATCCATCATTACGAAATGACAGTCCATATACCTATAGGACATATGGTATTTAAGTAATTACAATTTTTCATTAGAAATCACCACCTAATCGACAGTGATATCATAATAAAGGCTGACGTCAAATTTACGATTTTTTAGATGTAAATGAATATGGATTACATAATCTAAAAATGATTAAGGTTGATTCAATGTCGATTGAAGAAGGTGCTGGAGTTGTCAAGTTTCAACAAAACTACAAGAATTTGGAACTTACAGGAATAGCAGACGCTACAGTAAAAAATGCACAGTAAGTATATATATATATATATATATATATATATATATATATATATATATATATATATATATATATTTATTTATTATTATTATTATATATTAATTATTAGTAATGATTACTTGTATTGAAGTTTTTCTCAAGTTTGTTATCCCCTTTTATCAATTATTATTCATATAAGAGAATTTCATTAGTTATATTTCTTTCTATTATATGATAGATTATTTTATCTTTCTGAATCTGATTTTGAATAAGATGTAGAAATAAACACGCTAGGTTAACTAGATGCCATGAATTGTTTTTGCCTTTGAACAACCTCTGTGTATTTCTTTCCTTCTACTGTACTTCTGTTAACACTTCTACTACACGCATAATATTTTCTAATTAGTGTATTTTCTTTTTCTAAATACAGGTTATAGACAAAATAATGTGAATAATTGACATATAAGCATTATGTATTTATTAATAAGGTGTTGGGAGACATTTAGCTTTTAAAACAGATACAATTTTTTGAGGAATATATTCATAGAGTATCTAAATAGTTCCCAAAACAATGTTGTCCCATTTTTGTAACAAAACATACATCACTTGATTCAATTATGTTAGTTGTAGCCCTTGTACTGACTGAGGAAGATGTTTGATGATATTCTGATGGTCATTCAATCTAAACTCAATTTTTCAGCGCATAGCGATGGCGCATCATCATCTTGGAGTATGGTAGTGTTTGGCATCAATAGTCTAATAAAACCTTGTCATTGAGGACGGCGAATTATTAATTTCCTTATGTTTATAATTGTAATCTGATCAATGAAGTGGAAGTGAATTAGAATAATAGCTGAATACCACGATATTGCCGCCCAAATTATAACATATTCTTTCAATCATCGAGTCTTTATGATCATTGCGCCACTTCTTTCGCAGCTTAACTTTTTTAATATTAGCTTTGTGAAACTCCCGCTGTACTATTTTGTATTGAAGAAGTGTGACTTAAGTGAATGTTGAGTTCAGCTGTCACTTTTGACGTGAATGTTTTATATTATCTGTCCACAATTCTTTCTAATGTCTGCTTAGTCGGCGATAATTTACTGTGTTGTGTGAGCTGTCGTAACCTTGGATACTTTCGCTCCTAAATCGTTAAATATTTTAGCTCTTTTCATCACTTATACTGCCGCTAACCGAGCCCCAACTATTGGTGTACCGCTCGCTTGTTTTAACCATCGGAGAATAAGCGTATAATATACTAAAATATAGCCTAAAAGTCTTGGAATGTAAAGTAAACAAAACGCGTCACATTATTTACTCAGATGCAGTGTTTCAAACATAAAACATGAAACAGTTTTGTCGCAAAAGCCAGAACACCTGTCTCATATATATGTTAAATTGTTGTTTTTCTTTCTAGCTTATATTATATTCGGCTTTTTATTTTCTACTAAATGTATGTCTTATATTAATTGCCTTGATACTTGCAACTACCTTGATTTTGTTCCAGCTATGACAAAGCAAATAAAGTTCTCTCGTTTACAATTCAAATACCAAAATTTGGACAAAGAGCTGATTACATAATCAAGGGAAACTTAATGGATATGCCTATTACTGGTAACGGAAAAATGTGGTTTAAATTAGGTAAACTGTTAATAAATCACAATTTTAGTTCATCTAACGTTTGTGTTTTACTACAGATAACTTAGAAATGGTACATGAGATCGCTCTGGAGGAATACACCAAAGATGACAATAAATATTTCAAGATAAAATCCTACAATATCCAAATGTCTATAAAAAGTGCAAGCGTACATTTGGAAAATTTGTTTGATGGTAATAAATTGCTGGGTGACAACTTAAATAAACTCTTGAACGAGGAATGGGAGCTACTTTTTCACGATCAGAAGCCATCAATGGAAAAATCTTATGCGAATGAATTCAAAAATTATGTACAACCATTTTTTGACAAGCTACCTGCTAATGAGCTGTTTTAATTAAATTTTACTCCCAAACTGTAACCATTAATAAAGTAAAATAGATATGACTAAAAATCTTAAAAATGAAGTACCGAAGAACATCGGGCATATCCTGATTTTAGCTGAACATAAAATTTATTTTTTGGAGCAATATTCTATTCAAATACACAATTTCTTGTTGCGTTTGCATTTAATCTTTCGTCAAATTTGAAATTTTACATCTTCCAGCTTAAAAACTTTAAAAGTATGTGATTTAAAGCTATTTTATTTGTTAATTTGTTTAATTGAATTGCGGTGTCGAATATGTTGTTTGACCATTACCTCCGTAAATTATCTGTCTGTACAAAAATAAGTTTCTAATAATAAATGTTTCTTCTCAGACTAATTACTAATTTATAACTTAATAATTAGACTAAGAGACCTAAGTTTTAATAATTAAATTCTCTGACTACTAAGCTACTGAATTCTAGGCAAATAATAACAACATCAACAATTGGTGGAAAAAAGAATCTGACTAAAGAAGCAAAGAATCAAAAAAACATCGAATATGGAAGAAATGGTGAAATGATATCATAATACAACAATAGAACTATATCCTAGTACTCCAATTTTAAGTTAACAAACCATCATCTAAAACTATTGGTACTTGAGAACACGATCGCTTATATCGTTAATTGTTAGACAAAGTATCAAAGGAGCTTTGAGATTTATAAACACCAAAATAACCGCAACAAGACAAGAGCCATCACAACCGTATTACCTTGGGTTATTTAATTATTCAATGGAACATGACAAAAGGGGATTCTTCATCAGTCGATCACTCAGCCAAACTTTCTTAAACGGAATAAACTAATCAGGAGAGTTTCAGCTCATAGTACCCTCGACTCTACGGACATGAGGGAGGTAAGTACAGGATACAGGGAGATTGGGCCTGTTGAGCCGAGCCTTTCACTAATCAGAAGCTTGGCCCCTTTTTCTTCCTTCGGGAAGCCCTTCAAAACTACTCTTATTATTCGCGGTCTCGGACCAAGAAAACACCGACTAGCCATCTGCATTCAATCTCCAATACATGTAAATTTCCTGTCAAGACACCAAAAAGTCCTAGCTTCCAAGAAGGCTCTGGAACCGAACTCACAATGTTTCCGCATGAGCAGCTCTCTGAATTGGACAATTATATATTTAAATATATAGTTTAAAAGTTTTACAGATTTATCTGCTATTCTTTATACTTGTACTGACATGTACAAATTTCTGAGTCAGTCCTATAGTCTTAAAGCTTTATAAAATTAATTACGGAAAAATTTATCCTGGAAATTATAGAAGTTGTCAGTTACGGAGTTATATTATTTATCTCTACAAATTATTTTATTATTTTAAATTGCACATGTATTAATACGATTATACCTGTAATTATTTTAGTTATTTAGTTTCAGTTCAAACGAAATAATTAAACCATTTCTATGCAAATTAGAAATTGCGTTTCTATAATTATTTAAGTGAAACCAATCTACATAAAAACAAATCGCCATATTACTAGTGACATATCTATACATAGCGATATAAAATTCTCTATATTTCTGTCTATATGTATAAAATAATATAATATATTTCACATTGTTTAAAAAAACACAACCTCAAAATGGAATCAGTTAAGAAAGCGGTAAATATGGCGGAGGAGCCAGGCAATTGCTGAATTTTCTACAAAATTTAAATTTCTATATAGTTCCAAAAAAGTACAGTGATAAAAGTTAATAACAATAATTCTAATTAGAAATCAACGAATAAGTGTATTCGAGAATTATTATTAAAATAGGTATAAAACCCGAATTTGTCATTTTCATTTTGGTATTATTATATTTTATTCAATTGTTTATCATTAATAAAAACGTCAATTTTTCAAAGCTAAAACCAATTTCTCTCAAAATGTATTCATTGTATACATGAAGTTATATATGTTACAAATAGTAGGGTAATTACTAGTTAATAGTAGGAAATAGTTCATATACTAATCTCAGTCTGTTCTTAATGTGACTATCCCAAATTCCTTAAATATTTTGCGTAATCATTATGTAAAATTCAGTAAAACTTTTGGTTAATTCAGTTTCAGTATAATTTGCCCAGTGCATTAATTAAAATATTACCTCACGAATTAGAACTGCCCAATAATTTTGCTACATTTATCGCATTAATTCTAATATACTTTCTTCTGACAAAATGTTCTTTATATATTTTTTAAAATGATAAAATGTTTACGTGCAAGTTTGTAACAGAGCCATCTAAGTCTCGCCAATAGCCAGAAACTCGCTGTCGATCACTCACCATTTAGTGGAGTTCGTGAATTTTTTCATATCATCTCAAGAAAATAGGTCAACACATTTTTTGACAAAATTATTTTTTTTTATTCAGCATAATTCCCTTCATCATCACCTCTTCATTCGACGAAATCTTCTTCCCAGCGAGCATGCTTTTGAGATCTGAGATCAGGAAATAGCCGCTGGGGGCTAGATCTGAAGAATACGGTGGATGAGAAAGCAATTCGAAGCCCAATTCATAGATTTTTGACACGGTGCATTGTCTTGGTGAACCATCACTTTCTTTTTCTTCAAATGCGGCCGTTTTTCGGCGATTTCGTCTTTCAAACGGTCCAATAACGCTACGTAATGGTCGCTGTTGATGATCCTTCCGTTTTCAAGATAGTTAATGAAAATTATTCCATACGCATCCCAAGTACAAACGCCATAACCTTGCCAGACGATTGTTTTTCAACACTTTGGGGCGGGTTCATCGTGTGCAGTCCACTCGGATGACTGTCGATTGGACTTCGGAGTGAAATGATGGAGCCATGTTTCATCCATCGTCGCATATCGAAGCAAAAACTAGAATGTTTATTACGCTTGATTATCTTCAAGCACTGCTCCGAATCCTCAACTCGTCATTGTTTTTGGTCAAAATTGAGTTTGCGCGGAATAGCATTTTTTCCATTCAAAAAGCAATATTTTATCAACACGCGAAATTCCTTTTTATCCATTTTTTTCACAATAACAAAAGTTATTTAACTCAAAATGCTATAATTCACAAACCAATGATCCCACAGCTGTCAAATTTATACACGCATCTTTTGAGGGTTAGTGCTAACTAAAAACATATGTACTTAGTTCTAATAGCGCTATCTATGTGTCAGGTCAGGGACTTTTCAATTGACCTGTTATATCATAGGGTATTTACTAACGGTTAGCAAACTCTCTCTCTAACTCTAAATGATAAGCCTAAGAACATGATGCTGAAATAGAAATACTGTTTCCAAACAAAAACAAATTTATTTTTGGTTAATTGTTAATTTCCGTTTTTGTCTTTTCTAACGCCAGCAATGTATACACCTATGCATATTTTACCATTAAAAAACCAGTTCAATTTAAGGTTACTAAGCAATTATCAGCACTAATTTATTGTTATTTATATGTGGAACATAAATTTAAAAAGCCATTAAAATAATATTATTTAATGCGTATAGAATTTACTAATAAGCATTCATAAATCATCTTCAACAGTTAATTATTTCAAAAATTGGTATAATTTTTATACACTAATTAAACTATAAAGTGCTTAAAATTAAATGCATTTTTGTCCACTTTGTTGAGTATATATAATAGAACCATCACCTAATAAAAATGATATGTGTGATAAAGGTCTTCGATCCTTTTGTTATCTTATATATATATATATATATATATATATATATATATATATATATATATATATATATATATATATATATATAGAAAGAGAGAGATAGAGATAGAAATAGAGAGAGAGAAAGAGCAATATTTTTGCAATATGACAACCTTGAACATTTACGGAAAATGAACGTATGTTACCCTGTCCGTCGAAATTTGGTCAATTTAAGTATAGCTTCAATAGAAACAGAGTCCTCCTTCAACATCATAATCATATGCTACTGGAAAGATGGGATATGCTTATGATATTGTTTAGCTTTTGCGGACGACCTGGCGCTTCTAAGTCAGGACACTCAAATAGCTGAAAAATTGAGATTCTAAAATAATCAACAGAGAAAGTAGATCTTCAAATTTCATTTTAGAAAACAGTATAACAGTGTTTATGACAAACAAATTAACACCAACATTCTTAGAAACTAAATGAGTCAAAATATCTCATGGGGTATTTACGGTTAGCAAAACGCTCTCTCTAGCTCTCAATGATAAGCCTAAGATCTTGATACTGAAGTAGAAATATTGTTTGTAAACAAATTTATTTTTGGTTGACTTTTTTCCGTTTTTGTCTTTTCTTAAGGTAACTAGGCAATTATCAGCACTAATTTTGTAACTATATATAGACATCTACGGAAAATGGACATATATTATCACCCTACCCGAAAATTTTCCGACATAGCTCATTGTGCTTCTAAAGAGTTTCTACTTTCAAATATTTGGACGAAATTATTCAAGAAACTGGTCTAGAAAAGATCGATAATATGATTCGCTGTCAAAAAATTGATACAGCTTTTAGAATTACCATAGATCTCTACTATAAAAAATGTATCTCTAGATATATAAAACAGATACATCACAGCACTGCGCTGAAGCTCTAATTTTTAACAGATAGAGGGACATCATTAGGATTATTTTCCTCATAATAATAGTATATGTTTATATATAATAATTGCAACAAATTATATTATATATTGACGTATTTAATTTTTTTTTTATATTTTGACGTATTTAGTTATTTTTATATATTGACGTATTTAATTATTTTTATATATTAACGTTTTATTTTTAATACATTTACTAATAGGCGTGAAATAATAATTATAAATCAATTTAAAAGGCATGTAATTAAGAGTCATCAATCAACATTATCAAATAATTTAAGTTTATCGTCAGAACGTAATGAGTATCTCTAGAGTCTCATTTTCATCATTGGATTGCTTTTAAACCAATGCCGTAAGTAAATATAAAAGGATCTAAGTGGCAGCGAATCAAAATCTAATTTAAAGTGGCAGACCATTCAGATTCTGCAAGGAATCAGAAGCGAATTTTGACAGTTGTTTAACTGAGGCTATTCAGTACGCTATTGGAGTTTTAAAATCAGGTATTTAAAACATAAAATATGTTAACAAATATTATAATTTTATATATTCGGTAGTTAAATAAGTAGTATTTATTTCAAATGTTTTATAAATAAAATAAATACAATTTAAAATTAATTTTCTTTGGATCATTTATTATTTATAATATTAGCTTATAATCAAATTTGACTTAATTAGCTCACAAATTGTTCTAATTAATGTATACCTATTTATTTCTCTGTTGGGCGGATGAAAGTTATGTTTCACAGAATTTAGAATATCGTTGATACGGAAAAGAAGCTGTAGATATTTATGTTCCTATGTACATTAGATTTAGAACCAAAAATTAAGAATCCTCATAGTATTAGGTGCTTGCATCTAGTTTAATCAACGTTAACTACTGGTGAACATGCAAAGTGTCAGAACTGATAAACAACCTAACCTATCTATTAAATTCCATGACACTTCTCTGCCTAAAATATCAATTTTCCATTTGCTGTTATTATCAGCGTATACGGACGCCAGCAACAGAGCATTAATCACATTTATTATTTGATTTGAAGAAATTCGTTGATGAAGTCCATCAAACAATTTTAAAAATATATGAGATTTGGTATATACTATTTAAAAGTGGTCATTTAGATGTCAATAACAAAGAAAGGCCTGAAGAACCAATACTTAGACGACAACAAATTGCAAGCCTAATAGGAAAAAAACTCATAATCACAGCCAGTCAATATTTGCAAGCAATTGTGATTGATAATCAATAATATGGAATATTTATAGCATACAATTTAAAGGTCATTATATTCTACATAAGAAAATAATTATAATTTATCATTGTGATTGATATACTATTGTGATTCAAAATGGTAACGCAAAACTTAATGAATTAGATATCGTTGAATATGGAATGCATAACCTAAATTTGTTTAAAGTTGACTCAATGTTAATTGAAGAAGGCGCAGGATATGTTCGCTTTAAGCAAAATTACAAAAATACGGAAGTTACAGGATTGGCAGACGCTATAGTAAAATACGCCCAGTAAGCATATAAAGCATTGTAGATATACAATACATAGCAAAAAATCCAAAAAAATTATATCCATATTGGTTAATTTCTTGGCTCAAATCTCAATAAATCAAATATCAAAATGAATTAACTCATTTTATCAAATAATCATTTTAATCAGCATATAATGAATGCATAAAGACCGTACAACTTTCTGAAATATAATTTTCAAGGCACAAAACTTGAAGAACCTATTAATATAGTTTATAATACACAAAGTACAAAATTCCGCATTATTTTAACACGAAAACTATTACAAATTCATTTGAGGAACAGTATTCATGACAATCTTGACCCATCTGCCGGATAATATGCGGATTTCACGACAATAAAATTAATCTTCTTGCAATGCTGACATATCCAAATATATCTCTACGCTTTAGTTCATATAGTAGCAAATATCCTTTTAACTCCTGCTGTTTTCTTTAAATCTACCTTAAACTATTTGTTTGTGGAATTACAATGGGAAATTACTTGTTGAGTAACATATAAAGAGTGTACAAGTCCTCTAATTTCGCGTTCTGATTTTTTACCACTCTGAAACATCAATCTTTGGAATCATTTGCCGCACACTTATTAACTATTCGCTAGATTCTACCAACTTGAAGTTAAAGCAGCATATCTCGCTAAAAGCTCTTGTTGAGTCCAAAGCTAGTCATATTTACTCAATTAGATGTGTAATATAACATACTATGTCTGCTAGAACTCATTCGCAATGACATTAAGAAAGTATGAACAAATATTCAGCATTGACAAGAAACTTCTATTACTCATGTCAAGCCCATTTCCCGCCATTTGACACAATCTGTTGCAAACCTGTTGTTTCTGTTTACTTGTTTTATTATATGTTATATGTTAATTTTATATATTTCAATTTTAATTATCTACCATAAATAAGTAATTAATACATTTTAATTTACCCGAATTTAATAATATTATTAAAATATTAACTCTATTTTAGTTATGACAAAAAAACTAAAATTCTATCATTTACTCTGCATATACCAGAATTTGATCAAAAAGGTGATTATACAATTAATAAAACCTTAATGGAAATGCCTATTTTTGGTAAGGGAAAGGCAGATGTCAAACTAGGTAATCTATTAACAAAACCTTTTTATACAGTTATGTTCATATCTCATTACAGATAATTTAGAAATGACAAACGAGATCTCTCTCGAGGACTGCATCAAAGATGCCAAAAAATATATTAAAATAAAATTATAAAAGACAAAACTCGGTGTAAAAAATGCTCAGGTGAATTTTGAAAATTTGTTTGAAGGCAACAAATTACTTGGTGACAACTTGAATAATAACGAAGAGTGGGAACTATTTTTCCGTGATCAGAAACTAGCAATGGAAAAAGCGTATGCAAATGAATTTAAAATTTGCAAGTTTGCAATGTTTCAACAAAATAGCTGCAAACTACTTATTCTAATCAGAATAGTCGCTCAAACTATAGCCCTTAACGTAATAAAACGAATTAATATGGGGTTTTGTTTAATAAACTGATAGTAAGTTTCTATATCTGTACCCTTTTTATACATTAACAATACATTAAATTTTAATTTTGCATTAATAATAGGTTAGTCGAAAAGATTATTTAATGAAAATTAAATTTGCAATAGATAAAAAAACAACACCCATATCATTAAGAACAAACTAATACAAACACAATTCTTCTAATACCACTTGTATTATATTTATTTTGCTACAAAATACCAAACTGTTTTATCTAAAATTTGAAACCATCAGTTTGTTTATTAAATAGCACAGAACCAAAACCAAAACCGTATAACAACTATTTGTTGCACGATTATTTCCTGTTTGTTCCTGCTTTTTATTTGGATCGTAATCTTTAGTAAAGTCTCTACCAAATATTCCGAATGTCAGCAGCCTATCTTGTGACTTATGTAATCTAACAGTTCTGACCACATTCGGCCCAGTGACTTCACTTTCCCACGAGTAATGATCAATCGGCAGTGGCCGAATGGAGCTAAGCAGAGTTGTTGGAAATTGAATTTTATCCTCGGTCTCGATAAATGTTCCACTAATGTTTATGGAATTAAACGTGATTGGCCATGCTATAGTCGAATAATTGGTAAATCTGAAACAAATATAAACATGTTTAATTTAAAATTTATAAACAAAAATAATATGTCGTTTAGTATCTCAAGATAAACCTGTATAAACATACAGTCGGATTTCTTATGTATTATATGTATTTTGATCCAGGAGATCTATTGGTGAAAATGCGAAGTCAATATAAAACTATTAGACAACCCCATCTAACTATTCAATTCGATGATTTTGACATTTCTCTACATAAAATAACATAGTTCTGTTTAGTATTATTCAGATATTCAGTATATATGGACACTAATAAGAGATCGATTAAAATTCTATATTCAACATTCATTAATTTTGCTGTTGTTTAAACTTGCGGCAATGCTGCTCTGTCACATGTGTGTTCGGGTAAAATCGGAATTTGCCATCGGGAATCATCAGAATTATCGCCGGGTGATCGCAATTTTTGACGCTGTGTCTGAGTGGGATAGATCGCTGAGAGCATACTCTTAAAAGGATAAATATGCTGACAGGGCTCGATTTAAATCGTTTCATAAAAACATTTAATACTAATTGTCAACGATACTAATGATCTAACAGCTACTACTCTCAAGGTAGAAGAGTGGAACAAAGAGAGAATAAATCATGGCTCTCTATTTAAAATAAAATCGGCAATAAGTTCATGTTTCGTACAGTGATGTACTGGCTAATGTGTTACTTTCATAGGTTAGATACTAAAAGGATTCGTAGATAGTTATTCTAACAAGCAAATTAAAAATAACTCAGATGTTAGTAATTATGTGTTATAATTTATTTAATGTCATTATTTATTCAAGGCTAACAGTCATGAATTTGAAAAAGAAAAAAACAGAAATAATACCCTATTATTAATACCTAGTAAGCAAAAGTTTTTAAAAACTTATATTATCTGTCTTGCAGATATAAAATGGTATCTTCAGCTGCCAGGTGCTAGGTTTATTTCAGTGAATGGAATAAGTGTTTCCATAATCTTTTGCGAGTTACTATAAAGTTTACTAAAATATTTGTTAAATCCCACTAAAATTTTACAATTGAATATGTTTTATGTGAATGTTATGTGTTATATCATTGTTATTTATCTATTTATTTTTGTAACTCTAACATTTTAATCTAGAATTATCTCTAGAATGTGTATATATTATTTTTTAATTAAAATAACAATCAAGTCTATATACATATTACTTTAATATACTTCCATTCATGTTTACAATTCGACAAATTTATTTGTCTTCATGTCTTTTATGATCAATTTATTTATGTTATTACTACAAACAATGGAGTAGTTAAAGAATAGCCTAATTATTGGACTATATCAATGTCTAAATCAAAAACACCTAAACCTATTTAAATAAAATCAGATTAAGGTATTATCTGTGCCATCACCTTCAAATTCACTGTTTTGATTTTATATAGCATAAATTTACTTATATTTAATTGTACCAATTTAGTCAGTATCAATAAATTACTTTTACAACTGAATTAGTTCATAACTTATATAAAGACAAAAGAGGTTAACCTCAAATATAAAATAAAATTTAATAAAATATTCATATCTTTCAATCAAAAATCAACTAACCAAGTAGTTTATTTAAAAATGTCTTTCTTTCCTTCTTTAAACATGATTAATATTCAATCACTAATCTTATACCTACTAAAGTAAGTAAACTACCTAGTAAACACGCAACATACAATAATGAACATAGAAAAGAAAATAATGAAACAGCAGACAACTCGTATTATTAGAAATATAACCTCAACGATCTATTTCTCTTGGAGGCTGCATCTTAAATGACGGCCATATGGCAAATAAATAAATCGGCCAGGAATACACGATTATACCCGAAGAGTAATTCCGGCACAACTGTGACTTTTGGTTTCAACAATCTAAATATCGTGATTTTGGACTGGAGTCTGGAGAGGATTAAAGCAATGAAGGACCAAAAATGTGCAAAGATAATGAATTATAAGACCTGTTGTACACACAGTTGTTGTTGAAACCTCAGCTAAAACTCCCCAAAAACTTTGAAGCATTTTATCAGTTGATGAAATTAACGGCTTCCAGAAATTTACTTGATATAAATAGTGGGAACAACGTGGCCAATTTATTTCTTGACAGACAAATAATAAGTTTTATGTGACATGTTGTGACTGGAGATGAAAAGTATATACTACGACAATAACAAGCTATCCACGTTAATACCGAAGTGGAATATTCATGGTCACAAAGTATCAGGGTCGGTAAAGTATAATGTTTTATGAGCTGCTAAAAGTGAACAAAATTGTTATCGAAACAAATTGAACAACATATTAATTATTATTTTCGAAAATGAAAAGTAAAGGAGGCAATGTTTATCTATTATAATAAGCCACTGTGTTGTCCATCTTATACACTTTGTTATTGTATCTGTTGACATATGTTGCCCAAGTCTCCTCTGTTACTTTATGTTATAATGTATTATTTCCTGCTTCACTGTTCTCACTCCGAGATCCAGATACGTTTAGTTATTGCTATTGCTTGCTATGCTATGCTATATTGCTGTTGCTTGCTATGCCTCATAATTGATATCCATTCCGTATATCCAGATTGGATTGATGATGGATATGTATGCCATCATTTTGCTCTCATTGCTCAAATGGGAATGATGACCTGTTAATCAATTCAGACTACAGAGCCTGCTGTCAAATTGCTTCCGCTTGGTCCAGAAGTTTCTGCTGAGTTAATCTACGATCCAAGTAAAGGTCTAAATATTAAATTACTTGTTGTGGAATGCTTTCATTGTGGAATGTTTTAATTGTATAATTTTACCGACGGACAAGTATTTCTTTTCAGAATGTAGGTAACATGACAGAATTTGGTTTGGTGTGCCTTTATTTTCTATTGTTTAATCCATTTCTAGATTTTATTCAGATAGTATTTGAGTAGAGATGCAAGGTAATCTTGTTACGTGACAACGTGCAGCCATATATTGTTACAGTTGTGAGGGATACACTGTTGTAGCTCGAATCGTAAAGTTCTTCGGCGCCTAGTGTACCCAGGCATATCGCCTTCTGATTACCGCTTGTCCAGATCGCTACAGCATCTCATGTTTCGATTATCTTATATTCAATAAAAAACGTTTATGAACAGAGCTATGCAAAAAAAACACTTGCAGGATATTCAGGTTCACGTGACCTTTTAGCAGATAAACTGAAGGAGACCAGAAAATTGTTAGAAACCGGTATTAAAAATTGTATTTCCAAAATATACAATTTTAATGACAGAGTGAATGAAAATGGTTATTTTTTATTTCTAGCAACTAGTGGCAATTAGAGCTAATTAAGAGCATTCTCGAAGGTTATGGAACCTATAACTATAATTGTTGAATTGAATCTAAGACAAAACTCATTAGATAGAATGCGTGACTGCATTGATCTTACTTAATCTAAAAGGTCTTTAGACAATTTAGGGCTATTAACCAAAAATAAGCAATATAAGTATAGTAAATACCTTCGTCCACAAGATTCCACACTATCATTTAAACAAGCGACAACTCCACAACTATCAACGCCTCCATTATAAAATCCGGAATAAGTTCTTATGCCTGTATATGCCACCAGGAGATAGGTATAAATATTTTTATCACCAGTAATGACCTCTGCCTTGTTACTAAGGGATATATTGAAGTTGCAGCATAAAATTTCTCCATCGCCCTCGTGGCAAACTGTCTTCGATGTAAAACTAAGGCTCGTGTTCAAAACATTAAAAGTGTGATCTAAAAGTAAATATAAATAATATTAGGGCTGTGATCTGATTTTGAGAGATTTATGTCTGAATAATTTAATCGTAATGCTAAATATCCAAGTCATTTTTCACTAATTAAGTACCTATAGCAAAACCATTCTCTTATATTTTATTCAAAATGTTATTAATCCACCACTTTTCCCCATCTTTCTAACAAAATATGATTAAAATGTAGAATAAGGGCTTTGTTTATTGAAACTGTAACATTGTACACAGAACTGAGATTATAGAGTAGTTTTATAAGGATACCGAATCCTATTTTACCTTTGATAGAAGGGTCAATTAGCATTAAAAAACTATCCAATGATGCAGCTACGGCATCGATATCTTCATCGTTGCTAAGAATATTATTTAGAGAATTATTGTTTTCAATGTTTGATGGTACAGATTGTGAAATCACCTTGGTGCCACTAGTGTCCAATAATGCATATTCCAACGGTCCATATTTCCCTAAATAAATATAATTAACACTTGCAATAATAAATAGATGAATTGCTATAAATATTCGAAGCTTACCTAAAAAGATCCCTGAACCTCCAGCGCCAGAAGCGGGATTACTAGAACCAGCAGCTAGTAATACTACGTTAAGCTCTTGTGCCCACATCTGTTCGACCTGCAACGCTAATATAAATAGATAATTACACATAGGTCAGTCGATGAAAGAGAGTTATAAATACCAGTCAAATAAGGCAATTCAGATATCCAATTCAAAGGAAATATAATGTTTTTAATTCCCATTTGTTTCGTTAAATTAAAAGCAGGTTTCGAAAATTGTATATCGAAACATGTCATTATTCCAAAAGTAATGTTATTGATTTGGAACACCGAAATATCAGGTACATCAGGTTTACTTTTTCCATATTCTCCAAACAGGTTGTATTTACGATACCTAAACATAAACAATTAATTAAAACGAACAATATTGACCAAAATATTTATCAAACTAATTTATTATTATAGATTGAAACTAATTAGTTGTTTTTTAATAACTAAAATGGCAGTTTAGGAAGCAGTTGAATTTTTTCATCTTTCGGCCAAGAAACTAGTACTGCATCAGAAGAAAAATATTTTCTTCATATTCAGTTGATAAATATATTTAACACGTGGTCCGAAAAGTCCCGGGCCTCACACATAGATGGCGTTAATGTTGCATTTACTACTTTTGTAAATAATACCTATGTTCAAAAGAAACCTGTTAGAATTTAATAATATTTTACTTATAAGATTGTGAGTTATTGTCCTAAGAGTGAAACTACTTTTGGTATTTTCAAAGCAATGAATCCAAAACATATCCGTGTTAATTTTACACTGTTTCTTGATCAGAAAAAAGACCGTTCAAGCAAAGCAATTGCTTAAAAAGTGTCATAAAGACTTCGCTCCATCAGAAACAATAATAAAACGTTAGTTTGCTGACTTCCAACATGGTAGTAAAGATACCGATAATGAATTCGGCATGAACGTCCACCACAAAACATCAAAAAAATACACAAAATCGTTTTGAATGATTAAAAAGTGAAGTTGCGTCATAAACATCATAAAGATACCTAAATGATGCATTAATTATATATTGCATGAGCATTTGACTACGATAAAGCTATGTTCAAAGTGGGTGCCGCGTTTGCTCACCGTTGACCAAAAACAAGAACGTGTTGATGATTCTGAGCACTATTTGGCCACGTTTAAACGTAACAAACCAGAATTTTTGCTTCGATATGTGACAATGGATGAAATATGGATCCATCATTTCACTCCGGTATCAAAACGATCGTCATCTGAGTAGACAGCAACTGATGATGGGCCTATTTTGAGGCAAAAGATAAATCGTTCTACAAAAGTGGCATTGAAATGTTAGAGCGGCGCTGGAATGATTGTGTGGCTCTTGATGGAGATTACGTTGATGAATAAAGCCAAATTGGAACAAAAAACGCATTTTTCTTATTACGCCCGGGACTTTCTATATATCACTGATCAGAAAAAGTAATAGTTGAACAGTGCAACATGTCATTTGTGATATTTAAGCGCATGATTAATTGTCTTTCATTAATTTTTGATTCATTATCGTCAATCCATAGTCAGCACTTTAGGTTGTCTACTTCTAATCAGTCACACTAAATTGCACTCTATGATCTTAGTCCATGACTTTTGCGGAGCTGAGCGCGTTACAGAGATCTGTGAAGAATTCGTTTACTTTTCACCAACAGACATTGTAACCAAAGTTAACCAGTAATTGATAAAACTATTGTAATTTGGGTTTCTGAATTTCACTGACTTTTGTGACTGACTGTACTAGTTGATATTTTGCTACACTTAAGTATGAACCTTTAAAATAACTTAAATAATAAAATATAACGTTTTTGTGTGAACTATAATCCTATATTACTACTACCAGCAAGTAACTAGATTAACTATATTATAATAATTTTTTATACAAACGCTTTGATTGTTAACAATAATGATGAATCGATATTGATGAAATTATAATTCTAAAATTATTCATTTCCGACCTACCTTGATATTATACTTCCATCTGAACCAAATACCACATTTGTGTTGTAATAAATATCTTCACAGGTTGCGTCGCTACTGCAGTTACTAGTTTTTTCCGTAAAATTAATCACTATGATCGTACTATATTTTATTGCTGCACAGGAGAAGTCTTCAAGAAATTTGGGATACTTATCATTAGACGCATTACATAAAACTACTTCATTCAAAGGAGGAATAACAGCTGCCGTCGAATCATAAGAATTCATGTACATGAGCGTTGATTCCGGAAAAACAATTAAATCTACCGACTAAAAATTATAAAAAAAAACTATGTAGTAATGATGTGATTAAGTGTTAATAATACAAACAAGACTGCATTTGAATAGACTGAATGATAAATTAATGAGATTTAAAGGAATTTAAGAAAAATTGAGGATTAAGCTGAATCTAAATCCGCCCATTCGCCATAGGCTCTTCTAGATTGCTACTTGTTCTAGTTGATGTTGCAGAGCCAGACTAAGCATTAATTCACGTACGAAGTAAATTCAAATGCTACCACAGGCTAAAAATATCCAAATTTTGAGAATATATATCAAAGATTGCAAAGATTTATTAAAATATCATTAAAATAAATAACTATTTTAATATTAAAATATATCTGTAACCGTAAACATAACACATTAAATTCAATGGAACAAAATCTACTAATGTAACTGTTACCTTGAGCAAAAATATAGGTATGTTCTAGTGAATGTTAAAACTAGATGGTTTGGTGTATTCTGAACATTTTAAATAGGTGTTCAACATTTAATTTAATTTTTATTAAATTATTGAGAATAATTGGTACTATCAATATATTTCCATCGTTTTCTACAGCGTGTCCCCATCATTCTGTAAACATAACTGCACAACAAATAATCAGAAGGCTCTATGCCTTGAGAAGTACGTTTTATGTGGTTTAACTTTCTATTCAAGCTGCAATAGTGCATCCTTGATAAATTTTGCAACAAGTGGCCAAGTATTATCATGCAAAAGGATGAATTGTTATATTTTCACGACTTTTAAACACCATTGGTGATGTTTTCTGCAACAATATGTCGTTCGCTTTATTCAAGTAACGTGAGCAGATATTTGCAGACAACAGCTTCACTTGATTTTAATGTCTCGTAGTATACTACATCTTTCTGATACCACCATATGTACAACAGTACCATATGGCTATGACTATTTCGCCTCAAGTGGATAACTTCTCTAAACTAACACATGACTTCTAAACTTTTGTAAACAGTTGATTCAACAACTATTGAACTTTTTGAAAGTTCTTTGAAGAATTGAGCCGGGTTTTCATCCAATCGACTTTTTCAAAATTTGGTTCGTCTCGTAGTGTCGCCATACCACCAAGGTAATAATATAATCGACTGAAATTGACTAGCGACTGTTTAGTAATTGACTACTTTTTACTATGGATTGTTTTCATTCGCTATTTGCCCTCCAACTTATTTTATTACTATTTACTATCGACTGTTTCAGTTGTAGTTTTAGTTACTATTGTAATATATTATAATATAATAGGATAAAAAGATTAAAATTGGAAATAATAAATAGTAAAATATTTTGACTGTTTTTATGGCAATAATACGTATACACGTTCCATTAATCTCTCAATTTTTGTTAAAAAATATTTTCGTTCAATAATAAATAAAGCATTTATATCATTTCATTCAGATCATTTTTAATTATGTCATGGATTAGTTTTTTTTCTATGATTAGGTATATGTTTAATTTTTATATAGTATTTATAGTTATTATACAATTTTAGTTTTTAGGTTTTTTTAAGTTCTATTGTATTGTCTATGTTTATTATACTATATTATTTAAAAATAACAATTAACACATTGAAATACAATAAAACATTTGTGGGGTATTATTCCATTCCATAGAAAAATATCATTTCTTTTTACATATCCACATATAAAATGAACTGCCCAAAGTAATTATCTTTGTTCTTTCCTCTCTCATCTGACATCACGAATTAAAAAAAAAACTGTCGAACCATGCATTTACTTTTTCAGTTTTTGACTATCGACTGTTTCGACTGTTTTCGGTCGATAGTTGCTAACGCTAGTAAATATTATACTTTTGATTCATCTTGAACGTGTTTTTCAACATTTCTTTGCTCCAATCAAAATGAGCCATTTTAACATTTGCCATATTATGTCAAATCCAGCGCACTACTCTTTTTTACGATCAAATTATAATGTAACATTTTATTAATGGTTGTCATACAAGTGCTTTATGATAGCCCAATCTCACGGTATATCATATGACTATCTTCTTTTAAAAATTACATAAAACATCGATATTTTTGGGAAAACAAATGATTTTGGAAGTGTTTTCCTCGCTGAAACCAGTATCGACTTTGATAGAACTTAATATTCCAATTTATTGTACTACTATAATGACACTTTATTATGAGAATTTAAATTAATTGATACAGTGTTGTCCCACGCCAAAATTATTGGACAACAATCGCATACAAAATTTGCAACTTAATATTTATTTTCTATCTAATGGAAAAGTCGGGTGGTTTAATGCTGTCAAAGGCAAGATATAAATAGCAACCCTCATGAATAGGGTAATGTTTTTTACATAAGGCTTGTGTTCCGTAAAAATATATTACAAACAAATAATTTTTATTATTATAGAAATTTAGTTTTCATGTTTTACCTTATTTGCGGTAACTGATTCTACTATTTCAATGTAGTTCTTGGTATTTTCCATAACTCTTTCATCTGGCGATAAGGAGCCATTCGTATTCCCTGCATACTCGACAACAACTGCGTTATAAGACAATTGCTAAAAATAAAATGTCAATAAATTATTTATCTTAAACAATCTACAATCTACCATCCTGAAACATTTTTAAAAATATTGTCACATTGGGAACTTATTAACCGATAATGAATTATTTTTCATTATGCAACGCAGTTCAGTTCCAACCTTCCTAGTATTTTATTACGGTTATTTAATTGAGTGTTAAAAACGCATAACAGATGCGGCTATCCGTCTCTCAGCAGACCTAAAGTGTAGTGAATACGTGTTTACGTTATCTCATTTATATTAGTGTTTTAAAATTATTTCCCCTTATATTACAACAGTCCTTTTGAAATTCATTTATAGTATTTTTGGTCAAAAACTAGTGCAAAAAATAACGTAGGTGAAAAGTGCGTGAAATAGAAAATGTATTTATTTTATTGTTTTATCCTCTGGAAGTAAATAAAATAAAATATTAAAAATCTAAAAATGGCAAACCACAGCGATTCAACCAAATCACCTGCACACTTTGATATAATATTAGAACAATCAGCAATAACGCAAACTCCACCATCGCATGGACTACAGTCGTTAACAAAAGACCATTTAGAAGTCCAGAAGAAGAAATCGCGAAGAAACAAACAAGAATCAGTGACTATTGGTTACAGAAACCAATAGACCAAAAAAAAACAGCTTTGGCAACGTGTCGGCAGAAATTGAAGAGAATATACAACCAAGCCCTGAAAAAGTTGTTCCGAAACCACCAACAATAACAGTCTATAAGGTAGGAGTAATAAAACACATCCATGACTTATTGAAAACCATTACTACGAACTACACAATTAAAACAGTGAGCTATGAAACAATAAAAATCAAATTGTTCGAGGCAGAGCATTTTAAAGTTCTAGTAAAAGAATTAGATGAAAGAGACACCCAATACCATACATTCAGGCCAAAATCTGAGAGAATATTTAAATTCGTGTTAAAAGGATTACATCACAGGACGGACTTTAACACCATCAAGGTAGCACTAGCTGAAAAAACCACGAGGTCGTAAATATTCACAATATACGACATCGCACGACAAAAAACATCTGCCTATGTTCTATATTAATATAAAATCTAATGGAAACAGTAAGGCGGTGTATAAAACCACAAAATTGGAAAATAATATTATTAAATGCGAACCACCACATATAAAAAGAACTACACCACAATGCACGATGTGTCAAGCGCACGGGCACACAAAGACTTACTGTCGCAAATCATATAGATGCGTAAAATGTGTAGGAGAACATAAAACAGGAGATTGTACTCGTAAAGTTCGCGACGAAACAGTGAAATGTGCTAACTGTAACGGAAATCATCCAGCGAACTACAAGGGTTGCGCAGTTCACAAGCATCTACAACAGAAACTCTATGCTGCATTAAAAAAAGAAAAAAGGCATCAACAGCAACAAAAACAATCCACGCCTACCAGTCTACGCACCAGACCAAGTCAACCAGACATAACTTATGCCCAAATGGTTGAAAATGGTTCAGCACATCGAGAGACGACATTTCAACCTACTTCATCGAAACTAGCAACATCTCTAGATTAGAAAACATGACGGCCAAACTAATAGATCAAATGAGTACGATGCTTGGTCTACTCACAACCGTCGTCGGCAAACTTGTCTAATGCCTGAAACCAATAGCTATAAAATCGCCGTCTGGAATGCCAATGGGCTCCAACAACACGCCAGGGAACTAAAAATGTTCGTAACTGAACAAAATATTGACGTTATGATGGTTTCTGAAACACACTTTACGGACAAACATTATTTAAAAATTCCTAAATATAAACATTGTCATACAAATCACCCTGATGATAAAGCACATGGAGGTACAGCCATAATAATTCGAGATGATATAAAGCATTTCGAAAAAGAAATAATTCCGCAAAGACTACCTGCAAGTCACCAGTGTAACCATAAAGGAAGTCCATGGGCCATTAACAATTTCTGCTATTTATTGCCCACCCAAACATAACAACAAGGCAGAACAATTTCAAGAATTCTTCAGTACGCTAGGTAATAGATTTATAGCAGGAGGAGATTATAATGCAAAACATTTAACTTGGGGTTCAATAATAATAAGCTCAAAAGGTAGAGAACTGCTAAAAGCAATAGACAGATAACTTACAACATATCTCTACTGATGAACCAACATATTGGCCTTCAGACAGAAATAAAAAAACAGATACAATAGATTTCTGTATTACAAAAAATATTGATCCAAAAAAGTGTCAGGCAGAATCATGTTCCGACCAGTCTTCTAATTATTCACCAATAATAGTAACAATTTCTTCAAAAATTACCATCAAAGATAAACCCCCTTCTCTGTGCAATAATAGAACTAACTGGCCCTTATTTAGAGAAAACTTAGACCGAAATAGCTCTCTAAACTTACTGTTGCAAACTGAAATGGATATAGAAATAGCAGCAATAAACCTAACACAAAATATACAGGAGGCAGCATATTCCGCGACTCCTAACAGTGAAACATTTCCAAGAAAAAATACACATATGTCATGTACAATACAAAAAAAGATAGCAAAAAAAAGAAAGTTACGACGAAATTGGCAACAGCAAAGGACTGAAGAGAACAAGAGAAAATTTAATAGGGCAACAAAAGCTTAAAGAACCAATTCAAAGTGAACAAAACCATGGCAATCAAGAATACCTAGAAAACTTGACATCTACTGAGGCTACAGAGTATTCGTTGTGGAAAGCAACAAAAAAGCTTAGGAGATCTCAGCAGCATAACCCCGCTATTAAAACAAACAAAAATAGTTGAGCTAGAAACAATAAAGAGAAGGCCGACATTTTCTCAAAACATTTAAAAAATTATTTTAAACCTTTCCGGTCTCAGCTAAATAAAAAACGAAAATAAAATTACTAGCTTTCTGGATTCGCCATTTCAAATGGATTTGTCACACGAGAAATTAACGGTCAAAATAGTTAAACAAACAATAATGAGAAAGATTAACATTAAAAAAGCTCCTGGTTATTACTTAATTACTGGTAAAATTTTAAAAGAACTACCAGAAAAGGGTATAAAACTATTAACATTTATATTTAATGCTATGCTACGAATTAATTACTTCCCTAGTATCTGGAAAGTAGCTAAAATATTAATGATTCTTAAACCAGGAAAAATACCTCCTACCAACCTATAAGTTTATTACCGATAATCTTGAAAGTTTTAGACAAATTATACATAAAAAATATAAACTATATAATAGAAAAAAGAAAAATTATACCAGAACATCAGTTTGGCTTTCGCAATAAGCATGGGACTATAGAACAAGGGCATAGACTTGTAAACAAAATAAACACTGAAATAAATGCCAAAAGATATTGTTCGGCTGTTTTTCTAGTCATATCTGAAGCTTTTGACAAAGTATGGCATACGGGCTTGCAGGTTAAACTAAAGAAACTTCTCCCTCATCCGGACTATCAGTTACTAAAATCGTATATCACTGATAGACATTTTATTGTAAATCAAGGCGATGAACATGCCGAATTAAATCCCATATATTCAGGATTTCCGCAAGGTAGTGTACTGGGTCCAGTACTGTATCTTCTCTATACGGCTGATCTGCCCACCACAAAAATAACTACTGTGGCAACATATGCAGACGATACAGCAATTTTAGCATCCCAAGAAGATCCAGTCACAGCATCAATAAACCTACAACACACCTGTAGCAAGTACAATGATGGTTGAAGACATGGCGCATTAAAGCCAATGAAACAAAATCCACGCATATAACCTTTACCCTGCGTAGAAGAACATGTCCACCAGTGAATATCAATCATCGTCAACTCCCCCAAGCAGAGCATGTTTAATATCTTGGTATGCACTTAGATCGACGCTCAACCTGGAAGAAGTACATACTCCCGAAACGGAAACAACTTGGACTAAAATGATATCAAATGTATTGGCTCATCGGGCGCAAATCCAAGTTATCATTAGATAACAAAGTATTGGTGTATGAGTCTATACTCAAGCCCATTTGGGCATATGGAACCCAAATATGGGGTACCGCTAGCAAATCTAATATATCCATCATTCAATGGTTCCAAAATAAGGTTTTGCGTGCCATTGTTGATGCTGTTGTTGACTATATTTAAAATAAAGTGATACAACGCTATATTCCTCTAGAACCTATAACGAGTATAATTCAACGTGTTTGTGTGAAGTACTTCGAAAGAGTGTCAGTGCATCCCAATGTACTCGCTAATCAGCTAAATATGCGACGTGATAGTGCAGAGCGTAGACTAAAACGTTTAACACTACCTGATCTGATTACTGGACATATGTAGACTTTAGAATAAGCTTTACAATAAGACTAATTAATTAAGATAATATTTTATACAGAAGATTGCTTAATGAAGTGATTTTCTACATGCCATGTATATATAATATAGACATAAGAAATACTTATTACCAATAGGGCAGATTGTGGACTGCAACGCTGCACTATGTCCTTAAGAAAATGCTATTTTGGTATTATTATTATTCTCTAAGCATTTCACAATCTATCCAATGGGTAATAAGTATTTGCTGTGCATTCAGATACACTCACACTCTTTCAGAGTACTCTACTCTGGCACTTCGGATCACAATCATTATGGTTTCCAAGGAATTTAAATTCATAATAATGATAATATAAAGTTGATAATTTTTGATCATATTGATAATAGACTTCTTTGTGCTAACCCCATATTTGTTCACCATTCACAGATTAACACTAGCTTCAGAATTTGTTGTGAAGTAATAATTTGGTTTGTCTTCTAAGCAACTACTAAAATGTTTGACACTCATACAAAGATCTGCTTATTCTTCAACGTGAACTTTAGTGTGTTTGCTTACAAAATTACTCTAAAATTATTTATTATTCATAGAAAATTATTTTATGTATAAGAAATCCATATTCGATAGCATTTAATTTTATTCGCTAATTGTTATTCCACTAACTTAATATCATTGACAACTGTTTGTATTCTATTTACAGCTCTCTCAACGTTGTTACTTGTAGCCAGTAAGATAGTATCATGGTTTTGTTACTCATTCATATTTACGGATATCACAGATTTTACGTCAATTTACGTATTTACGTCGAATGATTTACTTATATTCTCAAAATAGGCTTCAGGTTAAGTAATTAATTTTTTCTTTGAGCCATATTTCTTCCAGCATGTATATTTTTTGAGGTGTTAATCGTTTTAAATCTTAGTAATCGCTAGAGATCAGATCCGAACAGTCCGATGTGTAGGAAAGCATTCGAAGCTATTACTCAATATATTATGTTATTGAAACTTTTTTCTTTCTATGTTACCCCTTATTTCTTGATATAAACATTTAATCAAACCAATAATGTTTTATAATATTCGCGATTGATGTGCCTTCCTGAAGATAGTTAGCTGCTTTAGACAACATTCACCGACTGTTGTACTCTGAAAAAACTGGATCTGTTTAATTCACCTGTATAGTGATATATCCATATTTAATCATTATCACGTACTGCTCTAAAAATTCTATGTATTTCGCTAGAGCAGCTCCAAAAGCTTTTATATTTTAGACCAATATAAAAAATCCACATCGACAGTGCAAGCGGGTGTTCCAATTTATCTATAAAATTGTATTAAGAATTTTGGGCATCCGGAGCATTCAATATCATTGGTCATTTTACAACTACGTTTCAATCCAGATTACTAGTCAATAATACTTTTAACAGCATGAACTGATGACTTCAAATATATCTATCTGCTTAAAAACGCCATTAAATTAACATATGAAAATATTTTTGATTCGTTAATTTCAAAATAACACAAGTTTTTCTCACTAAAACAACGTTGAAAGTTGTTATTTATAGTTAAATATATATATATATATATATATATATATATATATATATATATATATATATATATATATAAATATATATATATATATATATATAAATATATATATATATATATATATATATATATATATATATATATATATATATGTCGGTAGTGGTGCCATCTGTGTATAGTTAAAAATATTAATTCATAGGATCATTATTTAAAAATTCTGTATATTATAACCAAAATAATATATAATATTTGCCTTATAACATACATTCAAAACAAAATTCGAGGTAATATTTAATTATATTTAAGGACTAGCAAAAATAAAACAGGTTATTCCCAATAAGTTCAATGATATTAACAAACACGTAAATAATATCCTCGTATCATACCAACAAGACATCGTAAACAATCTGCACCACACCACTGAAAATTATAAATATATAAAACAATCTATGTATATAGAATATATTTGTATGTATGTAGAATTACATGACCATACGTCTATTAATATGTTAAATATTAATTTCATTTTAATTGTAATTTAGAAAGGTTAATCATATTTATAATATACTGTTACCTTATTGGTGCAGATAATTAAAATCCAAACCTAATTCTGATATGTAAATTATCAAGTTCAAATTTACTATACGTCTTAAACAACCTTGTTTTATATCAAACCATTTTAGTGTCTAGCTCATTGTTTAGCAATGAAAAATATTAGTTGTAGGTTATAATATTGTTTAAAATAACTTTCAATTTTTATACCTCTAAATTTATAACTATAAACTATATATACCTGACAATAAACATTTAAAAACAGCAAATAGGATAATGTTAAGACACTGTGCAAAACTGACATATCCAGGGGAATAGATAAATATATTTTAAATATATTAACCACACTTCTACTAAACCACTGTATCAAGTAAGCGATGATACGCACTCAGTTTGCATTATAAACGAGTCCAAATAAAAACGCTATATAGCAACAATACAGCTATTAGCTTTTAAGAATCATATTATCTGAAAGCATTACGAGAGTATAATTATAATACCTCTCTATAAAATTATTATCAACACTTATCATTTACTTTTCCATTGTTTATATCAGAAACATCACATCAATATAAATTAAGTTATTTTAATACACTTTTATGGCATTTAAAAGATACGTGAATTCTGTGTTGTAAATGTTGTTTCGACATATTCGTCTATATGTGCTGTAATTAGTATATTTATTTAATTTATACAAATATGCAAAATAATGTTTTATCTAATTAAATATATAGACCCTAATACAATAAAAATTGCATAAGTGATTTATTCTAGAATGTACCATTAAATTTTATCTTCTATTTTTTTCTTAAATTAGTAAAACAATTACTTATTTGCTTTTAAAAAATTATGTGAAACCATTTCATCACTTCAAAAAGGTTTTATTAAGAAAACACGGTAAAATATTGGGAACGGTTGAAACATCAATCCTTTTTCACAATCCACGCACAAGTATGTATCCCTCACAATAGTAGCAACGTGTACCAAAGTACCATCATTCAAGAGGATATCTTTGCGTCTGTTACTCACTATTCCTGGTGTTTTTTGTGCAATAAAACATCGCTGAATTTCTTCAGTTAAAGTCAGCAGGCAACTAATTTAGTAACAGCATTCAATTTTAATTTTTTTTAATAACAGCTAAAATAATACGCCTTACTGATGTCCTGAAATGCATAGTAAGACATTATAGTCATGAATATTCTGGTTCAGTATTAATGTGGCTCTACTATAGTGGCTCATGACTTTGTCATTGTTTGTTTGGAATTGTCGTACTAGATCCTGTTGAGGCTTTTAAGGTGCGATTTCAGTTCCAAAACATATTAAAACTTGTCTTAACAACTATATTAAACATTTTGTGGAATAATGAGAAACTGTTAGTACTTCTGTACATATTACTTCATTTTTACCATTTTCTTACTCTTAATTGCTTCGTACAAATACCTCAAACATAATATCTAATTATGTGGACATCTGACTATTCTAACTTCACTAATAATAATAGTCCATTATATCTAAAGACGTAACAGATTCACTTTACATCACTAGTTACAATATGCCTAAGACCTCACTTCAAAGACTCATTTTCTTGCCCGTACAGCCATGAAGCATTGTCCAAACTGTTCGAAACTGTCATCGTCTTTAATAACAAGGTTTGTTATTATATAGGTACAATAGTTTACCGTTATTACAGTTAAATGAAGTAGAGCATGTTAATTTAATATATATTAAGGTTTCATTCATTTATTATTCATTCAGGTCAATTTTCAATATAAGTAAAGATACAGATAAATATCCAATTGATGTCATAACAAATTAGTGGCCGATTGACGAATGACTGGAATGACGATTCTGTCAGTTGTCAACCTCAAAAATATTCGATAAGATAAATCCACCACTACTGTCACTTGTTCTTTTCCACTGCGGTGACCGAAAAGATGAAACACTATTGTTAAACAGCGACATACTTGACTGTCTTGGGATATTAGGTCGTCGATGGTAACGGTGGCCAATTGTTTAATGTCATAATTCTTCTGTGCTACCTAACGCCGAAACTTTCACGTATAATCGAAAAATAAACAGTATGTAATAATAAAACATAATCACTATATCTTAATATTTAATACAATCGAAAAAAATTGCTAGAAAATATAGAATGATGATTATATTATATTAAACTATATGCAACATAAAATACTCAGATTACTGTAATAATAGATTATTTACTATATATTTACTATGTTTTACATGAATAAATTGCTCTTATCCTTATCGCCGTGCCAAGTTATACGATAGAGCAGCCTGTTTAAATAGTACAATTTGTTATGAAAATAAAAATTCGTTCAAGAACTAATTTCAGGAGATAGGGACATGAACAAAAGGGAGGTTGGATTCCTCTCTTTTCTGCAAACTTTCTAGAAGCTTCACAGAGAAGGCAAAATACGACCTAAATAGAAATAGGGCTTTTCACGGTCTTGGGTCAAGAAAGAGCTGAGCGTTTAGCTTTATCCTAAGAGGCCCAAATTAAATGACTCCATCAGCCGAATATATAGACGCCGAACAAAACTATATCCATATATGAGTAATCAATGCATCTAGCTTTCCTGTCAAAATAATATCGGTCAAATCATTATATACTATAATTAGCAAGCTCAGTTCCAAAAAGACTCCCGGTTATGACAAAATTACTATGACCAAACTCAAAATGCTCCCGTATCCGCAGTTTAAATAGGTCCGCAAAGTCAATTCAACAATAGGACAGCAAAATTTTCCCACCACATGGAAACATGTGTATATCGCCTTGACTCCGAAGAAAACGACAAAAAACGACGTTGCCTTCGAACTACAGACCAATTAGTGTACTCATTTCACGCTATCAGAATGACAACAACTAAAGGCAATGAACTGCATAAAGCAGCTGCTTAACTAAGATGTAGTTACATGTGAAAATTACAACAGGAAAGAGACAATATAAATAATTGGACACAATCTTGGAAAATAAGAATTAATTAAAGTAAATCTGTACATGTGCAGTTCACCCATAAACAGACCGTACAAGCACCCATAACATTAAATATACTTAAATATTCCATTCCATATAGCAACAACGCTAAATATCTCGAAATGAATCTTGATGCAAAACTTCGTTGGAAGGAACATATAAAGAAGATAAGAAAAGATCTGGAATAGACGAAAATGTACTGGCTAATTGGAAGAAAATCACAATTATCAATATATAATAAAATGGTATTAAATAAGCAAATATTGAAACCTATATGGACATACGGAGTTCAATTATGGAGATGTTCTGCGAAGAGTAACATAAATAAAATACAAATTTTTCAGAACAAAGTCCTGAGAGGTATTGTGGGTGCACCTAAATACTATAGGACTGATTTTCTACATTGAGACCTTTAGATACCCTCAGTCAGTTAAGACACCAAGAGAATGGCAAGGGGGAATGAGGAAAGACTCCATTCTCACACAAATATTGAATATAACTGTTGTAATATAACTATTGGATACCACCAGAACATGACACAGACTCAAAAGAATCAAACCATCTGATCTTGTGTAGTGTTGTGTAATGAGGTGCATATATCAAAAAGATTCAGCAGTGACATGTATTAACATTATTTCGCCAGAGACTGAGACAGGGCCCATGGGTCCTCCTAGTTATATACCTAGATTTAATTTATCACAAAGAAAAATTGTAGATTAGACGGAAACGACTAATAACAATATAAGTCCTTTCTGTCAGTGAATCAATCGAGGTGAAACTTGAATGCCTTTCAACTCGAAAAAGCTAATGTCCAACATGCCATGCAGCCCGCACCCTTTGTAATACTCTTATGGCGGTACTCCCAAGAATAAAACCCGTCGAAGCCGGCTTTTGCGCTTCACGAGCTCCAACAATGTAGATCACAGCCAGAGCAAGTAGCAAAAATAATGCGACAAAACGGTCTCCAACTTTTCAATGCCATTTTTGTAGTACAATTTGTCCTTTACTTCAAAATAGGCCTTAGTTTCGGCGATCACCTCTTCATTCGACGAAAATGTTTTCCCAGCGAGCATTCTTTTGAGATCTGGGTACAGAAAATAGTCGCTGAAGTCCAGATCTGGAGAATACGGTAGATGAGGAAGCAATTCGAAGTCCAACTCATGGATTTTTGACACGGTGTATTGTCAAAGGATCCAATAACGCTGTGTAATAGTCACTGTTGATGGTCCTTACTTTTTCAAGGTAGTCAATAAAAACTATTTGCCTTGCCAGCAGACTGTTGCGTATTCCTACTCCTTGGAGCGAGTTCATCGTGTGCAGTCCACTCGGATGACTGTCAATTGGACTTCGGAGTGAAATGATGGAGCCGTGTTTCAACTCGGGTTTATTACGCTTGATCATCTTCAAACACTGCTCCGAATCGTTAGTCGTTGTTTTTGGTCAAAAGTGAGCTCACGCGGCACCCTCTTTGCACAGAGCTTTCTCATACCCAAATATTTGTGAATGATATAATGTACACGTTCAGTTAATATCCTTAGAGTGCCTGTTATTTCATTCAGTTTCAATTTACTGTCATTCAAAATCATTTTGTAGATTTTTTAAATGTTTTCGTCGGTGACAACCTCTTTTGGGCGTCCACTGCGTTCATCGTTTTCGGTGCTTATTTCACCACGTCTAATCTTAGCATACCAATCCTTGATGGTTGATTTTCCTGGGGCAGTCTGCGGAAACTCGAAAGCGAAATTCTTTTTTATCAATTTTTTTCACAATAACAAAAATTGCTTCACTCGAAAGGTTATAATTCACAAACTAATGATCCGACAGCTGTCAAATTTATACACATATTTTGAGGGTTAGGGCTAACTAAAAAACATATGGATATAATTTTAGTAGAGCTATCTATGTATCAGGCCAGGGACTTTTCAATTAACCTTTTATAACCTTCTGGACCAGTCCTATAGTTTTACATAAACTTTATAAAATTGATTATGGAAGGAGTTGCCGTTAAAATTGTGGATGTTGTCAGTCATGGAGTTTTGACATTTATTTCTACAAATTAGAGGACAGAAAGATAAAACAAAGATATTTTTTAATGTTGCAAATTATATTTGTATTAATTTGATTACATCGGCAATTATAAAACATAACCTTGTGTACATGTATAAAATGTCCAAAGATATTTTCTACATACGTCATTTAAATTCGTGACATTGAAACGTCGCAATGTTGCCGCATCAACTCTGAGTTTTAGTTCCGTTTGGCTTTTATATATAACAAAATTCTAGTCTAAATAAAATAACTGAATAAAAATGTTATCAAAGATAATTTATTTTAACATTATAGTACATCCAAAAACTATAGTTTATTATACATCCACAATAGTTTATAGGTGAGAGTTATAGCCTCTTATCGCTAGTGCTTTCAAGAATTTTGCATACGTCTGATAACCGGACCACTTTGACAGATTCGTTCGTTTACGTGTTCGAACTATTCAGACAGTATCGTGTCTCTGTTTAACTAGAATAAAATGAGAAGGAAAATATTGTCTAATTCTAAAAGGAATTTACAAATTGCGGCAGGCAATACATTAAACATCTTGACGACGTATGTACAAGAAAACTTCGAATAGACTATACATACAATATGACGATATGTCGGAGGTGCCAGGTCTGTTTTGAAATAAATACATTTTAAATATATTTTAAAAGAGTAATAAAAATTAAGAAAAAAAATTATAATTATAAATCAATGATGAATCATTATATTAACTTAATTTAAAATAAATTATAAAACCAGATATTTTTTAATAAAAAATTATTATTACATGAGAGCCCAGGAAAACGGGGCCATGTGTTCTAAGACTAACTGGTGAAATGAATGAGACATCTGAAAATAGAAGTCGGCGGTTGCTTTTGATAAAAACCTTCGGTGTTTTTTTGTATCGCCGTTCAAAAAGCTGTTTAATCTTTCCATAAAACAAAATAATATTTTCAAATAAATTAATATTTTTTTATGTTTTAAACCCTTTAACATTTCATAACTAGCACAGTGCAGATTATAAAGATATTCTCTTCTGAGTTCATTTCAATCAAATTAATTATTAAGTAAAGACTGGTTGACGTTGGATTGGCTATCGTTCCGTAACTACTCGAAGTATATTTGGTGTGGTTAAATAAGGTTCAGACAAACATATCTCAGCTAAAATTGTAAGGTCACAAAATAGGAAAAGATCCCTTAGTAATAAACTATTACAAGTACGAAATATTTAAGCTTTGAAAAAACCCTCAGTGGATTCCCGTTACAAGTATCTCTTTTCAGGGTTTAAGGCCACCAAAAGCGGACTGAAGTTGCTGTGAACTAGCAGAAGTCTACTAAATTTTGAACAGAAGCTTGCACTTCAAGTTATACGGTTATATAGTTCAATTTCTCATCCGTAGACTATTGTAATTTGGAATCACCAACATTTGGGAAGCTATCCAACACGGATATCATTCACTATTGAGAAGATCAAGCTAAAGAGAATAGATTGGCGTTGGAATAGCAATCGTTTTGTAACTCAAAAATCCCATAATATAGTTTACTAGAGTTCAAGTTCAGGTTGTAAACTCATCAAAGGTGGAATCAAGTTGCTCCAAGTACCCCTAGCCATGAACTATTGGAATTAGGATAAATCCATCTATTTAAAATTACCTCTTGCAACTATATTCTTGGCAGAAGCCTTTTCAAGGTGTAAGGTTGCCAAATATCGATTTGAACATGTTCAAAATGTATCTAATTGTAAGTTGCTGAAATTTGAAAACATCGAATTTGAAAGCTTTTAATATATATAAATTTTATAAGCTTGAGGTTCAATATAATTAGTGCAGTTTAGAATATATTCCAAGCCAAACTGACGAACGATGATATAATCGATACTTACAAAGAGTTTTATTACAATAGAAGGCTGCCCAAACAGAATAACGGCCACAGAAAGCACATGTACTATTTTTTTCTCTATTCTTAATCCGGCTCAACGGACCAAGGACCGATTTAGAGAACCTATTATATAGCTCCAAAATGTAATTGCCTTTGGAGCCCTTTTATTTATGTTATTAGGACAATCTATTCATAGACTGATGCTAACTTCTATTTGCCTTTATTGCTCATAGCTGACGATTTCAACTAGACTTAGGTATAAACAATATGCACACACTGAATGTTATTTACGTGAATTTTTAATGAAGTGAATCAAGGGTATAATTTTAAGTTTTTCTAATTTGAACCCTGACAGAATATTATATTTTCCAAGAACCTTACGTTATCAACGGATTTATAAATGTTGGATCAGTGGTCCAATAGGTACCCACTTAATCAAATTATTGTCTTTTTACTCTTACCAATTTCCTAACTCCTATAAATAATTTTCTTTTGGAGCCAGATGTATCTCCATTGTCAATTACGATATTATTACACTACAAAAAATTGACATAACAAAATTAGATGATCAAATGGCACTAACATCGTTAACGATATATATTCAAATTCATCTACATTCTACACTAATTAAGTATCAAATAATAACACTGTTCTACTATGTTTTTATTTATTTTAACTAGAAAACTTCATATTGCTTTATCTATGACAAAAGTTTATTTAACAAAAAGCACAAAATCAAAACCAAAGCTGCATAACATCTACTCGTTGCGTAATTACTTCCTGTTTGTCCCTGTCTTGGATGTGGATCGTAATCTCTACTAAAGTCTCTGCCAAATATTCCGAATGTCAACAGCCTATCTTGGGCCTTGCGTAATCTTATCGTTCTGACCACATTCAAGCCGACAACTTCATTTTCCCACGAGTATTGATCAATCGGCAGTGGCCGAATGGAACTAAGCAGAGATGTTGGAAATTGAATTTTATGCTCGGTCTCGATAAATGACCCACTAATGTTTATGGAATTAAACGTGATCGGCCAGGCTATAGAAGAATAATTTGTAAATCTGAAACAAATATCAGTATCTTTAATTTAGACTTATGTCGGTTAGTATCTCAATAACTTAATACATTTAATAGCAATATAAACACAAAAATGTTTGAAATATTTCTTGTAGAGAACAGGAAATCAAAATACATTAGATACTTTTACGTAGTTTGAACAGCAAAATTTATTGATGAAAATACTAAATATTAATATAAATAACTAACAGGCCAATTGAAAAGTCCTCGGCCTACCATAATAAAACACATTTTTTTGTAAAATTAGTTTTTTTTTCAACATAATTCCCTTTAAGGGTGATACACTGATTATAGCAACCCTGCAACCTTTTGATACCATTTTTATAGTACAATTTATCCTTTGCTTCAAAATAGTCTTCAGTTTCGGCGATTACCTCTTTATTCGACGAAAATTTCTACTCAGCGAGCATTCTTTTGAGATCTGAGAACAGGAATTAGTCCCTGGGGGTCAGATTTGGAGAATACGGTGGATGAGGGAGCAATTCGAAGCCCAATTCATGGATTTTTACCATCGTTTTCATTGACTTGTGACACGGTGCATTGTCTTAGTGAAGAAGCACTTTCTTTTTCTTCAAATGCGGCCGTTTTTCATCGATTACATTCTTCAAACGGTCTAATAACGCTATGTAATAGTCTCTGTCGATAGTATTTTCGTTTTCAAGGTAATCAATGAAAATTATTCCATGCGCATCCCAAAATATAGACCCCATAACCTTGACAGCCGACTGTTGCGTTTTCCCGCGCTTTGGGTTCATCGTGTGCAGTCCACTCGGATGACTGTCGATTGGACTTCGGAGTGAAATGATGGCCACGTTTCATCCGTTGTCACATATAGACGCAAAAACTTAGGTTTATTGCGCTTGATCATCTTCAAACACTGCTCAGAATCATCAACTCGTTGTTTTTAGTCAAAAGTGAGCTCGCGCGGCACCTACTTTGCACAGAGCTTTCTCATACCCAAATATTCGTGAATAAATAATGTACAAGCTCAGTTGATATCTTTAGAGTGTCTGCTATTTCATTCAATTTCAATTTATGGTCATTCAAAATAATTTTGTGAATTTTTTAATGTTTTGGTCGGTAACAACCTCTTTTGGCTGTCCACTACGTTCACAGTTTTCGGTGCTCATTTCACCACGTCTAAACTTAGCATACCAATACTTGATGGCTGATTTTCCTGGGGCAGTGTCCGGAAACTCGGTATCAAGCCAGGTTTTTGCTTCAACTGTATTTTTCCCTTCAAAAAGCAATATTTTCACACGCGAAATCCCTTTTTATCTATTTTTTTTCACAATAACAAAAATTTGCTTCACTTAAAATGCTATAACTCACAAACTAATGATCCGACAGCTATTAAATTTATACACACATCTTTTGACGGTTAGGGCTAACTAAAAAACATATGGATTTAATTATAATAGCGCCATCTATGTGTCAGGCCGGGGTCTATTCAATTGACCTGTTATTAAACGATCTAATTTAATTTGATGGTTTTGATATACCTCTATATATAGTAATAGTTTTCCATTTAGTATTATTGAATTGTTGTGTGTATACAGACACTAATCATGGAATGCTTAAAATTGTAATTTATGTATTCTTTTTCTGTGTTGCTGTCCCATCCTATACCATTTTTATGTTTAAGTTTCGACGATTTAAGTATTGATTTTGGCATCAATAAAAAAGAATGATCTTGATACCAAAAAACTTCAAAGACGATGAATTGTAAAACTTATTTGACGTAAACTTTAACTTCAGCTTAAACCCGCAAAGAGCATGAATCAACTATTTGTGGAATCTGAAAATGCCCAAATGGAAAAAAATGGTAAGAACACCGCTTGCCAAACATATTGAGTCATCCATATTGACTCCGAAAGAATATATATATATATATATATATATATATATATATAACCATAGAAATCTTGTCATACATATGGAATCAGTTCATCAACTTACTTATCAAGAAAAGAAACAACTTCTCAGGAATGGTAGACAGGTTGGAATTGAGAAAATTTAAGAAACCAAATGAATTCCCTTTTTTAAACTACCTTTACCAAACTGTTTTTTCTTCTTGACATATAAACTAAGTTAATTACCAATTATCCATTAGAATCCCGAGTTTTCTACAACGTTAAATTGTTTATTCATTCTCTTACATTTTACCTACACTATGGCGGTTTCGTTTGGCTAATGACCATAAGATAACAATATACCCAGTGCTATATTAGTTCATAAAAAAATTAATAAGCACCGCTCTAGGGAATAACGTCTTGAGGCACCAAAAACTGTACAAAAAAAATTGTATATGAAAGGTTTAATTCTGAAGAGAAAATTCGGCACTGAATATATGTAAAGGATATATCAATTTTTAATATATTAAGATTTCTCAGGATATCTGATTGTATGTAACTCCTGCAGCCAATATATTCGAATTTTGATAACGTATTAATGATACAAATATTATCACTAACCAAATAGTATTAAAAGATGTAACAGTAAATTTGATACGTGGATTTCTGCTTTAGATAATGTTAGCAATTATACAAAAGAAACAATTCATTTCACAAATCAATTTGTGAACATCTAATAGTGGTTTAGAGTAATTTGATATGGCTCGGTGAATGGAGGTAAAACGAAATGAAACGGTGGTGTTTATATTATGTGACCGTTATTTATTGAAGTAATATAAAAATGTGGAAAATACAAAATAGATAAAACGGATGGCAGCGGTGTTACCTGGTGAAGAGGCTTGGACAGTGGATGGTGGCACGTCTAAACCAAACGATGGTTGGTAACTGAAAGATTCAAAATACCCTTCAATAACATCCCAGATAGACGTCTCGGGGTTGCCAGCTATTCGTTATCGGGTTCTAGTTGGCGCTGCTGGCCGTCTTCAACATCTGGGATTATATTTCTGGGTATTTTGTAGACCGTTCTTCCACTATGTAAAATTCGACATGCCTCAAGGTCGCTACAGTGGCATCAGTTTTCTTTTCGAAATATCTGATATTTCTTCTGATTTTATTAATCTTCTTCTGATTGAAATAGAGCGTATTGAGCTAAATTTCCAGAGGATAAACGCACTTCCGTATGTTTCCTTCATCCTACTCTAGATAAATGAAGATTGCGAACAAAATTGTGTGTTTTATTACGCCTTAATTAAATTTTTAATAGCATCCAATCAAGGGAATAAGTTGAAACAGGCTGAAACTTAAAAACTGAAAAGAAGATTTCTACTTTTTCTTCTTTTTCTACTTCACTACTACTTAAAAATTCTGCACCGCTGTTGATTATCTAAATATCGATGGAAAATGGCAGCACATTTAAAATATCTTTGAAAATCTAACTGCTATCAACTAACAATATTAATGCAATATAAATTACCTTTCTCCACAAGATTCAACACTATCGTTTAAACAAGCCACAACTGCACAACTGTCCACACCTCCATTATAAAATCCACAATAGGTTCTTACTCCTGTATAAGTCGCCAGGAGATAAGTGTAAGTATTTTTATCGCTTGTAACAATTTCTGTATTTTTACCGAGGGATATATTAAAGTTACAACATAAAGTTTCTCCATCGCCTTCATGACAGATTGTTTTGGAGATAAAGTCAAGGCTTGTATCCAAAACGCTAAAAGTGTGTTCTGAAAATAAATATAAATTATATTAGGACTGTGACTTAATCTTGAATGATACATTATAGGCAACATAATATAATGGGAATACAAATTTTCAAAACATTACCAATCACTACCCACTATTTTATTCCATCATTTTTCTAGCAACATATGGTTGCCGTATTGAAAATTTTATGATGAATTTTATAATAAACGTCTTAGCAAATTTAGTATAATTTAATGGGCATCTTCTTTTTCAGAAGGCGGTAGGACGTCAATATCAAATATAAGCATTAGTATTTTCAAGGTACAATAGTTTCATAACAGTTCGATCTCGGAATCGCAGCAAGTATTTGTTCTGACTGCGTGTTGTGAAATTCAGACTGATATGATGATGTTCAAAAATTATTCCAATTTTCTCTCTTTGTAATTAGCAACTTTTTCATAATTCACAATATATTTTACAATTTAATATAATAGCGTTTTGTGATTGCTACATTAAAACATAACTTATCAACCATAAACCTTTTTTAATATACTGAAGTTTGCTGCCGATGCCAGGTATTTAGCGTGTTTTTTTTTGCTTCTTCCCTGAATAGATATTGACTTTCATTAGTTAACGCTTCAAAAATAAATGCATATTTTGTCTTTACTCTAGTAAAACTTGCTAACTGGCGTTCAAGGTATATCGCGTATTTCTCAATTTTTTTCAAATTGTGTTTTGTGGAAATATCTGTTAAAATAATAGACCGGAAATTCATTGAAAAATATAATTGAAATTAAAATATGACTAAAAACTATAAAATATTGTAGATATGAGAATATCAGCAAAATTACATATACTCATATAATAGCAAGGAATATTATAAGTTATCTTAACACGTTATATATATGTTTGGTATGGCACGTTAAATATCTATATATCCATATTAGTGTCATTATTCAAAGCAGTTATTAAAAAACCTGACATGTAAATGTGATAAGAATATTTATGTAATTATTGATACTATTCTGCAAAGGAAATACATCAATAAAATGTGAATGTGCACCATTGAATATATCCATTCTGTTACTTTGAAATTGAAATTTAAAAGTTTTCACTGCCTCTGTTAAAAGCTTCTATTTATATTATTTTAAGTTAACAAACGCATATTAGTAAATTTAGGCAGCATAGTCATCTATGTCAATTGATACAAGTTTAATTTTATCTTGAGTTTTTCAACTTTCACTTCCACTAATTATCTTAAAATATCTAAAATTGCATTTTGATAAATTGATTTTTAAATAGAAACAGCTTAAATTAAAATGCAAACTATATAGTTAAATATATCTAAATTTGCGTCTCAAAGAAATATGAGTTTTTAAATAGTAAAAGGTCATACATTACCAAACTGAATTAAAATCTTGCGCATACGTTCAATTGGCCAACACTATAGTCCGGCAATAGAATAGTAAATACACGTCATCTAAATGTATGACGTCAAAACGTCGCAAAGCTGTCCCATTAATTTTGAGTTTTAGTTTTGATATGTTTGATCAACATCATAATACGTCTATTGCATATATTATCTCGTTCCTGTATAAAGTAACTTATTAGAGACACAATCTGTTTCTGACAATAACAATTTAATAGCTTCGACATTTTTAATCAGAGTAATAATAATCAGCTATTTGATATTTATAAAAACAAGCAAAGCGCCAGGACGTTTGCCAATTTGTAACCCATAACTAGTATCACTAAAGTTCTGGAGAATTTTGCAGACGTTGAACAACCAGGCGAATTTTATAGGCTGATTCGTTTACATATTCTAACGTATCAAACAACATTGTCTCTTTTTAGCTAGAATAAAATGAGAATAAAAACATTGAATAATTTTAGAACGAATGTACAAATTACGATGGGAAATGCATTAAACATCTTGATGGAATAAGTTCAGTGTTCTTTTGAATAGACTACACATCTTCTTACTTCGTCATTCAGCCACAAATTTTGGTATTTTAAAAATGATGATTTTTATAATAAAAATGCTATTGTGCACGACGTGACTTATATACTAAAAATTATCCAAAACTCATGTTCAAGAGCTCAAGACTCAAGAGCATGTTCTTTAGACATTATTTTGAAAATTAACATAGTATATAATTTTCATTACCAGTCTTGAAATTATAGAAAAAAATTAAAATGAACCGAAACCTGCTTTTAGATATAACGATGAAGGATTATACATTACCCTTAATTGAAGGATCAGTTCGTAAAGAGAAACTGTCCAATGATGCTGCTACAACATCGATATCTTCATTGTTGGTAAGGATATTATTTACATCATTGCTTTCGATGCCTGATGGTACAGATTGTGAAATCACTTTGGTGCCTTTGGTAGCCAATAATCCATACTCTGACGGTCCATATTTTCCTAAATAAAAATAATAATATGTATCAAGAGTTAAAATGAATGTTTTATTTTATCATTTGGTGAGTTTTTAGTCGTCATGCCCATTGAAATGAATGTCCTCATGAAAATATGTAAAGTTAAATATTATGTAGTTAGTTATGTAATGTAATAGCTTACATGAAACACATAGGACAAATAGAAGAAATTATGAATTATTAACACTAATTTTGTAGGAACCTTAAACCACAGATATATATTAAGATGTTTAATAATTAATGCAATAAACATAGCTATATGACAACTTATTCTTTAAACTTTATCATTTATTTTATTTACTTACTTAATAGACCTAAGTTTTAAGAAGTCAATAGTTCATTTAATGATTATAAATACATTATGTTCCTTTAATATAATTCCTAGTTATATTCTCTAGTTATATACTCTAATCTAATTATATTGTTTTAATTAATATACAAATTTGTATTACTTCACTTAATATTACATTTTTATGATTATAACATAAAAATAAATAAAAATCATATATACACATATTTGATACTTTGAAGTTGTTGCAGTTCTGAAAATAATCTTACTAGTCATACTTTTGTTATAAAATTCGGTTATGTAGAAATTTAAACTTATTAATCCTTTGTTGATTATTAAAACCGAACGGAAATTATATTTAATTGAAGGCAATTTAAAAAATGTTAGTGAGTGTTAGTTCTCGAGATAGTTTGCATGTATTTGAATATACAGACAATTGTTACTGTAATTAATTTGATAATAACACATCATTTTTAAGTTGTTCTTTATAGTCTTCGCTTCCTTTTACTCGACCGAATTTCGACCACAGAGCGATCACTAGTTCTTATAACTATTCAAAGCTTACCTAAAAAGATCCCTGAACCTCCGGCACCAGTAGCGGGATTACTAGCACCTGCAGCTAGTAATACAACGTTAAGCTCTTGTGACCACATCTGCTGGACCTGTAAAGCTGATAATAAATGAATAGTTACCCTTAGGTCAGCTGATAAACAGAATTATAAATACCAGTCATATAAGGCAATTCAGATAACCAATCCGTAGGAAATATAATGTTTTTAATTCCCATTTGTTTCGTTAAATTGAAAGCGGGTGTCGCGAATAGTATATCGAAGCAAGTGAATATTCCAAAAGTCATGTTATTGATTTGGAACACGGAAATATTGGGTAGAGCGGGTTTACTTTTTCCATACTCTCCAAACAGGTTGTATTTACGATACCTAAACATAAACCATTCATTAAAACGAAGAACATTAACAAAGTATGCGTCAAACAACTTTACTATTAGAGACTGAAACTAATTAGTAGATGTTTGAATACAGTTTCAGGCAATCGAAAATATGTTATTTAAGATAGTAATCCGTAGTTAGCCACAACTTTTTCCCACGTTTCGGTTAAAATACGTAGAAAAAATTAATAATTTTTCTTCTTCAAATGCAATCATTAAATTAATCTATTTTTCGTAATCTTCAAAAGAAACCAAAGGCATTTTATCTGGGCTGATCGGAAAATGTAATAGTTAAACTATTACTATAGGATTTGTCACTTCAGGACTTCGAAGTTGTGTTTAAATATTCAATATTTAAGTGCATAATTAAAACTTGTTCCCCTATTTTCAGATGTATGGATGAACATTGTCCCTTCCATTTTAAAAAACCAAACACATCTTGATAAAATACAACTGTGACTAAGGACATTAATATTAATTCTTTATAATTTTAATTATTATATTAATTCATTATAGTAATTCATGCGTAAGAGAAAATACCCACCGGTAAATATCAATAATATGTTAGCTTATCGAGCGCTAATCCAAGTTATCATTAGATAATAAGATATTATTGTATAATTCTTTACTGAAGTCATATTTGTTCATATGAAACCCAATTATCTAGCTAGCAAGTTTAATATAGCCATCACACAACGGTTTCAAAACGAAGTCTTACGTGTCATATAGAATTAGAATAGGAATAACTAAATAAAGTAATATATTACACAGAAAATTACTTAATGAAGTGATTTTCTACAATGTCATGTACGAAGGTGGTTCAAATACGATCGAGATAAATACTGTGATATGCTTATTTACTATTGAAAAAAGAAAAAAGGAAAGAAAGAAATTTGCAAAAGGTACAGTTTTTCTGGGTATTTCCCCTCACTAGTTTTGCTTTTTGCCCATTTTTCCAGATGTTTTATGATGCCGGCATCGAAGAATTCCTTGGGCAACTCGGACAGCCATGTGTGCACAAACTCCTTTACCTCATTGTCGGTGTTGAATCTTTAACTTCCAAGGTCTTGTTTCAGTGGTCCAAAGATGTGGTGGTCGCAGGGTGATAAATCCGGACTGTAGGGAGGGTGTTTCAGTACCTCCCACTCTAATTCCAATATTGCACCGAGCGCGAGACGCGCGTTATCCTGGAGAAGAATCGCACTTCGTTCTGGAATGCTCCTCCGTTTGGAGCGATAAGCGGGTTTCACGTATGTTTTCAGAAGGTTAGAGTAGTATGCAGTAATAATGGTACGTTGGGTGCGCAGGAAATCGACGTACAGCACGCCCCGCCGGTCCCAGAACACCGTACATAGGACCTTACTCGCGGACCTGGTTGTCTCTGCTTTGACTGGCGCCCATTCCTCCTTCTTCCACTCTTTAGGCGACATCTTGCTTTCGGGAGTCTAATAGTGTACCCATGTCTCGTCTGTAGTGAAGATTCGCGTTAAAAAACCGTACCGATCCGCCTCGTATCGCGTTAGCAAGCAACAACAAATCTTCAACCCCGTAAATTTTTGCTTGAAGGTCAACAGTTTAGGAACCCATCGCGCCGTTATTTTACGATATTGAAGGTGTTCGTGGATGATAGACCCTACACTACCAATACTGATACCGAGTTCAGCCGAAATGTCTCAAAAATTCATCATACGGTCCTACAAAATAAGTTGTTCTACGCGGCGAATGTTGTCTGGTGTGATGCTAGTTCGCGGTCGACGATCATGCGGATCGCGGCCATCCTTGAATGCTTTGACCTATTTAAACACGGCAGCCCTACTGAGGCACTCACTACCAAACTGATTTCGCAATGACTGAAAACGAATTGCAATACGCTGCACTACGGCCGTCGGCACTTTCACTCATGGTCGTAGCATGCGCGTGAAACATGCGTTCCCGACGAAAACTATGCCACGCTGTTCGTAATCTATCACATACTCAAGCCACGACCTTCAAAATATATAAGAAAGGCCCACTGGGCAAATTATACAACCACTAGGAGAATAATTTAAGAAACCTTTTAAAAACCTCAAAATTTACTTTGTAGTATTTGTCGAAGTATTTCTAGTCACAGTTTCATTTAATTTAATCAATTCATAGTAAATCACATCATTTTAATCTGACTAAATACATAGATTGAGTTGAATTGAACTGGATTGTTGTACTAGATCCATTTATCATTGACAGGAATAAAACGGTGCAAAAGTTCTCCTCCGTTTCAACAACGAAAGGGCTATTACACTTCATGAGGAAACCAATCTTCCTTACTTGGCGTCAAAAAATATCTTGGCTATCGATTTCAAAACTTTTAATGATTTGCCTATCATTATTCAAACAACCGCCTTGATATGCGTCTCCATCACACAATTGTTATTAAATTATCTGTGGTCTGCTTATTGCAAAACAAAATCATACCTTTTTAATGATACTTGGAAGCTATGACAGTCTTTTCATATTAACATGGGCAAGTCTATTTCATACTTAGATAAATGAAATGTGCTGGACAAAATAAGCCTGTGTTTTTGTGAAGTGTTTTCAGTGGACTGAAATACTACCCTGTGTGACTGCCTACCACATTTTTTAAATAATGTTAGTTCAAGTACATTATCTTCGGTAATAATAGGTTTTTGACTGTAATAACTTCATTATTAACAATAATGACACTTCGTGAGTTGATATTGGCCTACCTTGATATTATACTTCCATCTGATCCAAATACCACATCTGTGTTATAATATATATCTTCACAAGTAATTTCACTGCTGCAGTTATTTGTTTTTTCGGTTAAATTAATCACAACGGTCGTGTTATGTCTTATTGCTGCACAGGAGAAGTCTTCAAGAAATTTTGGATACGTCTGAGCAGACGCATTACATAAAACTACTTCATTCAAAGGAGGAATAACGACAGCCGTTGAATCATAGGAATTCAAATACATAAGCGTAGATTCCGGAAAGACAATTAAGTCTATCGACTAAAAATTATAAGAACAATGAGTAATTAAATGATTGAATATGGAAAGCACAAATAAGTATGTAATTTTCTTCAATAGAGGCTTCCAAAAAGACTTTATAATAACGATAGTAAGATTAATAGTTAAAAAAAGTTTAAAGTTTTAAACAATCTAGTAATCTTACACAAAAGTTTACAAGGACATGCAGTTGGAATTCAAACTAACCCTATTTATAATCTATCCAAAGTTATTTTATACATATGTCATCAAGGTGTTTAATGTATTGCCTGTCGGAATTTGTAAATTCGTTTTAGAGTCATACCAAACTTTCCTTTCAGTTTTATACTAGTTAAAAAGATACACAATGCTATCTGATAAGTACGAACGTTTAACCGAACCAGCCTGCCAAAGTCACCCGGTTGTCAAACGTAAGCAAAGTTCTTCAAAACAATAGTGATAAGAGGTTATAAACCGGCAAATGTTATTTTAATGCTTTGCTTGTTTTGATAAATTTCAAATATCTGCTTATTATTACTCTGATTGAAAATTCCTAAGCCGGACAGAACAAATTGTGTCTCTAATAAGATACTTATATGATATATAGTTATGAAAAATAATATAGATAAATATAAATATATGAAATGTATAAAGACAGTGAGTAGTTTATCAAGACAAACCTAATTTAATACAATAATTTCAAAGGAAACTGTTGGTCTGAAAAGTATCGAAGAGGTCTAATGGAACTTCCGGATATTGCTTTTAATAGAATACAATTTTTAAAAGCATATAATAAAATAAAGGAAAATTTACTATTTCAATTTATGCATGTAGATGAGGCATGAATATTTCAGAATGGGGCCAATATACCCAAGAGTAACTTACTTACCAAGCGCAAAAATAGTGTTAAGGCAACAAAAGTTGATGGAAAGAGGTAAATGTTGGAATAAAAATTGATTAGGTTTTATAAGTTATAACATTTATTTATAATTAATGGCAAATATATTGTGCTTCATGCTTGAAACGGGAATGGTTAATAATACTCGTAGCTTCGGTTTGGATGGATTCGATAAGACACATTGAAGAAAAAATTGACAAACGATGAAATTGAGAACAAATGTTGGATAGATTGGAAATTAACGGTTTAGTTATTCACTTGAATGAATGCTGGCAATTTCTAAGACAGGGTGATGAGAGTAGAAACAAGTAAAGGTGAGTATATCTTATTATAGTGAGTAAATGTGAGTAAATATGATAACTATAGGAAATGTTATTGTAGAGTGTAAAAGATTTATGTGCACAGATATGTATGCAATTGTTCGGAATACACATAAGCATTTGGTTAAAATGTGTCAAGGGAGAAATAATAGTAACTGTTTTGCAGATATGTATAGTTTTTTCAAGAAAGATGTATACAGGTATTAACAGAACAAAACAAGGAGAAATACAGTAACATCAAAATATATTTACAAGGATACACTGTACCGAAGAACACACGAAGTAAGCGTAAAAGGTAAATATGCTCTTTAATGAATGGATTAGGACTCCAAAGGATACAACTACAAACGCGCCTAGAACTCTAAGTCATAAGTGGTATGGAAAAGACATCACTGTAAATATAATCAAACACATCTTTAAAATACAAGCTATTATAAATGTGTACTTAATTGTAGTTTTAAGTACTTCGATAATGTATGCATTAGATCCAACATAGTGTTAAAATAAATTATATTTGATAACAGTATTTTTGTTTCATTATTTTATTTAGATTAGAATTTTGTTATCAAAACCAAACAGAACTAAAACTAAGAGTTGATTGAGACGTTTTAGTATCATATTGTTTTATTATATTTATATTTAGCTCTTTTTCACGCCACTTCTGAGGTAGAGTTCTAGGCGTGTTTCTCTATGTAGTGATATCCTCTGGAGGCCTAATCCATCTAATTAACAATTGTATATTGTATGTTAGTTCCATTAGAGACCATATTTACCTTGTACGATTATTTCCTATTTCTTTTGGTACAATATTTCCTTCTAAAGTCATTTTGGTGTAACTGTATTTCTCATTAGTTTGTTCTTTTACTCCTAATGATAAAACTAAATTTAATCACTGTATTCTTCTTAATGCTTTTGCCATATCTGCAAAACACTTAGTATTCTTTCTCTTCTCACAAATTTCGACCAAATATTCATGTATATTCTAGACACACATATGTATGCACATACATCTTCCACTCTCTATAATAAGATTTGCTGCAGTTATTGTATATTAATTATATACTCATCTTTAGTTATTTCCACTCCCATCTTGAAAATTGTCAGAATTGAATCATAATCCCGTATTCAAAAAGTTTCATTTGACTGATTAAAAAGATTCGTCTGCAATTAATTAGTAAGAAATGCTATGACTAATATGATAAAATAAAATCTAATCAACTGCTATTGTCTTAACTTTATTTTTATTATCACATTGCCATGAGTGACCATTGGAAATATTGGTCCCATTCTGAAATATCCACGTCTCATCTAAATACACAATTGGAATAATAAGTCTTACTTGATTTTATTATATGACTATAATAATGGTATTCTTTTAAAAACAATGTCTGGAAGTTCCATTAGACCTTCTCGTTCTTTATCTTTACACCATTTAAATCCTATATTACCCAACAGTGTACGAAGGGATGTTCTAAATTCCTCAGAGAGCTACATATCTGTATGTTTTCGATGGATACTTTCCAGACCATCAATTTCCTCTGAAATAAATGAATTAATGTATGTTTATATTAAAAAGCTACTCACTGCTCTCATATATTTGAGCTCTGTTAGAGATAACATCAAACTGATCTTGATTCGTCTCCCGCTTCATATAAGGACGGCTTCTTTTCAGTGAATCCCAGCTTATATTTTTCAGAATTTTTTGAGATATTTTAGTGACCGTACCCATACTAGCTCCACCTGCAACACGTTAAAAAATATTTTCAATAAAATCAGCAGCAACATAATATTTAACAGAACAAATACTTACTTCTCTAACGAATTTTACTGGCAAGAGGGGGCCTCCACCATCTTGTTGCTGTCTGAAGTAACTAATTAAAGACGCAATTTGCTCTGTCTGGCTTCAGCATTTTCAATCAGAATAATAATAAGTATTGATTTGAAAATTCTCAAAACAAGTAAAGCGTTAAAACGTTTGCCGGTTTATAACCATAGAGTAATAGAGATTCAACTCTATAGGAGACTCTGGCACAAAGTTTTGTTTTGCCCAACATCCGGAAGGCATAATTGGTCACACAAGTAATTTGATCGGTTAATTTAAATCTCCATTATAGGCATCTGTAAGAAAGATGTTTCATTTGATAGGCTCATCAGTAATGCTTGGCATGTTACAGCCTTGACATCATGTTTAATTGACCAATGAAATTTAGATAAAAACATTTTTTCAGAAATAAATTTTTATAAATTTCAATTAAATATAAAATGTAAAAATTAGTAAATATAAATATATTCGATAACAATAAATATATAATATAAATTTATCTATAAAATATAAATATAATGTCTATAAGATATAAATATTATATACATATAAATAAAACCATAAGCAAAAAACTTTGGTGCATTGCAAATCAAAATTATTCTCTTCCGTCTTTTTCATTTTTTATATTTGTTTAGTGCCATTATTTTAATCTATTAGATATATATTATGGATTTACACTAAAGTATATAGCACACCTTATTATTTGTAATATTATACCTGTGTATATAAAGTGTATAGCCGTTTGCATAGCTTCTTTCGGAAGGGGATTAATTTCTAAAATTAAAAAAATTAATATTTGATGTTGTTATTTGATACTTAATCCAATCGGTTTGGGATTTTTAACTTTAACAAACATTTTCATGTCCACAACACTTCCTAGATCGATAATTCACTTTACTTTTTGTACTACGGACTTATATATAACAATGAACTAACAACTTAATCTCTAAACGCACTATTCCTTATGCCATCTATAGTGAAAATGGCGTTCAAAATAAATAAATAACAAACACACTTATAGCGTAGCGATTAAAGCAAGTAATAAGTTAAAAGTAGCGACATCTAGATGTTGGACGTCGTTAGACATTTCCTCAAAATTTCCTATAAATATATATCTCTATTTATGTATGGTTTATAACTTATTGTTATCAGATCTATACCCACCATAAAATGAATTTACACATTGCGACAGGCAATACATTAAACATATTGATGACGTGAGTTCACTGTTAATTTTAATAGACTATACAAATTTTTGCAGTGCTATAAAACGGCGCTTTATCACCTTTAAAAAAGTGATAAAGCGTAAAGGATTAAGTTCACCAATACAATGGTTCTACCAGAAATAAATATAAATAGCAACTCTGGTATTGAATAGTTTATGTTTCCTTATATTACAAACAAATCATTTTTATTATTATATAAATTTAGTTTTAATGTTTTACCTTATTTGCGGTAACTGATTCTAGTATTTCAATGTAATTTTTCGTATTTTCCATAACTCTCTCATCTGGTGATAAGAAGCGATTGCTATTCGCTGCATATTCGACAACCACTGCTTCAAAAGAAAATGTCTGAAGATCAAATGTAAATAAATTATTTACCTTTAACATTTATTATATTATATTCCTACAATCTACAATAAAAACGATTTACCATCAATAAATAGTGTAATTAATCAAAATTATTATCTATAAATTTCACATCATTATATAATAAATAAATAATATGAAAATTAACGTGTTCGTTCTCGTACTAAATTTGAGAGAAGAAAGCAAAGAGATAATTCCTGGAATCTCCTCAAAAATTTAAGGATGCGACAGCCCTTTTCAAATAAAATAACTGTTTAAGTTATCGGTAGTCGGGAATATTTTAATATTACTATTCGTTAAAGCTTCAACGAAAGAAATTTTATTCGAAAAACTTAAACAAACATCAAAAGAATTAGAAAATCGAAAAGATCAACCAATAAAATATTTGAAACAAAAAATTGAATCGACTTCAAAAAATAAATAAGGAACTAACTAAAAGGTAAAAAATAATCAAACTTAGTATTACCATGGGAAGGCCAAGTAAAGGTGCAGCCCATCTGAGGAAAAATAGAAATGAAGAAACAATGACGGCATATAAGAAACGCTTTAGGCCACGGGATCTGCTACCCAGCCTAGGTGATTTGACAAATGTTGCAACCAAACTAGAACTAGTTAAAGAGAAAAATGTATCAGCTTTTGCACTGGACGACTTCCGGTATACCGTCAGATTAGTTCAGCATTAACATTATACCCAAATTGTTTTGTACCCAAATGTACCCAAATTGGTTGTTTAGCAAAGGAAGCTTTTGGGTTAAAACATATATTTAAAATACTTTTTATATCTATACCAATATTTTAACAGTTAAACCTAATAAATTATATACCTCACAAAAATTATTTAAAAACACCAAACAGGAAAATGTTAAGGCACTATGTAAAACTGACATATTCAAGTGAATATAGTATTTTATATATATATATCGACTGCACTACTACGATTCACGGCATGCAATGATGATATGAACTTATTCTGCGTCATAATTGAGTCCAAATGAAAACAAAATAGTAATGTTGGGAATTATCGAATGAAAATACTCGATAGTCGCAAACATTAGAAACATGCCATAGCCATAAAACTAGTTAAATAAAAATAGTAATTAATATATATTGGAATGCATGCTGCATGCGAATGTTTTTTTTCCTATAATGACAAAGACGGAGATGTTCAAATTTCTTCTCGTACCAAGTTTGATAAAAAAAAAACAGTATATCTGTTTGGATCTCTACATTGTATATTGGATTTGTGAAAAATGACACAGAAAAACAGACAAAATAATTTTATCGTTGTAAAAGCAAGTTTAATTTGTTTATTTGTTAAATTGTGCTATTTAGAATTTCATCTGGTAACTCGATGTTTCAGACCTTTTGATTTTAAGTCGTTTATGTTTTCAAAAAGGATTTGAACAATAATGTAAAGGAACTAAGCGGGACTTCTTTTTAATTATATAATGTGTCGCCTTTGCAAATACTTAGCAACAGAAATAATTACCATGAAAGGCAACATTCTTGACTGCAATCTCCAGTTTCTTCGGAAGCTGAATTTGCCAGATGCGATATATAACACGTATAAGGGATTATAGAACTTAGATAGAACTTAATATGAATTCATTTTTGAAGCTGCAACGCTCAGAGTGACTACCTTTTTCTAATTTAGTTTATTTTTTTGTATTTTGTGCCGCCCAACCTGAGATTAATCAAATCATGGTGAGTTTATTAGATTTAACATTATTTATATTCCAGTTCTCTCTTTTTACTTTTCATTTATTATTTGTTAAATCTCCATTAATTATTTCCTATTTATTTTTTTATATTTATGATTCGTCATTTATCATATTCTAATTATTAATTTCCATTTATTATTCTAAATGGCTTACGGACACGAAGTGGCGATCACAATGCCTTTAGCGAAAAAGACAACTAATGTGAATGGTGAAAAACAAATTAAAAATTTTCCGTTGTTCTACCTAGACATGATGCAAAATGAATATAATAAAAATATATATGATATAAATTATTTAGTAGACTGTAGGATAAAAGTGGAACCTCCGAAGGAAAATAATAGTATACCACAATGTACAAATTGTCAACAGCTTGGACATACCAAGAATTTCTGCAGTAAGGAACCAAGGTGTATGAAATGTGCTGGTAAACATCACATAACTCAGTGCAGAAAACAATGCAATAGCGTAGCAACATGATGCGTATTATGCAACGAAAAAGGTCACCCTGAGAATTATAAAGAATGTTCAGTATGTCAAAAAAAAGAACTCCAGTCAAGGAAAATTGCAGCAGAACAGCGCTTAAGAAAAATTAGCAAAGCCCAAAACTCTGAAAAACCATTTCCCGTTAAAAATAAAAAATCCAAGACCATAGGTCAAAAATATAAACGCCACCAAAATATCAAATGACAAACAAATAAGAACGAAACCGCAGGAAGCTGCGGCCAACGAACCAACCATGGTTGACTTGATGAAATTGCTCAAAGAACTCCATACTGAAATGTGACAGAAATTCAGTCAGTTAATAGACAGGGTGGAAAAATTGGAAAAATCCAGACTGGAGGAAACTACCCCCAAAACAAGCTAAAGAAAAACAAAAATGAATAATTCGAATTAGAATTATTCTTGACAATAAATAATATAGATCTAGCTCTCATATCGGACATACTTCTTTCTAAAAAAACTACTTTAAAACAAGGGGTTATGATTCTTACTGGACACTACACCCCAGCGAACGGGCTCGAGGCGGAACAGCTTTAATAATTAAACAAAATATACAACATTTCGAAAATAAAAGAGATTAGAAATGAAGAAATACGATGCTAAGATAGTTAGTACCGAAAAAAGGGACTGAAATAAATATTGGCGCTATATGCTGTCCACCAAGACATGACACAAAATTACACAACAACAATATAAAGATATCTTTTCAAAATTAAGCCCAAGGTTTATTATTACTGGAGACTTTATTGTTAAACATACAGCTTGGGGTTCACGAGTAGTAACACCTGCAAAAGGAAACGAATTACTCAAAGTCATTAACCTTACAAACTGTAATTATCATTCACGGCGCGAACCCACTTACTGGTCCCCCGACAGTAATAAAGTCTCAGACTTGCTGGATTTCCACATTTCAAAAGGCATCTCCATAAATCAAATCTATACAGAAAGCTTGTGCAAACTAACATCTGATCACGCTCCAGTATTGCTAACAGTAATTTCTCAAATTAAAGTTGGAAAATAGTGACGTAATTTTCTTTGGAATTCATTGATTTCTTAGCTGCGTAAAACGGGAACCCCCATCATTCTGATCCAATTTATTATTTTACCACTTTGAAAATGATTCACGAACAAGATTACAAAACAAATATTTTTACGCTACGAAAACATCTTGATGTGGTTTTTTTCAAAACTTATTCCAAACCAAAATATTACTTACACTAATAACACGCCTAGGACTTTCGCTATATATTTAGCGATCATTTCTCTAAAATTCTCTAAAACTTCTATTTGTATGTTGATTTTCTTCAATTTTTGAACGCCTTTACCGTCAATTATGTTTAAATACACAACCGTGTTTACAGTTAGCAGCTCTTTATTTTTGCACTATATCTACCAAACTATTTCTATTCTATTAACTTACGTTATTCTTATTCTCTTATCTCCCTTTTTATTCTATAACATCATATATTATACACGTTAGCATTGGACGCCTTATAAAATTCATGTATAATAATAGACCGTTAAACGCTTTATTATATATATTTAATATATAATCGGTATTTCTATACGAATAAGCTGACAAATATATATGAATCTACACGTGCTACTAACTTATGAACTTATTCAACAATATATTAGTAGATTTAGAAATAACATTTGCAAATTAAAAAGCCTACACATTAAATTAAAATATTACCTATATATACCACTTACTTATTTTAAAAGCATTCAAGATTCCACATAATTATTTCAATGAAATTTGTATAAAAATATAATTGTATATTTCTATGTTTGCATTCATTCTTTTTTAGTGTTTTCTTTTCTTAATTAATTCTTTAATAATAATAATTAATTAATTTCGATAATTAATTTCGTTATAAAGTAACATAAAAAAACACCAGGCAAAAGAAATATATTAAAACAACATTTATTCTTAGAAATTATATACAACTATAAAATGGTAAATATGGTGATCCGCCTTTAATCAATATTTTGTAAGAGAGCAAACAAAACAGCCAGAGATCACAGTGCAGTATCTTAATTACAATGTTTCAAATAAATATTATGAGTAATATCACCTTTAACCATTGATATTCTATATTATTAATAAGCGTAAAAAAATTTAAACTAATTATATTATTATTATTATTTTATAGGGTTATTTCAATAGGAAAGGGACGGCGTTAATAGACAAATAAACAATTGAGCTGCACACTCATATAGTTAACTTTGTTATAAAAATGAATGTTTGTTAAGAAACTAATACTGGTCCAAAAATATTTTTAGCGACAAGGCACATTTTTTAATGAAAGACTATGTTAACAAAGAAAGGCAGTGTCAAAGCACGCTACAAAGGTTATAGTTTGTCATAACCCAGATACTAGATAATTGGAAGAATGTTTCCAATAGCCGAGTTTATATGTGGAGCTTCTTACAGTCCTGGCATGGGAGAGCTTCTATTATGGTTTGTGCTGCAAGATCATTAACAGCAGCGTCAGCTGGTCCTCTCATTTTCATCACTAGTCGGAATACTGTGAATGCATTTCTCCACTTCTTCAAGGAGGAAATTCTTACTATGATTAGAATATTACACAAACAAATTGTTTAAAGCATAAGCACTGTCATATGTCAAGATGATATTGTGCCTATAACAGGTCAATTGAAAAAAGTCCCTGGCCTACCATAGTAAAAAACATTTTTTGGCAAAATTAGTTTTTTTTATTCAACATAATTCCCTTCAAGGGTGATACAGTGATACTGAGATACACGATTTGTCCTTTGCTTCAAAATAGGCATCAGTTTCGGCGATCACCTCCTCATTGATGAGGAAGCAATTCGAAGTCCAATTCATGGATTTTTGCCATCGTTTTCACTGACTTGTGACACGGTGCATTGTCTTAGTGAAGCAGCACTTTCTTTTTCTTCAAAAGAGGTCGTTTTTCGGCAATTTCGTCCTTCAAATTAAAATGAAAATTATTCCATGCGCATCCAATAATACAGACGAGATAACCTTACCAGCCGACTGTTGCGTTTTCCCAAGCTTTAGAGCAGGTTCATCGTGTGCAGTCCACTCGAATGACTGTCGATTTGACTTCGGAGTGAAATGAGGGAGCCCTGTTTTATCTGCTGTCACATATCGACACAATAACTCGGGTTTATTACCCTTGATCATCTTCAAACACTGCTCCGAATCATCAATTCGTCGTTTCTTTTGGTCAAGAATGAGCTTGCGCTACACCCACATTGCACAGAGCTTTGCTTTGCCACATTGCTCAAATATTCGTGAATGGTATGATGTGCACGTTTAGTTCATATCTTTAGAGTGTCTGCTATTTCATTCAATTTCAATTTACTGTCATTCAAAAATATTCAGTTAGTTGATGGTTGTTTAAAGTTTTTGCTGTTTAAAGTTTCAACTGTATTTTTTCCCTTTAGAAATCAATATTTTATCAACACGCGAAATTTCTTTTTATACATTTCTTTACAACAACAGTTACTTCACTCAAAATTCTATAATTCACAAACGAATGATCCAGCAGCTGTCAAATTTATATACGCATCTCTTGAGGGTTAAGGCTAACTAAAAAATATATAGATTTAATTCTAGTGCGCCATCTATATGTCAGGCCGAGGACTTTTCAATTGACCTGTTACACGCAGCCAAAACGCTCATTCGTGGTTTGGGGCGTGTCATAATATCATTAAACATCTTCTCTGCCGCAAAGCCTCAAAATAATTTAACCGTTATGAGGAATTTTAGAACAAAGAGTGAGAAGTACATTTCCCTCTCTAACACCACTGAAGCAATTGATGGATGTTTTGTTTCGGGAATGGGACAAAATTCCGTTAGAAACTATTCATACACTATTCTGTGAAGAATTACAACTGTTTTAAAAGCAGATGGGTGCTCAACAACCTGTTAATAAATAAATATTGTGTATATGACAGATGTTGTGTATGTCAATATGTCAATGAAAATTACAATCACACCAATATCCAATCACAATAACTCCATCAGGTTGAATGACATCATGAATGACCTTCATATCACTCACAAGTTCGATCTCGAAAATCGATAACTCTGCTTCAGAACCAAAATTAAAACTATTGCTAATTTGTTTCGTGTCCAAAAAGAAAACAGATATTTTTCTTTTGAGGTTATTAATTTTGAGATTAAATAGTTAGCTAATAAATAGAAATGAATTTAGTTAAACACATTAATCGCTAAACAGTGAAACGGAATGGCCAATGTGGAAGCGTAAAATTCGAGATTTGCTGGATTACCACGAGGGAGCTTTAGATGCAATAGAGGGCAAGTGGGTGAAACCGAGCGCGCCAGCGAATGGCCGAAATAAAAATAGTAAATTTGAATCAGCGCCTATGTCCTGTTCTATAAAGACTCATGGTCAATTGAAGTTATGTGGTTTTCGTGCAGTAAATAGTACTCTATACAAAGCATCTATTAAACCATTAGTACCTGAATATCGAGTTGATGTATGTTCTGTTGTCGAGAGTAAATCTGATCTGTTACAGTTGTATCATGAGAGATGGGGTCACAAGATAAACGTCATGTGAAAGGAAAGCTCAAAAAAGGTTTTTGTATTGATGTCAAGATAGATAAAGCAGAAATCTGTGAACCATGTACATATGGCAAGGCACATCGTTTACCATTTGGTACAAGAGAGATGTCAAAAATTCCAGGTGAACTAATACCAACAGATGTGTGTGGACCTTTTGATGAATCGTTCGTAAAGAAGCGTTACTTTGTTTTGTTTAAGGATAATTATACAAAATTTAGGTATTGTTTCTTTATAGCACAAAAGTCAGAGGTAATTGAAGCGCTGAAGGACTTTTTAAGGCACACAAAGACATTGGGACATTCAGTAAAAGAGATACTCAGTGATAATGGCAAGGAATTTGGCAATGGAGAGGTTAGATCTATCTTACGCAAAAACGGAATTACACAAAGGTTGACGGCACCCTACACTCCTGAGCAGAATGGGGTTTGTGATACAATAAAACTGTAGTTAAAATGGCCAAGACCTTGAAATATTCAAATCTAAAGTGACCTATCCAGCAGGAATGTGGGCTGAATTAGTTGGTTAGATGGTATCCTTACCAATTATGGAATGGAAAGAAGCCGCGAACCAAACATCTAAGGTTCATTGGTTCAACATATTACGCCCATATCCCTAGTCAGAAAAGAAGAAAAATTGATAGAAAAGCCGTAAAATGGCGCCTCATAGGATATGAGGGTGATGAACGGTTTTGAATTTGGATTGAAAAGGATCAAGGCATTATTTTGTCTAGAGATGTACAATTTGAAGAGAAATTTGGATATTGCAAGGAACGTATTAAACTACCATTTCAAGATGTGAAACCTAAAGAGGAACCTGTTAATAATAATGTCACAAGATTGCGAGACAAACATTTCAAAAGAGGACTTTAATGAAGTTGTTTCAGAGCTTCAAGAAAAGAGACTAGATGCCAGGCTAAGAGATCGGTCAACTTTTAAAAAGCTTCAGTCTTTGAATGATTATATTCTTTGCAATCAGGGAAAGAAGATAATACAAAGCAGAAGTTTCCAAACTGAGAAGAAGTCGGAGCATTAATGTATCAAATGCTTGGGACCAGACCAGATCTGGCTTACAGTCAAGGACAACTAACAACGGAATTCAACATGCAGGACGCTGTAATATTGAATTCTTTCTCGTTGTTTGATTATTGTACTTAAGGAAAGTGTTAAAGTAAATATTTCCTCTTTAGTTAAAAGTAGGAATCTCTGTTAAGTACAATAATAAATGTTACTAGGTTCTAGGGGCTTCCGAGTTATGTACTTGTCAGATATATATAAGTGTCAGTCAAGAGAGAAACCACGTTGTTGTTTTTTGTAATTGTATATAGATTAATTCATTAGTTCGTTTATGGAGTCTTCAACTGTAAGTTCAACAATAACCGTAAAATCTTAACATATATTTATTAGTTAAGAATTATACTATATCGGAATTAACAACAACCAAAAGGTTACATGTGGTCATTATCCCGTTTAGGTAGTCTTTTGCTTTGCTTTTTACTTACAACTCAATTTCGCTCAAGTTAGTCCAGCGTCGTCAAATGCATGTATGTATGTCAAATCAGTTATCTGTATCGGAATTTTATTAATGTGAAGAAATTTTTAGCTATTCTTTCGAAGAAAAGTTGGAATCTAAAGGAAATCTGGTGCAAGTAGAAGGAAATGTTACACCCGTAAATGTAATAAGAGACATTTATTTAAAAAATAATGGATTTGTGAATGTAAAAAATGCGTTGTACTGTTTTCTCTGTGCACTTTTTGGTGGCGATAATAATGGACGGAAATAGGAGTCACCGATCTAGAGCACTTAAGTTGAAAATTAAAAGACACGAAAAAAATCATCTTCATAATTGTATGGAATTTACATTACTAGGGTTAACTAATATTATGGCTCAATTAGATTCTGTATATAGGATAAATATACAGTGAAATAATGAAAATGTGTCAAAGAAGAGGTATGTTTTATCAAATATTATAAGTTGCATTAAAATTTGTGAAGCGTTAGAATTTGCTGTTCGGGATATGATCAGAGCAATACTCCCCAGAATCCGGGAATATTTCGTGGACTTATACATTTTTCGGCTAAACTAAATGCAACTCTAAATGAGCACCTAAAGAATGTTTCTGTATTTAAAGGCACGTCCAAAGAAATACAGAACGATCTGTTACAGTGTATGCTTGAAGTTTGTCATGACCAAGTAATTGGGGAAATTAATAATTCTTCATTTTTGGCGATTATGGTAAAAACTGATGTTGCTGCAAAATCTTAACTGGTAGTTATTTTTAGATACGTTCGCGATGGTGAGACAATTGATCGTTTTTAAAACTACTTATTTCCCGAAAAATGTGATGCAGAGACACTTAGCAAAACGATTTTAAGTGTTATAGATCCGGTAATTCAAAATTCACCCAACAAACTGATCGCACAAATCTACGATGGGGCATCGGTGATGAGCGGTCAACGTGTAGGCGTTCAAGCATTAATTTTAAAAAAAGTATCCCTTTGCTCACTATGTACACTGTTATGCGCACCAATTTAATTTGATTATGTCTAAAGTTGCTTTCATAAATTAGCATGTACGTGTAGTTTTTGCCAATCTACAACACATCCCATTATTTACAATAATAAATATTACAACAAATATAAATTACAACAATAAATTTGATCACCGAATTTCTGCTTTAGAGGTGTATAATGTTATAATAAATTGTGCAAGAGGTCGATTTCATTTCCAAGAGCATCTAGTAGTTGCATCACTTTTTTTCGGAGTACTTTGGAGAGTATTGCGATACATTTCCTGAGGATTAACTCACTTCCCTATATTCCGTTTATCTACCATTTGATAAAGAACAATTACTAACTGAACTGTCGGTTATTTGTCTAAAAAATGATGCAGAACATTAAATGGTGCACTACCTCTTCTAAAATGTTTGATAGCAAACAATGTAGGAGACGCGTTGAAGGAGACTAGATAATTATTACAAATCGTAAAACTCCCATGACAACATGAGAGGCTGAAAGATGTTTCTTAGCACTAAAGGGCATCAAAATGTTTCCCAGAAATTCAATGGCCGAAAATCGTTCACCAGCTCTTTTCATGCTATCTATTGAAAAATAGTTTACCTCCGAAATAGATAGTTTTAATGGCAAAGTGATTACGAAATTTGCAAACAGAAAAGAACGTAAGATGGACTTAATTTATAAATAAAAAAACATAGGTAAGTTTTCTTTGCAAGAGTTGCAGGACACCTTAAAATTTCTATCAGGAACCGCCACTTTTGTCGTCTATAAATTAGGGTTATTTTTTAAAGCATAGATTACTCTTATTTCCAATAATTCATATATAAGGGACTACTGTCACTCTTAGTGACCGCTAAACTATATAGCTTTATTGTGATAGTTTAGTACAGCATAATTTAGTGTACCCTAACACCACTAAACTATGAAAATATGTATAAAATATATATACCCCGAATAACTGCGCAATGGTTACCATTCCAACGTCAACCTGTCTTATTTTATTAATAAATAAATTGATTGCCCTTAGTTGAATGGATTGATGAAAAATTTTCGAAATCTTATCTTTTAAAATACTTGAAAACTTTTATTTTAACGAAAAAAAAAGATGACTTGTACGTAGTATAATTCGACTCATATTCTAACGAAACGCTTAATTGTAAACACTTCACTCATCATTATCTTACAGCCAGACATAAATAAACACACTTTTTTTCAAATAACCAGAACCTTATCAGTCGCTCAATATGCAACCATCAAAACAACGCACTATATTATTTTACAAGAAATATTCAAATTCTGCATTGAAGCATTAGAAACTGAAACCTACAACAAGTTCTGTTTACAATGCATTTTAATTGATACATTGAATCAACTATTGAAAGAAAGATGTTTGCTATAAAAGCAGAAACGCGATAACCTTATTTTGAAACAAAACAACACTGACTGATATGTCACAAAATTCGTGAAATCTTACATAAACAGGTTTTAATTGGAGGCCCTACCCTACCCACTGTTTTTACCAGACATTGCCAGATTCTAATTTAGTGACACTTTTTACTTTATGAAGCTACTGGAAGATTAATAAACTTTCAGCAAGTTATCAAAAAGGCGTGTTTTACTATCATGGAATTCAAATGCTCAGAAAAATACTATATTAAAAAAGTTAATTAAAATTGAATAGTCCTTAACATAAAAATTAAAACATTGCTTCCAAATAACAATAACAAATAACAATTTATTCAGCAATAGAAGATCTCTCATTTACATTTACCCCCTGTATGTTTTAATTAAAACATATAAATGCAATATTTTCAAAATAAATAGCTGATGCATCAACCAGTAAAAAACACCACACTGCAACATTTTAGAATGCATTTAGTATGCTAAAATAACATTTTATTATGCAGGGGCAAAGAGTTGTTTTAAATCTATATTCGGTTTTAATATATTTTTTGGTAAGTTCCCAAGATATATTTTGTGGTTGCATAACAATCTTCTGTTTTAGCTAATTTCTTGTCTAAATTGTGATATTGGGTCTAATACAATTAGTAGAAGAACCAATAGCTTGACGAGAAATAATCCTTCAGGGATCATTGATTCCTTAAGGAAGCAAATAGAATACAAAGAGAATGAATTACAGAGAGCAGAGAATGTTAATAAAAATTTCGAGAAAATGATGGAACTTGTGAATATCTTGGGACAGGTTGATACTTTTCTTACTGATCGAACAAGAGCTATCATTAAAAAACTTGCAGTTTTAACAGAAGATGGAAACGATATTATTGTAGCTAAAACTATGAATAAACATTAAATATAAAAAAATTAAATATGTAACTGTTGTCCAAAAATATTGTGTAATAAATATGTTCATAAACATATATTTAAACAGTTTTATATTCATATATTTGCTTCACCATTTCGTCATTCCGGCATTTTTTTTCATTCCGTTACACGTATTATAAGAGTATATTATCTTTAGTTCATTTTAAAAATATATAATAAATGTAGGCAACTTTATATACATTTTACATTAAAACCTTATTGATTAATTGTTATTCAGATGTCCTAATTTTTATAAAATCTACAGAAATATTAATTTTTCATGATTTTATAACAAATAAATCAATTTAATAACGTCTCACTTCTGTTTCACTAAGAAATAGTACTATTTGGGTAGGACCTTTCCTTGTAATCATTACCGAAACTTATGTCGTCATATTATATCTGTGATGCAAGAAAACCTTGACAAGATATCCTAATTAAAAATGGTATTGGAATTAGGAAATTCCTTTGCCTTTCACTACTCGCTCAGTGTACGTTTTACGTTTGATCACCGCATCGGGTCTTTAAATTTAATTCATTAAGAGAGTTTCGTTTTTTGCCACTATGGGTTGTAATTCGTCCAAACTAGAAATTGCCAAATGTAAGTCACTTTTTGCTTACATCTTGATTGCCTAAATTTCAATGGTTAAAAAGACCGGAAACCACAGAATATTGATAAATGTTGTAAACACAAAATTCTAACCTATTTTTATCTGTTTTTAAATTTTTGAAATGTATTCTATATCATTGCTGACATTTCGGTCAGTTGAATATTTGTATAGACGTATCCAAAGAGGAATAACAACATACAAAATGTGTAAATATCTAATAATGCAAAAGGATAAAAATAAAATCTTATATTTATTAATTAATGTAATATGTGTTTAATTCGTATTATTTTTCAGCAAGTGTTAATATTCAAAATGAGCCGGAAGACTTTGTGGAAGGTGTTGTATGCAAAATAAATGATATTAATGAAAATGAAATGAAGACGGTTGAACTCGACGAAAAAAAGATATTATTAGTAAAACAAAATGGCAAAATAAGTGCTCTTGGAACCAAATGTACTCATTATGGTGCACCATTAGTTAATGGGGCCTTAGGGGATGGTCGTATCAGATGTCAATGGCATGGAGCATGTTTTAGTTTAGCAACAGGAGATATTGAAGATTTCCCAGGTATTAAAGCAAATAATCCAAAATATTAATCTTTTATTTTCTAAGTTTTATTTTGTTTATATAGGTCTGGATTCTTTACCATGTTACAAGGTAACTATAGACAATGATAATGTTAAAGTTAGAGCTAGAAAATCTGAACTTGTATCGAATAAAAGAATTAAACATATGGCTCAGAAGCTTTCTTCTGAATCAAAGAAAATTGTGATTATTGGTGGAGGACCTGCTGGTGCTACATGTGTTGAAGCTTTAAGACAAGAAGGTAATTTTTTTATAATTATTTATTGAAGATATATAAGGTAGATATATTCATTATGAACTTAAAAAAAATTAACTAAAAATAAGCATATTTTTAATTATCTGTGAGAAAGCACTTTTTTAGATAAGTAATTTTTTATTTCATTTTCAAGATTATTTGGATTAAGAGTCTTTTGTTAAAAAATGCTGAGTAATTTTACAATTAGATAAAGTATTCTTGATAATATTATTTATAAGGGCCTCTAGGCTCTTATGTTTTTTTTTTGTTATTACAATATTACTTTAAAGCTAGGACAACTTGTTGTGTGATACTTTTCTAGAAATTCTAGATTCTAGAAAATAGTTGTTTTTTGATAATAAATTAAAGATAATGAATATTAATTTTTTTCTATATCAAAAATAAGATATACTTGTTGTTTAATAGAATTAATCAAGTATTATAAAATTAATAAATTTATTTCGATCAAAAAGAAAATTTTAAAATAATTTTACGTTTATGTAATATCCAATCATTTTATAACTCTTTTCTACCAAATAATAATAAATAAATAAATAGTTTCTAATCTATTATAGAAATCTCACTGCAGAAGTGGTTCTACTGTAAAATAATTTTCTAATCAAAAACGTGCTAAAATGATATCAAAGATAATTTTTAATGAATGGATATTTATGAGTATGTTAGATAAAACAATATTAATGTCATAAGAGGATTTATATGGTATTTTAATAGCATCAATAAAATAATTAATAATATTTAACTTTTTCAACACCCTTCTCAGATGTCAATAATTTATTATGATTATTTTATGCTGAATTTGGTATAAATTCTCTACTTTTTAGGATTTCAGGGTGGAATTACCATGGTATGTAGGGAAAGATATTTACCATATGACAGAGTCAAAGTTAGTAAAGCGATGGATTTCGAAATTGAAAAGGCTCAATTAAGAGATGATAAATTTTACAAAGAGCATAATATAGACATACTGAAAGTTAGTAAAAATATAAACATTTTTTGTTTACTTTTTAATAACTGCTCACTATATTTTATTAGGGTATTGAAGCAACTGGTGTAGACACTGGAACTAAGACTGTATCTTTATCAAACGGAAACCACATTCAATATGATAAGCTATTTATTGCTACTGGTTGTAAGCCTAGAAAATTGGACGTTCCTGGTTGTAATTTAAAAAATGTTTTGGTCTTGAGAGATTATGATGACTCACAGTAGGTTTTAACTAGTTTTTATTTTAACACAATTAATCATGATTTGTGATTAATCAATATGTATTTCAGATATGCAATTTCTCAAATAAATGACCAAGCTGATGTGGTTGTTATTGGTTCAAGTTTCATTGGTATGGAAGCTGCGAATTATTGCGTAGATAAAGTTAAAAGTGTAACTGTTATTGGACGAGACTCCGCACCTTTCAAATCAATATGGGGTGAACAAATAGGAGTTGCAATTCTTAAACTTTTTGAAAGTAAAGGCGTCAAATTTATTCCCCATAGTGGTATGTATTTATTGTATTTTGTTATGAGGAGACAGTTTATAGCATTTTTACGCAGGTATTAAGAAAATCAATGATAATGGAGAAGGTGCTATATCAAGTGTGGAACTCAAAGACGGTCAAATTTTAAAGGCTGACATATTATTCATGGGAACTGGCAGTACATACTATACTGACTTCTTGAAAGGCTCTGGAGTGGAATTAAGACCCGATGGTACAATTGAAACTAATGAATATTTGCAGACAAATGATCCCAATGTTTATGTTGGTGGTGATATAGCTTACTCTCCAGTTTGGTCACATCATAACAACAAAGTTGCTATAGGTAAGTTAATTAATTTAACAGAAATGATTGCAACAATAAGTTATGTATCATTTTATGTTAAAAACTACTTATTATCTTACTAAGTATATTTTTTTAATTATAATTTTATGTTAAAGACAAGATAAAAGATTAAATATAAGATAAAAATGTCTTGGTTTAAAATTTGACTGCTAGTAATAGGTGGAGCAAAAGTCCCGCTACCATTTTGATTGCAAGCTATCTTGGTTATATGACGTTTAGCTCAGTTTCGCTTTAACCATTGTGTTGTGTAAACGTCCAAATTTTATTATGGATAAATATACGCCACAAGAACGAACAGAAATAGTTGCCACTCAGCGGAAATTGCGTCAAAAATATCCTAATCGTCCAATGCCTCACAAAACCACAATTTATCGTTTACATGCGAATTTTCCACAGTACGGTACGACAGCAGACAGGCCTCGTTCTGGAAGACAACCGACGTCTCGTAACGTTGAAAATGTTTAAGCGAATTTTGAAAATGTTCTCGTACAAAATTCAATTAGTCCAAAAATTGCTACCGAGAGATCCTGACCAACGAGTTGAGTACAGTAATGCAATCCTAAGGCTGTCTGGTGAAATTGAAGATTTTTCGTCTAAATTGATAATGAGCCCATTTTCTTCTCAGTGGCCACGTCAATAAACAGAACGGTCGGTTTTAGGGAACACAGAATCCTAAATTAATTCATGAAATATTATTGCATCCACTAAAAACAACTGTATAGTGTGGTATTCATGCTGAAAACATCATTAGTCCCTATTTTTTTGAGAGCGAGGACTAGAGGACATGTAATAGCAAGATGGGGCACAGCAGACACAGCTCGTTCAACAATTTAGTTATTGAACGGCGTTTTTCCACTAAGACTAATTTCGCCAAGTGGCGGTTTAGCACTTCCAGCCAGATCTCCAGATTTAACAGCACCAGACATTTTCTTATGGGGTTTTTTAAAATCAAAAGTTTATGTAAATAGCCCCCAAATGATTTAACATCTTAAAGAAAATATTCGTCACGAAATTGAAGAAATTCAGCCTCAGATGTTGTAGGATGACATGAAAAATGCCTTAAAAAGAGCCGATATATGCATAGCAAATCGCCGTCACCGTAAAAAAAATGTAAAGACAAAATAAACTTTATGAAGTTATAGGCAATCAAAATGGTAGCGGGACGTTTGCCCCACGCAGCATATGAGTACTACATATATAATAGGTTGTATGATGTTTTGTGTTTCTATAAAAGCGCTTTGGTTCGTGATTTTATTTTCGGAGTAATTATTCAATCGTCAAATAACAAAGTGCCATTAATTGCGCTACTCGACTTCTTCGTTTCATCATTATGAATGAGACCTGAGAATTGTAATCCTGGACCAAAAATAGATTTGGCGTATGTCTCAATTTCCAAGCTAATTGGTCGACAAAGATGATGATGATGAGTATCGGATTTTTTTGGAAATTTAGTTGTGGATTATCTTTATAGTGATCAAAGAGTTAATGAAGAGCTCGAAAAAAAGCAATGTAGTTTTTTTTTTGCTGTTTTTCAAAATTGAATGTATTGTGATAATTTTAAACACTAATTAACAATATACGTGCAGCTTTGAAATAACATTTTGGTACTTTCGTAGTAAATCTATAATTGCGTCACAGTTGAACTTTTCCACTACTCAGTTCCTTGTAGAACCTTAATGTTTTCTCCAATTTTAATACACTTACGATGTGCTTTGTTACTTTTGCGGTTATTTCAGGTGTTGCATTCCAATTTTCTCCTTTCCATTGTTCTCATTAGTAATGCTAAGGTAATTAAAACGGCCTTTCCTACGATTTCGAAATTCCTACTGTTTTTCGTCTCTTGTTATCTCAAATTTCTGGTTTCCTCCTGCCATTGATTGTCATTCTCATTCATTCTATTCGCTGTTTACTGCTGCTTTTCCATTTTTTCTAATTCCTTCTATTACATTGTTTTTTTATTTCAGTATTTGCTTTAAATTGTGCATTTTGACTGTTATCCTCGTAACAATTAAAAAATAATTAAGTTTATTGTCATATACATGTCTGAGCTAAGTATAATTTACTGAAGAATGTATTAATCAAAAAGAAGTTGCGTTTTTACGGTGTTTACACAGCTTACAAAAGCTATCGTGATAATTAAGGTATTGACATGGGAACAATTGCAACTTCCACCCTATTCTTTTCGATTTGTCTGTTGTTACAATTCAAAATATGTAAGTCTCGAATTAATTAATTAAGCTGATTGAAAGGAATAATTATTTTGACAATCTCCGATATTCTCACATCAAGAACAGAATTCAGAAATTGGATTATATAAAATCATGTTTCTTTAATCAATCAATTTTTCTCGTTCAATTTATTATACAATCTAGTGTGTGTGTGTCATTATTGTAATTATGTTCGTTTTTTTTTAAACACATTTGGGTAATATATTTTATACTGATGTGTAATTGTTTTTAGGCAACAGAATGAGCGTTCTTTTCTATCTTTTTAAAATATTCACACAATTGGCAAAAATACATAATGGTTATATGAGGTATGCACATTTAGTGCTTTTATTTTCAAAATTTGAACTAAATTACAAAAAAATGCTTGTTTGCATGTTTAAATTTATTTTTTTATGGGTAGGTAGTGTGTAATATTTGATGTTTATAGTTTTAGCAGTATAATAAAATTCGTTTGTGATTTTTTAGCCTAAGAAATTTAAACTAACCACATTATGATTTTATTTAATTAGAGTGTTTAGTGATATGTAGGAAGTTTTATAATATAAAAAGCAGTTTTGTAGTAGACTTACAATCTATGTTTTATAAAGAAATATTATTTTAGGTCACTATCCTCTTGCACACTATCATGGTAAAATGGCGGCACTCAATATTCTTGGCAAACAAACTCCTATAAAGAGCGTGCCCTATTTTTGGACTATGTTGTTTGGAAAAGGTTTTCGTTATGCTGGGCACGGAAAATATGATGATATTATTTTCGCGGGAGATGTAGACAGTCTGAAATTTATGGCTTTCTTTTTAAAAGACGACGAAGTTGTTTCAACTGCATCCTGCGGTAAGTGTCCAGGATAATGTATTTGTTCTTGATAAATGAATATTTTCCGTTAAAGGTATGGATCCGTTGGTTTCTCAATTCGCTGAGCGATTAGCTCAAGGAAGAAAGTTATATAGAAAGGATATACAGGACGATCCTTTAGCTTGGAGCAAAACTGTTTAGAAACCATAAAATTTGACCACAGTATATTATATTACTTAAAGTGATCTTTTACTTTTTGAAAACCTTTTTATCAATATTGTTTTTTTGTTATAGGCTAACTTTACACAGTATTATACATGAATAAATATTTATTGTATTTATTATTCCTTTATTTTTTAATTTTGTATTTTAATAATTAAAAGTAACTGCCAGTCGTTACTGATCTTAAATTTTACGTCAGGTCATATTTATTTTAGTTCTAATATTATGTTTATTTAGCCATGTTACATTATTTGACATCTCCATCATATTAATTGATTAATTCATATCATTATTCATTAATAGTATCAAGCCTTGATACTAAATCTAACACTCAGCCTGCCATGGCTGATTGATCAGCCAATCAGAAATCTGCTTATTTTTTTGTTAATACATTTCAAAACCCTTTAAATGTTTTCATTCAAAATAGCCCTGTGGAATGGCTAAAATAATTATTTTATTGAATTGAATATTATAGCCAATATCTTGGAATATTTAGTCAAAGCTGATTGAACCCTGTGTTCATGCCTTACATATTCGTGTATATATCATCCTCTCAATTTTTCCGATGATACTTTCCCACACTCACAAGTGATCTTCTTATGTTTAGGGGTCCCTGCTGCTAAGATATTCCTGCGAATTAAATTAAAAACGATGTATTTCTTTATTATCCTTACAATGCGTTCTGTGTTATAGTAGGTGAGGATTCGATTTTATTGCTAATTTTTGTGCTCAACTTGTATCCATTTAGAGAAAGAGTAGGTCTCTGAGGTGAATTGTTGATTGTTCTGAGGTGATCTGAAGTAAATTTTTTAACGAATTTGATTTTAATATGATGAAGGCACTAAAAATTCAGGGCGGATAATTTTTGGGGTGGGTATCATGTAATATCTAGTTCGTTTTTCGCAATGACAAAGATGTTATATTACAGGTGAAAGTTTAGGTGGGGTGGAGGCTTTTTAGTGATTTGTTTACATAATATTCAATAAAGATGTTGGATTTGATATGGAATATAGAGAATGCCATAGCAACATCGGATATTTGCTCATAGAACTTTTCTTGGGACTGGGTATACTTTTTTTTAATCAAAATCAGCCATTTGCGCCATTTTTAAATAAATTTGTTTACTGCTGGTGGTTGTTTGCTTGATGTAAATTCTAGCACTCTGGCTTACTATTGATTCTTGTTTTTAACAAATGTATTACAATATTGGCATAAATATATATGTGTCTAATAATATGTATAAGAATTCACTGAATGCGTTAGGCTACGAAATGGTATTGGGTAAATTATAAGTGCTAAATATCTATTGTGCTAGATAAGAAGTAAGAATGAAAAGAAAATTGATTATAGGAGTTATTGTACCAGTAATTCTCTAGGAGAACAAAGTATCAATCCCATGTAAATAAGTTTATAAATAATAGAAAGATTATTCAGCTTAGATTCAATCAAATATATCACAGATTAATAATAGTATCAACATAACCATTTGAATAAAACATACTTAAGAATAACCATATGAATATAAAGCTGATACACTGCATAGTAGAATAAATTCGTAAGAAATGAAATCTGATTTTCAGAGTTGCAAAAATTAGTAGTTTTCAAAATGGCGAAGGCGCTCGAATTATTTGATTTTTTACAACAGTGTAGTGATAACAGTGTAGTCATGACGCCATAACACTAATTTTAGATTACTTACTATCGTTGATGATATTTTATGTTCAATATTTTTGTATTTATTATACAAGGCCTTATAATGTATAGTGTCTCTGAAGATATGGTGACGATAGAGTAAGATTAAGGTGTTTTCCAAAAAGTTCACACCAATTACAACAAGATGACAAACACCATATTTAAAAAAAGTCCATTAATATTTTGACGCTTTTTTTGCATTATCTTACATGTATAATAGTTTGATAAAAGTTTATATTTTGTTATTAAAACACTATCAAATAACTATGATACAAATAATGCTATATGCTACATTATTAAAACAATTCTTTCGCTGGAACTTGATCTAAAAATTTTTGAATATACATTTTAAATTGATCTTCATAAGCTTCTTCGAGTGGTCGTTTTATGTCGTTATATATAACTTCCCATTCGTCGTTGAGTAAACGGTTAAAATTGTCCCCTAGTAATTTATTGCCATTGAAAAGATTATCAAAGTGTCCGCTTAACCTGGATATCGGCATATCTAAGATTATTGACTTAATTTTGTAGTACTGCGTCCCATCTCTGATATACTCTTCGAGAGTTAGTACAATTTTTAAATTCATATTGTCTAAAATAACAAGGTAAAATGAATATTTTAATAGTATCAATTAATGTATACATACCTAATTGTAGATAAGACGATCCAGAACCAGTAACCGGTAATGTGAGTAGTTTTCCGTTAATATCGTAATCAGCTTTTTGAATCAATTTAGGAATTACTGCAGTGAAGGAAAATACCTTTGTATCTCTATCGAAGCTATAATATTTCAAATAAGAGTATGTATAAAGAAATAAGAATGTTTTATTAAGAAAGAAATTAAAATTGTACCCACTATGAGTCTTTTATTACGGCGTCGGTGAGTCCTGATAGTTCTATGTTCCTGTAGTTTTGTTCGAAATGTACTGCTCCAGTTCCTGCTTTAATTGAAATGGACGGAATTCTGTATGTATCCAAGTTTTTTAAGTCGTATTCTTTATTATCTGCAATTGAATAATTTTTAGGATAAATGAAAAGTAGAAGTTGTGAAAGAGTAGAAAAATTGAAAGAAAGAATAGGAAAAATATGTTACTTATTACTTATTTTTTGTTGTTTTTTCTTTTTTTTTAACATAGAAGTGGATTTTCGCTGATCAATAAGATGAAAATTTTGAAAATGTGCCTGTATGTTTTGTATGTATTTAGTATGTTTTCTGGTATCTCGTTATCTGCTGCTGTTGGAGTCTCAGGACTAATTCGTATGTTCTTCACTATATTCTTATTTTCATTATCTTCACCAAATTCCGCCGCATTTAACGATCTGTTGCAATCGTTAAAGCTTCGGATAATGCTAGAGTCTTAATTTTGAAATCATTTTTTATGATCCTAGTTCATCTTGGTCGCTTCGTCACCCTTCTCCTGTGTTACTGATCCCAAGTCTTGAACTCATCCACTTACTCTAATTAAAATTAACAAGAACGGGCACCAGCAGATACGTGCTAGGCAAGACTTTTAGTAAGAAATACGTCGACACTTGAGCGGCAGGACTTACGAGGATGTGGTGCAGGGTTCCACAGGGATCGGTGCTAGGGCCGTTACTGTGAAATATGTTCTGTGACCATATTTTGAGAATGGAGATGTGGGGAAGAATAGAGACTATCGCATACGCCGATGATTTGGCGTAGTGGCAGTCGCTAGTAAGACTATCCTGGAGTGTAGGATAGGACTGACCAACTAGGCTATAGGAGTAAACTATAAAATTCATGAGGGTAGAGGGCTAAAGACAGGGTGAATAGCATTATTAAGAGTCTGACTTGGATCGGTCCCCGTATAGGAGGATCCAACGTTACGAAAAGGAGGATGTTGGCAGCTATAGTGCTCTCTACCATATTATATGCGGTGAGACTACTACAACAGTCTGGTAAGAATAGCCAGAAGATTGGCGCTAAGAATAACCTCTCTATACCCAACTGCAGCTAAAGAGGCACTATTGATACTGGAGGGAATACCACTGAGAATGCTGATGAGCAATTGACAACAAAGATGGAACTCATAGACGGGCTACAAAATTATTCCTGGATTACTACCTGACGCAGGCCCTAACTCGACCCATTTGGCTCCTATCTGAAAATAATAGGATAGACAGAGTCCGATGCGTGTTGGTTTTGGAGTGGAGAGATGGACATCCTTCCACATCATCCTTATTTACTTCCCCGAAGTGGAAATAGAGGAGAACGGATACCGAAAGGGCTACAGGAGGCAGAGTGAACGAAGATAATGTGGCGAGCTTGCTAATCGGGAGGAACGCGCCAAGAAGCGAAACCATAAATATGGGGACAAAAAGGGAATCTGTAGAGAAGATTCAACTAGTAGACAAAGGAGCGCGCCCTAAAATAATGCCATATTTTTTTCCGTCGTTTCTTTATTAATCCCCAAACTTAATGGATCTGCAATGCGAAATATATTATGAAGAATGTTTTAAACCTTAACATCTGTAGATCGCTCAAGAAGATTGTAGGGCAGTATTAAACTACATGTAATAATATTAAATGTAAATTGATATTCTATCTATATCTATATAATATATATATATATATATATATATATATATATATATATATATATATATATACATAATATATATATATATATATATATATATATATATATATATATATATATATATATATATATATATATATATAATATTATCTATTTAGTCTATATAAAATAATTATTCCATTTTCCAATTATAGTTAAAAGTATAGTATAAACTATATAGTTTATGAAAACTCTATCCATTTTATCTAGGATAGATGCTGTATAAAAGGTGGTGTACAAAATAATATGAATTCAGCTTTTAAAATTCAATTTAAATTTTCCACAGAATAGTGTTTAAATAGTTTCCAACGGAATGTTATTCCACGATTGTACCAAAACGTCCACCAATTGTTTGTTGAGATCGAGTCAACACTCCGTTTTTAAAAAACTATACCTTCGTGAACCCTATTTTCAACTATGTAAAATTTCTTTCCAAGTCTCTAATAAGGCAAAACTAATACACTTTTATATAATCGTAATTTTTTAATTCCATTCGTTTAATTTAAATCTAGACTGTGTAGTGACTATATCAATATGGAATGCTTTCTTGTATAAGAAATATATATTAATCAATATTCTGGCTGTATGTTTGGGGTTATTATTATTTATAAGGGGGCCAAGTCCATAACCAGAATGGAAGCCAAAGTTTTTTTCTTTTAATAATTTCTATACTGCGTTCTATTGATTTAACACATTGTAAAAAGTTTTAATTTTTGTGTCAATAGCAGACAAGAATGATTTTTACTGAATATCTTCTGATTAGTTGGACCTTGGAACAAATTGTTTTTCTACATCACCCAGGAATTATTATTGTATCAATCTTGTATACAAAGAATACTTTTACCTAGCTACTAGTTACCTAGCTTTTGAATTAAATGTTTTATATTTGTCTTAATAAATTTACAATATATTTAAAAAAAAATATGAATTGGTTTATTTAAGTATGCCGTTTCCGTGTTATTATTGTATTAAACCTTATTAAACCTCATCCATATATAGGATGGACAAAATAATATGAATAGCTGTAATACTATGTAGAGCCATTTGTTTTTAAAACAGTTGCAATTCTTCACGGAATGTTGTCTCATTCTTGTACCAAAACTATCCACTAATTGCTTCAATGATAACAGGTCAATTGAAAAGTCCCCGGCCTACCATAGTAAAACACATTTTTTTGGCAAAATTAGTTTCTTTTATTCAACATAATTGCCTTCAAGGATGATACACTGATTATAGCGATCCTCCGAATTTTCGATACCATTTTTGTGGTACGATTTATTTTCAAACGACGACTTTTTTTCAAAATAGGCGTCAGTTTCGGCGATCACCTCTTCATTCGCCGAAAATTTATTCCCAGCGAGCATTCTTTTGATCTGAGAACAGGAAATAGTCGCTAGAGGCCAGATCTGGAGAATACGGTGGATGAATGGAGCCCAATTTATGGATTTTTGCCATCGTTTTCCCTGACCTGTGACACGGTGCATTGTCGTGATGAAACAGCACTTTCTTTTTCTTGATTTCGGCGATTTGGTCTTTGAAATGGTCCAATAATGCTATGTAATAGTTGTCGTTGATGGTCTTTCCTTTTTCAAGGTTGTCAATGAAAATTATTCCATGCGCATCACAAAACACCGACGCCATAACTTTGCCAGCTGACCATTGCGTTTTTCCACGCTTTGGAGCGGGTTCATCGTGTGCAGCCCACTTTGATGACTGTCAATTGGACTTTGGAGTGAAATGATGGAGCCATCAATGGGAAAATTTCATCTATTGTTATATATCGATGCAAAAACTCGGGTTTATTACGCTTGATCATCTTCAAACATTACTCCGAATCATTAACTCGTCGTTGTTTTTGGTCAAAAGTTGCACAGAGCTTTCTCATACCCGAATATTCGTGATTGATATGATGTACACGTTCAGTTGATATCTTTGGAGTGTCTGCTATTTCATTCAGTTTCAATTTACGGCCATTCAAAATCATTTTGTGGATTTTTTAAAGGTTTTCGTCGGTAACAGCCTCTTTTGGGCGTCCACTACATTCAAGTCTTCGATGCTCATTTCACCACAGTGTATAAAATAATTTATCGAACCAAACCACACTATTCCAATCATGAAGTGTCTAGGTTTTATGATCGTTGCACCACTTCTTCGCAGCTTAGTGTTGGCTTTCGTTATAAGGGGCTTCGAAGTCGCAGCCGTTCCATGAGTGTTTTCTTTATGGAGATCCCACCTTACAGTTTTTATCGAAGCAGTATTAGTCAAGTGAGGGTTGTGATCTGCTGTCGTTTTTTATTCGTTGGTCTCTGTTATATCGATTGAGGGTAACTGGTTTGGCCCACTATCCCTCTTCGCCGATGATGATTTATAAAGAAGCAGTGTTGCCAGTATAGATCCAGATATACTATATATATAGAATTAACGTTCAATGCTGCCTATATGTAATTTGTAATAATTTGCTAAAAAATGTTGACTTCACCTCCTTCAACGTCATAAACAAAAATCCTATTAACATTAGGCGGACTTTATATTTTTTATTTATATTTTTATAAAAGCTAAATAAAGAAAATTGTTTATTTAATTGGATGCATTAACGGTTTTCTTAAATCAAAGAATAATTTTTAGCAAATCATTTGAATTCTAAGTAATAGTTGAAAAATCTCTGTAGGTTGTAACATATCAATCAATGTTTCTCACAAGAGAAGCAATACATTTGTTTGCTATTGTTTATCATGTTCAATAGTCTAATATATACAGAGACTATTAAAGAAAAATGGATATTAAATAAACGATTTTAAGATGATTTTAATTGTATCTTTAAATTTTTATTTAATGCATATAAGTTAATCCAACACCAATATATCTTAACAGATATTACAATTTCAAAAATAGATCTTACATACAAATAATAGAAAAATTACCTGTTTTTAACTGATGTAAAGCATCGTTCATTGCTTCGATTAAACACGCTTCTAAATTCGATCCAGAATCCTTACAATATCTGAATGTTCCATCTGTAACATTTGAACCAGAAAAGTGAATATTTCAGCAGTATATTTTGATATTTCTTACGAGAGAAATGGAATAGCCCAAGGAGCGTAACTAATATCGTTAGGAGGAGCATGACTGACAACTTTACTACGCCTATAGGAACAATTACACTTTATATAATTTATATTTTAATTACATTTGAATTAAACTACAACTGGTTTATTTTTAAACTGTCTAGTATAATTAATAAATAATTATAAAGGACATATACATTAGAAATTTAACAATTGCATATATTGGGTGAGACATAAAGGTACATACAACGTGGCGCAAAAGTCCCATTCCATTTTGATTGCTTATAACTTTCCCAAAGAAAAGATAAGTCAGTTTGATTTTCATAAAAAGTTTATTCCATCTTTATATATATTTTTTTCGTTACGATTGATATATTATATCGGCTAAATAGTGACCGCGATTCGCTATGCAACTTTCTTGACGAATATTGTCTTTAAGATGTTGAATCTTTTGTGGCTTATTCACATAAACTTCTGATGGTGGTGCTATTAAATCCCGAGATCTAGCTGGCCATGCTATCTGGTATCTGCCATCTGGCATCGTCACTTCATCACGTCACGAAATTAGTCTTAGTGAAAAAACGTCATTTAATAATTAAATTGTTGGATGAGCTGTGGTCCCATTTTGCTGAAACCACATGCCCTCTAGTCCTTGCTCTTCCATTTCAGGCACAAGAACATTTCGAATCATGTCTTGGTACCGTTCAGCAATAACAGTAAAAAAAAAATAGGAACCAATGATTAGTGGATGCTATAATGTTTCATGAATTAATTGAGGATTTTGTGTTCCTCAAAACAGATTGTTCTGTTTATTGACATAGCCACTGAGAAGAAAATGGGCTTCATCGCTCATTATCAATTTCGACAAAATATTTTCAATTTCCTTAGATAGCCTTAGGATTGCATTACTGTAGTCAACTCGTGGATCAGGATCTCTCGATGGCAATTTTGGACTAATTGAATTTTGTACGGGATTAGTTTTCAAAATTAGCCTTAAACTGCGTGCAGAAATGGGTAACTGGGAATCACGTCTCCGAATTTATGTTTCTGAAGACTCTGTAACACGAGAGCACCAGAGCCACATTTTCAGCGTTACGAGACGTCTGTTGTCTTCCAGAACGAGGTCTGCTTGCTATCGTGTCGTACTGGGAGACTAGGACAATTTTCGCTGAGTGGCAATAATAGAACTATTATTTTCAGTAAATATTATCACTATTTCTGCTCGTTCTTGTGGCGTATATTTATCCAAAATAAAATTTGGACGTCTACATAATACAGTGGTTAAAGCGAAACTGAGCTAAAAGTCAAAATGGTAGCGGGACTTCTGCCGCATCTGTTCTGAAGGGGAGGAGAATGGTTAATCATTTTTTAAAAACTGCGATATTTAGATAAAATATTTTATATTTAAAACTAATATATATAAATATTATTATTATTAATATTTATAAGAATTACTTTATTAAATAATTGTAATATTAATAATAATTTGAGAACTGTAAATGATGGCAATATAATTGGCGCGTTATTAAATTTGATTACACACATTTATCGTCGACATCATTAAACATGAAAAAAAATATGTGTAATATGATAGGAAGTTTATTTTAATTTTTACGCATTTCTGTGAAATATTTAATTAACAGAAATTATGGGTCATTATATATATATATATATATATTTATGTCTTTATTTATTTCATTTATGCCTATAAACATTTCGCAAAATTATTGTATAAAAAATGTTGATCATAGTGTTTTTCAGTAAAAGAGTGTTGACGTTGAAACGTATTGAAATAAGCTTTGTGCAATATGCTAATTACATCATTTTTTTCGATATATTTTAAAGTCTCCTTTTTACCAAGGAAGGTTTATCTGGACTAGATTTACTGTTTAACTTGGGCTTCGAACCGCAGTCTTCGGTATTAAGACTACCGACTGATCAGTGACGAACTTAGAGATCATCCCAGAAGACATCCGATCTTGCCCAGCCTGGTTATTGGTGTGATTCGGATGGTTATTCCTTGTGGGATTTCCATTGTTACCTATAAAGACCTTTGCAATTACCATCACAAAGAACATCCATGCCCCAGCAGGATACGAACCTGCGACTATCGCAGCAGTAGGAGGACCCTCCTGTTGTCTTAACCACTGCGCTACTAAGCCGGCCTAATAATATTATTGTTGATAGAATTGTCTTTGCCTTATGTATACCACCGAATTTAAGCGATAGTCAGTTTTGTTCCGTGTGAATTCCGAAAACTGCAAGTCAAGTCGCATCATCGCGTGGCATGTATAAATTATGTTAGTTATGATGTTAGATCTGCGTGAGTTAGTCCTCACATCGCTCACGCAGAGTATCCATATATTAAACTGAACGAATAAAAAAAATCGATTTTCATCGTTCGAAAAGAAGGGTCTAATGAGGCCGCTTACCAAAAATCCACACCACACACTAATTTTATGGATGCATTAACACTTCGTGTAAACAACGTTTCATCGCTAACGCAGCCATTTTCAACCAATTCTTCTTAAAAATGTGAAGTTATTTGAAGTACTCATCGATTTTCAGCAATACTCCAGTCCTCCAAACACCATTTTTAATACGACTTTTGAGCGATTTAATAATTACAATTAAAATAAAAAATTACTTCAATACTTCAAACTTACTTATTTCAGACTGTAACAATATTAAAATCTCGAATTAGCACAAATAATTGATAAATTAAGCATTCTGAATGGTCGGATATTAGTGTTGATACTAATGTTTTTCCTCTTCCATACGCACCATCTTTAAAAAACGAATGCTTTAACAGCTTACCCAGTTCGCCTTATTGCTTTAAAAGTTGTTGTACTTAGTTACCCGTTGTTAATATATTATCGTAACAGGTCAATTGAAAAATCCCGGCCTGACACATAGATGGTGCTACTAGAATTAAATCCATATGTTTTTTAGTTAGCCCTAACGATGCGTGTATAAATATGTTATCAAAAGATGAGTGTATAAATTTGACAGCTGTCAGATCATTAGTTTGTGAATTATAACATTTTGAGTAAATTTCGCGTGTTGATAAAATATTGTTTTTGAAGGGAAAAATACAGTTGAAACAAAAACTTCGCTTGATGCCGACTTTCCGGGCACTGCCCCAGGAAAATCAACCATCAAGTATGGGTATGCTAAGCTTAGACGTGGTGAAATGAGCACCGAAGATTTTGAAAGAGGTCGTTATCGACGAAAACATTAAAAAAAGTCCACAAAATGAAAATCATTTTAGAATTACCGTAAATTGAAACTGAATTAAATAGCAAACACTCTAAATATATCAACTGAACGTGTACATCATGTCATTCAGCAATATTTGGGTATGAGAAAGCTCTGTGCAGGGTGGGTGCCGCGCGAGCTCACTTTTGACCAAAAACAACCACGAGTTGATGATTCGGACCAGTTTTTGAAGATGATCAAGCGTAATAAACCTGAGTTTTTGCGTCGGTATGTAACATGGCTGGATGAAATGGATGAAACATGACTTCATAATTTCACTCCGAAGTCCAATCCACAGTCATCCGAGTAGATTGCACACGATGAACCCGCTGGAAAGCGTGGGAAAACGCAACAATCGGTTGGCAAGGTTATGGTGTCACTATTTTAGGATTCGCCTGGAATAATTTTCATTAACTACCTTGAAAAAGGAAGGACCATCAACAGCGACTATTACATAGCGTTATTGGATCGCTTGAAGGACGAAATCGCCGAGAAACGGCCGAATTTGAAGAAAAAGAAGTGCTGCTTCTTCAAGACAATGCACCGTGTCAAAAATCCATGAATTGGGCTTCGAATTGCTTTCTCATCTACCCTATTCTCCATGTCTGGCCCCCAGCGACTATTTCTGGGAAGAAAATTTCGTCGAATGAAGAGGTGATCGACGAAACTGAGGCCTATTTTGAAGTAAAGGACAAATCGTACTACAAAAATGGTATCGAAAAGTTGGAGGGTCGCTATAATCAGTATATCACCCTTGAAGGAAATTATGTTGAATAAAAAATTAAAAAAATTGCCAATAAAATGTGTTTTACTGTGGCAGGACGGGGAGTTTTCAATTGACCTGTTAAGTACTTGAATTCCAGTTATAGCACTGGATCGATCAGTTATTAATGCTTTTGTCTTTTCTTCATCTACTATTTCTTCAGAATGGAAGCGAACACTAAGATACGAAAGCATTAGTAACAAAAAAAGAAAATTGTCATATTCCAGTATGATAATGCACCTGTATATAGAGCTAAAATGGTTCAGTCATGGTTTGAGGTCCATCATCATCACTGATGCTTCCTGGCCAGCACACTAGGCCTCAACATACCTGAACCGTTATGGGGAGCTCTAGACCAGTTAGTGACGAGTAGATTTCCATCTCCAACATCACTGAAGTAATGGGCGCATTTTTTATACAAGAATGGGACAACATTCAGTCTGGATTATTAGATACCATTCCGCGAAGAATTACAGCTATTTTAAAAGCAAATAGTGAAATTTGTTAGCGATTTATTTTATTCACAGTAATTCAATGAGGAGATATTTAAAACGCGAAAATGACTATATCCATTAATCAAGTAATCACTAGCAATATTCACTAATGCAATCATCGATGTCTAATAGATGCAACAGCACGCATTGTAGATTACGAAGTCTATTTTTTTTCAAACATTGGCAGTTTAAATTGCACAACAAAATTAAATAAATGTGTATCCGACATGTCATGCTAGTAAATTATATTTCCTTGTTAACACTTTTTTATAAACATGCTTACAAGTGGTTGGATAAATGTTGTAAATTGCATTTTACTGTCGTAGTGGTCAATCCTATACCAAAATCGTTTTATCAGTTCCAATACTTCTACTGAAAATTAAATACATGCAAATCGCCAAAACTAGAATACACACTGAAGAATACAAACAGGGTCTATCTGATGGTGGACTTATCCAAAATATGTAAAAAAACTCAATATTAACTCAAATGTTATTGAATAAATGATATAAAATATATCTTTAGTAGTGCAATAATTAATTAATTTAATTAATGTTTTATTAATATATTTGAATTAGTTATTTTAAGAAGTGAAAAAATGCAATGCAGGTTCCTGGAAAATTTTAAAATTATATAATTATATTTATAATGACGAGTGCTTAAGAAAGGCCGGCTCTAGTTAGTGTATGGAAATCTTAGAAATTTTGAGCTAAATCGACATATTTTATTTCGCGCCATTGCTACGGAAATTATAGCCATAAAGTAGTTTTGAAAGAAAAAGGTTCAGCTCATTAACCATTAACTTCTTTGTTTAAACTATTAACAGATTTCTGTTGCTAAGAACTAAGGCGATTGTAATGAAAAACAGCCAGTATTGGTTAATCGGAAATACATCAGTATCATCAATGAAATACGTCAGTTTAACATTTTATTTAGAAAATAATTCAAACAATGCATATAATATATTTGGAGTTTGTTGACCTTTTTGAAGGAGTTATTGGATGAATTGTTGGGTTATTGTAATCAAAAAACCGTAAACTCTACAAATTCAATAACTTTTAAATCATAACAAAAGCTTTTATTATATTACACAAATATTTGTTAAGGTCACTTACTTTTTGTTCTAAAATAATAAAGTTGTCTTTAAATAGTAATCGTTAAATATCTAATAAAGATTTTTATTACTTCATATTATCTTTATATATACAATTCTTCTGTCTGTGTGTATGTAATTGAATGGTTGAATCGATTTTGATGAACATTTTTGTATGTGTTTACGTGCATTCGAGAATGGTTTAGAGTAACCCCTAGACCCTGTAGGTGGCAGAAATAAAGTTCCAAGAATATTTTTGATTTTTAATATATCGAAATTTTTATTTTACCACAACCCGGAAAAATATCTATAATTTACAAAATATGTGAATATTTTTAAGAAAAAATAAAAATATTGATATATCGATCCAAAAAAAATTGCGATATTCTCTAAATATTTAAAAAAATAGCGACATTTTTAATAAACATTTAAAATCAATTATGAAAATGCATTGAATCTTTACCACTATTTATAAATATACGTGAATTTACCAAGAATAGGGTCGGAATATGTAGGGAATATTTACGGTAAAACAAACTTTGTAAATGTATTTAACGTTTGTTATTATTTAGTTCATTACAAATTGACTGCGCGAAAACTCGTTTACCTTTACTACACTTATTATAGTCATTATAACTATTACAATTATTATCAATTATTAATTTTATTATTAACAGTGTCAATGAGAATACGATCTGAGTTAGATCGTCAAAGTCAATCAAATCTGCGACGATTTATATCACATGCTAACTACACTGATGACCAGCGAGAGACAGAAAATAATACTCATATTTGTATGTTATTAATACGTATATGAGAGTAGAAGTGAAATGGACAAGCTCAGAATGCAACGACGTCGTGCAAATGGAACACAACAGCGAGCACAACACAATACCATTGAGGAATTTCGCAAACTCGGTGCTTCTGTGATCCAGGAGAAAAGCAGTATTCCACTTATATTCGGAAATTAATTTTGTTGCTAACAAATATCAGTTATAATTGTTGAAATAACAATCGTTTGCAAATGTTGTGTCAATGCTGCTATTAAAAGGCATAGAGCTGTAAATCTATTGTACAACATGGGTCAAAAACCCCGCTACCATTTCGATCGCTTATATTTGCTCAAAGAAAAGATAAGTAAGTTGGGTCTTAATAAAAAGTTAGTTTGGTCTTTACTTTTTTTTCGTTATAATTGAATATATATATATATATATATATATATATATATATATATATATATATATATATATATATATATATATATATATATATATATATTAAATCGTGATAGCGATTCGCTCTGCAACTTTCGGCTCTTTTAAAGGCATTTTTCATGACATCCTGCACCATATGCGACTAAATTTCGTGACGAATATTGTCTTTCCGATATTTAATCATTTGGGGCTTATTCACCTAAACTTTTGACTTAAAAAAATTATAAAGAAAAAGTCTGGTGCTGTTAAATCCGGAGATCTCGCTGGTCATGCTAAATCGCCACTTCGCGAAATTAGTCTTCGTGGAAAAACGTCACTTAATAGTTGGATTATTGAACGAGCTGCGTGTGCTCTGGCCTCATCTTGCTGAAACCACATGTCTTCTAGTCCTTGCTCTTCCATTTCAGGCACAAGAACATTTTGAACCATGTCTTGGTAACGTTCAGCAGTAATAGTAACTGCAATACCTTGGTTATATTCAAGGAAAATAGGGAGCAATGATGTTTCCAGGATGAATACCATACCATACAGTTATTTTTATTGGATGAAATGATGTTTCATGAATTAATTGAGGATTTTGTGTTCCCCAAAATCCACTGTTCTGTTTATTTGCGTGGCCACTGAGAAGAAAATGGGTTTCATCGTTCATTATTAATTTAGACGAAAAATCTTCAATTTCACCAGACAGCCTTAGGATTGCATTACTGTTCTCAATACGTTGATCAGGATCTCTCGGTGGATTGGACTAAATTTTTGGACTAAATAAACTTAATATAGTAAGAGATCATTTTCAAATTAGTTTTCAAAATTCAATTCATCAATTTCATTTCAAGATTGCGTGTAGAAATGTGTAATTGGGAACCACGTGTCCGAATGAAGCTGAGAGCCACATCTTCAGCGTTACAAGACGTCCGTGGTCTTCCAGAACGAGGCCTGTCTGCTGTCGTACTGCCGAAAATTCGCATGTAAACGATAAATTGTGGTTTCGTCAGGTACTGGGCTATTAGGATATTTTTGACGCAATTTCCGCTGCGTGACAATAATGGAACGATTATTTTCAATAAATAATCACTATTGTCATTATTTCTGCTCGTTCATGTGGCGTATATTTTTCTAGAATAACATTTAGACGTCTACACAAGACAATGGTGAAAGCGAAACTGAGCTAAACGTCACATAACCAAAATGGTGTGAAATCGAAATGGTAGCGGGATTTTTTGTCCCACCTGTTACCATTTCTATCTATCTATTGAGACCACGTTAAGCAATAGGTCTAGTTAAGGTCTATAATTTCCAACCTCCAACAGTTTTGGGACATTTCTATAAAACAGAAATATTGATAAAATTTTATATAATAAAATACATTATATAATAGCAAGTTTTATTATAGGATGTTTTCATATTTTTCTCTAAAACTTTATTTGAGTTTATCACAAACTTCTGTTAGCTTTGTACCATCAGAAAAGATCTTTAGCTGGTACATGATCCAAAAACGTTTGGATATAAATTTCGAAATCCTTTCCATATGCTTTTTCAACGGGGTGTTGGACGATGTCATATATAACTTTCCATTCTTTATTAAACATTTCATTTACACTGTCACCTAACACCTTATTTCCATCGAAGAGATTGTCATAATGCGCTTTGAATCCTGATATAGGCATATCTGCTTGTATAGATTTAATTTTATAGTACCGTTTTCCATCGCGAGTGTATTCGTCAAGTATTAAGTAAAATTTTAAGTCCATATTATCTACAAAAAAAAGAAATTTCAACAAAACTCATTAGTTTTTCTTTCAAATAAATCTCGAACGCTATGAAAGCAGCTCGCAAAGAAACATGTAGAGAAGAGTAGACAGGATTTAGACCAAACACCGGCTATGTAGTTAAGATTTTTGCAGTCCGCCAGTTGATGGAAGAGAGTATTAGATGTGAAACGCGAGCTATTGTCTTTTTTTAATGATTTTCCTTCTTCTTTCGAATGGTTCTTGATTTCTTCCGGTATCTTGCGATGGTTCCATTAATTGCGTGCGAATGCAAAATGACGAGTAAAATTCATTGCAGATCCGAGGCGGTATTCGCAATTAATATTTCCATTTGTCTCTCCATTACATTTCAATATAGCAGTTGACAATTATGCGAAAAACTATAAAGAGACATGAAGTTTAAAATGATGCTATAAACTTCTTGATCGATACCCTCTTTTATAATATATTCGTATATGGCGTGATAGTTAATGAAGAAAAAAACATAGTATTAACAAGTGATGAACCATCTGTTATCGCAATAGTTCAAGCACATAACAAGACACAGATTAGGATCATAAAGAGCGATATCTGTAGTTCGTATTCTGCACCAACAATTGTGACGAAGAGCATCTCTTAATCCCTACCTAGAAAAATATCTAAAAATATATATCATAATACATAATTCTAAGATCTTTTGCTGGAGGATGCCAGTAGCTAAATATTCGTCACCAAATAGATGATTTGAGTTTTCGGTGGTAAAGAGAAAAAAGATACACAAACCTTAATACCAGCAAACATAATGCAGAAAATTAAATAATTTGAAATTATTTTTTTTTAATAGTATCGCCTAAATATAAACTTCGTTTATAAACCTTATCCTCAAGAAAGTAAGGTTCGAATTTAAAGGGTCAGATTGTCAGACTTATTAATACTCTGCACATTTTTTACCGTTCTTGGCGACTTCAGTCATTCGGATTTTGGGCTTTTAAATGTTTTACTGCTCTTCTAAACTTTTTGATCTATTTTCGATTGAAAATAATATTTAGGACGTCACTGATTCGTTGAAGATCTCGAATTGCCGTTTTCGTATTATATACTTACTAGGCATGCATACTCTTGAGTTTGTTTCATACCGAATGAATTCTCAAGATCTAGGCTGCTGACCTCCTTGCAGTCGATTGAGTTGTTGTGTTCATACAGGATATATAGCGCAATCAAACGCCTTGTATAAATATTGTACACTGATGGCAAAATATCGATTGACAAAGTTAGTGAGTTATGGTTATTGCACGGTTGCCTTTATATTAAAGGATTCTAATACAATTCATTGATCGAGATTATAATGATACAATATTTTTATTAACAAATTATGTTAAACTTATAGAATAATGTAGGGTGGACTATCTATTAGGAAGTGAAATAGCCATACAAATCGACATTTTGTTGCAAATCTCATAAAAAATAGGCTATTTTCGATATTTAAAGGTGTAGTTTCAATAGTATTGTCAAAAGAAAATCAGCAGGTATCCTTCATATACGTACATAATTCAAATGTAGACGTTCCAATGCCACTGAGTGGCAAGCTAAGCACTTGTCCACTTATGTTATAATCAGAATTTTGTATCAATCTAGGCATTAACATGGTAAACGTTAGTGCTTTACTTTCTTTATCGAAACTAAAATTAAATAATTATTATAATTTCATATATATATATATATATATATATATATATATATATATATGAATATTTTTTTAAGTTTAATTTATGAATACTATTGAAAATCGTTATAGAAATAAATGTGCTTACTGTGCCTCCTTTACTATAGCATCGGCTATGCCTCTTAGCTCAATATTCCAATTATTTTGTATTATGTGAATTGCTCCGTTTCCAGCTTCTACGGAAATAGGTCCTACGTTATATACATCCAAATTTTTTAGACCGAATTCTTCACAACCTGCAATATTATATTTAATGAAATTATCTACCTTTATAAATATTATATAGAATGGCATTATAAATAAGAAAAAAAAACTGGTAGAATACAAAAAGCGTTTACCAATTTTACCAACTTTTAATTTAATTTCAAAAAATAATTATATGTTATTATAGTTCGAATATACATAATCCAAGGAATACATACTATATTACATCAATAGTTTCACATAAAAAGATAATCTCTAAAATTTCGTTTACGCTATAATATTATTACTAGATATTATAAAATCTATATAAAATTAAATATTGTTGAAAACAGAAAATATAATGATTTTCGAACACGTGGATAGCAAATAAAAATGGTTGAAACAGAACAACGTAAAATAAATTTCAATTAGAGATAAAGAATAATAAATACGTATTAGTTGTACCTGTTCTTAATTTTTGTAAAGCGTCACTAATGGCATCAACTAAGCAAGCATCTGTGTTAGATTCCGATCCCTTGCAATATTTGAATGTAATTCCAGCTGAAATTAAAAAAAAAGATACTGTTATAACATTCTAAAAAAAATATTTATAGTGCATTACAAATTAAGTTAAGAAAATTAAATACTGCAAAAATGGTTATTAACAACATGGCTGGTAGAGCTTATATTACGCCTAGCAACATATTTTTATATGATATATGTATTTTAATAAATGCGATTTCGTTGGGTATTTCTCGATTTGTTTTTTCTTTAAAATAATTAACAAATAATTTCAAAGGCAAATAATGAATAATGATTCAAATCAATTAAATATATAACGCGTTTACTAAATACATATATATATATATATATATATATATATATATATATATATATATATATATATATATATATATATATATATATATATATAATATGTATATGAATTATGATACATCTAGAATTTAAAAAAATAAACTAATGACTTGACTAATCAGTCTCATAAGGGGAATCAGTTTTCATGTTCTATTGGAACCACGTGTTGGCAACCATGTTGGTCAATCGGGGATCAAGGAAATCACCGTTATTTTAAAGGCGATAGCAATTTATTCAGAAAGCACAGGTCAGTGATGCCTTCGATCCTAAATCCATATCAATCAGTCATATTTTATAGGTGTATTACCTCCAGCTGAATATTCATCTAAAAATCCAACGCGTAGCTAAAGATAATTAACAAAATTGATCAATCAAATTACTTGCCATACTTCTTTGGAGATAATAGCTATATAATAATAAAACAGGTTAGACAACATAACACAAATTCATAATAATATGCCACTCTCAGCTTCAACCAAATTACATTTAAAAACAAATAGTTACTTTGTCGATCTTAGGTGATACCAAATTTTACTAATTTAAATCTAATATAGAGTACTATTATTTTATTTTTTTGTGGATATGCACCCAGATACTACATGAATCGTTCCTTACATGGAGACCTTCCGATTCTAATTGATTTTTAAGATTAAGAAAAAAATATATTTTTAATATTTTATGCAATATCTCAATAAATAACGGTTACATACATTATACAATTATCTCTTTTTTGTTTGATTCTACTTCCATTCATCGGGCCATAATCTCTAATAATTCGTGGATAATTTTGGTTTGAGATGGATTTTTTTTCTTTTCACAGGGTGTCAGCTAGGTCCAAATGGTCTGCTGTCTTTCTGATGTCGTTTCGGGTTCAAAATTGAAGAGTTTTACCGGCGACAGAGACCCTGAGTTACGACTGGGGTTGTCGTTTTTCGTTTTACTACCGGAGATTATGGATGGGTAGGGATTTGATCAGATTGTTATCATGTTCTGAGGTGCCTAGGTAGAACCTCACACTGAGCATGTTCGTGAAGCTTTTCATGAACGGGATTTCTGATTCTACGTATGTATTTGCGTTCTTCAAAACATGGGGCATTGAGGAATGTGCTAACTTTTTGGATTGAAACACTTGGAGTACCGCAAGTTATCTGTCGGAGTTGGACCAGTACTACACCTGTGCTCCGTAGAAGCAGGCTAAGCCGCCTAGCATTTTTTACAGATTGGGAGTTTGATTTTTCTGCAGAGTAGTGGAAATAGTGGACTGTACACGCCATTGCCTTTGCAAATGGCTTGCTGAATTTGGGCTGATCAGCTGATCTTCTGGAGCTAGGGGATAGGGTGACTCTTTCAGTTTGGAGGTGGTATGCACGGAACCCCTTCTTTTTTTCTCTGATTAATTTGTAGTGAGTCAGTGCATTGCAGAATTTATATCACTCAATCGCCTGGTTGAGTTGGCGTGGAGTCTTCGCGGATGGCATCGCGGCTGTAACCGATGGTGAAGAAAGCTCTGTCATCTGCATAAAATGCTGTGTGTGATTGCTTGGGAAGCGAGAAATCAGCCATGTAAAGGTTGAACAGGGCTAGGGCTAGTGGAGCATATGCGAAACTCCTGCAGAGATGTGTCTCCGAGACTACATCGCCGATCTTTACTTGAGCAGAGAAATTAGGGCATCCTGTAGACCTACTTGTTTTGCTTTAAAGATTAGACCGTTCTTCTATACTTGATCGAAAGCTTTGGATACATCTAGACAGATGGCTCCAGCTTTGTGGCCTTTTATAAGTACTTGTTGGATGGTTGCTGCGACGCAAGCGGTTTCATGAAGGCTTGAATATTTTTATTGTGGATGAGAGCGGCAAGCGCATGTTTCCAATTTTTTGGGAAATGCTTTAATCTCAATATGGAGATAATAATATTGACAAGCTCCGAAAGTTGCTTGCTGGCGAGGTTTTTTAGATGGTTTGCTGCGATTCCATCTGGGCCTGGATTTTTTTTCAGGGATAGACGTTTTATTGAGAGCTGGGGATCTCTAGGAGAGAGTATGCTTTTTAGAAGATGATCTGACGGGATGTTTTTCCTCTTCATTGAGGGGATAGTGTCAGTAATGAAGGTTAACGTCTGTTGTGGTGAACCAAGTGAAGGGTTACATTTCATTTGATTCTCGAACATTTCAGCGAGGAGCTTGATTTTTTCGGATTTGCTAGAACGATATCCGTGAAGGAATCGGCCTTTAGAGGGTTTGGAAGGTATGTTTGAGATGGACGCTGGGCTATTTATAAATGGGATATATTCTTATAGCGATATGGGTATAGCTATATCGAGCTAACATTTACCAGTTACTTACTCTTAATCTTGTGTCCTTTAATCATATTGAGTTATTCATTGATTCATGTAATTGATTACTTCAAAAATAGAAAAATAAAATACAACAAACTATAAAATATTTATTAAGCTGTTACAGAATCTTCTTCAGATATAGAAATGGAGTTGTATAGGTAGTAATAAAGGTAGAAATATATATGGGATAAAGCAAGGTGAAGAGATCAAATTAGAATATTAATAGTATAATGATATCAAGTTTCGTTTTGAAGAAGAAGGATATTCCTTCAGCAAGAAGGCACTAGCAACATGACCACATTTTAAAAATCTGTTTAAATTTAAGATTTAGAACCATGAGTTTAAAGAATGTGTAAAAGATGGCTTAAAATGCTTCTTTGAACACTGGTCATAAGGAAATGCAAATGAAAGATATAGTAAACATTTAAGGAAAGGATAAATATTTTATTAGTTAGAGTCTTTCACATTTTATTGGTCTGACGATTTGGCTTTCAAACATTTTCAAAACTTTAGCGATTTCTTCATTTGACCGAAATCTAATCCGCAGTAGGTTTTTAAGATCTGCTAACAGTTTGTCAGTAGAATAAATTCAATTTGATTGTCGTATTCATCAACTAGTCGTGCGGTGCTTATCTAATGAAAAAATATTCACTAAATATGCTGTAACTTTTAAACTAAGTTCCAGATAATCACTAACTTTTGGCACGTACCCTTTTTTATTTTAAGAATATTAGGTTAGTTTTTGGAAGTCTAAAAGGTAACCCTGTGACTTGAATTTAATGCTGTTTTAATATCATTCTAGATATTCAATACCAGTCTTGCCTAAAGTTAATGTTAGAAAATCAGAAGTGATTGTGGTATTCATGTCATGAAAATAGAAACCTCATTTTTCAAATAAAATGTTTATTTTTATCCACTAAACAATTATAGCTGGGAATAGATTTGGTATATAGAAAAGAGGTCATCAAAGCTTATCTTTATATAAACATATTAGATTTCTTTCACAGTTCAATGTCGAAATCCATTTTTTGTTAACTCAATAAGTACAAAATAACTTTAATCTATTTTTAATGAACATAAACTTTATTATCATGTTTATTTAACATAACTATTAGATAACTATGTTGTATAGTTTATTTATCTATTTTTGGAAATCATTACATGCTTGAAACTGATCAGGGTTAAAATTTAATTCGAAAGGTTCTTATTTTATTTTCAAAACAAATCTTTAGCAGGCACATGATCCAAAAATGTTTGAATATACATTTCAAAATCTTTCCCATATGCTAGTTCAAGGGGGTGTTGAACATCGCTGTATATAGCCTCCCATTCGTCATTAAGCAGTCGGTTGACGTTATCACCCAGTAATTTATTTCCATTAAAGAGATTGTCAAAATGCCCTTTTAACTTAGATATAGGTAGGTATACTTGTATTGATTTAATTTTGTAGTAATGTTCTCCATCTCTGGTGTAGTCTTCTAGAGTCATATCAATTTTTAGATTCATATTATCTAGAATAACAAAATAAATAAATTCGTATTACAAATTCAATTGAAGAAATCAAATATATTATTTCTAAAAAACCTTTATTCCAAGCATATCAGTGTTCTACAATTTAGAAAATAATGCTAGTGACATGACTCAATCTTTCAATTGAGTTAATCATAAAATATCAGTCAAAATGTTTAGGAAATACTAAATATTTGCGAATCTTATTATTTTGCAGATAATGTTTTGCATATTTAATTGGCATACACATGCTCATGCATCAACTAATAAATTGTTTTTTAATGAATTCAAATGCTGTGAATTATTCAAGATTTTAAAAACTTGAAATGAGCTCGTTTACGGTGTGATGTTTGCATGTATTCAGATCATACTTTAACTTTAAAAAGGCATTTATTGAGAAAAATTGGTACAATATATACCAATCAAAATATCAATTATTTTCTTTGTGGCGACATACCACGCCGAAAGAACAATGTTGGTTTGGCAATAATTTTGTGATAATCAGAAGATACTATGCCTACTGAGTACGCTGGATACGGTAGATCTTTCCATTTGATTTGAAATAGTGCATTCTTCACAACATGTGCTCGAACGTTACCATGCAAGAGGATGATTGGTCTGAATGTTACTTGCTATTGCTAGTCATTTTAGCAACAATACTCCCTTCAATTTATTTACGTGATGTCGGTAAATATATGCAGTAATAGTTTCAATCTATTTTATAAGGTCGTAACACATTACACCCTGCTGATGCCATTATATACACAACAAGACTTTATGGCCATAAATGTTGTGCTCCGGGATCGACGACTCTTCTGGATTAACCCATGACTTCTTGCGCTTGGAAGTGTCGTACTAGATCTATATTTAATTATTATCCAATACGCCATAGAAAATTCTTTTCCTTTTTTTTTTAAGTGACATGCAATGAAACCGCGATGTTGAAAATGTTCGAAATGGCATTTTCAGTCAATTCGTATGGTTGGTATTTTTCCTTTTTTTTAAATCTTTCGTATCGCATGACGATTGGTCTGGAAATAGATGCTTCTTCAACTGTTAAACTGTCTGAAATTTCCAGGAGTTTACGTCTAGGCCATGTTTGACTCGTTAATATCCACGTCAAAACTATTCAGTTTAATATTTAAGTTACGTCGTTGAACAGTTTCTACATTAGTTTACATTAATACTTCTTAGTTTCATCAACATTATCGTTGATCAAAATACATGCAAGCACCTAATATAACCATACGTACATAATTCAAAAACTGAAGATCCATTTCCAGTGATTGGTAGAGTAAGTAATTTACCATTAACATTGTAATCTGCTTTCTGTGTTAACAGAGGTATGAACATAGTGAATGTAAATGCATTATTTTGTCTGTCAAAACTGGAAATAATTTATTATATTAATACGCTGGGTATTTGGTAATTATTTAATATTATAACAGGTCAATTGAAAAGTACCCAGCCTGACACATAGATGGCGCTAATAGAATTAAATCCATATGTCTTTTAGTTAGCCCTAACCCTCAAAAGACGCGTGTATAAATTTGACAGCTATCGGATCATTAGTTTGTGAATTATATCATTTTGAGTGAAGCAACTTTTGTTATTGTGAAAAAAATGGATAAAAAGGAATTTTGCGTGTTGATAAAATTTTGCTTTTCGAAGGGAAAAAATACAGTTGAAGCAAAAACTTGGCTTGATGCCCAGTTTCTGGACACCGCCCCAGGACAATCAACCATCAAGGATTAGTATGCTAAGGTTAGACGTGGTGAAATGAGCACCGAAGACAGTGACCGCTATGGATGCCAAAAAGAGGTTGTTACCGCGGAAAACATTTTAAAAAATCAACAAAATGATTTTGAATGACCGTAAATTAAAATTGAACGAAATAGCAGACACTCTAAAGATATCAATTAAACGTGTACATCATATCATTCACGAATATTTGGGTATGAGAAAGTTTTGTGTAAAGTGGGCGCCGCGCTAGCTTACTTTTGACCAAAAACAACGACGAGTTGATGAACAGTCGGCTGGCAAGGTTATGGCGTCTGTATTTTGGGATGTGCGTGGAATAATTTTCATTAACTGCTTTGAATTTAAAGAAAAAGAAAGTGCTGCTCCACCAACAATGCAACGTGCACAAGTCAGTGAAAACGATGGGAAAATCCGTGAATTGGACTTCGAATTGTTTCCTTATCCACCATATTCTCCAGATGTGGCTCCCAGCGACTATTTCCTGTTCTTAGATCTCAAAAGAATGCTCGCTGGGAAGAGATTTTCGTCGAATGAGGAGGTCGAAACTAAGACTTATTTTGAAGCAATGGACTAAGCGTACTACAAAAATTGTATCGAAAAGTTGGAGGGTCGCTATAATCAGTGTATCACCCTTGAAGGGAATTATGTTGAATAAAAAAAATAATTTTGCCGAACAAATTTCTTTTACTATGGCAGACCGGGGACTTCTCAATTGACATGTTAAATATTAACAATTAAAACACCAAATGGTGTTATAATAATAATAGTAATATGCTTACTGCGCTTCTTTGACAACAGCATCGGTGAAACCTAAGAGTTGTATATTCCTGTAATTTTGTGTAAAATGTACAGCCCCTTTTCCAGCTTCCACAGAAATAGCTGGTATCTTGTATACATCCAAGCCCTTCAAACCAAACTCTTTATAACCTATAAGATCAGTTTCAGTATTATCATTTAATTTTCTTTTTCTTAATATTATATTGATAAATTTATTAAAAATTGCCATATCACCAAACAAATTGAAGAGACTAATTCTTTGTTAATTATTATTACTAATAAATGTAATATCAATATTTACCTGCTTTTAATTGTTGTAGGGCATCATTAATAGCATCAATTAAACAAGCGTCTGAACTGGATTCAGAGCCCTTACAATATTTGAATGTAATACTATCTAAAATAAGGTATCAATAAATTTTAGTTTTTAGATACAATATTGTTTCTTACCACATATATTAAATAAACCAAGTACTGCAAGAAATAGTATTACTACCACCATGATTATAATGTTTTTACAAGTTATTTTAAGTTATAAATATATATACGTATGTTTAAATCATAAATTATAGAAAATAATTATCAAGTAATTAGAAAAAAAATCAATTTACATTCATTTATTTAAACATATAGCGTGGTTTAGTTATTACTACATATAAAAAATAAATTATTTTTAAATAAATTATTAAATAAGATGAATTACCAAATCTTTAATAAGTTCGCGGTGCACTATTACTAATGCACCTTTCATTTACGTTGTAAATCATTTAAATGCATTGATTATATATATATTTTAAAGTGTCCTTTTACCAACTATGGGTTTATCTGGACTGGGCCTAAAGTTTAACGTGGGCTCCGAACTACGGTCCTCAGCATTAAGCCTACCGACTGGCGAGTGACCAGAAAGTTTAGAAATCATCCCAGAAGACATCCGGTCTTACCCAGCCTGGTTACTGGCGTGGCTGGGGTCATTTTCCTTGTCGGATTTTACACTCTTGCCTAGAAAATTCACAAATTTTAAACAATCACAAACATAAATTTACGACCCTGTCCCAGCAGGATTCGAACCCGGGGCTATCGAAACAGTAGGAGGACCGTCCCATCGCCTTAACCACTGCGCCACCAAGCCGGCTAATTCATTGATTAGTATGAATTGTTTCATCATCAAGTTCATTCCGCAGATTTGGGACATACCTGAAAAAAGTAAATATATCACAAAGCCTTAAACAATCAAATAATAAAATTAAATATTTGAAAATAATATAATATAATAATGTAAACATTAACAACTTATATGGTATTAGTCGTCAGTAATTTGTATGTCAGTAATGTGTAACATCATTCCGTGGTATTATTATGTCTATAAAACAATATAACCACAAAGTTTATTACTCGTATATTAAATTAATATAGGATATATAGAAATAGGTTAAATATTGAACAAATCATATAAGTGTTATCTACTCCTAATAATTAATAGTTAATCAAATATGAATTATTAAAAGAAACTATAACCTTGTAGTGTTGTTTCTAACTTGTGTGTGGCATTCAGTACTCAGATTTTCTGTATTAAGCTCTAATGTATAGAAGGAATATCTCTATAAATAGACAAATCTCTATAAATATAGAATAATATCATTACAAAAATCAAAACTGGCCCAATCGGTATGATTATTATGTATCATGGAGGTTACAAGACCGATTTCTTTTGAGTTAGTGGAAGTAACCAACATCGAACAACTTTTATAAACAAGGAGACACGTTGATGTTGGATCGACAATCATATCAAAGGTATTCGAAGTATTTTTTAACATAATTCACTAAATTTCGACCAGAAGTTTGAAACATGGAGCTTACAGACACTGAAAACAAACTGAAATACCCACGGATCTAAAATTTTTGCGCATCGAAGTTTTGAAAATCACTTATAATTCATGGGTTTCTTAAATTTAAAAATCCTGAAGATAATAAAAAGAAAAAGAAGTTAAAGAAAATCCCTTATAGTACGTGTTTATACACCTTTAAATGTACTATGATCGTTTGTTTACTTTAAAAAGGCATTTAGAAATCGTGTGCTAGTCAAGATATCTATATCGATCTGAATAAATGCTGCATGTAAATGTCTGGAAACAATTGATTGATTAAAACTGATTGTCTAAAAGTAATTTCAGAGTTTGAGCTGAGATTTTGTCAAACGAGTCTTGCAATTCACTGTCAACGTAATGACTGTCAAAAATGTGATTTTGGGCGTTCCACGACTAATATGTGTAAATAATAAACAACTCCATACTAGTAAATGAGATACTATTATTTTATGTAGAATGTATGTAGTCGTTTATCTTAAAACTATCGAATTTAATAGTTGTTTATATATTTTTTAACCAAGAATATTAAATTTTAACATAATTTTCTGCAGAATTCATTTATTGTTAAAATAACACTGATCATCATTAGTACATGATTCAAATTATCATCAAATTATCATATATTCAAATTTATTGTTTACATAGAATCTCGTTATGTAATAAAAGCGTAGCGAAATAATATAAACATTAATAGCAATCTGTAAATATTTAAATGTTGTTTCTTAATAAATTTCTAATTATGAGTTAGGAAATATTTTCTTAATTATGGACTCAGATTAATAAAAGGATATTTTATTGCATGTAATCATATTATATGTTTATATTATGTTAACGGATTAATTTAAAAATAATAAAACAGAATATTTACAGAATCTTAATTATCATGTCAAGATTAACGTAACGTCCGATAGGATTGTTCCTGTGTCTTTATGTTGTTTCTTTTTAGTCAAGACTGATTTTTTTGTGATCAAAATGACAAGACAGGTTAATCGAGATATAGCCAATCGGTATACATTATTTTTATGTGCCTCTAAGTCAATTTAGCGTTTCATCCCGAAAAACCCTTTCGTATTTTCCAGTAATCGAAGTTAAGATCCAGTTGGCGAATCCCGTGCTGTATCCATTAAAATAACAGGTAGTTAGAAACGTAGTCTACTTGAGCATTCTCAAATATTTTATTGGCTCTTGTGACACGATACTAACTATTCTCATGTGGAAGACTCGATTATTGTATATACTCATCGTCTTCAATGACATCGCCTAAATAATATAATCATTTTCTGGCGCCGTTAAATATACAGAATGAATTTCAAGCACGGATTCAGATTTTGGTGTTGATGTTGAAGTGTGATTGTTAAGGCAACGTTTAACCAAGCGTTTTATATATATTTTTAATAATGATCATCTAGTAATACTAATTTGATAAAGTCACACTATAGTCCGTTTGAAACATAACAGTTTACAAAATATAAAACAGTTTTAGAACATTTGTGATTGGATATAAAAATATTTCTATCGCATATGAATTAACAATTAAAATGATGGATCGGATATACAACAATAATGCAAGAAAAAGACGTGCAAAAAGCTGATACCAAAGCATGAATTGTATTTATTCAGTAAGATCTGCTCGAACCTGGCCAAGTCGCAAATTCGATTTTCTAAATTAATCAATAGGAAACGCAATGTTCTCCATCACGACTACGCTATATCACACACTACTTTTTAGAGGACAGTAACAGGACATTGGCCTGCGTGAGGATTGGTCCGAACTGCCAGAACTAGATTGACAGATTTCACAGCAAGCGTTATTAATGAGAGTTGTAAAGAAGTAATTTTTAGAATTTACACGTATTTAGAAAATACGTGATAAGATATGAATTATTAGTAAAATGTTATAAGAACTTGTTTGAGAATTATAGCAAAGGTAAGAATCAAAAATGGCCATATTTGTATATGTTATAACTTTATAATCTTGCTGAAAGACAAAAGATTAACAAAGAATAGATGTTTCATTAAAATGTCATGCATTTTAGGATAGAGTAAAGATAAGATGTAATTAATAGAAAGTGCGAAATAAATTCATAAAACCAAATATAAAGCTTTGTGATATGTTATTTCTTTGGATTTATAAAACTCTCCGGAGCAGATAAATAATGCAGAAAAATTTAAATAATATATCGTCTAACAAATTTTATTTTAATAAATAGAATAAAATAAACCAAAAAAGGTAATGGAAGTGAGACACATACCCAAATAATATAAATAAAATATTAAAAACAGAAACTAGGATAAACATAATTTATTTTGACATAGTATACTCTAACACATTTTTTATAATTTTATCCTGATATTTAACTTCTAATTTGCCTAAATGCTGTAAAACTGTATGGGTTATGTACCTATCTTTTGTGAGTTCTGTTTTCTTATGGGCTCTGGTAGTTATTTTATCTTGATAATTATTAGAACTTGATCGTTCAAAATCCAAAATCATTTTCCATACTTTAAAGTTAAGCAGGTTGTCTAATGAATCTAATAGTTTTCTATTACGCTAGCATACCTCTTGAGGGCACTTGTTTTAGGAGATTGTTGAAGGATTCTGTTGACATATTTGTATTGACTCCAGAATTTTTTAGGAAGCAATGAGCCCATATTTTTATTCCGTAAGTAAATTTTAACTTCGTCAACCTTTGCAATTTTGTTATGTACACATTCTGCATAAATTTCGTTTCGTCTATTTCATTCATAATGTTTCTCATTTTTTTCTTTCATTTGCGTATTTAGTTCCAGATTTTTTATCTTTCTTTTGCCTTGAAGGTTCTTTATAACCTGCAATGAATATAGGAGCCTTTGTGGCCTAGTTCATATAAGTTGTATCTAGCTTAGACCACAATTCAACTAAAACATAAACCCGAGCAAAACTCAGGCTATTCTGTTCCACCACAAGAAGGAGTTCTGCGCCTATCGCCTCCAAATCGATAAAGTTGCTATCCCATGGCTTCAAAAAGTTTCATACCCCGGTCTCCTGATTCCAATGGTCAACCCAAATACAGTACGCCATTTGCAAAGGAAATGGCGTGTACAGCCTACTATTTCCTCTACTCTGCAGAAAAAGCAAGCTTCCAATCCCACATAAAGCGACGCTGTATAAAATACTAGTCCGTCTAATCTACCTCAATGGAGCACAGGTGTGGTACAGGTATGTCTCGGAGAGACAACTTGAACTACTACAAGTGATCCAATCCAAAAAAGTCGGTGCGTTACCCAGAGCCCCATGTTTTATGAGGAACGTCAATACATATCTCGAACCAGCATGCCGTTTGTGAAAAAATTCATAAACATGTGTGAGGTTATCCATAGGAACCTTAGAACACGACAACATCTCGATAAAATCCCTACCCGTCCACAAATCCCGGTAGTAAACAAACTGCGACAGTCTCAGTCGTAACCCAGGGTCTCTGTCACCCGCAAAACAACCATACCCCGAACCTGAAGCGATATCAGCCGAAGACCATTTGGTTCTAGCTGATCAACCTAGTAAACGAAAATATTTTTTTAACTATAAGGGCATGTATTCATAGAGATTAACTGGAAAGTTTTGATGGGTTCACCATATATCTCAGAGCTCCGAGTATTACTAGTTACGATATCTGCGAAGCTCTCTTAACAGTATAAATTTTCACTCTCAAAAAAATCACAGAAAATCACTTAAATCAGTGTTTGAACAAGATATAGCAAAACTTCTATAGTTACGTTGGATGTTTTTACAAATAATTCAAATTTATATGAACAAATTTGACACGAAAAACATGGAAAAAACCCTTTAAAACTAATTATTAAGTATATGATTTTTTATAATTTCTTCCTTGTATAGTAACTGTTACACTTTTGGCAATCTTTTCAATGATTTTGATCATTAAAATCAATTTGTTCCGTGCAAACTAAAAATTTAACAAAAACATATTAAAAACTTACAACTGAGATAGAAGTCACCCCAACAGTTATTTACAAACGTTTGTACCAAATAGAAAGAACACAAAAACATATATAATCGTAGGTAAATTCCAAGCAATTCTGTTATCTTAAGCAATACTAATAGCAAAAGGAACAGTTTGCAGGAAACTACCTGGTCAATTTCATGGAGTTGACAAATTTGAGTTGGTCTTTTCTAATATATTTTGAGGGCGTTTTATTATGAAATCTTGGAAATTGGTCAGGCCGTGACTGTGAAACACCCAAAACAGTTAATACGCACTCACGTTTGACTTGGAATTCTTGAACTTGGAATAAATTCTCTGAAATTTCCAAAACCTACAATTTTTTTTGACAACGGTTGCTTAATTTTTTTAAAAATTTTTAATTAAAAGACTAGATTTGCTGACATAACTATTAAAAGAAAGCTATACACCTAATATATCATAACTAAATCAGTAAAATAGCAATTTATTTTTTTTTTATTTCACTATATATTATGATTTCATCATGAACATCAAAATATATATAATTGGCCTTTGAACAATTTTACTCGTAATTATATACTATTAGGCATATTTAACTAAAAATATTGAACCTAATTAGTAAATTATTAAGTTTAATTATTATGATGGGTTTTATGTTTATAACAAGTGGTTTGAACACGATAGAACCTAATAAATTATATGAGAATGTTAAATAAAGATATGTCTGGACGATAGATATATAAGAGTATAGCATAAACATCACTATTAAATTGATCATTTAATTTCAAAATATCATCAAATTTTAATTAAAATTAATGAAATTTCTTCTTAACTGTAAGGCCAGATTGATAACGATATTATTGTATAACATTATTTTTGTAGTTTATTATTTTTATTATAAGAATTCCTTCAATAAATCTGAAATAACTCGTTGCAAAATATAATTCAAACTTCTAAAAGTAATAATGAAGCAAGGCACGTTTATTAATAACTGTCACTACCTGAATTAGGATGCATCTCAAGTGATCAAATCACTTTATGTAGGTATTACATCAATGTGTACAATCTTAATAAAACTTTCTTTTTTATTTCATTCATAAATAAATCTTAAAGTCGTGATTTTTGCTTTCTACATATTACAATTCTATTTTGAAAGAAAATGTCGAGAGAGTTTTAAGATTTATAGATGCCAAAATAATCTCAACAAAGACAAGTGCTATAAGATGTTTTTAAATTATTGCTATATTAAAAAACCATGAAAAGGCAATATCCTTATATTTTGATTCCTCAGCAGTGACAGATAAAACACTTTAATACCATTTAGTCAATAAATAATAATTTAAATTTTTTTGATTTTAATAACACTGAAAATCTTAATTTTAACATATCCCATTTACCATCTAACAACCATTTTAGTGTGTTGGAGTGTAACCAGACCTACATAGATGAATTTAAAGCCTGTTTAGAATTGAGAAGGAAGTAATATACAAGAATATGAAAATATATAAGATGCCGTTTTAAGAATTTTATCATGGTTAAAGGGTTAGACAATTATATTTTGATCTAATAATATAACTTCTGCTAAACTAATATGTTTAATATCTTTTAATTTTATGGCTTTTTAACTAATATGTTTTAATCTAAATGGCTTTTTAATGAGAAAAATCATAACACTATTCAGATAGTATTAGCTTATCTAGGTGTTTCAGAATGCTGAAAGTGCCATGTGACCAATTGTGCCATTTATAATACATGTTATATACAAGCTTTAATTTTTTACATTTCTTTTTAATATAAACACTCCTATGTTATACACTCCTGGATGGGCAACATTCTTTTTACCATTATTCATTTAGAAATTATTATCTACAATGAGTGTTGTCTTATTATGTAACAACACAAACATAGTAATATTATATTAACGTTAATGCAAATTAAAAGAATATATAGTTTAAAGGTAGAAATTAATACATACATATAAACTTATTTGTTTTGAACGTTTCAAAAACAACGTTAATAAATTTAAAAAATATTAAATTGTCTTAATAATTTCAACCTAAAAATTCCATAAGTGGAGACTCAGTCTTATGCAACTAAATATGCAACAATTAATGAACACTGATATATACTTTTTCATATCTTATTTATTATTGGTAGTATACTATAACAAATTTAACATGTATATACTAATAGTTTAGAAAAGCTCATTGGCTGGAATATTATCAAAGAATTTTTGAATATATGTTTGAAAATAACGACCAAGTGTATCTTCCATTCCGGGTTTTTGATCGTTGTAAAGCATCTCCCATCGTTTATCAGTTTATTAATGTCGTCAGCTAACAATTTGTTGCCATGAAATAGGTTGTGATACCGACCAGATAGTTCTGTTATAGGCATTTCAAAATCTAAAGACTTTATTTTAGAGTATGTTGTTCCACCGTTGTCATACTCCTCCAAGACCATGGTTGTTTTCAAATTTGCATTATCTGCAAGCTAGGTGTCAATGATAACTTTCTTTCAGTATTAGTAAAATATAAATACGTAAATCAAACTCGCATGGACCATCACCGACTATGGGTAGCTCTAAGATTTTTCCATTAATAGAGTACTCGCTTCTAAAGTGTATTAAGTGAACAACATTTGTAAATGTGTGAGTTTTGTTATCTTTGTCGTAACTAAAAATAAATTAATTAAAGGGCATTAATTAATAGTACTATTCTTTGATTGTTACATTTGTTGTTGATGGTTCTATGAGTATATCTGGTCATATAATGCTCATACTATGGAAAAGTTACATTTAATTAAACTTTGTTTTCAAATTAATAAAACAGAACGCGGTTTTACGTAGTTTGTTATTTCAGGTTTACGATGATTGTAAACTTATAAATAATTATTCAAGGCATTATTTAAACAGCGTCCGAGGTTTTGGTTTCAATGACTTAATCTTAAGAGTGGCGATTTTGATGTCAGTGATAAAGAAGTTCTTGGAAGACTAAAAAATCGAGTTAAAAGACAATGAGCATGAGATTTAATGAAGGCTATTAAAATTGCCATAGAGTTTACTATTTGTGTAAAAATATTTACATGGGATGGAAAAGATCAAAAAGGAAAGATAATGGTTATTACACGAATTGATTCAAAATATCAATGCAAACTGTTTCAACATTGTGGTATAATTGCTTGGCAAAAAATGCTTAATAAATTCATGTCGACACACGAACCAATTTCTAGTATGTTGAATCGAAAAAGAACAATAAGTAGAGGGCGTTGTAATTTGTTTAGAAGCTTTTCAAAATGGTATACAAGACCAGCGATGTAAATAAGGTTTTTTGTTCCAAGGCCACAAGTGGTGTTATTAAATCCGTCCGGTCTCGAATCATAAGTGATTCGCAACTGGCGAAGAGAAATGGGTCTAATTCTAAGAGCAAAAGTCATGGGCTAATCCAGGAGAGTCATCAATGCGGACACCGAAGAGGAATACACCGAATGTATAGCAACAAAGTGTTCGTGCAACAACATTCGTGGATATGGTGGAATCAACAAAGCATTGTGTGTTATACGCTAATAAAAACGAATGAAGTTGTTACTGCAGATATCCACAGCAAAAAAAGACTAGTATTACCTAGCAACAGACACAAAGTCATCCTCTTGCATAACAATATTCGACCTACACGTTGCAAAAGCTATTGGTAGCACGAATGGGAATTTTGGAATGGAAGAGTCTTCTAATTACTCAAAATTATTGAACTTTATCTTATGTTTTCACTGCTCTGGGCAATATAACAAACATTTAGTGGATATACTTATTAGCTGCTACAAGTTGCTTCTTCCCTAGCACTTCTTAATTCTTATCTGAGAGACCTTATATTTCACTAAAATTCAGAAAATGTGGAAGAAAATGTACCTAATATATTTCCAAACATTTCTTAGGATACTCCTTGGATCTGTATTATGTTAATTGCTTCTTTATTGGAGGACTAAAATAATAAAGATTATGCTTGCTTGGCTTACACTTGACATAGATTTAATACCATTCTTAAAGAAACTTAAAATCAGCTTAATCAATTTTCAAATCTAGCTGGAAATATTATTAAGTAAAGTAAGGATAAAGAATAAACACATGCTAGATTTAGATTGCTCTACGTAGGACTGATCTTAAAGTATCTAAGTTAGTTGATCACATTAAACAAAATTCCCAGAACAGCATATACAATATACATCTTTGCAAAATACATACATCTGTGTGACAAATAAATGAACAACTGCCGCTGGATGTAACTAAAGGTGCTTATATATTAACGCATATCCTAATACTTTAATTAGTAGTAGTAGTGCTAAATTTAGGTGTATTTGAAACAGATTGCTCGCTGGAATGATGATCTACGATGCACGATGCACGTTATCACATAAAAACATCCGCAGCATACATAATCTAACTAAGAGCATGTTGTGTAGTTATAGCATGTAGAGATTGCTCCAAAAATAATTATTTAAATTTGAAAACAGAGTAGATAGACTCTAAAATCGTTAAGAAAATACATAAAAAAGGTTTGAAAAATATTGACGATGGAAAATAGAAATGCCTTTGAGATATTGTATTATGAATAATATGAAGCCCTAACTAACCCTTGGTTTGCTGATATTTCTATTTGTGTATGCAACAAAATGACAATGAGCTTTATTCAAATCATGACAATCGTTTAAGGGTTAATTTTATAAAATGTTGTATCATATTCCCTAACCCAAAGCAAAATTAAACGATTCATGATTACAAGAAATAGATTAACACTAACAACTTTATTAGTATAAAACACACCTCAAATTGACATTAAAGAAATATCGCATGAAATTAGCATTGTTTTATGACATATTGATGTACAATACAAAGTAATGATGACGCATCTTTAATTGTACCATCCGTTAATCCAATAAATTTAACATACCTGTAATTTTGTACAAAATGCACTACACCTTTTCCAGCCTCTACAGTAAGCGATGGTATGTTGAGCACTTTCAAATTTTCTAATCCATATTCAGGTATATCTAACAAATAATCATATTTTGCTTATTATATATACCTATATTAAATATAACGTTTTATGTTGTTGCTTCTTGTTAATATAATGTATTGATGCGCAAATAAATCCAGATAGTTTAACAAAAACCGCCACCAGTTAAGTTTTTTTATTTTTTTAAAATTTAATTATTACATTGTTACCAGTCGTTTCCGACTAACCTACAATTTGTTTTTATGATAACTTAAATCTAGGTATATAACTAGGAGGACCCATCGGCCCTATCTCAATCTCTGGTGAAATAATGTTTATACATGTCATTGCTGTATTTTTAATTACATGCACCTCACTACACAGCACTACACAAGATCAGATGGTTTGACTATTTTCAGTCTGTGTCCTGTTCTAGTGGTATTCAAAAGCTGTAATACTTCAATATTCTTATGAGAATTGAGTCTTTCCTCATACCCCCTTGCAATTCTCTTAATTTCTTGTCTTACTGTGGGTATCTGAATGTCTCGGTGTAGGTAATCAGTCCTATAGTATTTGGGTGCCCTCACAGTACCTCTCAGGACTTGGTTCTGAACAATTTGTATTTTATTTATGTTACTTTTTGCAGAACATCTCCATAATTGAAGTCCGTATGTCCATGTAGGTTTCAGTATTTGCTTATATATTAGCAATTTATTATGTACTGATAATTGTGATTTTATTCCAATTACATGTTTGAAGTTATCATATGATTTTGCGAGTTCACTGTTATTTTGTATTTTATATAGTATGGCTTCATGATATAAGTTTTACTAAAGATTTACGCTTTTTAAATCATCTATTAAGAAAATTCGAAATTGCTCTTCCATCACTGGATTATATAATCAGTTCTTACAATAAAGCGTAAAAGGTTAATATAAAATGATAAAATCAAAGTTGTTCATAAACAATAATGCTTGGTTGACTGTGATATAACTAATTCTATTTTATATTGATATATTGTATAAGATATATTTTATAAATAATATTTACTAAACCAATAAATAAACAAACACTCTGTACACTGTAATTAATTATAATCGCGTAATAAATTACATATAAATGACTGATCGTGATCTATTATACATTTAAATAACATCAGACTTTAACGAATGTTTTTATATATGTTCTATTTAATTTGTTATTAAATAATTAATTATTATATTAATTTTTCATCATTATAAATAATTATATAAACTAAGTTGATATTTTGTATTATTATGTATTACTATTATGTATCATTTAGTATAATATATCGGAGCTTCACTGGATTAGTCAGGAAAAAAATTGATAAAAAGAGTGTGTCTAGTGGAAAGGTTCAAATTTCAAAGTATTATATATAAAACATCATAATAGCAGCAGGTTTCGGGAAACACTTTCCTGTAGAGTTGTGGAGAATTGGTTCAAGGCTTCTATCACTTTTGCCTTATTACAACAGTATTTGGATTTAGTATAATCATAAGGAAGAAGTTATAGCCAGGGATGAGAATAGGTTATCTAATTATCCGTCGAAATTTGGAGAGAAGTTTGCAGTTCAGGATGTACGGTCACCAAAGGCGAATAGCAGTTGATCAGTTTCTCAATCAGAGACTATTGGAATCTGAACTCACCAAAACTTAAAAAACGTTAGACAATGATGAGATATGGATATTCAGATTTGAAACTCATTTATGCGGGTGTGCCACAAGATAGTGTCCTTGGACCAATATTGAATCTACACTATACTTGCAATACTCGTAGATGTGAAGGAGTAACAATGGACCACATATGCTGATAAAATTGGAAAACTCACTGCAAGTAACAATAATGAGAGAACTGTAAAAACAGTACAAAGAGCTGGCAGTAAAAAATATGCGAACACAGCTAAATACTTAGGCATGACATTGGACGCCAAGCTCCAGTAGAAAGCATGTTAAGAAGAAAGGAAGATAGAAGGGGAATTGTGTTGAATTGTATTGTTTTCACAACTACGCGTCCTTTTCTATATATGCCTGGTTGTTTACCACAGTTGTGGTTAGAAGTCGTTTTTATGTTGATTTTATATTTATATTTTCTTGAGGTTATACAACTTTTGCCTGTACTAGGCAAAATTAGGGGCAGATAATGCGAAAATATGTGTATAAGGTGTAAATTATTAGTAAAATATTATCATTCTATAGTGTTATAGTATTTTGTAGATTGCTATGGAATAAACGGTATATTTTTATGTTAAATATTATGGAATTGAAGATTATAGTAAAGGTAATAATGAAATATGGTCATGTTTGTATACATTTTCTGTCTATTTGTTATTATACCTACATTGTTTTATTTTACAGATATTTTAAAACATATTTCAAATAGAGCAATAAAATCTTTAAACAATGCATTAAAAATAAATACACTAACAAGGAATGCAAGGGGTCAGTTGAAAAACTATTAGATTCGTTAGATTATATGATAAATTTAATAATTTGGAAAAGGATTTTGAACATTGAAAGATAAAACGCTAGTATCTATCAGGATCTATAATTATTAATACATACAATTCAACAAAATATTTTACAACAAAATAGAATAGTTGTTAAACTTTGTATTGTAGAGTATATAAGATTTGTGGGTATAGGTATATCCGTAGCTGTCCATAGTATACGATAAAGAATACTCTGCGCAAGCATGTGCATTTGATATATATGTATGGGAAGATAATGGGCACTAATTCTCTTGCAGATAATATAGCTCGTGTTCGGGGAGAGAAGACATTGATTAAATTGGAAGACAAGAAATTAGAAAAATCATCCAAAAAAAAAAACACAGTGAGAAGCAGAAACAAAAATGGAAAATATCATCGATAACAGAATAGACAATATATCTACAAATTCGAAATCAGTCAATCAAGAATCTCAAATCGAAATAGTTAATAACATAGAGGTGGTGCTTAAGAGATTTCAGCAAAAAAACAATTCAAAAGGAAAATATAAGATAAGTTATTTTGATTCAAATCTTTGTTTTAATATTTTATTTATATAGTTTGTGTGTATGTCTCTAAATGTGTATTGCTTAGATCATATTTTCTTTATTTATTTTATTCCATTTATTACAATAAAATTTGTTAAATGATTTAATATTTCGATATTATTTATCTGCTCCGAGGACTTATATAAATCAAAAGAAATAATAAATCACAAAGCTTCAAATCCTATATTATCAATTTGTTCCAACCACTTTGTATTAAGTACACCTTATATTTACACTATGCCGAAAATTCATAACACTTCCTTTAAACATTTAGCGTTTTTCTTCTTTTGAAATATCTGTAAAATCAGAATTATATAAGTATAATAACAAATAGATAAAACATGACCATATCTCATTCTTACCTTTACTGTAATCTTCAAATCAGTTCTGTTTCCATATTATTTAATATAAAAATATATCCTTTGTTCCATAACAATCTACAAAATTAGTGTTATAAAATGATAATATTTTACTAACAATTCATACTTTATACACTTATTTTTGCATTATCTACCCCTAGTTTTGCCTATGAAATAATTATATTATCTCAACAAGATGTAAATACAAAATTAACCTAAAAGTGTCTTCTAACCACAACTGTGGTAACATAAAAAGGCGTATATAGAAAAGGACGCGTAGTTGTGAAAACTGTCAGGCTAGACTAGAACAAGTGCGCATGTGCAGTTTTATCCAATCGAAACTTGTATAGGCATGGGTGTGTAGGTTTATTACTGTCGTGTTATAATCATTACTCATTTATATTAGACCAAATTTATATTATGTTGTTTGGACGAGAATTCGATTTAACGTTCCACAATAAACTGTTATTATTCAAGCAAATCTTGAAGCCAATGTGCATATCAGGTATGCAGTTATGAAGTTGCATAAAAAGGTTTTATATTAACATGATCCAAACTTACTAAATCAAAGTTCTTCGTGGTATTGTTGAGGCCCGATGATACATGATAAATGAGGACATCCACAAAGATGGATACCAACGATTTAAACCAATATAGTTAGGTGTGAAATATATATATATAAATGCTTTAAAATTATTCGGATTCCACTAAATGCGCATGAAATGCTAATTAACTTTAAGCTTGCTCTCTTGGATCTATACTTTAAGAACAATATGAAGGAATTACTACTAGATAGTTGTAATTAAAGATAGTTGTAAAATTATATTGTAATGTTGTAATAAATATAGCTGTAATTGCAAATTTATAATTATCACATACCAAATATAATAATATTGTGACGGATATTTCAATTTACAAAAGTTCTTAAAGATTACTTGAAAATCCTTATATTTAAGAAATTTGTTTTTAATTGGAGTAATAGATAATTTATGTAATGTAGGTAAGTATTTACGAGAGATAAGATTTAATCCGTGATAAATTATTGTAAATTATACACGTGCACAGGATACATACACCATGCATATGTAAGTACGCATTTATTGTTATAAAAAACAATCTAAGTATTAATTGACGCAAATACATTTTTCAGGAATGAGAAATTATATTTGGTTTTCTCGTTATTGCTGATTAATAAGGCAACAGGCTCGCAATACCCCGGAACTGAGCAGAGACCCGTATTGTCGGACGAAGAAGCAGCTCTTTTTACTAAAGAAACATATTTACTAGGATGGAGCCCCGAGGAAATAATAATTCCTGATGAACCAGATTATATTGTTAAACCCGGCGATTCTATTCAAAAAGTAGTCAACGAAGCTGTTCAAGCTTCAAGTGAGGAACGTGTTTATATCAGAATTGATCCGGGTATTTACAGGTATAATATGAAGCTGACGGACATATAATAAGACATAAATATTGGTAGAAATAAAATTAGTGTATGTAGAATGTTTTTTTAAATTTTAAGACTAATTAAGTTTTAATGAAAATTGATTCGAAACATGACTAATAGTGTAGGCTAAAAACCAATTTTGTTTAATATTTCTATTTTCTTAATGGATTCACTATATATAGCGAAGGACACATTCATGATCTTTTGCCTTTTGAAGGTCTTTGATTTTATGTTATCTGTAATGATGGCGTTAATATTTATCACATATGCTTCTTAAACTGTTATTACATTTTTATTACTACCCCTATTTGTTCTAACATAACTTCTTAGTACGCACTGTCTTCTTAGTACGCATTTTTGAAATCAATGCATGCTAGTTATAACTATTTTTGGCGCTGTAATTTTTTCACTATTTATTTTATGCTTTATATTATTTGATTATTTATTGTTATATTATTTTATGTTTTATAATATATGGTCTTCTATACATCTTTCCTTTCGGAATCTGCTTTGCAATCCTAGTGGCGACTTATCTACTAATAATTTTAAGAGATTTTTTCCTATGTCTTCGTTATTGTGCACAAGAAAATAACACCACTTTGACTATTACAGTATTTTTAGTGGGATTCTAATCTGTATTATAAGTGCTTGTAATCTGGTGATTTGCTGCAACCTCATCGGGCGTTAAATATTTTGTAAACTTTGCGTCAACCATTTCATTTTCAAATATCATATTCAACAGATATTTCTTCTTTGATTATAGCGTTTGATAGTTCCCGAAAGAACCAAGTAATGGAAAACCGGTCCCTGAAAAAGTTTCTAATAAGGTCAAGTTCGATGTGAAGAACGCAATAAAACGCCTGGTGGGTTCACAAGTGGTTCAGAGAGAACGTTTTGTTGTCCTACTTCATCAATATTTCGAAACTAAGCACAATTAATTTATTTCGTAACTTGTAGATCGCCACAAATTTCCCATTGGCGCTGATTTTATTTGAGCTTAAGAATTGTACACATTGTGTCGCAGTATCGTCGTATGTTTGGCTCGTACTGCGTGAGCAATCAAAGTGAGTATTTTTTTATATCCAATGTGAAGTAGGACCTTCAAATTATACTTAGAACCATCTATGAATAAAAGTCATTTATGCTGAACATATGGTATATTTTTACCTCTTGTATCTTGTATCTTGTATCTTGTATCATTCGTTTTACTCTTGATCTGCTTTTTATGATACCATAATTTCGATTACTATTATTTCATAGTTTTCAGTTGACTATTCCTTTAGATTCTTTCTTCTTCGGGCCACCATGGTGTTTATTTTTGACTAGTTCTTTGATTAAAACCACAGGCCAATTTCGCTGCATTCAATAATAGATTTTTGAAATAATTCCAAAGCTATTCTGTTACTTATCCTTGGCATTGACATATTTCTTTGCCAAATATAATTTTATTTTAACAGGTCAATTGAAAAGTCCCCGGCCTACCATAGTAAAACACTATTTTTGGCAAAATCATTTTTTTTCAACATAATTACCTTCATGGGTGATATACTGATTATAGCGACCCTCCAAATTTTCGATACAATTTTTGTAGTACGATCTATCCTTTGCTTCAAAATAGGCCACAGTTTTGGCGATCACCTCTTAGGAAATAGTCGCTGGGGGCCAGATCTGAAGAATAGGGTTTATGAGGAAGCAATTCGAAGCCCAATTCATGGATTTTTGCCATCGTTTTCACCGAATTATGACACGGTGCACTGACTTGGTGAAACAGCACTTTCTTTTTCTTCAAATGCGGCCTTTTTTCAGCGATCTCGTCCTTCAAACGGTCCAATAACGCTATGTAATAGTCTCTGTTGATGGTCCTTCCTTTTTCAAGGTAGTCAATGAAAATTATTCCATGCGTATCCAAAATACAGACGCCATAACTTTGCCAACCGACTGTTGCGTTTTCCCATGCTTTGGAGATGAACTCGTCTTGTGCAGTCCACTCGGATGACTGTCGATTGGCCTTCGGAGTGAAATGATGGCGCCATGTTTCATCCATTGTTAGATATCGACGCAATAACGGGTTTATTACGCTTGATCATCTTCAAACACTGCTCCGAATCATCAACTCTTTGTTGTTTTTGGTCAAAGATGAGCTCGCGCGACACCTACTTTACACATAGCTATCTCATACCCAAATAGTCGTGAATGATATGATGTACACGTTCGGTTGATATCTATAGAGTGTCTGCTGTTTCATTCAATTTCAATTTATGGTCATTCAAAATTATTTTGTGGATGTTTTTAACGTTTTCGTCAGCAACAACCTCTTTTGGGCGTCCACTGCGTTCACCGTCTTCGGTGCTCATTTCACCACGTCTAAACTTAGCATACTAACCCTTAATGGTTGATTTTTCTGGGACGGTCTTCGGAAACTTGGCATCAAGCCAAGTTTTTGCTTCAACTGTATTTTTTCCCTTCAAAAAGCAATATTTTATCAACACGCGAAATTCCTTTTGATCCATTCTTTTCACAATAACAAAAATTGCTTCACACAAAATGCTATAATTCACAAACTAATAATCTGATAGCTGTCAAATTTATAAACGCATATTTTGAAGGTTTGAAGGTTATTTGTGTCAGGCCGGCGACTTTTCAATTGACCTGTTATATCTTATGGTGTCCAGCTGTGTATCTTTCTTGACTATTTTTAGTAGATTAATTTTAGAAGTCTTCTTTTATTGTCGTCAGCACTAAGAAGTCATCACTTCTTTTTTCTGCTGCATATCTCATTATTATGTTCATTGCTTATCTCCTGTATTCTCTTCCTACCGCTATATAATCTAGGATTGACTGTTTGGTTCAGCTCTTTTATGCTCTTGTATTTTGATGAATTTTCCTTCACAATAACATCCACTTTGTGGTAAATGATGTTATTCTGCTGGAACTTCAAATTGGATCAAAATAAATGGATTATCATCAATCTGTTAAACTCAACATTGACGGGTAAAATTATAAATTAATGATGCCGCAGAAACAAAATCTGTACCAAACAGTATCTTCTTATGAATTCATTGCAATTTAGTGAGCCTTATGTGGCTAGACATATACTTATATACTTTTTAAAATGACCAGGTTATATTCAGGTTATATTTGAATCAGTCAATATTTGATTATTAATGCATACTCGCATTAATGAAATAATAATGTTCTATACTTCTGGATCAATCGTGTAATTTCTTGAATAACAAGTAACTGAATAAAAAACTCCCGATTAAATAGACACCATGTGTTAAAACAACATCGCCATCACATCGATCCAACCTTTTTGAACAATCGCGTCAAAAAATTTTGTTCGTTTATCTTCATCAATGTGAAAATATATCTTGCAGTTGTATATTATATTCTTTAAGCTATTTTATGGGAATTATTAACTGTTTACTTGCTGAACTTAACTATTAAATTTGTCCCATTTATGCCTGGATCTTCATTGCCACTAACATTATATAAAATGCGATGCATTCAAGATTCATACAAGCTAAATATAAGTTAGAATGTCATTATCAATATTCATAGTGTCATATATAAATGTTTTCTATCAAATAATTAAAGATGGTTTTGATAATTTAATAGTTTCTTTATTAGCAAAATACGCTGATTAGTTTCTGATAGTATTCATATAATAATAATAGTTTACAAAATTCTCGCTATTTGAGAGAAAAAGTTTGAAGCTGAAGATATGAAAACTGCGAATCAACATATAATTAAAGTATATACGCTAAATTGTATTATCAATCAAACAACAAACATACATAATCAGTAATAACAAATTCTGTAGATATCTATATATTGCATACGAATCTACTATAATTATAGGGACACTTTGAACAGGTTATTTGACACCTCCATCCCAAATCGATCAGATGTAGCGAGGTGGTCGTTGTCTCGCCTGGACAGTTTATATGTTATTTCTAGATACTTCAACCATTAGATTTAACAGTCTGACATCCGCACTTTTTTCAGGCAACTAAGGTTTCAACCAACTAAGGCTTGAATTTCTATTTCTGTTCCTTCTGCACTTTTCTTGTTACTCTCTTGACGATTTTCTATTATCCGCTACGGTCTTTCCTGTTTACACTCTAATCTTTTTATATCTTCCATCCCTCCTTATTCCATAAAGTTTCCAAGCTTTCCTCATTTTGGATTGCGCTCCAAATACCACCATAATCCGTTTATTTAGATTTCCCTTCAATATTTAATATCGACTCATATAATATAGCGTATTTATCTCATCATGGCTGGTTTGGTTTCTCAATTTCTTCTCCTCAGTCTGTTCAGCAAACCTAATTTTGGTAAATATTATTTATTATTTTTGTTTATATTGTATTAATCGCTCTTTAATTTATCTATAATTCGTTATTGGATTTCCCATATTTATTATAGTTTATTTCACTAGTTTATATTATTTTATTCACAGTAGATATTCATCCCTATTCTAATCATTTTCATTACTAGGCTTTTTATATGGATTTATTATTATTTTGTACGATAGTTGTTTCAAATGTACTTAAATAGAATTTTTCAAAACTTTTATCTTTTTATTCTCGTATTGTGATTACAAATTTTTTATTTTTTATTCTAGAGAAACTGTTTACGTTAGCGGTAAAGCGCTTTTAACCATCTATGGTGGTGGGAATTCAGCAAGTGATGTGGTCGTTGTTCAGAATATTAGCGCCAACATTTTAGCACCTGACTACGTAAATCTAGTCAACCCGAACGGTAGTCGATATAGGGAAGGAGACCCAGCCTGGGAAATTTATCATAAATGTTCAAAGAAATCCGGCAGTTTGGGTAGTTGCTGTGCCGTATTTTGGATTGCAAGCGATGGATTTCAGCTCAACAAACTAACAGTTCAGAATACAGCCGTCGATGCTCAAGGTGTAGCATTAAAAGTTGATGCTAATAAGGTAAACACTATTGATGCTACGTTAAATTACGAAATACAACGACCCATATCTAAAATAGTCTGCTAATTTAATTTTTATAATCAGTGTGAGTTTAATTAGTTTAATAATGTGTACGCCTTGATTCATACCAAAAAGATTAAACATATTTTTAAATCGTCCTATTCCTGAAACAGCAGAAAAAAGGTCCCATGGAGATTTACTATAGCAGACGATCATCAGTTGTCACTGATGATGTTTTTTCATATATTTTGAACTTATTTATATAGTTCTGTGTCTGTTATCACTTATTCTATTTTTCTGCCTTTTCAAACCAAGTATCCCCTTTATTTGGCGAACGGGCCAAATAGATCGTGTAATAAAATAGCAGAATAATGTATAAAAACCGTCATACAAACATTAACAAACGGTTATTTTGAAAGATTAATTGCTTGTACTATTCATTTAATAAAATGTACGGCATTAAAATCTGAACAAATGTAAATAAATAATGTCCACAAAATCATTGTCCACAATATTAAAGACAAAAATATAAGCACAAATAAGTTAAATCAAAATGAATCAAAAATATTTTATTTGTATTTTAGATTCATTTGATGGGAAACAACTTTTTGAGTGCTCAGGATACACTTTATATGGGTTCCAGTGCAGATCCTCAGTTAATCTATGTTCATAAATGTTATATTGAAGGCGATACCGATTTCATATGTGGTCAAGGTGCAACTGTTTTTGATATGTGTGAAATTAAAGTTGTAAGCATTCGTAGAAAAGATACTGGCGTTATATTTGCCCCCAATACGCCTGCCAAGAGATCCTTTGGGTTCCTTGTGGTGAACAGTACACTAACAGGAGATGAAACATTTCTTGAATCAAATAAAGTAAGTCTTAGTTATAGTCCCATGTTTTATTTTACATTAGAATTACAACTACTCTTATATCATATGGTCATTATTGTGTTATAATTGTTATTGTGTATAAGTGTTAGCTTGGATATTTTGTAATTTATGATTAAAAAAATATGTAATAATATCAATTGCATATTTAATAGTGATTAATATTTTCAAATTATGGTATATAATACAAATAAATGTTTAAAATCTATCAAATCTTATGACAGCAACGTCAGAGGTCAGATGAAAACACTAATTTGTCGCATTATTTTGTATATCAGTATACATTTTTTTCGAGTAGACTTTTATTGGTATAAGAATTTACAAGTTAAGCAAACTTGATAAAAAGATATGAGGTTTAATCTTTCTTATACTTATCGCTTGAATTAGCAATAATTTCCTAAATGTATAATAATTTTTATTATGCATTAAAACATATTCCAAAATAGTCAAATAATTCTTTGTTGGAAATTGTGTTTGTATACACTAGTTCTCCCAATTCTCCATTGTGCCCAAAAATAGTTATACAAATTCACAAAAAGTATCTCCTTTACAGCTAGTCTTATATTTAATTCAATTTACTTTTAATTTAGTTTATTAGTAAAATGCAAGATTCTGAATAATTTTTATTTCCCTTATTTCTAGGTACATCTTGCAAGAGCTTGGGATACAGGAATCAAATCAGTTGAGGACTATAGTCCTGGTGTATCACCAAATGGACAATTGGTGATCAGAGATACCAGAATAGATAACATGATTGACACTAATGCTCCATATACTTTAGCTGCTTCCAGTAGTAGACCATTTTTATCAAATATTAATTTCAACAGAGATCTAAATGACAATTTTTATAACCGAATGTGGGAGTATAATAATTATGGTGATGATGCCTAATTTTAAAATAAACTTAATTAACATTTAACCGATATATTAATATAACTAAAAATAGAGATTTTTAGAATAAGATTCAAACCGTTTATTTAGTTTATAAAATTAATTTTCGCCCGACAAATGAAGTCCTATCCTTTAGTTTCCTCGATATGCTCAAAACGAGGTTTTAGAAACGGAGTTTTGAATTTAAAGAATATCCAAATGACCGCTAGAACTAAATTATTTAATTGTATTTAATTAAATAATATTAACATTCTTGTATGTTATTATCGCATAACTTTACTATATTGAACTATGACTAAATGTATTCAATTCTATGAATAATAACTATGATTTGGGTTCGTGTTTTTGTCGAAGGTCTTTTTTAACCGTAGAGATTCTCACGTCTCAATAAAAGTCTTCATTGCTTCATTATACATACTGAGGTGTATGTGTTGAGCTAGGTAATATCTTATTCTAAAATATTAGAACGTTCTTTATATAGCTCCAGTTTAGATATATCATTAATATAGAGCTGAAGCCAATCAAATGATTCACGATCAATATTTTGATGTCAATCACAAAGAACGACTTGGAGAACCAGAAATTCTAAGAAAATACATTTCAAGGCTTATTAAATGAATGCGCAGCTCAAAAGAGTAAAAGGCTCAAAATCATCTTATTACATGAACCGCCTCAATGTTGCAGGAGTTGTGAAGGATACACTGTTACAACAGTAAAGTTCTGCCCCACCTAAGTTAGTCGCCAGATACAGCTCCTTCGGATTGCCACTTGTGTCGATTGATGCAACATGGCTGAGATGCGGTTTCGTAATGTTGACGTATGAAAATAAATATCTGGTAAATATTCATAAATTTGCACTGGTGGTAGTAGCACTTTGTTAAATTTCAGCAAATTTCAACCACCGTTTTGTTGATACATTTGTTGCATATACCTTTGCTGCCACTAGGCTAATAGCGCTACTTATACTCAATTAAATTATTAATGATATGAATGATTATTTTCAATAAATATTTTGACTATTTCTGCTCGTTATTGTGGCGCATGTTTATTCATAATAAAATTTGGACGTCTACACAACACAATGGTTAAAACGAAACTGAGCTAAATACCACATGGCGCGCAATCAAAATGGTACGGGACTTTTGCCCCACCTGGTAGTTTATACAAAATTTAAAACAGAAGAATTAAAATATTCAAAGTGGTATAATCTTTTAATATATGCCAAATGTTGTTTCTTTGAATTGATAATAACCAGCTTTATAATAATTAGTATCTAATATAATATGTAGACAATTCCCAAACATTATCTATTACTTTCCAGACAGGGAGATGTTGATTCGTAGGACGATTTATATACGTTTCAATAAAAATTATTAATTAAATATAATATTAAATATAAATTAAATATTTCTGATTGTTATATGATTCAATAAAACAGCGTAAATACATTTGATCGCATCGATACATTTCTATAGATAAGCAAGCTATATCATCATGAATAATTAATTAATCTGATAAAGAAGATATTTTATCTACAATTGCAACATCGTTTAATAAGAAATTTATGATAAGACTAAGTTAAAAAATATTTTGTTAGTGTAATAAAACAGTTCGAATATTTTGCAAAGTTTTAAAATGAATCTAACTATACAAGAATTACTTGACAAACTCCAGACACGAATAGAAACATTGGAAAATAAAATTCTAGAGATGCAAGATATACATGAAGATCTTCTTAATCAAATAGATGAACTGACGCAAAAGAAAAGAAATCATAATCTAATTATACATGGCATACCAGAGTCGCCTGATGAAAGCTTGGATATTAAACTTCAAGATTTATTTACACGCAGATTGGGTGTGCAATGTGACATTGTTAAGTGCTTTAGACTTGATCGAAAGGGACCGTGCGAACGGAGTGCTCAAACAAGACCTGTATTCGTGAAATTTAAAAATGACCGAGACCAAAAATGTGTGTATTATGTAAAAAATAAATTGAAAGGTTCGAATATTAAAATAATGGAAGATTTAACTGTTCGTCGATTGGAACTACTGAAGATGGCAAAGAAAGCATTCGGCTGGAACAATGTTTGGACTAGAAATGGTGATATATATGTATATTTTCATGATACGTTTGTTATAAAGAGCGAGAAAGATATAGAGAGACTTAAGAAAACAAAGCCAATTGACGAATAAAGTTAAGGTTATGTTCATATAATTTAGGACATAATATTGCCAATTTGTACTATGTGAGTGTGATAAACTGAATAATAGTTCTATATATTATTTTTAATACATTTATCGTTTTTTTTTAATTCAATAATCTCCCTACTTTTCTTGCAGTATTCGAATTTCAAGCCAAACTACAAAACATATTTTTTGAATAGCTTATTTTTAGGCTTAATTATTAATAGCACTCTAAAAGCTACATGAAGTTAACAGACGCTCATATAGTTATGTTATATTTTATTCTAAATAGAGGATATAAGCTATGTCATGTGAATTTCGAATTTGTTGCAAAGTGGGTTTTGATCAAATCATATCTAAAATCGTTTTTAATCTTAATTTTTAATATGTTTCGTGACTAAAACCTTTCGTACGCAAAACTCGATATTGCATTTTAACATAAAAGTGTTTTTATATTTTTTTATCAACTTTTAACCGAGACTGGCAATTCTTTAGGTTAATATAATTTGTCTTAGTTGCGTTGCTATTGTCTATGTTAATCGTAACAATCTTATTAGTTTATATGAACTGTGAAGGCGTATAATGAATTTTCGTTAGATAATTTATGATGGTTTGTTATCGCATTTTTCCTATTTTAAACGTAAAATTTTCTGTGTGAATAACGTGGAAAAAAAATAAATAAATATATATATATATATATATATATATATATATATATTCTATTCAATGTTTTTTAGTACATACGTCATCAAGATGTTTAATGTATTGCCTACCGTAATTTGTAAATTCGTTTCAGAATCAGACAGTATTTTCCTTCTCATTTTATTTTAGTTTAAAAGAGATAAAATGCTGATAAGTTCAAACGTGAAACTTGTCAAAGTCGTCCGGTGGCAAACGTAGGTAGAGTTATTAACTCTAACCTACAAACTATTATACTATGATGTTAAAGTAAACTGTATATGTTTGATAACATTTTTGTTTCATTATTTTATTTAATCTAGAATTTTGTTGTATGTCAAGCCCAAACTGAACTAAAACTCATAGTTTATGGGGCAATATTGCGACGTTTTGACGTCACAAATTTAGATGACATATGTAGAAAATAACTCTAAATAGACATATCTTAGGTTTAGCATTTTTTTAATGATTTTACTCTTAAAAGCTCACAATTAACTTCCCATATATGTGAATATTTTCTAAAATATATAAAGAGAATAATCTATAAAGATATATTTTCCATTATTTTCAAAAATGTATGATAAACATGAAAATTTTTTATAAATTAAACAATAGTAGGTATGTTGATAATGACATGCAAAATATATCTACAATCATTACATTATTTTGACAGGATATGCGAGTCACAGATGGATTCCCCCTTAAACGAAAAAACAATATCCCTCAAAGCAATCCAAATGTTGACGCCATTATCAATTACATATCGACGTGTAGTTTATGGTTTAGTTTATAGCAAGACAAGTGATAGGTAAAAGGGGAAATGTCAGGTGAATAGAGTTATCCTTTAATATGTCTTAGAGTTATCTTGTCTAGAGCTATCTACATCTTAAAGTTATTTTAAGTAAAATATTTCTAAATATTAGTTGCTTGCTTGATTTCTGATAATTTTTTCACTTCAAAATGCATTTATATAGAAAAAATCCATAAAATATATGTTAATCCAAACATTTTTAAACATTTACCATCTTTCAAAGTATTATGGTGATTTGGCAACGATTCAGTCGAAGATCCATTTTCGCCTTTCTTGTTTCTCCATTGTATCTTTCACACCTCATGCAAAGTATAACCGAAATTTGTCATGCAAGAGGTTGAATTTGCACTTGTTACTATTGTTTGTTACTATTCGCTATTATTGGTCTTCTTGTATTAATATATTGTTCAATGTTCTTTCCCATTTCATGTAAACATATGGAAACAGTTAATTCATTAACTGCTGTTCTTGAGAGTTGAGCTTACATTCAAGAAGTTTTTGAACTATTTTGGTCGACCAGGCCATTCTTTGTGATTAACACAAAATCGACTATTTTAAATCGCTGAAACCAAAACGATCGGAATATCACAAATTATCATCACTGTAAGTTTCTAAAAGTGCTTGAAGGCCTTCGGCAGTAGATATATTTAAATCAAGAAAAGTAACGAATTTCGAAAATGCAACTCAAGTAAATCAATATTAATTGGAAGACTATTAATATTAATTAGAAGTTATTTTATAAACAGAAATGTCAAAACTAATAAATCGATATCACTAATCAAAATTCATGCATTCATTTAATATGATTACGAAATGTGTTGTCTTAATAATACAAAGTAATTAATTGTTCGAATTCAGCTAACTGTGGGTTAATACATTAAAAGACAAATCGACAACTCAATATATTTTCGCTTTTTTTCACTGAAAGCATAACGATAAGATAAAAATTTTCGATAGTGTCGTCTATACGTAACAAATGTTTCGTAATAACGTATTAAAATATGATAAAGTTTTAAATTATTGAATAGATTCATCGATTTTTACGTCCAATTCAGATATCTGCAGATCGTTAAAATTGAAAATGTATAGGTAAGTAATGAAAATAGTTTTTTGTTATAGAACGAAGAGTTTGTGTATGTCAGAAGTCAAGAAGAGTTAAATCTAGCAAATAAGTTGTTTCTTGAAATATTTAAATTCGGATTTAAAAACGTATTTAAATTCATTAAGGCAGTTGACATGATTTTTTCACGAATTTTTACATCAAAGTATTCCAAAAGGTCGCAATAATAATCTAATTATATTGTTTTAGCAGTGTGGAGAAAATTATCCTATTTGATCCATTAATTGGTCCAGTCCAGATACATTCTAGTTAGTGAAAATACGCTCAAATAAAATATATTTACATTATACGCTAGCATTTTGTTAATAAGGCAAAATTGGTCTTTGGTAGAATTATATTATTCTCCTAACTAATCTCTCTAATTCTCCTAATTCTCCGTGTCTAAATTCCTCCCGTTTTTCCAGTTTTGAGCAGTTGTCTTGCTTTAGTCGGAGTATTTCCTTTCTTCTGAAGCATTTCTCTGATACATCTCAGGTTTGAGAGTTTGAGTTGTCTTATTTTTATGTATTTTTTCATTAATTAAATATTATGGTCTATCCTGTTTTATCTACCTCCCATCGTGTCCATTGTTGTTACATTCCTAACATTCCTTTTTTTTTTTTTTCGGCTGCTTGTTTCTTACTTTTATCTCTCTTTAACAATACCCACGTCTCGCAAGCGATAGCTAAGGTTGGTATGTAAATTGTTTTTAGCCATTTTAATTTTGTTTTATATTTATTTCTATTTGTGAATTGTGTTTATTTTCATCTCCTGGCTTCCACTAGTTTTAATTTTTATACATAGGTGCCTAAAATGCCTTTAGTGGTTCTTACATTTTTGCGTTGTCTTAGTTTTGCTTGGATTTTCGATTTTATATTGTCTGCAATTATGGCAATACCATGCATCCTATATATTTATTGAATTATTTTTAAAATTTTATTACTTTGTTCTAATATAAGCCATAGTGTTCCTAATTTTATTCTGTCGAAAGTCTTTTCTAATCCAATAAAAGCTAGGTATTTGTTTCTTCTCCAGAAAATTTTCCGCTATTTTTCTCGTACTGAAGATATGGTTCTGTATCATTATTTCCTTTCGGAATCGGTCATTCTATTAGCGACTTATCTATTGCTGATCTTAGATGGTTTCGTATAATTTTGTAGTAGATCTTCAGGACCATACATAACGAGTAATCCCTCTACAGATCTCACAGTCATATCTCTCTTGTTATATATCGGAACAATAAGCGCTATTCGCCAATCTTATGGGATTTATTCCTCTTTCCATAGTCTATTGTTTTCAATCTCCATTAGTAATTCAACAGCTTTTGGACATGTATCAATATATCAGTTTTTACCGATAATACTGATATTACTATTGTTATTTTCATGAGATGCTCAGGTATGGTGAAAACTTTTCAGCTTCAAACTAGTTATCAATTTTCTCTTAAAATATATACACTTGAATTTTATACGCTCACTAAATTCTTTATTTTGAAAAAATTAACCCTTAAGGACATTCGTTCATAGTTGTCAAATGTGTATAGGGCTGCAGCTTAAGGTGAGTGTGATAGCTGATATTGTAGGGATGTCGAAAGAAAACGCGCCAAGTATATTGTACAAAAAGGCGTCGGAAAGCACTGCGAAAGATGGGTGCTTCATTTGCTACCTTCCGTTTAAAATCAAATGCGCAAATAATTTTCGAAACAATTTTGGGATTGATTCAATAATAATTTTGCCCGTTGATTTGTTACGGTAGATAAACTCCGGATTCACTACTAAACACCAGGAACGCATCAGTAATTGAAGCAATTAGTAAAAACCAGTGGTCTAACACCAAAAAATCGCACCTGCTGAAAAGTTTTTTGCCATGCAAAAAAATATTCTGTTAGTTGATTACGTTGAAAAATAAAACAGCTGTAGGCGTACATCACTCCAACCTATTTGATCGGTCGAAATTCGCGAGAAGAGGCCTAGTTTGAAGAAGAAAAGGATCACTTTCCATCATAACAACCAACAGACCTGTGTACAATAGTGTGTTGTCAATGAGTATACTGCGGGATTTTAAATTACGATTTGCTGGACCATTTACCCTATTTTCTCAGAATGGAGGAATACTGATGTTAAAGAAAAGCAGAATAAACTGCTTTGAAGTCAAAGGAAATTATGCAGAAAATGAAATAATTTTTTAACTTAAAATCGTATTATCCCATTCCTTAGAGACCGAGAACTTTTCACTTTATCTTTGCAATATAGCATAACGAACCTATGTGTAACAATATGTTTTCAAAGTATACATTTATTTCTTCTAGTGAACATATATGGTTTATCCAAAGTTTTTTTGTACATACGTCATCAAGATGTTTAATGTATTGCCTGCTGTAATTTGTAAATTCGTTTTAGAATCAGACAACATTCTTCTTATCATTTTATTCTAGTTAAAAATAGACACAATGCTGTCAGATAAATTCGAGCGTGTAACCGAACTAGCCTGCCAAAGTCGTTCGGTTGTCAAACGTATACAAACACTAGTGGTAAGAGATTATAAAGCGGCAAAGGTTATTTTAATACTTTGCTTGTTTTGACAAATTTTAAATCCCTGCTTATTACTACTCTGCTTGAAAATTTCGAAGAGTGATGGAACAGATTGCCAATAAATTGCCTTGACAATAAAATTCGTTAGAGAGGTAAGCATTTTTATTCTTAAATATTAATTTGCTGCAATTTTTACTCAAAATATTTTTAGCGTATTGCAGCTGCACTAGATATTAGTATGGTCACGGTCACTGTATCGGATAGGTCAAATGGAACTTCCGGATATCGCTTTTAAAAGCATATAATAAAATGAAGCAAGGTTATTATCTCAATTTATGTATTTAGGTGATATATGGGTGTTTCAGATTGGGATTAATATAACCAACGGTCACTCATAACTACACTATATAAACATACTGCAAAGGCAACACAAGTTTATGGAAAAGGTTGGAATAACAATTGATTAGGTTTAATTAGTCATAACATTTATTAATTATTCATTGCAGATATATTGTGCTTCATGCTTGAAACAGGAATGGTTAATAATACTCGTACCTTCGGTTTGGATGAACTCGATCAGGTACAATTGAAGAAGAAATTGACAAATGATGGAATTGTAAACAATTGTTAAATAGACTGGAAATTAATAGCTTATTCACTTGAATGAACCTTTCTGAACATAACATGATTCAATGCTGCCAATTTCTAAGACATGGTGATGAGAATGGAAACAAATAAAGTGTATTATATAATGAATATAAGATAACAGTAGGAAATGTTATTGTAGAGTATAAATGATGTATGTGCCCATATATGTGTATAATTGTTCATAATATACGTGAGCATTTGGTTAAAATGTGTCAGAAGAGAAAGAATAGCAACTCTTTTGCAGTTATGGCAAATACATTAAGGAGAATGCAGTGATTATATCTAGTTTTGTCAAGAAAGATGTATACAGGTATTAACAGAACAAACGAAGGAGAAATACAGTGATACCAAAATGTCTTTACAAGGAAACACTCTACTACAGGATACAGGAACTGAGCGTAAAAAGTATATGTGCTCTCTAATGAAAGTAAAATATATTACTTGAATATACAATTGTTAATTAGATATATTAGGCGTCCACGGGATACAACTACAATCGCGCCTAGAACTCTAACTCATAGGGGGCATGGAAAAGAGTTCAATATAAATATAATCTAACGTAATCCTAACCGACAAACTATTATAACTATGTACTTAATTATAGTTTTAAGTCCTTCGATAATATATGTATTAGATTTACTCTAATGTTAAAATAAATTGTATTTTATAACAATGATTTTGGTTAATTATTTTATTTAAATTATAATTTTGTTGTCTCAAAGCCAAAGTGACCTAAAACTCAGAATTGATACGGCAACATTGCGACATTTTGGCATCACAAATTTAGATAACTTATGCATAAAATAACTTTGAATAGATTGTACATAGTTTATATCTACTTTACAGATCTACTTTATATCTTACAGATCTACTTTATATCTTTACAGAACATTATTAATAATATCAACAATAGCAGCTTTGTCAAAAACTAGCTCAGCAGCCATATCTCATCAAATATATCCCGGAACTGTAACACGTCCTATCCTATCAGAAGAAGAATCCGATAGATTCGTTACAAAAAACTATTTAACTGACTGGAATCCCGAGGAGATTACAATACCTGTTACTCCAGATTATGTCGTGAAGACTGGTGAATCTATTCAAGCCGCTGTGAACGAAGCAATAAATGCTGGTGGATCTACTAGAAAATTCATTAAGATCGAAGTAGGTATTTATAGGTGAGTTTTATTTAATACAAAATCACAATTAAAGTATTTATTTTACTTTTTTTAAATAGAGAGACTGTATATGTTCCTGGGAATGTTCCAATTACTATTTATGGTGGTGGATATACGCCATACGAAGTAGAAATTGTGCAGAATATTAGTGCAAATGCTCCTATTTCTGATTATGTTGATATTGTAAATCCAAATGGAAAACGATATCGAGAAGGGGATCCAGCATGGGAAATGTACAAAGAATGTTCCAAGAGATCGGATAAAATAGGAACAAATTGTTCAGCTGTATTTTGGGTCACAAATAATGCATTTCAATTAACTAAAGTGACTGTTATAAACAGAGGTATCGACGAGCAAGCTGTTGCAGCTAAAATAGATGCAGATCAGGTATTAGAAATAATCTTTATAGTAGGTGTGTAAACGTAAAAGGAACGTAAATTACTGAATGGGACTGAATATAAAACATGACATATCAACATGAACGTGAATGAATTTGATAAAATAGAAATTAATTTTCTAATATAATAAATACTACTGCCTAGTCAATATTAATGATGATACAATATAGTCAACAAATACTAGGAGAATACATTACTTAAAAAAGGTCTTTGGATTTGGCACATGCGCTTACTGGGTCTGGTCTATTTATTTTTGAAATAGAGAATAATTCAAATTTGGCTCATACATATATACCTCTTCATTTACTTACTCCATTTTTATATATAAATTATTTTTTATAAATAAATATACACAAATTTGAGAAATAGTTTAATCAAAATAATAATTTTTTAAATAACATTATATAAAAATTATTGAATAAAATAAAATAATAAAAATAAAATTACTATATGCTTGTCTGTTTTTATAAAAAATCTCAGTCATTGCGTCACTTTTTTTTACCAAAAGACCTATACCTATACTTTTATATAATAATGCGTTCTCCTTTCCTTGTTTGTCATTGATAGTTTTATATTTTGTTTATTTCATCCAGGTATAGATTTGTTAGCAAATTTAATTATTTCATAGTATCGATGTCCACTGTTCTTGCATCCTAGCAAAATCCTATCTAATTTCTTCGCTGATTCACTGAATTTCACATTCTTCGCTTTCACTCTCAACAAATTCTAACAACATTTCACCAATGAAATAATAATTAAATCATTATTAAAATATATCACGTTTAAAATAAATGTTTAATTATGATTACAATTTTTGCTACTATTCTTAATGGAAAACCCCCATTAATGAATTGACTACTTCCAACACAACAAGAATTATTTTCTTCTCTGTTCTTGTCTTGTTATCGTCGATGTTACCATTCCATGTCGTTGGAAATGCTGTGTTATAAATTTGGCAGCTTACATTACTACTTTTTAAATAAAATAGATGCTGTTTGGATTTTTTAAGTTTTAAAAATATAACCAATATATGTTAAACCACCAATAATAACACAACAATTTAATTAATAATCCTATAGAATTAATAATCTAACACAAAATCTAAATATTCTAGACTTTTTGTTGTTTTCACTTGATAGACTGTATGGATCAATTCGAATATTATATACCGCCATTAGAAAAGGAAGACAATATATAATCAAAGAAAAACTTACTCTATGCATATAATATAGTTTGCTATATAATATAGTATGGATATTTTTTCCATGGTTTTCTATGCAGGATAGTGCACATGCGCCAAGTCCGGGGATAATTGTAAGTAATGTAACATTCCTAATATTTTCACATTATAGTAATGCAATTACTGAGAAAAACCGTTACAATATATAAATCGAAATACTTTCCATCATTTTCTATAACTATTTTTCCATCACTGTCCAAAGAATCGTTGAATTGACAATGATGCAAACATCTATCGATTTTCGCATTTCCAAACCATGTACCAGTCAAGCTTTACTCTATGGATCTGAAAAAGTGTTAATCAGAAGGTACTATGTTTGGTGAATGCGGCAGAATATCCCATTTGAGCTGGGTATACTTTACACATGTTGGCATGCAAAAGGATGTCTTTGAATCCCCCTCTAGCGTTACACGCTATTGCTCATATTTTTGCAACAATTTGTCATTCAATTAGTTCAGCTGACATGTTTTCGTGCATTTAAAATTTTCGCATTAGATCCACATTATGTAATCAGTCATATAGCATATATAGCACGTCACAGAAAGCTTATCCTTTTGGCATGGCAATCAAAGAAACCTCTATGCTGAAACAGTTTCAAATAACATTTTTCGGATAATTGACGTGATGGCCATTCTCTTTAATTCTAGGCCTTTTCAAAAAATAAATGTAAATGCGTGGAAACAGTTCATTCATCAACTGCTAATCTGTCTAAAAGTTCACTGAACATTTAGCTGGGGTTTTCTCCAATCAATCTTGCAATTTATTTTCCGAGGCGTTCTTTATCATGATATAAAACTAATCACTTTTAAATCAGTGAGACCGAAACTTAAGTGCCGTAAAGAATGTCCAAAATGCAGTCTTGAGCTGTAGTGTGTGTGCTGCTACTTTATAGGCATATAATAATTACTTTATAGACTTAAATAAGGATAAGGATAGGAATAAGGAAGTAGTGGCAATAGCAATTATTGAAAGAAAACGTTCTATTAATGTGTCGAATTCTAGTTTTTTTAATTATTTTAGTTTCGATTGAAATGATCAGTAAGGTTTTTAACTTTAGATTCATTCAACTTCACTATAGTTACCATACTATTCAAAATATTTAAATTTAATTTTCTCTTAAATAAATAAAAATACTTAATAGCTATAGTTTTTAAGTTATACAATAAGATACTGAAAATTTCCTATTAAAAATGTTAGATATTACTTACAACAAGCTAATTAAATTGTGATTATACTTTTTATCTCTTATGTTTTTATTCATTATTAACAATATAATAATTTGTGGCCCATTAGCTTCATGGAGTCGAGGATTGGTTCACAACATTAGTAAACATATAACAGGTCTTTTTTCACCCTCTTTTGGGCGTCCACTGCGTTCACCGTCTTCGGTGCTCATTTCACCACGTCCAAACTTAGCATACCAATCCTTGATGGTTGATCTTCCTGGGGCAGTGTCCGGAAACTCGGCATCAAGCCAAGTTTGGAAGTTTTTGCTTCAACTGTATTTTTTCCCTTAAAAAAGCAGTATTTTATCAACACGCGAAATGCCTCTTTATCCATTGTTTTCACAATAACAAAAGTTGATTCACTCAAAATGCTATAATTCACAAAATAATGATCCGACAGCTGTCAAATTTATACACCTACCTTTTGAGTGTGAGTGCTAACTAAAACATACAGAGATTTAATTCTAGTAGCACCATCTATATGTCAGGCCGGGGACTTTTCAATACTTCTACAGATAACTTAACATAAGTGGTATATAATTAAAGAAATAAAAGAAACTAAAACACATATATCCGACCAGAGTTTAGTTGTATTTTAATTATAAATATGAGTGAAAGATTTAAAGGGAAATATTAATAAACGTAGACTTTGAGATTGCCCTTAAAACCCAACATATCTGTATAAGTGATTAATCTATATTTTGCTGAGAATACTCAAAAAGATCGCAATTTAATTGTTTATATATCTTAAGTGTTTCATCAATCACGTTTTTGCCTAAATCAATGTTGTTAATTAAGTTAGCGTCAGTTGCTTTGTTAGATAAATTGTAGGCGCATTCATTACCATCACAAACTTTTCTTGTATAGCCACCTCCAATAGATTACATTTATGATGTGCTTTTTTTAGAGACTTTTACAACGAAACGAATTACATCTTGAATTTGTTTTCTTTTATGTTTCATTTTGTAAGTAAGTCAAATAATATTGAGTCCAAATAAGCAATAAAAAACCCTGCACAAGAAATCAATCCTTAATGAGTTTTAGATTGATGATTCTGAAGACGTTGATGAAATAAGATCATATGGGATCTTATCGGATCACAACAATAAGTTTTGTTGGTCCAAAACCGTCAGTTTTCTGGAAAACGTATAAAAATGCACATATTAATGATGGAAGGTTTTAGAATGATATTGCCTAAGATACTTTAAAATATTAGAAAGAACTGGGTGCCGCGTTTACTCACACCTGGGTCAAAAGAACAAGAGATCATCAATTTTTTAATTTTAGGTACAACTGGTAAACAGTGTCTTCATAGGGGCTCAAGATACTCTTTATTTGGGAGCTACAAGTGGCAGAAAGCGAGTTTATACTTATCGGTGCCACATAGAAGGGGATGTCGATTTTATTTTTGGGGAAGCATCCGCTGTATTTAATATGTGTACAGTAAAAGCTGTTAATGCTAGGTTCAGGGGTACCGCAATTATATTTGCTCCAAACACGCCACCTGAAGAATCCTTTGGCTTTCTGGTATTGAATAGCACTATTACAGGAGACGAAGACTTTTTAGACACCAATAAGGTAAATTCAGTATATGTTAAAAGTTATTTTAATTGTATATTTGTTTGTAAGATATCTCTTTATTATAACAATTATCTATATTAGTATATAACCGAATAATTTGCAATATAGGGGGTTGCCTAAAATAACAATCCAATACATTTAAAACTTATTAGAATCTAATCCTAATTTTTATTTTTATATATAAAGTCTTTGTATATCTCAAAAGGAGTGTGAGCTCAAATAGACAATCCTCGGCATTAAATCGTCCAGTCCTTAAGAATGATCAACCTACAAGGAAGGTTATTCCTTATCGAAGTTTACACTGTTGCCTATAAACAAACGCAATCATAAACAAACAACAAGTATATTATTATTATGTAACCTTCCATACGATATAATCAATTATTTGGATTATAACTATTATATAGGTTTTTAATTTTTTTTTCTTTCTATCGCTCTTATACGTATCCAGTCCTTTTTTCTGATAACAATACAATACGCCAATACTTATCTTAAATTTCAATTTCCATAGAAAAAGCTTAAATATGAGTATAAAATAGAGGTAGATTATGTTTAAATATAAAAAATGTTAAGGCATATAATCTAAAATGAAAAATATCAGGTATGTATCACCTATTGACTGGTTATATTATTTGGTTAGGTTTTAAAGAAAAAGTTAGGGTAACAGCGATAGTTGCTGCTCAAAAAGTAAGACAACGAAGTACCAAATAGTTCTATAGACCATTTAGACGTAAAGTTAAATCAAATTTTGATAGGTTTTATAAGATTGACACCTGTTAATATAGTATCAGTAAATGTCTTCTAGCTAAGTGAAGTGAGTATAGAAAAAATTAATGAAAGAAAGGTTTAATATATGAATGAAAATATCTCCAAGAATCCATAAACTAATTTATTTCAACAGAAATGACTGAGACGTAAGAAAATAAAATAGAAGAAGAAAATTTGGTAGTAAGTGTAATAATATAGGAAGCATTGATATGGCAATATCATCAATGATAAGACGAGAAATTGATTAACTGCTGAGTAGGCGTTTCTTGATTATTTCTGGAAATTTCTACAGATATATAAAATAAGTTTATAAATAATTATACATGATGAGAGACAGGGATTTCGTATAATCTGGCAGAACAATATTCAAAATTATGTTTCAGATAAATTATATATGAATAAGAATATATGATTTATTGAAAAAAAATGGCCATGTAGGTAACTGAATTTAGTTTTTGCGCCAAAGACATTATCTGTCAATTCAGAATCTTTTAATTTAAGTAACTGCTCTTGAACTCAAGAAATACAAAAGTTATCTCAACTTGAAAGTAATGCAGGTATAATGGATTCAAGAAAAAGTAACTATTGAATTTATTCATATATATTTCAAAGACTAATCAATAATTGATGTATCATTAGTACTGTTATATTAGAATGTGTTTATGTTTAGTTACTAGCAAAGACGATATCTATCTGCAGGCAGCTCTCCGAAATAGTAATCTTCAACTAAATTATTATTCACACTTATATGCCCAAAACTTCATTAGTTCCATAATTAAAGTTTTTCACATCGATAATCCTATATTTCATCCCCACAACCCATCTACTACAACTCAATTATTATTTTAATTATAATTTCAGGTGAGTTTAGCAAGATCATGGGATACTGGAGTAAAAACACCTGATGATTATGTCCCTGGACATTCACCCAATGGACAGTTAGTCATAAAGTACACGCAAATTGATAAAATAATAAACGTTTCTGGACCCTATGCTCCTTCGGCTACTAGCTCCCGGCCGTTTTCTGGAAATACAGCGCTAGATAGAAACCTCGATGATAACAAATTTAATAGGCTATGGGAGTACAATAATTATGGAGATGGTGCTTGAACAAAAAATGTTACTTATTAAATTTTGTTATTTATTTATAATATATGATAAAGCATATTATGTTTCAATGTAATTTCAATTAACATGTAAAAGTACGAGGATTATCAATATAATATGATAGGTATAAGATTTTCTATGATATATGTATATTATTCAACATAATTGACCCTAAATAGTTGACCCTAGCGATCCGGATGGATGGTCTTGTTCGATCCGACTGCCTGATTATTATGACATCATCTTTCCTGAACATTGCGCAAACTCAAGGACCTTATTATATCAGAACACCTAATTGCAAGACTTAATTCGCTTTAATTCTTTCCAATTCCATTGCTGTTCTTCCCTCATCTTATATTATTGGCAATGAATGAGCTGATGCTTCTCAAACTAGCTTCAGCGTTAAAGATAACTTCATTTAATACCTACTGCATCTAACAAAAGACATATATCAAAATAAATAGATAAGCCCAAGAAAATTGGGTATTTGGTTCTGTCACATACATTTCACGAATCGTAATATACCTTTAATATAATTATTGATTGGTTAATAACAGAACAGGTCAACTTAGATTTTTGATCGTTTTAGTATGCAAAAACCTTGTATAGACCTAATGTAAAATATAAGTGAAATAATTTTGAATTATTTCAATTAATTTTTCAAGATTATTACTGTTAATCGACAATGTATATTTAAATAAAACATAAGTGATTCTTTATTTTAAATTTTAAATCAATCATTAATCGCAAACTAAACTACACATTATCATCATATTGGAGACTAATTTGACGTCTTCATTAGAAACTTTACATTATTAAACATAAACTTCTTCAGAATGTTTTATAATCTTAGCACCATGCGATTTGCATTGTTGAAAAAAGGTAATATGTGAAATTGGCTCACAAACCTTTTCCTGTTCTATTATTTTGACAGTGATAAAGCCTATATAGCACTGTAAAAAATAGGTATAACGAATTCACTCGTGGTCGACAAGTGGTTCAGGATGAATTCTGTGAAGGTCGTCCAAAATCGGTTGTAACGTTGTTATTAAACGCGACATTACAACGCAAAGGGCATTTGTATGGCAAACATCAGTAAGATATTCCATGATCATTTAGCCATCTCACAATAAACTCATATTACTATAAATTTCCTCGTCTCAATTGGTGCAAGGAAATATTTACAAATACTTTTAGTTTTGTTTTTTTTAATCATAACATTTATTAATAATCGATTGCAGATATATTTTCCTTCGTGATAGAAAGGAATGGTTTTATTCTTGGTACAGAGTTGGTATTTTCTTGTAAGTCCAAAGGTGACTTCCATGAAGAAATAATTCATAACATGTTTTTGCTCGGGTTTGAAAATCAGCTCTTAAAAATGGCTGCACTTGAGGAATGGCTTGCAATAGATAAATTAAGTTTTGAAAAAACCATGCGAAAGAGTGAACTATTTCAAATTGTTACTCGGTATATGAAATGTTTGTGAAATTGCGTTTTTTGTAATTTGATTTTTTAGAACTAGACCTGAAAAAAGATACATGGTAGATGGCTGAACAATATGGCCACAGAGTATTATGTCTTTCTCTTGCATATTCAATCAAGTCGAATTTATATGGAGTGTGCCAAAGAATTATTACAATAGACAAGCAGGTTGAGGAGGAATAATATATTGAGAATATACATATATATATATATATATATATATATATATATATATATATATATATATATATATATATATATATATATGTTTGTATGTATATATGTATATATATTAATGATGTACTTAGCTTTAGTTGTTTCCACTGCCATGTTTTAATATTTGTTAGCATAAGATCATAATCTCACACCTGGACAGGATGGATTCATCACTGTAGACAATGGTTCTTTCCATATATCGAGACAGTTCTTGCTTATTTCCTCCTCAACCTGACTGTCTATATGATTAAATCTAGTTTTATCATAGGATTCATAGTGCATTAATTAAAGCTGTTAATATCCATAAATGAATAAACTTTAATAAATAATAAACATGACAACATTGAATTTCAATCAATAATATTGTGATGTTCTAATAAAAATGATAAAATATAGATAAAATATATAAAACTATAGATCATCACTATATATTTATGTCAACATATGAATCCATCGTGCACATACTATTGATGTCATTTGATTTTAGTAATGGTATTTATTGATTGTAAAACAAATTAATTACATTGACAATGAGGACTTTGAATCTTGATATTAAAATACCTACGAAGTTATCTAAATAAGAGGCAAATGAAATAATCTAAATTATTGAAAATGAAAGAAATCGATAGGGTGTCAACAGTTGAAATGACCTGGGGTCGTTAAATTTATTTGTCGTTTAATAGTTTGTTGTCTTGATACATTACCCCTAAGTACAACGAAGTATATCCGTTTATCGATACAAGTGTTTTTGTTATGTCAACAAATGTGAGTTAACACATGTTTGTGAACATCGGTCAAGTGCGGAACTAATTATTGTTGTTGATTCATTACCAATATCACAAACAATTATTTTTGTTAAACGTCTAGTTTGAAATGTTAATAATAACAGGCCGTGATATCGGATATGCAGTTTTAATTAGTGTAATAAACTTATATTATGTTTATTGCTAACTTGATTAACTGTTTTATACTATCATCGTTAAAATTAAAGATATATTTTTCATGTTATCGAACACTAAAAACATAATAATTGATAAAATATAATAAGTTCTGTATAAGTTGAATTTAGGTTAAACATATTATAGGAAAATATTTTTAGAGAAAACAAGAGAGAGTCTATATATACTAGCTTTGTAACTAAATTATTAAAACATTGCCCGAAAATTACACGAGTTTTCAAATTCGGATGAACTTTTGGTAAATGAGAACGATTCTTAAGGTTATTTAATGCTGTGAACTCAGATATTGAATTTGTGTCTCAAGATTGGTTCATGTTGTCGATTCGCTCATGGTGGCAGCACTGCGATCTTATAACAATTGTCAGCCCACGACGTTGCATTAAACATCATTTGGAACTTATCTTTGGGCTATTATTGTGCTTCGGAACATATGAAAATACAGAGGCAAGGTTGCAATACCGATTAAAAGTATTTTTGTTACATTTGTGGATATTACATGTTACAGTACTTTGGTTTCGCTGTAAAACACACTGACAATCCATTGGTACCGAAATTGTTTCATAACGCGTACAAAGATGTAGAAATAGTCACTTGGTGGAAATGAATACTTTTCATCGTTTGCGCTAACACTATGTAGAGAACAGAGAAATCATGTTGATGATTGCTATTTTTGCTCCATGAGTGTCGTCGGTGTAAATGCAAAAAAAATAGCACAGTATAAATATATATTTCCACCTCTTCACATACTTAACTCTTACAGTACTTAACCAACTTGTTTCTCAAACTGTCATTACAAAGAGCAAATATCAAAGAAGGACTAGTATTAGAACTAGGCTAAAAGGAATATTTGTCGGACTTATTATTCGAAAACTGATGGCCGCCGCTAAGTTTACAATGTGTTCAGTGTCTGATGAAGCAGCAGTTTGGACATTCAAAGTATTCATTGGTAACCACAAGGTTGGTAAAAAGATTGATGGTAACCTTCTTAGTAACCACAAGTCACCGGATAACAAGCATGTAGTCGACAACTTCTTGCATAATTGCCACATGATTGGAGCTCTAATGCTTCTCAATATAAATATTCTGTTTAAGTTCAATAAAGTACCTTTAAGTGTAAAAAATATCAAAATAATGAATTTATTGAATATTTCGAAAACTAGAACCAACTTTAAGAAATAGGCTGCTGATTTGGGTTTAGCCCCCCAATTTACAGTGTTTGGTTGTTCAGGCTCAAAACCGTGTATACTTGTTTTATCATCAGCTATGTCTATTATCTATGTTTGCTGCTTTATTCTCTCTATTCCTCAGGTACGAATCCATTATTTTCTTGTACTATATAAAGATAAATATAATACTCATTTTATAATCTGTTTAATATATTGTTTATTATTCGATACTTGATGCCAAATCTCTATGACAAATGACATGATTTAGTAGCACGTATAAACGATACATTTTTATTAGCATCTTTACTTTCTTATTTTCTTTCTACTGATGTGGTGCCTAACGAAACTTAAATCTCTCGTGCAGAATTTCCATGGTGGTATTCAGTGTGGTGTATGAACTGCCCGGCTGCTGGGACCGCCGGAAATGTTATCTGCGTATATATGGTTCAATATGAAGCAAAAGGAATCGCTAACCTACGTTCCGTATTGCCGTCGTCAGTATAAAATACGACAAAACGATAAATCTCATGGGTCAGTTAAATCTTATACGAGATCTTAACACAAAATTTACCAAGGTTTTTTGACTACGGCAAACTCCGACATAGTTCGTTGTTATATAGATAAACTTTTTAATTAAAGGAACTTTTATAACCTTCTATTTTTAGTGACTATACCTGCTGTTTTATTTAGCGATTTCAAACACTCATTTATTTTTAACGAAGACAATGTTTTATTTTATATTTTTATTTTTTTTTTCTCTAGGAAAATTCGATCCTACGACGTTATTGTCGACGAGCTGAACCCTTAGCCCGCACAGCTACCAGCTGGGTTTCTTTATGTATTCTGTGTCACTAATCTGACTGGTTGCTTGATGTTAGCGTTTTTCGGTTTATTAGTATATATTTATGTAGCTATTTTGTAGCGCATATTACTCATAAATATTAGGCCTAAAAAAGTTTTCCTCCGTATAAACTTTAAACGTGCTAAATTGTGCAAGCCTCTCGGTGCTCCCGTTTTCCTCAAAAAGGGAAATAAAACTTTTGCTAAGCCGATTAATTTATAGGTACTTTAAATGTTTCCTGGGCGGACAATTTGATCCTCTATAAATAGTGGGTCACTTTTTGGAAACATCCCTCCTGATATCAACCGGTAGTTCGATTCTATAATGTCTACATTGTTTTGGAAAGCCTCGGCTGGGTGCCTTCCGTGAACCACTTTCCCTCTCTGCAGGATTCTATTTTTCCTTTATTCGTCTCAAAATATGTTTAAACGCTTTTAAAATTAAATGGATAAAGCTATCAGCTTGGCTTGGTTTGTCCGAGTGGTGATGTCTCTAATTTTTTGAGGAAATAATTTATTATCTGTTGCTAAAGTAGTTTGCCAATATCTATTAATTCGCCTCCACCGAGATTTCGAGATAACGTTGTTCTTAACGAGATTATACTTCGATGTATTTTGGCCTATATGTTTTGGTATAATAATCAATAAAGCTGTAACTTTTCTTTGCGGGGTTTGAATTTCGATTTTAGTCCTTTTATTTTATCAAAAGAATATTATAGAATAGAGCCTTCATATATATTTATGCTTTACACTTGTGTATACTATTCAGCTATTTAATTATTACAGCCTTATTGCCTTTATAAATTCGCATCCAAGATCATTTTTCATGGGTATTTTGTCGATTCGCTTATCCTGTTTAATATCTTCATATGTCTAAATGTTAATAACCCTCCATTGTTTTGATTATCTAACCATCCTACATTTTAAAACGATTTTGTTGGAGATTTCCTCCAGTTACTTTGAAAATACGACACTAATTTAATATAAACTGCATCCCAATATCATAGGAAAAATTCAACAATTTTCAGAGTTTGTTGTAATTGGTTCTGTGTAAGAGGTATTAGTTTAAGATCATCCTTATATAAAAAATGGTTCAGTTTTCATTAGTTTTGAGTTATTGTTTTTTGTACTAAAACCATATTTTGTGGAATTGGGGTTATGGGATCCATTGCAATGCAGACCCAAGGAAGTATTAACGTGTCTCCCTGAGAAATACCTCTCTTAATTGGGATTGCATCTGAATTAAGACTATGAGATAAAGAATTCATAGCAATGTAGAACGAAAGAGTACTTATTTAATGTGTCTCCCTGAAAAATGCCTCTCTTAAGTCTTTCTATGTGTTCTGTTCCTTTTTGGATCTGTATGTTTGTATTTTTCTTCGACATTAGACACTAGATTACTGTTTTACGTTATTTATATATTATTATTTACCTATAATGGTTATTATTATTATTATTATATTTATATTTATATCTTCAACATATTAGAATTTTAAAAGATAAATCCTAAATATTATTTTGATTTAAATTAAAATATAATTTAGTATGCACAATTAATACTGCATATAACTCACCTATTAATACATATCTGTAACAAAATAATTTATGCAAATAACATCATTTATGTTATTGTATGTAAGCTTCATAATATTTGGAATCTTTATAGTAAAATATTAATGAAGCATGAAAGTTTAACATAAAATTGATGATGCATTTGGTACTAAAATAACTTACGATCTCAAGTCATATATAATCGAGCTGTACTTTTTGTAGAAAGAAATATGTGTGGTCAACAGTTCTTTATCGAATTTATTTTTAACAAATAAACTGACTTATCTATATGGCAAAGTTCATTACAAAGAAAGTAAATAATAATTAACTTGTCCGATAAAAATGGCTTCTGAATACCACCAGTACTACTTAAGGATTTAGAATTTGCCTGATATACACTGCACTATATCAAATATTTGCATATTATTTTTTCATTAAAATGTTTTTGTTTGCGTTTTATGTTAACATTCTTATATATACATTTAGAGAATTCAAATAAATCAAATAATGTTGCGGTTTATATTTGCAATTAAAAAAATTCTTTTAATTCATTTGATCCCATATGTCTTACCCCAAATTCTATTATATATAATAATGATAAATTAAACATTATTTTTTTAAAATATTTGCAATTTAATTTAGATTTATTACTCTAAACATTTGCGTTACTCTAATGACGTCAATTGCAAATACATTAAAAAACACAAATTGCATAAATGCACTAGAAACTTGTTGGAAAGGTGACACTTTGAGTATAAATCATTGAAAAAATAGAAATGAGAAAATTTTGCCTTAAAAACATAAATAAGTACCCTATAGTTTGAAATATTATTTCGAACAGAAGCCCGATGAATAGTCTTGCAATTTATACTCTATACCGTAACAGTTCTTTGTCAAGGTTGATTTTGACCTTACCTTAAACTTAAATATATGGTGTCTAAGCCCATCTGGAATATTAACATTTGCACCAACGTGATTGTGATTTATAAACTAGAAGCCTCCATATAAAATTCAAATCACTGACTTTGTTCCCAGCATAAACTGTTTCTTTTGTTTTGGTGTTTTCAAAGTTTTTGTGAGTACCTGTTCTATATCAAAAAACTTTAACAAGGCACCATATCTGCAAAATCAACGTTGCTGTGAAGCCAAGAATTGACTAAAGCACTATTTTCAATCATTTACGTAAGACTTACTACGAAACTAAACTTCATGCATGAGTTTCCTATCAGTTGAAACCAAAAAAAACTTGATAATGCGAATTAATCTGTCGCGCGCTTCTGAAACAAAATGAAACAGAGGTTGCATATATCGGAGTTTCTCATTTTATGACCGATGATGTATAACACCTACAAGGTCAATCTGCTATGTGATGAAGACTATCTTAAGTATTCTCAAGGTCAAAACTGATGCGGTCCGAAAAACAGAGTTTTTTCATTGTTATATCACACGGGTGCTCAAATCTCTTTACAGGCTTGTACAAAATAATTTATTAAATAATTTAAAATAATTTAATAATCAGTTTAACTTTAAAATGGAGGTAAAAATTGCAATTCAAAATTGTCTTCTTATTGAATAACCTAAATTCTAATTATCGTGATATACCAAAATACCACTTTTTCGCACGTTATTAAAACTTGTGATTACTTTGTATAACTATATACGTTTTATAACTATTATAGATATACGATATGTCATACGTATACAATTATTTAATTATCAATATCATTTAAATTGTAGTGACGTTATTCTTAGAATTTAACAAGATTCCTACATATTTTTTCTTCAAGGTAAAACGGGACAAATAAGTCCGAGTGTTAAGTAGTTGCTGTTGATTTAACTTGGGTCAAAGAACATTTTTATTTATCATCATAACCATATATTTACTGCTACATAAACTATTTCTTACTGAAATAAACATATAAAATAAACTATTAAAATAATTGTAGTACTTTGTGATAATCCAATGAATAATGATTGACATTGTTTAAGATAAAAATGACCTTAACTAGGAAAAATCTATTTATGTGTATGTTGTTTTCGGTCATTTAGAGTTGATTTTCATAGAACATATTTATGTTCTAATAATTCAATTCAAAAATATTAGAACAATTATTATTGCGGTATTAGAACAGAACGACACAGTGTTCTCAGCTCTATAATCCGTTCCACTTAATCATACTTTTCATCTCAACTTTAAAGAGTTTTATTTTAAAGAAATTTATGGGGTCCATATCTCATGGATCCAATTTTTGTTAATACTAAATAATTGAGCCGAGAGATGCCAACAAAATATTAATATAATTAATATTTTTAGCCAAGATCTTTTTAAACGATATATCGATATGTAGATTTAGTTTGTTGATATTATTCGATAATATTTTTCAAAAATGTATCGATAGTTGCAAAAGAAACTATCAATTTTTTAGCCTAAATTAAAATATATTAAAAACCTACGGAGAGTATCGAAATTAAGTTTGAGATATCTGCCTCCTAATCATAAAAAATATTTTTGGGGGGGGGAATATTAGGATTGAAGCGGAAAAATTTCGATTCCAAAACGAGTTTCTGAAAGGGCGTATCGAACTTTTGTTTTGAGATTTCTCTTTTTCCAAAATTTTCTCGATACACAAGCCGTGAAGTATTTATTTAATTTCGGTATTCCAGATTTTTGAAATAGAAGATATTAAGGAAAAACATCTTAAATTAAATAACCGTCGGGGAGTAATTAGTAAATTACGAAAAAACTTAGAAGTTCATGTATGATAATGTCACGAAAAGTCTATGAAAGAAATGTTTAAAAGGCACTAGTAAAAAAAGGTTAAAAATTAGAATGTAAGATGATCATTTTTGTATTTTAAAAAGGACTTTATTGAGAAATGTTGATACAATATATATTTTCCATCACATCTTGCACACATTTTTCGCATCTTTTTACCATGTCGAAAGAACTATATTAATTTACCAGTCATAAAATTATTGATTCACTTTCTCACTTCATTGGTATTTCGAAATCGCATGCTATCCAAACGATGCTGCGTTGGTTTAAAGTAGTGCTGATCAGAAGGCGCTATGTCTGCTAAATATTTTGCTATTATATGGCTATAATCGAACAACAACAACGTATTCTTCACGGCTTTTACAATGAGCTGTCTGATAATATGTTGTTCGGTTTGTTCAATTGACGTTACAGTGACATGTACAGGAATAGATTGATTTGGTTTTAGCAGCTTGTAGAGACGAATATATTATGGCCATGAACATATTGCCTCAGTACCGATTGATGATTCACCTAGACTAACACATGACCGTTTTGTAGTTGTTGTAGTAAATTAGCATAGTATTAGTAATAATACAAGTAGTAATATTTAAAAAATTCTTTTTTGTCTGGCAGGCAATGAAACCGCGATATTGAAACGGTTCGAAATGGCACTTTCAATAAATCAATTCACGTAGTATTTTGTTTCCTTTTAAACCTTTCCCATCGTATTTAAATAGTTGATTCTACTGCTAAGTGGTCTGAATTTTCTTTAAGAGGTTTGGCAAATTCATCGTTTAATAAATACTGCCTTTATTGTGTTCGAACTTTTTTAAATCCTTCAACATGACATCAACACAACTGAATAACTCAATAAAGCTAAATTTGAAACTGTTTTATGTAGATAAATGTTAAAACGATTGAATATAACAGTTATTTACCTTTAATACTTCGCTTCTTTACAAATAAATCTACCCGCCGGGTTTTATTGTATGTGTTATGTCGCTGATCTGACGACTATTTCTGGTTGCTTGATTTGAGCGTTTTTCATTTTATTGGAACATATTTATTTTTTAGCGCGTATTACACAAAAAATATTAGGCCTAAAAATTCTTCCTCGATATAACCTTTGCAAAATTTCATGCCTCCAGGTGGCTCCGTTTTCTTCAAAAAAGGAGGCAAAATTAATATACAGAAGAGGATCTTGAATATATTTTTGGATAACAGCAAGGAATTAAAGAGAACTTTTAGGCGATAAAAATTCAAAAACTATCTTCAATGAACTTTCTGAACCGATCAAATTATAACATGATAAGAATTAATAGTTTATAGTATTTAATTGACTCTTTTTTCCTACTAAAAATCAACTGACAATATTATAAGTAAATATACAAAAAATAAAAGACAAATTCCAGTAATTACCACAAATTCTTATGAACAATAATATAAACAAATTTATATTCGATTTTTTTAATAATCGAACCTTATCCTAAGGTTAACAAGGGCTCTAAACCAGTAACCTTGAGCATTGATATTTTTGTTAACCATGTATTTATAGCCCACCTAGAATATTAACCTTTGTACCAAGGTTAAAATTATCTACATTATATAGATACTGATGTAGAGAGGATGATCACATGACCAAGTTAAAATATATACTGTTGTCCATACACAATTGCGGGAAATCTCCATGTAAAATTCGAACCCATGAGTATGTTCTCAGCGAGGCGAACAGCATAAACTGTTTCTAATATACTTACAAATGTGCAAAATTCTTTGTGAATTGAACACGTAGTTCAAGTGAAGCTATATCGATTAAACACTCGTTCAGTATAATTTTTTAATAAAATATCTTTAGTAAATGGCGGCTATTAGCTCACAAGCAAAACATAAGCTCCTTCTAACTACTTGGAAGCTCTGGAGGTTTACTGCGCCAGTCCAATCAAATACCTCGCATGAAGATGCTGCTGGTGCAACTGGTCTCCCTTTGTCATTTAGTAATCCCTTGAATTGACATCGAAAAGTAAGCCTGATGAATACCTGATCTGTATGAGTTCCTCTAGCGCGTTTCATACAATTTAATCACATTCATGTTATCACCCATTAGGCATAAAGACTCTGAAACGTGCTTCCAGAACTTACCACATTAGGCAAGATATTTTCTTCTACCTATCTGGATTCTCAGCCGTTGGGAAAGGAAATAGTCGACCTCATGTCCAAGGAGGTCATTTCTAATGGCCTTCATTATCATTACATCATATCATACGAAGATGTATTCCCTTGCATTGAACCCAAAGTAAATGATATGACTCAACTGAGCTGATACCTATTGGAAGATAGCAAAAGTTATAGCCAATAAATTCTTCTCCTCCACTATTGTCTCTAAATTCAGATCCTGCCAAATTATCCTTAATACACACATACATGGAAATTAAAATTCACTCATTCCCATTTAATGAGGGAGGACCCCCTCCTCAATGCTCTCGTTTTGGTGTCAGTATGTCATATACTCATAGAATGTCACTCTTTTATCATATTAGCAGCCGAACTTAATTTCCCTCGCTGGGCGTCTTTAAATACCTTGAGATCCTTTACTTACATGATATCTGATCATGAATATTGCTATCCAAATCAACCTGTCCATTTCTCGTATAGATTTCATGTGATATCTTCCAAGTACTCTCCATAACCATGTGTTATGACCTGCGTGATAATCCGATAAAATATAATTAATTAATTAATTAATGAACCGAACAGTTGAGATTTGTCAGCCTTTAATAAATTACTGAATAAAAAGGATTACTGAAGTTTCATACATTTACATGATCTTTGTATTTTAATTCTTAAAGCTGATTCAGAAAATCTCAGAAAATCTGATTCTCAAAATATTTCTGAGATATATACTGGGTTGACTTAAAAAATTACTGAATAATCATTTTAGTATAGTTTATTATTTTTACAATCGTGCTTATAACAATAATCCAAATTACTAGTTCTTTTAAACAATTGTCCCTTGTTTTGCAAAAAGTTTTTACGGTTTCAGTAATTATTTTATACTAAATTTAGTCTAATATAGAGTTCAGTGTAGTTTGTGGCGTTCATGTAATAGTTACCATAGTTCATAGGCGCATAAATTGGCAAAAAAGGAACAGATATCTCTTGAAAAGCGGAATGCTATCTGTACTTTGAAATAAGAAGGATATTTTATGCATCAAACACAACTGTAAAGAAACCTGGAGGAAACAACACTGAAAAAGATTCCTATGGTTGTATGAGTCTAAATTTTCAGTTGTTGGATGCAATCTCCTACCCTGTACATAATTTTAACATCATGATGATACAGTGATGGTTTGGTAATAAACCCGATAATAGGATTAAAATTAACGAACAATTGAATAATGGGGCTGTCAGAAAATACTTTAAGAAAATACGATTCCTTTTGGAATTAGATTTATTCCATTGACCTAATTTTCTTTTTATCAAGACCCTTAATATTGGTCAAAAATAGGTCAGGGGTTTCTAGAGCAAAATTGAAAAGAGGATCGAAGGATGGATTAATATATAGGCATAATAAATCAAGACTTATGTGTTATGTTTAAATTACGTGGTTGGTTCCAAACGTTTTAACGGTAATGTACATACAAAGATGTTATTAATTATAATTATAGAAATATTTTGGTTTTGGTATTTTGGTATATAGTATTTATGCTGAAGAAATCCAACGAGACCAGCTTCTTAAAAATAAATTTTGATAAAACGACACACATCTGTGTATATGTTGATGCATAAATATAATAGTATAATATATAATTATTACATATATCTACAAAATTTTACCTTATAGAGAAATAAAAAATAAAAGAAAAAAGTAATCTAAATATATCATAAAATAAGCTAAAATGTCGATACCTTACTCTTTAATATTTAGCATATCCCTCAAGAAAACAAAATGTATTTATTCTCAGTTAAAACATTTAATTCCATTGGCAACATTGTAATTATGTGTAGGATGTTATGTTAACATGAGCAATATCCAATATTTACTGACAAATTTTTATTTGTTTTTTAATTAATCTAGTTATTTTCCAGGAATATTATACATCTTCACAATATTTAATAAACAAAGTCTTGTAAATCGAGCCGTTATTTATCAAAAACTTGATAAAGTCATGAGTTAGTTGAAAATTATGAACCGCACATTTTTAGCAAAGATTATTGAAATATATCGAGAAAACTTATTAATAAATTTATAAGGAGGTATCGAATCAAGAAATAAAACAAAATATACCTAAAATATGTTTTTATTACCAAGGCATAAGATCAAATAGTTTGGTGCCGGCTTAGTGGCGCAGTAGTAAAGGCGATGGGACGGTCCTCCTACTGTTGCGATAGCCGCGGGTTCGAATCCTGCTGGGGCATGGTCCGACAAGGAAAATGATCCCAGTCACGCCAGTAACCAGGCTGGATAAGACCGGATGTCTTCTGGGATGATTTCTAAAGTTGGTCACCCGCCAGTCGGTATGCTTAATGCTGAGGACCGTGTTTCGTAACCCACGTTAAACTTTAGGCCCAGTCCAGATAAACCCATAGGTGGTAAAAGGAGACTTTAAACTATATATAAAAAAATAGTTTGGTGTCTTTTATATATTTATTTGTGTTTGTGTTATATTTTTAGTGCGATATTTTATTAAATTAAATAAAAATATAGTATAAGTGAAAAAATGTAATTATAAATATTCAAGCAGACCTAACTATAGTATGAAATAATGTATAAGTATAGAGAAATGTTATATTCCTCATTGGGAGAACTATAGATCCAATTAATGTTATCAAATAATTTAAAGTTAAATACTTAGGAATGAAACCAAGAAATAAAACAAAAATATCCTGCTAGGGCATGGTCGTAAATGTATGTTTGTGATTGTTTAAAATTTGTCATTCTCATAGGCTAGAGTGCAAAATCTGACAAGGAAAATGAACCCAGTCACGCCAGTAACCAGGCTGGGTAAGACCGGATGTCTCTGAGATGATCTCTAAGTCGGTCAATAGCCAGTCGGTAGGCTGTTAAATATGCTGTGATATAAAATATGTTTTTTATTACAAAGAAATAAAACCAAATGATTTGGTTACTTTTATATATTTATTGTTCTTATTATATTATAATATACAATATATTAATAAATTAAATCTATGTTTTGAAATAATATATAAATATAGAAAAAGATTATATTCCTCATTGGAAGAACTATGGATCCAAATAATATTATCAAAAAAATTAAACTTAAATACATAGACAAATATTTAAGGTTTCCTAAATATCGGTCAACAATGATACGAACAAAGAATTATCCTGTTTAGACTCTTATCAATGCTATGCTCAAAGTGAACTTAGAGGGGACTATAAAACAAGCGACTGGGTAATTATCTGCAGTTGTTGTGGTGTCGACTTCTATCAGGATGGACGGCAGTGACCAGCGGCTGCGTGGGCCATCTTTGGTCCTAGTGTTCTTCTTAGTTTTAGTGTTTGGACATGTACAAAGTGGAGGTAGGTTGTCAAGACGCGATACAGCCAAAACGAACCAACATATTTGTGCTTGTATAATGCATTGCCAGTGACAGATCGTTTATCAAAGTATTTTCCTAAAATTAAACGTGAATATTTCTATCTAACAGAAACAGTTAAAACTACTTATGATAATTTATGAGAGCTTTTGCACATTTCAATACCTATTTTGAAAAAATAAGTTTGCTATTAAAGGACTTTTGAACAAAATGTAATTAATAAATTTCATTGAATATTCATGAAATATGAAATGAATTATGAAAATAGCTTATAGTGTAATATAATATAAACATATAAAGTAATAATATTACAATGTGATAATAAATATGAATGATTTTCATTAAACCATTTAGAAATTATCTTAAAGTGAAAACCACTTTCTGCTCACCAATTAGGGCAACTTTTCTGCTCTTCCATACTTCACATTACAAGTTGTTGATATTAACTGTATTTATTTTATAATAAATGCATGCAACAATCTCCATTTTACATTAGTTTTTTGTTTTTAACTAATTTCATTGAAAAATGTATTATATAGTAACCGTCATATAACCCATATTATACCATATTAACATTTAATTGAGTTCTTAACATTTAATTGTAGTTCTTTCTGCCTACTGGAAAAGTATATATACCAACTATTACTACTTTTGATACTGTAATGGAGGTTTATAATTAAAAATAAACATATAGCCAAACAAAGTATTGTAGGAAAAATAATTTCTCAAATTTAATAAATTTGTTGGTGCATACCTTTCCAAATGGATGTCTTTAATCCTTAAAATTATTTCACATTATTTATGTTATTTTATCATGTTCAGTCTTCATCCAACTTTGCAAAATCATTAAATTGTCATGTTCGAATTTTAAGACAATCAATCAATTACTGCTTGAGTTTTACAGATACCACTATACGCAAGTTGGATTTTTGTTATCAAAATTAATAACGGTTAGATTAAAGCATAATTGTAAAATATGGTTAATATTATAACTGACTGTGGAAATCTAACTATGACAATTATAAGACAAAATCCTTGAAATTTCAAATTTTTATAGGAATTTTCAATCTAAGGGTATATAGAAATACTCCTCTTTTGTTAATGTCAACGTCCTCTCTTCACAATGCTATGCAAAGAGATCAAGTTTATTTGTAAATTACTTCCCGAGTTTTGCGGCCACAAATATTCTGAGGCTGAATTGAATATACAAAAATATAATGGTTAATTTGTTCGACTAATAAAATTGTACATTTTTTTAATTTTGTGACGCTAATATAGATTTTTGGTTTAATCTAAAAATTACATTTTATTATTAATAATAAATGTATTAACATAGGAAAATATATTAAGTTGTCATCTGAATTAAGGATAGGCATTAACTAAATAATATAAGAGCTTCAAATATGTTTCTTTTATAATAGGTTACAAATAATCAGTGCTGACCTAGTGTCGCTATCAATAAAGGGACGTCTAAATAAAACAAAATCCGATTCTGTAACTCTAAGAACTTGCACCATTAAGAAACTTTACCACTGTAAATCATATTAGTAAAATATGTTTTTAAAATGTTATAATATCATTGTTAATATTATTGTTTGACGATTTATTGAAAATGAACTACTTAACCGAAAATATAAGGTTGAATTTTATTAGTAAAACAATCCCTCGGGGGTTAGAAATGATAACAGCATCGAAATTGCGAAAGAAAAATGAAGCGATAAACGTATTTTTCAACATCCGTGAAATTTAATGATCTGTTACATGAAATTATTGATAAAAATCCGATAAAAGATTTTTACATCAATTGAAACAAACAAGGTCCCGACCTTGCTTCGAGAAAAAAGACGAATATCTTAAATGCAATAAAAGTTTATATTATTCGATAACAAGCGATAAAGAATTCGCAAATAAATAAGTTGCTAACAATTTAAATATATTCATAAGTATCATCACTGAACTTTCTGAACCGACCAAATTACAATATGATAAGAATTGATAGTTTTTTAATTAATGCTTTCTTACTATTAAAAGTTAACCTAAAAATTAATAAAAAATCGTCGATTGTCGTATGATTTTAAACATTAACTTTAATTAGTATTTCATATCAACTTCATTATTTTTTTTATATAAAACCTCTTTATTCGAGTTTAAAAATATCAAATATTAAAAGATACATTCTTTTAATAATCAGTTAATTCCTAAATATTTGAACACATTGGATATATTTTTTAATTTATTGTTATATTTTCATAAATTAAGTTAAAATAATTTTAAACAAATCACTTTTTGCTTAAACAGAGATATAATATCCGGTTTATTTTTTCAATATTTTTGTTGTTGAAACTTCTTAGGAATATTAGATACATTATCATGGGTTTAAAATAAGTTTCAAATTTGAGTAATCACTGCGGATGACTACCCGACATTGACATTGGCTAAATTTAGCTCTCTTGTATCTACATTGTTATTCTTGAACTTGTAACTAGATTAAAAGGTCAGATTTTTGCCATATCTCTCATACAGACTTCATATATTAGTAAATGTTTTTTTTTCATTTTTTTGCAAAACTCAAAAGGTCAGATTTGATAAGGATCGGGGACGTTGACATCTAAAATGTGGAAAAAAATGCGTTTGGTAACGGAATTTCAATAATATTTTGATAGTAAACAAAAATAGCCTAAAGAAAATCTATAATTTATTTTCTGCCTTTCTGTCTCTAATAATACTTCTGTGATATATAGTATATAAAAATGTGTATTGAGGGTTCTACTGCAAATTTAAGTCTTTATGAGTAAATGTAAATATTTTTCGCATTATTTTAAAGCATTAACATCATCAGTAACAACATTTGCAAGCTTCCATCATCACTTTCACCAGTAATTATTTAATAATTTAATATTAAAAATGTTTAGTTGACTCACTGTCTGACTGAGAAAATCGTGTAAAACCAAATAAAGCTTTGGCATGAATAGAATTAAAATAATGACTGATATAATCTAGAAAATGTTAAACCACGTATTGCAAACCAAAATATATTACATGCACTAATTAACAAATGGGCAATAAACTATTTTTTTGTAATCCTAATAGAATAAAGTATTGTAAACAAATTACAATATCCTTTTAAACATTCTTGAAGTTTTGCTCAAATGTGTTTTCCTCATCTGTGTCTTATTCTAAAATTTAATTTAATTTAATCATAAAAAATAAGATATTAGAAGTTTTTAGTTCCACTAAGAAATAAGATGACAACAAGAACAACAATAAGATACAACAACAATAACAACAACAATAAAATACAACTAAGAAATTATAAACATTATAGCAGATATTTATTATATTAAAATATAATACAATAAAACATATTTATTATATTAAAACGAAATAATTTGGTGAAACGTAGACAATCCTAACCATAAACAACGTTTGTTTTGTTATACGTTTTGACTTGTGACAAGCGGGAACGGTATAAAGTGAACTTGACATATATAATTCCAGAGAGTAAGTGACAAAATTTCATTCATTGTCTGTCCTCTCGGAATTATACGACAATGATCATTCCAAGTCAGGGCTCATTATCCACTTAAAATAATTGAGATAATAATAACCATTTCCCAACAGATCCTAATAGAACGAACGTATCGTTGCGAATATGTAAAAGGTATCGAGTGAGATATGTGATTGTCAACAGGTCTTATTTAATCGCTTTGAACTGTACTGAATCATTATTGATTTAATTTTTTACCTTTTTTCTAATCAAATTAATTTCCTGGTAACTAATATTTGCTTTGTTTAAAGTTGCCGTTTTATGGGTATAATTGCTTGTTTACAAATCTCCGTAAACTCAGCCATTTTAATGAAAATATTACTGTGTGTATTTTCTGCACATTGATTCTGAACAAATGGTTATTAAATTTTCTTTCAAGCCTTTGTTTCAATGCTGATATATAATGATGTGATGTCCGAAACTAATATCTTACATTGGTTAAATATTAGGAAATTGTTTTTTGAGACAAAATTGGAATTCTCCTGTCAAATGGACGGGTTTTCAGCATTCTTGCTGGTCTGCTCGTATATTTTTAGAAATTTGCGTTTAGTAGGTGTTTTTATCTTTTTTGTAGCTTCTGGATTCATAATTTATTTATTATGCAGATAAAAGCTGTGTTGCAGCGAGAATATTAGAAATATACTCATTTCCTTTTGTTAAGACGAGGAAATTTAGAAGGAAAAGTACTATTTCTATACTTATAGTCAATAATTTTCGGATAATAGTCAATTATTTTTTCTAATCTTGTAGAGGTTACTAACCTTATACCTCTCTATATGAGCTATAGAATCTATTTGTTAGGATCTCATTGTTTTCATAGTTTTTCATATCCAATTTAGAAATGTTAAAAATATACTCATTGGAGTGAAAAATATTTCCACTAAAAATGAAGTCTTTTTAAATATAAACCATAATTACAAGAATTGTCCTTGTTTGATTGTCCTTTTTGTCTCTTTTTGGAGCTTCTAGATTAATAATTTATTTATTATTTTATGAAGATAAAGCTTTATTATTTTATTATTAAATTTATTAGAGATACACTCATTTCCTCTTGTTTAGAGGAGGAAATATACACGAGGGAACTTCTAGAGGAGGAAATTTAGAAGCAAAAGCATCATATTTCCATTCTTATAGACAATCATTTTTGGATAATATTTAATTATATTTCTGATCTGATCTGTAAAGATTACTGACCTTATACCTCTCTATATGAGCTACAGAATTTATTTGTTAGTATGAATCTCATTGTTTCCATAATTTTCCATATCCAATTTAGAAATGCTAAAATATTTTCGATTAGAGTGAAAACTATTTCCACTAAAAATAAAGTGTGTCTTTTGAAATTCATACCATATGTTGAAGGATTGTCCTTGAATTTTATTCATAATCAGTTTATAGTTGGAACTCAAACATTATGGAATAAATCAACATAAAATGTTCTTTCTCTTCGAATCTTCAAACAAAAATAACAGAAACTGAAAAAGAACTGTTTCCTTATAATTGTTTTTCAATATTAAAACGTTTAACTGTTCTGTTACAGATGTTTGCCAAAGTGGATGTAAAGGTGGTAAGTATCAAACCGTTTTTGTTATCGTCATAGTTATTGTTATTTGTTACTCTTTTTGAAGCTGCAAGCACCTTCAAGTACCTACCAGGAACTACCTACAAATATAATTACGATGGAAAAATTGTTATCTCATTGTCCTCGGCACCTGGTGAGACAACGAGTACAGAGGTCAAAGCCGAAGTATTGCTGAGTCAACTCGGTGACTGTAATCAACTTCTAAGACTAAACAATGTTCAAATCATTAATGCAAATGGGAAGGTAATTAAGATACTAAGAAAAGTGTTAATTAAATATTTCGAAACACTATTTATCAATATCACAGAAAGTTGGTACCATTCCTGATATCGACAAGCCTATCCGAGTCAACTTCAATGATGGCGAATTGTCAGACAGTATCTGCGTTGTACCAGGGGATAATCAAAACTCAATCAACGTGAAGAGAGCTATTGCCTCGATCTTGCAAGCTTCCATGAAGTCACAATACGAAACCGATGTCTTTGGACGTTGCCCAACTCAAGTGACTACACAGAAAGAAGGAAACTTGAAGATCATTCAAAAGACAAGAAACTTGAATAAATGCGCTTTCAGGTATTAAATAGGTATGCAATAATTAGATTAGTAAAATTAACGAAGCGATTTTTCAGAGAGAACATCCAACAAGCATACCTAACAACAGCTTTCAACTTGAACAGCGAATTTAAATCCAGTCCCCTTCTGAAAGGCGATTATCAGTCGGTTTTGAAGCTGAAAAATGGCGTCGTAGATCAAGCTACAGTCACGGAAAACTATCTGTTCATTCCGTTCTCAGTAGGACAAAGTGGTGCTAAAGCTCAAATCACCAGTAAATTGCAACTTGCGGGTACTTCCAAAGAAAGCCCACAAGCACCTGTCAGCCAACCAAGGTATATTTCAGCTATACCATCCTTACTGTAGTCTTAATAAATGTTCCTGTTATTTTATTAGATCGATCATTTTCGAAGCCCCACATCCAGTCGTTGCTCCAGCCTGCAGTGTTCACACCATCATCAACGCTATCAAAGAAGTAGCCAAGGAAGTTCAGCAGGTTGTCAGTGACAAAACCGCCAGCCAGTTTATCAATCTCTTGAAGGTAATCAGAGTCAGTAAAAAGGAAGATTTATTAGCTGCCTATAATCAGGTTAAAAGTGGAGTAGGTAAGTTTCTTTCCACCAAACTAAATGGGCAAAATATATAAACGAAACACTGTGTAGGTGTTGGAGATAAAGATGCAGCGGTTAGGATTTACTTGGACGGGTTGTTAAGATCAGGAAATGGAGAGAGTGTCGAAGCCCTATTGGAACTCTTGAAGAAGAACGAGTTAAATGAGGAGGATTCTATCATTGCCCTGTTTGGTCTCAATGTTGTAAATCATGCCACTGAGAGTTCGGTAGCTTCGGCAACGGTGAGTGTCTTGTTACGGATGGATTCTTAAATATATTAACAATACTCATTTTAGCAACTCTTGAATAATCCTAAATTACCGCGACAAGCTTACTTGGGTATCGGCAATTTGGCTGGACAATTCTGCCGTCAACATGACTGTGAAAATAACGCCGGAGCTAAAGCATTACTCGATAAACTGGCTTCAAAATTGTCAACAAAAATTACGACCAAAGACCAAGAAAATGATGTCATCTTTTCCCTGAAAGCGCTTAAGAACGTCAAATTTTTGACCGATAATATCTTGCAAAAACTCGTGGCAGTAGCCCAAAACAAAAATGCTCTTAACAGAGTCCGTGTCGCGGCATTGGAAGCTTATACAGCCGACGCATGCAAAGCCAAACTTCGCGATAGCGCATTACAAATTTTACAAGATATCCAACAAGATACGGAAATAAGAATCAAAGCTTACTTAGCTGTTGCCCGATGCCCTAATGCCAAAGCTGGTAAGTAACAATAATTTTTGATGAGCAAACTAATCGTATTTGTTTCTGTAACTTTAATTGAATAATCTATAATTATGTCATATATTTTAGGAAACGTCATTAAGGCTCTATTAGAGAAAGAACCCAGCATTCAAGTCGGAGGCTTCATCAGCAGTCACGTTCGCTCACTGCAAGTTTCCACCAATCCCGACAAAGCTCTAGCTAAAAAATTCTTCAACTTCACTCCCAAGAAGCGTTTCCACATCGATCCACGAAGATATTCCTTTAACAGCGATGTATCTTATGCAGTGGATAGCCTGGGACTGGGAGCCTCATCCGAAGCCAACGTGATTTATTCCCAAAATTCTTGGTTACCGCGCTCCAGCAGCTTGAATCTGACTGCTCAACTATTTGGACACGAAATAAACTTCTTGGAACTGGAAACTAGACAGGAAAATTTGGACAAAGTCATCGAACACTACCTAGGACCCAACGGTCTCCTGAAAAATGCCCGCCGCAAGGAATTTGCCACCAAAACCACCAGCACTTTCAACACACTAAAGGAATACATTGACGGTAAAGTGAAACAGACATTCCAGAGGACAAAACGTGATGTTAGCAAAACGGAATTGGACGCCATAGCAAAAAAAGTTCTAGTCAAAGCCAGTGAGCTTAGCAAAGATTTAGACGTTGATTTCACTCTGAAAACATTCGGTGCTGAATTATTTTTCCTGAATATCAATCAAAACGCTGATTCGTTGACACCTGAAGGATTTATTGATAATGTTTTCGAAAAGCTTACACAAGGATTGGATAAACTGAAAAATTTCCAGGTAAAAAATTGTTCTACTAATTTAACAATTATAACATACATACCGCTAAGTTTAACATAGAAAAAATGCTGCTGCAATCTATCTGTCTTGTCATCACCCTAATCGAAGTATATATTTTTTTAATTTTACTTAGTAGAATATAATTTCTAAACTAATTTATTACTGTTGTTCTTGTATCAATATGCAAGCAAGACAAGAGCCGGATAAATATATCCTTAGATAGTTTCTAAATTTAAATTAAAGTTCGTGTGATTTAGCTCGCTTCAATCGTCTGATTTCATAGGCGTTGTCCAGTAGATGTGTTACTTCAACGTTGTGATTTAGTAACACCATTTCATACTCTAACGCAAAATCATCGAGAACTTCATAGACTCGTTTAATTTCTAGATCATCATACAGTTCTTCGTTGTTTACGTAACGATAAGCATTGATAATTAAACGAATTTGTAATTAACTTTATTTGCATCCCATAGGTTTAAATAGTTCTGTTCTGCCTTTTACCCAAAAATTACTTATTTTTCAAAGTAGATGTTATATTAAGGACTAATTTTTCTAATCATTTTGGTAGAAATTGAATTCGACTTGAAAACTTTGACTACTACATAAAAGACAGTTTGTTTGTGTTATGAATAAGATCCTGATTGCATCCATTCATCTAATGTAATTTGCAGTTGTTCATCTTCAAATTATCGAACCTACTTAAAGTGTGATAAGACTGTAAGATTGAGATTTTCGCTGTATATACATACCAATAATTGCACATTCATCATCACATAACACTCATCATTTGTTGGGATTCTTATAAAATAAAGACAGATTCGATATTTGGTAATTCTGAAATATTGCGACCTATCCTTTCAAACTCATAAAAAATACTAAAATATTTCTATTTTGAATATAACTTGAAGCTTGATGAAAAAAGCATATACCTAATATCTCTCCAGATAGGAGATAAAGATCTCTTTCATACTAATATGTTTGTTTATTTATTTGTTTTAGGAGACAATAAGAGAAAATGTTCTTTTACTCGACGCTCAAATTGACTACCCCACATCTCTTGGTTTCCCACTGAGATTAGCCGCAGAGGGTGCTGCCAATATTCAAGCTCAACTACAAGGTTCCATAGATCTCCGTAAAATTATCAGTAACCCTGAAAGTGGAGAGCTATCGATCAAGGCAGTACCGAGCGTCAACATTGAGGTGACTGGTCGTCTTAGCTTGGACGCTTTTATAATCGAAAACGGTTTGAAAGTAATAACCACTTTACACTCAGCAAACGGGGCCGATATAAAACTATCTTGGGACAAGAACACTGGCTTTGAGTTGAAATATGGTTTACCGGTCAATGAACAGAAACTAATTTCTGTTAATCACGAGATTGTCTTCCAAACCAGGGAGCCAGCTAAAGCCGAAGAAAAGAAATTGCTGAAACTGAGCCAAGTTAAAGATTTCTCGATTTGCGTAGACCAGTTGAGTCCTTTCACAGGATTATCCCTTTGCATTGAATTAAATGGTCCAACCACCGATAAAAATATTCCAACTTTACCTTTCCCATTGTCCGGACACGCGAAATTGGACGTCTCTATTGAAAATGATGATGCATCCGCATTCGTTCTGAAACATACCTATGATAAAAGTCGTGGATCCTTTGTAATAGACACTATTAACAAAAGTGGTGGTAAAAAAGCTTCCCTCGAACTACAAGGAGAATATGCACCTGAAAAATATCTACGAGCCAGTGCAACCTGGCCAGGAGAGAGTGCAGTAGCTGAATTGAAATACATCAGCAACCATGTAGAACACTCGCTTTTAGCCAAATACAACTATGGAAAGAATGAATATCTAGCCAAATTCGGAGTCAGCGTCTCAGGATCCCCACAACAGAAAGTATTCCGACCGATTATCGATGTCAGAACTCCCAGCGGTCAACAAGTGTTACCAGCAAAAATAGAGGGGCAAATTGTGGTTCAGACTAGTGGAAATGATGTTAAATACAACTTCCAGAATATTAAGTTCACAATAGAACCGCAAAAACAATATGAAATCAATGGATATGTAGGCAAAGCTGGCGACAGTTACTCTACTGACCTCAAGGTAGCCAGTGGCCAAGATTCAATTAGCGTTAAAGGTAATTAATTACATTTTTATCTAAATAGATTAAATCACAACATTTTTCACTTTTCATCCATTAATTTTCAATCAAAGTTAATACTAAAGATAGAAAGTTTTTCATTTTAGTTACTTATTATATAATACAATTTCTTAGGCTAACTTTGTTGGAGTTCATTGAATTTCATTAATGTATTTACTTCCACCTCTTAAAACCTTCAGTCCGCATAACATACAATAAACTCTGAGTACTTTTGAGGTAACTAATGAAATCTCAACTAAAATTTATATATTGAGTGCTTGCCTGTATTCTAATGATTTTTTTACTTTAAAAACACAATTATTAGGAAAAATTGGCATGATATATCACATTCCACAATTTTTTCCTTAGCTTCTTCTGGTAACATAGCCATACCGTGTTTAAATATCGCATTCCTTTAGTACTTTGAATCCGTATATCAGCCAAGCCATGCTGCACAGATCTGATTAAGTGATAATCTGATTAAATAATAATAATAATGGCGTTGTCTAATGAGTACTTCCTATTTAAGCTGCAACAGTATATCCTCCATAAATCTTGCAACGTGTGGTCGAGTGTAAAAAAACCTGTAAAAAGGTGATGATAATTCTGCGTGTTAGCTGCGCTATTGTAGGTCTTTTATACAACAACGCGTCGTTAAACTTGTTCAAATGACGCCGATAGATATCTGCAGTAACATTTTCATTCAGCTTTCAATTTCATCTCGTAATACATTACATCTTGCTGATCCCAACATGCACAGACTTTATGGTCATGAATATCTCTCTTTGGTATCGATGTACTGGACTGACCCATGTCTTATTGCATTTGGGTTTTCACAGTTGTCATCATCGGTCATAATATAAAAATGTGTCTTTATTTTCCTATCAACAAATGCAATCTCGAAATTGAAACGGTTTTATTTTCGCTCTTTTTGAATATTAGCCATCACATGTAAGTGTCTGGAAACAATTGATTTATCAACTGTTAAATTGTCTGTAAGTTCTTTAAGGGCTTGAGTTGGATTTTCTACCTCTTTTTGTCATTTAGGTTGCTATTTGTTATTCATATTAAAATCACCAGTTCTAAATCATTGAAACCCATACTGATAATTGGGATGTGGCTGTATGACCATAACTTTCTAAAAGTGTTCGACAGGCTTTGGCTGCAGGTTTGTTTATTATATCTTTATGTATTTGTTTAATATTTTCTCTTTCAAATAATGAATTTCCCAGTAATGAATGTGAATAGTTATGTAAACTAAGTAGTTTAATAGTTGTTTACTTTGTTTATTATTAGCCAAGAGATATATCTGATCATAAGACATACACCCACATATTACGATAAAAATACTATTTTTACAGAATATCCAGACAGTATTTAGTTAAAATAATTATTCAGTATAAAAATAATACATTTAGTTAACGTAATGCAGTAATTAAAGTAACTATTTAACATACTTCGTTCATAGACTAAAATAAAAAGCTTTTATCTTTTTTCTTCAAAAACTTAATTATACTCTTTGGTTTCCAGGACAAATTGCAAAATCTGGGGATGAATTTACGTATGACGCTACAGTTCAAAATAGCGTCAACCCCAAAGCCAATGTCCATCTAAAGGGAAAACTGAAGGGACAGATTCAAAATTTCCAAAGTTCGCTGACATTAATTCACGGTCCCGACTTAAACGCTCAAGATACGATCCTAATATTAAAGAACTCGTACGCCTCTCATTATAATACACCGCAAGATTACAAGCTCAAAACCGAGAATAGTGCTAGTTATCCATTGATGAAATTCAATGGGAAATTCGATTTCGAAGAGAGTCCCAAGAATCTCGAATACGACGTCAGAGTGGAAGTGGGCGACATTAAAGTCGGCACCGAGTTCGATCTGAAAATCGACGAAAAAACGGAGGGCGACTACGATCTAGAGTTTGACATTTGGGGACTGGAAAATAAACTCGAGGTGCAATCGAAGAGAAAGGTGTTGCTCAATGACGAGAGTAAGATTTACGAGAAGGTCGTGATCAACGGTCAGAAAGTAGAACTCGACGGTAAGGTAAAACACGCCATTCTCTCTCATAGTTTGAACGTTGGCGGCGACTTAACGCTTAAGATTTCAAGCCAACCGTCGCCCTATAAGATTTCCACTAGTTTAAAGGCTTCCCGTGAAGAATTAGACAGTTTCTTAAAAATAAACTGCGGCAGCGAGGCTATCATTGATGCCTATTTGAAGGCTCGTCCGGGACTAGACGCGAGCGGGAGCATCAAGCTGAACATCAAGGATGTTCTTAGGGTCGACGGAAGCTTACAATCCAGCAAAGGATCCGGTAAAGGAGACATTCTCATCGAATTACCGAAGGGCAACGTTAAAGTGAAAGCGGACACGGTGTTTCACATTATCCTCTCCGAGAGGTTTGACGTTTCCGTCACCGTGTATCCACATTTAATCAAAAACCCGCAGAGCAAGATCTTTTTCAGCACCAAGAACCAATATTCCGAAAACCATATAAATTCCGAGAATAAGCTCGACGCGTTCGACACGCCCATCGAATTGATTTTGAAGGCATCGGATTCGGGTGACAGCCAGAACGGAAAGGATAGCGGCGAAATTAAACTAACCGTTCTCGACAAGTGTGTGATTCTCAAAGGTGATTCCGCCGTTCAAACCAACAAAAAGTTAGAAAGTGGCCATGCACAAGTAAGTTTTAGTTATTTGAACAGTAAAAGCGATCCGGGCGTTACGTTAACGTCGAAAGCGACTTGGAGAGATACCGACGTAGAAGAAGGTACCATAGATGGCGATCTTACCTTCACTTTCGAAGACCAGAAAGGTTTGGCTCTTACTGTGCAATTTGCTCTGAAGGGTACATCACCAGGCGACAAAGAGATTTATACTTTTACGAATAAGGTTATTCCCAGAAAATACGATCCTTTTACCCTTATCGTTAGCTTTAACGGCAACGACGATGTAGCAACCTATGAAATCACTTCCAGCTACGGTGCAGGCAACACTGCCATCGTCAAAGGTTCATACGATACGAAATCCGACACGAAATTATCAGGCGATTTCAGTACACAGATACAGACCACCCTGAAATCTTTACGAACGCTAAATATAGACTTAAAAGTTCTATTACTCACTCCAGATGGAAAGACTAAACCAACTGAGTTCAGCGGACATACCATAATTTTGGCCCAGTCGGAAAGCGCAACTATTGTCAACATTAACACAGAAGGAAAATTCAAAGTTGGAGAAGATGAAGGTACAGTTACAGCGAATCTCCGTCTAGGCAGTCTGGAGCCCATCGGCATAAGCTCAAACTATAAATCCGAGAAAAACAAAGACACAGGAGATTTGGCTTTGACTTACGGTGACAGATATTTGAAATTGAAAGGGTTCTTCCTGGATTCGCCGGAAGCTCAACTTAATTTGGTCAGTAATCTCAAAGCTCCAGTATTAGATTGCCAAACAATAGATCTGGTACTAGATGCAAAATGTTCAAAAGACTGTCGGAAAGTGATCAGTAACATGCAAGTGACAACAGATGGAAGTAGAGTGCACAAGTCATATGCAGAAATTGTTCAAAATGAAAAGCAACCTCTTATTGATCTTAAATACACCACTCCCGAAGGAAAGTTAACCGAATTGTATTTCAAAGCAAGTTTAATCTCCAACACCCAATACGGTGGTAAGTTTAATATAGTTCTATATATAATATCTTGATTTTTAATTTGTTATCTCACATATGTTCGTATTGATGTTATAAAACAAACTATTTTTATTCTTCAAAAAATTACTGTTACCTTACTGCTTGTTAATTAGAATCGTATCCACTAAATAATCACATTTTTTATATACTTTATTATCAACTTTATTTATTAATTACAATTTCTTTTGTTAACTTTACACCAGCATATTTACCGCTTTTCTTTCATTTAATTCAAGATGTATTTATTTATTTATCTTCTATCATATATTCATCTATTATTACAACTAAAAATTATATATTTTACTATTTTTTTACTATTCAAAAATATTAAATTTCAAAACACAATAACCTATGAATAAGTAAACGAATGGTGCCACTTTTACATCCAAAATGTTCTATGGAGATTTCAAACGTACTGCTCTACAGCTTCATTGAATTAATAGAGATAAACAACTTTTCCAGTAACTGTATACCGTATATTTGGAAAAATCTAAAATACTTTTTCCCCAACCTATAAACTTTTTAGCTTGACGAACATATCTTTAAAATGTTAAAGCCATATTTTCCGGGAACAATACTTTAAACTTCTTTTAACTGTCGACTTTATGACATAATATTTAAGTTTAATAGTTGAACTGCTTTAACATCCTATGCATTTTTAGCATACAGCTTCACCATACCGTCCTTCGAAAATCACTAAAATTAATGAACAAAAATTAATGAACAACAATTTTCAGGTGAAACCAGAATAATCAACCAAGAGAGACAATTCGAATTCGATGGCTCACTGAATGCTCTTGTTGAAAATGATAATCATATCGTTGTTAAGGGTCAAGTAAACTGTGCAGCCCTTAAATGGAACAAAATTACCTTCCAAGGGGACCTCAACAGAGCTGATAATCAGCGTAAAATTCAAATTACAGCAAAATCTGCGAACAAGAACCTCCTCACTGGTACTGTAAACTATAATACACGAGAAGAGAACGGTAAAACCATCGCTGAAGGATCCGGCTCGTTCAAATTGAAGGAAGAAACAAAGTCTGGAAACTTTAAGTACATTTCTCAAGAACTGGACAAGGCTAAGGACGGCGAAAAGGGCCAACATATTTCATTAAATGCTGTTTTGGGTACCGAAGCCATCGATGCAGAATTCAAGGTGACTGACAGTAGATTTAGAGTGGAGACTTCGTACTGCGAAAAGAAGCAAGACTGTGTACATTTCGAAATCGACAATAAGATGTCAACAGAAGGTTAGTTAAATAAACGACATGCACGACACGTGAAATTTAATTCAAATATGTTTTAATAGATCTAGAAAAAATCGAACAACTCCTAGAGGTCAACGTGGATCTTCGCAAGCTTGGACTTCCTCACGAGTTTGGGCTGAAAGCCGAAACCAAAGCAAATGGATGGGAGATCGATCATGTAGTGGATGTTCACTTCCAAAATCCAGCAAACAGCAAATACCAATACACGTTTGCTTTACATCCAAAGGAATCGGTTTTATCTCTGGTGACGCCGAAAAGGATTATTTCACTGGAAAGTCAAACACAATATCTTGAAAAATCATTTAAGGGTAACCTTGCATTGTATCTCGACAAGAAGAATCACCCCACTAAGAAATCCCTCTTAACCGGGAATTTTGACGTTAGCGTCAAAGATACTGTCTCAGGGGATGTTCGTTTTACTCATCCTGGTCTCAAGAAGGTATTTGTCTAATTTAATCATTATTAATGATATAGCAGACGGTTTTATCGTTTCTCCTAACAATTATGTTACTTCGTAGCCACTCGCAGCTTCATTTAAAGTGATTGAAGTCGAGACGGACAATACTGCAAAATCAGATTTTACATCCGAGTTGGACATTTTTGCTCAAGAAAATCAAAAAATAGTAACCATTTACCGAACCTCAGCAGAACTTAGCAAAAATGTAATCAGAGGTTCGTCATTCTTCAGAATTTATAGTAAAGGTCTGGGAATTGATGGCACTTGGGATCTTAATGTCCTTGCTAATGAAAAGGTAGCCTTGTTTTATACAATAAGAATCTTAAAATTGAAAGTTTATGTTTTAGGCATTCGCATACGACGAAATATATAAATATCAGATTGGCAAGCACAACTACGAAGACGGGTACGGATTAAAATGGAACCCAAAAGAAAGTTCTGGATATGTTAAAATACTAAACAAAAACCTTATTAAGTTTAGTAACAAGGTGCAGGCTACTGATAAACAACAAATTATTGATTCCGAGATTTCTTCAGTTGATAATAATCCGTTAGTAAGCCGACTGGAAATTAAGGACTACAACACATTGTCATATTCTGCCTGGTTTAAAAGTATGTTCATCCTGTATTACCTAGAAGATTAAAACACTTTCTGCATTTTACTCCAGCTATAATAATTATATTGATTTTAGATACACCCAGTAACAAACTGAACGTTAACGCTGGCTTTATCCTGGGACAAATCGCTGACGCCCGTGCCGAACACGTGGAAGGCGGAGCCAAAAAATCATTGTTCTACGGAACGATTAAGTTGGACGAGGCCGACTTCCTGAAATCCGATCATAAAGTCGATTCGGCAGCTATCGAACACCTACTGAAGAAAACCCAACAGCGTTCGAGTGAATACTTGGACAGTCTTAAGGAGGCGTCCAAAGAAGTGATCGAACTATACAAATCAGAGACTAAAACTGTCCAAGAATTACTTCAGAAAGCTCAACCCAATCTAAACCCCCTGAAACAGTATTACAGCAAGGAGCTGGCCGAATTTAAAGAAGAAATCAAGAGCGACAAGATCGTTAATGAACTATTGCAGCCGGTTGTTAAGGTTTTGGCATCGTTGATCAGCGCATTTGATCAATTATTCGAGGCAGTCAGTAAACTCGTTGAAGAGTCTGTAAAAACACTCCAGGCTACTTTCGCAGAAGTGGCCGAGGCGATCGAAACTAAATTAATACCCGCCTTAACCGACGGCCTTAAGGCATTAAATAACCTCTTCGAGTCGGCTATTAAAACAGCCACTGAAATTGTTTTCACGGTTCTGGGTAAATTCGCACAAGTAATTGAATTATCTGAAAACGAACTGAAAGGACTTGGATCTACGTTTAGTGGTTTGGCTCAAGATTTATTACGGGTAGCCCAAAAAGTCGCCCGGAACGCTAAAGAGTATATCGATGGTCTGCCGAACAAATACAACTTCAAGTCTTTCGATGATGTTAAACAACAAATTTCTACGGTAAGTAAAATAGTTCCTATATATAATTATTCTTACTCTTTTAATCTCGATCAAACTAAACAAGTTTCTAACTTAAAAGCGCTATTAAAGGGCACTTTTCTTCAAGTTTATATCTTTATATTTGAACCTAAAATGAGTAAAAATTGTTTCTGTTCATTTGTGCAAATATTATGGATACTTGCCATGTAATTTGAAATTCCGTAAACATCGTCACGTTGAGTTGGCATATTTTGGTGATCGGAGGGAGTACCAACAACATAGAATGAAGCAATAATTGTTCCTATATTTAAAAAAAGTTATAGTATATATCGTAAAAACTGTCGAGTTATGAATCTCTCTAAATCGTTGGGAAAGTACCGAAGAGAAAAGCTGAGAAAATCCTTTATGGAGGAATATGTATATTAGATGCAAAATAGCGAAACTATAATATATACACTAGCCAAACATCATGAGGCTGCTCTTCAACATAATAGTGGATGAAATTGTGCCAAAAGTTTTTGAAAACAGACATGGCGTTCAAACTCCTTGATACTACAAATATTGAGGCTTCTAGATTTCTTCTCGATATCGTTCGTATTGCATATGGCTTAATGAAGAATAGTTAAAGGAAGAAAATAATTGACAACTGGTCGATCACCTATTAGGGAGTTGAGCTACTTGACATCTTTAATATAGAGAAAGAAACTGGTATCCAATTCTATATACGATGTTTAGGATAAATCTTACATTAGAAATAAATAAATAGATGCACAGTTGAAGAACAAATTCTGAGACCTAGATTACAATAGTTTGGAAATGTACGTCAAGATATGAATCAAGATCATTGAAAACGATCTGAATAAACGCCCTCAAAATTTAATGAAGAATATTCGTTAGTGTAAGTTTCAACGAAATTCATTCCTAATATAGACAAATAAACGTATCCACTGCTAGATACGGTGCTAGGACACATTTTACATGTTCCGTATTAGAACCGTATTAGAAATGAATTTATTCGTTTAAGAAACGACAGTGGGTGTACAGTTAAGGAACAAATTTTTAAATATAAACGAAAATAAAACAATTAGACAATCTCACCCAGCGCTAGCTATGGATTATTGATAATGATAATGAACTTTCGGTTATTTATCTACTACGTTCTATATCATGAATCAAGACCAATAATTCAGGTCATTTTATGCTGCATTACATCTTACTCAAACGTGTTCATGTTTCAATGTTCATGATAGTCATATTACAACATATTACATCTTTTAGGTATTGGCAGAAACCTTACCTAGCGGAGAAGCCACAGTTACTGCAATAGGAGAAGTGTTCAATACTATCAAGGAACTTATTCCTCCAGAATTTGCTGCTAGGGATGATATTGTCGGTATACTCGATACTCTGCTAGAAGTCTTACTTAAGGCAAGAATAAACCCCAACATTCAAATAATGAGCAACTAACCGTTACTGTTTTATTATTATTTTAGGTAGTTAAGCACGAAAAAATTGATGAAGATGCGGTGATCGACAAACTCATTTCATTGTTTGCCGACCTTATAGAAAAGATAATTCAAGCAGTAGGTGACTGCTGTGACATAGACGATTTTGATATCGACAAGAGTAACCTATTTTCAGCATCGTTATACACTGGCTTAGTCTCGTGGATTGACGGTAGATCTTCAATTCTGAATTACCTAACTCGAGATGAAGCAGAGGATGAATTAGAAGAAATCATCCTCGATATACTCCAAAACCCGATTTTAATACCGCCATTCCCATGTAAGAAACGTTATTTAAATATGGCGAGAATAATAACAAAACCCCTTTCGATATTTTAGTATTCGGTATGGTCGTTCAGGGACGACATATATTTACTTTCGACGGCGAACAGTTTACAGCTCCAGGATCATGTAACTATCTATTCGCTCGAGATGCTGTTAACGGTAACTTCAGCATCGCTGGTTCTTATAAAGACGGACAGTTGATTTCGATCACTTTGGCTGATAAAACCGATCAGCTTACATTACTCAAAGGCGGGCAAGTCAAATTAGGAAATGGTAAACTAATTAAACTAAAATTTTAAAAATCCAATATTAAATATATGTTATTAGCTGTTCAAGACTTGCCAGTAAGGAAACCAAAAATAGCTGCATACAGAAATTACGAAATTGTCACCCTGTATTCTTCGGCTGGGGCCACAGTCGCATGCTTGCCAGACCTCAGTGGATGCTCTTTTACCATCTCCGGATTCTATCACAGCCAGGTCAAGGGTCTCTTAGGTAACGGCAACAATGAGCCTTTTGATGACTACACATTACCCGATGGAAAAGTGGTCACATCTGAAAGTGATTTCGTGAACTCATACAAACTGGGCAACGGATGTGGTGATGTTGTTGCTGAAGCTGCACTAGTAAGTCTACTATTTTACTTGACAAATACAATTATTCAATCAACATCAGCTGCAATAATAATATTGGCCTTTAATTAAGAATCTTACACAATCGCCAAATTCTTTACTAATGATTTTTAATCAAAAAGTTGAAATTTATACATTATGACTTCAGTTCACTAAATTATCACTTCACAAGCAGCTAATGTATAAAAAGTTAACTAATTGCGACTAAACTTTCTAAGTTTAGACTGCACTAGTCTTAATTTAGAAATTAATTACAATAGTAATATTGCTCCGTTGAACTAAAGTTTACAATTACTCGAATACTAATCAGAACTAAAGAACTGTTCCATGCCATACCCATATAGCTACCATTTGTACTTTTCTATAGTCCTGTGCAAAGATATGTCTCTTGTCACAAGACTGTGTCGTCGTCAAATATTATGAATTATCAAGTATTATATCATATATCAAGTACTGTTTCTTTTCTTGTTGCATATGCAGGAAAAAATTACCGAATGAAAAATTAACTAATGATGATAGAACATTAAAATTAATAAACAGACTAATTTAATATAAATATAGATCATTTAATTATAGACGAAAAATGTTATAAACGAGAAATGAAGAATCTGTTCCTCCAAAATGTGAATGTTCCAAAATATGAATCCTATAGTGATTTGGCGTATGACGTATTAATTTATGATCTCAGCTCGATTTAACAAACAGGAAATAATTTCTTTGGCTACTCTTTTCTCTTCAATAATAAGAAAAGTTATAACAAACAATAAAAATGCATTAATCAGTGTTTATTGACCAGGTTTCAGATAACGCTGCATGTAACAAACTCTTCAGTTCGGATTCGTCTTTAAGCGACTGCTACGAGTTCATACCCGTAGACAAGTTCAAATCAGCTTGCGCTCGTGGACTTGCTGCTGGAGTTGCAGGCACAGAAGTAGCCCTCGCCAAGGCCTACGTGGCTGCTTGTCAACATCGATATATTGATGTTAAAGTACCAGAAAATTTGGGTATGTAACTAACTACTGACATGGTACTGATATATGATACACAATTGTTTTATTATTGTAGTTAAATGTACTAACAGTGACAAGCCCTACAGTGTCGGTGAGAAATTCAGCGTAAAACTTCCATCCAAATCAGCTGATGTCGTCTTGATCCTCGATACCTCTAAACAGAATGAAGGTCTCAACAAACTTCTGCAGCCTCTGATTCAAGATCTGACCAAAGAGTTCGGCAGCAAGGGTATCAAGTAAGTACACCGAAAATAATCTAATTGTAAACATGTATTAAATTGTCGGATTTGTTAATTTTCAGAGATGTCGAATATCATCTTATCACATATGGAGGTGTTCACCAATGGCCAACCCACTTCACCGTCCAAGGAAAAATGACCTTCAAAGGTAAATTACCACCAGTCAAATTCGCAGAAAATCCTAAGGACGATACATACCCCCCACTGGAAAACGAAAAACTTCAGTCCTATGTCACAGCCGTCAAGGAAATATTGCACGACCTCAGTTTAGCCACAGGGATGAATCTTAAAACCCGCACGTTCGATGAAGCCTACAAATATCCATTCAGAGTAACTGCCTTGAAATCGATCATCGTTGTCAATGGCGAAGCTTGCGAAATTGGTAAATTCTATCCAGTAAGTAAAATAGAGTCTAAAAGCTACTCTGAATTTTAACAAATTATATATTATAGATTCAGAAAATATTCGCCGCTATCTACCAGAACCCTCAAATATCAATTAACTTGTTCAGTCCGGTTAAATCTCTCGGTCTGAAGGACGGTAAAAAATTCAAAGATATCGTTGGATTCAACGAAAAATCCGTCCTTACCTTCTCCCAAGGCAAGAAGAATCCTAAAGGAAGCTCAGAGCTTCACAAGGAAATCAACTATGATGATTATTGTCTGGAATATGTAGTTAACGTAAGTTTCTTTTAATTTTTTATCACATTTTATGCATACTTAATACAATCTTAATTTACTTAACTGACTCACTACTATTGTTCTGGTGCACTTACATCAATACAAAAGCAAAACGAGTTCGGGATATAATTTAATTAATTACCTAAGATTACCTAGGTGTTGCCCAGTAGCTAAATTGCTTCCGTTTTACTGTGATTTAGTAAACTTACTTCATATTTTAAAGCGATATCTTGGTTTACCAACCCGTTTGATGTCTTATTGCATACCATCAGTCCAAATTGGCTCTATATTTGACTGATAAACCAATTTTGGGTTAAGTTTGAAGTATCTTCTGACTATCCAATACAGATCTTGGATTTTAAATTTGATCTACTGGCTTTTTATCGAATGTTTTGTTTTCAAATTAACCTACCAACGAGTGGATGTCGAGGTTTTTTATTATTTCGTCACAACTCAAAATTGACATGGATAGAGTAGGAGTTGTTAAGTTGTATTTTTCAACGAGTAGTCCATTTGTGTCTCTTACTGCCTCTGACTTGTACTTTTTCTACAACACTACTATTTATAGACAGAGATAGTCTAGAGTCTATAGATATGTCTTCTGCTATAATGACTGTGTCGTTGATAAATATCCCTAGTACAGTTGTTTTATTATTAGGATATTATCAGGTATAGCAGATACAAGAATGTTATCAAGACACAACTTTCTGGGACTCCAACAGAAATAAGTTTAAATGTTGAGAATACCCCTTCATGTGAGACCTTAAAATTTCATTCGAAAACATACGACTCCAGCAATTGGCAATAGTTCTGCGGTAATAATTTACTCACCTTGTAGCCTGATTAAAATCTTATGAGACGGTCAGGAATATTATACGGAAGCCTTTTCAATCACCGCTGTTACTGTATGCATTTCGATTCGTTTAGATTGTTAAGTGCAACTGTTTAATGATAACAATAAAAATTAGTCCTAGCTGAGCACCACTTCAATTTCAGAACCGTGGTAACGTCTTCATCAACGACAACTATTTGAGCAACAAAGCTGAACAGAAACAATTCGTTCACATTGCTGCTGTAAATATAGTAGAACAACTAATCAATGTTGAGCAAGGTCTGGACTGTGAGTGCAAATTGGTGAATGCGTGGAACGCTGCCAATGTTTGCACAGAAGTATTGAGCAAAGAAAGACCATCGGTAAGGCATAATAACCAAAATAATAAAATTGCTTATTTTGCTTACAACTATTTTAATTTACAGAAAAAAGTTTAATAGGTGTACTGTAAGACAGAGGATGAAACGATGACGATATAGCAACAATATATAGGTTTAGTTTTAACTGTAATGTTTTTTATACGCAGAATGAAAAGGTATTCCTAAATTATTAATTAATGTTTAAGACCAAAGCAATTTCAATATTATAGGAATAAGAAAATGAATATAAACATATTTTAATACAATATTTCTTGTTTTATTTTAAGTGGTACGATAAATCAAGATATAAAACCAATTAAGAATTCAACAAATGCCGAGGTTTTAAAAAATTAGTTCAATTTGAGTGAGAAATTGATTTGAATGAGCAAAATTGTTTAATTTGTGAATTCCACTGAATAGTACTCATAGCGAAAAACCACAGAATTCAATTACTGATATGTTTAACTTCGATGAAAAGCCTTCACATTGGAGTATGGAATGTGTGATACCATATTGCACAGAAAGAGAATGTTGCTTTAGAATTGACAACATATTAAACCTCACTGGCTCTTTCCTTGGAGCTACGTATGATTAGATCCACCACAACAATATCCACTAATTTACCGACCGCCGATGAAAGTTTTAATTTCGGTAGTGACCAGTGATCAGCGGGCATCGATTTCATGGTTGACAAAAGAACGGTGTCTAATGTTATTGTTTTATTAGCTTAAATGGGTACGGCACGGTGAAAACGCATATTGTATCCGTATACACTCCTGCTGAAACTTACCCAGATATAGCTGAAGATTATTTCTGCAACCAATTTCAAGAAATATTTAATTCTAATCAAGCAACCGATCTATCTACTCTGTTTAGATATTTCAAAGCACATGTACGGTCAGCCAGAACTACCTAGGAAGAAGTTTTAGAAAAATTTGGCTATGGACATTTAAATAACAATGGTTTATATCTCTTTGTTATTTGCTTCAGTAAATAACTTTGTGGTGGGTAACACTTTATTCTGACAACCTCCAAAAACCACCTAACATGACAAAAATCAAGAGGAATTGATCCAGTCGTGTAGGATTATATATTTTTACTCCGGGTTTCATTCAATGGGAAGTCCTAATCGTAGTCACTACTAGAAACTTTCTAGATCAAAAGCCATCTAGGGCTTATAACAGAACTCTATTGGAGTAGTGTGGCTGCCGATTTGCAAGTTCTTGCATCGAATTGTAAATATTGGACTTTGAATCAAATACAACGTGGGGCAAAAGTACTATTTTGATTGTCTATAACTTTGCTCGCAGAAAAGATAATTAAGTTTGGTTTTCATAAAAAGTTTAATTGATCTTTACGTTATTTTTTCGTTATGATTGAAAAATTATATCGGCTAAATTGCTACGCAACTTTCGGCTCTTTTTAATACATTTTTCATGACATCCTGCAACATCTGGGGCTAAATTTCTTCAATTCCGTGACGAATATTGTCTTCAATATATTGAATCATTTGGGGACTTATTCACATAAACTTTTGTTTTTTAAAAAACCGCATAAGAAAATGTTTGGTGCTGTTAAATCCGGAGATCTGGCAGGCCATGCTAAATCGCCACTTCGCGAAATTAGTATTTGTGTGTATAACTCAGTTTTTTACGGGAACATTTTTAAACCAGTTTTTAAAATTCGCCTTAAACTGCGCGCAGAAATGTGTAACCACCAGAGCCGCATATTCAGCTTTACGAGACGTCCGTTGTTTTCCAGAACGAGGCTTGTGTACTGTCGTATCGTACTGTGGAAAATTCGTATGTGAACGATAAATTGCGGTTTTATAAGGCACTGGACGATTAGGATATTTTTGACGCAATTTCCGCTGAGGGGAAATAATGGAACTATTATTTTCAATAAATATTGTCACTATTTTTACTCCTTGTGGTGTATATTTACCCATAATAAAATGTAGACGTCTACACAACACAGCGTGACTTTTGCACCCCCTGTTACTTAAGAGATTGAGACTTAGCTTAAATCTACTAATGACAACGTACAAAAAGTGGATGAAACCTTCATAAAATCGCAGTTAGGTCATATAGGTCTACAAACATCACAGGTTCCCTAATAAGCTGGACATGTCTCCCTAAAAATTATTAGTTCCATTAGTTGTGGATATACGCAAAGTGGTCTTTAAATTCATTTGAGTCCGAGTTGGTATTCGCCAAGTAGCGCCTCGCCTCTCCATTGCTATTCAACATGGTAGTGAATGCATAACATACATAACATGCAATACATAACATTGGATTCGATATGATGCTATAACCTTCTTGACCGATCTAATGTTCACTTATGATATAGTTCATGATAGATCAACATATATTATTTAAGATCGCATTAGGTGGCATTCATTTACTTTCTTTCTGAATCATGATCTCGATGTTATACTAAAATGTAAAATATAATATTAATTAATACCTCAAACATATCTCAATATAATATTAATATTATAGTAATTAATAACTCAAACTATTAATCAAAATATAGAACTTATTGAAAAAAAACCGTATATATGTTTTATTCACAAGAAAGTGTACTGGGACCAATGCTTTATCTACTCTACACTTGTGATATACCACAAACGGAAAATGATACTGCGATTATAGCTGTCGGAGACAATAGAGAAGAAGCCTCACGAAAGTTACAACAGGCAAGTGACAATATAAATAATTGGACACAAGCTTGGAAAATAAGAATTAATGAAAGTAAATCTGCACATGTGCAGTTCACCTATAAACAGACCGTACCCATAACATTAAATAATACTATCATTCCATATAGCAACAATGCTAAATATCTCGGAATGAATCTCGATGCAAAACTTCGCTGGAAGGAACATATAAAGAAGAAAAGAAAAGAACTAGAATTGAAATATAGGAAAATGTACCGGCTAATTGGAAGAAAATCACAATTATCAGTACATAATAAATTGCTATTATATAAGCAAATATTGAGACCTATATGGACATACGGAGTTCAATTATGAGGATGTTCTTCAAAGAGGAACATAAATAAAATACAAATTTTTCAGAACAAAGTCCTGAGAGTTATTGTGGGTGTACCCAAATACTATAGGACTGACTACCTACATCGAGACCCTCAGATACCCACAGTCAGTCAAGAAGTCAAGATAATTGCAAGGGGGCGTGAGGAAAGACTCCCTTCCCACACGAATATTGAAATATTACAACTATTGGATACCACCAGAACAAGACACAGACTCAAAAGAATCAAACGATCTGATCTTATGTAGTGTTGCGTAGTGAGGTGCATATAATAAAAATACATCAGTGACATATATAAACATTATTACACCAAAGACTGAGATAGGGCCGATGGATCCTCCTGGTTATGTACCTAGATTTAAGTTATCATAAAGACAAATTGTAAGTTAGACGGAAACGTCTAGTAACAATATATTAATTAAATATTTTTTTTATTAATTTATAATATTTATTATTAATATTTATTTAATATTGTACTACTGATTAAATATGCAACAATTATAAATAAATTCGATCTTCACTTTGATAATTTCATATTTAAATTTTATGCTTCTGCTATGAGGAACGATTCACGTATTTTTCTTACTATTGTGGCGACCGCCACGACCTTTATGTTCGACTATAATGTTCCCTTTATATTTTTATCCTTTTTTTATGTATTTTTTTAATTTCTTATAGATAATTAATACTCATTCTCCTAATTAGTTCCTTAATGTCACCCGATACACTTGTCGAAACTTTATTACAAACAGTTTTACTTCATAATTTAGCTGTTTTGGCGTTATTAATAGCACGTTTTAGTGCTTCGTATCTGGACATTCTCTAAAGCCCTAATCGGTATTATACAGTATTGCCTACTTGAGCTGTACTCAGTAATTTTGTAAAGGGTTAATGATAAGTCGAAATTGGTTTTTATTTTAACATAGTTAGATAATTTATTTGTTTGAATAAATGTTCCAATAGAGAACAATTCAAATATTAAGTGGTTTCATATGCATTGGTTTATGTTACGTCAAAACATCTCGATATTTTTAAATGAGTATAACACTATTGGCTTAAGTTAGTTGAAAAATAATACCAGTCTCCTCTAGACTTCCAATATTTCGATTCGATGTATATTTCTAAGGCGATTCAAATCATTTAGGTGCTGGATGAAGATCATATTTTTAATTTGTTAATTCATATCATTTGTATCATATGTATATTCATAATTCGTATATGAGTTATGGTCTTTAAATATTATAACCAGAAATACTCAAATGAGTGCCGAATTACTGAAAATCCTCTACGAACGGAAGCCCGCGGCCCTGTATGGAGCAGAGGTATGGAGAAGCAAGGCAGACGAGTAAAGAATCAAGAGAAATTTGTCCAGTGCGCAGAAACCGCTCCTAATAGCCATAGCGAGTGCTTATAGAACTACATCAACCGAATCCTGAGGATTGTAGCGGGCATTCCACCTTTGCACGCAGAAGCACAGGTGGCCTGCACTTTGACCAAACGATATGGTTACCCCATGGACCCCAAAGCAGTTGATCCAATATCGGAACCGTGGCTATGGGAAACTGCCTGGACAAACATGGAACTAGCAAAATTAAATACAACAATATGGGTGGACGCTAGTGCTGGCTTGGATGGAGTAGGTGTGGGCATGTTGGAAAGATCAAAGAATGGACAGGAAACAGGGAACAGCATATAGCATTAAGATAAATGACAGCCTTAACGAGGGGGTGGCGAAATTCGTCGCCTTGACACTAGCGGTGAACATTTTTAACAAAAATAAAATAATTGGCAAACACATTATCAGAACTGACAGCAAGATAACGATTTGATGGGCCGAACACGGGTCGCAACAGAGAATATATACATAGACAACCTCAGAACGACACTGAAAAAGCTGAGTGAAATTTATTTGCTTTATTTGAAATCTATTAATATAAACACAGAACTTACAAGGGGTCTGTCCACACCAGAAATGATAAGGGTAGAGAGATTGGGAAAGGAGGCAACAAGAAAGGCGATAGTAGATATGGATAATCAGGTACAAATAAGTAAGGAACAGATCAAATGCGAGAAAAAAAGTGAAACAATCGACAGATGGCAGCTAGCATCGAACAACTTAAGCGAACTCTCAATGACTTCTGCGAGAGGATAGGATGCGAGAGATTGAGTTTAAACAGAAAGACGGTACAACTAACAACAGGACACGGAAATGTGGCTGCATACATCAGCAGATTTAGATTAAGGGAGAGTGAAGGTATGTACGAATGTGGTAATGGTATTGAGAACTTCAAACAGATAATTGTCGAATGCGCTCTGGAAAAAAGATCAAGGGCAGTTAAACCGTACGGCAAGGAGGTGGGGCCTTACCAATTTAGAGATCCACAACGGAACAATAATAGTTGCAGTAGTAGGTAGTAGGTTCATAAAAAATGAACGCTGTCAAGTAGAGTTTGGATATCTGGATCATACTTGATAATTAATGTTGACATAAATACACAGACAAATTATAATAACCAATTGTCAAGTCATATTTGAGATATGTCATTGTTTTCATTTGATTTTCACGACAGTTGATGAACCTACTAAAAAAATGTATTATTAAAATTTCTATTATTATAATTTGTATGAAATATAAATAGTGGTAAAGCATTAAAGAGTGCCGAGATATTATCTTCAATGTTTAATACATTATATATTCTATTAGCGGTTTGACAATAGTGGACGATAGTTTTAAAGAGTACACAAACATTTTTAGTCACAAAATAAGTTTTCGAACGTGCTCATAAATGTATAACAACCAACAGAAATGTTGATCCTTGTTTTAATGAAATTGTGATAGTGATAGTGAAACTTTGTATGGGAAAACAAAACTGAACTGAACTTCTATAAATATTGTGTAACCAAAATTTGCCACATCGCTCCAGCCGTTCTCCAGTAATAACGAGGCTAACGATCAGCAATTTATTTCTATTATAGGGTAAATGATGTGGCTCGATGAATGGAGGTAAAACGAAATGAAACAGTGGTGTTTACATTATGTGACCGTTATTTATTGGCAATATAAAGAATGTGGAAAATACAAAATAGATAAAACGGATGGCAGTGTTGCCTGGGGCTTGTCGATGGTGGCACGTCTAAACCAAACGATGGTCGAGTACTGAATGAATGGAAATACCCTTCAATAACATCCCAGATAAACGTCTCGGTGTTGCCAGCTATTCGTAATAGGGTTCTAGTTGACGCTGCTGGCACCCCGCCCGTGTTCAACTTCTGGGATTATTTAAATTTCATAACATATATTTGATGTCTGATCAAGCTGATCTTGATTCGTCACCCGCTTCGTATGAGGGCGGTTTCTTTTCGGTGAATCCAAGATTATATTTTTCATTTTTTGTAGACTAATAATAATCAACGATTCGAAATTTATTGAAACAAGCAAAGCATTAAAACAACGTTTGCCGGTTTATAAACTGTAGTTATTATAACTAATATTTCGAAGAATTTTGCACACGTTTGACAAGCGGGTGACTTTCGTAGGCTGTTTCTATTATATGTCCGAACATAACAGACAACATAGGATCTTCTTTTAACTATAATAAAATGAGAAGAAAAATCTGGTCTGATTCTGAAACGAATGTACGACAGGCAATACATTAAACATCTTGATGACGTGCGTTCATTATTATTTTGAATAGACATTTATTTATAATAAATGTCATCCATGTTACAGTATCATGCCTAATAGATATTAAAGTTTGAATAAGCATGCTTTTAGAATAAAACGCTCAATACAATTATAAACTGATTCAATCAAGTTTTGATATTGAATAAAAAAACCCGAAAAAAATAGATGCGTTTAGTTTTTATTAATGGCAAATGAAACACAAAACAAACCAGGGAAAACAACGTGTTTGGACATATTTTCTAGTCCGTCTTAAAAACAGCACGTGGATTCATTAATTAATTCTTTTTTTTTTCTGCTTCTTCACTTTCGCTCTCTCGCGCTCCCTCTCCCTTTCACCGTATTTACGTCTCCGTCTGTCGCACGTTGCCTTTTCGATTTCTTTCACGCGTCCATTCTCTCCCGGCGCGATTGTTCTAAAAACGGTCGCGCGCCGACCCAAAAAACAATGGCGCATCGGCACCGCAGCTGCCTATTCAAAATAATACCCAAGCATAATTCATAACATTCGAAAATACGAAACGGGGCTGGTTAAAATAAAGCAACCATGATTTTTTTCGACGTTTCTCGACTATTTTTTGTTCGGTGAAGTTTTTTTCGGTCGCTTCGGTCGATCGGGGTAACACGTGTGCAGGCTGCTGACTGGAATATCTCGTTTCTTAATGTTTTTTAAGCGCGGATGAGTTGATGCGGGGGAGCTTTTTAATTCTATAAATATGCCCCGGCGGTCGCGATGAATTTCCATCTTGACATTTACAAATTTATGAAAAAGAGACATGTCATACGAAGAATGCCGCGACATTCATATATATCATATATCTATCTATCCATCTACATATATACATATATATATATATATATATATATATATATATACCAGGTGTACCGGAGAGTAATTATCGTTTTTACCGATAGCCACTATTTTTTCCTATCTTTCAGTTAATTTATAGATTCCATTTCTAAAGAATTTGTATCTTTTGAAGCTATCAATGAATCGACCAATTTTCTAGTATCTTCCTAAAAGAAATGATGCGTAGCTGAGGCAGTTTACAGGTTACATATCGGAACAAATAATAATTAGAAGGAGTAATGTGTAGAGATTACGACGAATGGGGTAGCATTTTCCATTTTAGTGTTTCCAAGTATGATTTCACCGATTTTACAAGATATAGCCTAAGGTTGTCATGCCGTAGAATAATATTGTTGTATCTTTTTCGTATTCCGGCCATTATTCGCGGAGTACTCTTGTTCAAATGCATTTATAGTAGTTGAGAGCGACCTCCAATGATGGTTTCGTCGAGGTATGCCTTCAAATTCTCGTCTTCGAATTTTTTCGGCTGCCCAGAATGCTCTTTGTCTTCAGTGTCAAAATCACCACTTTTCAAATGCCAGTATTCAGGTTATTTAAGAAACCAGTATTAACACATTAAAGTTGATGAAGCATAACAACAGGAAATCATCGTTGGGGGCCAGATCTGGAGAATACGGTGGATAAGGAAGCAATTAGAAGAACAATTCATGGATTTTTACCATCGCTTTCACTGACTTGTGACACGGTGCATTGTCTTAGTGAAGCAGCACTTTATTTTTCTTTAAATAAGTTCGATTTTCATCCATTTTGTCCTTCGGTCCAATAACGCTATGTAATAGTCGCTGTTGATGGTCCTTTTTTTTCAAGGCAGTCAATGAAAATTATTCCATGCGCATCCCAAAATACAGATGTCACAACCTTACCAGCCGGCTGTTGCGTTTTTTCACGTTTTGGAGCAGGTTCATCGTGTGCAGTCCACTCGGATGACTGTCGATTGGACTTCGGAGTGAAATGATGGAGCCATGTTTCATCCATTGTCACATATCGACGCAAGAACTCGGTTTTATTACTCTTGATCATCGTCAAACACTGCTCCGAATCATCAACTCCTCGTTGTTTTTAGTAAATAGCGAGCTCGCGCAGCAGCCACTTTGCACAGAGCTTTCTCATACCCAAATATTTGTGAATGATATAATGTGCAAGTTCAGTTGATATCTTTGGAGCGTCTGCTATTTCATTCAATTTCAATTTACGGTGATTCAAAACCATTCAAAACCATTTTGTGGATTTTTTAAATGTTTTTGTTGGTAACAACCTTTACGGTACTCTCCGTGGCCCCGTCCGACTGCGACTCGATCGATATATATATATATATATATATATATATATATATATATATATATATATATATATATATATATATATATATATATATATATATATACCAGGTGTACCGGAGAGTAATTATCGTTTTTTTTTTCGAAAAAAAAAACGTAATTTTAAAGAAAATGGAAAATGCATTTATTCAAAGTATTAGTCATTTGATTTCATTCTGTACGTCTTGACCATCTTTCAGGTATTCTATGGGCGCCATCCCAAAGGAACTTGTCCTTTGACCAAAACATTTGATCGAGTCGCAGTCGGACGGGACCACGGAGAGTACATCATGGATAATATGTCCCATCCAAATGCTTTCAACGTTTGCTTGACTGATTTTGGTTTAGGAGACGGCGCGTTTCGTGCTGTAAAATCGCTTTACCGAGTCGTCTGTCCCATTCTTGGCGTTTTTCGATCAATGCATGATTCGAATTTGTTATTTGTGGTCGGTAGCGATCTCTATTAACTGTTTTATCAGGTTTCAACAGTTCGTAATACGCCACGCCACTCTGGTATCACCAGACAGAGAACATCTCCTTGCGACCAAAACAATTTGGAGACGATCGGCCGGCTTCGATAGGTGACAACCATGATTTTTTGCGCTTAAGGTTTTCAAAATAAATCCTCTTTTCATCAGCCGTCACTATTCAATACAGAAATGATTTCCTAGCGTAAAATGATTTTCGGTCTACCAGAACGTTCTTGGTTTTACACATCGAAATGACCACTTTCGAATTATCGAAATCACACCCCACATGTTTTTAAGGTGAAAGCATGTGGACCGTAAGTTACTACCAGCAAATGAGGAGTTTCAGCTACTTTTCTTCATTTTGATTAAGTAAGTAATGCATGCCGCAAACGCAGGTCTTCAGATACGCAAAAAAGTTTATCAAAGATTTTAATATTTTATTCATTGTTTGATGACACGTATAGTTATATCTGTCAATAAACATATTCATGTTTGATTTGCCAACAACAAAATCTTAATTTTATCTCAGTTTGAGTTGACGGCCATATGCTTGTACTAAAGTTATAGCATCTTCATTATATTCTAGAATATAACACAGACGAGCAGTATATGATAATGCAAAAATATATGAGGTAGCGATGTTGTCCATATCAATTGTTCTATCTACGTTGCTGATGATAGCACCAGATATATGTATATAGTTCTCAGAATCCACTTGATTAAAATTAATAATTTATCGAGCAATATATTGAGAGGTATATATCGTATAGACACAGACAAAGAAATTATTTGTACAAAAAGGTAGTAATGTATATATCGTTGCTATCATTTGAATCGATTGTCTCCTTTCCAAATTATATTCGTTAACAGTTGGGGCATTGTATCTTCATAAGTGTCCTCCATATGGTAATTTATCTGGTTTAAGTTAAGTTAGGACCAATGAATCCACATTGGTTTAAACTATTTTAAAACAAATTATAGGTTATTCGCCAATGACTAGTAGTTATGTAATAAATAATTTTAAAAAAGTATGTTTATATTGTTACAAAGAGTTATTACTACAATTTCTTGGGTTAAATCTTCTTTCTTATTAAATTAGAACATTATACATTAATTTTAAAGGATTTACAACTGATTTTACTATTATGTATTAATCATATAGAGTAGATTTGTAACTAACTTCATGTTGAAGCCCTATTGGCAGGCGTCACTTTTCAGTATGTGTCATTTTGTCAAAGTGTAATCAAAAAAATTTTCAGTGCGATGAAAATATCTGAATATGTATACACTAAATCATATTTAGGCGTTTTACATTTAAACTCTTATTTAAATTTACATCTTACTTCAAATTTAAGAAAAAAGTGGCTGAAGGTCATCGAATATTATATGAAACGTATGACCACAGGTCAATTGAAAAGTCACCTGCCTGACACATAGATAGCGCTACTAGAATTAACTCCATACGTTTTTAGTTAGCTTTAACCCTCCGAAGGTGCGTGATTAAATTTGACAGCTGTTGGATTATTAGTTTATGAATTATAGCATTTTGAGTGAAGCAACTTTTGTTAATGTGAAAAAATGGATAAAAAGGTATTTCGCGTGTTGATAAAATATTGCTTTTTCAAGCGAAAAAATACGGTGTAAGCAAAAAACTGGGCTGAATGTCAAGTTTCCGAACACTGTCCCAGAAAAATCAACCACCCGGAATTCGTATGCTAAGTTTAGACGTGGTGAAATGAGCACCGAAGAGGGTGAACGCAGTGGACGCCCAAAAGAGGTTGTTACCAACAAAAACATTTAAAAAATCCACAAAATGGTTTTGAATGACCGTAAATTGAAATTGAATGAAATAGCAGACGCTCCAAAGATATCAAATGAACGTGTACATTATATCATTCACGAATATTTGGGTATGAGAAAGCTCTGTGCAAAGTGGCTGCTGCGCGAGCTCACTTTTAACCAAAAACAACGACGAGTTGATGATTCGGAGCAGTGTTTGACGATGATCAAGAGTAATAAACCCAAGTTTTGCATCGATATGTGACAATGGATGAAACATGGCTCCATCATTTCACTCCGAAGTCCAATCGACAGTCATTCGAGTGGACTGCAAACGATGAATCCGCTCCAAAGCGTGGGAAAACGCAACAGCCTGCTGGCAAGGTTGTGACATCTGTATTTTCGGATACGCATGCAATAATTTTCATTGACTACCTTGAAAAAGAAAGGACCATCAACAGCGACTATTACATAGCGTTATTGGACCGAAGGACGAAATCGCCGAAAAACGGGCGTATTTAAAGAAAAATAAAGTGCTGCTTCACTAAGATAATGGACCGTGTCACAAGTCAGTGAAAACGATGGTAAAAATCCATGAATTGGTCTTCGAATTGCTTCCTTATCCACCGTATTCCCCAGATCTGGCCCCCAACGACTATTTCCTGTTGTTATGCTTCATCAATTTTAATGTGTTAATACTGGTTTCTTAAATAACGTGAATACTGGCATTTGAAAAGTGGTGATTTTGACACTGAAGACAAAGAGCATGCTGGAGATCCGAAAAAATTCAAAGACGAGAATTTGAAGGCATACCTCGACGAAACCATCATTGGAGGTCGCTCTTAACTACTATAAATGCATTTGAACAAGAGTACTCCGCGAATAACGGCTGGAATACGAATAAAGATACAACAATATTATTCTACGGCATGACAACCTTAGGCTATATCTTGCAAAACCGTTGAAATCATACTTGGAAACACTAAAATGGAAAGTGCTACCCCACTCGTCGTAATCTCTACACATTACTCCTTCTAATTATTATTTGTTCCGACATGTAACCTGTAACCTGCCTCAGCTACGCATCATTTCTTTTAGGAAGATACTAAAAAATTGGTCGATTCATTGATAGCTTCAAGAGATACAAATTCTTTAGAAATGGAATCCGTAAACTACCTGAAAGATAGGAAAAAGTAGCTGCTATCGGTCAATATAATACATTGTACCGATTTTTCAGAAAAAAATTCAAATTTAAAAAACATTTGAAATTAATGTTAAAATTTCAAAAAAAAGTGTTAACTGGAAATATCAATTTCAAACGAATTTTAACAAAATGCTCAATTGAAACTAATCACAACCTATTAAGTTCGAATTTTCGTGCCATCTGGCCATAATAATAACTACGTTAAGTGATAAAAAATATATTCTTATGTATAAAAACATACTTCCCTGAACAAGCAGTGCTACCTTTAGACATTTATTGAGCGCATTTAACAAATCAATAATATATGTCCATTATTTAATGACTACTTAAACAACGTTTAAGGTTCAACACGACATGCATTCCACATATCCAGTTTATTTTTTCCCAATTCAATAACGACTTCTAAAACGAAACGGAGCGGTTAGGGACTAAGCAAACAAATCTTACGGCGACGACAGATACATGGGTTTATTAAGTCCGTTCAACTTGCACAGTTGCAGGTGTTAACGATTTAACTTCAGGGGTTGAAAGCTTCTAATTATTTCGCTTTAAAGTTCGTAGAAGGTTGGATTGAAATTTGTTGAGAGAAAAAACACATTTAGTATAATATAGTGAATTTTCTGTGACATTTCATCGTTAGATAAATACTTCATGCGTTTTCAATCATCCAGTGTCTTTTTTTAAAGTTGTAATAAATTATCATTATTTCTTTGGGATAAATATTGTATTGTGTAATACAATATATATAATATATAAATTATATATATATATATATATATATATATATATATATATATATATATATTCTAATAATTCTGTATATACGAGGAATTATTATAAGAATAACATTAAAGATATTATACATTGATAATGTTATTTTGAAATTCATTGGCTTTAATGCCTATTAATACAGCAATTTAACTTAAATTGTCCAATATAATCTAGAGTATTATTGGATTTAATTATAATTTTATTATAATCTAATATTAGTTCTACTGTTTTTAAAAATGTTTACTATATGTACTGTTGATTAATGGCATTTTTATATTTAATACAGCCATATAACTTCTAATTTTTTAAATGTATATATATATAATTATATATTAAATAATAAAATTATATAACCCAATATGTAAATAAATTTCATATATCTATTATGTAGTATTCTGTACTATTGTTTATTAGATCTAATAACTTAATTTGTAGATATCAAAACATTATTACATCAGTTAAAAAACAAATTTTAATTAGCATTATATTATTCCATTTTTCGCAAGAACTGCTTGTCATCAGGCGCAATACATGAACGGATGAAAGGTGAACGCCTACTCCGTTAGGTTATCTGTCATTAATCTAAACAAGTGGTCGGAAGAAGAAACATTTATAACACTATAATTTTAACACTTAATTTTTTTGTTCAGTTCAAAAGTATCAATGAAATTGGTAGCAATTCCCAATTATAATGTCATTTTTTTGACCATTCATAGTGGATCTAAATCTGATTACACCATATATTGTTCGCTAGGTATAACAGAGATTGAATTGAATGCACAAAAAGACAAAATAAACTTCTGATAAAATACGATTACTTTAGGCAATTTGTTCTATATTATTAGTGGTATAAAAATATTTTCTGGGCAAATAGAATGTATCGAAATGAATCCTTCATAACAATTTGCAAGAAATGAATTAAATAACGAAATACTGTATTACCTACGTCTTCTTTTTTAAAACGCTAAAAATTCATTTCAGCCCATTAACAATCCAATAATGAAAAACATTATTCAAAACCACAAAATATTATTTCTACCTATAATTAAATGTCATACTTTAAAACTTTATAAAAATATGTTTAAAAATTAACATACATAATTGCATGAATTACATTAGAAGAACCCGAGGAAACAATTAGGTGGCAGGAACGAGTCAATCATCAGAACAAAATTATTTCTCCATCTGACTACAGGCCGTCAGCCTTCTCGGTGCCATTTCGAAGCCTGCCGAGAGGACAATACTCTACGCTCTCAACTCTTTCACAAAGGAAACCGCGCTCGCCATTCATCCGGCCACCCGTCTGGCTACACACATCCATCACGCTCTTGACCAACGTATAAAGCTTGGAGTAGTCCTCCTGGAAATAACCAAATCTCTCGACAAGGTCTGGCATGACGGTTTGATCGGAAGTCCTTCCGGAAGACCCAAGCGCTTTCATCAAGTGCTTTCTATCAGACAGATCTTTCCAGGTCAAGATCAGGAAAGCACTTTCCAGTCAAAAACAAATCGACACTGGCATACTTCAAGATTCCCCGCTGGCCCCATACTTATTTAACATCTTTATTTCAGATCCGAGAAAAGAGCATATTGACGTCGCGTCTTACGCTGACGACTCTGCTTTCTTCACGGCCTCCAGCCTCAAGGTTGCCATTCAAGAACGTTTGCAGGAGCTGCTGGATCATGCGGTCAAACTGTTCAAATTCTGGAGGTTGCAAATCAACCCCCTGAAAACCCAGCCCATCATTTTCCATAAGAAGTGTTACGCACTGCGCGTCTCGCAACTTAAGATCGACACCGAAACAATTTCATGGCTAGATAACGTCACGTACCTAGGTTTCCATTTCGACCGACGGTTCGGTTGGCTTTCCCAAATCCAGAAAGCAATCCAGAAAGGTTTGATCTAATGTCTACTTCAAGTTTGCTACAGCCAACCAGGTGAAAGGGTTTCAAGTTTTCCAAAATAAGCTCCTCAGGAAAATCTTAAATGCTCCATGGTTTGTCAGAAATAATCAAATTAACAGGGAAACTGATACTCCAGAAATCAAGCACTTCATATCTCAAAGTTTCCATAAACAACAACTCAGCTGAAGTTCCTATGAAAACGTGCTTGTTCGCAAGCTGGTCGACATACTTAGTTTAGCTTAGCACCGTGTCACCGCTAACCTTCCCTCGTCTAGGCTAAAACCAATAACGGCTGCCCGGTTATAGGGTGCCATATCTCCAAATTTAACACAGTAGCAGTAGCAACTCACAAGGGTCAACTATGAGGTGGTTTCGGCTTAGTGTGTTGGTAAGCCCAGAGGCAGTCTCACATAATCCAGTTCAATTTGTCACTCCAGGGCAAGTCTCCGCGATCAGGTATGCGTCATGCATTCCACCGCCTGGTTTTAGACCAGAACAAAAAAAAATTATGCTGTGGATGGATGTGGTGGACTATGGACAAAATAAAATTTATAGATTTTTAATTTATCATAACTTTAAAATGGTACGTGCAGGTACAATTTGACAAAAACCCCATTTTATTTAATGCTATAGATTAAAAATTTGTCACACTGTAGTTAAACACTGTAGGTAACACTACACCATAACCTAGGAACATACAATAAAATTAAAATTTAATTCACAGTTTATTATTTAGGAAGGTGAGGGATGCGATTCAGAAGTTATGTGTAATTATTCCGCCATATATAAAAAGATGGTTGAGTATATAAATAAAATTAGAATACTCCATAAATCCATACAGTAAAATGTAATCGATCTGTATAAATATTTCAAGCATAAACACATTAACATATTCCTTTTATATCGCGTTTTAGTGCAGCGACATTATAAAAATCTTAATAATCCTCGTAAATCAAGCAATTTTATGAAGACAATCAGAAGTCCCCTCGCTACAGAAAAAAAAAGATAGACAGAAGCAAATTCCAACACCTATAAAGCGTTTTTTCTACTAACAGTAAGATGACACCCCCGACACGTTGTTTTTTTTTCTTGAACACCTAAAGCTATAACGCTACCGAGACCGGCCCGAATACAGCCATCTCTCTTCGGTCGATGGTTTTCGTTTACATATCATTAAACGACTTAACACCGAACGTCGAACATTTTCCCAAACAAGAAAAAGATGTCGAAAATGTGTTTAATTAAGAGGCACTTTAACGAAAGAAAAAGCGAAAAAAATGTTGTTTAAAGCGTGACATAAAAAAAATGCACAGCAATCTGAATGCCAATATCGTATCGAATTACCGACATAATTTGTGGCTTCTTTTTAACACAGTGGTCAACGGTAACGTTATATATTGGATAGGGTCGTACATCACCACATATCTTGGTAATTTATTAGTCTAGAGCTATCAAATTAATACTTACCCAGTATTATATTTAATTATATAATATAACGGAATAAGGAACATATTTAAATAACAAAGCAATTGAAAAGTGCCCGGCCTACCATAGTAAAATATATTTTTTGGTAAAATAATTTTTTTTATTCAAAATAATTCCCTTCAAAGGTGATACACTGATTATAGCAACCCTCCAACTTTTCGATATCATTTTTTTAGTACGATTTGTCCCTTACTTCAAAATAAGCCTCAGTTTCGGAGATCACCTCTTCATTCGACAAAAATTTCTTCCCAGCGAGCATTCTTTTCAGATCTGAGAACAGGAAATAGTCGCTGGCGGCCCGATCTGGATGAGGAAGCAATTCGAAGCCCAATTCATGGATTTTTGACACGGTGCATTGTCTTGGTGAAACAGCACTTTCTTTTTCTTCAAATGTGGCCGTTTTTTAGCGATTTCGTCCTTCAAATGGTCCAATAACGCTATATAAAAGTCGCTGTTGATGGCCCTTCCTTTTTCAAGCTAGTCAATGAAAATTATTCCATGCGCATTCCGAAATACCGGCGCCATAACTTTGCCAGCCGACTGTTGCGTTTTCCCACGCTTTGGAGCGGGTTCATCTTATGCAGTCCACTCGGATGACTGCCGATTGGACTTCAGAGTGAAATGTCATTGTCATATATCGACGCAAAAACTCGGGTTTATTACGCTTGAGCATCTTCAAACACTGCTCCGAATCGTTAACTCGTCGTTGTTTTTACCCAAATATTCGTGAATGATATGAGGTACACGCTTAGTTGATTTTTAGAGTGTCTGCTATTTCATTCAATTCCAATTTACGGTCATTCAAAATCATTTTGTGGATCTTTTAAATGTTTTCGTCGGTAACAACCTCTTTTGGGCGTCCACTGCGTTCACCGTCTTCGGTGCTCATTTCACCACGTCTAAACTTAGCATATCAATCCTTGATAGTTGATTTTCCTGGGGGACTGTCCGGAAACTCGGCATCAAGCCAAGTTTTTGCTTCAACCGTATTTTTTCACTTCAAAAAACAATATTTTATCAACACGCGAAATTCCTTTTTATCTATTTTTTTTTCACAATAACAAAAGTTGCTCAAAATGCTATAATTGCACAAACTAATGATCCGACAGCTGTCAAATTTATATGCCCATCTTTTGAGAATTAGATCTAACTAAAAATGTATGGATTTAATTCTAGTTGCTTATTGTTTTATGTGTCAGATCAGGGACTTTTCAATTGACCTGTTATATTACTTCTAAGGGCTTAAATAAAAGTTGTTATAATTATTTCAGCTTAAAATTCATGACATGCTTAGTCTTTGTTATAATTCTGATGTTATAAAATACAGGGTATGGACAAAATAATATATACACGTGACATATACGCAATATTCATTTGTTAATAAGCTGTTAAGCCATCGATCATTCGCCAATAATGATGTTGGAGGTGAAAATAAACTCCTCACTCTCTGCTCCAAAACTGCCCAAAATGGTTTCGATTATGTTAAGATCAGGTGGTTGTGGTAATTAGAGAAGATATTTTCTGATATTCCGATATATCTCAATAATATACTGAATCTTTTTGACAGTGCGTATGGGCAAGAACTTCATCATTAAGGATATTTATGATATGATGTGAGGGATACAAATAAACCGTAATTCATCAGACCACATTTTTCTAATCATCAAGTGTGCAGGTCTTATGATCGTTGCACTACTTATGTCGCAGGCTTATATTATAAAGGTTTTATGTTATAGATAGGTTATAAGCTTTGTGGAGCTCCCGCTGTGCTGTTTTTATCAGAACAGTATTACCCAGGAGAGTGTTGAGTTCTGTTGCCAATTTAGCCGCGGTAGTTTTATGTTGTTTGACTCTTTATTTTATCTAATTCTAAATTTCTAAAAAACCTAATTCTTTCTAATGTTCGTCAATCTTTCAGTTGACTCGAACATAGCAGTAAAACCCTCAAAATCTCTTACATTGAGATGCCGAGAAAGTAAAGAATGGTGGCCGATATTATTAATGCCGTAGGTGATCCACTTTTCATTGCCGTTAAACATTCATCCGAATCTCATTCAGGGCATGGACACCTGTGGATTATCTTTATAATGAAAAGGAGGAAAAAGTTATAACCGGAGTGTGGAATATACACAAACCGATTATAACCACGGTTTGTGTAGTATTCTCTCTAAATAACCCCTTTCTTTCAACTGGTAAATCTTGTTGTTCAATCGTTCCCTCGTATTGTCCTTTCACACTTACATTTGTCCCTAACTAATAACTAACCTATTATTAACCAGACTGAATAAAACCAAATGCGTTCTGGGATGATATCTAGTAAAGATTTCTGACCAGCTGCTAGCTAAAATAAATTCGAATTTTCCACTGCATACTGGAAAAGCTTGAACGGCATAATGGAATTTATAAGCTTTCTATAGAGCATCTACTATTAGGACAGTACCTTGATTAAAATGCATTAATTTTAGGAATATAAATAATATTTTTCATAAAAATTTTTAGGGTAAATGATGTGGCTCGGTGAATGGAGGTAAAACGAAATGAAGCAGTGGGGTTTACATTATGTGACCGTTATTTATTGGCTATATAAAAAAATTTGAAAAATACAAATGATAAAACGGATGGCAGCGCTGTTACCTGGTGACGAGGCTTGGGCGGTCGATGGTGGCACGTCTAAACCAAAGGAGGGTTGAGCACTGAATAAATTGCAATACCCTTCAATAACATCCCAGATAAACGTCTCGGGGTTGCCGCCAGCTATTCGTTATCGGGTTCTAGTTGGCGCTACTGGCACCCCGCCCGTGTTCAATCAACATCTGGGATTATATTTCTGGATATTTTGTAGACCACGATGTAAAATTCGACATGCCTCAAGGTCACTACAAATTCATTATTAGTTATCAAGTACTAACATGTATTTTGATTAACGAGATATATATTGGTGAAAATGCGTAGTAATGTTATAATCCGATGTTAAAACAAACTTCTCCTAACTGCTAAATTCGGCGATTATAATATTTTATCTTCATAAAATAACAGTAACAGTAATAAGATAGTAAGATAGTATCTAGTTAAGATGGTCACTCGCCAGTCGCTAGCGAAAGTAAATTCTGAAATATAATAATAAAACAACAAAACAAATAATCTAAAAATAAGCAAAATGCCATAACCATAACCACAAGTAATACTAAAAATATGTAATTGTTCTGGAACTGAAAGTTGAGACCCCTACTAATAAAAACATATGGAACAAGCTAAAATTAATTTTCTAAATCAGAAATAACAAATCACCTCTTCTATATCTACACCCAAAGATACCAATATCCTGACTAAATATGATGAAAAAATAACAAAATGCATGATATTAGCAGCATAAGTATAAAGGATATGAAAATTAAAAAAAAGTGTCAAAAGTCATCATCAATCATTTTTTTACTATTATTTTACTTACGAAATTTTTACTATACCTCTCGAGCAACTAAATCATAATTCAAGAATTCACACAAACGTACGAGAATCCTTAAAACACGACATAGTACAATAATTTCATCAATAGATTCTTGAATGAAAAGGCTTGGTAATGTCCTTTATCTCAGCCGTACGATGGACCCAATCTCTCAATTTTCAACTAATCACTAAAATGGTTTAGTGTTGTAGTGCTGGTATTTCATAGTATTTCCTATTGATCAATTCTGTCAATTTTTTGAATAGCTTCCTTCAGTACCCCTACTTTTTGACAGTAGATTTAATAGTTTGACCAGGAAGATTCTTCTTTGACATAAGCAAACCAATGTCGACACTGGTGTTGACTTAACCACTTATCATAACAAACACCATTCAATTTTTAGATGAGCTTACTTGACATGTATCCCTTTTCAGAAGCAATAAAGTAAAATGTGACTACCTTGCGAAATCTCCTAAAGCAGTTGAATTTCAAAACTCTTTTAACTGACCCAATGGTTAATGATGACAAGTGAGTATAAATGCTAAGGTGCTGAAACTATACAACAAACTAACAGTGCAGTATTCAAAGATCAACAGGCTAATCACATTGAAGCTTATATTGTATCGGAAAGAGAGTTAAAAATATTGTTTTCACGAAACTTGAAAATAAGCTCATAAAAATTTAATACTTTGATATTTTAAATTATCTGAGATACGTCAAGCTCACCTTTGAAGGAGTTAAACAGCTCTCTAGTTAAAACAGCAACAATAACAACAATAAATCACATATTTTCTATAAAAAATAAGCATTTACAATAAGTTAATACATCCATTAACCACGGCATAATATTTATAATAGTACTTAAATAATATATTTAGTAGATCTGTTACATTATATTATATTACACTGATGTTTATAATCATGATAAATTAATTAACTTATGTAAATTAATTTTAGCAGGACTTAGTCTAGTATACTAGTCATATATTATGCTATAAATGCACTAACTTAAATAAAAATAATATTCATTCATAAAGATTCATAAAGATAATCTAATACTGTGATAAATAAATTAAAAAATTACAGACAATTAACAATTAATTTAACGATAATAACGAACATTTTCGAGGTACGTACATTCTTCCACTCTAAAACAAATATAAACAAAACATCGCTGACAAGTGTGAACGACATCTTTTTCTGCGTTCATTGGTCGACTACACGTGGCTAGTTTTTTTTTGAGTCACAGCTCACTGGGTAATTTGATATCGATGTGCACTTGTTTCGAAGTTTTTAGAAAAGAACAGGATATACATAGTGAAGGCGTGCTATCTCTTTCGAGTAAGGCGCAAAAATATTTCAAGTGTTTTCAACTTAACGGATGTAATAAAGCACGCTTAACGGTAATAATAATTATAAATTGTTTTGAGTATTTTTTGATAATTATTTTTACAAAAAACATTATATTTTGTCAAATATGTTATTTATTATTTATAATGAAATAATTACAAATATTATTTTGTCACTTTTATTGCTTTAGTATATGAATCCCATCACTGTACTTTGACACAAATAAAGGTTTCGAAAATCCCACTTGAAGGTGTTTTGTTTCATGTAGTAGACTTACTAATACCTTGGAATATTGTAATATCATGCTTATTTCCTTTAAAATCATTAATTTAAATTCAATTAGATCATCAAATTTTGGTTATGTTCTTGTTTTTTTACTCTTGACACAACAGTCTAGTATATGCTCCCTGTAGATATTACCTTGCTGCAATATAGTAATCAAAATATTTCCATTACTTTCTACTACTTTTTCCCATCTTTTTGGTAACATAACGTGTCGAGCCAACGATCCATTCTCGCACTTCTTCGGTATTTCAAAACTTTGCACAAGTTGTAATCAGAAAGTGCTACTTCCTAGTGGGTATGCTGGGTATACTCCCATTCGAACTGTTACAGTGTATCCTTTACAGATCTTGTAACGCGTAGCTCAGCGTTGAAATGGGCATTATCATTCGCGATTGTTGGACTTGTTGTTGGACTACACTTTGCTGATCCCATCATATACACAGTTAGATTTTATGGTCATGGTTACCGAAATGAATGGCTCTCCAGAACTAACCCATGGCTTCTTGCATCTGGGATTGTTGTACCAATTGTTGCAATTTTTCATCGCTTGTCACAAACACCACAGAAATATCTTTTTACTTGGCAAGCAATGAAACCGCTATATTAAAACATCACCATATGGGATTCAACAGCAGATTCCTTTAAAAATAAAAAAAAATTAAAGAATGTATAAAATGCACTATTGATCATTCCAGTATTAGTGTCTGTATACGACAGAAATAAAAAACCAGATACAATAGATTTCTGTATTACAAAAAATATTGATCCAAAAAAGTGTCAGGCAGAATCATGTTTCGACCTGTCTTCTGATCATTCACCAATAATAGTAACAATTTCTTCAAAAATTACCATCAAAGATAAACCCCCTTCTCTGTGCAATAATAGAACTAACTGGCCCTCATTTAGAGAAAACTTAGACCAAAATATCTCTCTAAACTTACCGTTACAAACTAAAATGGATATAGAAATAGCAGCAATGAATCTTACAAAAAATATACAGGAGGCAGCATATTCCGCGACTCCCAACAGTGAAACATTTCCAAGAAAAAATACACATATATCATGTACAATACAGAAAAAGATAGCAGATAAAAGAAAGTTACGACGAAATTGGCAACAGCAAAGGACTGAAGAGAATAAAAGAAAATTTAATAGGGCCATTAAAGAGCTGAGAGATCTAATCCAAATTGAACAAAACCAAGGCATTCAAAAATACCTAGAAAACTTGACATCAACTGAGGCTACAGACTATTCGTTGTGGAAAGCAACAAAAAAGCTTAGGAGATCCCAGCAGTATAACCCACCTATTAAAACAAGCGAAAATAATTGGGCGAGAAGCAATAAAGAGAAGGCCGACATTTTCTCAAAACACTTAAAAAATGTTTTTAAACCTTTCCAGTCTCAGCTACATAAAGATGACGAAAATAAAATTACTAGCTTTCTAGATTCGCCATTTCAAATGGATTTACCGCACGAGAAATTAACGGTCAAAAAAGTTAAACATACAATAATGAGAGAGATTAATATTAAAAAAGCTCCTGGTTATGACTTAATTACTGGCAAAATTTTAAAAGAACTATCAGAAAAGGCTATAAAACTATTAACATATATATTTAATGCTATGCTACGAATTAATTACTTCCCTAGTATCTGGAAAGTAGCTAAAATATTAATGATACTTAAACCAGGAAAAATACCAAAAATTACCAATAATCTCGAAAGTTTTCGAGAAATTATACATAAAAAAACTAAACTATATAATAGAAAAAAGAAAAATTATTCCAGAACATCAGTTTGGCTTTCGCAATAAGCATGGGACTATAGAACAAGTGCATAGACTTGTAAACCAAGTAAACGCTGACCTAAATGCCAAAAGATATTGTTCGGCTGCTTTCCTAGACATATCTCAGGCTTTTGACAAAGTATGGCATACGGGCTTGCAGGTTAAACTAAAGAAACTTCTCCCTCATCCGGACTATCAGCTACTAAAATTGTATCTCACTGACAGACATTTTATTGTAAATCAAGGCGATGAACATACCGAATTAAATCCCATATATTCAGGAGTTCCGCAAGGTAGTGTACTGGGTCCAGTACTGTATCTTCTGTATACGGCTGATCTGCCCACCACAAAAATAACTACTGTGGCAACATATGCAGACGATACAGCAATCTTAGCATCCCATGAAGATCCAGTCACAGCATCAATAAACCTACAAACCTACCTGGAGCAAATACAATTATGGTTAAAGACATGGCGCATTAAAGCCAATGAATGAAAATCCACGCATATAACGTTTACCCTGCGTAGAAGAACATGTCCACCAGTAAATATCAATCATCGTCAACTTCCCCAAGCAGAGCATGTTAAATATCTTGGTATGCATTTAGATCGACGCCTAACCTGGAAGAAGCACATACTCTCTAAACGGAAACAACTAGGACTAAAATTATATCAAATGTATTGGCTCATTGGGCGCAAATCCAAGTTATCATTAGATAACAAGGTATTGCTGTATGAGTCTATACTCAAGCCCATTTGGACATATGGAATTCAACTATGGGGTACCGCTAGCAAATCTAATATATCAATCATTCAACGGTTCCAAAATAAGGTGTTGATGCTCCGTACTATATTTCAAATAAAGTGATACAACGCGATATTCCTCTAGAACCTATAACGAGTGTAATCCAAGGTGTTTGTGTGAAGTACTTCGAAAGAGTGTCAGTGCATCCCAATGTACTCGCTAATCAGCTAAATATGCGACGTGATAGTGAAGTGCGTAGACTAAAACGTTTAACACCACCTGATCTGATTACTGGACATATGTAGAGTTTAGAATAAGCATTAGAATAAGACTAATTAATTAAGATAATATTTTATACAGAAGATTGCTTAATGAAGTGATTTTCTACATGCCATGTATATATAATATAAACAGAAGAAATACTTATTGCCAATAGGGCAGATTGTGGACTCACGAAGAGTAATAAAAAAAAAAGTGTCGAAGAGTAATAAAAAAAAGTGTCTGTATATATTAAATAACGCAATAATTCTAAATGAATATTTTATCTAGAGAAACTTCAAAACCATCGAATTTAGACTGAGATGTTTCTGGAGTGGTATTAATTCTTCACCAATTACTGGTTTGGTGGCGCAATTAACGCATGGTTAAGGCGATAGGACGGTCCTTCTACTGTTGCGATAGCTGCGGGTTCGAATCCTGCTGCGGCATGGTCGTAAATTTATGTATGTGATTGTTTAAAATTTGTGATTGTCCTAGGCAAGAGTGTAAAATCCGACAAGGAAAATGATGTTAGTTCGGATGACCGGATGTCTTTTGGGATGATTTCTAAAATTGGTCACTCGTCAGTCGGTAGGCTTAATGCTGAGGACCGTGGTTCGGAGCCCACGTTGAACTGTAGGTCCAGCCAAGATAAACCCATAGTTGGTAAAAGGAGACTTTAAAATATATTAAAAAAAATACTTCACCAATAATTAAAGTACTTACAAATATCTAAATCTACTAAAACTCAAAAAAACTAAAATCAAACGTGCTTATTATTTTTCGTAAAAGGAAATATACGAAAAGCTCTACTTTCATGGTTGTATTCTTGTACTAAAGATTTTTGAAAAATGTTACCGAAATGTACGTAACTAAAACAAAACATTACTGGCAAATTTAATTCAAATACAGAAAATTATCATTGTGAAGCAATTGAATTTAAGTAAAGGTATTGCTTGAAAATAAATATACATCAATATAGGGTCTAGGGTCTTAATATGCAGTGTCAAAGAAGTGAATATCTAGAAAAACCCCTTATTTCAGTATAAAAGTAATGAAAATATGGAGGAATCAAATGATCTTTACATATTCAGTAAGATGTTGGCTCTAGCCTGCTGTTATATAAATAATGAAAATCCATCATTTTCAATTTCTATATAGGACTATTTCTATATATTTTAAATTATAGGACACTTATAGAAACAGATATTATGTGTAAACCAAGAAATAATTCATTCGAAAGAAGAATAGACAAGCTCGATTTAAACTTCCAACAGAGCATCTGAATTGGAATTACAAGCAGATTAAAGTAAATGATTTTGTGAAATATTCATCTAACGAAAGGTGAAACATTTGGATTTTTTTCGATATAGAATAAAAAATATTATTAAGTAAAAAATCAATCTACTGATATCTTTACCATCAAAGATTTGTTACGTCACAGGTTTGAAATAATATTTAGCAAGGTTTAATAAGCAAATTAATTGACTTCCTGAATATTTCGGGAAGAAATAAAAAATAGGCAATTTACAATTTCTTTTTACAAAAAGAGAATTTATTTAAAAGCAAACTTATATTATTTGAAAATCTATTAATATAATTATATTTATTTCTCTTTACATTTCTCTGAACTACAAAGAAAGCTCGACTCTACGAAATATGATACAATCCAACGGTTTTAATATGGAAGTTCGTTTTTTTATACCGCCACGCTTTCAAGTTTTTTTTTTGCTGCTTGTTTATTTGTTAAATTGTTTCCTTAATTAAAAAATTATTTTTGATCCTAGATAATTAAATCATCTTTAATCCATTAATTCTATAACAACTGGATATTGCTTTGTTATTTGATTATACAAAAATCCATAGATAATTTTTTTGTTTATGCTCCACTTTTGAGATAAATAAAGCACAATGCCATAGGAAAATTTGAAGGAAAATTAATAAAACAGAACATTTTGCAAAAAAAAAGATAGAAAAAGTCCTCCAGGTATATTTATTCTTTTGATAAAAAGTGGCGCAAACCATACCAATTAGAGGGATAACCTAGTTCCATTAAATTAATTAAATCAAAACTAATGCTGTATTTTGCTGTGGAGCAAAGTAACTATATTGGTAATATTAGATTACTTAGATCTATTATAAAGATAAGCATTTTTTCTTTTTTTTTTGATATTTTAATTAATCAAGAACAAATAAGATGTAAAGAAATAAAAAACGTACGGTATTTTCTAATTTCTAATTTAAGAAACAGGATTTTTTTCTTAAAATGTTTGTTATGGTAGTTTAAGGAAACAATAAGACCACCATGCTTTTAAGTACGGAACATTGAAAAATCCTCTCTTAGATACCTAACAGGCGATTTTATGGATCATAAGTAGTCCCAGGAATAGGCCGTACCACAAATTGCCCAACATCTCTTAAAACATTTGGAAATAGTCTTTTTTGCGTGATGTTTCTCCGTCAATGTAATCAATAAACTCTTGTTCGTTTTCATGTTCTCTAACTATCTCGCCAAAGTCAATATCACCCGAAGAATTATCAAAAACCATTTCCGAGAAGGATTCCTTTTTAAATCTTGAATTTTAAATCTTAATCCAATAAATTGGAAGGACCAGCAAGCAAACTTACCTATATCTTCGTTGCTGTTTCCTGGCTCAATGCAGACACTTTTTCCTGCGGGGATATTCAATTTCTTTCTACGTTTTGGGATAATATCAGATGATTAAACCAAATTTCAACACATGAATATGAAGCTTACCGTTCCAAACTGATTGTTGCAAATTGTATTGTTATTTGTTTATACAAAAATCCATAGATAAGTTTCTGTACTATAAAAATGAAGTTAAATGTACAGACATGATTTAGACTATAAATAAAAGATGATTACTTGCTAATGCTTTGAATTATAAATTTTTTCAAGCATTGTTTTAAATAAAACTACAGCCTTTACCCATCTTTTAGGTAATTTACGAATACTCGAAAGGTTTTGGGGTAAGATCAAATGGTTAAACCATATTTCAACAAGTCCATACGAAACTTATCGTTCCCCAAACTGATGTAAAATGGTCTGCATTCATCGAAACAAATTTGTATTTGTAATGACAGATTAATTGAAAGTGGGTTTATATTATGTTTCAAATATTGTTTCAAAAGCATTCTTGACTTTGCTAGTACCCATACTAATTTTAATTGAATGAACTGCAGAATGTCGATGATTTTTTATGAATTAATTGCATATTAAATTTTGTTAAAGCAGTTCATAAATTTTAAAGAATTAAAAAATGCAGCAATATGTTTGCGCCTAAAAATCTATTTTCCAGTGATTTTCAATATGAACAAGTCCATGTTGGATCGGCATAAAACAAGTTGAGGGTAAACGATTAACAAAATGCCTCTGTATAAAAATATCGTTCAAAAATCTTCTCTGGGTGACACCTATCCAACTGATCTAACCATGAATGACTCTGCCTACTTCTACCGAACGATGATCTAGGTTATATTGAAAGCTTCTTAAATTTATGAAAACTCAGCAAGCAAAAATCCAAAAAAGGGTCATGTTGCAAGTTATTAGTAGCTAATCCATCTGATCTCTGGAACGTACACCGAAAAGTGGCCATGCGGTATGCTACTTGAATGTGATGAGACCATCATTCTCAGTGATATTATTGAGTTTGAGCCAAATTAAATCGATTATCATGATTTTGCAGCTCTCGCCGCTAATGAAAAGAAATGATAAAGGTTCAAAATATGGTTTTAACATTCGTTTTTTAATAATTTTTATCCTTTAGACGTACTGCCCTATCATGTCACTTGCCGTTACGATTTGGCATCAGTTACTGAACAAAAAAATAATAAATTAAACAAACACAGGTCGCCACAGGCTGTCAACATTGCCCCACCCTTATTAGAAAGGAAACTATATCTCGGAGCTTTGAATAATGACTCTATTAGTAATTTTCATTTCCAAAGTTATTCAATGAATTTGAATGGACTTTTCAGACTTTAATTAATGTACATGTCTTTAAATGTACACTATTTTAAAAATAATTTTAAAATATAACCTTAACCTGTAACAAAATTTCCAAAAATCTTAATTAAAAAATAATTAATTTACCGTTTCTGCAAAAATATACTTTTTTTCTCAAATTATAAAAAACTACAACTAAAAGATCGAGTTCATTAGAAGAAAACTATGAAAATATGTGCTTGGTATATTTTCCTCTCAGCATCTCTGAGCAGCGTAAACCTTTTTTTTCTTACGCGCTTTTCTTTTCCTTCAAAACATCAAAATAATTTGTTTTGCATTTTAATTATGAATTCTAAACCAATTCTAAAAGAGGTGGGTTTCCATGTACAGATAAAATGAGCAGAGATTGTCAAAGTTCACACAGTACAAAATGATGTTTCCGTCCTAAGCTTATGAAAATATATCAAAACATCTGTAAAGTGGATAAAAATATATCTACATTTTTTCTGAGTACGACGTCAAAAATAATGTTAGCAAATTTTTTTAGCAAACCCATATACTTCTGGACGAAGAACCTCTTTTGGTTGTTGAGGTAGTAAATTTATATCATAGTTTTTAAAAATAATGATATGTTAAGGTAAGATCAAAACACAGCAAATTACGTCACCTATAAATCAATTGATGAGGCTGGTTGGATAGATATCAAGCGATCTTATGTTTCTATTCAATAATTTATTAGAGAAAGACAAAAATGACATCTGTAATAGGATACGATACGCTGGCTTTAGATTGTCAAGTTTTTTGTGAGTGGTTCTTCTTTCGTTAAAGTGTCTCTTAATTAAAACTATTTTTAAAACTAATGGACAGCGCCAGCTTTTTCTTGTTAAAAAATATATTTGACTTTTAGAGTGAAGTTAATAATTTAATGATATGTAAACAAAAACCAAAGACGAAATTATGACAGGGATATATTAGGATAACACAACACTGTTATGAGTGGATATGCTTAAAGTAGAAAAAATATATCAAAAATATTGTTTCTTGATGGACATTTTTATTCGAACAACAGTAGCATTATTATTACTCATCGGAGATTTTTTAACATTATATACAAGAACAACAAGCCTTCTATAAACGATTTTAAACTTTATATAAAATATAATATATAAGTATATAAAAAATAAATGTAAATATACAGAAAATTTAATACCCTTTTATACTGTGCAATACTATGTCTTCATAGAATATTTTATTCCCGGTTTGGGTGAGTTCGTACTTCTTCTTTTGATAGAAAACTATACTACTTTTAACACAAAAATATAAAGGTTAAATTAAAACATTTGTTCGAACCACTGGGGCATTTTGTGAAACCTTACATTTTATTATTAAATACTTGTATGCATGTATTTATACCAGCAATATCTATTCATGAATATGTGAAGTATTAATGTAAACCTAATCTTACTATTGAACTCGATGGTTTTAACTCTCTCTAAATTTTTTTATTACTCTTAGTGGTTCCACAATCTGCCCAATAGGCAATAAGTGCTTCTTATGTTTATTACATTATATATATTATATATATATATATATATATATATATATAGATAGTATTTTATTTAGGAGATCACTTAATGAAGTGATTTTCTACATGCCATGTACATATATATATATATATATATATATATATATATATATATATATATGCATGGCATGTTGAAAATCACTTCATTAAGTGATCTCCTATATAAAATACTATCTTAATTATTTAGTCTTATTCTAAAGACTATATATGTCCAATAATCAGATCAGCTAGTATTAAACGTTCTAGTCTACGCACTTCACTATCACGTCGCATATTTAGCTGATTAGCGAGTACATTGGGATGCACTGACACTCTTTCGAGGTACTTCACACAAACACGTTGAATTACACTCGTTATGGGTTCTAGAGGAATATCGCGTTGTATCACATCATTTGAAACATAATACGGAACATCAACAATGGCATGTAACACTTTATTTTGGAATCGTTGAATGATTGGACTTGCTAGCGGTACACCATATTTGGATTCCTTATGATCAAATGATAACTTGGATTTAAGCCCGATGAGCCAATACATTTGATATAATTTAAGACCAAGTTGTTTTCGTTTAGCGAGTATATGCTTTTTCCAGGTTAGTTGTCGATCTAAATGCATACCAAGATATTTAACATACTCTGCTGGGGGAGTTGAAAATAATTGATATTCACTGGTGGACAGGTTCATCTACGCAGGGTAAACGTTATATGGGCGAATTTTGTTTCGTTGGCTTTAATGCGCCATGTTTTCAACCACGGTTGTATTTGCTCCAGGTGGATTTGTAGGGTCATCGATGCAGTGTGGATCTTCACGAGGGGTTAAGATTAATGTGTCGTCTACGTATATTACAACAGTAGTTATTTTTGTGGTGGGTAGATCGGCTGTATATAGAAGATATAGTGTTGGACCTAGTACACTACATTGCGGAACTTCTGAATATATTGGATGTAATTCGGTATGTTCATCGCCTTGTTTTACAGTAATTTCTCTACATGAAATATAAATTTTCTATTTAGTATTACTAAATTGTTCATTACTTGCATGTTCCTATGGGGAAGAGAGTAACGATAATCCCAAATGTAAAAAGCCATGGAATAGTCCAGAAGAGCCATCCTTGTCAACGACGAACCGAACTATTCAAGGCTATAAAGTATTTCTATGCACATGATGGAATCAGCATGGTAGTATATAACGAACTGATAAAACCGAATGAAAATATTACTGCTGATGTCTACTGGCGTCAACTGAATAGAATGAACGATGTATTCTTGCAGAAATACCAGTAATAGCGAGTAACAAACTCAAAGTCATCACCTCGCATGACAACGGTCGACCACACAGTGAAAGAGTTTTGTAGTATACACTTTTATAGTTTAAATGAGAACCTCTGTAGCCGCCTACCGTACTCACCAAACATAGCCACTTCTAATTACTACTTGTCCTAATTGTACTTGTCCTATTTGTACATGAGTTTCAAAATGCTGAAAAAAGGCTAAAATGGATGATATAAAACGCTGCCAAACAATAGATGCCTATCTAATAACTATTGGATAACTACTAATAGAATTCGGGTACCTCTAGTTAAAATTCCATTTATTGTAATTCATTACAGAAAATTATCTCGATTGTTGATTTAAGCAGCAAAAGTCAATAAAGTCAAAAATCAACCTCTAATATATTTGTATTTAATTAAATGAAACATTTTGCACATTTCAAAATAAATTTACATAATTTTTACAATGAATTGCAATAATATGGAATTCAGGATTTTAGTTTGGGATTAACTTGAACTGGCTGAAATTAGGTTTTATTAAGGGAAATTGAAAAAACTCCATATATGCAATTACGAATATAATTTAGCATCGTTCAAATATCAGATATCTCACACATTTTGAGGATATCTGGGTGGAGTGATTTCTTTTATAATTTCAAAAAAAATTAATTCTAAATTATATATTTAGACCATTTTTTCTAAATCGTCTTAATTTTTAACAAAAGTCTTTTTAATAATTGTTATTCGTTAATAACTGTAAGTTTTGAAGTATATTTTGGATATTATTATAAAATATATATGTTAACTTAAAAAATATAAATTTCTATCGTAGTAAAAACGTATATAGCTGAAACGATATTGTCTCTGCTATAATAACTATTTTATTGACTAGGTAGACCACATGTTAATGGACACTTATAAAGACTATTTATATGTATTTTTCCTTAAATAGGTCACCAATTTACCGTGGGGTCTAATATCTAAAAGTTGACTTTCAAAAAATAGTGCTAGATAGATGATATACGAGGATAGCTCTAAAAATATCAAACTTACCAGAGTGATCACAAAAATTGGAAAAACAAAATAGTTTTTTTTCAGCATAAGTTCTCTACTTAATCTACCATTTTATTAGGTTGCGTAATTTCAACCAACTAATTATCCAGTATTTTAAACTCTTCATAATTTCGAAAATTAGTACCATATTTAATGAATTTGACTATTATTGGTTGAATATATATGAAAAAAGCGTTTTTGTTATTGTAATTGTTTTTTATACTGACGCAAAACTTAACAAGAACATCCAAGTAGGCCTACAAATAATTTAATTTATCAAAAACACGGGCACATACATTCCATACACCATACAAAATAGCGGTTAACCTATATAACCTGAATTTATGACGTCAAAATATCGCAATGTTGCCGTATCAATTCTGTTTTAATTTATTTAACATTATAGTACATGTAATGCACATATTATCGAATTATTTATTCTACAGTTAATTATACAGACACAATAGTTTATAGGTTAGAACTGTTTAATTATATTGAACTCTTCTCCACACTGCCCATGAGGCCTAATCCACCTAATTAACAACTGTATATCCATGTAGTGTATTTTACATTCATTAGAGAGCACATTTACCTTTTTACGTTTAGTTCTTGTTTCCTTCGATGTTATGTTTCCTTGTCAAGTCATTTTTATATCACTGTATTTTTTTGTTTCTTTTGTTACTGATTACACCATTCTTGATAAAATTAATCTCCGAATTCGCCCTTATGCATTTATCATATCTACAAAATAGTTAGTCCTCTCCTCATACATTCTAACTTAATGCTCTTGTATAATCCTGAACAATTACACACATATCTACACACATAAATCGTTTACACTCTACAATAGAACTTCCTACAGTTATATACTCACCTTTAGTTGTTTCCACTCTCATTACCCTGCCTTGGAAATTGTCAGCATTGAATCAGAATCCCACATTCAGAAAGTTTAATTCAAGTGAATAACTAAGCTGTTAATTTCCAATCTATCTAACACTTGTTTACAATTTTATCTTTTGTCAATTTCTTCTTCGAATGGAAATGCCAAACCAAAGATGGTTTAACCATTTCCAACTTAACAAGTCTAAGAAAAACAAGAACAATATATCGGCAATGAATTATTAATAAATGTTATGACTAATAATACCTAATCAATTTTTATATTGGAACGTTTAATTTTTTCCATCAACTTTTACTGCCTTAACAGATATTATTATCATCTTGCATTGAATGATCCAATATCCAATTTTGAAATATCCATGCCTCATCTAGATACATAAATTTAAATAATAAGTCTTCCTTGATTTTATTATATGCTTTTGAAAAACGTATTCTTTTAAAACCAATGTCTGGAAGTTCCATTAGACCTTTTCGTGGGTTCTCTTTATATCATTTAAATCCTCTATTGCCTAACAGTGTACGAAGGGATATTCCAGATACTTTCTTCTGAAATAATTGTCTTAAATTATGTTTATATTGAAAGAAGTACTCAATGCATTATACATTATACATTTCATATATTTGATACTTGATAAAGCTAACATCACGCTGATTTTAATTAGTTACCTTCTTCATATGGGCATTTCTTTTTGGTGAATTCAAAAAGATATTTTCAGTATTGTTACTGACGTATACTAATATTTTGGGCGACTGCAATACTAAAAATATTTTCAATAGAAACCGCAGCGGCTTAATATTTAGCAGTAAAAATGCACTAACTCTAAAATAATAACGATTTGAAATTTATCAAAACAAGCAAAGGGGTTTTTTTTTAGTTTATCACCCGTAGTTGTTATAACAAATATTTTAAAGATTTTTGCAGATATTTGACAACCGAACGACTTTTGTAGGCTAATTCGTTTACGTGTTCGCACGTATCAGACAGCATTGTATCTCTTTTTAATTGGAATAAAATGAGAAGGAAAATATTATCTGATACTAAAATGAATTGACAAATTGCGGCAGGTAATACATTAAACATTTTGAAGACGTTGCTCACTGCTTCTTTTTATAGACTCTTGTGTCAAAAGCGGTGGATGGTGAAGATAGTAAAAATATTTTTCTCGCTTTGGTCAGGCTTCAAGATCAAGGCAAATAATATTAATAACACGAAAGTTAAAGAAATAGTAGCTAAAAATTAAACTTATCAGCACAGCTTCCTTATTTCACAAGAAAAACCACTCACACGTATTGACCTGATATGGGTCCAGCCAAATCATTCTCTTTTCAAAACTGAAATTATCTCTTCAAGGTGCCCATTTCAATCTGATAAAATCAAAAAACGAAATAAAAGCCTATAGAGGTTTCTAAGGTTTCTGAAAAGCTCCTGTTGAAAAGAATAAAACCGATCATAGAAAGAAAGAAACCTAATACCAACACACAAGTTTGGGTTTTTAACAAGCACTCAACAATTGATCAGGTCCACAGAATTACAAATCTTATTGAAAAATCCTAGGAAAGTAAAATGTATGCTCAGCTATATTCTTAGATGTAGCACAAGCCTTCGATAAGGTTAGGCATGAAGGCCTTGTTCATAAACTACAGTAAATCTTACCAAAACAACACACCGAACTATTAAAATCGTACATTACAACCAAAATGTTTAGAGCCAAAAAAGAAGAAGATTACTCTACAATAAAAGAAGCTAAAGCAGGCGTACCACAAGGAAGTGCACTGAGACCAATGCTTTATCTACTCTACACTTGTGATATATCACAATTGGAAAATATTACGACGGCTACATTTGCTGATGATAAAGCGATTATAGCTGTCGGAGACAATAGTGAAGAAGCCTCACTAAAATTACAATAGGAAAGTCACAATATAAATAATTGGACACAAGCTTGGAAAATAAGAATTAATGAAAGTAAATCTGTACATGTGCAGTTCATCTATAAAAAGACCGCACAAGTACCAATTCCATATCATTAATTCCATATAACAACAACGTTAAATATCATTCTGAGATATTAACCTTGATACAAAACTTTGCTGGAAGGAACATATAAAGAAGAAAAGAAAAGAACTGGAATTGAAATGTAAGAAAATGTACTGGCTAATTGGAAGAAAATCAAAATTATCAGTATATAATACATTGCTATTATATAAGCAAATACTGAAATCTATATGGACATACGGTTCAATTATGGGGATGTTCTGTAAAGAGTAACATAAATAAAATACAAATTTTTCAAGAAAAAAGTTCTGAGAGGTGTTGTGGGCTCACCCAAATACTAGAGGATTGATTACCTACATCGAGACCTTCAGATACCCACAGTCAGTCAAGACACCAAGAGAATTGAAAGGGGATTGAAAAGGAAATTGAAAAGAATCCAACAATCTGATCTTGTGTAGTGTAGTATACTGAGGTGTATATATAAAAAATACAGCAGTGACATATATAAACATTATTTCCCCAGAGACTGAGATAGGGCCGATGGGTCCTCCTAGTTATATACCTAGATTTAAATTATAATAAAGAAATTGTAGGTTAGACGGAAACTACTAGTAACAATGTATTAATCACTACATAATATAAAACAAAGTCGCCTTTTCTGTCCCTATATCCCTATGTGCGCTTAAATCTTTAAAACTACGCAACGGATTTTGATGCGGTTTTTTTCAATAGATAGAGTGATTCAAGATGAAGGTTTATATGTATAATACATGCATAATATACTAAGGCAACATTGCTAATTTTAGAGGTTTCTAACGTGATGTCGTAAATTAACCTATTTTTTAGGCTTATTTAGCAATTAGCAAAAACGCTGCCTAACCCTACGAGTTAGATCAAATTAATGTACTACAGTATTGTACACCATAAAAAGGTCTACAAAAAAGTCCGCGATGGTATATGTTTATCTTTTAGGGATAACCCACATTAACCATTTTTATTGTTTACTTTTTACGTGAGAAAATGGCTTATTTACGAAGCTATTTTAAACAATACGGCATTAATCCTTATCGAATTAAGTACCTTAAATACAGTGTGCAATTAATATAGATCAATATCGTTCCTTACAGCATGTAAATTAAACAAATATTTTCGGAGATATTACAAATTTAAAATTTGCGTTTAAAAATGTGTAATGTAATAAAAGTTGTATGAATTTAGATATTCCAAAGATAGCAGGAAATCTTCATAGTAAGTATAGGGGAAGAGGAATTGTTTTACTCCAAATTTAATGCGTGCAGGCCAAGGGCAGTAATGAATGAACCAAAAATATTGGATCGATTTTAATCATGTTTTCATTGAGTGACATAGGCATATATATTTTATGCCCGTGCAAAGTCGGAGCGGGCCACTATGTTTTTATATACAATGTTCATATTTTTTCTGTAGTGTATTTAATTTAGTATCAGCATTGCACCCGTGCGAAGCCGGGGCGGGTCGCTAGTTAAATAATAAAAAAAATTATATAAATCGGCAATAAAACATTTATTTTAACTAAAAAAAAGTGACATAACATAACATAAAAAAAACATATACAAATTCAAGATCCTAACAAAATATAAAAAATGTAATTTTTAGAAAATATAAGTCAGCAGTAAGTAAACAATTTAATTTGAATAAAATGATTATTTGCATACAAATAAAATATCAAAACCTAGAAAATAAAACAATACATTTAACTTATAAACCAATTAGAACATATATTATGTCTATTGTCAACATAAGAATGAAAATGAATCAATATTAGTTCCTATTAGATTAATTAAAAGTGGAAAATATTTCATTTCAAGGAAAAAAAAATTAGAAACCATGCTTTACAAATGAAAAATCAATTTACAAATGACAATATTAGACGGAAAGACAAATAAAATATGCTAGGTGACAGACCAAAAAACCTTTTCTATGAATGAATATAAAAAGGAAAATCAATCAATAACAATTAGATTAATTAGGAGCCCATTATATAAACAGAATGTATGACAGACGTTGAAATTGGCGACGGAACAGGTGAATTAGGACGATTGCACTGAAAATGATGAAAACAAATTTAAATTGTATGGGACACATATAATATAGGGAACTAATGAAATGTTCAATCCTAAATATTCAAAAAAAAACTTTTATTTGGTGACAATATTATTGTTTGAGACTGATTTGTTATTTCTCTAGCTACTATATTATAAATTAGAGATGATTGTTAAGAATTGTAAAAAAGTGTTATTAATTTTTTCAAAGTAATATAATAACATTTAAACTATAGAAATGCCCCTATTACGTAGCTAGCACATGCAATTTTAAACTCACTTATGAAATCAATAGAAATAAAATAGACAAAAAGAAACAAATGAAATGTATTAATTTAATGTCTTCATTTAAGTACTTAAATTACTTAAAATTAATAGTAGATCATATAAAAATAACAACATGAAGTTAATTAATTTTAACAAACAACCTAACATGTAGTAAGCACAGGTGTAGATGGTTTATCCTATCTTTCCATCCACCTTACCGAAATCCATCTGTCTCTGGATTCCATTGGCTGGAATGGGACGATACCGTCTCATCCCGAAGATACCCGATCGCATCTCTACTGTCAGTCGACACATCCATGCTCTTCCCGGGTTTAAAAATATGTCACTTATGACTGTCATCTTAATTACGATATGGTGTTTAAATGGGTAGCATGGACAATTTTGGATCCAGCCACCACAGATACTTTTAATTGAAATTGATGGCATAGTGAAGGTGTTATTTTTCGTTTTTTTTTATTTTATTTTTATTTCTATTCTGTTTATTTCGCGTTTATTTTGTTTTTGTATATACATTTTTTTTATTTTGTGCTACGAAAAAAGTGGAAAAGTTCTGTTTCCCTTTCAACGAGAACATATTGGAAAAGAAGGTAAGTCAGTTTAATTGATTATGATTTTTATTATGTTTTTAACTTTATATCTTTTAGTTAGAAAATATATATGCAATAATATCAAAAATATATACAAAATATAATTCAAAAAACTCATGACTTACGCAGAAAATTTAAATAAATTTCGAAGTATAAATTTTTAAAAATTTATGGTTAATTGAATATTGTGTATTTTCAACAATAAAATCATAAGAAATCACAACAACTTACTAAAAAAATAAAACTAATCCTAATTATTGATTAGTAGTAATGTTTAAAGTATGAACTTTATTAATAAAAGTAGAGATACTATATTATACTTACATTACTATTATCATATTACAATGTTAAAAGAATTAATTTAGTAACAATTATTACATGATGAAAATAGTATAAATAAAACCCAATCTAGATTCAAATTATTAATATTAATAGTTCTATATTAGGTAACATTTTGTACACTTTAGATCATTTATTTTATTTAATTTTTTAAAATTGTTATTTTCTATACAAGTATATTTATATTTTTAATTCAGTAATATTAACCTAAAATTATTCTTTTTGCTTGGCACTTCGACAAACTTTACACAAATGTCTTAATTTCCAATGTTCTTTGATTTCAAAATCTATAAAAAATGACTAAATTACTTATCTATATCATATACTAGGTCATTATTAAATTATACGAATGAATACCATTTTCAAAAATCGAAGAAATTTAAATTTCGTTCTAGAATTATTTATATCCAGTATCTTAATCTTGTAATAATTTACTTTAATTTTATCTCTAATTACATATAAAATTTTCAAAGGAGAAGCTTCAACATACAGCTAACATTTGTTAAACATATTTTTATTGAAACCGTATATGAAAAAAGTGTTTAATGAATTATCAAAGTAAATTAAACATCTAATTAAAACAAATTTATGTACATTATTTACGCTATATATCAAATTTCATCCCGACTCGAATTTCAGCCATCAGTAATATGTTACTAGAACATTTCATTGTAAATTTCCAGTTTTTTTAATAACGATAAAAACAACATTTGTTTGTTTTAAAATGCTTGATTATTTTGATACAATTTCAGTAGCACCAAAAATAAATTACCAAAGAAATATAATTTAATCCCAAATAGCATCCATGTTTATGGTATTCTTTGGCTATCTTTTGAATCACTCTAATCTTCAACCTTTTTTTCACCTTCTTTATAATGCTGTAAGTAATAAAATTCTTATTGAAAACAAAGTTAAATCAGAAAGAATATATGGTCTTATTTTCTGGTAAGAAAATTCAATACATTTCTTTCAGTGATTTTATCCATCTAGCAACATGTTTCTGCATATTGTTTTGCTTTGAATCTTATAGAATAAATGCTATTAGGGCAAAAATTAATTATAAAGAAAGATAAATCTTAAGAAACAAAAAATGTTTCAATGTATTTTCGCTCTGAATGACTCCATATGAGTTGTATATGTATAATTCCGCTATAATTTATTTTAGGACGATTTTTTCTAATATTAATATTATATAATAATATTACCATGTCCGAGTAACATAAAAGAACATTTTTATACTAAAAACGACAATCTGTAGTGAGTATTAACAAACATATTATGTTTTTTTTTATCAAAACTTTTCCTTTTTTGGGTTTTTAACAATGTATTTTTCCATTCTCCATTTTTTATGCATTATATCTTTAAGAAAGAGAGATTTATAAACAAAATTAAAAAGGCTTCCGATTGGTCACTGCCAACTTAGCCATTCCTTCTTAATGGGTCGAACTGAGCGACCTCTGTGTCCCAATTATGAGGAACCAATATCAATCTTTCAGATTTTGGCGAAACTCAGAAATATATTAACTGCCAGAACAAATCATAGTTTGTCTGATTCTTCGAGGGATGCGTTCTTACCTCAAAACATGCCCAAATTATTTGATTTCCTCAATGATCAAATTTTTGTTGTTGTTCTAGCTTGGCCAGAACATTTGTCAAATCATCTAGGTTAGATAGCGGACCCGGATGCCTGAAGCGTTCCTTATTTTCAATCATTGTTTCTTTATTCATATTTTTCCTCATATGGGCTGCACCTTTATTTGACCTACTCATTATAATACTTCATATAATAACTGCGTAATTTATTGAGTATATATCTAACACTGAAAAGAGAAATATTAAATATTTTTAACAAAAAAATTGAACCGACTTCAAAAAATAAATAAGGAACTCGTTAAAAATAATCAAACTTAGATTTTTAAACAAAAAAAAAGTTTTATATTATTTTATAGCCCAAACAATACAAACCTAAAAATATAATTTTGTGAAATACACAAAAAATTAAATTACGAAAAAAACAAATCTAATTTGTTGGTAGTACTTAAAATAATATTGTAAATAGATAAATAGGTTTAGGTAGGGATTAAACTAAATTGTGTGTATATAGTAGAATATAAAATATGTGTAGTGGATATGTTAAATAAGGTTTTTGTTTATTTTTATTATTTATTATAACGACTCTTATCCACATATTTTATTTTAAAACGTTGTTTTCTTGTGTTAAAAATCTAAGTACGATTATTTCTTTAATTTTTAGTGAGTTCCTTATTTATTTCTTGAACTCGGTTCAATTCTTTTGTTAAAAATATGTTATAAAAGACAAGAAGATGACATTTATCTATAGCCAATTTTATTAATTATTTAATTTATAGCCAGTTTTATTAATTATTTGTCTAGATATGTGTTTTATTGTTGTGTCGGTTTAGTTACTGTTTTATTTCATTGTTTTTAAATTCTAATAATTATAACTGTTAACTGACCCTGCCTTATTGTATTTGGAATTCCTTAAAACTAGTAACTGACTGTGGGGGTTTCCATTAATATTTCTTGGTCTGAGTCTCCAAAAAATGCTAAACGTTGAATGCTAAAACATTCAATGTTTTTGTCAATTGAACATTTTCTAGGATATAACAAAATATTAGTTACATTTTTTATTAGAATTAATGGATAAGTATTATATCTAATTTATTTTATCAAACAAAACTAATTAAGTATTATTTTCAAGATGTTGCAGAAATCCATCATGGAAGGACCTTACGAAGCAACAGAGCCAATATACAACCCCCTGAACAATTACACCCAAACCGAATTAATGGAGAAATTCAATCTGGCCTTCTATGAAGCCCAGTCGATCACTAAGTCGGACATTCTGGAAACGATCAACAATTTTACAACCGCCCCCGCTACCAAGACCCCGTCGGCGTTTCCTAACGAAGATGACGACAAATCCTGCGACGATTACCTCATCGATTATCTGATATCGGAGGATTCGGCAGCTAGTCCCTCCAACTGCGACATCAATTTCGACTTCAACGACTTCGTTCACGACTTCGAAAACGTCCGAGAATCATTTTCCGACTCCACCACGACCGTGGAACTAGATACCGAGACGTTCACCACCGAAAGCTCGACCGAGACGAACGATTATTGTACGAAATCGAATCAGTTTTCTAATTTTTATATTCCTCCGCCTTTGCCTGTCAGCATGGAGAGGCAGAGACAGATCTCCGAAAGTACCGGATACGGGGAGACGGAACCTTCTCCCAAGTTCGCCAACACATTCGACGACATCGATTTGTGCGAGGGTTTGTCCAACACATCTATCACCGATATCGGAGACTGGACCGAGATCCAAGACTTGGACGAATGCGAGCAGAGATATGCCAGTCCTCTACCACCAGTTGGAACGATAACCAAAAATAATTTCGATTTTAACTGCTACATTCGCAGTATACCGGTGAACGATATGGGTTTCCAAAATTTTAAACAGGTTGGTAAACCCTAATGTGAACATAAAGTTAACAACATTAAAAAACGAACCACTTGATTTTCAGGATTTCGAAAATAAAAACGAATACGGCCATTTACTTGGATCCTACACACGCAACAATGAGTATATATCAAATTGTAGCGAAAAAGAAAAGAAGTTATGTACGGGCGTTGAACAAAACCAAATGGTCCTCACCCAATCAGATGCCCTGCTTAATGACGATCCATTATTAAGGTACGTTGTCCATGCAGTAATTTTTTATTTAAAATTTCTAGTCGTTACTTTTTAGCTGATAAAAATAACAGTTTTTGACCTTTTTCTTGTTTTTTAATTTTGTTTTTTCTGTTCTAAGTTATGCTAAATTAAAGTACTATAAATAGAAGCAGTATGAAAATTTTAAATTATATTTATTTGTATTATTAATTTTATTTAAAAAATTTAATATATATTTACAAATAAACAATGAATCAAAATAGCGCAGGTTTAAGTGGTCAATAGAAAAAGTAAGTCATATATTCTGAAAGAAAATGACGAAATATTAACTTTTCTTGTTATGCACAGTAGAATCCTCTTTCATTATAAACTAGTATTAATCTGCTAACTTTTATCATTCCATCTTCCTTGATAACGCTCTTCTATCTGTTTTATATCCTGGTGAAAGCACACCTTGTACGTCACTCACCATTCCAAGATCTGAGGGAAAAATCGAAATGGGAATACATGAAATTTATTTTTAAAGACATTCTGTACTCCATCATTTTTATTTTTTGTAACAAGCCGTTCTCTAAAAACTCGGTATTTTAAGTTTTAAAATTGCCTAAACATCCATGAATTACTTTCTTTGGAGATAACCAAGCCGCTAACTCTTACGCGACAAGATTTTCATGGAATCCATTGTTTTTAATACGTTTTCTTATTTGTGGGCCAACAAAAATGCCTTCTTTTACTTTAGCATCACTTAATTTAGAGGAAACAAATACAAAAATCCTTTACTTTTTTATATGTAAGGGTAGAAGAAACACATATTCTTGGGGAATAAGATGTTCATGTGCAAAGTCAGTTCTTTTTGGCCATTCTTTAACTTTATTTTGGTGTCTCTACTGTCCCACGAACAGAGTAAACAACAGTACTTCCTGAAAACTCCCTGTAGTCCACGCAATATAGCAACAACTTTTAAATCAGTGCAAACTTTCCAGTTATATTCTTTGTATTTGATTAAGTCTAAAATTAGTTTCAGGTTTTCATACCTTTCTTTTAAAATCACTGAATATGCATTGTGGAATAGCACAGCTTTTAAACGTAAATAGTATTCACACTGTTACTAAGGAACGTGACGTGTTAGGTAACCAAACCAATAGACAATGTTTTTAATAATATTCCAGAAATTCAAAACACATAATCTTATTTATGTTAGAAAAATTAGGTCACATGGTGTAATTATAATATTTTTATTTAATAGTATAAATACTATGTTATGTTAGGTTATGAAAGAAAATCATTACTTCCTTTTTATCCATAGCCAGCTATTAAAATATTATGTTGTGTCTAGTTTATGTTATTGTTCGTCTCTTATTAGAAATGATCATCTAGCCAGCATATATAGCGGACAAAAATATAAGTTACGCCTTAAACATGTACATTTCAAAAGGATTTTAGTAAATATCTTTGATTTTGATTTTTTTAAATTATGATATAATTGAATATTTAAGAACCTGTATATTAATTAACACGGTGAGACAAAATAATAAGCAATAAAAAGTGTCAGAACTTATAAATTGTTAACCACATTGATTTCTAATGCTATAATATACCAAAATATGCAAAACAATTGCTTCAATGATGCTGGAAATGTAAGTCTACACTTCACTCTTTGCTCTAAATCAATCTACGATGGTTCAATTATATTGAGGTCTGGCGGTTGTTCTATCCGGTGAAGATGTTTGGCAGCAATATGCAATAGTGGTAAGAACTTCACTATTGAGTGTTTCAAGTTCATTCGCTGTAATCTGGCCAGTGATGTGAATAAGAGAACCAGTTGAATATCACGATATTGCTGCTCAAATCATAACAGATACTTCTTCACTATTAACTGCATGAAGCAGGCAATACAGGTCGTAGACTACTTTTGCGGTTCACCATACCGATACGATTGATTGGACCATACCACATTTTTCCAGTCATCATATGTTCAGACTTTATGACCACACAACATTTTTGTAGCTTAGCGCAGGCTTCCGTTATAAAGAATTTCGCAACCGCAGCTTTTCCATGACTGTCAGCTTTGTGGAGTTATCACCAATAATCCGTCATCAAGAGTAAAGTTATTTTTGCTAAAACAGTTGTATTCCACAATTGTGTTTTACCTTCTGCCATCACTTTTACCGCGGTAGATGTGTGCCAAAATCCATTTAATGTTCTTCGGTCTATGTTAGTTATCTTTGGGTTTCGTCCACTAATCCTCTTCGTTGATCTTCACCATGTTTGGTGTATGTATATACGTTAAATATTCCAGTTGTTTTCGTGTTATACACTGCAAAAACATATATAACACTAAAATATAACCTACAAGTCCTGGCATGTAAACAGAACAATACACACATGTCGCCTTATTTACACGAAAGCAATGTTGCCAACATGCAACAAAAAGTACAATATTACATGGTATTTATATTATGTTGCCTATCCCCTGTATATAATTACTCAACACACATTCCTTTTGTTTCTATTAAGTTAAATAATGTCAACTACTGTTCTTATTCTCATTCTTATTATTATATCTTATTCCGATAATTTGTTCGCTTTAAGAGGTTTTTATTTAAAAAAGTCGATATATTTAAGTCGATAAAATAACAGAACAATTGAAAAATCACCGGCCTACCATAGTAAAACACATTTTTTTGGTAAAATTAGTTTTTTTATTCAACATAATCCCTTCAAGGGCGATATACTGATTATAGCGATCCTCCAACTTTTCGAAACCATTTTTGTAGTATGATTTGTCCTTTGCTTCGAAATAGGCCTTAGTTTCAGCGATCACCTCTTCATTTGACGAAAATATATTCCCAGCGAGCATTCTTTTGAGATCTGGGAACAGGAAACAGTGGCTCGGGGCCAGATCTGGAGAACACGGTAGATGAGGAAGCAATTAGAAGCCCAATTCATGGATTTTTACCATCCTTTTCACTGACTTGTGGCACGGTGCATTGTCTTGGTGTAGCAGCACTTTTTTTTCTTCAAATCCGGCCATTTTTCGGCGATTTCGTCCTTCAAACGGTCCAATAATGCTATGTAATAGTCGCTATTGATGGTCCTTCCCTTTTCAAGGTAGTCAATGAAAATTATTCCATGCGCATCCCAAAATGCAGACGCTATAACCTTGCCAGCGAACTGTTGCGTTTTGCCACGCTTTAAATGCAGTCCACTCGGATGACTGTGCGAATGATGGAGCCATGTGTCATCCATTGTCACATATTGAGGCAAAAACTCTGGTCTATTACGCTTAATAATCTTCAAACACTGCTCCAAATCATCAACTTGTCGTTGTTTTTGGTCAAAAGTGAGCTCACGTGGCACCCACTTTGCACACAGCTTTCTCATACCCAAATATTCGTTAATGATATGATATACACGTTCCGTTGATATCTTTAGATTGTCTGCTATTTAATTCAGTTTCAATTTACGATCATTCAAAATCATTTTGTGGATTTTTTAATGTTTTCGTCGGTAACAACTTCTTTTGGGCGTTCATCGTCTTCGGTGCTCATTTCACCACGTCTAAACTTAACATACCAATCCTTAATGGTTGATTTTCCTGTGGCAGTGTCTGAAAACTCGGCATCAAGCCAAGTTTTTGCGTCAACTGTATTTTTTCCTTTCAAAAAACAATATTTTATCAACACGCGAAATTCCTTTTTATCCATTTTTTTCACAATGACAAATGTTGCTTGACTTAAAATGCTATAATTCACAAACCAATGATCCGACAGCTGTCAAATTTATACACGCAACTTTTGAGCTAACTAAAAAACAAATGAACTTAATTCTCGTAGCGCCATCTCTGCCAAGCCGGGGACTTTTCAATTGACCTTGTTATATTTTAAACTAGTTATTTGTTGTCTATATCAAAATAATAATTTTTAGCCGGCTTGGTTGGCGCAGTGGTAAAGACGGCAGGACGGTCCTCCTACTCTTGCCCTAGTCGCAAATTTCGTGATCGGTTGTAAATTTATGTTTGTGATTGTCCTAGGCAAGAGTGCAAAATCCGACAAGGAATATGATCCGAGTCACGCCAGTAACCAGGCTCCTACTCTTGCCCTAGTCGCAAATTTCGTGATCGGTTGTAAATTTATGTTTGTGATTGTCCTAGGCAAGAGTGCAAAATCCGACAAGGAATATGATCCGAGTCACGCCAGTAACCAGACTGAGTAAAACCGGATCTCTTCTGGGATGATCATTGGTCACTCGCCAGTCGGTAGGTTTAATGCTAGGGACCGTGGTTCGGAGCCCACGTTAAACTGTAGGTCCAGTCCAAATAAACCCTCGTTGGTAAAAAGGAAATTTTAAAGTATTGAAAAAAAATACAATTTTTAAATATTTGAAAATAAAACTGACTAATGGGACATGATTGAGTAGCATCATCATAAGTTTCTAAAAGAATGGATGTAGAGAAGTGTCAATTAAATTTAACAGTTGTTTGCTTAGATGCACCTAATAAAAACTTTTTAATTAATTTTAATTTAAAGAGATTCATTTATGTACTTGTGACAATTATTTATATAGTCAGTAATGATCTTAAGCCAACACTATGGTTTCATGTAAAATTGAACATTACTGTTAATTTTAATATCTTTCTGTAGCCCAAATACCTAGATGTTTCCCATATTAATTTTACGAGATCTATACTACGAGAATGTATTTAAACATTATCTTTAAATCATACGTATGATATAAAACGTAAATATAATTACTGGGTGGAATATATTGTTCAATTCTATCATATCGTTCATTTAGTTTGCTTCATCATGTGCTTCAAATAAGATAAGTGGTACTGTTCATTAAAACCTTGAATTTATTCAACCAAAAATGCTTTTAAAAGAATTTCAGCTTTATAGAACATCAGAAAAAATAATAATTGTAACAAGAAAAAATTACAGGTTGTTTGAAGAAAGAAGTTTCTCTGTTTTCGATCTGAATAATTTTACATGAAATGATATTTTTAAAAAATTATAATTTTATTCAAATTATTCATACTTAAATTATTATATTCTGATCTAAATATTTTGTTTTCGTCAATTGGCTTATTAGATTAATGCGATTTAATATTTTTTACAAAATATATGATATCTAATGTTTCTTTTTAAACTCTCAATTCGTTTCTATTTCATTTTTTAATTTGTATGAAATATAAAACCCAAGAGAAATCCAGTAATCAAATATCATTGTATCTACTCGTTTCACTAAGGAACTCCAAACTATAATCTTAGAGTCATAGAACATTCCACTTACTGAGGCAATATCATTGAAACATCTAACTAACAAGATTAAAGAAAAAAATTCTTTATTAACGTTCACTTACCTACACCATTTAAACTGCATATTTAGTTCCAGCAATACATTTTACGTGAATCAATCGCACGCAATACCTCCGGAATATGAATACGACCAGAACGTACCTTACGTGGAAACACCGGCAAAACTTCAATGCAAATGGGAAAAATGCTACCAAATATATAATAGTCAAAGCAGTTTAGTGGCTCATATAGAAAAATCTCACGTGGAAGTAAAGAGAGGTAAGTAAAATTTCCTTTAACAGGAAAATTCCATTTAAGTAAACTCTTTTTATAGGAGATGAATTCACGTGCTATTGGGAACAATGTCCAAGAAAAACCAAACCGTTCAACGCGAGATATAAACTTCTCATTCATATGAGAGTACATAGCGGAGAAAAACCAAACAAATGTCCGGTAAGTAAAAAACAAATTTGCATTGGCACAGAAACGGTATAATAAAAACACATTTACCCTTAAACGCTATAGGGATCATCAAAATATTAAATTCAAAGACGTAATTGTACTAAAAGCGCCTTTTAATTTCGATTTACAGTGTCATCATACATATATAAATCCCTTATATAAATCGCATTATTAATACCATGTTATTATTAAGTGTTATATACATCAGTTACGTTAGTCAGTGTTATATAAAAGCTCCTCCATTTCAGTAACACCTATTCCCAAAGCAAAGAAAGTTATTTTTAAAATCAGGATGTGTGTCAATTCTAATAATATTACCAAATTTATATAAGAATTTTTTAATGATTTCACAATATATTTTTACGTATCCTAAAATTGTTCAACTATAACTTTCAACTATACTTTAATACTTCCATGTATTAATAATTAAATATTCTAATTCTGGATCATATACAGATTGCCTTTTGTATGTTGTTTTAAAACACACCATAAGACAACTGCTGCGGCTGGTAGACGGTTAGTAAATTAAACCGTGGTTTGTCACTTCTCACCTTCCAAAATAATAAACAAATGCCGTCTTGGTATTTAGCTTAGGTTAATAGGTCGAGGCTTGACTAACCCTTATATAATATTGTCTTTATAACAATGATTTATTATGGACAATAAATTTTGCATTAAAATAATTATTCAAAATTGGCCGAACTATTAATGTGCAAAGAAATAATCAACATATGCAAACGTTCATTCATTAAATTGCACTCGAGCAAACCAAAGTATAAAATAGGAAAAAAAAACAAACCAACAACACGACATCGTTTATAAACGTGAACGGTCCAAAAAAAAAGAACACCCAGCTATCTAGATACGTTAAAATAAAAATAAATATCTCGTAATTAAATCTACATGAGCTCATATGTGCCAGGACTTGTCTGTTTTTCAGTTCGGTGTTTTTTTATTCTTCAAGTCATCACTGAAAAGCTCACTGACTTTCTCGTTGTGGCAGGTGGTTGTATATATTAACAGTGTCGGCGTTTCGAACATGTGGCAGTGGCGTACACCAACCCTTGTTTGTTTACAATATTTTTTCGGTTTGATTATAGCCATTCATAATTTTTGTTTGAATATTGTAAGAATAATATTTTGTAATTAAGTTGTAAGATTTATAAATAATGTCGTAATTTAAAACCGTGCATGTTTTTAATACTCTTTTTATTTGTATAGATTAAAACAAGACCTATAAAATTACACTTCTATAGTCACTATGAACACGTACCCTTCAATGAAATCGTTTTTCATGTATGCATTTGTGGTGAAATGTGGGAATAGTCAGGTATCAAAGAAACTTTAGTATGGCAACAGTTTAAACCTTAATTGATTGTTTTCGTACTGGGTTTTAAGCTGCGCTGACTACATGAAAAATAAATATTTTCATAAACTATTAAAGTATTTTCCCAGAAATATTTACATTCAGCTAGTCCAAAATTATATTATATTATAACTTCTATTATAACCTGAGTTTACACCCAAATTTTCATACAAAAAACCCATTTTCATACAAAAAAACTAATGCTAATATTTTCATTAATTATTGAATGTCATTTTACTTCAGAACCGAATTATACAGAGTTCATCAATCTTAAAACTCAATGGACTCAAGACTCAAGTCATACCCAAAACTTATGAAATAGCCTAAATTGTCAATTTGTATATATGTAGTGTATATGTAGATGAAAATAATTATAAAATTTGTTCCTAAAATAAATTAATATATACTACGCCAATGGTTGCAGAATACGTTAGACACATATGCTCAATACAGAGGATACGTCCAGATTATATTTCTAATTCTATTTTTGAAATCCATTATAGCTTAGCGGTTCTAATAGTCTTATTATGTTAACTCTAATGACCCCAGAAGTTATAGTATAATTTGATACTGTTCGCTTGGCGATACAGACAATTTGGCTCGAACGACCAAAAAAAAGTATGTCGGAAAACGGAAGTGTCGATTTCGTACACACATATTATTTGTTGTCTTTGAATGGCGAACGAGTGACACAAAAAATTGCACACATTTGCGCTTGTATTCAATTACATCCGACCATGATGTAATATGATTATAACGAAAGCTGCTGCAATAAAAACATTAAAATAAAATATTAAAAATATCCAGAAGGTGGAGAAATAATATTAAAAAACGAAATCGTAACAGAGATATAATACATATATTTTTACAGTTTAAAGGATGCAACAAGGCATTTTCCAGGCTAGAAAACTTGAAAATTCACCAAAGGAGTCACACAGGAGAACGTCCCTATCTTTGTCAGTTCTCTGGTTGCTCTAAATGCTTCTCAAATAGTTCGGATAGAGCTAAACATCAACGTACTCATTTTGATACTGTAAGATAAACAAAAAATATTTGCGGGCCGTTACTTAATATTTATTTTTAATTTTTAGAAACCCTATGCTTGCCAAGTTTCTGGTTGCTTAAAGAAGTATACAGATCCAAGTAGCCTACGAAAACATGTAAAAAACCATACTATAGAAGAACAGATGCAAATTAAGAGAAGATCTGTGGAAGATTCAAACAATGCATCAAATATTTTAGCCAAAAAGTACCTGGACCCTAGCAGACAAAAAGCTATAAAAGTTAAACCTCAAGTTGTGTACAATACTAGTATAGACCACACCTACTCAAATGTCCCTCAGTTATTATCAATTAATATTAAACAAGATTTAAAGAACAAAATTGAAAAAAATAAACTCAGACGTATCATTTATTAATAAAAATATTTTGATGTCTTTAGTAATTGTATATTGACCAATCTCATGTGATATATGTATTTAAGTATTCTATAGTTTATATTTTTTATTTTTATTTTAATAAAATATTTTTAATAGTATATACATTTATTCACTCCATTGATAACAGAAACATACAAAGACCTACTAAAACATTCATTCGCTGTCTTCTTCATCACTAAAATAACAGTTTTTCTTAATTTTCTTTCTTCTAACATCTGTATCATTAAGTTCATCATAACAACCAGTAGCAACTTTATGCCTATATTCTTCCAATTCACGTTTTTCTTGCTATAAAATATTTAATTAGATTGTTAAATATGTTATATCAGAAGTTTAATACCTCACTTCGAATAGCAGCACTTAAGCTTTCTTCATCTGGAAGTACCTTAATTTTATCTTCATCGGAACTTTCAAAATATTCCCTTTCTTCCTAAATTAATATAATATTAAACTAATTAACTATTCTTTTCATTAATATGAAATTTACCTGTGTTAATTTACGCTTCTCCTTTTTCTTCCTAATTCTTACCTTTTTTGGAGGAGGCTCTCTATTACCCAATAAGTTTTGCGAACAACTATAACTTAAATGACCAATTTGACCACATTCAAAACATTTTGTTTTATCGGGATACTCCTATAAACTTTTTGATATATATTACATAAATTTTACATATTTAACATACCTTTCTTCTAATAAATTCAATTGTCCTGCCATTATCCTTAGCTATACTGGCTTTTAATGTCCTCCCAAACATCTATAATACTAGTAACATCATATGATAAAATCGAAATATATTTACTTGCCTCTTTTAAATTTACTTCCTGGGCACATAATTTAGCATCTTCCTGCTTCAAAAATAATATAAAGGCCACCCCTTTGCTTTTTCTGGTTTGCCTGTCTTTCATAACAGTCACCCTACAATTAATATGTGTAATAACAATAAACAAGGCATATATAGTTACACCAACTTTACTATTTTTCCATATTTCTCAAAGATCTTATGCAAATCATTGTTTTTTAAATCAAAAGGTAAGTTAGAAATATAAACTGTAGTTTTACTAGGAGCTAAACCACCACTCATTATTAAATTAGCAGATCTATATCACAGAATAAAATCTATATACTTTAAAAATTAAAAACACCCTTCTCTGAATAAATGTTATATTCATAGAATAGAGAATGAATAGAGAATAGTCTCTCTATTCTATGGTTATATTTAATCATAATACAAGGTTATGTTTACTAAACATGGAATACGGATGCGGAAAAATATCGATATTAAATTCCTTGTCTATATTTTTATATTTGTTATATCGATATTTTTCGATATTTTTTCAAAATAAATTGAATATAATTTTTAATAAATATTGTAAATAGGTACTTAAGTGTAAAGGTTCATCACATTCACGTTAAAGGTTCATTTTTAAAAAAAATATTGGGATTATAAAGAAAACTTACTATAAAAAGATGTAGCAACTACAAATAGTATAATTAAAAATTGGCTTATACATTCCCTTAATTTATTATAAATTTGAACAACGTAATGTGAGTTTAACTAGAATTTTGTAGTTTTGTAGTTTTTTTAGTAAAGGTATGTCAAAAATATCACTACTTCTTAAGAAATTTAGAATTTTTTTTTTGCTAATATTTTAATATTTTTATTTCCTCTTATAATTGTAGATATATATTTTTTTGTAAAATATCTTTTTTTTAAATACTTTTGAAAAAAAAATTATTCTCTGATATATCAATAGCTCAATACTTTTTTAAAAATATGAAAAACCATATATCGAAATTTTTTTGAATATTCATAATGTAATATCAATATTTTTGGGGGGCTAACACCCCCAGTTACAACAAAATATCGAATTATTGTTATAAATAAAAAGAAGAGGATTGCATCTTTATAGCCTTAACTAGTGTTGGGAACTATCGACTGATATCGACTAACAACAGTTTAATAATTAACTACTTTTTACTAACGACTATTTCAGTCGCTATTTTTGGTTCGACTGTTTTTACTAGTAACTGTTTTCAGTCGACTGTTTTCTGTCGCTATTTTCGGTTCGACTGATTTTATTACTATTTACTATCGACTGTTTCAGTCGTTTACTTTTAGTTACTATTTTCGGTTCTACTAGTTCATTCGACTTATTTTTAACGTTCTGGCCTTCCGTCCTAGCCGCGACCTTGCAAGTAATGCGCCGAATTTATGCTTATATAGATTTATATATAATATATGTGCTTTTATGTTTTTTTTGTAGTTTGCTTGTGAATAACTATATATTGTAAATTAATATAGCAGCAATTTGGGACGCTAGTTTTCGAGGCCAAAAAATTAAATTGTAAATGATAAATAGTAAGATACTTTTGACTGGCATAATAGGTAATACTTTGGACTGGTATAATAGGTAATACTTTTTGATAAACTTTCAAGATTTTTGACCAAGCCTCTTGTTTGACGAAACTTTTTTCCTAAAATCTTGAAAACTAAAATTAGGTTCCAAGGGTTTCAGAAATTGAATAGATCCAAGAGATTTGAAGAGTTTTTTACAGTGGCAATTGTTAAATTTATTTTAAAAATATTAACGATAAAGAGGTGAATAAAGTATATTAAATACTTGTAATAAATACATTTTCTGATAGGAAAACTCTACTTTCATATTTTGTTAGCTATTAAGAAGAGCGCCACAGTTTTTATTTGTTAACGAATGGACTATCTTAACAGAATGTCTTCAACATTTAAAACCCATTGAAATAATGATCACCGAGTTATCTGGTGAAAGATATTCCAATGATGTCTTTAATTATACAGTTAATAAGAGGACTGCAACATTACATCAAATCCAGGATTTTAACAAGTGAATGGGGCAATTACAAAATTGCCTATTAGATGTCATCAATAAAAGAGTGGCAATTTTAGAAATGAATACGATATGCGGGAAATCCACATTTTTAGATCCTAGATTTAAAAAAATCAAGAGTTGGTATTGCAAGTAATGCTGAGGCGATACAAAAAGTTGTCACAAAAGAGGTATCTTCCATTCTAACTTCAAAAAATAAAAATATAGTTCCACAGTTCGAAATTCAAGACAAAACTACTGACCAAGGATGTATTGACATCTGGAGATATTTTGATAAAAAAAATGGCTAGAATGAAAGAAGTAATTACTCCTAAGTACTGCAGCAACTTTACAGATTTAGTAGTATTTGGAAATTCCATTTATTTGGCGTAACCCTTTGGATTTTTAGCAAACCCATAAAATGAAACTGCCTGAATTATATCAGTTACACATAAAATATTCCTTTATACTCGAAACATCTGTCCCCTGGGAACGAGTTTTTTCAAAAACTAGGCAAATAATTAACGATCGAAGAAACCGCCTCACAGAAGATAAGTTGAACATGATAATATTCACAGTAATTTAAAAATATTTCTGTTCAAAAATAAATAAAACTTTTATTTAAAAAGGGTCTGGTAGTTATTGTATGATCATTTTTAGGTTCATCATGGATTAGATTTTTCAATGATTAGGTGTACGTTTACATTCTGTTTAGTAGTTATGGTTATTGAAAATCATTAGTTCTTAGGTTTTATTTAAGTTATATTGTACTATTTATATTTATCATGCTATGTTATTTAAAAATAGCAATTGACATATTAAAACACGATAAAACATTTGTGATGTTACTATTGCATTACTTTTTAGATATCCACAGAACATTCAGTATAAAAGTAATCCTACTTCCTTTAAAATTATATTATTTATTACATGTTAATAGAAATTAGTAATTTTTTTCTTTTCTTTTTTAAAGTTATCAGTTGAATGAATATATATACATCTCTGTTTGGCTTATACTACCATTGGCTAATATATAGACATTTAAAATTAACTGCTCCAAGTATTTATCTCCGTCCTTTCCTATCTCACATTTTATACAGACAAAAATTGGTTCATCTTTGTCTGACATCACTAAAAAACAGTCGAATCGTGCATTTGACTGAAAATAGTAATTACTATTTATTTTTTTATTAGTTATTTTTTTGACTATCGACTGTTTCGGCTATTTTGAGACTATCGACTGTTTCGACTCTTTTCTGTCGATAGTTCCCAACGTTAGCCTTAACATTGACAGCTATGACACTTATGATAGTTGATGTACTTGTTTTTTCTATGACTTGTTTGTCCCTTGTTATTTATGTTTTGTGTATTAAAAAGTATTTTGTTATTAATTTAGAAGATTTTATACATTAACTTGTAAAATATTTAGTTATACATGATATATCAAGTGTTCAGTATAGTAATAATGATTTAAAGTATGGACGAGAAGTTCCAGTTAACTCAGCGTCTTCTAGTAATTCTTCTATTCCTTGTGTTTGTATGGATATGTCGTCAAATATTTGAATATAATCTTGCAGATTTGTCTCTCTGAATAGTGATATTGATTATTATTTAATTAGCCATGTCAAAACATCGAGTTTCTTATTTTTTTAACCCAGATGTGGGAAACTTCCATTATGGTACTGGTCATCCAATGAAACCTCATCGATTATCTGTTATTCATAGTTTAATCCTCAATTATGGATTGCATAAACGTATGCAAGTTTATAGGCCTTATGTAGCTAGTGCACATGATATGTGCAGGTTCCATTCTGATGAATATATAGGTATAGAAATTTAATATATTTTTGAATATATAAATTAATTTTTGTTTTTTTAGATTTCTTGCAAAAAGTTACTCCACAAAATATATCTTCTTTTACCAAGCATTTGAGTCATTACAATGTTGGTGATGATTGTCCAGTTTTTTATGGTTTATTTGATTTTTGTTCAATGTATACTGGTGCATCTCTGGAAGGAGCAATGAAATTAAATAATAATGACTGTGATATAGCTATAAATTGGTCAGGTTAGTAGACTTCATAATTGTATGGCCATGTTTTAATTGTTTTGGTTATAGGTGGTCTCCATCATGCCAAGAAATTTGAAGCTTCTGGTTTTTGCTACGTAAATGATATTGTAATAGGAATATTAGAATTATTAAAGTATCATCCTAGAGTTCTCTATATAGATATTGATGTCCACCATGGTGATGGTGTTCAGGAAGCCTTTTATCTTACTGATCGTGTTATGACTGTTAGTTTTCATAAATATGGAAACTACTTCTTTCCCGGTATGGAAGTATTTATTATTTTCTATATACTTTAATTACCTATAATTTGTATTACAGGGACTGGCGATATGTATGAAATTGGTGCTGAAAGTGGTAGGTACTATTCTGTAAATGTACCATTAAAAGAAGGTATTGATGATGCTAGTTATTGGCAGGTTTTTAAACCTGTTATATCAAATGTTATGGAGTTTTTCCAACCAACGGCTATAGTATTACAGTGTGGTGCAGATTCATTAGCAAATGATAGGTAAATCCATAATTGTGTATACATTTTTTATAAATTAATGAGGTGTTTTACAGGCTTGGGTGTTTTTCACTAAGTACAAAAGGACATGGAGAATGTGTCAAATTTGTGAAGAGCCTAAATGTTCCAACATTAGTTGTAGGTGGTGGTGGATATACATTAAGAAATGTTGCCAGATGTTGGACATATGAAACATCTCTTTTAGTGGATGAACAAATATCTAATGAACTTCCATATACTGAATATTTTGAATTTTTTGCTCCAGATTTTACATTGCATCCAGAGGTTGTAACTAGACAAGAAAATGCAAATACTAAACAATATTTAGAAGCAATAACAAAGTATGGTATCTCATTATTTGATTTTCTCTAAGAATTAAATATTTCTTGTTTTAGGTTTGTTTATGATAATTTAAAAATGTGCCAGCATTCACCTAGTGTACAAATGCATGATGTACCAGGCCCTGCCATTCCAGAAGATAGTAAAGTAAAAGAAGAGGAGGATCCAGATGTTCGTATAAGTCAGGAGTTGGAAGATAAAATGGTGGAAGCAAAAAATGAATTTTATGATGGAGATAAGGATAATGACAAAGATGATGTTAAAAGCTAATGAACTTGTTTGTCCATTTTTAAATTTAAGAATATTGACAAATTAATTTATATTAGTTATGTAGTCTCATTTGCGTTGTATGCACCGCTGGTTATTTTCAATATTATGTGCTGTCAAATAAAAATATGAATATTGAATTTGTTTTTTAAATCATAAATGTAGCATAGTGTAAACCCTGAAATAGAAATAATAGAGTAGCGAGTGTATTTTAGAGCTTATGTGTTTTTATAGTTTACAACATTTTATGAATATGATTCTTAATATGTATTCATAAAGTATATAATGAAAATTCAATGCAGTAGCGAGTTAGCTACAGAATAACTATAATAAACCTACTAGTCTTATCTCACTCTTTTAAATGTGTTTTAATAGAGAAAATGTTACCTAACTTCGCTCCTTACAATTTGAATTTTTTAAAAGTGACATCTGTCAAAGTTCTTTTTCGATCGTGTTATTACTTTTAGAGACACGGTTTTACTTATCATTTAATATTTTAGCCATCGGTAAGTTTTCTTTTTATTTACTGTGACAAATAATCTCATTTATAAGTTAAATATCAGTTCTTATTAAAAGTTGTGTGAACTGCGATATTAATTCAGTTATTATTGGTAATGTTTATGTATATGTACATATAGGTTAAAATGGCTATCCGACCAGTTTATAGGCCTACTATTGTTAAAAAAAGGACAAAGAAGTTCATTCGCCATCAGTCCGACAGATATGATAAACTTAAGGTATGTATAACATTATCTCTACCGTTTTTACTTCATTTTCACAGTTTTGAATTACAGTTTCTAACCATAACCTATAACGTAAACTATTTTGTTTAACTCGTCCCTTATAAATCAATTGTAGAGAAACTGGCGTAAACCAAAGGGTATTGACAACAGAGTAAGGAGGCGTTTCAAGGGACAATACTTGATGCCAAATATTGGTTATGGATCAGCAGCTAAAACTCGTCATATGTTACCAACTGGTTTCAGAAAAGTTTTAGTCCACAATCTTAGAGTAAGTTTTTATTCTTGTGTTATCTACCTAATTAGGTGTATTTTTAAACATGATGTTTATTGAGGTAATTTGCGCCTGAAGTTAAACATGTTGCAGATAATTTAACTGATCTCATGCAAGTTCTTTATATATTATATAGGTGATACTAAAACATTATTGATATTTATATTTTGTTTGTAGGAATTGGAAGTTTTAATGATGCAAAATCGGAAATACTGTGCAGAAATTGCCCATGGTGTGTCAGCAAAAAAACGCAAAGAAATTGTTGAACGTGCTAAGCAATTAAGTATTAGGGTTACAAATGGACATGCTAGGTTACGCAGCCAAGAAAATGAATAAGTTTTAGTTTGAACCTTAAAATAAAATTTTAAAAAACCTACATGTGTTTAAGTTACTTTTCACTTCAATAACCACAACAATTTTCAAATTTTAATGTGTTGTGTACTATAAATATGGTTTATAATTACTTCATTAAATACCAGACAAAAAAATCTAAAGTTGTATATTCAATAATAGTAATATTTCTAATGTAAAGTTCAGATAATATGTCGGCATATTTAATAGTTAAGGACTATTTGATAAAGTAGTAAGGACATTTTTAAATTTCAAGTCATTTAGAATAGGTATAAACTGCTTTCTTTTTGAAAGCAGTTTATCATAAAGTTGTCTCTGGGGTTTAAGAATTAGAAAATTATTTGAAGGGGTTGGTAAATCTAATGGATATGATGCATTTGTCTAAATCAACTTGAATGTGTTAAAATATTTCAATCATTTTTTACATCTAAAACAAATATGTGAAAATAAATGAAAAAAAATTAAAGTATATTTTAAAACATTTATTTTATATAGATTAGAACAATAATTTTTGTAGCAAAGTGTAACCCATAAACTATTACAAATGATTTGTGAAGCTTATATACTAAAATCAGAAATGTTTTCAAATGTAAGATATTTAATAGATTCAACATCGATTTCAATATTGTAAAATCTGGAAAGGGTTTGCTTGATTTCCAGAGCCATTATAGAATCAAGCCCCATTTGCGACAAAGGTCGGCTTGTGTCTACCACAGCTAAAAAATAAATAAACGAAAAGTAACGTTACTAAGTTATGAAGGTACATATACCAGTTACCGATATCTGTTATCCCTAAAATAGAAGATACTATCTCAATTGGCGCTTTCTTTCCTGAATTGGATGATGCTGAGGTTTGTTTTTCAATAACATAACTGGTAGCAATAGTAAGCTCTTGAAGAATAAATTGTTCCAGACTATTAAGACAAGAATCGATGGTTTGATGGGTTAAACCAGCCACTGACAGAGTCTAAAAATTAGTTACTGTTATAGTTATTGATTTATTGAAAAGTCTCCGGTCTGACACTATAATGCGCTGTCGATTGGACTTTGGAGTGAAATGATGGAACCATGTTTCATCCATTGTCACATATCGACGCAAAAACTCGGATTTATTGCGCTCGATCATCTTCAAACACTGCGAATCATCAACTCGTTGTTTTTGGTCAAAAGTGAGCTCGCGCGGCACCCATTTTGCACAGAGTTTTCTCATACCCAAATATTCGTGAATGATATGATATACACATTCAGTTGATATCTTTAGAGTGTCTATTCTAGAGTCTGAGAGTGGCTATTTCATTTAGTTTCAATTTACGGTCATTCAAAATAATGTTGTGGTTTTTTAATGTTTTCGCCGGTAACATCCTCTCTTGGGCGTCCACTGTGTTCACCGTCTTCGGTGCTCATTTCATCACATCTAAACTTAGCATACCAATCCTTGATGGGTGGTTTTCCTGGGGCATTCCGGAAACTCGACATCAAGCCAAGTTTTTGCTTCAACTGTATTTTTTCCCTTCAAAAAGCGATATTTTATCAATACGCAAAAGTCCTTTTTATCCATTTTTTTCACAATAACGAAAGTTGCTTCTCTCAAAATGCTATAATTCACAAACTAATGATCTGTCAAATTTATACATGCATCTATTGAGGGTTTGGGCTAACTCAAAAACATATGGATTTAATTCGAGTAGCGCCATCTATGTGTCAGGCCGGAGAGTTTTCAATTCCTCTGTTATGTTAAGTACAAAGTGTTTATCGTAGAATAAGTACTTTGTAATTATAATGGTAGCAAATTGGAATAAAAACAAACAGCTTATAAAAAAAAAGAAGCGCACTATTAAAAACTCCTGCAATTCCCCTAAACTGATATTATCAATCGAAAGTAACTTCCTAGCGAAGCTATTTATAGCAAAATATTGTAAGTAGAGTTGCACACCTATTGCCAAAGGTAATCCTTATATTACTGATTCATAATACTCATATGATTTAATTACAGAATTTAAAAACACCAAAGTATATTCCCTTCATTCAAAATTAATTCAATTTAGTCCTATATCTTGATAGACCTACTTTATCAGTATTTTCTGAGTCAGCTACAGCTCCAACATCTTTAACAAGACCAAATTGTATTGCTAAAGCAGGAAGTCCGTCTTTACGCCGTCTCTCGCATAATCTTTCTATGGCGGCATTACCCATTCCATAATTGCTTTGACCAGCGTTACCTTTGCCACCAATTACCGAACTGAAAGCTACAAAATACTCTAAATTTGGACACCGTTTCCTAAAATAAAGTTTAAACATGTATTAAGGATTAAGTTTAGGCTGTTTATCGAATTAGATGATATCATCATACCTCGTTACTTTGTCCATGTTATTTGTAGAGTATATTTTTGGTGCTAGGACACTTTTGAAGTTATCTGCAGTTTGATTTACAAATGTTCCGTCGACTAACACCAAGGCTGCATTAAAAATACCTAAAATATTGGATAACAATGGCATCGATCTTTTAATAACGTTTAGTATTATTTTTTACATGCATTAAATGACTAAAAATGAACTTTAGCTTTATAGCAACCTAATTTACAAAACATTCATCGTACTTTAGATATAATTCAACCAAAATAAATTGTTAGCTGTGGAATACATTTTAAATCAGAACACCACCTCATATTCGAAAAATGACAAAAAGAAATAAGATATTGACAAGAATAGCATCGATATGGAGCATTCTGATGTTGAGTTGGAGAACACGTGACCGTTGAAGGCTTTACAAATATCTGCGAGTTATGGAAAGAGTGAATTTTTTATTTGTTTTCACAAGTAAAAAATAATGTAACTCAAGCCAAAAAAATCCTTTCATAATAAGATGTCTAACTATTCTTTTATTTGTTAGATACATTGTCTATTTTCTACTTCTTGCTCTAATTTCTTGCTTGTTGAAACTACTCCTATTGATGCTTTATTGTTTTCATCTACTCTACTATGGATAAACATATATCCTTATATTATTATATTATTCTTAAACATAAATATAAATTTTTTTTGGGTACCGCTGGAATATTCTGTTCAAGTGTTTCCACATTCACATTTTCCAAATACTTCTAATTCTAATTTCTAATCCCAAAAATTGATGATGGTTTTTCTATTCCTCTCTCACCTCTACCATCAATCCATCAATTGCTTCAAGTCCATATCTGCTCATATATTATTAATTTCTGATATCTTTCCTTACTGTTTTGTCCCTCTTCTTCTATCCAATCGCTTCATTTTCCTTATATTCTATACATAATAGTCACACATTGTTAAATCCTATAGCTGAGTAGTAATAATTTCTATAATTATTAATACTATATTATTAATATTATATTTCTTAAACTATATATACATAGCATGTAGAAAATCACTTCATTAAGTGATCTCCTGTATAAAATACTATTTTTATTAATTAGCCTTATTCTAAAGCTTATTCTGAAATGTATGTCCAATAATCAGATCAGATGATGTTTTAGTCTATGCACTTCACTGTCACTTCGCATATTTAGCTGATTAGCGAGCACATTCGGATGCACTCTTTCGAAGTACTTCACACAAATACGTTGAATTACACTCGTTATTGGTTCTATCGCGTTGTATCACTTCATTTCAAACATAGTACGGAGCATTGACAATGGTACGCAACACGTTATTTTGGAACTGTTGCATGCTGGATATGTTAGCCTTGCTAGCAGTTCTCCATAGTTGGATTCCATATGACCAAATAGGCTTCAGTATAGATTTATACAATAATATCGGGTTATCTAATGATAACTTGGATTTAGTCCCGATAAGCCAATACATTTGGTAGAGTTTAAGTGAGAAGTAGTTTCCGTTGGCGAGTATGTGCTTCTTCCAAGTTAGGCGTCGATCTAGGTGCATAGCAAGATATCTAGCATCATCTGCTTGCGGGAGTTGGCAGTTGTTGATATAGACTGGAGGATTCCAATCTTTAATCCAAGATTCAGTGTCAATATTGGTTCTAGTCTTTGAATTTGCACATGGTGGCAACACTGTGCTTGGAGATAACGTTTCAAAGTAGATTTAAAGTGTTTTATTACATTTATTGATGATATATGCTTTGTAACCATGGAAAAATAATGACAAATGAGCTCAAAGGTGCGCATTTGCAGACAAGCTGTCGCATATTGGTTGAAATAATGTAACTTTGAATCAAAATCAAAATATTGAACTGATGGGTTATTCGAAAACTGTCATTAAGTTTATTGATTTAGCACCCAAATAATATATAAAAATTAATTACTTGTTCAACGTGGTTACAACACGGATAAGGGAAAAATGGTACAAGAAATGGTTAGAAATCTAAATAGCAACCCTCGTTCAACAATTCCATGTTTTAAATTACTGACACTTCATGGACCCTCCGAAATTATTATTGTCCCCAGTTTTTTCTAGATTATAACTAACTGATATTTTCTACTCAATAATTGTAATTTATATCATTCAACATACAGATAAGTGATATATTTCTTATAAAAACTTACCTTTTATATTGCCTAAACTTTCCGAAAACTGCACTAGTTTTTGAGCTCCCTCTAGAGTTGAACTGTCTTCATTTGATATTTTCACTGTTAATCCGTCAATCATTGACCATTTTTTAAAGCAATAAGTCTGATAGCTATTAGATAATCCTCGTCTAGAGTTCAGTATTATTTTTCTGGCGCCGCGACTGATCATAAAGTCAGTAAGTGCAAGACCAAATCCACCAAGACCCCCAACAATAATATAAACGCCATTAGCACAAAAGTATAATCTGGGTGAGGCTTTTATGCTTCTGGTTGGGTTTTTTATTGTTATTGGGGTTTCATCTCTTAGTTTAATAAGGATTTTTTCATAAGTAGAACTTAAATCATCTCGTGCTTTATCTATATCAAGGTCGGTGTAAATTTTTGTTGGCAGTGGATGGACTATACCTTTTGATATACCTAAACCGAGAAATGTATTCTCACTAAATATATAAGAGAGTTTAGTATATTCTTACCATTATTCAATAAATCATAAATATGGTTTTTGGAATTTTCACATTCAAGTATGTTGGATAGCTTTATCAAATGGACTACAATACTCTTTTCCAGAATATGACCATATATGTTTTCAGTATCAAAACAATTATTATTTAAAATTTGCGCAAAATGGCCATGTTTTGCTAAACAGTGGATTATTTTTTCGATTGCATTTTTGGGCGGAATTCCCACTACAATGTCAATACCTTTTCCGTTGGTTCCTATCTTTATACTGTTTATAAATACATTATTTAACGAGTTTCCTGAAAATGGCAATGTAAAACAATATTTTACACTTAATTTATTAATCTAGATACCAATATGGGTAGATTTTAATTTTGGAAACCTTCTTAACATAAAAGCTCGCGCTTCATTGGATTCCGCTATCGTATAAACTTCGCAGTTCATGCCGAAGCAAATGCTGATGGCGGCTAAGCTAATATTGTCTGATCCGGGTAGGACAAGAACAGTTTGCTGTGGTTTTATTTGAGCTTTGGCGATTAACGCATAATAAGTCTTAAAATAAAAATTATTATATAAAGTATATTAATTTTCCTATATTAGTACGGACTGTTTAAGTCGATAAGTTTTGTCGTCACTGAACGGTTATGTTAAACAGTTGAACCGATTTTGATGAAATTTTTTGTGTGTGTTCGAGAATTTTCTAGATTCACAACCCGGTAGATGACGTTGCGATGTCAATTCTAGAATTTTTAAACATGTTTCCATTATAAAAACATATCATAACAAAATCATTAATTGGACGTTGTTATGGCTATGTTATAGTGTTATATTGTCGGATTACTGTTAAAATACACTTTCAGAGCTGCTATTACAATATATCGTGTAGTATTAAAGCCATGACAGCCAGTGATTATTTGGTCACCAGGGAGGATGTGGCACCAATTTGTGTTGTAATTCATTGTTTTTTTTGTAACATTTGATAACATAACGAACAATCTTTCTTGCATCCCAAATAACCGACGATATGCTTTCTTGGTTGATTTTTTGTAACTAAAACCTGTTAAGTTAACCTTAAGGCTTATTTTGGTTCAGAATTATTTCAGCAGGACCAAGTCTCATTCGTAGTGATGAATTGATGCATAAAATCCTTTTTATTATTTAAATATTGGTAAACAAGTCGGGTTTGAATGTATTCAGTATCGTTGTTAATTGAATGAAGTATGAACATATTGTGCCATCTAGATATCACACGATTACATATCTCGATCATATTCTCCAATGTTGCTTAGTTATTTAATCCTTCTTAATTAAAACAGGTTATTTTCAAACTATAACCAATAAATTACTAATGATTTCTGATCTTGTTGAACTACAGTACTTGTGCAGTTTATATTCAATTCATTTTTATTATTCTAAGTGAAGAAATTCTAATACACTTTTAAGAAACGCTGATGAATTTATCTTGGTGCTACATTTTCCGAAACTAATAGTTTTTGAACGTATTCTCTCTTAACATATTCAACGACAACAATTTTACGAAAATTGTAGGAAATATGACATTTCTTATTGTGACTTTTCTAATTACGACTTCATGAATATTAATCTGCAACTATATCTTTATACCTGTTAAAATAATTAGAGTTCTTTCTTACCAAGTAATAAGAGAGTGGTACAGTTGCTGCTTCTTCTAATGTCCACTTATTTGGTATATTCCATGTCAACAATGAATCGCTAGCAATCTGTAGGGACATTTGACCTAATCCAATGCCCATTACTCTCGACCCATTCTGTGTTACGCCGGAGTAATCATATTCACAAAGTGCTTTATTCTCTTCCATTGATAATGATGATACTCTTCTCGATATAGGGGTGGTGTTTAAACCAAGGCTTGAGTAGAAAACGTAGACATACTCTGATGACCAACCATCGCTGAAAATTAATATTAGCTTGAAAACAAGAAGTCAAATAATTAGCTGGCTTATTAAAGGCGTTCGAACTTTGAATTTAAATAATTACATTAACATTTAACAACTTATTACAGTTGAATTACAAACATTTAGGTTCTAGTTTTAGTTCTAAACACTAAGTTCATTCTAGTTTTAGTTCTAAACACTAAGTTCAGCCTTTTAATGTAGGAGGGAAAAGGCAAGAAGTTACACCCTTAATATCTTTGTCAAAGGTGTTGTCGCTTGTTATGGCAATTCGTACTTCTGTAGAAATTAACTATAGATAATTTGTGAAGGTAAAATTGCATGTTTTTAGTACACACTCAGTGGGCGTGAAATGGTTGAACAATTTCTCGATTCAAAAAGAGATTGATATATAATATATAATGTCTACAAATAGAAGGAAGTGGACAGAGAATGATGAATATTGCATAACAGCATAGAGTTTATTCAGAATCCTTGATGAATAATACTATTCTGGGATAATGAGCTATACCAAGTACATCGAACTTTCATTTCAAAATAATTTTATAGAGAGAAAAGTTACAAAAGGTATTGTCAAGTTTAATTTTTTTAATGGCAAAGGTTCCAACTGCATTGCTTCATTAGTATAATATGTTAGAATATAGATCGTAGTAGCTTCGTATGATGGACTTCTTTTCATAGTATAAATGATATGGCATAAAGATTCCCCTTTTTGCATGATTTTCATTAATGTAGCTCCATAAAAAATATGTTAGTTGCTTGTTCTCGTGTATGAGATAACATCAAACAATAGATAGCCATATTAAATCAATATGTAGTCAAAAACCCGCTGTATAATAAACCTTATATTGGAGCATTGCACATTTGATGCTCTTATTTCCTTACATCATACGTTTCTTTTTCTAAGTTATGCAGTGACTAGAAGTAGCACACAGTTCAAGTTGGGCATCAATTTTGTTAGTAGTGTTTAATGATGTGTAGGTGTAGTTCAACTGAAAACGCCGACCATATATCTTCTACAAATTAATTAGCGAGCATAATGAAATATGTGATGTCCAAGTACTCCCAACTTCTTGGATTGCAGGGAAGAGCTGGAGAAGATTCTGGAGAAGGTCGTGGAGATTAATCTGGCGAATCACTTATAGCTTGAATCTATTAATTCTTGCAGCCTAGTGGTTGTGAAAACTATTTAATAATTTAAAAAACCATTGTGTCTTTTTATGGTGATGTGTTTTATATTAATTACCTCTATATTTATCCAAGATTGAACTACGCTATTAGTAAATTTATCATTATTCAATATTTTCTTATAAATATACCTACTGTGAATAGTTTGTTGAGTGTTCATACCATCTGTAGATACCGTCTTCAATTCCTTGCTCATAAGACGCATGATAAACGTCATTTTCTTTTAACTCCTTGGCCGGTACGTATCGATAACTACCCCAAACTCCATTTTTTAATACATTGAAAGCTAATTTCTTCGCAGCTTGGTTTCTGTAAAAAACGGAACTCAAACTGAACGGCGCTGAATTTGTTTCATCCATAATAAAACATTTGAAAGCGGTATTTTCGTATGGTTCAAAATTCAAACATCGCACTAATCCCATAATTCCACAGAGGTCGTCGGATGAATTAGTTAAATATACCACCTCGATATCTTGTTTTATTGCCTCTTTGATTTTATCGATCCATTCGAGATTATGGTTGTTAATGTCAATTATTTCGAATGAATTTGGTTGTGTGACATGCCTGAGTAGATATACACCTAAAATTTAACACTTTAATTTTACTTAGACTTAAGACTTTGATTACTAGTTATTAGTAATATTTTATTATTTATTAGGAATGTTTTTAACTTTGAGGGATTTAAAGTATTTGACGTAAGTGAAGCTCTCTATCACTTACGATAGTTCTGTGGATGCCAAAGCCTCGTTAGGTTTTATTTTCACAACAAACAGAATGTTGTAAAATATTTATATATATCCTGACAACTTCCTTAAACATGACATATATACCAGGAAAAGCTTAAATGGAAATCGCTACCCGATTAATAAAATTAGGGGGTTCCTCAGGGGGTCTTCTTAGCCTGAGCTTTGAGGATACGGGTGTGACAATCCCGGGGCCCTAGTCATCTTCCTAGGATCCTTCCTAGCTTGGGTCTTCGAAATACGGCACTAAAGAACCCTAAACTTTATTTCGTTCAGACGCATTTCTTGCTTGTAATAGATTATGTGTCATAATCTAAAGCAAGTGAATGTGCTAATAGCAATATCTAAGCTATTAGTAATATGAAATATTGCAGTTGGCAAAAAGATAGTAACATATTAGGAGATTCAGAATACGTCACTAAAACTCAAACTAAAACAAATTAATTACACCTCTAAATAAGTATAATAACAATATCTGATGTATAGATTTTAAAACTTCAAAACCCAGACAATTCTTAAACAAACGTATTATATTCCTTTTTAAGAAAATATCTGAAAATTATTCATCGTTAAAAGATATGTGGAGCTTAAACTCCGCCTGAAAGACGGACTGAACTGGATGAAAATGTCTGGCCTATGTTGACGTGTCGTCGCGAAATTTAAAAAATAATAAGAGGCCTGACATTGAAGAGCCCTGAAGAGCAACTGCAACAGCCAAATGCCGGTAACTAGGGTACTACAAATACAAATAAATATACTGCGAATTCAAAATGTAAAATTAAGACAGCCAAAGGTGAATACTGCAGTCTAATATAACATACAATTCAAAAATATAATTAAATAGAACCAGTTATCTAAAAAAACTAACCAAGTAGACTAACAAATCTGAACCCAAAGAACTAGGTAGTTGTAAAAACTATTGTCTCCCTAAACCCCGTAATTCAATTTATTTAATATTGTTTACTCAACGCTGTTAATGATGACAAGTCTTACGACGTATGCCTATATAACGAACAATCAATAACGCCTATAGAATAACAGATACAAGGTACTTCATATACGTATCTTCGACAAAGTTTGACACAAATACCAAACGATATGTAGAGGTGCTAAAACATTATGTAGATATATTAACATTTTGTATCTTTTAATCTTTTGAATTAAAATAAATGTAAGCTGGAATGCCCCATCCCGTACAAGTGATGCACCTAAAATAGAATTAACATAGCTACATGCGCGGATGACTTATTTTGACAGTGGACAAAAAACATCAAGCATCTTTAAAGAGATGTCAGGCAAATAGTGATGAAATGATAGATTGGATGGCAAAATGAAGTTTTATATGCTCAAATATGTACCTCTTAAATTTATAAATGAAGGACTGAAAAATCCATGAATCTGAAACTGAAATGGTACTATTACACCATACGAAAATAGAGCCCAATATTTATGGGTAGCCCATAGATGGCGCTATTATAAATAAATCCATATGTTTTTTAGTTAGACCTAACCCTCAAATGATGCCTGTATAAATTTGACAGCTGTCGGATCATTAGTTTGTGAATTATAGCATTTTGAGTGAAGCACCTTTTGTTATTGTGAAAAAAATGGATAAAAAGGAATTTCGCGTGTTGATAGAATATTGCTTTTTGAAGGGAAAAAATACAGTTGGAGAAAAAATTTGGCTTGATGCCGAGTTTCCGGACACTGCACAGAAAAGTCAACCATCAAGGATAGGTATGCTAAGTTTAGACGTGGTGAAATGAGCACCGAAGGCAGTAACCGCAGTGGACGCCCAAAACAGGTTGTTACCGACGAAAACATTTAAAAAATCCACAAAATGATTTTGAATGACCGTAAATTGAAATTGAATGAAATAGCAGACACTCTAAAGATATCCACTGAACGTGTACATCATATCATTCACAAATATTTGGGTGTGAGAAAGCTCTGTGCAAAGTGGGTGCCGCGCGAGCTCACTTTTGACCAAAAACGACGACGAGTTGATGATTCGGCGCAGTCTTTGAAGATGATCAAACGTAATAAACCCGAGCGTCGATATGTGACAATGAATGAAACATGATGGAGATCATTTCACTCATCAATCAGATCACATCGAGAGTCGTCCGAGTGGACTGCACACGATGAACCCGCTCCAAAGCGTGGGAAAACGCAACAGTCGGCTGGCAAGGTTATGACGTCTGTATTTTGGGATGCGCATGGAATGGTTTTCATTGACTACCTTGAAAAAGGAAGGACCATCAACAGCGACTATTACAAGCGTTATTGAACCATTTGCAGTACCGAATGGGAAATCGCCGAAAAACGGAATCGTTTGAAGGAAAAGAAAACGCTGTTTCACCAACACAATGCACCGTGACACAAGTCAGTGAAAGAGATGACAAAAAACCATGAATTGGGCTTCGAATTGCTTCCTCATCCAGCGACTATTTCCTGTTCGCAGATCTCAAAAATGCTCGCTGGGAAGAAATATTCGACTACAAAAGTGGTATCGAAAAGTCGGAAGGTCGCTATAATCAGTGTATCATCCTTGAAGGGAATGAAAAAAGCAATTTTGCCAAAAAATGTGTTTTTTTGCTATGGTAGACCAGGGAATTTTCAATGGATCTGTTATGTAATGAAGAGTTACATCGAGATTCAGGAATTGCTACAGTTGAAGAAGAATACAAAGTTGACGACACATTGTTTGTAGACTGAAAAGGACAAAATTATGGAAATGTGCGTAAGCGTGAATTATATACTATAATGGACTGATTTAAATATTCTTAGAAATAAATTAGTGGTTACGGTAGGAGACCAGTTTTATTATGGTATGAAACTAAAAAAGGTTCCCTCATAAATATCCCTCAAAATTAATTCAAATTTCTACTTTTATTAAACAATAAATGAAAGAAAATAATCTTGTTACGTATCAAATTAAAATTTACCTGAAATTGTATCTTCAGTACCTCCAGAATAGATTAATTGAAACCCGTCTAGAATAGAAGGCTTTTCTCCGATAATCAAAAGAAAACCGTCATTTATTAAACTCTTTTTCATCGATATATCAAGTTGATTTGAAATAATCACTTCAACAGATGCGGTCTGTTCATCAATAAACTCCATAGTTTTATAGTACTCGCTTTTAAGTATATTACCTATGACATTACTAATTTTTTCTGATTCACTCGCATTTTTGAATTGCAGTCTGCTTCGTAAATTTTTTGTAATTCCAGAATTTTCAAAGATAATCTGAATAGCCATGGAAACACTGGAAACTTCATCTGTGTTTAAATGATGCTCATAGGGAACAAATACTTGTTCTTGCAGTATTAAACTATCCTGTTTGATTGTCTTTTTATGTATATTTGAAAATGTTATATTACTAATTTCCACTCCAGTACATCTGATTTCATTTTCTTGGGTATTGCGATGAAATATAATATCTTCAAAATATTTTGTTATGAATTTTTTACTTAAAACTTTTACTTACTATTGTTACCTCCTCCATCTGTAAATGTTGTCGGATCAATAACAATTTTCTGTATATTTAGTGGCATCAATAAGGTATCGTCCATAGATGAGACAGCTGGTACTTGAAGCAAATTACTGAGAAACGTAGTATAGTTGCCATTCCATATGACAACTCCAACATCTCCATTTAAGTTCATGTTTTTCAGGCATCGGAACTGGTTTCGTAAACGTAATTCTTTCAAGTTCAGGATTTTGTAAATCTCATTCATTGTTAATAGTTTATTATCAGACCCGACTACATGTTCTTGATGTTTGACTGAAAATTCGTCGTTGATATTTTCAGGAATGTTTGCCTTCCCTTGGCAACAAATCACTTCGCCATTAAATATTTCGAAATATCCAGAATGTTTCATGATATTGACGTAAAAATGTACATCTTGGTCTTCTGGTAAAATCGTATTTGAACGTAAACTAACTGATTCAAATAGTATTGGCATGTCGTTTATGGCTTTTAATTTAAGATCAGCTAGAACTTTCCATACCATTTCCTTAAAAAAAACATGAATTTTTATGAAGAATTTTTTTCGAGAACTTTTTAGTAGTGTAATATGTTTAAAATTGAGGCAAAATGCCTGAGGACAAATCGACTTTTTGGATCGAAGATACAGCGACCAGTTCTCAGAAACCGGGGTTTATAATCATACCAACAGCGATATATTGATTAAGAATTAGACAGTCTTCCTGAGCGTTAGCTGCGTGTTTGTGTTCTGCTACCTATCTTAGGGAAGTCCTTTGATATGGTTTGGTTATTCACAAATTAATTTCAATTAGACTTCGATGCATTACACTTATCAATTCACTCACATTATTTTACATATTTATATAGAACTAATTACATAGAACGAGCCAGATGCAATTTGAAACTACGCCTTTAACTAAAATGTTAATACTTGTGTTATACTTATATACTGTGAATAATATCTGCTACTGCTGTAACTACTCCCCATACTGTGAGAATATTATATTTTCCAAAAGCTAGTACCTTTGTGGCATTGACAAATATACTGAAAAACTATATTCTATGAAATAAATACAACACAAAACAAATTATTAGATCAATATTGATTGTTGATCCACTAAAAGTTCCCAGACGCTAGCTGTCGGATGATGATGGTGGATAATCTTTTATGGAAATTACAAGAATTTATCATCCATATTTACCAATATTATAGATTAAAATAAAGATAAGACATATGTTCTTCGGCCATGCTTCAACGTTATTACCAAAATTTCTCAGCTAAATAGTTTATTATAACTATAGTAATCAATTAATAATAATAGTTATCAAACTGATCTGCTCTGTACGAAACTTTAGGTTTCGGTACGGGTTTTCATACATTATAACACATTTTTGGTAATTGCACTTTGTCAAAATTCACTAAAAAATATCTTTGATGTTTCTTGATAGAAGAAAACCATATTTTGGAGCCTCTCTAATGTTTCCCTCAAACCTATAAACTAGTGGTTAATATAAACCAGTTCATGGTAACTGTAATAGTAGTTAAGTAAGTTTTAAAACAAAATTATAATATGAATCGCAGTGTAGAAGTGAAGATGAAATAAACGCTTTGAGAAAACTATGATTATTGACGAAAAATTTTGTTTACAAAGAACTGTTTATATTTCTGTTTAGGTGCATTTTTTTTAAAATCTTTTCAAGCCCCTTTTTTACCAACGAGGGTTTATCTGGACTGGACTTTAACGTGGGCTCCTAACCACGGTCCTCGGCCTTAAGCCTACCGACTGGCCAGTGACCAACTTAGAGAGCATTTCAGAAGATATCCAATCTTATCCAGCCTGGTTATTGGCGTGACTGGGATGGTTATTCCTTGTCACATTTCTCACTGTTGCCTAAATACATGTACATTTATAATCACAAACATAAAGTATATTCATGTCCGTCGAGCGAAGCCGTCATTTAGGTGGATTAATGTGGAATTAAGAAATTTATATTAGTATATTTACACATCCCAATGTCATTATTATATAAACTATACATGTTAAATATTATAGATGATTTCATACTCAAAAGATAAAACTTTTCACATAAAGTGAGATATTCAAAAATGTTCTAAATATTCTTAATTGTCAACTAGCAAGAAAAAGAAGAAGAGTGTCGATACTCACCAAATATCCTGCAAATGGCATTAGTACTTGACCATTCAATTCGTAGTCCAGAAGATATTGAAACTTTTCTGTACTGGTATTTACGGTGATTTTCTTACCAAATTCTGTTTTATGATTGAAAAATGGAGTGTACCTATATTTTTTATCATTTCAAGTATTTTAATAAAACACTGCTTTGTTGGTCTTACCATTTTACGCTGTGATCCCATTTTATTAGTGATCCTATATTTGCTGTTCCTCTCCCAACAGGAAAACTAACACTATTATAGAGCTTTGTTAAATTGGGTTGGCCACCACTCAAATAAAACCTTCAAAATAATATTAAAATATTGAGTATAATGTATATTTATATGTAATAATATGTTGGGGAGAAAACAATTTCGGAATTTTCTAATAGAATGCTTTAAAGTTGCATATTCCTAGTGGTAAATATTCAGTGAAGTCACACTATAGATGGTTTGAAATGGGACAGTCTATAGAATATTCTTAATGCCAAGGTAGACGTCATTCGCTTACTAAAAAGTGATTGCGCTTTGAAAGTAACGATACCTGAATTTCGTCATATTTGCATAACCCAACTTGAAAAGGGAAAAAATGCATGCAGCTCTTGTTTCTTAAAATTATGATATTTATAGTAATGCCCTGAAGTTTCGATATTAAATCAATTGTAGAAAAAGTCGATAAAATTGTTAAATATATCGTACTACAAATAGACAATAAAACAGTTTTTAACCTTTTACAAAAGATTTGTTACTAATCATAAGAAGCTCGATATTTGGTTTTCAGTAAAACAAATAGTGGGACTTTTTTCACTTGTGAATCGTTACTGAAAATGACTATTTTGTAAATTAACGACTACGAGAAATTGAAAATGAATTATATATGACGGCAATGTGCAACAGCGATCATTCTTGAGGTCTGGCGTAGTTTCCAGATATTTGTTATAAAGCTCACTGTGACGCCAAGAAAGGTAACATTAAGTATTTAGTGGAGTTTTTCCCTATGAGCTGTTTGAATCTAGCCATACCATTAATTCGACTATCTACTAGCAAAAAGTAATGAGACTGAAGCACTAGACTATTTAGAAAAAGAGTGTGTTTTGATAAGTATTATTTACATTAGTTATTATTAATTATTATATTATTATTAGTATTTAGTATAATTTTTGTACTTATTGTAGGAAATATTTGCTATCAGAATAGGTTTAAAATAATACTTACTTTCCAATATTTTCAAGGAAATGCTTTAAGTTATTTTTAACATTCCTGTTTCCTAACGTTAAACAGGTCACACTGGAGCCCAATTCTCTTTTTATCAAAGGAGTTAATAAACCATGAGGAGAGACTTCAATCACTATTGCGTTTTTCGGTATACGTTTCAAAACTTGGTCGAATCTCACCATATTCTCGAAGTTATACGCGGTATAATCAGCCGAATTCATTCTGCAATGTTGATCGTCCCATTTGTTCTCCGGCCACGAACTCGATATCCATTTTGGCGATCTGGGTTTTGGATCTGGTATAACTTTACAGGCGAAGTCACGCAAAATATCTGCGGCTTTTCCGGATAGTTTGGAATGGAAAGCATAACCACCTGTATTAACAAGCTTAGTGAATACATTTTTCTTTTTTAGGACCGAAACAAATTCTAGTACTGATTCTCTTATACCAGACACTGTCACCGTGTAACTGTTGTTGATGCAAGACACGAATAAATCCTTTGGTAGTATTTTGATGCATTCTTGATAGCTCAAACCAACTGCGACCATTTGTCCGTTTTGTGGTAATTTGGCTTGAACTGTGGAGTAGCCTCTTGCAAATCCCAAGAGAACTGTCTGTTCTACGGTTAAACCTCCACTATAATAAGCACAACCTGTAGAAAATATATTAATGTTTTTTACTATTAATAATATTTGTATTTATTATAAAATATATGTTTAATGATACGCAGAAGTAATACATTGTTTTGACATAATTTTATTCAAACTCGAAATATGATTAACAATCTAATATGTCTTTGTAATTTTATATTTTCATTTGAAATGACGTACGTTTTTCACCAAGAAGTTTCTGTGAAAATGGAAGCCGCTCTCTTCTATTTTCAATATTATTCAATATTAATTTACAGTGACTATTTTTATTCTAGAATATCACGAAATGTTCTTATTTATAATTCTTGACAGAATATATATTAATGAAATAACAAGTCAGTTGAAAAGTCCCCGGCCTACCGTAGTAAAACACATTTTTTTGGCAAAATTATTTTTTTTATTCAACATAATTCCCTTCAAAGGTGATACACTAATTATAGCGACACTCCATCTTTTCGATATCAATTTTTTTTTGTACGATTTGTCCTTTGCTTTAAAATAGACTCAATTTCGGCGACCACCTCTCCATTCGACGAAAATTTCTTCCCAGCGAGCATTCTTTTGAGATATGAGAACAGGAAGTAGTCGCTGGGGGCCAGATCTGGAGAATACGGTAGATGAGGATGTAATTCGAAGCCCATTTCATGGACTTTTGCCATCGTTTTTGACTGACTTGTGGCACGGTGCATTGTCTTGGTGAAGCAGCATTTTCTTTTCCTTCAAATGCGTTTACGATTTCGTCCTTCAAACGGTCCAATAACGCTATGTAATAGTTGCTGTTGATGGTCCATCCTTTTTCAAGATAGTCAATGAAAATTATTCAATGGGCATCCCAAAATACAGACGTCATAAACTTGCCAGCCGACTGTAGCGTTTTCTCACACTTTGGAGCGGGTTCATCGTGTGCAGTCCACTCGGATGACTGTCGATTGGTCTTCGGAGTTAAATGTTGGAGCTACGTTTCATCCATTGTCCAATATCGACGCAAAAATTCGGGTTTACTACGCTTGATCATCTTCAAACACTGATCCGAATCATCGACTCGTCATTATTTTTGGTTAAAAGTGAGCTTGCGCTTCATCCACTTTGCACAAAGCTTTCTCATACCTAAATATTCGTGAATGATATGATGTACACGTTCTGTTGATATCTTTAGAGTGTCTGCTATTTCATTCAGTTTCAATTTACGGTCACTCAAAATCATTTTGTGGATTTTTTTAATGTTTTCTTCGGTAACAACCTCTTTTGGACGTACACTACGTTCACCGTCTTCCGTGCTTATTTCACTACGTGTAAACTTAGCATACTAATTATTGATGGTTGATTTTCCAGAGGCAGCGTCCGGAAACTCGGCATCAAGCCAAGTTTTTGCCTCATTTTTTCTTTCAAAAAGCAATATTTTATCAACACGCGAAATTCCTTTTTATCAATTTTTTTTTCACAATAATAAAAGTTGCTTCACTTAAAATGCTATAATTCATAAATTAATGATCCGACAGCTGTTAAATCTATACATGCATGTTTTGAGGGTTAGGGTTAACTAGAAAACGTATAGATGTAATTCTAGTAGCGCCATCTATGTGTCAGGCCGAGGACATTTCTCTTGACCTGTTATTTAAAGTTTTATCATTATTTTACTAAGCTTTTAATGACTAGATTTTTTAGTTTTCCAAAATTAAAGCCTTATATCTGCCTATTTCCCTTGGTTTCTGATCTCTAACCTACATTATAACAGTTTCAACATGTTTACTGATTTATATGGAGAGCTAAGAGGGTAGAAGGTGTCGGAGCTACTATTAATTCTTCACCACTTTTGTACCCTCTAATCATTATTAATGGTATTTATTAATTATCATAATGGTTAATTTTTAAAAACAGTGTCATTTTCTACTACTCTGCGAACCTCCTCAGCATACTGGTTTCATTTTACCGTTGTTTGGTTTATGTTTGAGATTTTTGGCTCTACCTGCATTAGTTCGTTTTCAAATTTCAAGTCCATCTAACGAAGTGATATGTTATCTTACAGAAACCAAACAAAACTTTTATCTCTATAATGATATGTTTAACAATTGATATTATTTTAACTATTAAAATGAAACATAGTTTCATTAAATTATTAATATTATTTATTAAAAACCTTACATGTTTCTCCTAATGAATGCCCTGCAAACCCATCAGCTTCAATTCCAATCGATTTTAGAACATCAGTAAGAGCAATTTGAACCGCTGTTATTACAGAAAAGCAATTAGTGACATCTTCTAAGGTAGTTGGATCATCACTAGAAATGATCTTAAACAAATCCAGATGATAAGGTTTCAACGCGTCATGACATTTAGTAAAAGTCTGTTTGAAAACATCGATTTTCATAAAATCTCTTGCCATCCCAGTCCACTGACTGCCCATTCCACTATAAATAAACCAAATCGGTCGTTGTTTGCTTTCCACCCTTTGAATATCCATGGTTGGGTCATCGCCAAGAGTCACATATCTACAATATTTTCTTTTGTCTTCTGTATAAATCACTGGTTGAATGTACTCACCCTCTATAAGTATGTCCATCGATGTTAAACTTATGAATGGCGTCTATAAGGGCTAATGCTTCTGCATCACTGGAAATTGTCCTTACTCCGTTAATATAATGCTGAACAGCATCGTAAGTACGACCAGAGACTGTTACCAATCTATGCACATCCAGATTTGATTTGACATTCTGCCTCGGATTAGACTTGAGAATTACATGTGCGTTGGCACCACCAAATCCGAAGGAATTAAGTGATACAATGCCACCATTCCATTTAGTGTTTTCGGTTACAACCTATATAAAATAAATATATAAATTTAAGTAAAAACATGAGTGATCATGTTGATTGATATTAAGTAGGTGCTAATATTGGTTTAAGTATTTCAAAAGTGCCGATTTTGATATAGTTGATTGAACATACCTAGATTAACCAAAACTATTATAAAAATACCAAACGTATTAATTGTTATTAACGCATTTGAGCTGAGAACTGGAAGAAGAATTCTTAGTTTTTGTAGTGAAATTGTAAAAATCTACATGGAAGCATTTAAGCTATGTCTTCTATTAAAGTAAAGTATTCTAATAAAGTCTCTTTGGATCATTGCTTTCCGATTGATGTCACGTCTTGTTGAGAAGTATTTCTATTGTTATGGAAATGCTTGGTAATTATTTACTATTGGATAAACTCTGATGGGCTACATATTACCAGTATATGGAAAATAGTAGTATCTGGTTATGTCCAAAAATGCGGAAAAATATATTACAAATCTAATGCTTATTAGATATACCACTATGCATGCTTATGCATAGACTTTTCAAAGTTGCTGTTAACATACGTCATCAATATGTTTAATGTATTGCCGGCCGCACTTTGTAAACTCGGTCTAGTCGCTCGGTTGTTAAACGTATGCAGAATTCTTCAAATTAGTTACAGGTTATTAATCTGCAGAGGTTGTTTTATTGCTTTGCTTGTTTTCATACATTTCAAATCGCTCCTTATTTTTATTCTGATTAAAAATGCCGGTGCCATATTGAACAGATTGCCACTCGTATCAATTATTTCTAATAGGAACGATATAATAGAGGCCACCTCTTGCCATAAAATTCGTTGGAGAGGTAAATATTTTTACTGTTAAATATTAATTTGCTGCTGTTTTTATTGAAAATATTTTTAGCGCGTTGGAGCTGCAGTAAATATTAGTATGAATATGGCCACTGTAATATCTAGAAAAATGAAAAACCTTATCTTAGATTCACCGAAAAGAAACCGTTCTCATACGAAGCGAGTGACGAATCAAGATCAGCTTGATGTTAGCACTACCAGATATCAAATATATGAAATCCATAAAAACAGTGAGTGGTTTTATTAATATATACATAATTTAATACAATAATTTCAGAGGAAACTGTTAGTTTGTAAAATATCGAAGAGGTTTAATGGAAATTCCATATATTGCTTTTAAAGGAACCCAATTTTTAAAAGCTGATTATATTATTTATATTATAATAATCAAAAATGTATTATTTCAATTTGTGTATTTAGATGAGATATAGATATTTCAGAATGGGACCAGTATACACAACGGTCACTCATGGCAAGATGAAATAAAAATAGTGTTAAGACAACTAAAGTTGATTGAAAAATGTTAACGTTGGAATAACAATTGATTAGGTTTTATTAGTCATAACATTTATTAATAATTTATTGCAAATATATTGTGTTTCATGCTGGAAACAGGAAAGGTTAATGCTTTGGTTTGGTTTGGACGATCCCGATCAGATACATTGAAGACGAAATTGAGAAATGATGGAATCGTGAACACACTTTCGTTAGATTGGAAATGAACAGCTTAGTTATTCACTTGAGTTAAACTTTCTAAATATGGGATTATGATTAAATGCTGATTATTTCCAAGACAGGGTGATGAGATGGAAACAACTAAAGGTGGGTATATAATTAACTTACGAAAATTGTAAGGAATCACATTGTTAGAGTGTGAAAGATTTATGTTCATTAGATATGTGTGCAATTGTTCAGAACGTACATGGGTATTAGGTTAAAATCGATGTGGAAAGAAAAACTACCAACTGTTTTGCAGATATGGCAAATACATTAGGGATAATTCAGTGATTAATTTTATCAAGAATGGTAGTAGCACAAGAAATAAAAAATGCAGTGATGTTAGAATGAATTGACAAGGAAACACATCATCCAAGGAAAGAGGAACTAAATGTAAAAGGTTAATATGCTCTCTAATGAAGGAAAAATCTATTACTTGGATGTACAATTGTTAATTAGGTAGATTAGGCTTCCAAGGGGATACCACTACATAAACAAAGCGCCTAGAGATTTACCTCGCGTGTGGTGGAGAAAAGAGTTCAAAGTAAATATAATAGAACAATTCTAACTTTTAAGTTATTGTAGTTTTATAACTAACTGCATTAGATGTACTATAATATTCAAATTAACTATATATATTTGGTAGCATTTTTGTTTCATTATTTTATTTAAACTTGATATATGTGGGCGTATATACACAATACTGTGAATGAAACATATGCGATATTACATGTTTAATATATAATTTAAGATAACAGCCTACACAGACGTATTTGTACTCCCAACAATATGCAGTATTTTCCAAAGTGAAGCTTTGAATTTATACAAAAACATCAAAATTAATTTACGCTCCTTATATCTTAACAAATATCTTATTCTCCATAATTAAAAACCACAAATAAAGTAATTGTACTTGAATAATCATATGAATAATATTAGCTAAAATTTAATGCAAACATACCTTTAATTTGCCAGTATCCAATCCAGGAAGGGTCATATCTATATCGTCACAATGTAAATTGGCCGGAATAGTACCAGTTTCCATAGCGATTATAACTTTGGAAACACCGCATAGTCCAGCGGACATTTCACCATGACCCATGTTGGATTTTACTGATCCAACCAATAAAGGATCCTGAAAAAATTCATTATTTATGTTTGCGAACACATTTTTTTTTCAATATTGAATTATATGTGATTTATTATTGTAACTTTCAATTGCTTAGAAACTGCTTTAAGTGTTGCTTGATTACAGTTTCAGAGACTATATTTGTTTTCAGATTTTTTTTGATTCTGATGTTGTCTCTGGGCGATTTACCCATTCATCTGAATAGTTTCTTTGGAATGCGTTGTTTAATTACGCAGTGACCAAATAGATAGAAAAATACTGATATCTCCACTTCACGACATTTTCAAATAGGCGACCAATCTCTTGATTTCTTCAATCTGGCAATTAAGGGTCGAGGCTAAACTATTAATTTTTGTTAAATATTATTCCGTTCTAATAATTTTTACTTATAACAATATACATCATGAATCATGAACGCCACTGGATATTGTTATGCAGAAGCTGCTGTCTGTAAGCTGTAAGCTCAATATTTACATTTTTACAAGAATGTTTATAGAATACTCAATATCAGTAATTCAAATATTCTTTCTTGTATATTCATACACATTATATTAGTTTATACCGAGATCACATTAAAAATCAGTTAACTAATAGCCGTATTGTTATAGACGGTAATAGGTCAATTAAAAAATCCCCGGCCTACCATAGTAAAATACATTTTTTTGGCAAAATTAGTTTTTTTATTCAACATAATTCCATTCAAGGGTGATACATTGATTATAGTGACGAAAATAAGCCTCAGTTTCGGCGATCACCTCTTCATTCGACGAAAATTTCCTCCCAGCGAGCATTCTTTCAAGACCTGAGAACAGGATATAGACGTTGGCGGCCAGATCTGGAAAACACGGAGGATGAATGGATTTTTGCCATCGTTTTCACTGACTTGTGATATGGTGCACTGTCTTGGTGAAGCAGAACTTTGTTTTTCTTCAAATGCGGCGGTTTTTCGTCGATTTCGTTCTTCAACTGGTCCAATAACGCTACGTAGTAGTAGTAGTCGTAGTAGTCGCTGTTGATGGTCCTCCCTTTTTAAAGGTAGTCAATGAAAATTATTCCATGCGCATTCCAAAATACAGAGGCCATAACCTTGCCAGTAGACTGGTGCGTTTTCCCGTGCTTTGGAGCTGGTTCAACGCGTGCAGTCCACTCGGATGACTGTCGATTGGACATCGGAGTGAAATGATGGAGCCACGTTTCTTCCGTTGTCACATATCGACGCAAATACTCGGGTTTATTAAGCTTGATCATCTTCAAACACTGCTCCGAATCATCAACTCGTCGTTGTTTTTGGTCAAAAGTGAGCTCGTGCTACATTCAATTTGCATAGAGCTTTCTCATACCCAAATATTCGTGAATGATATGATGTACACGTTCAGCTGATATTTTTAGAGTGTCTGCTGTTTCATTCAATTTCAATTTAGGGTCATTCAAAGTCATTCTGTGGATTTTTTAAAATGTTTTCGGTCGGTAACAACTTTTTTCGATATCCACTGCGTTCACCGTCTTCAGTGCTCATTTCACCACGTATAAACTTAGCATTCCAATCCTTGATGGTTGATTTTCTAGGGACAGTGTCCGGAAACTCGGCATCAAGCCAAGTTTTTGCTTCAACTGTATGTTTTCCCTTCAAAAAGCAATATCTTCTCAACGCACGAAATTCCTTTTTGTCAATTTTTTTACAATAACAAAAGTTGTTTTATTCAAAATGCTATAATTCACAAACTAATGATCCTATACACGCATCTTTTGAGGGTTAGCGCTAACTAAAAAACATATGGATTTATTTCTAGTAGCGCCATCTATGTGTCAGGTCGGGGACTTTTCAATTTACCTGTTATTAGCTTGGGCGTGAGACGTTTGGATACAAAAATCATTATTTGGAAGATTTTCTGCTGCAACAACAAAAGTGAAATATCTTGGATAACTACTTCCACCGCTGATAATATTAGAACATTTTCGGTCAAAGATTGATAGAAAAACTTTTCAACGCCGATGTTCTTTGGATCTGTTAGAAGATGCTTCAGTTTCAATTATTCAGAAGATCGAGCGAAGAATCCGCAATTGATAGATTACGTAAATTATGTTTAGGAAAACAGGAGTTGTGGTCGTATAAAAATAAGTTTAAAATGAATGAATCGAAAGTGAATGAGATATCCAACTAATCGAAGATACAAAATTAGCTTTGAACTATGGTTGTGTAATTTTGATTTGAGCTTGCTTTTTGTTTGGACATAAGGGCAATGGAGAGTATTTTATGCTGAAGACAACTTACCTTGTCTTTGAATATATGTATATATATGTATATATATGTATATATATATATATATATATATATATATATATATATATATATATATATATATATTACTTTGTCTTGAAATATATAATAATAATTTCTGAACAAAATAAACTTAACATATTTAAAAGCAGGGACGATATTTACCCCATTATTAAAGTAACATGTTTAATATTAATTGTTATATATTAATTATTATTTATTGATTTTAAATTATTTTCCATTTTTCTGTTTATGGCCCGTATCAAAAACATATTAGGTAGTAGGTTTTGGACAGGTTTGACATTACTTTTGAAAAATATATCTTTATCCAACGTAATTGTATTGATCTGTAAGATAATTTGTCATACATATTCATATTTCAATAATTTTTCTGTTCATTACTGGTAATTTATACGATCTATATAATATTCGAATTCTTGGTACAATTTTTAGGGAGTATAACGATTTTATAATAATTTCACCTCATAACAAAAGGAGCATTTTCTGACTACACAGTTATCATGGCAAAAGATGTATATTTGGTTAATGCTGTAGAAAAATTATAAGTAGCAGTCAGCAAAATCGACAAATGGACTAGAAACTGGAAAACACAGCTTTGTAGCTCCAAATCTGTCCAAGTTAATTTTGCATTACGGCTAAATAACAAATATCTAATTATATCACTTGGTGGATGCTCGATTACTCAAGCAGAGTTATCTAAATAACTCCATCTTAGACGAAAAGCAAAGTAGATTAGACTCAAAGTCAAGCAAGTGTACAAGTTAGTCGGAAGATACTTTCAATATAACCTAAAATCAAAGAGATTAGTTTATAATCCAGTAATAAAGCCAATTTAATCGGGACAACACGCAGTCAATCAGAAGATTGCAGCGAATTAAACCACAGAACTTGTAAAGTATAAAAGTCGGGCCAATATTGTCGGCCATAATATTCTCATAAATATTTCTTGTTTCAACCATAATAAACACCAGTAGAGAAGTTCCACATATCCTGCGCTGTTTAAGATTAATATACTGAAGAGATTAGTTTAAGTTGCTTTTGACTTCAGGCACACACGTTTACCAAATCCAATGAAATTACTTACCTTTCGATCTGAACAAAACATTTCACTTATCGATTTACATTCAATATGATCCCCTATTAGAGTTCCCGTTCCATGTATTTCCACATAGGATACATCGTTAACATTCAAATGTTTGCTCTCGTACAAGGTTTTAATCAAATCAGACTGGCTTTGACCTGAAGGAACATTTATGCCTTCAGCCTTAAATCCATCGCAATTCATTCCAGCTCCTATTCATAAAAATATATATTAAAATAAATATTATTTTAGTTTATATATTAAATAATTTGCCTAAAACAGTTGCATAGTGTCTTCTGCATAAAGATTTTCTTTGAAGGAAAAGAGTTACGACGGCTTCAGATCTAACGAAACCATCTCTATTTTTTGAAAACACTTTACAGTTTCCATCCTTCGCTAAAAGCTTCAGCAGAACATATTCCTTCGTATCATATGGATTAAAAATTACGGTAACAGCTACAAAATATACTGTTGCTAATTCTTCATTCACAAGAGGATAATGGACCATACCTGACACCATAGCGTTATCAATATCGCCATTCTCTATTGCTTTAACTGCTGTAGCTAGGGCGTATAAACTAGAAGAACAGGCGGTGTCCATGGCGTAACTGGGTCCACGGAAGTCAAAGCAAAAGGAAGTTCTGTTAGCTATTAGAGCTAAAGATGAACCAACAAGTTTGTATCCGAATGTGTTTTCGTCATCTTCAGAATGTTTTTGGGTATCCAAATAGCCAAGACCAACATATACACCTAGGTTTATAAAAATATACTTACCAGTGTTTTAGCATTAAGAGTACAAAACATGACATTTATTTTAAGAAACATAAAAATCTTAATATCATGAGCGTTGCCTTTTATATTTCGGAATTGGTGCTGTCATGTGTCAATTGATGTTTGAACAATTGGAATTGTGGACATTTTTAAGGGCATGTATATTTTGATCTTTTTGACCTTTTGTGATTATTAATGTACAGTGATTTTTTTTTGATAAAAACGAAATTAAATCGCGGATATTAACCTACAATTTTCAACTTGAATTACCGAAACTGTAACTGAATTGATTACTATTAGTGTTGAGAGTTAAAAAGATTTGTTTTTTAAGCTTTAATCTACAGATTGGGTTTTTCACTGTGAGTTTGGTTACCATGCCTCTATTTCAGTCTACCACATACCGAACGATTACCTACGGCTCATCCAAATTAGAACTAAGTATGGGCTAGAAAATTTTAGAAATGCCTTAACATGAGGATATACAGACAGACTCCTCGGATTTCTACAAGAAATCGATTTTTTTCATAGAATCTAGTCTATTCCAAGTTTGGTGTTACTGAACATTACCACTTCGGTATTGGTGCTGATGTTTACTGTCTGGATAGAACCTCTACTTCGTTATTATTGTGGTTCCGTATTTGTGTTCATTTTAAAATAGTGTATACACTATTTATACTTTTAAACCAAACAAAACAGGGGGGCTGTTTAGGTTATTAATATTATTTATTTATTAATTTATTATTTTATATATTCAATTTATGTCTTTTTTATGGCCCCTTTAAAAGAACACCGTACTATTGTATAGTCGCGAAATGACGCTAGTTTAGCTAAAGAATGATATTTCATTCTACTGCTCCTCTTATTTTTTATATAATGGAAACATTAGTCTCTGCGAAACTTCTTTAATATCAAATTTTGATTTGGGTGTATAGTAATATTTCATCCATATATATACCAAATAATTTTTATTATTTAATATTAATTTAATTGATTAATTGATTTATTTAATAATAATTGATTTTTCAAACTTCCATGACAATTTTAACAATAACTTCAACAGTATCCCCATCAGGAATACAAAAAATTCTGTTTAATAGGTTGTTTTGAAAAGAACCAAAGCTGTCTCATTAAAATTTATAACTTGTAATTTAATAGATGGAATTACAATATACCATTAGAAAGTTATAAAATATTGTGTCGGTATAAAAACAAAAACTGTCAAAACGACGTCCTATTTTTAGCTCGGAATACCATTAAAACAGTAAAATGTTTCTCAGAAGTTTTTTAATGAATTAAGAAATTCAAACATTGAGGTAAACTGTCTTTATTTTTTCTCTATTTCGGTGGCCTCCTGAAATAACTTTTTCGGAACAGATAAATATGTAAACGTTTGAAAACTGTTGATACTGTTTTGGAAGCAGAATTATTTAAATAAAATAATAAAAGTAACGAATACCTAAAACGTAATTATGAGAGTTTCATGTTTAGTATCTTTATTCTCAACAATAATATATTAAAAACAGTTATTCTATGCATAATAATGTGAAAATTATCGAATTTAACAATTATGTTTAGTTGGTTAACAGTTGCTTGTTGTTGTTTCTGAACATTTTTTTTCTGACTAAAATACCTACAACAATTTAATACATTTTAACCTCAATTTATTAGGTATGTTTAGGATCCATTTGTGGAACAAAACGTGTTTATTTCGATATATAAAAGTCATTTAATTATCCTCTAATAAACTTTAAATTTAAACTAGTTTCTCATTTCAGATTGAATTTATAAAGAGAAAATATAATTGGAAATAATAATTGGTGATCTTGAAATATAAAAGACAACTCTCTGAAATGCAAATAAAGCATAATATAATATTGTACAAATTAGTAATTACCTGTTCTGGAACCCCTAAGTTCTTTTGGATTATATCCAGAATCTACAATTGCTTCAAAAACCGTTTCAATAGTAACTCTGTGTCTTGGATCCATAACATTGGCCTGTTTCGAAGTTACTCCAAAAAAATCGGCGTCAAAATATTCTATGTTATCGATTTTACCAGTCTTCCGTGGTGTACCGAAGAGCCCTTTTATAGAATGTATTTGATGTTAGATGATTCTAAACTTATTTGCATCAACAAAATTATTAGATTTAATGTTTTTATGTTTGATATAATTTCTTTTGTTAGCCGAAAGAACATCAGCAGACAGTGTTTTAGAAAAATAACAGTGGATATATTTTATTGAGAAGTAACCTGTGAACGTTAGTTCTGATGTTATATAGTTTTTAAGTGATGATTTTCTTGTTAAGGTTTGTATACCAAGAATTAAAGTTTAAACCAAAAAATATTATAGAAACACTTAAATGAGAAGTTTTATGTTATGTACACCATTATTTTTAAGGGCATGCTTGAATAAAATGAGTTGCTATCAATATTAAAAAGATAGAAAACACGAAAAATTATATAATGCGTATATATATTATTGTAACAGGCGTATATAAAGTGAGTTATGAGCTTGGACAATTATACGTACGAAAAACTAGAAGGATAGTACACCGATTAAAACACACTCGCATAGGGTCAACTTTGGTTGAACACCGGATGAACGCTAGGCACAATATTTAATTCAATAAAATCGAGGTTTCAGCCACTCCACAAAATTATTTTGAGATTTATTTACCCAAAAATATTTTCAATAAAGACAAGGGTTATAATGCCAATTTACCACATAGCAATAATAATTGTTACCTGGTTGGAAACGCTTGGAATCTTCTGTAACCATATCCACACCATTTAAGAGAGCAGATTGGAATTCAGCTACATTGTTGCACGTGGGATATCTACCGGCAATTCCCGATATTACTATCTCTTCAGATTTAGACATGTTTATATTAAATAATTCTTACTAACGTTGCAATAACTCACACTAACACTAACAATAACGTTTCATACGATACAATATTTATATAATATCGTCTACATGGAATAGTAAAAATTTAAGTATTAACAACCAAATTATGTGCACAATTTTTAAAACAAAAAAAATCAAGAGATTAGGATAATTAAGCTTTATTAGAAAACAGTGGTTTTATATCTTAATTAAATATTTTTGTCTATTATATTATTTTACTAATGAGAATAAATATCTGTAATAATTTTCTCTTAATGTAGATTATGTAAAAATGCATTTATTATGAACCACGTTTTTATGGTAGATTAAAATTAACGAAACAAATACTTTAATGTCACTGATTAGATATATTTAAGGAGCTTTAATGTTCGTTAATGATTTTAATTGTTAAACAACAAATAAAATAGCATTCAGGGAGGAAGGTATGCCTGTAAAAATATATTTGATCAGGAAATGCAAATCAGTAATTATTTTATACCTGCGCAGTAAGTTCTGATAATAATGTAATTGCTGATAGTTTTTTGTTTTTAGGGAATAATGTCGATACGAATATGTTCGACATTTGTGATTTTTAAGAAAAAGATAGCAATAAAGTTCAAGTAACTGGATATTATTGATGTCAGTTATTCAAACTACAAAATACGCAAGTAACTTTTAGTCATCTATTCCAAATTTTTTTGTCTAAATGATAATCCCAGTTATATCACTGGATACTACTGTTGACTGTGGTTCCATCAGTTCTACTGGAACAGTACTTTTATTAACGGTGACAAACAAAAAATTAAAATAAAAGACTTTGTATTTTTTTAATATGAAGACTTTAACTCTGAGATATTAGATTGATATTTATCTAATATAATGTTTATATATGAATTTTTCCTCTTCGAGCCACTGATTTTGTTTTTTGTCATCATATAGCAATGGCGACATATAAACAAAAGGGGTAAATTTTTCTTTCATCAGTAGCAGATACTTTGGTTAGTGAATTGCTGAATTAGTGAATCGTGATAATGACAAGTCAGTTAATGTAAACTGTACTAGTAAGTTAAGTTTTTTTTTAATTTATTTGACTTCGGGTATATTTATATTTTTAGTTGGATGGTGTCTTGTGTTTTCTCTGTCTTTTGGTGCTATGTAACTTTAGGTTAAGAAAAGTCAAAAATTAACTTACTTTGCGACCTCTGAATAAATTACTGTTAATAAATTTTTATTTCCATATTTCCATAACAATGCTCAGCATCGCTAGAAGGAACACGTTAAAAATAAAGGGAAAGGAATCGAGTTGATCATCACAATTATCAGTACATATATTACTACCCAAGCAAGTCTTAAAACTTATGTTGATCTACGGATATCAACTATAAGGATGCCCCCCGAAAAGCAATGTAAACATAATATACCTTTTCCAGAATAAATTTCTAAAAGACGTGGTAACTTAGAAAATTAAGACAATCGCAAGGAGATATGAGAAGAAACTCCATTCTCATATTAATATGGAAGGGTTGCAATCTTTGGATAACACCAGAACAGTATACATAGCCAAAAGAATTAAATCCGTTGATCTTGTGTATAAAAAGCAGCACATATGATACACAAATGTTGCTAGAGTAGAGACTTTAGTTACTTAACATGACAAGTGCAGTATTTTTTGGTTTTATTCATCGACTTAATCTCCATCAAGAGTCAACAGTGAGTAAATACGGAACCCACTTTGAACAGAGCTTTCTCATAGCCAAATGCTCATGCAATATAACACCAACACGTTCCTTTGATATGTTTACGGTGTTAGCTAACTCACGCAAGTTCACTTTTCGATCATTCAAAACGATTTTGTGGATTTTTTAAATGTTTTCTGATGTTACCACTTCATTTGGACGTCCACTACGTTCTGCATCACCCGTGTCTCTACGAACACGTTTGCAGTCAGCAAACCAACGTTTTACTGTCGTTTTTGATGGAGCGAAGTCCTTATAACACTTTTCAATCCATTGCTTTGCTTGAACGATATTTTTCGGCAGTGTAAAATTAAAACACGAAATTCTTTTTATCCATTATTTTGAAAATTACGAAAATACTGCCATTCTTAGCACAATAACTCGCAAACTTTTGAGCCGAATTCCATGAAGTAGCTTTCTTTTGAAGGTTTATGTAATAAAACTAGCGTTTGTTATATACCTAGATTTAAGATATTGTAAATATAAATTATAGGTCTGTATGTAACAATGTAATAAATAAGAAAAATATTTATATATATATAGAATTTGTTTCATAATTCTAATTTTCTATCCTAATTACTAAATTTTAGTTAAATTTACTAATTAAGTATAGCATTAGGCTACAAATTAGGTTGTACTTTTAACAAATAATTGTTCTCTTATCTATTTTACTATATAAATGAGAAAAATATCGATGTTTTAATTTATTGTAGCCTTCATTATTTAATCTGCTTATCTAAAATGAATTCTTTTTTGTATTTTTGGTCATTACCATTTAAACAATACTTTTTTGCATATTGTCAATTGTTTAATTATTTAAATCACACAAACTACATGGTGCGGTTTAAAAATACAATACTAGGTCATTATATTTTAATAATTAGAATGTTTATGTGTACTACTGCGATAAAAATATAGTAAGACGTAAAATGTTATGTTGTACGATTCATTATGGATTCCTTCCGCTTTTCCAAACTGTCAATAAGGATTATTATTTGGGAGTTACGCGTTCTTTAAGCTGTAAATTGTTTGAATTATTGACCAATAACTCTTGGGTTTCTCGTCACCACTAATACTTCTTCTCCAATAGAGGAAATTTATAGTTTTTAAGGCTTTAGGAGGTATTCTCTTAGTTTTTCGTTTTCAATTCGTATTGTGTTGTATTACTGTTTCTATTCTGATCAGCTCTTTACAGCAGACATTTATGTACATATAACAACATTTTTGCATTTAATGTATTATTTCAATCCTTTTTAACATCGCTGTTTTATTGCTTGCTAGGCAAGAAAGATGAAAAGTGAATATATCGATAATCTCAAGTGTAAAATGTTATGTATGGTTAGAGAGCCGTCTAGATCGACAGCGATCTTGCTGTGCATGTGGTGGAGCTAGTAAGATGTGCTGTATTGTCAGTTGTTAAGACCGAGTGATTTTGATACTTCAGGTGTCTACCGCCATCAATTAAAAAATTGAACAACGCATTGTTGCAAATAAAATCGTAATAGAAGCTGTCAGACAAAATGAGGATGATTTTTCATGTGTTAAAAATTGTGAAGGATTTATCGTTGCACCTCGAATGGGAAGCTTGCTCGAACCCAGAGTAGGTATTCATCAGACATAGCCTTTTCATTAGCACTTATTCAGATCTATGAAACATGGGTTGGTTGGCATATAGTTTTCGAAATGCCGAAGTGAGTGGTCCATTCAAATCATGAAATATTTTGATTAATATATATATTGTACCATTTTTTCTCAATGAATGTCTTTTTATAGTGAAAAATGATTATAATATGCACAAGCATTTAGTATGATTTATAACTGATCAATATTAGCATCTAGGGACTTAGTAGTATTTAGTTACACAGTTTTGCGTATATTGCAAAATAATTTACTTAGGTAACTATAAGCAACAGGAATTCTCCAATTATATTTTATATAGCCTATAATATGGGGATACAAACCATAAAACTGCCAAATATAATTATTGATTATAGGACTAGATAATTGATGAATGTGGTCTATTCCTGAGAACTAGTGTTTAAAATAATTTTTCGAATAAATTAAAATGAAATGTACCTTTGTGATATACAGATATATTTCTAATATGAATTGCAAAAATGCACTAACCCTGAAATGTAAAGATTTGTTTGTATTTATATGACTTAACTGCTTTTTTGTTCACTAAATTGACATATTAGTATTTTGATTAGTTGTAGTGATCTATTGGGGAAAATGCGAACTAGCAATGTTTGTAACTATTAATTTCGACGGTTTTGATATTTTTCTACAAAAAAATAACAGTTTTACATTTAGTGTTATTGATTTATTCAGGACATAGCGAGTCTAATCATAGATTGTTCAAAATTGCATTGCAATATTTTCGGCATATTTTAAAAATTTTCAGCAATTTTTTTTGTTTGAAACCTGCTTCCGAATCTCATCATATACTTTTAGAAACTTGTGGTGTTGCTGCTCCGTATACCACATTTGTCAGTTTTGGCTTCAGCGATTAAATCCTTTTACATATATTTGAAGTCAAGGACAAAAAGAATGAAGATGTTGGAAGTAATTGAATAAAAACCCTCTTCAAAATCCCTAGCAGTTTATCAGTTGAAGAACTGTTTCCGGACGTGTGACTTATATGGAAATTATATTCCTATTGATGGAAAAGATCCCAAAGGAGCCAAAATAGCTGCCATACAAATTAACTGAAAGTCATATTTCGAACCGGTTCAGCATCATTGTGATTTAATTGATTTTTAGGGTAAATGATGTGGCTCAGTGAATGGAGGTAAAATAAAATAAAACAGTGGTGTTTACATTGTGTCCGTTATTTATTGGCAATATAAAAAAATGTGAAAAATACAAATGATAAAACGGATGGCAGCGGAGTTACCTGTTAACGAGGCTTGGGCAGTCGATGGTGACACGTCTAAACCAAACGAGGGTTGAGCACTGAATATATGGAAATACCCTTCAATAACATCCCAGATAAACGTCTCGGGGTTGCCGCCAGCTATTCATTGTCGGGTTCTAGTTGGCGCTGCTGGCACCCCGCCCGTGTTCAACATCTGGGATTATATTTCTGGGTATTTTGTAGACCGTTATTCCACGATGTAAAATTCGACATGCCTCAAGGTCGCTACAGATTGTTAGGTAACAAAATAAGAGTTTTCTGTAATGTATTAATGTATTATACACCGATGGTGACAATTGGATCTCCTATGACAGCTCCATCTGCAAAAATGTTTGTTAGTTCAGAAAAGTCAGTTATGTTATTTTGCATGGAATCAGAATATCTATAACTCTAAAGTCTTGTTGTGTACAAGGTGGTGTACATCAGCAAGGTATAGAGTATTAGAAGATGATAAAATTAAATTAATTTGTTGAAAAAATTATATATTTTATATTATTCGTCAAACAAGAAGTTGTTGGTGAGTGGTGTTTTGTTCTTTTTCTGGAGAAACACTGTAGCGATAGGTCCCATAATTTCATAATATATATATATATATATATATATATATATATATATATATATATATATATATATATTAAATATATATATATATATATATTAAATATATATATATATATATATATATATATATTAAATATATATATATATATATATATATATATATATATATATATATATATATATATATATATATATATATATATATATAATGCGGAATTGGAAGGCTGTGTTTAATTATGTTAAATATTCATATAGCAAATGAGTTTATATAATTATCTGAAAAATATAATTAAAATAAAATTAAATAAGAGCGATCTTATTTTTCCAATTATTTCATTAGTCAATCGAAATTTATGGTGGAAAATAATTTTATTTAAAATATATGTTAATTGATAAATATTTATTAAAAAAATTGTTGATATATTATGCCGTATTTAATTTATACGGCTCTGGTATACTATATATATTGAATAATTAATTAATACCATTGAATATTCCAAATAAATTATCGGGCAGCTATCGAAAAGGAAGTTTTGTGTTTATATTGTTCTACAGCTAGATAATTGTAAGTTAGTTATTTTAGATTTTATTCTCATTTTTAGCTCTTTTTTATATCTATTTGCTATCTTTATATTAATAGTAATTTAATTTAATTTTTTTATATTTAGTATTCTATTTAGTCTTTAAAATCTATTTATCTTTGATCATTTGTTTCAAACATTTTATACTCTACAGTCTAATTTTGTTATTTTATTACATTATATTGGCAGTAAAAATTTAAATCGTTTTATAAAAGAGGGTAACAGTAGAAAATAGCGGTTTCAAAACTTAACTTAAAATTAATCAATATATAAATATATTTCAGCATCATAGAAATCAACTTCTTACTGTAATAATTACTGCAATCCAACTTTCATAATAGCTTATTATTATTATTATTTTTTTATATATATTTAAAGTCACATTTTACCAAGTATGGGTTTATCTGGACTGGGCCTAATGTTTAACGTGGGCTCTGAACCACGCTCGTCAGCATTAATCCTACCGACTGGCGAGTGACTAACTTTAGAAATCATCTCAGAACATATCCGGTCCTACCCAGCCTGGTTACTGGCGTGATTGGGATCATTTTCCTTGTCGGATTTTACACTCTTGCCTAGAACATTCACAAATTTGAAACAATCACAAACATAAATTTACGACCATGCCCCAGCAGGATTCGAACCCGCGGCTATCGCAACAGTAGGAGGACCGTCCCATCGCCTTTACCACTGCGCCACCAAGCCGGTTATATTATTATTTGTAGTTGGGTTTAACTGCACTTCCACAATCAAATTATAAAGTGACTTTGATTTTTTTTTAAATGTCTTTATCTGGGACTATTAGTATATTTGATCCAATAATAATGTTAAAAGAACAAGCTTAGAAAATCTGAATATAAGTATAAATAAGAGTTTATGTTCAATTCTTTTACTACAATTTTAACCTATAAGGTATCGCAAGGAATAAAACCAAATGGTACAAGTTCGTGTCGAATTAGTTCAGGCTCGCTGTGAATAAGAATGATAATAATTCATTGTATACATCATATAAAATATATACGCTGGTACTCACCGCAATAGAATAAATATGAAAATTCAGTTAATTAAATAAAGCGACTGCAAGATGAATACAAACGACATGATTATGGGAAATCACTGTAAATCAATACATTAAAACACTTAATTGGAGAATACTTGCCTACTTTGCTGTATTCATCATACAGAACCTCTTTCGATTATTACTTGTTTTGATGACCCTACTTGCTTTGGCTGAAATGGCACTTTTATTTTTATGGAGATACTGGGCTTAGACAAAATAATGTGAACATCATGTATTGATTGTTGCATATTGCTAACACGGCTTTCCTTTAAATAATGCGACGCTTATATACTGCTCAGTTTATATGCCAAGTCTAATCTGGTTGGTTATATTTGAGTGTGCTTTACGCTTTCTTCTGCGACCGTTAAAACAAGCGGTTGGTGTTGTTTAACATCTTGCGAGTGTCAATGTCCCCGGTAATTACATCATATATAAAACATGCTGGTCCGATGTGTCATCATCTACATTGTTTCTTATAAACGGCAGGATCTACGTATGTACGGGGAACCCTAAAAGAAGCCTATGACCCGGACTGCCTACTTCTCTCTGTCTAGTATGGGGGAGGTTCCGTTCTGATTTGAGAATCAATACCATGATATTCAGCTGATCCTCTCATGTCCACCGGATAATTGCGAATGAACATCTCGATTCCCTCAATAATGAAGTTATTATTATTAACATATTGTTGCCAAACACTGTCATATTTCCGAGATGATAATGCGGCTGTTCGTACAGCCAAGAAAGTTTAGTATTTATTTGACGATTATCTGAATATCATCAAGTATATAACCGTGGCCAGCACAATCCCCAGAGAGAACAAAGAGTGGGGAGTTGATTTTCTTCTCCACTATCATTGAAGTAATTCGCGGGTTCCACTTGAAATTATTCAGACACTATAGGAATCTATTCTGCGAATAATTGCAGCTGTTTTAAAAGCAAATTATGGTTCTATTAATAAATAAGAAGTGTGTATATGTCAGAAGTTCGTATTATTTTTTCCCATCTCCTGTATCTAAAATTGAGTTGAATTTAATAAACAGTTTACTAAATGAATTTTATATTAATTTTATTATTAAGATGGAAATTGCTGTTTTTGTTACTATTTACTAATGTACTTTAATTATTAAGATATTAAGAAAGTAGGATATTTGGAAGTGGAGAATATAACAATCGATAGGAGACTCATTCTCTGGTAAATTTTGCAGCTTCTAGTCGATAACACGATCGAGTGATCATACAGAAAGAATATCTTTTTGTGTCTTTTTAGAATATATGGAATATTTTATCTGTAATAGTCTCTTATTTGATTAATTGATAACTATCCGGTATAATAATTTCATAGGCTTTTTAATAGTTTATAAAGCAATAACCTTTTAATGCGATTGAATCTATCTCCACAAACATTGCACTGCATTTTTTATATTTCTTTGTATCTATTTTTATCAGCGATTACCATTCAATATAATGACGATTTTATTGCAAAATAGCACATTGTAACTATGTCTTTTTTTAAACTATATTTTCAATTCCAGTAAAAGTAACTGTTAACTGAGTTAAAAATAGTTAGTTAGTAAAAAAAATAATATCAAATATGTTAGTTAATATATTATATTTTTTTTATATGTTACGGATATCACAAGTTCATTTTACGAAAACCTATTTTACCTTCTGCCACTATGGAATCAGATGAAATAGTCATATCTGGCATTGCTGGAAGATATCCAAAATGCGATAGCTTCAACCAGTTCAAGGATGCCTTACTAAGAGGAGAGAATTTGGTTACCGAAGATGATAGTAGATTTTCAGTAGGTTAGTATCGTCACGTTTTTCATTTTAATTCTATGTTTTTGTATATTAATACATTTATTTTAAAATATATTTATATAATTAATTTAATATATTAATTACATTGTCAAATATGTTTTATATTTATAAGAATCATTGTATACAAAAAAAATAATTTCTGTGATTCTTACATGTCCGATAAACGACATAAAAGGTTTATAAATGTATTTATCATACATAATAAATTTATGACAAAAAATAAGAAACAACAAAGAAATAAATATTTTTCATATAAATTAAATGTCAAGTCTCATTCGGTCTTTTTGTCTTGTATACGGAATGAAAATTTACATTTTTTTCTCATTAAAATTTTAGTTACCTTTATACCAGAAATATTATAAAAAAGGATTGATTCTGATTCTCTAGATTGATTTGGATGCAATTTAAGTTGGCTATATAATGGCAAAAATGGTTTCAGTTTTTCTTAATAGATGTCTTTAAAAGTATATTTCTGGTAATATTTATTCAATGGGCCATATACTATTGTACAAAAGGCAACCGTCTGAAACTGGCTATTCTAGATATAAGCTGTTATAACTTGATTAGTTCGAATGTTATTACACTTTGACAATGAAGATTCTAGAATATCATCTTCGTCATATCTTGCTTTTTCCGTTTGGACAGGAAAAATGTACTTAAGGCTCAAAAATAAGTTTTACCAGCAAAGAGGTGAATATAATTATAAAACAAAACATTGATTAGTGTTTGTGATTAGAGAAATTGAGTGACTGACCTTTATCCTATCATCAGAATCATCAAAAACTTTTGTCTTGAGCTTAAGATACGACAACAATTAAACACTTGAGGACAAATTCAGATTACAGTGGTTTAGATATGTTTATAGATGCAAAATGTACAAAGATTTTGGGTGGAAGAATAATATAATATCTACAAAATATAGTTTGTATAATAATAGACAAAATACAGTGAGCAGCTCCGAAGAAGACATGAGTTTAATATTTTAGAGAGGGGAACAAGAATAATACTATTTGATGCCAGAGTGGTTGTGGCCTATTGCTAAAAATGGTGAGATTTGGTGAAAGTATTTGTGAGTTACTGTATATCACATTAAAATGTGCCATATTCTTTTGACCAATTTCCTATTAAGTGTATTATTAGTGGGAACAAAAGGAATTAAGTAGGTCAATGATTCCGCGATTCTTAATAATATTTATATATACATAAAATATCAAAACATTTGGACTGACTGGACAGACTAGATTGTGGAGTTCCTTGATTAAATTATATTAATGTCATTTGGTATTATACATAAACATATAGTAATAACCAATCAGTGGAATATTTATTAATTATGCCAGTATTTTCCAATATAATTTTAATTAAGTATTAGCAAAATTGGTTAGCAATTAGTGATTAAATTTTAGATTGGGATGTAATTTCATTTATAAGAAACGTTGACTATAATAATCTGTAAATATTTAATTTTCTTTTAAGGACTCTTAGATACACCCAGAAGAGCTGGAAAAATCAATAATATTGAATGCTTCGATGCCGATTTTTTTGGAGTAACATCGAGACAAGCCAATGCAATGGATCCTAGGCATAGACTCATTATTGAAACAGTATTTGAGGCTATTGTAGATTCTGGTTTCAATCCAAAAGAGCTAAGAGGTTCCAAAACTGGTAATTATCATACGCAATTTAATCTTGCTTTGTGCGCATTAATTATACACATCTACGATTTGTCCTTTGCTTCAAAATAGGCTTCATTTTCGGCGATCACCTCTTCATTCGACGAACATTTCTTCCCAGCGAGCATTCTTTTGAGATCTAAGAACAGGAAATAGTCGCTGGGGACCAGGTCTGGAGAAGGCGGTAGATGAGGAAGCAATTTGAAGCCTATTCATGGATTTTTGATACAGTGCATTGTCTTGATGAAGCAGCACTTTCTTTTTCTTCAAATGGGGACGTTTTTCGGCGATTTCGTCCTCCAAACGGTCCAATAACGCTATGTAATAGTCGCTGTTGATGGGCCTTCCTTTTTCAAGGTAGTCAATGAAAATTATTCCATGCGCATCCCAAAATACAGACGCCATACCTTGTCAGCCGACTGTTGCGTTTTCCCATGCTTTGGAGCGGGTTCATCACTGTCGATTGAACTCATTGTTTTTATTACACTTGATCATCTTCAAACACTGCTCCGAATCATCAACTCGTTGTATTTGATAAAAGTCACCCATTTAGCACACGAGCTTTCTCACACCCAAATATTCGTGAACGATATTATGTACACGTTCAGTTGATATCTTTAGCGTGTCTGCTATTTCAGTCTGTTTCAATTTACGGTCCTTCAAAATCATTTTGTGGATTTTTTTAGTGTTTTCGGTGCTAACAACCTCTTTTGGGCATCTACTGCGTTCACCGTCTTCGGTGCGCATTTCACCACGTCTAAACTAAGCATACCAATCCTTGGTGGTTGATTTTTATGGGGCAGTGTCCGAAAAGTCGACATCAAGCCAAGTTTTTGCTTCAACTGTATTTTTTCCCTTCAAAAAGCAATATTTTACCAACACGCGAAATTGCTTTTTATTAATTTTTTTCACAATAACAAAAGTTACTTCATTCAAAATGCTATAACTCACAAACTAATGATCCGACAGCTGTCAAATTTATACAGGCATCTTGACATCTTCATTTTGAGGGTTAGTGCTGACAAAAAAAAACATATGGATTTAATTATATTAGCGTCATCTATGCGTCAGGCCGGGGACTTTTAAATTGACCTGTTAAATTAAGAACTATAGTTGATGACATGTTTTAATATTCTTGAACTACTGGCGATTAACAGTTTGAAACTTGCTACTTAATAAAGTTCGTGCCCTCTACTGTAATATTATTTTGAAACCATATCGTCCATATACCATATATATTTGAATATATGACCTAAAATTTGTTGGAGAATAATTACTATGATTTAACTAATTTAAATTGGCTAATATTAGGTGTCTATGTTGGTCTGGGTTATCTGGATACGCAAGAACATTCTGAAGAAGATGAAGGTACTAATGGTTACAAACTTGTTGGTGCATCTTTGGCCTTAATAGCTAATCGAACGTCATTTTTCTTCGACTTTCATGGCCCAAGTTATGCTATGGACTCCGCCTGCTCTTCTAGTTTATATGCTTTCACTGCAGCGATTAAAGCTATGGAGCATGGCGAGATCGACAGCGCTATTGTGTCAGGTATATTATATGTTAATATATTAATAATAATTATTATTATTCATTATAGCAATCTAGTTAATTAGTACTAATAAGATATTTGTTTTTATCTCAATTTGCTACGGTTTTGAAACTACAAAGCATTTATTTTACATTTTGGTCTTAACATCTATATCACTGGTTTTAATGTGAATTGAGTTTTATCATAACTTCACTGAATTATAATAAATACTTTCAGTCTCTTGTTTACTGCATTCTTTTGTGGTTCAGCTTAAGTTCTTCATATTTTTCACGTGAGTATAACATCAAGGGACATACCAATGTAATTTTCTATTTTCATACGAGACTCCTTGTTGATTTATGTATACTGTCTAGTGCTTGATCATTTTGTTGGCGAAATCATTGTGTACTGATTTACTTTAATGGACCGATTTTCGTTCCAGCATTGTATTTTGGCAATAGCTGTTTCTAACTTTAGGCTGATTCATTGTTATTATCTCTAATAGAAATAGATTGCAGTGTGAATGGGAAATGTAGCAACAACACTTTACTTGAATGTAGTTAAGTGCTGAATGAACCGCAGATAAAGCAATGGTCCCAATACACTTCCCAGTGGCACACCTACTTGTAGTTTCCTCAAGTTAGAATAAGCGTCTTCTTGTTTGACTCTGAAGAATTGATGACATGAAATATCTCAAATTATTGCAGAACATGGACATACCAATGTAATTGTCTATTTTCATACGAGACTCCTTGTTGATTTATATATACTGTCTAGTGCTTGATCATTTTGTTGGCGAAATCAGTATGTACTGATTTACTTTAATGGACCGATGTTCGTTCCAGCATTGTATTTTGGCAATAGCTGTTTCTAAGTTTAGGCTGATTCATTGTTGTTATCTCTAATAGAAAGAGATTGCAGTATGAATGGGAAATGTAGCAACAACAGTTTACTTGAATGTAGTTAAGTGCTGAATGAACCGCAGATAAAGCAATGGTCCCAATACACTTCCCAGTGGCACACCTATTTGTATTTTCCTCAAGTTAGAATAAGCATCTTCTTGTTTGACTCTGAAGAATTGATGACATGAAATATCTCAAGTTATTGCAGAACAAACATTTAATATACTTGTAGTGATTTTTCTGTAATATCGATGATTCTGTGAACCTGATCAATCATGGAATATTTTTTCTTGAAATCAAATTAGTGATCCGGAATAATTTTCCTTAATAATTGGTTTTATACTTCTTAACAGAAGTTTTTTAAATAATTTGAATATTTGCGGCGATAGTGAGGAGGCTGTTTCGTTCACATATGTTGGATATATTGTATATGATCTTAATTAGTTCTTTCCGTCATTTTTGCCCCAATGTTATTTTTTTATTTCTTCTTTAATATCAGGTAGAGCAATAAAATTGATTTAATAAATAATAATATATATGAATCTATAATATTAATAAAAACAATAAATGTATACTTTCTAGCTGTTGCACTGGTCTTAAATCCTTACGAGACAAAAGAATGTAATTTGTTAAATCTCCTAGCGAAAGATGGACTTTGTAAAGTATTCTCGCGAAATAGAGATGGTTTCGTTAGATCTGAAGGAGCCGTAACTATTTTACTCCAGAAAAAATCAGTATGCAGAAGATTATATGCAACAGTATTAGGTAGGTTTAATAGTACGCTCATACTCGTATTATTCGAAGATTAGTTTTAACATTAAACTGTTACTTACAGGAGCGGATATGAATTGTGACGGCTTCAAACCTGAAGGTATAACAGTTCCTTCTAGTCAGAGCCAGTTCGATTTGATAAGATCTATATTCGAAACAAAACACTTGGATATTAGAGATGTGTGTTATGTAGAGTTACATGGAACAGGAACTTTAATCGGAGATCATACCGAATGTAAATCAATAAATGATGCATTTTGTTCAGATCGAAAGGTAAATGAAAATATTTTCGTAATTCTTTTAAGATTTGGTTTGATTTTGGCAGGATAAGATTGGTTCAATGCTTTATCGATATTTCCATATATTTATTGCACTTATTTTTACTCTTTTTACTACTTTACTGCATATTTATATTTACTAAATGTGTGAGTCGCTTGATATCGTATACAGACAATTCGTGTCCTAGAATTAAAGAGAACGCGCGGTAACATAAACAGTATATAAACTCGATGGCAAAAATGGTTCCTGGTCACATGACGCTTCACGGTTAGTTGTCGATTAGTAGTAGAGGAATCGTCCATCCGTTTTGGAAGTATTGTAAACTGCGATAAAGTGTAGAGATACACTGGGTTCAGTGGCGAGAGGATTTAAATTAATTTTGTTTTCCTACATCACTCATTCAGGAATTTTACTATAATGCCATCGAAGTTCTATAAGAGAAAGTCCTATGAAAGAAACGAAAATCTTAGATGAGGTTGTGATAAGTGCGGGTGTGGCATAGTGGGACAAAAATAACTAGTATCGAGCAATTTGTAAAATTAAGTGTAAAAACATAATTTTAACAAAGAATTACCAAACATTTGGTGGCATGGTAAGCAAGAAAGGTTAAATGTTTAAAAGATTAAAAACAAGAAAGGTTCATAAATGGTTCTAACACGAAAAACCGAAAGAGACTGACAATTTCGAAAAATATAGAATTCAACAAGAATTAATAAAACCGTTTAATGAAAAAGTAATGAAAATTATTAATGAGGTAGACTTAAGAATGGAACAAATATACAAGGCATTTACAAACAAATTGGCATTTTTGACATGAATATGCTACTAAGAGCAACTCCATTCGTCCAATCAATGAAATAGAATATAATAGGTTTTATAAAACTATACTACCGAAAGTTTTTACTTTTATCTGTCCTATCAAATAATTTTGAAAACATATCTGAAGCTTTGAAGCAGGTACCACTACGAGAGGCTGTTTTACATTTGCACGTGACCAAGAATGCTCTTAAAACGTTGAAATAATCTCTCATTGCACCAATGATGAAGTTGATGATTTTCCTTAAGAGCAATTATGGAACAATTGTAATCTAATGTGGATATCCTTACCAGTGGATTCTTCAATGTTAACTCGAAAATGGTGAATCCCAACAATACTTGTACTCCAGCTAATATTAATTTATTGAATGAAGATTATCAAATCAATAATAATAAGAAAATATGAACAGAGATGATGATGAGGACGTTCATGGAAGTTAGAAATTTAGTGACTGTCGCGCAAGCTATGCATATTTTTAATCAAGTTAAAAAAAGAAATGTCATATATTTTATGTCATAATAAATCACAGGTGCAGGCATTGAAAGACAGTGCCAAATACCAATTAAGGCCGACTAAAAGTACAAATTATTTTTCTCCTAATTAAAAAATAATTATCGAAATTTTTGTTTAGTTTGTCATAAATACATGTTCAATGCCACTTTCAGTGTTTTTTAGTTTGTTATCAATATTTGTTCTTGCGATTCGCGGCACCTTAAGAACGCATATTGTATTCGAGTACCTACTGAAACAATGTCAGATGTGACTAAAGGAGCATTTTATGAACAAATTTAAGTTTTGTTATGAAAAAAAAATTGACGTGTGTAACAGTGTATTTCAACACCCTCTGAAGCGGTGTTAGTTTATGTCTGAATTAACTCCCTCTCTCATTCGACGCTGAACATTATATGTATGAAGCCAGCAACCTGATTGTGGATATGCCTACTAAGTTTTCTACATAATAGTGCAAATGTGAGTCAGAACTAACGATAGAGTGTAAAAATAGTAGTAAGTAGTAGTCGTCTGAAGTCAAACGCTATTGGAACCACTTGCGCTATCCCAAACATCAGTATGAATTATAACTAAAGCTACTAAAACATCCCTACCAGCTCGATATAAATCACAACCTTGGATATGTACTGAACGTTTGCTGTTAATTGGTATTGGAATAGTTTGGGCCCCAATTTGGAACTTGTTACATTGGAACTTGAATCTTGAACGTTGAACACTGGCTATGACGCCGATTCAAGATATTGAGCGTTAAGAGTAAATTTACCAACGACAATTTTAAAAATGTGAATGGAACTTTCGTAAAGCTACATTATGAGAATATCCAAAGATGGATAGTCTTATTTATGGCTTTATACCGTCACATTCATTTTCTAATAATTAACGTGATGAGACGTTATTAATAGTGTTAGTGTTAGTAAAGTGTAATAAAGTTAAGAAAGTGTGGTGGGACTGCTAAAGTGAACCATGTCACAGCGCAATTGAACAAGACTGGTGGGGAAACATTACTTCAATGGCGTCACTTTCTTTCAAATTTGGCAACTAGAGAGTCCGTACCGTTAGTCTCGGAAAGGGGGAAAATTGTTTCAACACTGAAAAAAGAAGATACTCGATATTTATTATTTACAATTTTAGTTATATAATTAAAAACATGAATATTATTTTAGGATACTTTACTCATTGGATCAGTAAAATCAAACATGGGTCATGGTGAAATGTCAGCTGGATTATGTGGTATTTCGAAGGTTTTAATTGCCATGGAAACAGGTATCATTCCAGCCAATTTACATTGTGACGATATAGATCTGAGCCTTCCTGGAATAGATAGCGGAAAACTAAAGGTACATTTTAATCGCCAATAAGTTTAGTATAAAAAATAGAATAAAAGGCATTAAAATGACCCTCATTTTATTATAGGTGGTAAGCAAGAATAAAACATGGGACGGAGGTATAGCATCCGTAAACTCCTTCGGATTTGGTGGTTCTAACGCACATATTGTTCTTCGATATAATCCTAAACAGAACATAAAATCAAATTTGACTAACAATCGTTTAGTGATGGTATCTGGCCGTACCGAAGAGGCCGTTCAGTATTACATCAATGAAATTAAAGCTATATCAAACGACGCAGAGGCCCTAACCCTTATCGATGCAGTCCATAAATTTAACATAGATGGTCATACATATAGGGGGTGAATACGCGCTTAGTTCAATCAACTGCAGTTTAAAATATTTGGTTTTTAGATATGTGGTTCTTGGTGAGGTATACAAAGAGCAGATTCAAAGATTTGAGAATAAAAAACGCCCAGTTTGGTTTATTTATAGTGGGATGGGCAGTCAGTGGACTGGGATGGCAAGAGATTTAATGAAAATCGATGTTTTCAAGCAGACTTTTACTAAGTGTCATAACGCTCTGAAACCCTATCACGTAGATTTGTTTAAGATCATTTTTAGCGATGATCCGATGGTCTTGGAGAATGTTATTAATTGTTTTTCAATTATAACCGCAGTTCAAGTTGCTCTTACTGATGTACTAAAATCTATTGGAATTGAAGCTGATGGATTTGGTGGGCATTCACTAGGAGAAACATGTAAGATATGATGATTATTCTAGCGAGTATTGTAGGATATTGACATATATTTATATATATAATCATTTCTCCGTGGGTATATCACCGTATGCCTCCTTTGTATGATGAACGGTTACATGATTTTTTTATATATATTTTAAAGTCCCATTTTTACCAGCGAGGGCTTATCTGGACCACGGTCCTCGGCATTAAGCCTACAGATTGGCCATTGATCAACCAACCATCCCAAAAGACATCCGGTATTACCCAGCCTGGTTATTGGCGTAACTGGGATGGTTATTCCTTGTCGGATTTTCCACTGTTGCCTATAAATGCATTTACAATTACAATCACAAACATAGAGTACATCCATGTTCCCGCAGGATTCGAACCCGCAACTATCGCACTAGGAGGACCGTCCTGTCGCCTTGACCACTGCTTCAATAAAGCCGGCGTTGCATGATTTAGATAATATTTTTTGTCTATGTTTATGTGTATTATTCACAACCGGACAGGGTTAGGGTTCGTTTAATTGGACGTGATTATGATCATCTTATAGTATTTGTTTTATTGTCGAAATTTATTTTTTATCCAAACAAAAAAAAGCCAATATTCGGGCAAGAAAACGTTTTTTAGGTTTAATCATATATGCTAGAATTGGATGAGGTTTACTCGTAGTTTATTTTAGTTGTTCATCGAATTTTTTTGATTGAAATAATTGAATTTTTTGATTGACTAATTTGCTATAAAGTTTAGAACAATTGTTATTAATAATAACAGTATCTACTGTTAGCTATTATGTTTTCCACTCTTTTCGTTATTTCGCTTACATGGCAATAAATCTGTGCATGTTTTTTATTCTGAAGGTATGAAAAGTGAATATCTTGTCTCGACAGGATATGTGCTTTTGATCATTCCATCGCTAATGTTTAGATAATTATTAAAGTATTTAACACCAGTCTTTATTGGGCAATTATTTGTTGTTGTTGTTGTTTATCACTTAATTTTGTTATCTCTCTGGACCGTTGCTTGTCTTACAAATCAAAATATTCGGTTTTAAAACCCACAATATACTTTAAGTCCTAACGCTTATAGTGTTCTAGATTTTTTTCAAAAACATATAATAATTTGACGGAGAAATGTTCTGTATGAAAGGAAAATAACAGTTGTTTCGTGGAATACGATTATTGGAAGGAATAATAAAATATTCTATTATTTTCTTACTTAATTTTTCGTAAAAGTGTTAATTATAGACTTCTTTATATAATAATATTATAAAATACAAAATATCTTCCAATATTCCCAATATTTTTCAAAATTTGATATTTAGTTATTCATTGCATGATGCTTCTAACATAGCTTTGGGTCCAATGTTATTCCTAAATAGTGTTAAAATGAACATTTAAAATTTATTTACTCTGACATTTGATTTCCCTTATTTACAAAACTGACGCGAATCTATTTAGTCTCATTCAAATTAGTTGGTTTTATTGTTGACTTTCGCAATTTCGTTGCTGATATTTCGTGGTCTGTAGCTTTACGATAATGGCTGTATGGTAGTATCTTTAGATCTGTTATGACGGGTCTATATTAGATAAATGATTGATACCAATATACTACTCTACGGTACTACCGCTATGATTTATTTCAATCTCGAATATCTATCCTCATCATCCTGGCTATATTTGAAATGTAATATTTTAATACTTCTGTCTCTTATTTATTTGACTCCCTCATGGCATACCGTATCAAAAGATGGAACCCAACAAAAAAGGACATGGTAGACTCTGCTTTCCTTTCAATTATTAGGTGCTATTCTGATGTTATCTCTACAGCGAGTCAATCAGAAGCTCCTTTTCAAATTTTCACACCTTGTGCCATGCTGGACCTATCTGAACAAGTGCTAATCAGAAGGCATCCATCAACAGTGCATCCTCAAGATCTCTTGCGACTGTTGCAGAGTGTGAAAACGTTGACATAAGCATGGTTTAGCCGCTTACTCAATTATTTTTGCAGCAGTGCCAAACAAATGTTTTTTTTAACTGTTATATTCTGCGATTCTGACATTTAACCACTTATCACTGATTTTCATTGATCGATATAGAAATAATGGTTTTCACTCTTTAGAATTATTACTATTGCGCTTTTATGAACTATATGCTTTTATGAATTTTGATTAAATTCAAAAATCTTAGATATAAATTATTAATCACTTTAACAAGTGTATAAGTGATCTACCAATTATTCATTATGAACATGATACCTAATTATTTGAAATACTTTTGTTTTTAGGTTGCGCCTACTATAATGGAGGCTTAACACCGGAACAGACAGTTCTACTTGCATTTGCGAGGGGTTATTCTACCGTTCAAGCTAAATTGACTGAAAAGAGTCAAATGGCAGCAATCGGATTGGGCTATCAAGACTGTCTCAAAATCGCACCAAAGGACATATTCGTTTCTTGTATTAATAGCAGTGACAGTGTTACAATATCAGGTGTAACAGAATCAGTATCAAAGTTTGTGTCCGTCCTGAAAAACCAAAATGTATTTGTGAAATCTGTGAATACAGGCGGTTATGCGTTTCATTCGAAACTTACAGGAAATGCTGCCCCCATATTATACGATTTCGCTCGTAAAGTTATAACCGATCCAAAACCAAGATCACCGAAATGGATATCCAGTTGCTTTCAGGAGAACGAATGGGACGATCCACGTTGTAAAATGAACTCAGCCGATTATACCAGATACAACTTTGAAAATATGGTCAGATTTGATCAAGTGTTAAAATATATTCCAAAAGACGCTATTGTGATCGAAATTGCCCCTCATGGTTTATTGACACCTTTAATAAAAAGGGATTTGGGATCCAAGGTTACATGTCTCACGTTAGGAGATAGGAACACCAAAAACAATTTGAAACATTTTCTTGAAAATATTGGGAAGTAAGTATTAAATATTCTCTAGAAAGGCCTATAAATTAGTTTTAAAGGGTATTTTTAAAATTTGAAGTTTTATTATGAAGAATCGGTACAATATTCTTATATTCAAGGTATTGTCCGTCCATAACCGCTACTTTTTCGCAACTTTCAGGAAATTTATGGACTCCGCCTCGAAAGATGATGTAGCTTTTGAGTTTGTTCTCGTATCGACTTAATTTTTGGGTATATTCATTAGAAATCAAGCGCTGCCAAGAAATGGGTTACGACTAATATGTGCATGTTACCACATGTCTTGTAATATATGGTTGTAGTTTTGCTAAAGAATAACATCGTGATGTGTTCAGCTCAAAGGCATCAATTGTACTCTATAGCGATCCCTACTGATAGTTTCATTAGGTTTTAGCAGCTCATAGTGTACCAAATGAACGGGTATTCTAGTTTTACCGTTGCTGTTGATGCATGAACACATTGTCCTCACGCTTTGTTCTCCTTGGATTATCGTATATGCCGTTAAAGCAGCATTTCACACATCAAACGACTTCCCATGTCTCTTGGCTTCAATTCATGCAGCTCAAAATATCCAAGCTTTTGGATCATTCCCATGTTCTTCACGAAATTGGAAATGGTTTCTTGTGTTACTCCCAACAACTCCGCATATTCTTCTTGCATTTTAAACGGATCACCATCGAGTAAGGCCTCCAAATCTTCGTCTTCAATCTTTTTGGCTCTCCAGAATAATCTCTGCCTTGGGTGTCAAGGTCGCCACTTTTAAAACGTAGAAGCCAGTATTCAGGTGTTGATATCGATGGAGCATGGTAGTCATAAGCTTCGCACAACTTTCGGTGGCCCTCAACCACCTTCGCCTTCAAGTTGAAGTAAAAAAGTAAAACTTCCGACAAATTTAATTTACTCCGTACACATTTAGACACACAAAAAAATTGTTCACACTTCGACGAAATAAAATGCTGGAAATGATGCATGTTGGAAAGTTAAGGCTGTCAGATGGGCTTCAACATGAAGTTGGTTACACATGTACATCATGCGACTTAATATATAGTAATGCCATCTGTAAATGATTTAAAATTAATTTGTAGGTCCATCATATTTTGAGACATCTTTCTGTACAGGCACACATTTACGGCTCTTACAATTTTATCAATATGTTTATTGCTCTCAATTATCATCTCAAAGAGAATTATAAAATACTCAAACAAACAGTTTTATATTACTAGAGTTATGTATTGGATGACATAAGACCTTTTATTTCTTTCTTATTCCACACTTTTATCCTTAATTTATTTTGTAATTATTTCTGATTTGAATGTTGATGTTTTTCTCTATCATATTTTTGTTCTACTCTTAACTACCTGAATTATTTTCTAACTGTCTATTATCATTACTAGTTTGTCCATTTATTAGAATGCAATTTTTGTATGGTAGGTCTGGTTTTATTTATAGATATATATGAATTAATTAGATCAACTAAGAAACTTTCATAAGTGCTTATATCGATTACAATAAAAAATAACCGTATTACCACCCAATTCCCAGATTTTTACATTTAAGTGTTAAACATTTCGCGCACTTTCGATTGATTTTTCTTGTAATTTTTTAAAATGAATTTTACTCTGGGAAACCTTATATATCTTTATATATCTTTTAAAGGTTTTATTTAAATGGCGGTCAACCCAATTTACCAAAATTATATAATAAAGTTAGTTTTCCAGTTGGAAGAGGAACAGCAAATATTGGGTCTTTAATTAAATGGGATCATAGCGTAAAATGGTAAGAGTAATCACGTTTTGCTGTATTATTTCTGAAATGTAACATTTAGGCAAACTCCATTTTTTAAACATAAATCTGAATATGGGAAGAAAATTACAATTAACATTAGCGATAACAAGTTTCAGTATTTAATGGATTATAAATTAAATGGTGAGAAAGTTATGCCTTTGGCAGGATATTTGGTAAGTATCTGGTAACTTGTTTTGGACGTTGGTAGTAGGTTAGGAATTTCTCCAATTCTATAAACATGTGTGCTACGTTATTATGAATCGTTAATCGTTGGGTATTTTATTCTTTTTTGTTAGATATTTACATTCTTGGACTCTTATTAATTTTGCCTCTGCAATTTTACTTACAAAATTTACTTAAAAAATATGATATATATTAGAATATTTACCATCATTTTCTATAATTTTTCTGACATCATAGCGATATCAGACACGACATGTGTTGACAGAACCATGTTAATTGGGCAGCGATTCATTTTCGCCCTCCTTCGAAATGCTACGAAGCTGTGTGTCAAGCTATGTTGCATCGATTTGAAGAAGTGAAACATAAAAAGTGCTATATCTAGAGAGTATGTGGTGGTTGCAGAACTTCTCATTCCAGAGGCAATAGGGCATTTCTCTCAACTTTTGCAACATATGTCTGAGCATTGTCATGCAAGATGGTGACTTATTGACGTGATACAGTACACTTTGCTGGCTGCATCATATACACAGGAAGACTTTTTGGTCATTAATATTCCTCTTCGGTGTCAATGTGTCTCCTGGAATAACATTTTGGGCTTGTGATATTCGTACTATATTTGTAGATGTTTCATCACCAGCATAATATACAAAAAAATAGCTCCTATTTTCTTGTCTAGTGTTGTTGGAACTGTTAGAAATAGCAATTTCACTCAATTCGTGTTTTAATATTAACCGATATTAAAACAAAAGTTTACTCTATGTAGAGTTGTTATTTTATTACTTCAACGTTGACTGAAATAATGAAAACAGCGATGATATTACATGCTACATTAATTAAATTGAGAGATATCTTGGATGAATTGTTAAAATATATTGAATAAAGGAATTTAAGAATAAATCACTGATTCCTAGCAATTTTTCTGATGTTCATAATAAATATTTGTAATCTTTCTAATTTCCAAACTAAATATCGACTTATTTACACAAATTAGTTGAATATTTTAAAGCTAGATACTAATTAATTACAACAAGCAAGTCAATTTTGAGTGGAACTTTTATTTTGATTAAAATAAGAAACATTTGTGCAATCAGTTGTTTTGCTGGAATAGCATAATTTTTAACATAGTAGGCGTTGAAGTTAATCCGTCATTCAGTCACTGTTAGTAAACGTCAGTCACTGTTCACTGCCGTATCAGAAAAAGCATGAATTCTGAAGTTATATCCTAACATTGACGAGCCCACAGCGAGTGAGCTAGAATTTTCTATTATAGTGTTTCTAATTTTTTTTTGATTCGCATGATGAAAACAGATTTCCTGTTTCCTGCGGTCTATTTACATTATCGGTAATTTGATTATAAATCTTCTCTCTTATTTTTTTGTTGTTAATGTGGCAAGTTTTGAGAATTTTCACTTTACATCGACTTTATCCAAATATACATCAGTGTTTATTGTTTATTATTTTGATATATTTGATATCCTATACCTGGATATCAAATATATCTAATGTGGGTGAATTAAATATAAATAATGTATTTTTTGACTTATAATAATAACCTCTTATTTAAGAACATATTTTTCAAGGTAATGGTGTGGAAAGTATTCGCAGATCTCAAATTACAAGCTATAAACCAAGTGCCAGTAATATTTGAATCCGTCATTTTGCATTCCAATACGATTTTATCTCTGGACCAAGACATTCATTTTTGGATCAACATCATGAAACACTCTGGTAATTTCGAAATATTTAATGGCAAAATGATATGTTGTCAAGGAAAAGTAAAAAATCTCGAGAGCATTAGAGTCGAACTCTCATTCCAACAGCCTAAAAATGAACTCTTATTCACGAATGAGATTTATCGAATTTTGAATTTGAAAGGTTTACATTTTGTAAATCAATTTCGATGTTTTAAAAATATGAGCCTAGATGGACATCATGGGGTTATTGGTTGGAATGGCAACTATACTGTTTTCTTGAGCAGTTTGCTTCATGTACCAGCTGTAATATCATTTAATGACGCGCTATTAATGCCATCGGAAATTGAGAAAATTGTTATTGATCCAACGGCTTTTACAAATTATGAAAATACCGGTAAGAATAAAATTTCTTTCAGTAATTTAGGGAAAAAACTCTTCTTTTGTTATTTAATAAATTTTTCAGATATTAATTTCCAGCACGATACTAAAGAAAATGTTATCAAATGTACAGGGGTGGAAATTAGTAATGTGAAATTTTCCAAGGTCTCTAAACGACCACTTATACAAGATAACCTATTATTAAAGGAACATATATTTGTTCCATATGAATATCAGTCGAACGATACAGCTACATGTATTTCTATGGCCTTTCAAATTATATTCGAAAATTTTGGAATTAGTAGAAATTTACGAGGAAGAATGGAATTTAAGAACACGACTGAAGCAGAAGAAATTAAAAACATTGTACACGATATTCTTGAAACAGAATCATATTTTAGTGTGGAATTTATTGATGATCAAATAACGCCTGTGGAATTAATCATTTCAGATTATCGTGACATATCCACAAAAAATCTAGTTGCTGATGGTTTTATATTGTTTATTGGAGATAAACCTTCTGTTATGGGTTGTTATCAGCTAGTCTATTCCGGTGCTATTGAAGATGCAGCTACAGGTAATGTTGTAATTTTATACTCTGAAGATTTTTAGTTGGTTTTCTTTGGAATATGTTACGGCAGTCGACGTGAGTTTTCCACTAGGTTTGTGGTCATTTGGACTATTTCGTATAAGATTTGGATGTATTACATTACATATATTTTATGGTTCTATCAAATAATCAAATGAAGTACGAAAATACTAAAATATGTCACATATTTCCTGTTGGAAGATAAATTCTTCGAACAAACATCCGGTACAGCTATGATTTACCTCTTCATGGACAAAAAGATACTAAATGGCACCTCATTAATATATTTTGTCTGATTTGGGTAAATTGAATAATCCAGAATCATACAATAAACAAGTTCAACCAGCTTCTGACTCAACTGAATCATCATTATCCAATCGTTCAGTTCACCCTAGGTGGGTCCCTCCTAAGAATCAAAGCAGCTTAAGGGATATAAATAAAACATACAAAATGAGGAATAAGATGCAGTGCTTGAATACCACAGAAATGAATGGAGGAATAGATAAAAGCAAAGAGGCAGCCTCACATTTCTTCAACGAACAACACATCGCGTCGACGGGTGGTAAAGAAACACCACGCTAAAGTAATCTTCAAATCACATATAGTCTATTCAAATTTATTTACGATATACGTCATCTCAATTTGTGACGTCAAAACGTCGCAATATTGCTGCATCAACTCTGAGTTTTAGTTCAGTTTGGCTTCGGCATACAACAAAATCCTAATCTAAATAAAGTAATTGAACAAAAATGTTATGAAACATATTTAGTTTATTTTAACATTATAGTACATCTATGACATATATTATTGAAGGACTTAAAACTACAACTAAGAACACAGGTATAATAGTTTGTAGGTTAGAGTTGTTTTATAATATTTATATTAAACTCTTTTCCACACTAATCATGAGGTAGAGTTCTAGGCGCGTTTTTTATATAGTGGTACCCCCCTGAAAGCCTAATCCACCTAATTAACAATTATATGTCAAGACAATGTATTTTACTTTCATTCGAGAGCATATTTACTTTTTTGCAGTTAGTTCTTGTTTCCATATATGGTGTGTTTAGTTGTCAAGTTATCTTGATATGACTATATTTTTTTTATTTCTTCTACTACTAATTGCGTCCACCATTCCTGATAAAATTAATCACTGAATTCTGCCTAATGCATTTACCATATCTACAAAACAGTATTCATTCTCTCCTAATATATTCTAACTTAATGCTCAAGCTTAATTCTGAACAATTACAATCATATCTGTGCACACCAATTTTTGACGCCCTACAAGACCATTTTCTACAATTATATTCTATTAATTTAGTGCATACCTTTAGTTGTTTCCATTATCATCACTCTGTCTCAGGAATTTGAATGATGAGGAATCCTGAAGTTTCCTTTAGTCACTTTCATTTTTCGAGTCATTGTCCAAGTCAATCACTAAACAGTTAATTTCCAATCCGTCTAAAACATGTTCACGATTCCACCATTTATCAATTACTTCTTTTATATGTATCGAGTTCATCCAAACCGAAAGTGCTTCCGGCCGATAATGCTTCCTTCCACATATCCAAATAATTCTTGATGTAATATCCTTGTCGACCAGCATGTCTATTATAAGTCATTGTATATTTAAATCATTATATAAGTCATTCATAATAAGTCAATAGTTCATTCTTTAATATGGTTTCTTCAAAATTTATTTAATGTACTTTAAGCCTTTTAAGTATTTTTTATATACATTCTTTAATTGCAGCCTTTGTTGATACGCTTGTTGGGATCTTCTTTCCCAGTGTACTATGATATGGTGAATTGTCCATAACAATAACTGATGGATTTCTCCAACTCCAAGTTCTTCAAAATCTGATTTTCAAACCACTGCAAAAACAATTTATGGTTAATTTCTCCATGGTTCTGCACCAGAAATAAAAATATTTCATTTACATTTCTGTTTCCAGCATGAAGTAATCCTTGATGACATATAGTTATGCCTGTAATGAATTATTAATACATTTTAGGACTTTACAAAATCTAATCGATAGCTATTCCCACGTTTGTTGCCTTTACGCTTTATTTATTATCATCATTCTGAAATATCCAGGTCTCATCCAAATACAGAAATTGATATAATAATTCTTGCTGGATTTTGGTCTATTTTTAGAAATTGTATTGTTTTAAAAGCAATTCCTTCAAGTTCTGTATTGAGCCACTTGATAACTCTATTTTGAAAGACAACATGAAGAAGTCTTTGAGATTTATAGATGCCAAAATACTTTCAACGAACACAATGGCTATAAGATCAACCCTATCGGTATCCTCCCGATTCTAAAATTTCTTTGTGGCCTTGGTGAACATTGTCATTTCGAGAGTACCTATAATAACAGTACGGTTGACAAACACAATCATGACTAAGTAAAGGCTCCATCCAGACCGCACACACTGCCACCCAAATCGAAGTGGTAATGGTGATTTGGTCAGCGACACTGATCTCAGCATAAGCTAGATTCTATGAAGGTAATCGATTTCCCGTAGAAATCTAAAAAAATATGTCTGTATTATCTCCTGTTCAGGAATTTGTGATTTAATCTCATTCGATTCAGAGCTACCTGTGGTGAGGAAGCAAAGAACCGTGAAGAGAGCAGAAAAATTCAGTTTTAACACTAAATACCTTGTTATCGTTGGCCTCTTGGGCCCAACAATTCTGTACCTTGTTCTTGATGAAACAAGTAATGAATAGGGTAAGGTCAGCTAAGATACAAATATTTGTGATGTGATGGGGAGAAGAGGCTGCCGAATTTGGAAGGTTGAACAATTTTAGGGAAGTTTTTATTACAATATGGTATAAAGTTTTGAGTATCGCAAAGAGTTTAGTAGTGAATATAGAACCCTGTTCAGGGAGCTAGAAAGAAACGGAATGTTTGGTTATCCGCACAAATCCACTGCCAAGCCTTTACAGCCAGAAGTGTATATCTGTGTCTGGCCAGGGTAAGAGCAGATATTTTCCCAGAACTTGGACAGAATAAGATAAGGACAATACTCTCTTTTATAAAATTGAAATATGTGTGTGGATGTGTTTTTAAAGGGAGTAGTGAAGATTCAAGGGGGAAAATTGGTATAGTGGATAGGCAGGGGATGCAGTAATCCAACTCCAGCCCTGGAAAGAAGATCAGTAATTTTATAAGAGTTAAAAGTATATAAGTTAAGTATTTAGGGCTAAGATGATCCAGGTCAAGCGGTTGACTCCACTAGGTCAGGTGGAGGTCAGATATTAAGGATGATGGCAGATCAAGCAATGTCACAGTGAACTTCAGTGAAGGGGAGTATATATAGGTTGGGTGGATACAATACTGCACAAGCTAATTACCGGGGAGGATTGGTAGGCATCTAGTGATATTATAGGTGTACAATTTTGAACAATGTCGATGCATTTGAGGTAGGTTGGAGTAGCAGGAGAGAGCCATAGTCTAGCTTAAGAAGGATTATAGAGGAGGTTTTTAAATTAACTAATAATCCAGCAGATGGTCTTAATCGGTTTATCACAGCTAATGTCTTTGTGTTTTTGTTTTGTAATGTGTTTTTTTAAATTAATTTTAATAGTTCCATAAGCTACCAAGACGGCATTAAGTATTTGTTATGTTATATTGGGATGTAATTCTTTCGAAAACTTCACACAAGCACTTTTTCCAAGTTAGGTGTCTTTCTGGGTGCATATAAAGATATTTATCATCCTCTGATTGCGGGAGTTGACAATTATTGGCTGGTGGACATGTTCTTCTAAGCAGGGTAAAATTTATATGAGTGGATTTTATTCCGTTGGCTTTTATAAGTCTGTATTAAATTAAATTATTGAATATTTACTGTTGGTGTGTTCTATACTTGCTAAATAAATATTAAGGAATGATAGCGGTATAAAATTGTAAACTACACAAAACAAATGTTTGACTATATTTCTTTATGTAATAATACATTACATAATTACAAACATTTTTTTTCAGGTGTATATTTATTAAGACATGTTACAAAAGTAAATTCCTTTGATATTGTTCATGTCAACAACAAAACCTTTGAGTGGATTGACAAAATAAAATATGCAATTGACCAATGTGTCGAGGTGTTGTATTTAATCAGTTCTGGTGATGATTTTTGTGGAATTATGGGATTAGTAAGATGCTTGAATTTTGAACCTTCTGAAAAGACTACTTTCAAATGTTTTGTTACGGATTTTAAAGATTCTACACCATTCAGTTTAAATTCGATTTTCTACAGAAAACAAGCCACCAAAAAACTATCACTCAATGTTTTGAAGAATGGCGTTTGGGGTAGTTATCGATATTTATCGTTAAAGAAACTGAAGGAAAATGATGCTCATCATGCATTTAATGGACGGGAAAATGGCGATGGTATCTATAGATGGTATGAATGTCCAAGAGATCACAGAGGGTATGTATATTAATCTACTAGACATTAATTTATTTTCATTTGGATAATTTTTTTTTGAAATGATTGTTACATTAACTTTCAGTAATGGATTGAAATCAGATTATGTGTACGTCTTCTATTCAGGTTTTGGTTTAAACACTGTTCCTATTGAGAAAGGAATATTATCACTTAACCGTGAAGAGAGTAGAAGACGATGTGGGTACGATTATTCTGGAGTAACAGGCACAGGAGTTAGAGTAATGGGTATCAGTTTTGGTAATATATCATTACAGACTACGACTAATTATTTATTGACATGGAATATACCTGATACATGGAAGTTAGAGGAGGCAGCTACTGTACCTTTATCCTATTATTTGGTGAGAATAGATAAATCTTAGTATTATTCCTCATTCTAATTATAAAATAAAGGCGAATTTATATACTATATAAGATATTAAATGGCGGTTGTTGTATGATGAGAACGAAGTCGTGTAGAAAAGTTTCTTATTTTTCAAAATTATTCAATTTTAATTTCTGTCTGTTGGTTCTTGGATGAATTTTAATCAGCGGTGATATATTGGTGAACATGTGAAATGTCATTGCAAACAATTGCTAAATATCTTATCCTGACAGGTAAAATCGATTCGGTTTTTATATTTTTCTATATAAAAATATAGTTTTTTACTTATCATTATTGAGCTACCCTGGGAATATCACACCAATTATTAAATGCTCAAGATTACATCTTCCTGGGCTACGGTCTTTCCCTGCCAGATGAACTCACCCATTACCCCAGCTTAGATTCTCAAGGCGCAACAAGAGTCCCCGATTTCTTTATTCTTCAAGACCATCATCATCTGATCCTTATCAAACTCGGGAACTGCGCCACCACTGAAGTGCTACTCACAAGATTAAAAAAAAGACTAACTGGAAGAACTATCAATCTCTTGTCCTGAAATCAGATCCAATTCCGAAAATAAACGCTTCAGAACAGTTTGAGGAAGCTGTATTCAACCTATTTCGTGATATTCAGTTTACTCACGAATCTACCACAGTAGAAATTTCATCACAACCCCAACCGTGGAGAAACCACCTTCCGTCTTCTATTAAACGTAAAATTCGTATCAAAAATGGTCTATGCAGATTAGTTCCATTCACCCTCGATGCTGAAGACAAAAGAGAGGCGAGCAGAGCATGCAAAGGGGTCGGGAAGATCGTCTCGACCTGGCGAGCGATGAAATAGAAGTAATTTCTCGCGGATCGAAGACTGGACACCCCCTCTTCTTTATGGTGTGTCTATAGATGCCTTTTGTTCAAGACGCATAATGTGATCACTCCTTAAAAAAAAGTTGAGGTCTTCGTAGAGACCTACGAGACCCAGACGAAATGTCTTCCTTCTGCAGAAAACAACAAACCTAAAGTAATCAACACTGTCATCAACGAATCCAACTCCATCAAAAGACCAGCCACTCTAGCCTGTCTTCTCAACCATATCATGACTCCAAAGTCTCTACAGACTGTGATCGGCAAACTTCAAACCAAATAACCTCCGAATTTCGACGGAATATCGATTACCCAATTACAGAAGCTCCCTATAAGCAGATTGCGGAATAAGCAAACCTCATTAAACCCATCATCAGGCTGCAATATTTTCCGGCGTCTTGGGAACACGCAGAAAGGAGCAAAATCATCTCCATCTAACTACAGGTCCATCAAGCTTCTCAGGGCTGTTTCGAAGTTTGCCGAGTGAGCATACACTACGCTCTCAACTTTTTCACAAAGGAAAATAATATCATTCCTGGACCTAACCAAAACTGCCAACAAAGTCTGGTGCGACGATTTGATCATAAAATGCATGCAGTTAGGCCTCCCGGAAGACCTAACCGCCCTCATCAAGTCCTATCTACCGGACAGATCTTTCCAGATCAAATATCAGATAAACAATTTTCAGTCGAAAACAAATCGACGCTGGCGTACCTGAAGGTTCCCCCCTGGCCCCAGCCTTATTTAACCTCTTTATTTTAGATCTACCGAGAAAAGAGCACATTGACGTTGCGTTTTATGCTGACGACACTTCTTCCTTCACGGCCTACAGGCTCGCGGTTACCATTCAAGAACATTTACAGAGGCAGCTCGATCATAGGATTAAGTGGTTCAAAGAATTCCATGGTTTTTTAACGTCACGTACCTAGGTCTCCACTTAGACCGACGTTTCGGTTGGCATTCCCAAATCCAGAAAGTAATCTCTCTCTCTCTTCTCTGATGTGCCTAGCAGACTTTCAATCTACATCTACATATTACGTCCTCTATATTTATTAGTTTTACTGTTTGGTTGGAGAGAATTTGTTGTAGAAAAAATTAAATACGCTTAGAAATGTATGGTGATGCATCTGTGTTGCCTTCATATCCTTTTTTTATGTTTATCGAAATTATCTGAAACATGGACGAATTTACTAAAATATCGTTGCTTGCCAGATGACTGTTGCTGAAACGCGGGTCCTAAGCACAAAGATTAATGACTTAGCCTAGAAGAGTCAACCACATGGACGCAGATGCCGACTATTCATGGTCATGAACTCTTCTTATGTGTTTGGCGAGATAAGTAAAGAGTAATATATTACAAACTGCTAAAGCCAAATGAAATTGTTAGTGCAGATTGATATTTTAATTAAAGTGAAAAAATGATCAAAATACATGAAAACAACTAATATACATTCCACTGTTTTTATATGTTCTGTATTTTCTTTATTAAAAGTAGGGGGAAAAGCCTTCCAATACGAAATATTTTACTATTAGTAATGGATTTGTTCTTATGTTCTTGAAACTACACCCCTCCTGTAGCTTTTGCTTTTCTTCATTCATTCAGACTGAATTATGCTTAAATTTATATTTGTCTTATATAATCATGGCTCCTTTGTCACAAACAAATGAAATTATTTTGCTTTAACAGACATCTTTGCAGTAACTTAAGCATGCTAATTGTAAATACACTATTCTCTGATATGATACAATTATTTCTCTTCAATGTACTTTCCTTAGTGAAAAACCAACTCTTACGGGATACGTGAAATTATTTTCTTATTCATTTGTTTTATTATATATAAAAAACGGTGTGATTAAAGAAGGTTGTTCCATGCGTAATAATGGATTCTTGAATATCCCGTGTTTACAGGCAGATATATCTATAATCTTATTTATGCATTAAAACATACTTATACTGAAATATTAAAAAAGATGTTTTTTAAGGCTTATTATGTATTGGTTATTAAAGGACGCATACAAAATGGTCAGTCAGTATTTATCTATTATGGTGATGATGTCACTAGTTTAGCAGCTATTAGTATCTGCTTAAGAATGGGTTGTCAAGTATACATAACAGTCAAATCGGAAGAGTTGAAAGATTTTCTGCTAAGGAGGTTTCCAAATATAGAACCCTCTGATATAAGTATTTAAATGGTAATATTATAGTCAGGTTTCATTTATATAATCTTTTTTTAGGTAGTTCAATAAGTGTGTCATTTATGGATACTATAAGAAGACGAACTAATGAAAAAGGTGTTGATATAATGATGGGAATTCTATCGAAAGCTTTAGTTAACAAATTAGTCCAATGTTTAGCAAAACATGGCCATTTTATACACATTTCAAATGATGACCTTTCCTGTGGTGACATTGATCTGAACACGTATAATTGTATTGTAGAAAAAAGTATAATATTCCATTTGATAAAACTTAGTGATGTCTTTGAGTCTAATGATGTCAGGAACCACATTTATAATCTACTGAATGATGGTAAGAATTTAGTTAAATTTAAGTTTTCTGTAGATAGAGTGATACGTTTTATTGCTAGGTATATCAAAAGGCATAGTAGTACCGTTACCCAAAAAAATATACTCCGATTTTGAGGTACAAAAAGCATGGGATGATTTAAACTCCACAACAAATCATACAGAAAAAGTTTTGATTAAAATAAGAGACGAATCTCCCAAAATTCTTGCCAAACCAGACAGGACAATAAAGGCATTGCCAACATTATATTTCTCTGAGAACGGCGTTTATATTATAATTGGAGGTCTTGGTGGATTTGGTCTTGTTCTCGCCGATTTTCTGATAAGCCGCGGAGCAAGAAAAATTGTTCTGAATTCCAGACGAGGATTATCCAGCATCTATCAGTCTTATTGCCTGAAGAAATGGTCATTGATAAAGGATTTAACGGTAAAAATATCAAATGATGATAGTTCAAATAGAGAAGGTGCCGAAAAATTAATAAAGTTTTCTGAAACACTAGGAAGCATTAAAGGTTGGTTATGTTTAGCATTAGGTGCGTGTATGTGGTTTGATGATTTTTCAACTTCAAATAAGCTTTTATTGAGATGAACTGTTATAAGATATATTAATGACAATATTTTTATAACCCATAACAATGTTACAAGTTATGCTTTATCGATCTGAATAATTTATAATTAGAAGATGCTATGTCTTATATTAATTTCCCATTCAAGCTGCAACAGGATTATATCTCTTGTAATGTGTTGTCAAGCATACTCCTGCAAGAGGATAACTTTACTCTTGTTACTCGTAATTGTTGGCATTTTTTGAAATAAAACGTCGTTTAATTTATTCAATAGACATCAGCTGTGATAATTTAGTGCGGTTTTATTAACTCACCATAGAAAACTTTTTCCATGGAAATAAAACTGTGGCATTGAAACGGTTCGAAACAGAATTTTCAGCCAATTCATAAGGTTGCCATTCTTCTTCCTCTTTATATTTCCCATTGAATGTAAAAATCTGGAAACAGTTGATTTATAAACTCCTAAGATGACTGAAAATTATTTAATAGTTGAGCTTATTGATTTCATACAACAAATCTTGCAATTATATTGCATAATAACAGCTGATTTTCCTGAAGTAAAACTAACAGCAAGAAACGGTATTTTGTGTTTTTGAAAGCTGTACTGCAACTTTATATCTGGATAATATCATAATATTAATTCCGAAGAACTAAATATATTTTTTAATAGAAATATGGTTAAGTTTTTCAGCGTTTGTGTTAAATCAACCAAATATCTCAAGTCTTAACCAATATTTTAGGTATTTTTAACACAGCTGCGGTACTTATTGACGGACTGTTTGTAAATCAGACTGCAGATAATTTCAAGCGCGCTTTGCAGCCAAAAATATATTCTTGTTACAACATGGATAGAATATCGAGGTAAATAGATATAATCGAATTACTATAAAATAAGTTATATCATAAAATAATAATATAAAATTAATTTCAGAGAACGCTGTCCATATGTGCAGTATTTTGTGGCTATTAGTTCAGTAACTAGTGGTAGAGGTAATCCTGGTCAGACTAATTATGGAATGGGAAACTCTGCTATAGAAAGATTGTGCGAGAAACGGCGTAAAGATGGCCTTCATGCTTTGGCAATACAATTCGGTCCTATTAAGGATGTTGGACTTGTTGCAGACTCAGAAGATAACGATAAGGTGATATTTAATATTCTAGCTGACTCGTTGGCCTGCGCTTGAATATTGAATATATATGAAGTGATGATTGGTTTTTTATTAAGGAATTAACGAGTTAAGAATTTAAAGGATGAGGGAGCCGACATTCTAAGTGGTCAAGTTTCTAAGGTCAAGGCGACAGGAAGTCGCTTCTACAGTTGCGATAGTCGCGGGTTCGAATCCTGCTGGGGCATGGATGTACTTTATATTTGTGATTGTTGATTGAGAAACGGTTGATGCGATCTACGGCATTTTAAAAAATGTTAATTGAACCGAAAGAAAAAACATAAAATTCTTAAATTTTACGTATGACAATCTTCTGGGTATTTTGTTTTCTTCATAAACGAACATGAATTCGCAAGAAAGTATACTTAGATCATGTGTCTCAGTAAATACGGTTTTTGGCGGTAATGTTATAATACTTGACTTACGTAATGAATATCTGCTACCTTGCTTAATGTTAAATGTAGACGATTCAAAGATCAATATTAGTCTTAATTAGAACATATCATCCATCCAGATGTATCAAGAAGTAAGTTTGTACTATATTCGGATTTGTACTATATTCTAATTCGAATAAGTTTAGTAAAGTTTGTAGTGTTCATTGATTAATAATTTCGACATAAGGGGTTACAGCAATCGTTCTTTGTCGCCTGAATGCCGGAAATTGTGATGTGATTTGTGATGAATATTGTTTTATATACATATATTTTTGAGTTAAAGTTGTTTGAGTTGATGTTAAAAAAGTTCGAGGCTAGAGTGATATAAATATGGCGAATATGTTGAATCTTGTAACAATATGACGGTTTTGAAATTGTCTTGTTTCTTCTAAAAACTTTTTCACGTTTTTTTGCCAGACAGAGAACCATACAATCTTGCAATAATAATTTTCATTTATTATTTAATTTGGGGGTAATATAGGGATATTAAAAACATTCCCGACATGTTCTTAGTACCTTACTAGTATTTCTTTCGAGCAGACCTGTTTACGACTCGTGTTGATAGTGAGAATAATATTTTCTTTCTGTGTACTATGTGAATTTATACGGTGATAGTTTCGCAGCCGTACATTCTTATGTGTATTAAACATGTAATATTCAATACAAGTACATGTAAATTTAAAGTACAAATGCAACACACATACAGCAACAGGAAAGCAGAGCGGCAATTTTTAATACCAAGGCTATATTAACTCAAATAAGTGAGATTTTCCTACAAGGCAATTAATTAGAGATATAAAATGATTATCTGTCATTAAAACCCTATAGAGCAAGGTAAAAGTCATCAGCCTTGAGAATGTGAATATGGAGCTGGAGGCAAATAAGGACACGAAATGAGAAATGGAAGTACTAGTTGAGATATAGGATAAAATATTTGAAAATATTTGAATACATTCCGTCTTAGTGTAACAAATAATATAGGTGTGATAAAATTACAGACATATACATTCCTAAATGTGATGCAGTAATGACAGCTGTATTAGCTGATTATATCATCTTGCTCACTATAAACACTGACACTGAAACAGCCACAAAAGCATTTTGTACACCTCTATCAGCTATATTATCAATTGGACCACGAAATGTTATTGAATCAAGTTAAACTGGACTAAATCTAATTTCCAGTCTGCTACTGATAATCATTTATCATATAACGATTGAGAATACTAATATGACATGGTCAGGTGGAGGAGCAAAATTTAAGTAATGTTTCGTAGTAGTGGATATGATAGACCTACGATACACATTTATAAATCTTATTCGCAAGTTTAATAAAAAACTGATCAGAACAATATTCTTCTCACTATTGTCAACAATTCATAACACATCTAAAAACATCTATATTGAAATTAAGTTTATGAAGAAGCTACAATCACTTGACAATGATAGTTACGTGGCAGCAGCAGTTACTTGAACATTGAAAATCGATATTTAAGGAAGAACTTTTCATGAAAATTAATCTTGTAAAAGCAGTGAGGTGTTCAAACACTATTTTGGTTCGAATGCTCACATAATTACAAAATATGCGTTTTTAGGCATTAAGAGTGGCTGGTATGACACCGCAAGCTATTGATACATGTATTAGTAGTTTGGAACAATTTATTCTTCAAGATCTTACTATTGCTGCTAGTTATGTTATAGAAAAACAAGGTTCGGCAACATCCAATTCAGGAAAAAAATCAGCGGTTGAAATGGTATCTGCTATTCTAGGAGTAAAAAATATAGGTATATGATTATCTGTCATATTTGTAACTATCGATAAATTATTGGTGATGTAATTCTCCTATTTCAGATTCGGTGGATCCGACTCGATCGTTGTCACAAATGGGACTCGACTCTCTGATGGCTTCGGATATTAAACAAACACTCTTGAGAAATTATAACATAGACATTAGTATAGATTCCATCAAATCTCTTACTTTTGATGAAATTGCTAAATTTGCTGTATAATTGTACTTATAGTGGGATATTACGTAATTATCTACTTATATAGGGTTGATATTGTTTTTTAACTTTTAGTTTAAGCGGTTTAAGTTGTTGTGTTCATATAAAGAATATATTTTATTATAAGCTTTTTTATTTTCCACTTCCTAATTTGCAGTAGGCGGTTCAAATTGGTAATACCTGTATGGTCTTGAATACATCAATTATATCTTAATTTTAAATTAATGTATTACTGATTTTATTTATACTTGGATCAAGTCGTAAGCAAGACGAGTGTAGGATAAATATACTAGTATGTTTCCCGAATTGAAAATAAATTAGACTGATTTAAGCTAAATCGACACCAACATATTTGATATACATGATATAAGGTTGTTAAATTTGATTTGATTTATTCTTTAAATTCCTGTGCGTTGTTCAGTAACTGTAATCTTTTATGTTGTTGGGATTCAGTAACTGTCTTTCAGGTTTTATAGCGAAATAGCGCATAACTTCGCAGATCCATTAATTTCGAGGTTTTATATAGTTCTTCATTGATTACCTAGCGATAGGCATTAGTAATTAATTGAAAAATTTTGGTTTGGTAGCGTTGGTTGAATAAATTATTCTTTTAATTTATTTTCATATTGAAGATTTTTTGTAATTGGTTAAGATTCTATTTAAAAAACCTGTCTGTTATTATTTGTACACATACTATTTATTTCCCACCCTTAGGGGGGCTTCTAAGCTTAGACTTTGAGGATACGGGTCTGACAATCTCAGGGCCCCAATCGCTGAAGAGATATTCGTGGCTTACTTTTTCCCTTACTGTCAGACTTCCAAATCTCACATTATAGAAGTAGAAGTAATAGTAATCCAATTAGGACGAGATGGTTTTGTTGTTAGTGTCAGATGTTTAGTTAGTCTACTGTCATGTAGTTTATGAGGTTGATGTATGTGTTATGTTATCGCTTTTCAACATATACTGCATCATAGGTTAAAGTTGCGTTTAAAATGACCCTTAAAAACTTTCCTCGGCTTTTATCCAGGGGATTCTTGATTTTTATGGGCTGCTATTTTCAGAAATTTTAATTTATAGACAACAAGAGATAAATTGTTAGCCTTTCTTCTAGCATTACTGAACATTAATTTAATTTACAGATTACTGATTAATAGCTTAAGAGAAGGGGACACAAAAAGATAAAGCCATCGAAGCTAAAACTAATATACAGTGTATTTTTTTGATGAAATAATGTCTGTAGAGTTTTTTTATTATACTAGATGAGAAAAAACAAACAAACAAATCGTATCAGAGTTTTAATAGCGATAAAGCTCTGGAGGAAGTAAATTTAATCGAGGAGCAGCACCATATCAATCAGAAGCTGTACCACATCTGCTGAGAGTAGGAGAAGGATAATTCAAAGGAAAAAATACTCAGAAGATGCATAAGCATGTAAAATACGCTGAATTTTTCCTTATATGATCCAAATATCGTCAATAAAGGAGCACAATAAAACGAATTAAAATCATGATCCCATCAGACACAAATTTATTTTGTATTTATGGATAACCAATCTGATATACTGTTTTATTGATGGTCGTTTTTTTGTTACGGGCGCTTTTACAGTCATACATTTTTGAATCAATAAGCTTCATGAGCATTCTGTTTTTTGTTTGTTAAATGTTTGTTTGTTAATTCTAAATAATTCTATAACGTTGCAATAACTGAAAGAGCTAAGTAATATCTGAATCAGTTAAACTGGAACTTCAGTTAAAACTTAAAAAAAGGGGTTATTTCAGGCGAAATAAACTTCAGAAAATTTAGGAAATCTTTGTACCTCCAGTTTTGCACGTTAATTTTCATTTAGTATCAACGTAATTCCAACTCCCTGTAATTAGAAAACAGTTTTTGTTCTCAAAAATAACATCATGTTAAAAAAAACACATTAGAACCAACATAAAACAACTATAATGATTAGTTGTAAGGTACTCTCAACTTGATATAAAATCAAACAGATTGATTAGACAATTATAAAACCAACGCTGTCTAAACAAAATTCCTCGATTAATTGCCAATGCTTATCGCTACGTAACCAACGAAGAACTGCATGATAAGCTGGAAATCAAATGGATTTGTAAAGTTACCCAAGTTATAACGTGGCATCAACACAACTACTGGAGAACGCGCGTGATACCAGAAGATTGAAGCGTACCAAACCATACGAACTTATGTAAAGTGTATATCTTTAGTGTAAACTATAGCTTAAGTTATTATACTTTTATAATTGAGGAATACATATTGATGTATTTATCTCACACTCATCTTGTTTGTGGATTAATCTAAGTACAAATGAAATATACTAATAAATTAATATATAATTAAGATCGTACTAAGCATATGTTATAAAAAAAAATTCTCATGAAACCATATCTATACTTAAGTTCCCATTAGATTAATTCAATTTGCGTGATCGAATGGCGAATAATTATTTCTCAAATATATCACTATTATCAAATATTTCCCAAAAATTTCTAAATATCCATCCTATTACTCCAAAATATGTTAGGATCGACCGTTATATTCGAGCAGGTTGTCTGATAAGCGGATTCTTCTAAAAATTCTCTGTATATTATCACGCAGTGTCAAAAGTCTTACTTCCTAAATATTTTATGAACCCAAATTATTAGTTATATTGAAAACTCATAACTTATATATAACCCCTCATGAATAGGGGACATATCAGTAAAGTAGAAACTGTGTGCTCTTTAACAATATGTGCCTCTTACTATACTGGTGAATGTGTACCAACATGAAACTTTGATATTAAGTTTTATGTTTAATGAAATTTAAACATTCTATTTAGGGAAAATTATTATACCCAAAAGAAATATACTTTACACCATCTGAAGAAGTTTGTAATTGAAGATGTTATTAAGACATTTATGGTCACTGAAATGAACCTCGAATCTCGCTGAAATTTTAAATTAACAACTCTATACTGCCGGTATTGCCATAATATTCGATGACAAAATAATAAAACTTCTGATATGTGTGTTCACAATATAATTACTTGATCACAGCAATCACTCAACTCCATAATAAAATTCGGAAAAAGTAAAGAAGTAGATGGATATTTTGATTTGGTATTTTTGTAACAAAAATAAAAAATATATGACATATAATTTAATATTTATTTTCATTCAATAATAAAGATCCGTTCAATTGTTTAAATAACTCTTAAAATAATAAAATTAGGAATACGTCATTTTCTTATGATCTATTTAATATAAATAATAAATTTAAAATTAATTCTTAATCTTCGATGAAGAATTGCGATAGCAGATTTAATGTTCCTGCGATGATGATTAAAATATGCCAAAAGGCCTTTGGCGTTGTCAGTTCATTGTCTTTCCTCAAACTAGCAATTTTCAGTAAATTTGGTAGCATGAAAATATATACCAATCCGCTCATAGCACCAGTATATCTAGAAAAACATAAAATAAATTATTCAGAAGCAATAATTGTGTTAATAATATATACTTACCTAATAAGGGTCCCGATTTTAGGCAAAAAACAGGCAAACATTACACAGATGAAGAGCAGAATACAATTTAGAAACATTACCCTGCCGTATGTAAAGTCGCCGAAACGACTTTTTTTAAATACTTGGTTAATATTGCCCAGAACATCATTTCTTAACATGAATGAAATCAGAGGAAATACAGTAAATAGTTGGAAGAGTAGCAGTACTCTTGCAATTATCGTTAAAGTATCATGCTTGCTGAAATTATTGAGGATGTTCTAAAACCAAAATAAATATATTGGTAATCCAATCAATTTAGTGTTTTTAATGAACCTCTTGATGTTGGTGAAATATTTTATTTAAAAAAATGTCACTAATTAAATTACTATAGTATTTTCATATTAAGTTATAGATGTATACTCACATCTTCAATACAGGATTTTGCTAATGGGAATGATATATAAAAAAGTACTCCAATGAATAGATATGTAAATGTTACTAAACCAAATGATATTGTTAGATCTCTACCCTAAAACAAAAATATTAAATTTTTATATTGCTCATTATGTCAATTATGTGGTTTGGTATTATTTTGTATAACATATGTTGGCAAATAAGAAATATTCATAATACAACGCATATAGAGGCTGAAATATCACTGGGTCATGAACATAATTTTAAAAAAATATTAGCAGTCTAAGAAGGTCTTTCATATAAATATTTTGTTAAGCCCATATAATATATAGGGTTTATGTTACTAATATCGGTAATCTGAGTGTCAGTGAATCCAAAATTAAGTATTAAAGTAGGTAGATAGCTTTGTCAAAAGATATCAACACGAGATATGAAATAAGAATATGTGAGTCTGATCACTTAATGTGGTATGTTCCGATGAATTATTGCTTCCCACAAATGACTAGGTTTATTTATGGAGAACACCAAAAGAAGCCTATAATCCAGACCGCTTGATTCAGCTGCTCTTGTCATTCATATCATTGCCGGATTACTGTCCATTAATATCTCGTGATTCTCAGCGATGAAGTTGAGATACATTTCTAAAAATTAGCATACTTCTACGAAGTATACAACCAGAATGGTTTAGTTCTGGTCTGGAGAACATCAGAATCTAATTAAATGTCTTTCTTGGCCAGTACAGTGTCTAGACTTGTAGGCTTAATAGTTATTATTAATGAAATAATACTAATTTTTAATCGGTAGTTTTACTTACATTGTGTTCTTGATTCTTGTTATTTCTCATGATTGATATAATGATGTTATGAATAAAATAACTCAGTGATAGCATTCCACTTAGAGCGGTAAACGTAGGTTTAATGTACATTTCCATATCCCAGTTGGGTATGTTGATACCCCAGTTATAAGCTTTCACAGCCACAAAAACTATTAAATACAATACACTTATAGTACCTACAAAATAAATATTAAGTTAGAATTAGGGCCAATTTATTAAGTTGAACTTTAAAATTTACCTAAACTATTAAATTTAGTAAAAAACGTTGGAGATTTAAAATTTAATACACCAAACATTATCACAGATAAATAAATTGGAACCGTACTATATAGGTTCCATAAATTATCGAAAAGAGACTCAGTCTGCACCGGCACCACACTCAAATTCGTGGAATTAATTGAATAAGTAGCATTTACTTCTTTTGGGCATAGTACTGCTGCTGCATCAGTTGTTATATTCATCTCGCTAAGAGAACCTAAAATATGAATATGTTAATACATTTATTTAATATATTATACATAGTTTCTAATTATGACATTTACTCGTGCTGAAAATAGGTTGCATGTATTTTGATCCTATAGTTGAAACCGCGAAATAGAAATGTAAACAACCTAAACTAATTGTTAAATTCGATGATTTTAACATTTCTCGGAATAAAATAGAGGTTTACCATTTGTTATTATTGAATGATTCAGTGTACGCAGGCATAGACATTCATTAGCTTTTCTTGTTTGATTAGAAAGTCTGTTTATGTATGGTGACAGTGTTGGTTAATTGTTGGTTCTTATTTCAACGATTTAAAAGAGGTGATTTTGACGCCAATGACAAATAAACCTCAAACCTCAAGGGCCTAAGAGGTTCGAAGAAAATGAATTGAAAGGACTAAAACACAGCTCAAACTCTCAAATAACTTTTAGACATTCACAGTTCATACATTTCACAATTAACAGCTGACGAGTTAACTGTTCCTAAAGATTTACGCATGATGCTAAAGATCTAAAAGGATAGAAAGTTGATACCACACGAATATGCCATTTTCAACCATTTCAATATCGCGGTTTCATTGCTGGTCAGGTAAAAACTAAAAGATTTCTGTGAGATATTGTGATTGGGCATGGCATGTGTCTGACAAAGCATGACAAAGCTTGGTCACAAGTTACTTGTCGATTCGCGGTGAATAAACCTCTCAAATAAGTAAATGGTAATTTAAAAGATTCAAGAATGGTGATTTCAATATGGATAAAAGTGAAGGAGTTAATTAGTGATTACAAATCAAAACAAGAATTATTTTGTGTGAAGATATATGTAAATTGAAAATGTTTGCCCTGAAAAAGAAAAGTTTTAAAGGACGCTTAGTCTTGCTTCAAAGATACACATTTCAAAAAGTTAATTTTTAAATCGGATTTTAACTGTTAATTTGAAGCCGTTTTTGATTATTTTTATTTAATTATTACAACGATTATTATGTATAGTCAATTCAAAATAGCACTGACACGAGAGTCTATATTTGTCTGTATAAAGTTGTAAATTCGTTTTACAGTCAGACAATATCATCCTTGTCATTTTATTCTATTTAAAGAGAGATAGAATGCTAGTAGACAAGTTTGAACATGTAAAGGAATGAGCCTGCAAAAGTTGTCCGTCAAACGTCTGAAAATTCTTCAAAATATTATAATTACAGGTTATATACCGGAAAACGTCGTTTCAACCTATTGTTTTAATAAATTTGAAATCGCCGCGGTTTTCGTTGAAAATATTTTTTTGCATCTTGCAGCTGCACTGTATATTAGTACGGACACGGTCACTAAATTCGCCAAAAAGAAACCGTGTTTGTGGGAAACAGGTGATGAATTCATCAAATCAGCTTGGTGTTTCAAAGATCAAATATACGAAATGTATAAAACAGTAAGTAGTTTTTTCAATCGAATTATAATTTAATACAATTATTTCAGGGAAAATTGTTAGTCTGGAAAGTATCCATAAAAATCCAAAATATATACAGCTATTTGAGAGATGTAGAACATCCGTTAATATATGTATTAGATGCATTATAATGTTAAAATATATTATATTTAATAGAATATTTGTTCAGTTATTTTATTTATATTAAAATTTTGTTATATGTCAGAGCCAAAATGTACTAAAACTAAGAGTAGCTGCGGCAACATTGCGACGTTTCCAATGTCATTGCTATTTTGAATTGACTATACATATTTTATTTTAACATACTTTTTTTGAGTTAAAAATCTAAATTTAATTATTTTTTAATTTTTAGTGAATTCCTTTTTATTTTTTTGAAGTCGGTTCAATTTTTTTTGTTAAAAATATTTTTTTTTCTCTTTTTAGCCTAATACTAATTATAGGTGAATATCTAATACTCACCCAATAAATTACGCAGTTATTTTATTTAATATTACAATGGGTAGGCCAAGTAAAGTTGCAACCCGTATGAGGAAAAATAGGAATAAAGAAAGGTAATTTGACAAATTTTATAACTAAACAACAATAAAAATTTATTATCCCCGCCGGGAATCGAACCCTCAAACTCCATTTGGGAGTTAAACGCATTAACCATTACACCATAGAAGCAGTTGTCTACAATATTCCTATGAGATATTATATACTATAGTTAGTGCTTAAAAAGCAAACTGAATGGCTTGTGCACTGAACGACTAAATATGTGAAAACTTTGCACGTGCCATTTAAATTTGAGGGTTTCCCTCTATTTAATCTCTCTCTCCCCAGCATATTCTAATTTGGTTCCAATGGGAATTTGGAATTTTGAAAATCGGCTTAAAATTGACGGAGAAATCGGCGAACATACATTAAAAAAAGTATATATACATCCAAACATAGAACCTCCTCCTTTTTCGAAGTCAATTATTCAAATTACGCAAATTTTATCAGTTGTTGGTAGAAAATGGTAGAATTAGAAAATTATATTGGTGAATATATATGAATAGATGAAACTTGATAAAAATTATTACACTCCATCGTTAAATGTTATAAATATAATATAAAGTGAAAAATTTAACAATAAAGTTATCTTAATATAACAAGATGACATCATGGCCTAGTATATTTCATGCAGATGTAGGTTTTTCGGTAAAGGCACATTAGAAACAACTTGCTAAACTGTTGTATTATAAAAAAGCTTAAACATTTATCGTAGATTATCTGGACGGTTATGTAATTTTTACTTTGCAGATTATCACATTATAGAATATTAACAAAAACATGCCAGAGGGTACTAAAGCTACTTTTATGAACAACCGTATTAAAATTACTCTACAAAATTATCAGACGCTTGTATATATGGAAATAATATTTTTTTCTGATGAATGGTAAAAACATAATTGCATCATTGCAAAATATATATCATTTTTATCATATATTTATATTATCATGTTATTAATAGGGTTATTTTTGATTAATCTACTTACTATACAGGAAATAGACCGAGTTGTATAAGAAATTGGACATCAGTATCATATAAACAATGTCCGCACCTAATAGAACTACGATCGAGAATATTTTCGCTAACATTTCTGCCCATCTTCCTAATAGATCCTTACACAAGTGATGAACTTCTATAGTTTTTCCAGGTAGACCTGCAAAAATACTTTTGTTAATACTGATAGACTGTTTATAATTAAACTTAATTACCATGTTTGTTACTAATGGATAACAGCATATAACATGTGTAGTGACATAGTGCTGCTACCACAATATTAATAATTATACCCGGAAGCAACCCAGCCATTTGTATTCCCCAGGACATAGCCAATAACGATGATCCCATGGTAGTGTTCCATATTGCAAATCTAACAGAAATGAGTTGGTAAGTCAGTAAAATGTTTTTATTTAATATATATATATATATATATATATATATATATATATATATATATATATATATATATATATTTGGGTTGAGAAGATAGTTATTTTGGTATTTTAATATGTTTTTAATTATCAGGAATTAACTCTAACGTTGCTAGGGTACCAATAATAGTTTATTTAAAATGAAATAAAAACATAAAAATATTGTTCTAATATTATCCACCTTTTGGGCATCTAAAGGACTTGTAGTATTTGGATGTAATCCTTGAATCGTGGTGGAAAATGGTTTTCCGAAAAAACCGAAACCGAAACAATATTAGGAAAAGACGGCGGAAGTCTTGTTATTTTGAGCGATTTCAAGAGGGACAAGTATTGTTACACTCGTACTTTCATTACCTATCTAATCCAACAAAATGCACATATTTGTTTTGTCTTGTTATTCTAAGATATCCATCATTGTCGGCGATAATAGGATAGCAAAATTACTTTATTTTGTTATAGAGCAGCAGGTTGCAAATAAATATTGTTTTTGATTAGTTTGTCTGGTTCATTTGAATTAACATATTTGTAGTTCAGAAAACGAAGAGGTTGAGGGTGTGTATCTTATTTAGTGTAGGTTTCAGTGTAATTTAGTAGCTTTCGAGTTAAATATTCTTTGATTGTTGCTATTGTAAACATTTTTAATTACTTCATATAATTTATATTAGTTTTATTGTCTCAAAAGGAATGGAAATGCCTTGGAATAAATTTGGGCAGACTGAATATTTTTTGTGACTCTTATTTATTGATAATTATGACAAATCGCACCATTTACATAGTATTGGCTGTTTAGAAAATAAAGATGGTGTGTTTTCGTTAGACTCAAAGGCATAATGAGTGAAGTTTTGACATACGGTTTCGTTTATATTAGAATATGATTGGGTTGGCAGTATCGCTTGCACTCTCTGTTCAATAAGTCGTTACTTCTTTCCATAAAATAAAATAGTTTTAAAACAAAATAAAAAGTTTTTATTTTTAATCTCTACGCATTTCTTAACTACAATTCTCTTAGTATTCCAGATCATAAGGCTGTTTATTTTAATTCATTGAATTAACCGAAATCAATTTACTTATTAAGAAAAGGAATATATCATCAAAAGAAGAAGGCGAATTGATTAACAGAAGCTTGACGGTAATTGTTCGATAGTTATTCGAATGATTCTTTTGCATAGTTAAGTGGAGTTCGGGTAAAATGTCGCCGTTAAGTTTCTAAGGTTAGAAAGGGGGGTTTGAAAGAGTTAAAAGACCTCTAGCCCTAAATTATTAAAACTAGGAAATATCCGTTTCTTGAAAAACACCCCCAGTTAATATTAATTATTATACCCCGATTCCTTGCACAAACATCGTAGTTCAGAGAGAACCAAAGACGAAATGCAGTAGCTTAGTTGGTTAGTCGTAAACTATTGGAATTTGAAGTCACCGAAACTTATGAACCCTTTCTACAGAGGCTATACCTCGGAGGTTTAGATGAAAATATAAATTTACCAAACGCAAACTGGCGATAATTTTGCTACAATTTAAGCTGTTCAGGTGGGACGACTACATACACAACTTTCTTTTAAGTGTGTCCATTTTGTTAACTTAATATTTAATTCTTAAACCTCAAAACTTACTATGGTTTTGACATTGTTATGAAGTTGCTTATCAAAATAAAAGCAATGACATTCAATACCATAAATTTAACTTCGTTTTTTCACCTCATCCACCAATTTCATTCTTTCGTGTAACTAAACGATCCTAAATGTTTTCAAGAAGATATTGTTGATTTTTTTAAGTAAGCTTTTGCTATTTTTTTAACTATTTTATCCGATCTATATTTGAATAAAGCTGTTGCATTTGTAAAAAAATCAACCTTCAAATTCAAAATACAAATTGATGTATTGAGTTCACAAAAACAGAATTAGAACTGTTTTTATTAAAAAAGAGATCTGTATCTGTGCTTGTTGAGAATTATTGTGATTGTGTTTTGTTTAAAATATTATAATAGAATGTAGTTTAAGAAGGAGTTTCTTAATCCGATATCCATGCAGCTTATTATCGGTTTGTATTTGAATTGAAACTGATGCATTAGAACCGATCAGTGTGAGAAAAGGACGTTATACAACCAACATATTATTGGATACTATTAAATGAGAAATCTTACCCCACTCGCTACATTCATCAGACATTGCCCCCCTAACACTGATTGAAGTCGCATGATATGATTGAGCAGCACTATGGGCTAATATGCAGCGGAAGTGGACCAATTTTTGAATAACTTTAATAGGCATATTATTTTTCGGGTGTTATATAAATGTAAACAAAAAGATGAATAAAATTAGTGGTTAGTTTGAAGTACATATTTTCAATGATGTATTTTAGGTACTTCTAACGACCGTATTCATTTTTACAAAAAGAAACAGTAATTTTTATTTGATTTATCTAATTGTCTGGAATATTGTTATGTAAATATAATTAACTGTAAACAACGTTTTCAGTATAAACTAGTTGCCACACTCAATAAATAACATATAATCAATTTTTCATTGATCTGATGAAATAATTGGTAAAATTTAATCACAATAAACAATGTGAAATAGCCGATAGTTTCAAGACGGTAGCATAAATATGTTGACATTTAATTAAGTGCATCTCAAGTTCAACTGGAGGCATTGTATCGCTTATCGCTTAATAACTGCTGTTGCGTTATTGTTTTGGTTTCGTAAAATAAGCGATCAATTTCCGTGTGATTCATCGAAACAGAGAAATTAATTAATATAGACTGTTAATATTGGGGTTTTCTGGTCTGAAAAATATATCGGTTTGTTAAAAAAATATCGCTTTCGATACTTCTTCTATACTATACTTCTATATTTGGATACAAATATGGATGTTTTATATCTATATCTCTTTAACAAGCCTATGATGTAAACAATATTTTTTCTGTGCTAGCTGTGCTTGTTTTATTTGCGTTTGTACCAAATACCACTTTTGTAATTTAGAATTCACGGTTAATACTATGATTTTGTTATTTTGGAAACATAAAATAGCAAAGGCGTTTTTTTTTCAGAAAATATTATTATTTCCTTGGGGAAGTATATAATTCTTGAGAAATAGTAAATACGATTAGTTTGCTAAGAGTATTTTAATGAGTATATAGCCAAAATTATTGTAAAATCAAGTATTTTAATTAAATATCTACTATTATTTGCATCAAGTAATAATAAAAAATATGGATATACTCATAAAAACGCTGAAAGATAATGCATAAATTTCTTGAATAGTGGCAATGGATAATTAAAATGATTTACTGACTTATCTCTGTTGATTAAAACGTAATTTTTGTCCATTTAACAAGGATCAATTCCAATTTGTAATTTCTTAACATTCAAATATAATATTAAACAGAATATTGCAAAATCATTGTAATTTTCTAAGTAATTTTACCAATTTTATGGAATTACTATTTTATTATTTACCAATTAAAATGTATTCTATGAAAAAAGCTCTACAAATAATTTAATATATTTTCCCAAAACAACTATTTCTTATAATTAAAGCAGATATTTGAGGAGATAATGCATCATGGATGTTTGTGACGTTGAAACATTGCAATGTTGCCGCATCAACTGTGAGTTTTAATTCAGTTTGGTTTTGCAAATATAATTTACCTTAACATTATAGTATATCTGAAAACTACAGTTAATTATACAGCTACAATAATTTATAGTTAAAAGTTAGTTTATAATTTATAGTTTGTTAGAAGTATGCAAAATTATTCAAAATATTAGTTATTATTACTAGAGATTAAAAACCGACAAATCTTATTTTAGCGCTTTGATTATTTTGACAAATTTTAAATCTCTCCGTAATATATGATATCATTTCGTTTGAAAATGCCGAAAACAATACATAGCCAGGTACAAATTGATTGCGGCTTTAGTAAAGTCCCTACAATTTTATTGAAAATGTTTTTTAGCGGGTTGTGGCCACGCTAAATATTAGTGTGGGTACTCTGAGTAACATCGCTTACAAAATGAAGAATAATAACTTAGATTTACCCGTTAGATTTTAAGAAAATTCGTTTACATACAAAGTGGGTGACTTGATTATCTTGATATTGGCTCTATTCGAGACACAAACTATATTATTAATAAACATAATTTAATAAAATTACTTTAGAGAAAATTGTCTATCTGGAAAGTATAGATAAAAGAATTGGAGACATGCAGCTTTTTGAGGCATGTAAGACATCTTTTCATACACTCTCAGAGGGCAGAGGGTTTAAATGGTGTAACGATATCCCTCGGAAAGGTTTAATGGAACTTCCAGGCAATGCCTTAAAAATAATGAAATTTTTAATTAAGGCATAAAATAAGACCAAGGACGATAAACTATTTGAATTTGTGTATCTTGATGAAGCTTGAATATTTCACAATGTTCATTGTGGTATTCTTGGCAAGACAGTAACAAAAAAAGTGTAAAGACAACAAAAATTGATTGAGAAAGGTAAAAGTTACAATAGCATTCGATTAGGTTTTGTTGGTCATTATATTTATTAATAATTAATTGCATTATATATTGCTGGTCGAGAAGGATATTCCATCAAAAACTGTTTGGATATGTGGAAGGAAGCATTTTTAACTATAACACCTTCGGTTTGAATGAACTGGATAAGACATACAGAGGAAGTAATTGATACATGGTGGAATCGTGAAAATGTTTTGGACAGATTACAAACTAACAGTTTAGTGCTTGAATTGGACAGTGAAGCGGAAAGTGAAAGTGACTGAAAGAAACTTTCAGGATATGTGATAATGCTGTGCAATGCTGGAAATTCTTGAGACAGAGTGATGAGAGTGGAAACAACTAAAGGTATGCACATAATTAATTGAATATAATTGTAAAAAATGGTATTGTAGGGCGTGAAAGATTTGTGTGTACAGATATGATTGTAATTGTTCAAAACTCTACATGAGCATTAGGTTAGAACGTATGAGGGGAAAATGAATACTAACTGTTTTGTAAATATGGTAAATGCATTAGACAGAATTCAGTGATGACTATTATACCTGTGTTCTTAATTGTAGTTTTAAGTCCTTCGAATAAATTATATTTGATAACATTTTTGTTCTATTATTTTATTTATTATTAGTAGAATTTTCTTGTATATCAAAGCAAAACTGACCTAAAACTCAGAGTTGATGTCCCAAATATCCATGACGCATTATTAAAAAACTTTGAATAGATTATAAATACCATTAAGCGTCATTTGATAAATTGGGTTAATATTTAAAAGTCATAGAGTGGACTCAGAAAGAAAGTAAATTATATAATTTGTATAATATGAAGACTTGTTACAAGCGCAAAAGAGTATATTCATCAATTTTTTTTTATATAGAGTTCTTGAATTGAAAAGAACATGATGAATAAACCATGGAAATATTAACATTCATATTGAAACAAACCATTAGTATCACATATATTATTATTATATACATCAAATTGCCTTAGTGCATAATATTCAAAATAATTAGAGAATACAGTGGATAATTTAAAGTTATTATTGGCATACAATAATTTTTCTGTTTATATAAAGAACAGGTGTTTTATTTTAAGAGCATATGATACTTTGTTTAATTAATAATAATTATCGACTTAATTAATTATTCTAATTTAATTCTAATTATTATGACAATTTGATTTTAAATCTAACATGATGATAGTTCAAAATAAATTTCGTCATCTATGAGATTATCGATATGAATTTGTCAATAACACTACTAATTCTTGTAATAATTCCCTACATTGATTAGGTTCTATTTCAAATATTTAATGTCAATATTTATGTGGTCAATATTAAACAGAATTAAGTATCGATATGATTATATAGATTTTAATTTTTAATCTTAACTCTACTTCACATAGGTAATTTATGTGTTTTAATATGTTGTTAAATTGTCTACATTATTTTGATTATATTAAAAAATAGATAATATGCTCTAGATAACTTAAAATTTGACCTATTGGACGAATAACCAACGATTATATATAAATACAATTCAAAATCCACAGAACGATGTCTCAACACATAGAAAAACCAAGGTTCTTGAAAAATTTATCATTTATTGATATAATTAAAATACTTCGGTCTGGATAGTGCGTACGGAGTAAAAGATAATTAGCCGTAAACAAGTATAATGCAAGGACCCATCTCACAAATGAAATGAAATTTCGAATGGGGAAGTGTAAGAAACGTGTAATAGGTTGAAGTTCAAGGACAATAACGAAAAATATGTTACACAAAATTTACAAAAATAAAAAAACAAGTAACATATAACAAGCCTAAGTGTCGCTGAATAAATATTTTTGTGACATAGATAGTTAGGTAATAAAAGTTATCAATATATAGGTCAAGGATGAGTGATTGAACAATATTTTATAAATTATTTGACTTAATTTTTACTTAGGGCTTAAACATTATTACTTAAACATTATTAACATAGAAATATTTCACAGTTTCTTTCTTCCATTTCACAATTCTTTACTTGTTGGAAATGCTGGAATACAGTGCCGAATGTGCTATTTTAGCGGATACTAAATTGTAAATTGTTCAGAGAGTTTAAATACCTCCATAAACTTATTCACAAAACAACGAAACGAAAGAATTCACAAAACAACGAAACTACGACTGTACTACAAATTACGAAAGTTTACCCAAATAATTTTATTTCGAATATAATTTTAAGCTTGGAGAAAAATTTTCTATTTTTTTATATATTTTAAATTCTCCTTTTCACCAACGATGGTTTGTCTGAACTAGATCTACTGTTTAATGTGTGACCTGTGACTACTATTACTATCGCAACAGTAGGAGGACTGTCCTGTCGCCCTAAGCACTGCGTCACCAAACCAGCTTGGTAAACATTAATCACACCTGATATTATTTTTTATATTATGGTATTTTTATGTTATATTGCCATATTAATTTTTTAGATTTGAAATTTAAATACATCAAGGAAAACGGGAATAAGTAACCAAAGGATGGACTATTTCCAGAATTTCAGTGACAGTTTAAACTATAATATAGGGACGATAATTTATACGTTATAGATACCATAACGTTGTTATTTCCTATATAAATTGGAGATCTTTTGTCCTCAGTTTCTTTAGTATCAAGATTTGCGGAAAGAAATTAACTTTCAATATCATGGTAATTCTGCGAAATGATTTTTATCAATTGATTTTAATTATATTCAGAATTATGGTATACGAGTTACTGTATATTCTAAGTTTTTTTTGTATTCTGACAATCTTGATTTTGATTCTTTGATTTTGATTCATTTAAAGATAAGCTTTCTTCATTTTCTCATAAAGAATAATTTTAACAATTTTGTCAGAAAAATTGCCATAATAAATAACATATGTTTAAAAAAAAAACTCTAAGAGCTGTTACACTTAGGCCCCTCTTTATACATTTTCGCTGGTTTGAAAGGTCTCTTTGAATCGTTCAACAATAGCATAATATTATTGAGGCTTCCCATTTTTCTTGGTATAATTTTTCTATCTTTTTAATATTTTGATGAAATCTCTTTTATTTATATAAATTCTTTAGGTAAACTAAAGCTTTAAAAGCTCCATAAAAGCAATTCACATTTCTGTTTGAAGATCCGTCATAGGCGTGATGCATTATGGGTCATCATAAGCCGTCTAGTGTCTGATCTAACAAAAATACCTGCCTTCATATTTGCTTCTGTGAGGCCCGGAATCTTTCAAAATATTTACATTGTAGCGACCTTGAGGCATGTCGAATTTTACATTGTGGAATAACGGTCTACAAAATAATTTACAGGGGGTACAGGGGTGTCAGCAGCGCCAACTAAAACCCGATAACGAATAGCTGGCAACCCCGAGACGTTTATCTGGGATGTTATTGAAGGGTATTTCGATTCATTCTGTATTCGACCATCGTTTGGTTTAGACGTGCCACCATCGACTGCCTAAGCCTCGTCACCAGTTAACACCGCTACCATCCGTTTTATCTAATTGTATTTTTCACATTTTTATATAGTCATTGTTTCAACATTTTCAATTTTTTTAATTCGATTCGTTTTCGATTTTACCGTTATTCCTTCAACATTACATTCATTCAAACATTTGTTTCTCATTATATTTTATTTTAGAGCTGGAACAATGAAGCTGAAATTTCATTTCATTATTTCCAATTCATTTTTTTTGAAATTTTTTGTCCAAATTTTATTTCTTCCACGTTCTTTTGAACTCTTAGAGATTTTTACATCACTGTTTAATTATCAGCGTCTCGGCTAAACATTTCTTTCGGCGCTATGTTTAAATTGTAATGTTTTCCTTCGTTCGCCATCTCCGTCATATTGGCAGAAATTTTGATTTGAAAGGCTTTGGGCAGCTTCGGTCGGATACCGTCGTCATTTGTTTTTTTCGGAATTACCGTCACGTATGCGACTTCGGATTAGTCACAGAGCAGCTCCAGAAGCTAGGTACCAATTGCAGTCACCGTAGACTCGTTATGTCTTTGCCGAGGTACCAGAATGGCCAACGTCTCGTCGTCGAAGAAAATCGACTGCCCAAGCCTCATCTCCAGGTAGTGTTACCTGGTGGTTACTCTGCCATCAGTTTTATCTTATTATATTTTTCACATTTTTTATATAATCAATAAATAACGGCCACTTAATGTAAACACCACTGTTTCATTTCGTTTTACCTCCATTCAGCGAGCTATATCATTTACCCTAAAACTTGAATGGTTTTAAAAATTACTTTATCAATCACAACCTTATGTGCAATAGTGGTAAAAAAACTTTATGTGGAGCTATCAATTTCTTGGAGGGCGTCCATTTCACTAATTTTAAACTATTGTAAACTTTTACTTGTCGGCCAACTATATTACCAAATGGTCCAGTGATTTCTCGGCTCCGTCTCTGCTATCCCACAGAGACAAAAAGCAAGAGCATTTGGGAAACTCATCTTGATGTCCGAGCAACATGCACAAAATATTAAATTAGCCAAACACCATTGTCTTCATATTTATTTGCGAAGTATGAATTCCGATTTTTTTGTAGGTTTCTTTGAAATATACGTAGTTCATAAATTGAAGCATAAAAACCGCCTTTGTGAAGCAGGACTGTTTTAAGACAACTTTTTGATGAATGAACAAGAATACACTATAACATAGTGTTGTGCCATATCGTATCTTAAATACATTTCACGAAATCCGGATATTCTAGTATTTTTTTCAAAATGCATAGTTGAATGTATTTAAACAGCTTTTTTGTTGCAAACCTGTGTAAGTAATATTATCATATAATTATTTTTAATCCTCAATATTTAAATAAAAAAAATCGTCGAATTAAGATACATTAAATAACAACTTCAACAAGAAAGATTAAATTTTTTATATCTATAATTTTACCTGATAAATCCTTATACAACAAATGGTAAATATAGGGGTAGTTACATTTTTTTATATATGCTATTTGTTACGTATTACTTACATGGTTACCAGCGAGTTATGGGTGTGTTTTTTGGGTTCTACGTAATCCATGTAGTCGAAATCGTCAGGCGAAACAGGGGCTTTAAGGCGCACGTCTCTAGTTTTTGTTACCTGAGAACAAAACATAGAAGATTAGTTACTTGAGATTTTATGTTCCAGTAATTAAACCAGTAATTAGAAACTTATTTTTAACGCTCCAATTTTACTTCCAATTTAAAAATACAAAAATAACCATCTGTTTTGTAGAAATTAATATTTTGTCTATAGCCATTTCTCTAATTTGAGATTCATTAAAGTTTTTATGATTTTCTAAAACGAAATGCGAACTATCTTTGAATTGTTGATTTTAGTTAAGCATCAATATCACAAGCATGACATTGACATTGTCAGATATATATGACCTTAAATATATCTATTAACAGAAATTTATATATATTACTAGATTACTTGGTAAACTATAATACGACAACACGTTATAATTGCAATTTCGATAAAATATAGCACATATTTAACTTTTGCGAATGAATGAACTATGATGTTGAATGTTCTACTTATATATATTTACGAGTAATATAATTTCTAACTAATAATAAGTTTTAAAGAATGAATTAATATTGTTACCGCAAGTAGTCGTTTTCACAGTACTTGTCTTTATTGGGATCATACTCTAACTGAAGCGTTCAATTTCGATAAACGATAAAAAAAATGTTAAGCGGCAGCTAAAAAGTATCCCACGGGTAATCTATCCTATTAGAATTTTAAAGTATAAAAGTCCTGAAGTTTTTTATCCTAGAAGCACAAATTAAAGTTACGAAGCTTCGGAGTTTTTCATTCATCCCTAATCATGACTTATATATGTCTATAAAATGTATAAACACTAGCTTTGGAAATAGTCGAAATCGATAGAGTCTATCTTTAAATCAAAATGATAATAGAGCGACAATGTGCAAAAAGTCTTATTTATTTGAAACATTCAAAAATATATAGTTGTATAAGGTTTAATCAATGTTTTTTTTATTTCTTTATACCAATTAGAATATATTTGGACTGAACACACTGCGCAATATGGGCGCCCAACTCGATCTTTGGTGTTAAGTAGTGTTGGGAACTATCGACTGAAATCGACTATCGATTGTTTAGTAATTGACTACTTTTTACTATCGACTGTTTTTGGGTCGCTATTTTCGGTCTGACTGATTTTGTTACTATTTACTATTGACTGAGTCGTGTAGTTTTAGTTACTATTATTGGTTCTATTAGTTTCATTCGATTGATATTTAACAATCTGGATCTGTCGTCCTAGCCGCGACCTTGACAAAAATGTATCCAATTTGTGCTTACATAGATTTATATGTAACATATATAGTTTTATGATTTTTTTGGTAGTTTGCTTGTATTTCGATTACTCTCTCGATTGTTGTTAAAAATTATTTACGGTGTTCAATAAGAAATAAAGCATTTACTTTATTGAATAAAAGCTCTAGTAGTTATTGTGCGATCAGTTTCAATTATGTAATGAATTAGTATTTTTTCTATGATTAGGTATACTTTTAATTTTTATTTAGTATTTATGGTTATTGTATATCTTTAGTTTATAGGTTTTGTTTAAGTTCTGTTGTATTGTCTATATTTATTATAGTATATTATTTGAAAATAGCAATTAATCTATTAAAAGACGTTAAAATATTTGTGGGATATTATTCCATTCCATAGAAAAATGCCACCCACAGAACATTCAAATATAAAAGTAATTCTACTTCCTTTAAAATTAAATTATTCATTGCCTGTTAATGATATTCAGTAATTACTTTCTTCCTTTTCTTCTTTAGAGTTAGTACGTGAAGGAACATGTACATCTCCGTCTCCCTTATACTACCGTTGGAAAGTATAAGAACATATAAAATTAACTATTCCAAGCAATTATCTCCGTCCTTTCCTCTCTTACAATTTATACCATAAATTATATTTAATTATTACCATAAATATTATCTATACCGTTCGGTCATCTTGGTGTGACATCACGAATTGAACAAAATAGTCGAACCGTGCATTTGAACCGAGCTAGTTTTTTGACTATCGATTCTTTCGTCTCTTTTGCGACTATCGACTGTCTCAACTGTTTTCAGTCGATAGTTTCCAATGCTTGCAAAAGTTTACTTGCCGACCAATAACCAATTTAAAAGTTATCCCAGGAGACATTCGGTCTTACCCAGCCTGGTTACTTGTATTATTGGCTTGGTTATTTCTTGTGTTATTTTATACTGCTGAGATGTTAACAATTACAATGATAAACATAAAGTCTATTCAAAATAATAGTGAACTATCGTTGTCATGATGTCGAATGTATTGCCTATCGCAATTTGTAAATTCATTTTAAAATGAGACAATGTTTTCTTTTCTTTTGTTCTAGTTAAATAGAGATACAATTCTGTCTGATACGTTCGATCATGTAATCTAATCAGCCTACAAAATTCGCCGACAAAATTCTTCAAGGCATTTATTAATGATAATTGATTAATGATAATTGGTTATAAACCGACAAATGTTCTTTTAGCGCTTTGCTTGTTTTGATACATTAAATCGCTGCTTATTATATTAAAGCATCTCAAAAAATGAAAAATAATGTAATCTTGGATACACTGATAAGAAAACGTCCTCATAGAAGTGTGATGCTGTGGTGACGAATCAAAATCACGTTGTTAACTCTAGCGGAGAACAAATTTGCGAAATGTATAAACATAGTTAGTAGTTTTCGACATAAATAAGATGCAATACAATTATTTCAAAGAAAATTTTTAGTCTGAAAAGCATTAGTTGATGGAAAAGGTACCAACAAGTGCATCGACAACGGTTGAATATGTGAAAAAAAGCATTGTCTACAGTTATGTCTTTCGTTTTGGATGAATTCTGGACATACTGAAGAAGAAATTGACAAAATTTGGAATCGTGAACGAGTGTTAGGTAGATTGGATATTAGCATCTTAGTTACTGATTTGAAAAGAGACTGAAAAAGTGACAGTGAGTGAATGAAACTTTCCGGATGTGAGATTATGAGCTAATGCTGACAACTACCGAGATAGGGTGACGAAAGTGGAAATAACTAAGGCTACTGTATGCATAGATATGTGTGTAATTGTTAAAAATATACATGAACATTTGGTTAAAATGTATGAGAACTGAAGGAATACTACCTGTTTTGTAGATATAGTGAATCCATTAGGAAGAATGTAGTTAGTAAATGTAGTTTTATCAAAAAATATGTACACGGGTAGTAACAGAAGAAACTAAGGAGAAATGCAGTGATATCAAAATAATTTAACAAGGAAACACTGGAACGAAGGAAACAAGCAGTAAATTTAAGAGTTAATATAAATATAATATACTTCTAATGAAAGTTGAATACATTACTTGCATTTAAAATTGTTAATTGGGTGGATTAGGAGTCCAGGTAATATTACTACATAAAAAAACGGGCCTAGAGCTCAGTGTAAAATAATAAAACCCATTCTTAACCTACAAACCATTGTGAATGTATAATTAACCCTATTATAAGCCTTCCAATAATATATGCATTATATATACTATAATGTTAAATTAAGTTTGATTTTGTTGATTGTTTTTGTTTGATTATTTTATTTAGATTAGTATACCGTTATAGGTCAAAGTTAAAATAACTATAACAAAGTTGATGTACCCACATTGCAACGTTTTGACGTCATCGATTTAGATGATATGGGTTCATAGTTTTATGTATAGTGCTAGCCTGTTGGATTCGAACCCTCGACTATCGCAGTAGCAGTCTTTTGCTTTTGCACAGTATATAATATCAATATTAAAAATGATTAAATGCATTTAAAAAAAAATGAAAAGTTTATTATCATTTTATTACTTTATTATCTAGCTTTTGTACTATGCTCAACGGAACAAATCATTGGTAACTAAAATTCTAGAGATGAAGGTTGTGAATAATCATTGCTAATGGTATGAGAGTGCGCATAATATTGATTACAATTATCTGTTCATTATTTCGAGACCTATGGGAATAGCTTCACGCAAACGGAGCATAACATTCAAATAACATAATGTTTTCACAATTTGGCTTGGTGGAAGGACATCATGAGGACCACGATTATTATGTCTTATTAATACTCGATTGCAGTACTAGATTTTGGAAAGGCTATGTCTACTTGTTACCCAAATAGATACGAAAGTTTGATAATCCATAATAGACAGAGACTATTCTAACATACTTAAAAAATATATAAGTAGGTAAAGTTGGATGAAGGATTTGAATCTTTTGTAATAATTCAAATGAAGTCCAATTAAATGAGAAAAACAGTCATACATTTCTAATTTTGTAGACAGGCATAATTCACGGGAGAAAGTACACGGCGATAATAATGATAATTGGTATTCACAATTTTCACTAGTATAATTTAAAATTTTAACTGGGACCATGTTCTTTGTGTATTTTTAGATGTCAAAAATGTTTCCGTTATTTTTAATTTACCCTAAATACCATAATTATTTAATATGACCACTCAGTCTTTGAGCTTAGAATTGCACTCTTGATATAACGTATAATATTTCTTGTTGAAGAATTTGCATTCGTGCTAGAAAAAATAAACACAACGTTGTAAAACACATTTGAGATCGTTAACACGCCACCGTGTCAATTTTGTTTGACTTTTGAATAATAGGGACACACCAAACAACGATAAGGAAAATGATGCAACAGTACGAATTATAAAATAATATTATGATTATACAAGGTGCAATATAACGTGGTTGATTTGTCAGCAATCGAAATTTGTACCGTACGAAATTTTGCATTGAATGAAATGCTATTTTGCAGCAAGACGAGTAAGTTTCGCAAAGCAGCATACATTTTAATATAAAAAAAGACTATGGTAAAATACAAAAGTGATAAAAAAAAGCGTTCGTTCAACATTAAAATTATGAATACACTTTTCATGTACATTCATTTTTCACAAACATACATGTTTTAGTATAATAGTTATCCCTAAAAATAAATATTGAGTTTAATTATTACTTATTAATATATTTTTAGCAACATATCCATTTCCTGATAAAAAATAAATATCTTTTGAACCAATTTAATATATAAACCATGATTAAATGCGATCAATCACTTTTAGTAAAAAATACTTTTAAAAAATGTATTATTATTATTTCTTCTCGGCATTAAGCCTGGCGAGTGATAAACTTAGAAATCATCGTAGAAAATATCCGGTCTTACCCAGCCTGGTTACTGGCGTGACTGGCATCATTTTCCTTGTTGGATTTTGTACTTTTACCTAAGGGCAATTACAAATGTTAAACAATCACAAATAAAAATGTACGACTATGCCCCACCAGGAACCCGCGACTATCGCAACAGTAGAAGAACTGTCCTGTCGCCTTTATCACTGCGCCAACCAAGCCGGTAATTTATTATTCTGCCGTGAATTGTGGCTTAGCTGCCATTTGCTGCCGGCTTATCGAGCTTCAACTATGACCATTTTTACTTGACGTTGTCGTAGGTGATCCACTTTCCATCCGCTTCACATGTGGGTTGATTTTACTGAATCAGCAGGGATTAACAAGTAAATACTCGATTAATAGGGTTTCTTGGTGTGGCACATCCTGTTTCTTTTTCTATGCAGCTGTTCGTAATGGCTTCAAACAGATTTTGTATTATGCAATGTTCCTCCTTGGCACAATTTACTTTCCAAAATGTCTTCGACAATAAATCTTTGATATCGAAATTACCGGAATGGAATCGACGAAGCCACCATTATCCAAGAAAATTCGAATAATATAGCGTAATTTCTCCTTGCTCTGATATCCGAGTTTCACGCGACTTCAAACAAATCTGAGTAAAATATTTACAAAACTGTTAAATATATTTTTAAGTATCAGCTTCCTAATGACATCTAGTGTAAATCTATAGTACAGCACGAGATACACTTTTATAAAAACCTAATATTTAATGCAGTTTTTATTCGTAACTTCGTTTAAAGCAATTATTTTATTTTTAGCTAAATATGGTCAGTTCAGTTTAACTGGATGTTGAAATAATTCGTACTTTAATTCACTGATTTTTGAAATTGTTCTTTGAACCATCTCGAGCAGAGCCGTTATCTTGATAAAAACTCTTTTCTTTTGAAAATTGGGTAATTTTTTGGATTTTTTTATATTTGTTTCGCAAAAAATATAACAATTTGTTGTTATGCCAATTTGGAGGTTATTGAAATAGAAGATTCAACTTTAGCCAAAAAAAAAAAAATAATAATTTCTTAACTTTCTGATATAGTTCATAAGCGGTATATAAGTCTCATCCATAAATTTTGATTACGTCTTCATAGACGATAGAAAGGATATAGGACGATAGAAAATGATATCGAAAAATAAATAGTTAATAAATCAATGTATGGTACTCTGATATACTACTTTCATATATTCAACAACTTTTTCGGATTCTTATGCCTGTTGTCTTCATATGTAGTTTTCTAGCTATGCAAATCACACTAGCGACTCATCTATTTCGGATGACACTTAATAATGTTGCAAGTTGATCTTATATCTGAATTGTATTTTAATTACTCATTTATTAACTCCAAACCCATTCTTGATAATATTACCTGGAAAAATGCGCAATAACCGCATAGAATTTCAATACCACATATTGCTACTAGTCATACTAACAAAACAGTATTAAATATATACAGCATTCGTTGGAGCAACAAGGCCTCTGAGATGATCCACATATTTATAGGATTGCTTGCCAGTCAGTAAGCTACACAATTTTCTAAATTAATAAGACTTCAAGGGATTGGGATATCATCTTAAAACCAGTGTCGACTTATTGTGTTCAATAAAAAATATTTAATTTAGTTCAGTGACGTAAAAGTCAGTACATACATAAGATTGGTCTAGATGTTAAGACCAAAATGTCCATCGTAGAATAAGTACTTTGTAATTTTTTGTGGCATATTTGTAAAACAAATAGCAAACAGTCCAAAGAATTAGACTTAATTTACAATATTGCTATAAATAATAAAGAATGAAGAATGTTATATAGAACAAGGTTAAAATTATTCTTTGTAAAATGAATTTATATATCCGGAAATTAGGAGAAAGGAACTTGGATATCATCTGAAAATATATTCCGCCTGGTTGCCAATTCGCCTGAGAGTGTCAACGTTTAAAACCTTTTTTTATAAATTATCATAAAGATCAACAGATGTTTGTTAGTTTGTTAGATTCAAAACATGTTTTTAATGTAAGATAACGTTTCCCTGCTGGTGGGAATAAACAAGTTATCGAGAAGCCAGCGTCAATACCCGAAAAACAACCAATTTGTTTAATTATAATTTTTTTTAAGGTTTAGTATCAGTTCAGTAACTAATAATAGAATACCGCATTGTTGCTGCCAGAAAATTATCCAGTTAATGTCGTTGAACTGTTTTTAATAATTCTATATGATAAGAAGATAAATTGGCAATAGATAATTTATGTTTGGTTAAAAACAATTTCTTACCGGGTTATCTCCAATACAGTCTGCTATTTTGTCATAACTAGGTGAATAGAGAAATTGTTGAGAGCTATAAGCGCCTATTTCTATACCACTTGGATCAAAATAGTTATTTCTGAAAAGAAAATTTTATGTTAGATCAAATTACTATATATAATATTGACCGTAGCAATTAAGTTCTAGGCTTAACAAAAAATAATTTACATAAAATTAAATATTATTATTGTCTGTCACTAGCAACATTTTTTTTCTGAAATCTTGAGTAAAAAATTGATCTCGCTTAAGATGAATTCTTCGTCTTTAGATGCATTCCATAACCATTTTGTGTATGTGAAATCCGGCAGTGATAGGCCACACTTGAAGTGAAAGTCAGATAGAACAACAACTGGAGAATATAGTGAGTGGTGTAGGCTTCACATTTAAGTGCTGGGTATTGCTTAGTTATGGACGAAGTTTTATTGTGTGGGTGAAGGGTCGTTATCAATCTGAATTATATGTATTTGTTGTTCACTGAGGACTCTTTTACGGATTCATGTTCATCATTTGTTATCGGAAGCGAACACCAGTTATATTTTCATCACTTAATTTTTAATTTTTCAGTTATTTTAGCACACCATATTAAATTACATCATTTTGCAGTATGAGCTTGAAAACTAGTGTATAGATGCTCGTGATTTGGAAGGTTAATTTATGCCTGCTATGCTTTGGATTGTTATAATAATATTTGGATATTGATAGACCAAATAATATGGACAACATGGTACATGTTCAAGTAATTCTTGTTGCGTGTTGGCAACACAGCTTCCATGTAAATAATGTTGTATGTAGGTTATATAACGTATTATGGTATTTGTTTCAATTATACTTATAGTTTACTTGAAATGAAGTTGTAGAATATATAATATGTTAGTCTCAATATACCCTATGAAAATAATATGTAATACCAATGAAAATACCTCAAAATTTTCGTTTCAGAATTGCAAAACACTATAAATCAATTTAATATTGAAAAATTACACATTAAATTTATTCAACAATCAATATTTGATAAATCGAAATTTATAGCGCAGGAAATTTTGCATTGAACAAAATGCTGTTTTACGATGACCATGCTAAAACTAACAATTACAAAAAGCGTTTTTTAGAACTTTAAAATTATGAATGCATTTTTTAAGATTACTGAGATCTTGCTGTTTACTGTTTTCTTTTTAAATTTCAGAAATATAGGATAATAATCGTAATAATGACTTTAGTCAGAATATGAGTTTTAGCATAATAGTTTTTCTTATAAATAAAAATTGAGTTATTGTTATTGTCTACTTTTTAATATATTTTTAATAACAAATCGATTTGGAAATAAAAAATAAATAACTTTTGAACATATGCAATTTTTTTACTTTACTTAACACTTGAAGAATGTCTCATCAAGGAGATTTTTCAAAATTTAAGTTATCTTCAGAGATATAGCTGTTTTAGTAACGTACTATCTAAACTACGGCATTCCAAACAGAAACTTCAAGTGGGTTTTACTCGAAAATAATTTTGTGAGACGATTGATGTATTATCTCAAGTTACCTGAAATTTGTTGTGGAGCATCTATCTTTTTTGAGCGAACACACTTTTTTGCCAAATTCATATATTCTACGAATCTATCTGTAAAGAACCCCATTTAATGTGGCTTCGAACAATATTAGTCTCCTATTTTTCAGACTGCTTTCTGTGATCTTGAACAATATCTCTTTCATAGCGTCTACCACCTAAGAGATCTATTCCGTCACAGAAATTCGTTCACTCTTCATGAGCTCGCTATCAGTGAATTGTCTTTGTTGATTTTCTTTTCATTTGTGTGTGTATTTGTTTTTTCATGGGGCTCGGTTAACAGACTGCACCAAATTCTCTTTGGTAAGCTTATCCTAACGCGGGATTAATCATTTATTAGAATAGAGGGAACAAGAAGTAATTGACGGTGGATAATATTTTTTTATAATATATGATTTCATTAATGAAACTACTTTTGTTAAAATAGACGCTGCACTTTAATTTAAACACCAAATATTATAATGCAAGTTATTATATAATGAATGGAAATATGTGTCATAATATTTGTAATTAAAGTGATTATATTGTACATAAATCTTATGATGTTTGAATGGAAGTTGTAGAAATGAAATAAAAATGGATATTAATTTACTCAGTTATTGTAACCAATATTTAATTAAACAATGTTTGTCATTTCGAAATAACAATTAAAATAATATAAAAAAAATATTTAATTTTGAAAGTTTTCTTAAAATTGCAAGACCAGTGACTTCAATAATGAAAAATTATACATTATAATATTTAAAAAATATTACTTACGGATGTTTCTGACGATGTGGTAGTGAAAAACGTGAATTGAGTGGGTGAGTTTTCGAAATCTGGCCCAAATCGTTCACCTTTTCGTTGTCTTCATCCGACTCTGTAGTAGGTGTAGGTGCAGAAAAAATTGTTCTGTAATTTAAATAATAATTCAAATAAAACTCTACTTAATGGCATATTAGATCAATATTTCAATATTTTCATATATTTCAATTATTTAAATAAAAATATCAAAATTAATAACTGATGCTTACAATAAGTATTGTTAATTAATTGTTAATCAATCACAGATTATGTAAGTTATGTCTCACAATATCTAATATTTTTATAGTTGTATTATCTTCAAAGATCTGACAAGTCTCCCAATGATTTTTTTATTGTTATGTGTTATTTTGCTGAAATCATGTCTTAGCACTTTTCTACATTTACTGCAACTAGTGTTCTGAGACAAAGTAGATTTCTATAATACAAGAACCATTTGCAAAAGACACTCATTAAGATTAAAATCATTTCATCATTGCCACTGATTTAACAAAAGGTTTAATAGGGGCAAATTAATCTAGACTAGGTAGATAGACTTTGGTGGAGTCACCTTCAATAACGTGCTCTACAGAACGATGGAAACTGATTCCGTTTGATTCCTTTTGAATGCGCTGGATTTGTCTTGCCAACGTAATCCATTTTATCGTTAAAACCAGCTAAATCTATGCGAAAAAATCATTGAAAATTTTGAAACCTTGAGAAACTATGGCGAACATTTGGACGACTTTAATAGTATAAGAGCATTACAGGTTAATTGAAAAGTCCCCGGCATACCATAGTAAAATACATATTTTGGGCAAAACTTTTTTTTATTCAACATAATTTCCTTCAAGGGTGATACACTGATTATAGCGACCCTTTTACTTTTTGATACCATTTTTGTAGAACGATTTGTCCTTTGCTTCAAAATAGGCCTCAGTTTCAGCGGTCACTTCTTCATTCGACGAAAATTTCTTCCCAGTGAGCATTCTTTTGGGATCTGAGAACAGGAAATAGTCGCTGGGGGTCAGATCTGGAGAATACGGTAGATGAGGAAGCAATTCGAAGCGCCCAATTCGTGAATTTTTGCCATCGTTTTTACTGACTTGTGATACGGTGCACTGTCTTGGTGAAGCAGCACTTTCTTTTTCTTCAAATGCGCTTTTTTTTTGGCAACTTCGTCCTTCAAATGGTCCAATATCGCTATGTGAGCTCGTGCGGCAACCCCTTTACACAGAACTTTTTCATACCCAAATATTCGTGAATGATATGATGTACACGTTCAGTTCATATATTTAGAGCGTCTGCTATTTCATTCAGTTTCAATTTATGGTCATTCGAAATAATTTCTTGGATTTTTTAAATGTTTTCGTCGATAACAACCTCTTTTGGGCGTCCTTTGCGTTCACCGTCTTCGGTGCTCATTTCACCACTTCTAAACTTAACATACCAATACTTGATGGTTGATTTTCCTGAGCAGTGTCCGAAAACAAAAAAAAATCAATCCAAGTTTTTGCTTCAACTGTATTTTTTCCCTTCAAAAAGCAATATTTTGTCAGCATGCGAAATTCCCCTTTTTTTCACAATAACACAAGTTGCTTCACTCAAAATGCTATAATTCGCAAACTAATGATCCGACAGCTGTCAAATATATATACGCATCTTTTGGGGGTTAGGGCTAGCAAAAACATATGGATTTAATTCTAGTAGCGCCATCTGTGTGACAGGCCGGGGACTTTTCAATTGACCTGTTACATGAAATGAAAAAGAACTTCATTAAAACCTCACAAACAGTTTGTTTTCTTCCAATTTCTATATATCTGCTCTTTCGCAGTTGAATAAAATTGTTTGGAAATGTTAACAAGATTTCTATTACATATTACATTAATGCCGAAAATTATTATGTTTGGGCGTTTGTGGATGGACGACATCTTAAATCATCGAAATATTACTCGATACTATTATTAGGCCAATCATTAATGAAATTATTGATTTAGTAAAGCAACGGAACTACCTTTAATGACGTTAGGCTTCGACTATCAATTAAAAATTTCAATAATTTAAATGAATGGAAAATTATGTAAGTATTTTTGTTGTTTTATGTTCTTAAATATATTATTTTCTTTTTTTATTCATTTAAATACATTTCCATTAAGTATGTGTCACTCTTTTTACTCAAAATTAAAATAACCAGATACTATAAGCCTGTGATTTTCAAAGATCATCTAGCATTTTCAGTAGTATCCATCATCATGCATTTATTTATATATTGTTTATTGTAATCATCTTGACTACCCATATAACGCAGATAAAGTTCTGTTTCTGTTTTGCAAAATAAACTATTTTCATGCCTTTAAGAAACCATTAAAACTAATACGTACGTAAATATATATTTTAATAAATGAAATTATTCTAATAAATTTAATCTAAATATATTTATATTTTTTAGTAAGATCTGGTTTATTCGTAATATAATTTTAAGAAATTATAATAAAATATAAACGTTAAATTTTCTGACATATATTTGATATATAAATAATATGTTAAATTTGCCTTTGTGTCAATTTAATTGTAAAATACAGGTTTTGACGTAAATTAAGTAAATAATACAGATAGTTAACTTATAATATAAATCAATATCTATATCTTTAAACGTTAAATATTATAATTAATATCCGTGCAATCGGAGACTTACGAGTAACATGCATTCGCTGTAGCTCACACTTTTTTGTTTGCCGTTAGCAATGCACGGTCATGAACTGAATAACTACTCTGTAGCCAAAACCGAACATCAACGGTTCATAACAATTAAGTTCTCAGGCGCTCAAATTCTCAAAGCAAAATTGCGGTAAGTAAAAGGTCCAATTGAACTAATTTATTTTTCTCTATTGGATAATTACAAAATAGTAGCAATTATTGAGTCAAATGTTGGTCACATTTATTGTCACCGTCTACTCTTACTCAAGAAGTAATTTACAATAATTGTTGGAGGAAATTGCTATAATATTTGGAAATAGTTTAGTCGAATTGTTGGCTATTACACATTTCTTTTCTTCATGTTATCATTCATTCATTAAATTCTTTCTAATTGCTTATATATTAAAATAATAAAATTATGCATTAATTTTCAGAGATTCCTCAACGTTCTTCGCTTTTTCTTAGTGTCTTTCTTTAACATAAGATAATGAATCTATATACAGTCATAGGACGAAACATAAATAATATTATTGTTAAAATATAAATTAGTCTCGTTAGAATCTACTTTTGTTTCATTGTAATTAATAAATACGTTATAAACTTACAAAGTGATTAGAAGATCTAGAGGTATTAATGTTAGAGATTAAAAATAAGGAGTTAAGAAAATAGACTATGTTCAAATATTCCCAAATCATCAAAGTTTTATATAATGTTATTTAGTCATGGATAAAACAATAACAACTGATATAGTAGAGTTTGTAGAGAAAATTCGTCTTTTTAGGAGGCAACGCAAGGATCTGTCTAAATTTTGATATATTTAAAAGAATTAAACTGCTGGTTGGTTTGACTTGAAACCAAACCAAACCAAACCAAAACCAAAAAGGGTTAATATATGGACGATAGTGCGTGTGATGTACATCACTCTGAGTTGACTTTCTTGTGGATGTGGAAACGTGGATGAGCTGTATCCATGATTTTTCCCTTGGGGTTGAATTCCTTTTTCGTTCCCAGTAACTATATACGTTGCAAGAACCCCTTTCATTTCAATGTCCTTTTTGTAGCTTCCTAAAGCTTTTAGCTTTTCATCCCTATGAAATGGCTTATTGAAGAATCTACTATCTAGTATACTGATAATAATCTACGATTTATTACCGCAGGGTTGTCTTTGTCTTTCACGTGAAAATCATCTGATTTAAACCTGAGGAAACATTGGCACGTTCTTTCATTAATATTTTTACACTTTTATTTATCAATTTTTTATTGGATTTTACTCTTTCACGGACTTTGATGATTGATGATGAAACATGATTTGAAAAAAGGTGGCTTGTGACGCGGTAGAAGATGTTATGTTAACTGAAACTTAGTTTTAGCACTCATAATCTAAGAGAAGTGGGCCATATAAACTTAATGAATAATGAAGATCTCTACATAAATTGTGCGTAAATCAAAAATTATGTAATATCTGATAAAAACTCTAAAATATTTGTTCGAACGTGAATACTAAGTATACGCCTTATATATTAAATTGTAGTTTAATTACAATGCAATTGCTTGAGTTTGCACATATGTATTTTTACCTTCTGATTGTTACTCGTAAGTTAAAAGTTCATCAATTGATAACAAATCAGTTTATAATCTCAACCTAACAAAAGTTTCGACATTGGCAAACTATTTTGTAACTGTATAATTAAACTACGAATCAGATATGAATATTTTACGAGAACAATGTAATATAATTAGCAATCTGTCAATAATGTTAAATACCAAACAATAGTAATATTTCACGTATCACGGTTTATTCCTTATCGCGCGAGATAGTTCGAATAATGTAATGGTCTATTGATTTACTATAATTCATAAATATTTACCCAAAACTGCTGGTTGACGAATAACTGGAACTAACCAGTGGTTGGGATTCCCCATCGGAATCGGAGTCTTTATTTCCCCCGGCCAGTATCTTCTTGTAGTTTCTGATAAGATCTGTAAATAAGAAAACATTGACTTATTGTGATTTAAAATATTATTAAATGTATTGTATATATTTAAGGATTTACTAAATGGGTCTAGGTTTGATTCGATTGTTTTAAAATCCAATTTTAATGTAGGTTTGCAACCTGTGGCCACGCATTGTTATGTTTGAAAAATAGCTTATATAAGAAAACTCTAATATATTGTTAAGATTTTTGTCGTTTGGTCCAGATATGCTTCTGCCATGTTAACCTACGATCCAAAGAAATGTGCAATGTTTTGCATGTTTGTCCTGCAGGATGTTTTCGTTGTATTATTTTACCGACAGGCAGGTTTTTCATAAGTGATATAAGTGGACCTGATTTGGTTTGCCTTTATGCTGTATCGTTTCTTAATTTTGTTGATATGACATTGGAGTTGAAACGAAGCAATTTTTGGGTTAGAATGCATTGAAAGGACGGCAGTGTCATCAAGCATAGATCGCAGTTATTATTTTCTTACTAGTTGGAGTGTTTACAGTTTAAATCAGGTACAACACCTTTCCCAGTAGGCTGTCCTGTGAGACACCTGAACGTACTTTGTGCAGGACAGAATATATTTGATCTTTAAGCTTCTTCGATTGAGGTAGGATGGGAATATATTGTAATTTGAATATGGAAGCCTATTTTTTATTTTGTATGCAAGTCCATCAAACAAGACTTTGTCAAATGTTTGATTTATGTCCAATAAGGTAGCAGAGACGTCTATAGTGCGGTGTATTTGTTCAACCGTTTCATGATCCTTACTGATTCCAAATAGGTGACTGGGGATTGTGGTGTTTAGGTGGTCCTTCATTCTGTTTATAATAAGTTTTTTAATTACTTTAGCAATCACTGGGAGGAGTCTACAAGGTCCTATCTTGCGGTGGCTTGTACGACAATAATGTGTGAAAAAAACCATGGTCGAAGTTTCCCAAACGGCTGCAAAGCCCACATTGACTTCAAGGTAGGCGATCCTAAGTGTTTTGTTGGATTGACTTCAAGTTCACCTCATTAGGTTCAATAGATTCCAATGTATATATAAAAAGATACATCAACGGCAAAGGTACAAAATGGTGATAATTGATTTCCTTTGCCTCTAGTTGTACTTGAATTTGACAATTGGCTATAGTGTACGTCTACTTTTTCTCAGAAAACTGGTCTTGTATTATCTAAAGTTACGACGCCATTTTTCTCTTTATAGTGTACATAAAAATATATTTAAAATTGACTTTTCAGACATTAAAGTATTATAAGCCCTTAACTTTTAATATAATCCTTCGTGTTTAATCTGATGTCAGTTTTTTCTTTGAGCTTTAATTATTGAAAATTTTAATTATTAATTACTAAACATTTTATTTAATATATCTGCTATAGTAGCACATATATCTGTAAAGATATATTAACCGTTAGACGTAATAAAATAAGAATAGCTACGTATGGGTTATAGTACTATTGTTACTTATGAATAAATTCATTCATCCCGAACTAGATTAAAACGGTTACAGTGAAAAGGAAATATGGTTTCTAAGACGACTAATGCAATATAGTTAAGCCGCTTCCTTTACTGTCTGCCAGACAATAGGGATTGCTTTTATAAAACGAACTCATATAGAAACCAAAATAAAGGTCTTATTAATAAATACGTATATCAACAGACTAAATATGTCTAATTTAATGTCGTTTGAAGAAATTCACTTGGGAGTTACTGTTAAAATAAATAACCAGAATATTCAAATAAAAATTGGTGCACTACCTAAAATGCTACAAAATCACATTATTTTATGCTTGATGTATATGGTATATTTGAATGGTTGCAATTAATATGATTAATACTTAAAATATTTAAATATATCCCATATGTGATAAAACCACTTGTCTTTGGCTATAGTACCAAAATCTTACTAATAGTTTAAAACAATTATTATTATTATTAGTACCTAATTCGATATGTTTGGAAAAAGTAGAAATAAATTATTGTCATAGATATTTAGCACATCCTATTATTGATTTTGGACATAAAAGATCTGTCAAAAAACCAGAAATGTTCAGTAATTGATGATTACAACAATATTGCTTTTTATCACGAAGAAATATTGATATTGGGGAAAATGCTTAACTTAGTGTTTTGAAGTTAAAGAAGATTACGTACAAAATTAATTTGGAACTAAAATGGTAATTTTTCAACTGAAAACTGAAAATTTCTAAGGACTTTTCACATTGCCTTCGTAAAGAAATCTTATAAGGGAGTGAATCTAAAAGGTGGTTATTTGTTAAATATTCTTATTTATCGAAATATTTCAAAATCAAATAAAGTTTTGTGAGCGTATATGTCCATCCATGTATCAAAATAATTAGCGATAACAACAATGCGAATTGGTTTTTGTAAATAGTACCATATTCCCCAGGAGACTAAAGGTTTTTACAGAATTATGGAACCTCCCAACAATAAAAGAGAAAACACCCAAGTCTCGCTCTCAATCAGGGAGTCAGCCATGGAGCTGGACCAATACAACCCTGACACAGATACTCCATGGTCTCTTCTTTCTCCAGGCTCGCTCGAGTAGCTGAGTCGTCAACTGTAAATTGTCAGTCACTCGAATAAACCTTAAATAATCCCGTTAGTTTCTATAATTTCACCACGTGCTTATCCTCAATTCTCACATCAGAGGTGGGATTCGAGATGGTTATTCGCATGAAAAGAGAAATCAGCCCGCATTCACTTCATCAAATTCCGCCCTGTTGTCGAGCACTTAATTCCGAGAGCATTCTTGGAAGGGACAATCGAGTTTTTTTTTCTTATTTCAGAACCAGCTAGCGCTAGATGTCTTTTGCTGATGTAGCTTCGGGTTCCGGATAGAGAAGTGTTTTGCGGGCGACCGAGAACTTGGGTTACGATTGGGATTGTCGTAGCTCGTTATCTATGGGGATTTGTGGATGGGTAGGGATTTTATCATGTTGTTATCGTATTCTAAGGCGCCTAGGGAGAACTTTTCACGAACGGGATGTCTGAGTCGAGGTGAGTGTTGACGTTCCTCATAAATCATGGTCTTTTTCTGGGGGTTTGGGAGTTTACTTTTTCTGCAGAGGATTGGGTAGAGTAGACTGTACACGCCATTGCCATGGCCGATAGCGCGCTGGATATGGGCTGACCATTGGAACCTGCGGTCGAACTGGAAACCGCGATATGATACTTTCCGGAGGCAGGGAATAGGAATCGATTTGTACGCCATAAGCGCGGAACTTCTTCTTGCGGCAGAACAGCATAGCCTGAGTTTTGCTGGGGTTTTTCTGCAGACACCAGAATTGGTACTACGCAATCGCCAGTTGGATTTCTGCAAATTCAATTGGACTGTCGCGGATGGCGTCGGCGCTGTAACCGGTGGTAAAAAAGCTGTATCATCTGCGTAAAATGTTGTGTGGTAATATTTGTAGAATGGGAAGTCATCCATATAACGTTTGTACAGGGCAGAGGCTAGTGGAGCACCTTGCGGGACTCCTGCTGAAATCGGTTTTCGAGAGGAGACTGCTTCACTTGAAAGGATCTACCGTACAAGTATGAATCTATCAGGCAGATTAGATCATGCGGTAGACCAAGCTGGTTTGCTTTAAAGATTAGACCGTTATGCTATATTTGATTGAAAGCTTTGGAAACATATAAAAAGATGGTTCCAGTTTTTCGACCATTTCTTAATGCCTGGTGGATTGTTGCTGCGACGCGAGCAGCTTGATGAAGGCTTGAATGTTTGGCACGGAAACCGAATTGTACGTTCAGAATTATGTGGTGTTGCGTCTGTGAAACGGTTTAAAAATTTTCAGAGGTGGGGCCACTGAGCAATATTAAACGGAATTATTAGTATTAGAATAATTAGTAGAATTGTTAGTAGGTATACTATACTTATTCCATATAATTAAGTAATACATAATACATTCAACAACAGTATTAAACTCAAAACAATATGAGTTGTGTTGTCCTTAATACGCAAAGTTGTTAAGAGCAATCAACCATGAGAGAATAATTACAGTTAATACATTTTAGCTAACGCAGTAATCGGTCTCTCAATATTATCTAATTTGATATGAAATATTTTAAAATTATAAATATACTAAAGGCGCAGTATTGGCAAATTCTTGCAGCAGAAAAAGTGAAATGAAATGATGGAGAGTTTCCGGTAATATAACTGTGTTTCCTGATCGTGATGTATTAAGACGATATTACATGACTTGTAATTATGTGATTAGTAGCAGTAAATAGAAAACAATTTCACATTTTCCTCTGAAATTTTATTCCGTTATATAGTGGTAAATTCATGGAGTTCAATAAGCCCATAAATAATTTAGTAATGTAAAAAAGGTTTTGCATTCTTTTACCTTTATATCTATATTATAAAATAAATTTTGAATTTTACATTTCAGGGTAATTTCATTGCTACTTTGTCAGCTTTATATTTTTACTCACTATCTCATTAAAATTGCAATAGTAGTAGAGTAGTATGTCATTTAAATAGATAAATCAGTATACAAGAGGATCACTAATATTTAATTCAACAATTTAGTAATATTTTTCGAAAAAATTGAATCCAACATGTTTGTCTTCTTCATTATAAAGTGGATTGTACTAATTCATCAAATCGACCAGTAATCCAACGCGGCCAAATCGAAGTTCTTCGTTTAATTACCAATTCTTATCACTACACTACTAATATCACGTTGATCTCGAAATGTAATGGATCGACAAGTTTATCAGAAATTTCACCGTAAAATATGAAGGAAAGTTACAAAATTATGGAAAATATATGGAAACAATACAACTAATGATCAATGTGCAGAATATTGAAGCAAACTAAACCGCACGGACTTGTATAAAGAATATACGTGTTATTATTACCTATAATTATAAGATTATACCAATTATATCCAATAAATATATTAATATTGCTGCATAGATACAATTGCTGTATAGATTTTTTGGATTGTTGATCAGAATAAGTGGCCATCAAAAATAATCGATTAACAATAGGTGAATATTGTAGAACAAAATGTTTTACAGTAGATAAGGTCAAAGTAATGACGCTGGTAGTAATTCAATCTTACAGTTTAATGTTATTAATTTTCTCAGAATGTTGAAAATTTCAAAAAGGCGCAGATAAAAGTGCATTATTCTAACAAACAGTGAACAGATTACTGAAATAAATTCTTAACATTTTAATGGTAAAGAAAATGATAAAACAACGATTGTAATTCATCTTAGGTAATACGCTCTATTGCTATATCTGAACTATTGATTTCCGGCTTTGAACGGTCGTTGATTGATTACTGGTAGTTCACTTTAGCTAACGCTACCAAAAGCAAATTGAACTCCACTTTGGAAGTTTTTTGCTTATATTATATTATTTATACATAAAAGTAATTCTAATGATCCAAAATTATACAGTATTCTATATTTATAACAGTTTGAGATTTACTAAAATATTTAATTTTCCAAATGTTTCCTTATTTATTAAATAAACATAACATTTTCTTATAATTTCTCAAGATAGGTTTAGTCCTATAATAAAGATTTGCATTATTATAGGGATCATAAAAAGCAGAAGAATAAGTAGATTTTATTGATTTAGTACATAAGATGAAGATCTGAAGGTGCTGAAGATCTGAAAATATCCACTAGTCGACGTTTATTTTAAGTTAAAATGTTATTTCACTCTTAAAATAGTTATTTTTCTCTTAAACCGAATTCAACTCTCCAAATTTCGAAAATATCAAATTTATTTATTTGAATAAAATTTATTATATTTAAAAAATAATTAACATTATATATCTTGAATTCTTACCTCTCATTTTGAAGTATCTTCAAATATTTCTATAACCTAAATTTTCAACTGATTTTTAGAGAATAACAATGAATTCTTCAATTTAACAGCACTATTTTTGAAAACATAAATCTTTGTCATCATCACCTTGTGCGCTTTTCTATTTTTTTTAACTTATATCATGGAAACAAATTCTCGATACTCGTATGACCTATATTTCGGTTTAACAGTGTGTAAAGTGTTTAGACGTCGCCAAATAATACGATTCGAATGAGTAACGACACCATGGCGATAAATATATAGTAGATGCGTCAAGAACACACAAACTGATAAGAAAAAGAATTCTTTAAGTAAAATGTTAAATTTAATTATGTGCATTGGAGTAAACAGTTCGGTTAAGGTCAAGCCTGATTCGGGAAGATCTTCTATGGCTGATAAGTGGCACGGAAACCAACGGGATGCGTTGGATGTTTACGGCAATTTTTTGCTGTTGAATATTTGCGATAATGGTCATAGGGCATGGACATATGATATTAAGTGACCCAGTTTCTTTTTGGTAAAAATAAAATTGTCGCCGGTATCATATTTTCTGATAGTAAGCTATTTTAAAATATATTAAATTATTTTTTTGCGAAGCAGATTATATCAAATTAAATGTGTAACTAATTAAAATATCAAGGCCATATTTGTTATCATTATGGCGAAGGACATTTTAATAACATAATTCTTTTAAATACTAATACTCATATTATTACAGAAGTCTAGTATGAAAAATAATTTTACAAAACATTTTTTAATAAGTAAAATTTATTACGAGAAAGGTATTATCCTTTAATACTATATATTGATTATGAGTCCAGTTTAATTCATATTTCCTTCAGCTTTCCTCATTTAATACTTATATCATTTGAAGAACATTAACAGCCGAAAAACTCATCCTCTTGCATGACATACGTTGCAAATTTATGAAGGATTCGCTATTGCAGATTGAATGAAAAGTTCTGCAGCAGCCAGTGTACTTACCTGACATGGTGATTTCAGATTACTCTTTGTTCAGAGCGGAGCAGTATGGCTCGGTTGCAATAAAATTGCAAAATTCTCAAGAAATACAAAAACGGATCCATCACTGGATGACTGCCAAATCAACATCGCTTTTTCTACACGATATGGCCAGGTGGCTAGAAAGTTAAGAGAAAGTTGTAGAAAATGGTGGAAAATATTTTTATTAATATATTGTGCTTTTTCCCAATAAATGCCTTTTTAAGGTTAAAAATGATCGAAATACATGAAAGCACCTAATATACCATTGAACCATTTTGTTTCAATATATTTCAGTAGGGTTTAGAGTAACTGTGGTCTCTCGGGGCGATCCAAGAATGTATTACACTTGTTACTTCTTGAAATAAATGTAGTTTCCTTGGTTATGACATGAAGCTAAGAATATTTTGTGAATATAGGGGATGGGGTAGATCTCCAATGCATGATCTTTTTATATACTATATAAGCATTTTTACTTAAATATATAATGACAGTTTGTATTCAATTGCTTCCAATGCCCAACTAAAACGTACCCAAATACAGCATATAGTCATTTGTTATGATGATTTAGCCCAGTTTGCATTTTATTTACTTTTTGCCTTTCGCTATGATTTTATGTTCGACGTCAAATTATCTCGCACATAATTCTAATACAATAAGATGATGATTTGACATTCTAAATCAGTCAAATTTACATTAACTAACTAATGGCGCCTTCTTTTGTTGAAAGTAAGAGGCTTATTTGTACAAGTAATACTAGATAACACTTTCAGTTCGTTACTTTCGACACAATATATTGTGTTTCTATTGTTTTCTAGATTTTGAAATAATTTGAGATAGTCAATATTTTAATTCCGGTTTCTGTTTGCCTTTAACATTAGAAAACCAACTATAACACAATTCAATTTTTCATATCAAACTAGTATTTAGACTAAAAAATAAAAGCACAAGTAACAATTATTTATAATCAATAACATTAATTATAATATAGTATTATATAATTAATATAGTACCATAATAGTTATACAACATATATAGAAATCTTCATTTTTAAGTATTTGTATCTAGTAGGTTATATATTGGGCTGTAACATCATATCTAAATTGGGACCTTCGCCATAATGACAGGTTTTGGTTTTATTCTATACTATTAACCAATACCTCCTATACATATATGTGGTTTATTTAAACATTTTAGGAAATTTGTTTGGACCATAGGCTATATATTATATGAAAAGTATTAACCAGCTTTTAGCGGTGATATGTAATAAATATATTTGAATTATGTGTTGTATAATTGAATTAAATTTAGAAATACAGTCATTCCTACACTCCTTTAATAATTAAGTTTAGAGTTAGAGCAAAATAATATTTTTACCGCTAAAAGTGGTTCGTTTTAAATTGATTGTCTACCTTCTATTCGACAGCCAGCAATTGTCACTGAACACTCGGATATAATATTATTATAATTTCTAAAACATTAAAAATAAATATATTGAAACATTTCACAAGAATTAGGTAGTTAATTTATTTTTAAATATTCATTAACAATTTACTAATAAAATAATCAATAGAAAATATCGAAGAAGAAATTGGAAGTCGGTGCCGAGCCCAAGTAAACAAATTATAATATAATTTTGTGTCACATACACAAAATTAAATTACAAAAAAAAACAAATTTAATTTGTTGGTCGTACCGACTTCAAACTAATTGGTTGATAGTAGTTAAAATAATGTTGTAAATAGATAAATAACATAAGTTTAGGTAGGTTTTAAGCTAAAATGTGTGTATATAGTAGAATATAAAATATGTGTAGAAGATACGTTAAATAAGGTTCTTATTTATTTTTATTTAGTTACTACAACGATTATTATGTAAATTTTTTGTTTTAAAACGTTTTTTTTTTCGTCAAAGATTTGCGTTGCTACTTGAAATAAATTGTGATGGTAACGACTGATTTCTGATCGTGTTTTCAACGTTCTCTCGTTCTAGATTATATATCATGAGTAAAAGGTGTCTTAGCTGGATTTATGTTTCTCTTTAACAATACCAATTATCATTTATATCTGTAATTTGAATATTTTAGCTACCTATAAACGCAGTAGCGAATTCAGGGGAGGGGCATAACTTTAAATACTCCAACTAAAACTTGTTAATTACGATATGCAGGGTTAATATCGCTATCACATACTTGAAGGGCCAATAATAAATGATTTCTAATGAATGGAATAATTAAGAATTTTAAAATGATAAGGGTTAATAAACTCTCACTCATAATGAATATGAAAATATGAAAGTTATAATTTGTGAAAGGTCTTAGAAAACAAAAACTATTAATTTACTTCAAAATACTATTTTATCCAAAGGAAAGGAATGACGCCTGGTTGAATGGAAAAACAGGCAAGGATCATTCCTGCGTCTATTTTTAGATATCTCACTCGTAAAACTATTTAAAATAGATGGCCCTCAGATGGCAATGCAGTCCGTAGTCAGTGCAGTATTAATCGTATAACACAACACCTTTCTACTAAATAAAAGAGCACAATGATGGACGTGGTTGTCGTCCTGTCTGGGCGGCTTATAGTCCTTTTAAAATTATGTTTGAGTAAGCACTGTACTTTCCTTCACCAGTATACTTTTGAAGATCAACATGACACTGCTTCTATCCAAATTTCCATGGTGTTTCTCTATGGAATGAGTGTCCAGGTTTTGGTAATTCCTGATTCCAGTAGCCTACGGCTAAGAATCTGCTACTGCAATTCATTTTTGATGGCCGTTCACCCTAAACTGCTTGCTTCTGTCCAAATTCCAGTGGACCATGTGAATTCTTAGTAACTTGAGTTCGCCCTTGGTGACCTTATACTTTGATGCTTTAACTGTGATGCATGTACGTCCAAGCCACGGACTAGGGTTGTTTTTGAAAGCTTGAATGTTTCTTACTTGAAATAGTTATGGCTGGGGGTATTTGTGCACCCTCAATCCACATGTAATGAAAAGTTACATTTCGATGGTCATCTTATTTGATGATTATTTGATAGATTATTTCATAGCAGTAAAGAAAATACCCATATCACAAAAGTTGCTTATTGTTGTGAATTGTATATATTTCAAGAATAAAGAGAACACTGCAAAATGTATATAGATATCAGCAGAAGTATTGAAATTGTGAGACGTGTAGTAAACAGTTCCCGCGCGATCCACAATCGAAAACCATTCACAGAATTCGTGTTGCGTTAAAAATGACCGCTCATGTTCGTTCGAATGCAAATCGATGAACGCCGAACAATGTCATCGACGTTTAAATATTGCGACGACACGTAGACCATGCGAAAGGACGCACGTGAGGAAAACGCAACTTACCGAACGTTACGTATCGAATAAAAGCCTTTTGACTTACTGGGTCTTTTTCGCGGAAGTCATAAAGGAATTTTTTCACTGATTGGAGCTCAATAACCTACCAACGAAATTAGCTGTGTAGATATGTTTGGGAACGTGAGGTATGTATTGTTCTCGTTCTTATTTGAAATTTAAACGTCTTGCCGATGAACCAAGCGGTTTAGAATGAAAGTTGCTTGAGAAAATCCATTAACTCTGACAATATTAAGCTAATAGCGTTATAACAAATATTTCACTATTATTTTCATTTATTATTCCTTATAATATTTTAGTTTATTACTTATATTTTTATTTATTACTTATATTTTATTATATATTTTATTTATTATTACACTATTAGTGATTTAATACCAGTGAGTTGGTGAAGGACCTTCTTGTTTCCTTGATCACTAAATTGCGAGCCGGCATTCTTTGTCTTCGACATCATTTCCAAAATTGTTTCCATTTGGAAATCTGAAAAATTTTCTTTTTTCCGTCTTATTTTTATGCGTGATAATATAGTTCATAATAATTATAGTTGATACCACTAAAGTGAAATATAACAAGAGAAAACATGTATTACAAATGTTTTGGAAATTTTAAAAATTGAAAATATAACACTGCAAAATTTTCTTTACTACATAATACTTTTCAGATAATTTTCAAGCCTATGACTAAAATTATGGATCAGATTATTAGCAATAGAGAAATAATCCCTATTTTTCCTTTCAATTTTGCATGGGTGATTCGTTAAAATATTGTCTTAACTTTGTCAAACCTAATATATCCCCAATTTAGTTAACATCTTTTTTTTGTCATGTCAAAGGCACCTGGATATGATGAAATTTCAGTATTCCAACTCAAAAAGCTCCCATACAGGCAGCTCTCGGAATTAACCGACATCATAAATTCCATCATGCGGTTGCAACACACATAGTCATGATTCCGAAAAAAGGAGCAGATTCTTCGCCTTTAGACTACAGGCTCATCAGCCTGCTTAGTTTAATGTCCAAGATTGTTGAAAGAGCGATCATTTTTGCACTCAACCGGTTTACTGAGCAGAACCATATTATATAAGATGAATAACACCGGTTCAGAGCCAAACATTCATGTGCACATCAGGCCACTAGATTGACCGCAGAAATTCACTTCGCCATGAAGAAAAAGCATAAGCTCTGCGCGGTATTTTTAGATCTAACAAAAGCGTTTGATAAAGTTCGGCACGACGGCCTAATACACAAAGCCATCGAAGCAGGTTTACCCGAAGACTTGATAATTTTACTGCGTTCCTTTTTGTCGGATAGATCCTTTTAAGTAAAGATAATAACGGTAATACACTCTCCAGTCCTAAATCAGTCAAAGCAGGAGCCCCCCAAGGTTCCCCGTTAGCCCTAGATTTATTCAACCTCTTCATGTCAGACATCCCAATGAAGAAATATGTGGAAACCGCCCAATACGCGGATGACACAGCTTTCTTCACCAGTTCCCGTTCTGTAGATGCCGCTCAGAGAAAATTAAATGCCACAGTCCAATAGTTAAATTTCCCAAAAAACCCAGGCCATAATCTCTCACAATCGGAGAGACATCTGCGCCTACCAGCTGAGAGTGGAAAAAGTCTCAATCCCGTGGCGACAAAAAGCTACATATCTCGGCTTCATCTTTGACCGTAGATTCGTATGGTCATCACAGATAAATAAAGCAATCCGCAAGGTAAAAAAAGAAATTGTCTCCGATGATTAAAGTTTTGCTTTACAAGCTTCTTATCAGACCCGTCATGTTGTATGGATATAACACTTGGTATCGATTTATCAGGGCGGAATTAGTGGAAAAGCTTCAGGTAATGCAAAATAAACTTCTGTGGCAAACTCTGAACGTGCCATGGTTTGTCAGAAATACCCAAATTCATCGGGAAACTGACACACCAGAAATAAGACGGTTCATTTTCTCCCTATAGAAGAAATTCCATGCAACCTCAGCTCTCTCCAACAATTTCCACGTCAGATCCCTGTCAGATGCGTTCCCAATCAGGTAACCCCGAAGACTATCCTCTCAAAGGCGGCTCTTCATACCGCCAAAGGTTCTCATTCTCCAAAAAAGCGCCTTCACGGGCAATCTTCTCTTATAAATTGAGTTAACATCAGCAAGGAAACCTTTTCAGCTGGTAAATTACGCCCAAAAAAAATCTCTTTTTGTCCCACAAATCTGTGAGATGCTCGTTATTGTAGGGCCAGCTGGTAAAACATATAACCTTGTAGATATACTGATCAAGTACTATAAACTTATAGTAGTAACGAACCAACAGTAGAAAAATAGACTAAAGTTAATTCTAGATTTGATAGTTGCATAATTCGTACTTTTTAGTAATAAAGTGAACTTATAACTTGTTTAGAAATAAAGCTGATTGTGTTTAAGTCTTATGAGTTTCTTATCCTAATTGTATATTAAAACATGATTGCAAATGTAGATGATTCGATGCATTATAGTACCCCTATTCAAGGTACTTTTCCTGACAAGGGTATTTAACTCGAAAACTTTGTGATATAAAGCCAAATCTTTGATTGTTATTTATAAACCTGTATTTATTATCTAACTACGTTTCTTACATAATTCTCTAATAATATTTCGATCGAATAACACCATATTTTAGTCATTAGTAAATAACTGGTATTGATTTGATTATACAATTTAATTTAGAGTTATATTAATAATATTTTATATCGTCATCTTAAACCTTATTAACCTTTATTAATTAATTAGTTTTGAATTAAATAACTTGTATAAATAAATTGATATGATAAATGATAATAATCATATCTATTTTCAGATTATTATTTCATCAAAAATTATATAATTAATTATAAAGGGACGTTGTTGTTATTGAATACTGAACGTCCTAAAAATATTGGATGAAGTATATTCTAGTTTTCTTTCGAAAATTTAGATCTTTTCGGAATATTTTTGTTTGAGGGTTTATCGCTATGTTGTTGTTTGCCTCATCATTGCTTCTGAGCGGTTGTGAGTAAAGGCTTTTTATAAATACATTTTCCTACAAAATATGGTCAATTTTTTCTCCGATATCTTTCTAGAATATCTTCTATCTTCCTTATCTAGAATTTCAACAATTATTTTTCGAACAAAATAATGCGCGAAAAAATGTGTAAGTGTTAATTATACTGGGACAATAAGCAACATTTTTTTATAACATTTTAGTAAAAAACCGCTTCTTTCACTAAAAATGCGTTACTACGCTTCTCGTGTCGTGTGAAAATTTACATTTATATTATAATGTGTTGAAATTCTTAAATAATGCCACGTATCAAAAAAAGAATTTTGTATAATTTAAGATGAGATAAAAAGAAGTTATAGATTAGGATTATAATTAAAAGGTATATTTTCAATTTGAAGCTTTATTGTACAATAAATTTGATTCAAATAACTGTCCAGCGATAGTCCCTACTTTTTCCATCTTTCAGACAATTTACGGATTCCATCTCCAAAAAAATTGAAGAACTTCCACTGTTGGTTACAAATGTATCCGATGCGATTTAATACACAATTATGAATTAGTCCTGATATGTGTCTTTACAAGTATGTTATGTAAACTATCCTACAAGTTCAATATAGTTTCTTAGTTAGATATTTATTTATAGATCATAATATTTCATGTAATTTTTTAAATGCCAATAATGTAGCGATATATGAAGTTTAATAACTATGACAACATAACATTGTTAATAATGCAATAAGATGCAAATATAAAGGTACCGTTTTTTGATTTTGATACAATAATACGTTGGGAAAAAGTAATTTCGGTTTATTTAATATTTCTCAATATTAATTGATTTGTAGAAGTTTCAAATGTTAAGAAATGATATAATTTCATTCATATTCGGGCGACAAAATTAACCAAGTGATTTACATAAACCCCTTTTCTGAGCCAGCTTTAAGAGGGTTTTTAATTAAGATACTTTTGTAGAAACCGGAACAAATGGAGATCGCACGGAGTGAGGCCCCGATTATAATTTGGATATATCAAATTTTCCCAGCAAATTTCTCTCAATATTTCCGAGTGACTAAAAAATTCTGTCATCTAGATTTTTTTGGCATATTATTGTCGTATGTGATCAGACTTTCATGTAGGAACCAAGTATCGAGCATCGATAGTATGACTTAGTGGCGATAATATTTAAATACTAAATATTTTTGAATTCCTCTTAGGCGACATATTACTGGTGATAAATAAATGTTATATCGCGCGACTGTGTGTATTAGGACTAAATAGTGTAACGAGTGAATCGTCTAGTGATGGGGGTTTTGTTTCACAATACGTAATTTCGGTCCTCGATGTCGTTTTGTGCCGACGTTCAATTTCCACCGACAGGTCACTTTTTTGGCAAAATAAAATAGTTAAGTAAACTAAAAGCTTTGATGTGTCATATTATATCTTACATGATATTCATTATTTATGTTATATCTAGTGTGTAAATGGGCATTAGTAGGCACTATAAGTTTCTTGTTGCCGAAACATGACAAAATATACTAGTATGTGTGAAAACTTACCTAGATATGCTTAAAAAGGTCTTGCGAACTCTCTAGGGCATTAACATAGCTCTTTTAGATGAATAGAAGGTCATCTGTTTTATGAGGGATCATGAGAATAAATGAGGAATTTAAGTACTTGAAGGATTTTGAAAAACAGGAATATAGGCAATCACATCAAAATTTTTAAATAATAATAATAATACATTAAATGACAAGGATTAGAGAAGGTTGTATTTTTTTGGAAGGTTGGACAAATTTTGATATTTTCCACTATATTTTATATAATTAAGATTTTTTTGCAAATTTTGAATAAATACTACAATATTTAATATTCAAACCTCATGTGTACTACATCATACAACACTACAAAATCAGGCAACCGCTATTTAATAATGCAACAGTAGAATAATCCGTCCTGAAAAAAAAAACGGCTCTCGTCTCGCATTACATCATTCAGCGTCGTAGAGCTTCAGACAAAAACAGTGCGCGATGAAAAGGTTGTAAGGCCTTTCGTGGCGAGCCAGCATTCTAGAAAATTAAACGGCTAATTGGTATATCTAATTTATCTTCTACGCAACTAATTAACAGCCTTAATTAAATTTCCTATCCGTAAAGCGATCCTGCTTGAATGGGACAGGAGAAAAAAAAAGTAATATATACAATTATCGCACTTGCAGTCGAGCTGTGGTAGTCCCAAGTTCGCTAATAAAATGTCTTACTTGTATTACGCGTTCTTACAAGATTTATTAATGGCCTGCTTTAGTATTCTGTGGCGTATGTCGTAATTAATTTATATGAGCATAATATAAATAATGATGAAGTTTATGTTCGGATTACTTGTATTATTTTATTATTTAATAGCAGTATTAAAGAAACGCTAATGCGAGGAAGGAAATGGCGTTTAGCTAAACGTAGATACACTGCTGGACGAAGATATTGCATTTTGTTCATAAGTTTAAACATCTCTGTAACTTTTGTTGTTTAAATTTTTATTAAGAACTGTCCAGTGTACAGCAACATGGATACAATGTAGAAGAGAAAAATCTAGGTATAGAATTGGTTTTTATGATAACTTAGATCTAGGTATAGAATAATTTTGAATTATATATGTTAGACTGTATACTATGAATTAACAGTGAACATTTTAGTTAACCGATTTTTTAATTGTGATCGCTGCTTAAACTACTAAATGAAATATTTTTTGCGAGCAATGTTTGAAATGATTCACTGCGGGTTAAATTATTCAATGCATTTTTTGGTCAAATAGTGTAGTATTTATTTTAATTCTTCCTGAATAAAGAAGACTGGGGACAAAGGACGCAAAGGAGAACGAGCAAGTTGAATGTATAGACAAATGGTTCACAAGAAAAATAAACTCTGTTTGAAGCCAAAAAATTGAGCAGAGGTAGAAAAAATGGAAGGGATTTGTACTTGGAATGAGAAATAATATAAAACATAGCATACATAACATATAATATAATACAGACTTAGGGGAAAAAAGGCGTTTTTCATCGACAACAAACCACACTACTTTATGATGTTGTAGGATCTCCAGGCCAATTTCAATCTTTTAGTCTCTGGCAACAGTTCCATTCTGATCAGTAGACCTTGAATTTTACAAACTTTAAAAAAAATTAAAATGACATGGAAGAATGAATGACTGTACTATTTCATATGAATTACTTTTATAGACGGCAACTATGTGTTTGCACGAATTGTTTCTATTTTCTATAATTCTATATTGATTCTACAATACTCTAACAACAAAACAGAAAACATATTTTAAAAGTAATACGGAGATTTATACGAAATTTATGTATCTGCACAATATTTAGTTGTAGTTTTTTTTATTTGTGGTATATTCTATGATCGAACCGAATACTGAACTGACATTATTCATGTAGCCAGTGCACGTAATTTTCATGTGTAACCGAATAAGTTTGAAAATGTCATCGAATAACTCTCCGGGAGAGCTTTATGAATCGGTATTGCAACATAAGCCCACACAATCTCAATAAAAACAATAGCTGCGACACCAAAGCGCCCGTTCCTGTCACAATATATTCCGTGTACCGTCTGGTTTCCGACTAGGTTGGTAAAAAACTTAACTGCAAATAGAGCACCGCAGACTGACAGGCGGTGCTCTTTTGAGTTCGCGTTCTCCTATTCTATTTCACCTCCTCCGCTTCTTCTTTATGAGCGTGCCACTCCTAGCCTGCTTCCTAATTTTTAATTGGATTCTGCTGTTATGCCGATGTTTTATTCATTGCATTTGTGGGTATTGTACCTAGTGCCATCTATCAACGGCATCTGTCGCTTATTTCAAACTGTCATATTTCATTTTTCGCATTCTTTTTATTCATCTTGTTACTTTTGTAATATATTATGTTATTAACAACTTCAAACCGTCACTTATTAGGTGTGATAATTAATTTTGAAGAATCTCTTAGAAATATATACTATTTAAATTGGAGACATTATTTAAAATTTATTAAAAACGACACTGACTCGAACTTTAAACCGTTTCTTGGCGTAATTAAAGCACAAAAAAAGGTTTAAAATAAAATATGTATATTATAATCTTTGTAATAACTAATTAAAAATAATCAAATCCCATATTTAAACTATCTACTACACGTATTTATTAGCCTAACTTAATACCTACCTAAACTTGCTAATTTATTTACAATATTATTTTAAATTCTACCAACTGATCAGTTTGAAGTCGGTGCCGAGCCCTCAAATAATATAAAAATTATCATATAATTTTGTGTCATATACAAAATATTAAATTACGAACAAAGTAAGTCTAAGTTCTTTAAAAATATATTTTAAAGTCTCTTTTTACCAACTAGGGCTTTATCCGGACTGGACCTACAGTTTAACGTGGGGCTCCGAACCATGGTCCGCAGCATTAAGCCTACCGACTGGCGAGTGACCAACTTTAAAAATCATCCCAGAAGACATCCGGTCTTACCCAGCCTGGTTACTGGCGTGACTGGGATCATTTTCCTTGTCGGATTTTACACTCTTGCCTAGAACATTCACAAATTTTAAACAGTTACAAATATAAATTTACGATCATGTTCCTGCAGGATTCGAACCCGCGGTTATCGCAACAGTAGCAGGACCGACCTATCGCCTTTACCACTGACCACAAAGCCGACTAAATCTAATTTAATATAACTCTTTAGGCTGGGCACCGATTTCAAAGTGCTGAGTCGGTAGTAGTTAAAATAATATTGTAAATAGATAAGTAGGTTTAGGTAAGTATTAAACTAAATTATGTTTATTTAGTAGAATACAAAATATGTAGTAGATAGGTTAAATAAGGGCTTTTTTGTTTTTATTTAGTTATTATCTACGTATTTTATTTTAAGGCGTTTTTTTGTGTGTTAAGAATCTAAATTTGATTATTTTATAAATTTTAGTGAGTTCCTTATATGTTTTTTGAAGTCTGTTAATTTTTTAATGAATATGTCATAAACATATTAATGTTTGAACCATAATTTATTTTGTATCTTGAAATATGTTTTTATTTCTAAGGTATGATACGATTCGCATTATGTTTTTTTCTTTTAAAAATATTTTAGTCTCCTTTTACCAACTATGGATTTATCTGAACTAGGCCTAAAGTCTAACGTGGGCTCTGAACCACGGTCCTCAGCATTAGGCCTACCGACTGGCGAGTGACCAACTTTAGAAATCATCTCCAGAAGACATCCGGTCTTACCCAGCCTGGTTACTGGCGTGACTGGGATCATTCTCCTTGTCGGATTTTACACTCTTGCCTAGAACATTCACAAATTTTAAACAGTTACAAATATAAATTTACGATCATGTTCCTGCAGGATTCGAACCCGCGGTTATCGCAACAGTAGCAGGACCGACCTATCGCCTTTACCACTGACCACAAAGCCGACTAAATCTAATTTAATATAACTCTTTAGGCTGGGCACCGATTTCAAAGTGCTGAGTCGGTAGTAGTTAAAATAATATTGTAAATAGATAAGTAGGTTTAGGTAAGTATTAAACTAAATTATGTTTATATAGTAGAGTATAAAATATGTGTAGTAGATAGGTTAAGTAAGGGCTTTGTTCGTTTTATTTAGTTATTACCTACATATTTTATTTTAAGTCTTTTTTTTGTGTTAAAAATCTAAGTTTGATTATTTTTTAATTTTTATTGACTTATATATTTTTTGAAGTCGGTTAATTTTTGATGAATATATTATAAACATCAATGTTTGAGCCATAATATATTTTGTATCTTGAAATATGTTTTTCTTTTTAAGGTAAAATACGAATCACATTATGTTTTAATGTCAATGATACTGGTTTGTTGATTGGTTCTCACTTTCTCCTGAGTAATATTTTACTGCTATGCTGTTAATTGAAAATATTTATATACGCATTCTTGCTAATTGGGACAACCCGAGATTTCAAATCTGAGAATCACCGTGCCGGGCATAACGAGACCCGCTCTCGAAATATAATCGAAAAGGGGCATCCTTAACGACCCTAGCGAAAAATATTTACATACCCCTGTTTATTTTATTAAATGAATCAGTGTTTTCGGCGTACCTCGATGGGATTTAATATTTATCTATAGCGAAAAAAATTATTGATGTCTGCAAACATCGTAACGTCGGTTTGTTGTTGTTTAAACAGCGTTTTACAGCTGGGGCGATACACATCAACGGTCACAATGGGTCTTTAACTGTCGAGTGGGGAACAAGATGGCGGTCTTAAGTCAATATTACATGAAAAGATGGTTCTGCTGTAAGGACTTTGATTATTAAAAATGTGTTTTACGAGTGAGGTTTTTTAACGTTACGGTATTTTTGAGTTAGTGGATTCCTATTTAGATCGAAGTATTTTGAGAAGTGCTTGATTTGACTATTGATTGATTGAGTAGACTATTGTTGATTGATGAAACTGATGATTTAATAATAATAATATATTACGACTTTATACAGATTTTGTCTAGTTAATTTTACAAATTAACACTTCTTAACATACTCATTTTTCACTACAAGTCGTTAGTTCGGTTTGTTTACTCAGATGGGTCAAACACATGATATCGATTCATTACCCTCCATAGGAACAAACACAGTACAGAAATATCACCTCGAGAAATCCTCGAGTTTTTAAAATATTTTTTATGAAATCTCAGGCATAATCAACTCACAATGAAAACAAATATAAAGTGTTTGCATGTATTTTAACCAGCGACATCTATTGGTGAAAATGCGAAGTTTCTAAACGACTTGTTTAACGTAACTGTTAAGTATGGTGGTCCTGGCATTTGTCGTTATAAAATACCAGTTTTCCATTAATTACTGTCTAATTATTAAGTTATGAACGCTGAGCAAAGTGGCCTAGTGGACCAAAACAATTTGCTGGCGCACTGTCTCGAAGTGCGGAAGTGCATCGGAATATCGTCCTTTAGACGCGGTATCGCCACGTTATCAGAGAGATCAGTTGAAGAGAGAAAAAAGTTGTAGGAAATGAAAGGTTTTGATTGATATTTATATAAAATGACATAAAAATAGCATGATTTCGCTAGAGGCTCTTGTGTATCCAAAATGCCATTTTGCTGGCGTCGCCCATTATCCGTTAATTTGCTAATCTGCTTTATTTTGTCGAAGTATGGGGAAATTGTATATACTGGTATATAAAAATAACACATAGTGTAATACTTAGGAGTGCCAAGCACCGTAAAATATCTTTTAAAATCATTGTAAGTTTGATTGTTAGTGCCAAGCTTCCACTTCCCAAACGTTCTATTCTATAATAATAAAACTATTTCTACGCGATTTTTGGTCTAGACTAAAATGTTCTTATTATACAGGCCTTATACATAAATGGAACAATTTCAATTATTATATATCCAGTCATTTTATTTTAAAGATGGGACTTTATTCATCAACATACTTCCTACCAAAGATTATCAATATTTGTAGCAATCAATTGCCATAATGCCATGACCAACACCATAGGTTAGCGCATCAATACCAATGAGAAATCAGTTGGTACTATATAGTCAGAGGCTATAAAATACCAGAACGACTTTTTTTTTTCTAAATGATAAATTTTATCAACAGACCTGTTATCCTTTGCTGTTTATCACTTATTTCAAGTTAGTCTCAAGTATTAAGCTCTTGTATCCCTTAACGTTATGCTGTTAATCGTGCCTTTTTTACCCAATACATTACAGTGCATCAGAAACGATTAGGACTTTCACCTACTAAAACCCACCAAATCTTACTAAAACCTACCAAATCTATTATAACTAATTAATTAATTATCGGATTATAACATTTACCCTAACCTATATTTTCATTCATCCTTACTTCGACGATAGGAAAATTAAATTATCATCTATATCATACCAACTCATTATTTTCAGTTACTTTGTAGGTGTACAAAATCATTTTGTGAATTTTTAAATACTACCTCAGAAAAATTCTCAATTTTGATCGATCGAATCGTTCTATACTCTTGCATTTTAATTTAGTGATCCAGTCAATAGTTGATCATTTTGATTCAGAATCTACATATAGAAAATAGAAATAGCAGCATATAGAAATCATCATACCGGAGATTTATTGAGTAAAATGTTATATTTCAATAATTTTATTTAATATAATTTGTATATTATTGTGCTTACATATATGGTTATACTTTTATTCAGAGAAACTCTATCGTGCTAAAACTCCCTTCTCTATAACTCCGTACTTGAAACAGACGATACGTACCCCGTCAAAAATGCCATGGCGCAACTTAAGTAAATAAATAATTTTAAAAGTTACTGAATCACGTACGTGGGATGTCTTTTGGATTTTTAATACAATTTTTACATATGGTTTCATTTCGAAACGAACGAAGATTCGAGAAATTCATTTTTGGTATTTTTATATCTCTAAGATATGTAAAATAATGACAATTTGTTGTCTTGTACTGGTCAATAAACGTTTAAAATTGATTTAAAATAAGATATGGGTACACAAAATATAGTATAAGAATATTAAAGCTGAAGGTACAAATATGGGTGGCGGAGTGAATAAGGCGAAGTGTTCGATTAACGGATATCGTATAAACTAATACGGTTTATATACTATATATATTATTGTATATATAGTATATAAACTATATAAACTAATTGTTATTTACATTTTTTAGAATTGAACGAAAAATGGAAATATGATTGAACTAATAATCAGAAGAACAATAAAAAAAGGAAAAAGTATAATAAATCTAACCATACTTATCAAGAGTTCTACTATTTAAGCATCTTAATGTAGAATTTCCAAACTGTGGATGGCTAATGTCCCTCTAATCATCGGGAGTCTTTTGTTGAGAATTGTGTATTTAGTAAGTGTATAGTGTGTACAAACTTGAGTAAAAATCACAAATGATCAAAAAAACCCAGAAATTTCTGAAAATGATTATCTAAAACACCGATAATAAACAATAATTTTAATTTTAATGTTACGGTACATCTAATATACAATAAGTACATTACAAAATAGTAATATACAATAAGTCCCTTCAACGGAGATACACTGATTATAGTGACCCTCCAACTTTTCGATACTTTTCAGATCTGAGAACAAACAGGAAATAGTCGCTGGGGGCCAGACCTGGAGAATACGGTGGATGAGGAAGCAATTTGAAGCCCAATTTATGGATTTTTGCCATTGTTTTGACTCACTTCTGACACGGTGCATTGTCATTCAAAATAATTTAGTGGATTTTTTAAATGTTTTCATCGGTAACAACCTCTTTTGGGCTTCCACTGCGTTTCACCGTCTTCGGTGCTCATTTTACCACGTCTAAACCTAGCATACCAATCCTTGATGGTTAATTTTCCTGAGACAGTGTCCGGAAACTCGGCATCAAGCGAAGTTTTTACTTCAACTGTATTTTCTCTCTTCAAAAGGCAATGTTTTATCAACACGCAAAATTCCTTTTTATCCATTTTTTCACAGTAACAAAAGTTGCTTTACTCAAAATGCTATAATTCACAACCTAATGATCCACAGCTGTCAAATTTATACACGCATGAGGGTTAAGGCTAACCAAAAAACATATAGATTTAATTCTAGTAGCGCCATCTATGTGTCAGGTCGGGGACTTTTCAATTGATCTGAGATTGTATTAAATTATGTTTCTATTAAAAAAATACTCACTGTTTTTATACATTTCATAAATTTAATCTTGAATAGAACTAAGATCAAGGTAAGTAAATAGTATATTTTCGGTGAATTCAAAATTATATTGTTTCACTTTAATCAAGAAGATTTTAGTTATAGTGATCATACTGCAATAGTGTAGCGGCAACAATATACATATTTACTGGCAACAGCATATTTAACTGGAATAAAGTGGGAAGGGCAATATTGTCCGGTACTAAAACGACATCTTGAGGACGTAATTTCACTGCTACTTTGCATATACTATAAATGCATTTTTATAAATGAATTGATTAATTTCTTTAGATAAATACAATATTTTTGTGATTCTAGATTGCTGGTATAACCCCAGTTGCAATCTCTTCATGGGTCTGCTCGGCTTGACCTTTCAACAGGCTATATTTGGGCCTTTTGTTTGACCAGAGTGTAATATGATCAATCAATATAGAATAATCCTTTATTTTGACTTTTAGACATACAACTGAGAACTATAATAACTGATTTTGTCTATTATACAGGAGGATGTCTCATTTATCTATTTCTTTAGTTCAGTATACTTTGATTTTATGCTATTGTACTATACGTTTTAATAGTAATAATATTAAAAAATATTATTATTTAGAATTCCTATTTAAAATTACTATTAAAATTATTAAATGTCGGTGATAATTCTAAATGAATATTTAAAGCTATAACATAACTCTTAATCACATATAACCATATCGTTATATGAAAGTTGATTGTTCGCCTTCTGTTGTTGAAAAGAGTTGACACTGATTCCGTCAATAGGGCTTTAAAAATCAGAACACGACTGAAACTGGTGTTCTCTTGATCTGATCACAATACAATAGCTTTCCTCCCGGTTTGATTTATACGCATCTGAAAACGGCCGGAACGTCGATTAATCATCCTAGAAATAGTAGATTTAGATTGATCGAAACTGCCAACAGAACTGTACGATTCCATTCAATTAAGATTTCTCACATTATTAAACAAAATTGAATACGGATTGTTTTATGCCTATATTAGTTTGAACAAATACTATCTTTTTGCAGTACAAACGCAATGCAATATAATACACAAATATACAAATCACTAAAATCGGTTGAAAAATTTAGAAGTTCATTGACATCTAGGGTATACCTGGACTATTTAATGTGGATTCCGAAAAAAATAGTTCTCAGTATTAAGACTACTGATTACCAACTTAGAGACCATTTCAAAAAATATTTAGCTATGCCAGAAATCATATGGAAACTCGGACAATTGCCTCTTATTCAATTTTAAATTGATTATCGTCCCTTCATCCTAGCCAGTACGTTGCCAATCCTGTTGTAATATGGTATGAGTAATTAAAATTATTATTGTTTATATTGATCTCATGGATTCGATTTAATTCATTCTTCAATAGTTTTTCGTTGTTTTTTTTTAAATTAGATATTATTATTACATAAAAATGTGGGAAAAGCATGTCTTAAACACCCTTGCACTCTGTGTCTGTCTCTGTGTCTGCATATGTTCATCAACTTAAACTATTTAAATTGTGCAGTGTCCGGATACATACAGACGGAAATAAGTGTCATTTAGCCTTGACTTTAGTTTTATTATAGAGAAGCAAAATGTTATGTAGATTGGTCTCTTTGACTTTATTAGTTCAGCCGTAGACCTTCCTTTTCCTGTCACATTCTGAATTTGCCCTATCTGGATGCAGTTGAAAATTTAGCAGGCGATCCGTTAGTTTTCCATATTGTCAATACTTTCCCTTATTACTTCTCAAAGCACATGAATTTAGAACTATATCAGGAAGCAAACTCCAGATTTCAAGATCAGTCAATATATACCGTTATTATCGCCAACGCCAATAATGTGATTAATTTAGTTATTTGTTGTCATATTGAATAATGAAACGAAATAAAAGCCTATAGACCTCTATGCTGCCAGTCATATCTAAGGTTTTTGAAAAACTCCTGTTGAAAAGAATAAAACCGATTACAGAGAGAAATAATCTAATACCAACATACCAGTTTGGGTTTATTAACAAGCATTCAACAATTGACCAGGTCCACAGACTAACAGATGTTATTGAAAAAGCCTACTAAAGTAAAAAAGTGTGCTCAGCTATATTCTAAGATGTAGCATAAGCCTTTGATAAGGTTTGGCATGAAGGATTTGTTCATAAATTACAGAAAATGTTACCAAAACAACACACCGAACTATTAAAATCGTATATTACAACCAGAATGTTTAGAGTCAAACAAGAAGAAGGTTACTCTACAATAAAATAAACTAAAGAAGGTGTACCAAGAAGGTGTAAGGAAGTATACTGGGACCGATGCTTTATCTCTACACTTGTAATATACCACAAATGGAGAATATTTCGATGGCTACGTTTGCTGATAATACTGCGATTATAGCTGTCGGAGACAATAGTGAAGAAGCCTCACGAAAATTATAACAGTCAAGTGACAATATAAATAATTGGACACATGCTTGAAAATAAAAATTAATGAAAGTAAATCTGTGCATGCGCAGTTCACCTACATTCAGACCGTACAAGCACCAATAACATTAAATAATACTTCATTCCATCTAGTAACAACGCTAAATATCTCGGAATGAACCTTGATGCAAAACTTCGCTGGAAGGAACATATAAAGAAGAAATGAAAAGAACTGGAATTGAAATATAAGAAAATGTACTAGCTAATTGAAAAAAAAAACACAATTATCAGTACATAATAAATTGCTTTTATATAAGCAAATACTGAAACCTATATGGACATACGGAGCTCAATTATGGGGATGTTGTGCAAGCAGTAACATAAACAAAATACAAATTTTTCAGAAGTCCTGAGAGGTATTGTGGGCACATCCAAATACTATAGGACTGATTACCTACATCGAGACCTTCAAATACCCACAGTCAGTCAAAAAATAAAGGTAATTGCAAGTATTGCAGCTTTTGGATATCACCAAAATAGGACACAGACTCAAAAGAATCAAACCAACTGATCTTTTGTAATGTTGTGTAGTGACGTGTGTAAAATAAAAAGCACAGCAGTGACATGTATAAACATTATTTCACCAGAGACTGAGATAGGGCCGATTGGTCCTCCTAGTTATATACCAGGATTTAAGTTATCATAAAGACAAATTGTAGGTCAGTCGGACACGACTAGTAACAATGTAATAATTAAATAATAATAATAATATAGGATAAATGTCTTTTTAAAAATATTTTTATCGCATAATTGCTTTTTCTTTAGTGAAAATTGATTTGTATTACCACGTATTTTGACGTAATTTGGTTATTCTAGTAAACCAATACATCACATGGCAAATCTCTTTTAGTATGAACATATGCTATATTTGTATGTCTTAATGACTTCATTTAAACCTTACATCAAATATTTATCTGGATATAACCAGTTTATAATTTCGTCGTTCCTACAGACCTAATTTTGCCAGTCTAATCCACTACAATCGACTTTTTAATATAGTCAATTTTTCTTATCTCTATTAGTTCACTTATCAGAAGAAAACATATTTTATAAAATAGACTTAAATTTGTATCCACGGATTCTTGGACTATGGTTGAAGATTCATATAATTATGAGTATATTATTTCAGATTTTGTAAAGAAGTTTATGGAACACTCGGTTTGAATACAGATCCATAACATCGATAGACTCTTATAACTAACCTCTTAGTCTCTAATAATGTTTTTGTATTAATACTGCTGTTTTTCTATTAAATGGAGCTCACTACACTACACAAGATTAAATCGTTTGATTCTTTTATATCAGAGTCCTGTTCTGGTGTTATTCAAGAGTTGTATTACTTTGATATTGACATGATAATGGAATCTGCCCTAATCTCTCCTTGCAATTTTCTTGATTTCCTAAGTGACAGTGTTCTGCGACAGTGACTTCAGGACGTTGTTCTGGAAAACTTATTGTATTTATGTAACTTTTCGCGGAACATTTTCAAAATTGAATTCCTTATTCTCATATAGGTCTCAATACTTACTTGTATAATAGTAATTGATTATATACTGATAATTGTGATTTTGTTTCAATTAACCTAGATTTTTTTATATTTGAACTCCAGTTTTTTTCATTCATGTTCCTTCCAGCGAAGTTTTGCATGAAGTGAGATCCACGATGATAACCGTGTACTGCAGTGTATTTTACAGAAAAACACTAGTGTCAATTAATACGTCAGCATTATTATTATAGGAACTAAGTAAGAACCGATGTGTTCTGCTGGGTATATACCTAGTTTTTAAGTTATTGCAAAAACAAATTCTAGGTTTGTCGACAACGACTAGTAACAATGTATTAATTACTAAAAAAAACTGAAATTTTAGGCTGATATAAAAAGCTTTTATGACACTGCAGATTGTACGAATTGGCTTGCAGGAGTTATTACTTATTTCCATGCCTTAAAATGTGGCTCCAGCTATTTTATGCGAATAAAGGACTGACAGCAAGAATAACTGCAAATTTATGGATATACTGTTTTGTACTGGGTTGTAACAAAAGTACAAGTTCTAGAGGGACTGGATTAATTTATTGGTTTTTTTTCAAGAAATCTGTGTTGTTATTGAACATTTTACATTTTTTTTTGTTTTTCGCCTTTGAATTACGGAGTTTAGTTGGAATTTTATTTGATTATTATTAGTATTAGATTTACTAACAAAAACTCTTTACACAAAATCTTCGTCTAGTCTTCCAGTTCTAGTTTTAAAAATTAATTTTTTATCTAGTTAATTCTGTTATCAGGTTAAACCTCATGGATAATCAGGATCTACAAGAAAGCTGAAATTGTTTATCCTAATCGTGCGTATCGAGGACTAAATTTAATTATAAAAACGTGTCTCGAAGCTTTTAAATTTGATGATAAAAAATGAAATTTGATGCGGTTTTCTGTAAGCGACACATCTCAGAGTCTGGCCCAAAAAAATTGTCTTAGTGACGTTTTAACGCTTTTCTTATGTTAGGATCGAAAACGGGGTGTTTAATTCCGACTTAGAGCGCCGAAGAAAGAGAAATTGTCAGCCCTTGACGGGGGCATAATCTTTCTTCTTCTTGTCAGGGATCGGGATCCCAATTCAACAGCTGATGACCGCCGGATCTCCTCGATCTGCTTTGTGTGATAGGAATGCGGTTGAATTTTATAGAAAATCATCCCCGTACTTGTAATGCATCAAACGTTTGACATGTGTCTTCTTAAGGATTGATTTTTATCGCGGTCCTTTACCGTGCTATCGTGGGATTTGTACATGGGCTAGCTAGACACAATTCATGTCATGATTAGTCTCTTTTATTTCCTGATATTTTCCTGTATTTTAATGATTTATTTATTTATAATTAATGCATATTAATTGTATATAAATCAGAAAATATATTACAATTAATGTCAAGCTACAGTCGACATTTAAAAATTGTTATAGACTATGGAAAAATGTCTTTTACTTAAATATTATTATATTTTTAGTTTAGCAGCTATGTTAATATGGGACTTTTGGATGTTTTCTGGTTCAAATGTATTTTTAATGGAAAACGTTTTAGGTGTGAAGCCTTGGTTTGAAAATTTTGGTGTACACCGTATAGACAATGTATTATCTTTACATTTGACTATTATATTTATTTTTAAAAATATGTCAACACAATTAAGTTAAGAAAACTGAAGACTTTTCCTGAAAATATTTTTGTATTCTCAAAAGTTTTACTTTTATCCTTGCATTTAGAAAAGAAAGTTTTTCCTTCATATATTGATTTTTTTAACCAATTTTTCCCTGCTCTGTAATCTCGTGTCTAACAAAACTCCAAATCTAAAATTTTTGTTTACATTTTGCGACAATTTTCGTAATCTAATCCATATATTATAAATTAGCATGATGGGATTAAATAAAAGCAAGTTAACAATTACATATATTTGATAATGAATATATTTGAGAATGAAACATGATCACTTTTGATGGTATATTAAGATATTAATTTTTGATTTTTAGCGTTGGGGAAAGTAATTTCGAACGAAAAAGTAAACCGCATTTTTTCATATAAATTTCAAACAGTAATCGATGACTTCTGTGATATTTTGTTCGAAGCCTTGTTGCTATTTTTCTATTATAAATTATAATTCCGCCATAGTAAAACTTCTCAGGTTTCAGGGTGAAATATTGAATCAAATAATTTTCACAAGTCAAGTTTTACACCACTAAGATAATTTTACGGAGGCTGGAGACTATTTGCAACCGTTTATGGTTTCAGTAGGCTTCGACATTTACTTAGTATTTAATTCGTATTTCATCAGCGGCGATTCAAAAATGGAGACTCGGTCCATTAAATTTTTCTGTGTTAATTTATGTGGAACTCAAGTATCTAGCTTCTTTTAGTATCTATTTATGGTTTAAAATTGTGTTATGGTCGATGTTTAGTTCCATCGCGATGTCGCTAGAGGAAATACGTTGCCCCACATCGATATTTTAAAGAATTTCATTGGCTTTGTTTAATATCGGCTGACGAATCAGAGCGCGATTAATATTTTACACTGACATTTCTGATATGAAATCGAGCAATTTAGCACTACTACTTAGGCACACACGCCGTAAATTTTTACATTAATTTTATATCAAAAATATTCTATAGACTATTACTTTTCAAATATATTATTGTATGGCTTCATTTAATAAGATCTACCATCTATACCATCAATTAGAAAAGTCCAATATTACTTTTACCTCATTATTATATATATTATATATATATAATATTATATATATAATATTTATATATATAATATTATATATATAATATTATATATATATATATATATATATATATATATATATATATATATATATATATATATATATATATATAATATTGATAATGTAAGATAAATATATATATATATATATATATATATATATATATATATATTTATCTTACATTGTTTCAATAGTCAGTTGAGAACCTACAAAAATTACCATTATTATATTCTAAAAGGTCGTTGATCAACTATATCATTACCGACTGTGGTACTATGTTATTATCTTAATTGTAACATTTCTTAGTATTACGCAACAACGAAACAATGTAAATTGAATAGCTTTTAAAAATTTCTGTTTTTGAATAATTTTACTTTTTAATTTAATTGTTTATTTGGGGTTATTGTCATGTTGACATTTCAAATTAAAAGATAGATATTTTCAGCATTGTATACCTTAGAAATTTTTAAGGTATTAATAGGTGTTTATAACGATTTTTAATATTCACAAACAAAATTTCAATAATTTAACGCAATAACACCAATATATACGAGAAATATGTTTGTAATGACTTTCTCCATGGTTCTATTTGAAATTAGTGCTTATAATTATAAAAATATTTGGAAGTTGTAAATAATTATACTTTTTTATTGATTTTTTGTTAACTTTGTTAATAAGTAAAAATATCTTATGCATTCTTAAACCGTAGGTCCCATTTTGATGATATTTTCGTTGGGTTTGTGAAGAAATTGTTTTGTCTAAAAAATTATTAAAATGATTTATTTTTATTTTAGATTTTGCAATATAATAATTTGAAGGGTCAATGAAAGAATATTAAATATCTAGTTATACCTAGGCAGGTTTGTTGTATAAAGAAGGCTGTTGGTTCTATAACTTCTTTATTGAAATGAGAATACACATTATTGTTTGCATTTCAGTCTGATGCATTTTTGAATCTAGGATTGATTTCGACGTACGAGGAAACCACATATAATTTTGTAAGAAAGCTTAGCAATATTTTTGGATAATTGAGGGTGAAATTATAGATATTGTGTCATTGCTTTATATTTTTTTAAGCAATAATTACCTCAATGCGCCTCCAGACATTTGAACAGTTCCTATTCTAAACAAAAAATAATCATTCCAGAAATAGAGACAGTGTATATAAGGAAAAGTATTTCTATGAATAGTATATTAGTAAAATAATGCTAAGATACCGTGCTAAGTAACTAATGCAAACAGTATATGTGTTCAATTCGATTTAATTTTTAGCATTTCTTTCATTTCAATCAGTTTTAACAAACTTCAGTCACTGTGTGTCACAACAAAAAATTTCTCAGTGCAGAAAAAGGTCATCGAATGTTGTGTGAAGCTTATGGTAACCGTTCTCCATCGGTGTCAACATGTAAATACTGGCTTCAACGTTTTAAAAATTGTGATTTTGATATCGAAGACAAAGAGCGTTCTGGACACTTAAACTCTTTAAAGCCGCGGGTTTCAAAACATTACTGGATGAAATCATAATTAGGGATTGCTATCGACTACAATTGATGCATACAAGTCGACCAATGTCCGAAAAACAGCCGGAATTTGTGGACACAACAATGTTATTCCTCAGCATGACAGCACTCGACAACTTGTTGCAAAACCAGTGAAAATATCCTGTAAATATTTAAATGGGAAATGCTATTCCATCCGCGGTATTCTCCAGACCTTGCTCCTTCGATATCGATGGACGATACTTTGAATAAAATAGATTGCAGCGAGTTTTCAGGATAACATTTACGAGGAGTTGAAAATACTTAATTGAATATGCGGAAAATGTAGTAAGTAATGTACTGTAGTAAACGCGTAGTAACTTATTAACAAACAATGAAAGTACAATATCTGGTTTATCTAGATATTAATCTGTCCTCACAAATCCAACATAACAGGTCAACTGAAAAGTCTCTGGCCTACCATAATAAAACATATTTTTTTGGCAAAATATTTTTTTTTATTCAACATAATTCCCTTCAAGGGCGATACACTGATTATAGCTACCCTCCAACTTTTCGATACCATTTTTGTAGTACGATTTGTCCTTTACTTCAAAATAGGCCTCAGTTTCGGTGATCACCTCTTCATTCGACGAAAATTTCTTTCCAGCGAGCATTCTTTTGAGATCTGAGAACAGGAAATAGTCACTGGGGGACAGATCTGGAGAATACGGTGGAGCAATTTGAAGCCCAATTCATGGATTTTTCCCATCGTTTTCACTGACTTGTGACACAGTGCATTTTCTTGGTGAATCAGCACTTTCTTTTTCTTCAAATGCGGCCGTTTTCGGCGATTTCGTCCTTGAAAGGGTCTAATAACGCTATGCAATAGTCGCTGTTGATAGTCCTTCTTTTTTAAGGTAGTCAATAAAAATTATTCCATGCGCATCTCAAAATACAGACGCCATAATCTTGCCAGCCGACTATTCCGTTTTTCCACGCTTTGGAGCAGGTTCATCGTGTGCAGCCTACTCGGATGACTCTTGATTGGACTTCAAAGTGAAATGATGGAGCCATGTTTCATCTATTGTCACATATCGACGCAAAAACTCGGGTTTGTTACTCTTGATCATCTTCAGACACTGCTCCGGATCATAAACTCATCGTTGTTTTTGGTCAAAAGTGAGCTCGCGCGGCACCCACTTTGAACAGAGCTTTCTTCTACCTAAATATTCGTGAATGATATGATGTACACGTTCAGTTGGTATCTGTACAGTGTCTGCTATTTCATTCAGTTTCAATTTACGGTCATTCAAAATAATTTTGTGATTTTTTAAAATGTTTTCGCCTGTAACAACCTTCGGTGTTCATTTCACCACGTCTAAACTTAGCATACCAATTCTTGATGGTTGATTTTCCTGGGGCAGTGTCCGGAAATTCGGCATCAAGCCCAGTTTTTGCTTCAACTGTATTTTTTCCCTTCAAAAAGCAATATTTTACCAACACGCGAAATTGCTTTTTATTTTTTTTTACAATAACAAAAGTTGTTTCACTCAAAATCCTATAATTCAAAAACTAATGATACGACAGCTGTCAAATATATACACTCATCTTTTGAGGGTTGGGGCTAACTAAAAAACATATGGATTTTATTCTAGTAGCGCCATCTATGTGCCAGGCTGGGGACTTTCCAATTAACCTGTTAGTTATAAAGCCGTAGAAAATACTAATTAATTTGTTATATCTGCGCAATGTTAAGAGAGTAACAACTTCAGAAATCTAAATAGATAAATAAGTGATTATAATGAAATAGTTAATGAGTAAGTTTAATAAAATTAAGTAATTATTGCTTGAAGTATCACTGTATGCCATACCGAATGTATGTGGTATTATATAAATGTAAATCATGTCTCTATATTAAACTCGCATTGTGTATATTTCTGAGCGTGTATGTCGGAAAACGATGGAAGATTAAAAAAACATTTTGAAGTGACCCCTGTATAGATGTGTGACACGATTCAGTTGTAGGTTAACCTGCCTCATAACCGGGATATTATATTCGGCAATTTATCATCCAATCAAGCCGTACTATCAAAGATCAGCAGTCGGATTTTCGTCTTTCCCAAATCGGCAACCTATTATTAACAATATACTTAAATGACGCGAGTGGTCGGGGTAGTACAATAATAATACGGTACTCGAATTCTTTAATTTGGAAGATTTGGCAAAACGGCAACGGTAATTTGCGACCATGTTGAAAAAGTTTTAACGCCATTCCGCACCAATGTCGACTACTTATCTCGCGTGTAATCTCCGATTCTTACCCGCCGGTAATCTGCTTGAAAATTATACACATACCTTTTTTAAAGAGATAATATTTAACCTTCTGCTTTTCTTTTTTTTTATCGTTAAATTATTTGCCGCATTTATTTTACAATTATAATACATTGTCTCTGTAATATTGCATTTAATAAAACGTATTATCAGAATTAGTATTCCACAACTTGAATACTTTATATTTAAATCGGGTTTAATCAGCAATTTATAATCGATTACTATTAATTCGCTTATTTTTGGTAGTTCTGTTAAATATAGTATTCAATTTAGCTTCTTATCTAGGTTTTCATAACACATACTTATAGCAAATATATGGAAAAACCAAATATCGATGCACCAGTTCGGGTTGACAAGCATTCAACAATCAACCAATTTTATAGAATAACAAATATAATTGAAGTCTGTGAAGACAAAAAGTTATGTTTAGCTATACTCTTAGATATAGTACAGGTCTTCCATATGGTATGGCTCGATGGCCTTGTTCATAAGCTATAGAAAATGTACCCACACACTGAAGTGTTAAAGTGTTATTACAGAATGTTTAGAGTCAAGCAAGAGCCTACTAAACTAAACCAACAATAAAAGAGGCTGGAGCAGGTGTACCACAAGGAAGTGTATTGGGGCCGATTTTTTACCTACTCTACACATATGATATACCACAAATGGAAAATATCACGATGGTTACATTTGCCGATTACCTAAATTGCAAAAATTAAAGATAGTAAATCTGTGCATGTTCTGTTTATGTATAATCAAGTCGCACAAGCACCAATAACATTAAATAATACTATCATTCCATACAGCAATGAATCTTGTAATGCAGCTCGCTGGAAGGAACAAACTTTACAAGTTTCCCTGAATCTGTCCTGAGGATTATTGTACGTGCCCCCAGATACCACAGTAAATCAGTAAATCAGGAGAATTGTAAGGAAACATGAGGACAGATTCCATTCTCATGTTAATAATCAAGTACTCTTGGATAGCACCAGAACAGAACATAGACTCAGAAGAATCAAACCATTTGATCCTGTGTAGTGTAGTGTAGTGAGGTGCATTTAGTAGAAAAATAGCAATGTTACTACATCAACATTCTTACGGGACCTCTTTTTAGTCATCATAAATATTGGAAGTAAACTTATATAAGCGAAAACTTTAACGGAGTGTAATAATATGTTTGGAAATTAGAAATAAAGTCCTATTAGCTGGGATACTCAGATATATTTAATAGCCCCCTTTATTTTTTATTGCAAAGTATTTTGCCGACAGGCTGCTTTTTCACAGAGAAAATATAATGCTAGCCGATTAAATGTGATGAAAGGATGTTGAAAGGCTGCAATATTTTAGTTATTAAATTTTATGCGTCTGTTATGTTGGCGGGACGTAGGTATTTCTATTTATCAATTTCAAGAAACATTTAGGATAAGCGTGGAAATGGTTCTCCAAGACCTGCAAGTGGGAATCAAGTCATTTCTCTTCGAAAGTGTCACATTGGGTGTCAAGATAGCAGCTGTTATTTGTCAAATGCAAAAAAGGGTGATATTGTTTATACTATTAATACATAATTACTGGCGAGGTAACTAGAATCGTGTTTTTTAGCATTGAAATTACCGAATGGTGTATCTAGACATTATTTCAAATTTTATGCAGCCTTCTACAGTTAAAATTACAAATAATCAGAAACATAAATTACGAACCAGCGACTATCGCAATAATTGGATCGACTTGTTGATCATGACCACCGCAGCTACCAAGCGCGGTATTAAAGATATTGACTCATACATAATGTGCATAGCAGTAAAGTAACTACATGAGATGCTTCTCGCATTGTATGTAGGCATTTTTTAATTTTAAAAGACATTTTGCATCATTTTCTACAACTCTTTTCGATCATTAGCACTGAACCATTGCAATCCTTTATCTTTTAGAAACCACATGCCGGTCAAACCATACTGCCTCAACAAATCCAATTAGTAAGCAGAAGACGCTACATCTGATGAGTATAGTGAGTGCGACTAGAATAAATTACTAGAATACATTACTCAACAAATATCTCCGGATTTGGGGCATGCGCTTACTGGGCTCTATTTATTCTTGAAACCAAGAATAGTTAAAGTTGGACGCATGCATATATACAGCTTCATTTACGTACTCCTTTTTTATATACAAATTATTTTTTTAATAAATATACATACATTTGATAACTAATTGATTTTATGTTGAAACTATATATGAGGAGGGAATTTTTTTTGTTAAATAACACATTTTATTTAAAAAATTGTTGAATAAAATAAAATACTAAAATTAATTTTTATATGCCTTTCTATTTTTATAAATATACCATATTTAAATTAATTTACATATTTGAATAATTAACATAAACTCCAAGAACCTTTTAAATAAACATTACCATAAAAAAGACCAAAATTCTTTAGATCGAATCCCGCCAATATAGTAAATCCAAACGAAAAAGCCCCAATATTATATATGAAAGCAGTGAAATTCTCCTAAAAATTTCCAAATATGATCAACTATGATGGCTACTGTAATTTTTGCTACTATTCTTGATCCATAAACATTATTAATGAATTAACTACCTCGAGCTTTCGATTAAAACATAATGTACATTTACTAGCCTAAAACGAATGAATGATCGTACTTTTAAGCTGAAGAAAATCTCAGTCAATACATCATTATTTTTAAAAAGCAATAACTTATTTACCTATACTCCAGGTCTACATTTGTTAGCAAATTTTATTATCTCATACTGTACACGGTTTTTATATCTTAACAAAATGCTGTCTAATATCTTCTCTGAATTTCACATTCTTCAACTTTCACCCTCAACAAATTCTAGTTACATCTCACCTATAATTATGTTTAAAATAAATATCAAATTAATACCACTATTCTGATGGACAAACCCCATTAATTTTTTTAGATATCATCAAACATCTTTATTAGATACGCTTAGTACAATCTTAATTTACAATTAATTTATTACTACTTTTCCTATGTACTTGGATTAATTAACAAGCAAGATGAGTGCAAGAAAATACATCAGTATGTATTCCTCAATTATAAAATTATAATTATTTATTAATTATTAACTTATAGCTATAGTTTACACTAAATGTATACACTTTATATAAGTTCGTATGGTTTTGTTCGTTTCAATCTCCTGACATCCTGCGCGCTGTCCAGCAGTTGTATTGCTTCCACGTTAGTATGATTTAGTAATCTTCTTTCGTGTTTCAAGGCGAAATCTTGGATAACTTCGCAAATCCATTTGATTTCCAGGTCATCGTGCAGTTCTTCATTAGTTACATAGCGATAGGTATTGGTAATCAATCGAAGAACCTTGTTTTGACAGCGTTGTATGACTAGTTGATTTGATATTTTAGTGCAATCCCATATTGGCACCCCATAGGTCCAAATTGGCTTTATAATTGTATTATAGATCAACCTCTTTGATTTTAGATCAAGTTGAGAGTATCTTCCGACTAACCAGTATAGTTGTTTTATTTTGGTTCTAATGTGTTTTGCTTTTTGTCTAACGTGATGCTTCCAATTTAATCTACCGTCAAGATGGATTCCAAGGTATTTTGCTGATTCTGCTTGAGGAATCGGGCATCCATTGAGTGATATAATTAAGTTTTTAAAACCTCATTAATGACTTGACTACTTCCAACACAACAAGAATCATTTTCTTCTCTGTTCTTGTTATCATTAAATTTTGGCATATATTGATACCTATTCGATGTCGTTGAAAATGATGTGTTATAAATTTGGCAGCTAACATTCCCACTATAAATAAAATAGATGCTGTTTTGGATTTGGATTTTATAACTTTTAAAAATTTAACCTTACATTCTGCACTTACCATTGTTCTTCCATATTTTAAAACCAATGTATGTTAAACCACCAAGAATAACAACAATTTAATTATTATTCCTATAGAATTATTAATGTAACACAAAATCTAAATATTCTAGATTTTTTTGTTGTATTGACTTGATCAACTGTACCGATTGACTCGAAAATAAAGTACTGCCATTAGAAAAGGAAGGCAACACAGTTTATTTTTTCTATGGGTTTCTTTGCAGGATAGTGCGCATGTACCAAATCCGGAGTTATTTGTTAAGCAATGTGTCCTGCTATTACTGGGCTTTCTTGAAACAAGGCGCCCTGCAGTGCTGTCAAATAGCATTTGTAAATACTTGCAGTAACAGTTTCATTTGTGCTACTATATGCACAGTAAGACTTTATGGCTATGATATACTGATGAGATGGGTTTTTGCCCAATAAGCTTTGCGGTTTATTGCTTTCGAGCTTTTTTGGTCCTTCAGGCAGTTGTTTGCCATTGGCATCAAAATCATCACTTTCAAATCGTTGAAATTAAAACAAAGCGGCATCATCATAAGTTTCTAAAGGTGTTTATTGGACCTTTCAAAATAATAATCTGAAAACGAATTAATGGAGGTCGAAAATGGGAGTTTCATGATCAGAATTCATAAGCGTTTCACTATTCTACACTGAATTACTCAACAAATGTAAATTGATGACTTTTATTTTATATTGAAAAATGTCAAAATCATCGAATTATATATATTTTCACAACTATACTTCGCACTTCCGTTAATAAATATCGCTGATCAAAAAACTATAATGTTATTACCTACCAGGAAATAATCCTATTCAAAATATGAAAAACGAACAATCAGAATATTTTTTAACCAACTTTTCATCTATACAAAACCAAATATAAATATGCATTACATTCCAAGCCCTTCTTCTCCAAAGAAATAATAGTAGACACATATAATTTATTTTATAAAAATAGACGGAAATATAAATATTCAAAAATAAATATCCCAAGGAAGTTATAAATGGCTCGATAACGAAGTTTCCTTAGTAACTATTTAATATTCGTGAATGTTGCAGGGTCAGTTTTCACCAGAGGAAACAAAAACCAAATAAGTTTTATTGTAGTTGTGTCAATTCTCCAGTTGTAAGGCGATTGTTATGATGGACATATCCGTACCCTTTTCAACAGGTGTTTAATGTTAATACAAGGTCTGATATTTTATGGATTAATGCTGGTCATATTGTATTCGTTAGAATAAAAGTTAGTACGTTCATTACCATTGTCTGTTATGAGTTATTTATTGTGTTGTAGGAACTGCACTTTCAAGTCGTATTTATATTTATTATTCATACTATATATATTACTAAGTTTAAGGTATAATAAGTTGTTACGAGTCACTTATGATCTCAATTTAAATGTACCTTAATCGACTTAATCTAATTAACATTATAAACAAAAATTTCAAAAATACATTTAAATTGCCAAAACAAAACTATTGCATTGTACATATAAATTTATTTGCACTTACAACTATTCTATTTCTACATGGTGAGAATTTAACTTTAATTAATTATTTAATTCATTAAGTCTGCACAATTATGTGATAAACAAAAGTAACTGTCAATTTTCTTCTTTAGACATAAGTCTCTCTTTTGATTGTTCAAAGAGGTAAAAGTAGCTGCCAAAACACTGTCCACATTTAATACCAATTACAGAGTTTGTTCTTGGGCTGCCAAACATACATATTTATTTGCCTTCAAATGAATTTGTTGCATGCCACTGTGTTGCCTTTATAAAATGGTATGAATCCATTAAAACTTTTCTCAGTTGGTTACCATCCCAGTGTTTATAACTTGCTCCTTCAAGTCCACTATCGCCTTACATTAATCTATGATCTTTTGGTATCACTGAGATATCATACTAATTTGTCACCACCCTACTCTTCGTAACTTGTTCCTTTAAGTCCACTATCGTCTTACATAAGTCCATGGTCCTTCGTACCACTGAGGTATCGTAGTACCCTTTTTGGAACTTTTTATGCGCCTATTGGTCAATCTAAATATCTTCTAATCTATCTATAGCTTTTTGTACAACTATAATTATTTCTTCACTATCATCTATATTAAAGTTGACTTCCATTGGTGTATCAAATTGATGTGATTGATTGATTGTTGAGATACGATCATATAACTAACGAAACTTATACAAAACTATCCTCTATATAGTACCTTTTAAATGTGTCCACTTTTGCTGATGTTAATGTTAACTTCAATCGGTGTAACAATCTTTCACGTTGAATTACTCAAGCAATCGTTACATTTGATGAATCATTAACCTCTTCTATCTGCTCTCTTTCCATTCCAACTAAGCATTTTACTTTTGTTAAACTTCAAGACTTTAAATCCATTGTTTGCTCTGTATGCCCTTTTATTAATGAATCAACATTGAATAATACCGAATAATCACTACCTTTTGTGAATAAACAATAATCATCCAACTTGTCCGTCATTACATTGAATCTTATGTGCCAATATTTTGATAAATTTTTTACATAAAGTTTACCCGAGCAGTTCTTGATTTAATTGTTGGTATCCTGTTTCGGTAATTAAACCTTCTGATTTTCTGATATAGATGTTTAGTCCATTATTCCATTTTAAAATACGATTCCAAAATCATTTGCTTTATCTTCTACTTTTGTTGAATTGATATTTATATCAAAATTCTAATACTTTACAACTAAACTCTTCTGCATTGGTTTCAATACCTTTTCTATCCTACCTTTAACTCTCTTGGACTTCATGTTTCTAGTTTTCAGTACTTATCTGGTTCTTGGAAATTAAAAACTCTCCTACATTGGTTTCAATGGCTTTTTTTCCTATCTGTAACTCTGTCAGCCTCATGTTACTAGTGCTTGACTGGTACTGTAATTCTGTTGAACCCCCTGTTTCTAACTTTCTAATGCTTCACTGATCCTTGTAAATTATACACAGCTGAATTACTAAACTCCTCGCCATTGATTAAAATGTTTCTGTTTATCCTACCGATAATTCTGTTGCTTCCAATGTTTTTAATTTTTTATTGCTTTGCAAAACCGGGTAAATTATAAACGATTACATTACTAAACTCTTGAATGCTCCATTACTAATTTCTTTCTACCGATGACAATTCATTATTTGATTACGATTGCATTATTTATGATTACATTTAATTACAATGTTTCTTTCTACCGATAACTCAAGATCACATGTTCCTAGTTTTCTGGTGTTTCATTGATCCTTGAGTGCACTAGTGCTCCATACCTTAATTTCATCTATTGTATACAGCCTTCCTCTTACTTCCATTTTCCTTTTCCTACTTGTATATATATTTATGTATACACTTTACCGAACTCGAACTTTACATAACCTCCATTCCTCTACACTATCCTCCATGTCTCCATAAAAGAAACAACAAGCTAAGTTCATAAACTAAGTTCTGCTTTAACTAATTATTGACGCTCTTTGTCCTGTTTAATATAGTGTCAATTAGTCGGCTTCGTTGACGCAGTGGTTAACGCGACCCTGCTGGGGCATGGATGTACTTTATGTTTGTGATTGTAATTGTAAATGTCTTTATAGGCAACAGTGGAAAATCCGACAAGGAATAGCCATCCCAGTCACGCCAGTAACCAGACCGAGTATTAGCAGATAAATCCTTGTTGGTGAAAAGAAGGCTTTAAAATATTTCAAAAATATAGTGTCAATTATTTGCGAGAATTTGTCCCAAATTTAGAGGAAGGCTGAGCAAGGAGTTATTTAGTTATCATAAAATAAGTACATCTTCATATAAATAATGTTGATTTTATAGAAACATGAAATTATGCCTTTTAAATCAACAGTAGATTTATAAAATTATTTTTAAGTTCTTTTGGTTTTTTACCTCAGAAATCGGCGGTGTTTTTGAAAATGACTGCTTAAGCGAACGCCAGTGTCAGAATTGGTTTGCTCGTTTTAATTCCGGATATTACAGTGCTAAATATTATCCTTCATCGACGGAACATTGAAAAATTTAATGGACTGAGTTTCCATTAGCCAATCGGTGCTGAATTTGTTTCAGAAATCTAATTTTCATAAAAAATGGTGATGAGCAATAATGAGTGTAAAGAGTGTTTCGGAGAAGCTTCAATATCGGCATCAAAGTTTTCATTGGCGCAAGACAATGGAAAGGAACCATTCATCATGAGCTTTTAAGACACACAAATTGGGAGGTATTGGCTGGCAAACTTTGGAAAATCCATCGTAGAGCTCAGTTTTTGCCCCGTTTGATTACATTATGTGTTACAATTTTTCGAACATAAATAAGATTACGTGTTCATTCCTTTTTCTATTGTTAAAAACATTGTTTATTAATATGGTTGTCTAACACGTCACGTTCCTTAGTAATAGTGTGAATACTATTTATGCTTAAAAGCTGTGTTTCTCCACAATGATAGCCGATATCCTTCCATACCTATTGCATATTTAGTGAATATAAACGGAACTTATGAAAACATACAGCTAATTTTACATTTAATCAAATACAAAGAATACAACTGGATAGTTTGTGCTGATATATGATGTTTTTGCTATATTGCCTGGACTTCAGGGAGGTTTATCGAAATATTGTTGTTTTCTCTGTTTATGGGACAGTGGAGACAATAAAAACCACTATGAAGTTAAAGATTGGCCAAAAAGAACTGACTTTGTTTATTTGAATTCAAAAGTTCAATGTATTCTTATTTCACAAGAAAATGTGATTCGTCCACCTTTACATATAAAACTTGGTTTAATGAAAATTTTTGTTAAGGCCATGGATAAAAATGGTAAAAGATTTTTGTATTTGAAAACTGTTTTCTCTAAATTAAGTGGTGCTAAATTAAAAGAAGGTATTTTTGTTCACCAACAAATAAGAAAACTGATAAAAAAATAATGAATTCGATGAAAATCTTACCGCGAAAAAGTTAGCGTCTAGGTAAGCTCTAAAGAAAGTAATTCATGGATTTTTAAGCAATCTTAAAGGTGAGAATGCCAAGTTTTTAATGAATGATTTGTTACAAAATGTTCTACAGTAACGGAATTATGGCTTTACCAAACGCTTATCGATCGAAATGGTACATTGATTGTGTTTAAAATGTATATGAATAAATTCGCTTTGAAAACATCTTAAAAGGATACTTTTCTTCAACCACCTGGAGTTATTATTTCTGAAAAAAACAATTTGGTGGTTGAGAGCGAGTTTCTGAGGAATTCTTAAGAAAAATCCATATCAGTTCCATATAATAACACTATTAATAACACTTTTAATACCGGATTAAATCAACCCCACATCTTCAGATTTCGATTCAAAAATATTTACAGCAACTTGAAATGTCTGTACAGCTTCCTATGGAAAATTATGTATATGATATGTGATGATATATGATATGCTTATTAATAATTATTTTAATATTATTATTTATGAATTTTATCTTTCGTATTTTGAGTTTATAAATCAAGAATCTTATCTTTCAATCTAATCAAGAATTTACTTGCCGAAAATTTAGTTATTCAACACAGCAGATTTACTGTTCTTTGAAAATGACTAGTATTGACAGTAGACAGTAGAGAAAAACCATATAATAGATATATGTGTCCGATAGTAAAATATTCTATTCAGAGTCCCTATTTATGTACATCAGCAGTAGTTTGCTGAATTAACCGATTTTTGACGAAGTTATAAAACAATCCTTAAATTCATTCCAAATTCCTTAGTGTCAGTTGTGTGAAAACTATGTTGGCAGTATGCATACCGTTAAAATTGTTAAAGTTTATGATGGAAATAGTTCTTATAGGGCAACACCATCATAACTACGAAATATAAAAGACAAATCTCGTATTATTTGTTATATTTAATTTCATTTAATTTATATATAGTATTTTAGACATTTATGGACACATTTTAATACTTAGAAGAAGTATTTAAAATGATAATTTATGTCGTTAATATCCAAAACATAAGATAGTAAAGCGTTTTATAACATCGAGGTGTATATATCAGAAACGCCAGTTCACCCTTTGTTTTCGATGCTTATTATGAAATTTTATTACCTACTAATGTTCCGCTTAGGCAGAACTGGAGACAAATGTTTTTTCCTGAACCATAGATACCGATCAGGTAAGATGGTACGACGGGGCCACATAAATTATCAGATATAGATCTGTCTTTTGAAGTTAAGGTTAATTATTTTCCGAACGACAGCTGGTGGTGAAGTGTCTTCAGAAATATGTCTAATAATATATAGAAAATAAACGCTTTATCGGAGAGAACGTATCGTTCGTGACATGCGGTTTTTAATTTAACTAAATTGATATTTCTTAATTAAGCTATATATAAGTTTTAATAGACAAAAATCTATAGAATGCTATAAATTGTATGAAAGTCTGGTATTTATAGGTTTTTGGGATCGTTTTGAGGAATTTATTCTATAAGAGACTACTTAACAATTAATTATTTAATAAAATACAAAATTTATTAATAAGTTTTGTGGTTGAGTTCATAATTAGTTTAGAATAACACATGATAATGGAGATTGAACATCGTAAATTTAGTCTGTTTATTATATCAATATAACTGGTATTATTAGTAGATGGTATACCAATTATAATATATCCAATAGGTGATACATATATTAGACGGGGCAACTTAAGCCATATTGTTGAAAAAATTTTCTCTGGCAACAAGGTGGTATTGTTTGGGTAGCCCTAGAAGGGCATTAACCCTTCTTCACCAGTTGGAAACTATGTGCCATCCGAGTTATCCTCTAACAAAGGAGTAATAAGGTGAGAATAATCTGTCTGGGTGTGGCTCAACTTGTTGGAGCTCTAACACTGGCTATTGGTAGTCTTTTTTTGCAATCATACATCGTTTAAGTCGTCAGTTCAAACTGGAGTTACTATAAAAATCAGTTCTTGTACCTCGTAATAAACTAGGCCTCACTCATTTCCCTATATTTACAGCAGGTACAATGCATAATATATCGTTGTCAATGAATGACTTCGGTGTCCATGTCTGGACTAACCCGTAACTCTAGACTGCTCTTAAGTTGCATTGCAGTAGATCGACTTTTCATCGTCAGTCATAATACCCCGCAGAAAGCTTTTGTTTGGTGTCCGATAAGGAATGGAACCACTACGCTGAAACGGATCAAAATTAAATTTTTAATCAACTTGTTTTGTTTGTGGGGTTCAAATATGGGGTTGTATTTAAACATCAAACCAACTAGTAAGATTAATTACCAATGCTTATTGCTATGTAACTAACGTAGAGCTGCACCATGACCTCCGAGTCAAATGAATACTCGTAATGATCCAAGATTTCGCGCTAAAACATAAAATAAAGGTGCTAAATCTCAGCAACGTGGAAGCAACACGCAGGAAATCAGAAGATTGAATATTGATTAGTTTTATTCTAATTTGGGAAATACAAATGGATGTATTAATCCCGTAGACGCCTTGCTTGTATATTAATGCAGGTACCACAGAATAGTAGTAATAAATTAATTTATAAATTAAGATTGTACTAAGCACTAATTGTAATTGTATATCGATTGTAAGATGTAATTAATAAAAAAATAGTTTTCTAGCCATTTTCCCTCTTTCTCATTGCATATAAACGTCTGAAAACAGTTATTCTAACTACCGGTAAGCTACCTTTTTTGGGTTTGATATGGGTTTTTGTCTAATAATCTTGCAGTTCATTGTCTTCGAATTTTCTTGGTTCTCCCGTCCGTTCCTTTTCATTAACATTAAAATCGTTGAAGCCAAAGCCATCAAATGGTATATGACGGAGTTCTACAGAATAAACCGAAACCGAGTCACACTTGACCCCTGTGGGTCGATACTGCTACAGCAATAAATTTGGGAATGTGGCACCTGCTAACCGGGCAGCTGTTATTGGGCACGAGGACGCGGCGAGAAAACAGTTAGTGACACTAACTATAAATTCGCGAATTTGAGATAACACACGACTGGATGCTGTTGTATAGTGGCAAACGTTATGACTGCAACGACGAATGAGGTCGTTTCAGCCTGGAAACGGGGAGGGTTAACGGTGACGCGGTGATAAACTCCCAGAATTTCGACCAGCACGCGAACAAGCGCGTTTTCAGAAGAACTTGGGCTGAGTTGTTATTTGTTATTTGTGGAAGGATTGAGATATGAAGTGTTTGATTTCTTGAGTTTTCCTGCGAATTTGATTACTGAATAACTTAACCATTCTAAGTGAAAAATCGTTACTTTATGTAGAATAGTTTCAAAGCCATCGAATTGAGCATTTGCCTATATTGATATATATTTTTACCAATAGATATTGCTGATAAAAATACATGCAAATGCATTATATACATTGGCTGAGTTAATAGACTTTACAACTCTAAAAATAAACACAGGCAGGTGTAGGGTGGGCTGGATGAACTTTTTGTTTGCAATATGATTACAGAGCACAGAAGTGTATAGAATTAGAATTTAAGAAACTGATCAGAGGATTGTGCAAAAATAAAATACAAAATGCAATGGTTACTTCAATTATAACAAGACATTCAACCAGCTCATTTGTTATTAGTTTTTCTTCCTGATGGACATATCCTAACTTGTCCGAATGGTTTTCAATCATTGATTCACTAAGTTATACGTGTTTGAGTTGAGTTTATACCCCAATACTTACAATTTGTTGAATTGAAATGTATTTTTTGTCGCACATCGCATCATTGGCATCAAAACTTCTACTTTAAGACACTTAAAACCAAAAAGCTAAGAAGCAGCATGATCACTGGGTTTCATACATTCTTAATGATCTTTGCAGTAATTTCTTCAAATTAAGAAAGAAGAGTTGGGAAATTCGAAAGGTCTATTATTATTATTAAGAAAAGTAGTCCTTCGGATCAAAAAATGGCAAAATAATCTTCATAAAATTAAAATGCTTAAGCTTTGGAATTAATTAATAGTGTTTTATTATTAATTAATTAACTATTAATTAATAGTGTTTTTTAAAAGATGATGTATGTATCGTCCTTTCTTCCATCCAAAAATAAGTTTTCATTATCTCAGCATTATATTTGCATAAAAACGAATTACTTCATGAAATAAATTTGATATTGTGCAGAATAAAGTATTTTTGTTGAATGCTTTAGTTCATAGTTTTGATATGAAAACTGATGTCGGAAGTCATCTGAATATAAGTGTTGAATGTGTGAAATGTAACCATTTTGAGTTGCAAGGCAAGAAACGGCATGGACAGAAAACAATATTTATTGGTGAGTAATTAGGGAATGAAGATTCGTGTCAACCACTTTAATTATTTTTCTAAATCATTAGGCGTTCATTTATTAATAACAAGAGAATATCGGAAATTCTTAGAAATGATAAACAAGAAACTAAATCGTCTCCCTTATAAATATATTGGGCCTATTCGGAGTTTTTGGATTTACGACCTGCTATTTTAATGTCAAAAATAACAACCATTAAAATATACATCCGATTATTATCAATGATTAAAAATTCATTAAAACAGTATTAAATCTAGAATAAAAGATAAAGCCCGGCGAACTCTTAACATCAGTTGTAAAGGGAAACACATCACGTCAGGCAAAAAGCGGAGCATATCAGACTCAAAATCAAAATTCAATTTGACCTACGATCAAAGAGATTGGCTTATCAATCAATTATGAAGCGTATTTGAGGTTACACTTACACAAATATGAGGTTATACTAAAACATCAAACCGACTAATAGATTAACTAAGATTAACTAAACAGAGTAAGATTCTAGTAAAGATTGTACTAAACATATATAATGTACGTTGTAATAAAAATAAATAAATAAATAAAGTTGTAAAGAAGTCCAGCTTATGCTATATATTCGGTAGAATCAGAAGTGTGTGATGAAACTATGACCTATTAAATCTAATGGGAGGTATAATTGGAAATCACTAATGACTACATTTGTGCTTGAAATATTGATGGAAGAACACTTAGTGTTAGGAATCACTTTTGATTAGGTACGGGATGGAATTTATAACACCACTTATGGTTTTAGAACAAGAGAGAAACTTTATTTACATCGTCAGTTTTTTATACCATTCAGAACAGCTTCTAGAAAAACTACAACGCCGTTCCTGTTCTTCTTACTTTCTACGTACTAGGAATTAGCTTTTATGTCGACATGAATCATATATTTAGCAGTGCACAGAAAACCTTTGAGAAGGCCTCTGAAAAATACGACAAAATATTTTTTCAATATGAGAATGTTCATCAAAACGTTTCAAAATCCACGAAAAAGTATGCAAATATTATAAAAATATATGAATATTCGAATGCTATTTGTATTAATTTTATTTCTATTAACTCGTAATACGAGTAGTAGATGGTATAGGTATGGAAAATAATTAATTTCTAGTCCTAATATAATACTGTGTTAGAATACAACCGACTTGTCAATATTAAAACTGTAAGTCTATCAAAAGACGACCAACGACCAAAGAGACCAAGTAAATATACTGATTTTGAATCGATCTTTCTTTATATCGGATAGACGTGTATGTACACGTGTTCTTAGGATTATCTCATTATACGAGCCGATGCGAGTGTAGTATTTATCTCGTTTTGATGACATATTAAGAAAAAATGTTCAAACACCGTGAACATGACCACCGTGGACCTCTTAAATATTGATTGGACGTCCTCGTTCGGTCGACGAACAGAAAAAAAAAGAAGATTTTTTAATGAATTCTATGGTAGTTCTCGTCACGCGGCCATGCGAAAGCCGCGAAGTGACAGACCGTCCCGGGCCCACCGTCGCTTTTTGAAAAGCTGCTGCGTCCGCATTAGTCCCAAATCGGCTGTCATGTTCTCTTAAAACTTACACGAACCACACGGCCCGACAGAAACGGACCAAAATTTAAATTAAGCGTGACGATTGTCGCTTTCTCTCTCGCTCTCTCTCTCTTGCTCTTCCCCCGGTTCTTCGTGCCGTCCTCGTCTTTCCCTATAGCGCTGGTGCTTTTTATCGATCTCATTTGGGGACCCGCGAACCGGGACTTTCCCAGAAACGTCAACCTGTGACGTTTATTTGTTTCAATTGGATTTGGATCTATCTCTGTATCGTATCTAATATTCTACCGTTAATATGTACGCATCAAATTTTGTTTTATGTTCTTTTATACGTTCATTGTGAGGAAATTAAAAGGGATCCACGTTATGGTATGCTGTTTGTTAAGAGAAAATTTTATTCGTATATATGTATATGAACTTATGCTAATTGTTTATGAATATTAATAGAAACGACAGAGGTACTTCGTTGTCATTTATTGTCAACTAATATAATCTGTATGTGTATCGTTGTTTCTTTGATAAACATTTTGTTATTAGCGAAAGGTTTGGCTGTAATGTCTTGTTTAGCGAATATTACTTGATTATTTAACATATTAATGAATATTTTACATTAAGTTTCGTCTGTTTTAGTGTTGTCAACTTAGTAATATCATTAGAGGTTCTATGTTTATTGTGAACAGGGCATATATCTACAGATTGATTACATGATTATTGATTTAGACCTATCTCTGTATCGTATCTAATATTCCACCATTTGTACACATCAAATTTTGTTTTATGTCCTTTTATGTATTCATTGTGAAGAAATCAAAACGGATCCACATTATGGTAGACTGACTAATAAGAGTAAATTTTATTCGAATATATATTTATATGAACTTATGCTAATTGTTTATGAATATTAACAGCAAAGACAAAGGCACTTCGTTGTTATTTATTGTCAATTAATATAATCTGTATGTGTATCGTTCTTCCTTTGATAAACATTTTGTTATTAGCAAGATGTTGGGATGTAATGTCTTATTTAGCGAATATTACTAGATCATGTAACATGTTAATGAACATTTTTGTTTTTTTCTGGTCTTTGGTCTGTTCTAGTTTTGTCGACTTAATAATATCATTAGAGCTTCTGTGTTACTGTGAAGAGGCACATATCTACAAAATGATTATATGATTATTGATATAAATGAGATTTATTGATTTAGATCTATTTCTGTATATTATATAATATTCCACCGTTAATATGTACGCATCAAATTTAGTTTTATGCCTTTTTATACGTTATGAGGAAATCAAAATGGATCCACGTTATGGTATATTGATTGTCTGGAGTAAATTTTATTCATATATATGCATATGAACTTATGCTAATTGTTTATGATTATTAATAGCAAAGACAAAGATATTTCGTTGTCATTTCTTTTCAAGTAATATAATTTGTATGGTACATAGATATTCAAAAATATGCAGATATTGTTTTTATGATAAAAACAATATTGTAAGCAAAATGTTTGGCTGTAGTGTGCTGTTTTGTATATATTACAAGATTATTTAACATATTTTACATTACATAAACTTTTTTACATTAAGTTTGGTTGTTGTTGTCGACTTAGTAACGTCATTAGAGTTTCTGTGTTTATTGCGAACAGGGCACATATTACAGATTAATTATTCGGTTGCTTAAGAACAAATGAATTTCATTTCTAAGGTGACAATTACTGGCAAAGCAATACACTTATTCTTCTTCGATATTATCTCCTCCTTCGTCGTTTAATATGTAGAATTAGTTGGTTTGGTTTGGAGTTTTAGTTTGGGTTTGGGTTTAAATTTAGGGCAACTAGTTCTGACAAATAGGGTGGGTATTGCAATAATTTATAATCTAATTTATTAATTTTCGTGGTTTACTGATTGTGTTGTGTTTTTCCTAACTCATGTCTATATCCAGCTAATTTAAAAAGATGTAAAAATGGAATTTGGAAGTAGTTCGCGAATAAACAACTGATGCTAACAGTGGGAAAATAGGAGTTATGAGTTTGGTTTCAATATAATGGCGTACTTTCGTAATTTTGAAATACACAAAATATCTTAATTATATTAAAAATCCCAATTAGAATGTGCTTTTGTTTCATTAATAATGAATGCTATATATTTTCAATACTTACAACAATAACAGGTTTTAAAAATCAATTTATAGGCCATTGGATAAAACGACAGCCGGCTCCATCTCCAATTCAAAATATTTTTGATATATGAGAACATAAAAAAGCCATTGCATGCTAAAGCAGAGCTTTTGGACAAATATCTGTCAAGAATGCATCCATTTTTTAGAATACTAACGCGATTTTGTTCGTGGAATATCATTGGGTTATCTAACTTAAGAAATACATTGTTTCCTCTGACTAGCTTTTTTCAACGGTTTTTATGAACCAAAGATATTGGTATCTTGCAGGCCTTTGAATAAACCAATATGGGATAATGGGAATATAATGAAAGGATACGTAAGTGGGAGGATTATTGGGAAAATATAATGGAAAACATAGCAATTTTTGCTTGTAATTCCTATCGTACTAGCGTAGTACTTATTTCTTGCCGATTGAGACGATGTGATTCAGTTTAAGTAACATTTCTACTTGCGATTGTATATTTAGAATGTAATTTTTATAATTAATGTGATTGTTATGAATAAAAAATAACTTTAATTTTGTTTATACATAAAATGTACTATATAATTTAGTCACTATTTGAATACTGTAATATAATATGTTTAATCAACTGAAGAGGCTTGATTATGTGAAGTAAAAAAATTAATTAGGTGAATAAAACATTAGAAATATATTTATGTTATTTGGTGTTAATATATTGATTTTTATGTCAATTTGTATTGCAGTAACATCTATTGTTTATCAATGTTGCTTTGTTTTTGGATGTGCTCTCTGTATGTTATTCGTTTTGACCAATGCTCAAACCACACAGTTTGAGCTAATAATTATCATTAGCTTTGAGCTAACTTTTAATGATGGCTCATATTGAGATCATGTTACGATGCTGCAATCTCTGGTCACCCACAATATTAGACAAATAAAAACTGATTTGAATTTTCATGAAATCTTCTAATAATACTTAGTTACTAATAAAAAATGAACGAACTTCTTTTTTAAAAGCCAAATTGATTTTGGAAATTCACTATTGTGGTAATTTACTTAAAATATTATTAGAAACAAATTTTGAAGAACGCCAGGTCTCGAACGTTTTACAAATTTGGTATTTTAAAAATAAAAAAGCCTATGATTCTATAGGATTTACAACAGTTGCAATAACTGTTTCTTAAACTGCATTTAAAACAACTTCATGTTGCAACCTATTTGAAGTATCTTATTGTACTGAGTAAATCGCTTTTGCGAGAGGTATTACATTTTTATTCCAATTTAAAGAAAATGGCAGTTGAAGGTCCTCGAATGCTGTGTACTTAGCTGATGTGAAGCTTGTGGCGACCATGCTCTATCGATTTCAATATGTCAATAACGAGTTCGACTATTTAAATGCGATGAGTATAACACTGAAGATAAAGAGTGTCCTGTACAGACCAAAACATTTGAAGACGACGATTTGAAGCCATTATTTGACGAGACTATCAATGGGGATCGCTATCGGCTACAATGGATGCGTTTGAGTAGAGCACTGCACGAAAAACGTCCGGAATATGAGCAAAGACACAACAATCTTGTAAAATAAACCTGGAAACGTTAAAATGGGAAGGGCTACACCATTCGTCGTATTTTTTAGGCCGCACTTCTTCTGGTTATTACTTGCTGCCTCATATGGGTTGTGATCTGCCTGAGTAGCGCTTCACTTCTTATGAAAATACCTATGAAAATGGGCCGATTCGTGGAAGGCTTTTAAAGGCACATCCTTCTTTCAAGATGGAATCCGTAAACAGCCTGGAGGGTAGCAAAATATAGCGGCTATCGATGAGCAATACTTTGACTAAAATACGTTGTACCGATTTTTCATCATAAAGTTTCAATTTAAAAAATTATTTAAATCTAGTTTATGGACCAATACATGCATATACTTGAGAATTGTAATATATATAAAGTGGTATTGTGAACAAAGATTTAGATTCCCGTGAATTTAAGCCACAGAGGAAACTATGTTAATACACCGGATAGACTTAAACTTGGTGAGGTTTTTTTTGTAGTTTCGCCGTCCGTCTTCAGACATGATTATCTAGCGACCGATCTTCAGATTAGTAGTCCCGTAAAAAACTGACTGACGTATAGTTAACATGATAAAATGCTTTGTTTATCTACTTCTATGGTATTCGAATATTTTTATGTAACTACTACACGTAATGTAATTATTAACGATCGTTTAATTGCTCTGTCATTTTGGCCATTATCTATTAATCTAACACTTGTACGATATTGATTTTTTATTACTGTTATAAGGATGTGCAATTTTTTTATTATGAATTGCTTTTTTAAAATTCAATCTACTACACTTATAATCGCTAAGCATTCGGGTGCTTGTATGCTTTTAAATAAGATTTTCATTATGTTAACATTAAGATCCTTAGTTTTTTTTGCGTTAATCTAGAGTATGCATGCAACTAATTTTGAATAATCAGTATTACTATTTACAACTTTGTATAATCTTTCTGATAACCGTTGAATTATGTGGTTAATAAAACGATTTTTTTAATATGACACGAAAGTTCTGTCAGAATGATGATTATCGTCGTCAATCCATAGGCTATATTTGGGAAGGGTATCTAGTTCTGAACCAATGCTCTGCTATTGGTGTCGCAAGACTTATTTTTATAATACTTTATCTTATTTTCATTTTAATATTCTATACCAAGTATCACCGCTGTTGGTATGGGCTTGTATTTTTCATATTTTGATGCATGTTTTCAGGTCTCCTAAATGCTTTAATATCATTTGAGAGAAAAACAGACAGATGTGACACTGTAACACTGTCCAATTCTCGGAGTTACAATAAGAATTTATATATAGACAAAGCCATTAGAAAGCCAACATTTTAGTTTTGGTTGTATATATTTCCTGCCTTTTGCACATCCTTAGTGTATGGAAATTTCGTGCCTTAATCAACTTACATTTGTTTTATTATTTCAGTTAATTTGTGGTACTTACTTCTTCACTGCTAATGACACTAACCGCTTGAATTCCTGCTCTTGCTCTAACCATATGTTTTAGTCTGCTACTCATTCACTTTCTTCAATGCGAGTTATATCGTCAAGATTCCTGGCCATCTCAACCGATGTTTCAGTGAATATGGCGATATATTCAGTGAGTGTCAGATCGATCAAGAAGTTCATAGCATCACACTGGATCACACTCTTTTTAAATACTTTAAGCAAAACTGCATCCATCACTTTAACATAAATAGAAACTCAAGCATGGCCCAGGATGAACACTAAATTAGATCGCAAATTAATTTAATATTTTGAATAATTTTTTTTTAATTTTTAGTCTTTCAAGTTTAACGATATTTAGGAGCATTCAAATATGTCCAAAGTGAGGGCTATTGGACACAACATGACAACACACACTTGGCGAGCTGTTTGAGTGGTATAGTTTTTATCCACACTTTTCTAATAATTAATATTAGACCTATTCCACCGAAGGCTTTAACAATTGATTATCTCATTAATTCCTCTGTCACTTGGTCCACTCTGGTGATCTAAATATACTTTAATGATTACATTCTTGTTCTCAACTCGTTGTTGGAAAATACGTGGTATATTAGTTTCTGGCATTTATTATAGAACTCAATGAAGAATCCTCTACATTGCCCGAGCAACTTTGCGAAAGTTCAATCGATATTAATTTTTTATATGGCCTTGTCCAAGTGTTTAATACGAAGTCCGATACTCACGATTTAATGTAGCAATTCTCAAATCCATGGCCGTAACATTCTTTGATCATACCAATTTTAAAAAATAGAAACGAAAAAAAAATCTGAAGAATAGGGCTGATGATGTAAAACATAACAGTCAAGTGCTTCCCTTTTGCTAATTAATTTTGTTATCTTTTTCGTTTCGTTAACGAGTTATTATGCTGTATGAATGGTTGCATAACAACAACATATTATATTTCATAATGTGTAAGAATCTAATCTAATCTTTTCTAATTAAATTTTTATTTCTATTTTATTTGAATATTGAGGTTGCAATATGTACCTCATTGTGGTATTGGAAAACAAAGCTTAAGAAATTGAACTTGGGATTAATTAAATTTATGAATTGCTAGATATTTGTTAAATTCATTTTCTGTGATATGCAAGTAATGAAAATCAAGGAAATAACTTAGGCAGGTGTGTTTTAGTGATACAGTTTAACATTTAACGTGTTATATAGACAAAATGTAATTATTTAAACCGCATTAAAATATAGTTTTAATAAAATTAATTCGTTGTCGAATCATAGTCCAATTATATTGTTGATTGAATTTTCATATTTAAAAGTTTTTTTTAACTAGTGGCGGGTTAAGATCTTGGTTCAAGTATGGGGGTATTCTGCTTGAATCTGGTATTAGATTGCATTATGATTGGATCTTTCTCATGGTCTAGCCCTTATCTTAGAGTTGAATGTTAATTTAATTTAGCTATTTGGTTGTCCACTTTTCATTCTATTTCTTTATCATTCTATATTTAACTATCAGTAATTGGAATAAGTTCAATTCGTATCATGTTAGGTTACTGTTTCAAACCATCTCTCGTTATATTTTCCATTGGAATATATTTAATTAAAAACAAAATTGGTCACATTAATGTTATGTCTTTAGAAAATGTTCATTGTGCGCAACATCTCATATTATTAATATAATATACATATATATATAGTATAACAATATGATATGAGTTAGATTTTGAAATAATTCATGCGTTAGTACATTTGTTTTTTAAACTGTATACAGATCTGTTTTCTTAATAGAAAATTATTTTTTTACACCGCGTTATATCTCAAAGAAACTGTTATAAATACTTTACTGTCGGTTTCTGATTCGAATTCGTTTATGCTAAAGCCGAAGATGGCCTTTAGATCGACCTCACTTTTTACCTCTTTGGTTTGATTCAGGATCATGATTGTAGATCTCATTGTAGATTGTAGATTGAAGTCTCAGCGATTCAAGTCCGTAGTGAAGAAACACAATATATTTTTATTTAAGGTCTCAATTAAATAATTTTGTTTCATTGTTAGAGGTACCCAACCAGCTTTTAAATAACATTGTTAATATGGCATAGAATTTCTGGAATTACTAACGTTGGGTCTACAAAATTATTGAACAACGTTAATATTTAAAAAATCTATCATATGACTTCACTGAGATATCTAAAGTTTATGTAATTTTGAGGTTACAAATTGTTCTTTAGAAAATGTTCATTGTGCTCAACATCTCATATTATTAATATAATATACACATATATAGTATAACAATATGATATGAGTTAGATTTTGAAATAATCCATGCGTTAGTTGATTTGTTTTTTAAACTGTATGCAGATCTGTTTTCTTAACAGAAAATTATTTTTCTAAACCGCGTTATATCTCAAAGAAACTGTTACTTTACTGCCGGTTTCTGATTCGAATTCGTTTATGCTAAAGCCGAAGATGGTCTTTAGATCGACCTCACTTTTTACCTCTTTGGCCGGATCAGGATTCAGGATCATGATTGTAGCTCTGATTGTAGATTGTAGATTGAAGTCTCAGCGATTCAAGTCCGTAGTGAAGAAACACAATATATTTTTATTTAAGGTCTCAATTAAATAATTTTGTTTCATTGTTAGAGATACCCAATTAGCTTTTAAATAACATTGTTAATATGGCATAGAATTTCTGGAATTACGAACGTTGGGTCTACAAAATTATTGAACAACGTTAATATTTAAAAAATCTATCATATGACTTCACTGAGATATCTAAAGTTTATGTAATTTTGAGGTTACAAATTATTCTTTAGAAAATGTTCATTGTGCTCAACATCTCATATTATTAATATAATATACACATATATAGTATAACAATATGATATGAGTTAGATTTTGAAATAATCCATGCGTTAGTTGATTTGTTTTTTAAACTGTATGCAGATCTGTTTTCTTAACAGAAAATTATTTTTCTAAACCGCGTTATATCTCAAAGAAACTGATGTAAATACTTTACTGGCGGTTTCTGATTCGAATTCGTTTATGCTAAAGCCGAAGATGGTCTTTAGATCGACCTCACTTTTTACCTCTTTGGCCGGATCAGGATTCATGATCATGATTGTAGCTCTGATTGTAGATTGTAGATTGAAGTCTCAGCGATTCAAGTCCATAGTGAAGAAACACAATATATTTTTATTTAAAGTCTCAATTAAATAATTTTGTTTCATTGTTAGAGGTACCCAATCAGCTTTTAAATAACATTGTTAATATGGCATCGAATTTCTCGAATTACGAACGTTGGGTCTACAAAATTATTGATCAGCGTTAATATTTAAAAAATCTATCATATGATTTCACTGAGATATCTAAAGTTTATGTAATTTTGAGCTTACAAATTGTTTTTTATTGATTTTAAAATATGGGAAATTATAACCAAGTGTTTAACATTAATGAAATCTTTATCTAGTGAAAGCCGTTTAAAACGCTTCCCATAGTAGACACTGCTGATGATAGCCATATTACCTTGATTTATGTAGAAATAAAGGCCGTTAGCGTTTCAGTATGGTCCGGGCTTTCGGTACGTTACCGAACAGTTTTGTTCGACATTTGAATCGTGCCGTGTCGGTTTATTCGGAATGAGTTCGCGGTCATTATTCGTACCTTTTAGCCGAGGTCAATTTTTTCGCGATGCCCGACAAATAACACAACAGGAAACGTTGCCACAATAGAGCGCAAAACGCGCCGCTCTAACCCAGTCCTTTTATTTACGCAAGAGCGCCTATAAAAATTACAGTTCTCGGTTGGTATCGAAGCGACTGTCACGTTTCGGCGTCATTCCTAGAATTAGAGACTGGACATTTCAAACATTCGATACGACTAATTAAAAAAACAAACAGAGTCTTTAACGTTGTGTAGACGAGGCCGGAGCTTTCGGGTTTTTTGTCGTGCCGCGACCACTTTTCTTTAATTTCAGTCTGACTACGTCGGTACTTGGGTTCATTCCAGTGACAGAGTCTGGCGAATTTCGAAAATGACAAAAAGTCACCCGCAGACCATCCTCAGGTTCATCATCTTCTGTCCATTAAATTATGCCGGGAGTTTTTTTCTCCGATTCTCCAAAGATCGTTCGGTTAATTTCATGGAATCAACTTAATTATAAGGCCTAAACAATTTCATTGTTGAATTTACTGATGATTAATTTAGCATTTTTCAATTTAATCTATCCCCAGAATTTTCTTTGATATACTACAAACAATATTTGGAGCATTCTTGTAAAAAATCGACTCAATATATTTTATTTAAAGTATTATTTATTAATCGCCTATACTTCACTAGATTAAGGTTAAGTAACATATATTTGAATGAACAATGTAATTTCATCAAATTTTTACAGAATTTAATACTAGTACTGATAATGTATGAACCCAAATGTTACTGAGTCAACTAAAGTTAAAGAATTTAAGCAGAGATCAGGTTTAAGAATTCATAGGAGAACCTAATATGCTGAAACAAGTCTAAACATAGATTTTGTAAGGTGTTTGATGAAATATGATGTAAGATTGTAAGGCTATTATTAAAATTAATTTCAAAATTACAATTTGAGCATTTTATTTACCCAAATATTAAAAGTTCATTTGATACAAGACCTAATAAACTTTTTCGTTCTACTGAGCTGCTAAAAGTTCGCACTCTCGCAAGCAGATAACTCTGAATATCTGGGAATACATTTTAATCAACGTTTAGCTTAGCAAAACATATATTGAGAAAATGCAAACAGCTTGGGCTTAAACTAAACCAAATATAATGGCTGATAGGCCGTAAATCTAAATTTTTCTTAGGTTTTGCTGTATAAGTGAGTACTTGAGCCCATTTGGACCTACGGTATTGAACTGTGGGGTATTACTAGAAAATCTAACATAACTATCCTTCAGAGATTCCGAAATAAAATGTTGTGGGTCATCGTCGATGCCCCATATTACATATCCAACAAACTAATTCAGCGCGATATCCTCTTAGAACCCATAACGGCTGTGATTCGAAATGTTAATGCAAAGTACTCTGAGAGACTGTCTCTCAAAGTATTCACCAAACAGTTAAATGTGCGCGATGACAGTTATGTGAGAAGGCTCAAACGCAAACGACCATGAACTGATTAATAGATACAAAGAGTGAGATATAATAATCTCTAGAATAAGTTGGAATAATCTTTAGAATAAGTTAGGATAGAATTTACAATAAGTTAGAATAGTATCTAGAATAAGATTTAGATTAGAAGTTTGTACAGCAGATAACTTACTGAAGCGATCTTCAACATGTCATTATAGTTATATTGTATAACGAAAATCATATAATAATACATATTGCTCACGGGCAGATTGTTCAAGTTCTAAGAGATTAATAAAATATGGGGTACTTGATTTCAATTTTGTTCTTACCAAGTGTTATATTGATAGTAGTTTTACTTAATGGTCTCTCAGGTTCATCATCTTATGTCTACTAAATTATGTTGAAAGTGTCTTTCCATAATTCTCCAAAGATCGTTCGGTTAATTACAAGGAATCAACTTAATTATGAGGCCTAAACATTTTCATTTCTCGATTTTATCCATCCTCAGAATTTTCTTTGATATACCGTTACTTGTATTAGGCCAATTAATTATTTCTAAAGAATTTTTTGTATTTGAAGCTTTCACATATCAAGCTACACACAATCACAAGCTATCACATAAGTTATTACTTACCGCCACTTTTTCCCATTTTTCAGACAATTTACGTAACTACTGCTCAGACAGAAATATTTTGGAACAAGCCTAGAAAGTGCCCAGGTCTGGAGAATACGGCGGGTAGCGCTTCCCATTTTAACGTTTTCAAACATCCTTTCATGGGGTTTTACAATCAAGTCAAGCGTTGTTGTGCCAAAAAATATCATTATTTTGGCTTTGCTCGTATTCCGGCCGTTTTCGCACAGTGCTCGGCTCCAACGCAGTTGTAATCGATAACGATCTCCATTGTTGGAGTTATCTAGTAACCCTTAACATTTTCCTGATCGTCTAGAACGTCTTGGTTTTTGGTGACATAATTACCATTTTTAAACTTCGTTGAAAGCATCTGTTCAAATCACCACCGCCTGTTCTATCAATGGAGTATGTTTGCAATAAGCTTCACACATAATTCAAGACTCAAATACAGCCTGTCATTATAGAAGTAATAAGGCGATCAAAGGACTTTGTAACGACATTTTTATGGAAAAACCTAAATTGAAAATATTTGACTAAAAAAAAGTAGTCCCGATTAGACCTTGACCGAGCAGCACTTGACATTTTACGAGCAAGCCAAAAATTGCTTGAAATGTAGACAAAGTTTACTAATGATGGATAATATTTCTGATAAAATACATTATGCTGATTTATCCAAACAAACCTTCTATTGTGGCCTTTTTAGTAGAAACATAGTGGAACAACTACCGACTATTTTCTAGTGGCTAATAGTAATAACTAGCGAAACTATCGACTGGAAATAGTCGAAACAGTCGATAGTCGCAAAACAGTCGAAACTAGATAGTCAAAGGACTAGCTAAAATCGTTCGACTGTTTCTTTCAATTCGTAATGTCAGACGTGGTGTACGAACCCTTTCCTGTATAAATTATGATAGAGGAAAGGACGGAAATCATTGCTTGGATCAATTAATAATATATGTGTTAATATTTTCCAACGGTAGTATAAGCGAGACGGAGATGTACATATTCCTTCACGTACTTACTTAAATAATATATTAACTGTTTTTTAAACAATATACTATAAATATAGACAATACAATAGAACTTAAACAAAAACTAAGATGTACAATAACCACAAATCTGAATAAAAATTAAACATATATACATAGATAAAAACACTAATCCATGACATAATTAAAAATGATCGCACAATAACTACTAGAGCTCTTTTTAAATAAAGTAAATGCTATATTTATTATTGAACGGAAAAATTGCCTATTATTGTAGGACTACAGACTAGGACGAAAGAGCCAGAATATTAAAAATCAGTCGAATGAAATTAGTGGAACCAAATAATTAACTAAAAATACACGACTGAAACAGTAGATAGCAAAAAGTAGTCAATTACAAGGCAGTCGATAGTCGATTTCAGTCGATAGTTCCCAACACTATTAATAACTATTACATATTTACTATCGACTATTTTCTATTGACTGTGTGTACAAGTAAGAAGTTCCCTTTTAGGTGAAATAACATTGATGAACAAAACTATTACTTTATCAGAAGTTTTTAACAATCTTTAGTATGTTTGAAATACATTTTTTCAGATTTTACCTTAGAATATACTGCGATTTCTTTGTCCTGCATTATTATTTTTAACATCTTCGAGCTTCTATTAATATCTCTACATTTAGTAATTGTGAATGATTTCACAATATCTCAATATAACGGAATTGATACGATTTATTATCGGCTTAACAAATCTGGGATAGTTCGAAGGGATACCCAGTTCTATTCCTAGAGTATGTATGTATTTCTAGCTACAAAAAATGTTGGTACATTAACTATGTCATTATTAATTAATAATTATAAATCGATTATTTATATTTTTATATATTGTATTATGTAGTTGTTACTTATAGACGCTTAAAAGCGCAAGAAGCTGATGAGTATTATATTATATTACTCACCTACCGAGATATTTCGATTTATTTAGTTATTTGAAATTAAGTAATATAGAATCAATTTTATTATCATTTTGTTAACAACTACAATTTATTTGGTGATAATCCAATTGTTTAATGTGGATATGAAAGGCACGGGCGCTATTAAGTGTGCTAACTGGCGAGTACCAATTCACAGATTATCTCAAAAGAAATTCGATAATATGTTAACTAGTGTGACCAGTAAAAGTATAATTATCATTTTATGCATTTTAGACATGAGCTTGCTACTATATGAAATGTTTGGCAGTTGAGGATGTGAATGATATATTACGACAATTATGCTAAAAATCAAGCTTTATAGTATGATGGGTTTCGTTTTGAAGTTTGCTACTTTTAATCCAATTGTTATTTTTGCGATCTTTGAAGGATCTTGAGCTGTTCAAGTAATTTGTTCAAACAGCAGATTTTTGTAAATCTTATGAACGATAAAAAAAAGGTTCAGAATGCTGTCATATTTTATGATTTTAAACATTGTAATTAAGATGATAGAAAAATGAACACCACTTTTTATCAAATTGATTCTCATCTGATCTATTAATCATCGCTGACGTCCCGTCTCGTTCTTAAAATAATAGAAACATAACCGTAGAAAAATAACAAGTCTATTCAATCTTTACACGTATATCCTCTAGAAGGAATTTTGTCCGATACGCCCAGACCGTGTATTGTTTGGATCTAAAAGAATATGTCAAAATCGCATTACTGACCGGGACATTCCACGCTAAACTAGCAGTATATCATTTGAGATTTGTTGATGATATATCAGATTTAATAATATAATAATTTATAAGAATTTTTGAGTTTTATTTAACTTGGACTTAATTTGAAATTGTTTTATATTATATAACTATTTAAATCTTCTTAAATGTCTACCACCATTCATATCTTTCATTAAGATATTATTATATGACTTATTTTTAAACTAGTATTAGATACAACATTTATGCCATCAAGAAAATTATTGGATTGTTATTGGTGTTTATTCATTAAATAAAAAAAGTTGTTGCTATCAAAAATAAAAAGGAGGAATAATAAGTAAATATCAAGGTTAGGAAGTCTCCAAGATTCATTCGAAAATTGTTGTTTTCTGTTCAAAATAAAATTATTTCTTATAAATCAATTATTAAAGTTGGATACGTCCAAAAATTGTAAATATATTCTATATCTGATGAATAATATACTAGAAAAAAATAATGTATTATAATATATTACATATTATAAAACTATCCTACAATTTGTAAAACTTATAGGGCCCTGTCCCGTACAATACATAATACTACAAAAAACTGTAGTATAGACTTGAATTGATATTACGCGGGCATGTGTATCAATAGATATCAATAATATAAATGATAACCTTTAAATAAATAGAAAATGGTAATATTGTAAAACGAAAACAGGATGCACATACGTTGAACTGAAGTTTACATTGGTTGTACAATGAATTTTGTATTTGGTAAAATATGTCGCTATTTTGTCATTTTTTGTTGATTGTTATAGAAGGAATTATAAGGTGTTCTTTATTATTTAACAAAAATTTTTAAAAAATTACTTATAAATATAAATTAAAATAAAATAAATCATATAGCCGTAAATATATAAATAAATTGTTATTAGTAGTGTATTAATTTGATTATTTATGTAGATTATTTATTTGTTTATTTAATCCCAATATTACAAATTAGTGTTGATGAAACATACTGTTACTTAATGTATTCGGTTCAATCCAGATTGGCATATAAGAAAATGTACTGGCTAATTGGAAGAAAATCACATTTATCAGTACATAATAAATTGCTATTATATAAGCAAATACTGCAACCTATAACATAAATCAAATACAAATTTTTCAGAACAAAGTCCTGAGAGGTATTGTGGATGCACCCAAATACTATTGGACTGATTACCTACATCGAGACTTTCAGCTACCCACAGTCAGTCAATAAATCAAGAGAATTGCAAGAGGCCACGAGGAAAGAGTTCATTCTCATACGAATATTGAAATATTGCAACTATTGGATACCACCAGAACAGGACACAGACTCAAAAGAATCAAACCATCTGATCTTGTGTAGTGTTGTGTACTGAGGTGCATATATTAAAGAATTCAGCAGTGAGATAGATGTATGAACATTATTTCACCAGAGACTGAGATAGGGCCGATGGGTCCTCCTAGTTATATATCTAGATTTAGGTTATCAAAAAGACAAATGGTATAGATAAATATAATGTGTTAGGCGGAAACGACTAGTAACAATATATTAATTAAATAATAAATAATAAAAAATTCAGACTCGTTACTGGCGCGACTTGATTGATGATTTCATGTTAGATTTTACACTATTGTTTGTTAAGCAATTAAAAAACCAAAAACCAACAAAGCAACCAACCAAACACAAAAAATTAGTAGCTATTACATTATTAAACTATTAACACATGCTGTCGATTTTTACATGCTGGTTAATGTGTTTTACATAACTGGTAATATCAGTTAGAAATTATTGGGTGAGAAAATCATAGGATATTTTCTATTTTGTATAGGTATAAGACTAAATTACACGAACAACATTAATGAGTATTATAAAACTGAAGGAACCAGTGAAAGCTTATACGGAGAAGTTAAATGGATATTATATGATATAACATCGAATTCTCAGCAATGATAAAATATTGAACTAGGTTATAACCAAAACATGTAAATAATAATCATAATCCGAGTAATATAAATGTTTAGCAAGGCATAATTTATTATTGCATAAAATTAAACAATATATCTAAATTAGTAAACAATTGGTTGAACTTGAAAAATAATCTGTTAATCATTTTGATGACAAACTATCATTTATGTTTTTATGTAGTCCGGATTATACTGTTTATTGTGGTCTCTTCCACACCATTTTAGAAAAGTAAATTTTCCTGCAGCTTCAGCTTATTACTAGTAGTATATAGCACTTTCTTGTTTTGTGTTACTGATTCTAAGTACTTGTTCTATCTAGGTCCCGTTGAGGTTTATAATAGCAGCAATTCGTCAATACATTATTATTTTCTTCATTAATTCTCAACCCATATGAAGAATGTTAGAAGCCCCAACATGTGTATTAGCAAATATAGCGCCATATCTGTTTTTAAAAGCTATTCTCATATTTACTTCCACTACTAAGATACCAGTTTGGATCACAAATAAATTCGAAAAATCTCACGCACCTAATGAAACCATCATAAAATGACTGAATAAATTTAATATCATTTAGAGGAACAAGTTCAGCTTTCAAAGCTACCCAACTGACAGAAGATAGTGTACAAATTTGTGATTCACTGTGACACAACTGTGATTCAGTATAAATCCTGTTTCTGGCCTTTTTTCCCAATTTCTTTGAAGTCTTATTTATATGATTTTTATAAATACTTTCCCGACAATTGATAGAAGACGGTTCGATAAGTTTTGCAATGTTTGTTACTTCCTTTTTTATATAGGAACAAATTGTTCTCACTTTGCACTTTTGATATTCTTTAGATATTGAAAATCGGGTTGAAATTGCTTAGATCTTTTATTACTAAGAATAGACAAATTAGACAAAAATAAGGGATACTTTAATTTAGAAGCGTTTATTATCAGCTCAAAAGCAACAGTTAGATATTAGAAAATACAACTTAATCTAGCTTTCACTCTTTCTACTCAGTCCCAGTTAATTTTGCGTTGCAGTTAATTGATAAAAATCTAATTATATCATTTAACAGACGCCCGGTTGCTAGCGGAATAACCCAAACTAAAAAGAAAAGTTTTAGCAGCGAAGTTGGACTTATGGGGTGCAAATGTAAGGTTGCACATTAATAAGCAATGCTTTTAACTTCGTAATCAACTAAAAACCATATGATAATCTCGAAATCAAATGGATTTACGAGGTTATCCAAAATTTTGCTTTAAAATATAAAGTCACAATAAATAAGGTTACAAGCAACATGGAGGCAATACGGCTGGATAATACCCAGGATATTAGAAGATTGAAGTGAACCAAACCATATGAATACGTATAGTGTATAATTGTTTGTATTAACTTTAGCTTAAGTAGTCTAATTTAATTTTAATTTGAGAAACCATACTGTTGTATTTATCTCGCAATCATATTACTTGTATATTGTTGCAAAAACAAAAGAGTAATAGTAATAAATTAATTTGTAAATTAAGATTGAACTAAACATATCTAATGTAAGATGTTATTAAAAATATACAAAAGTTGTTTGCGGAAATTAAACTTAATATGTCAATATAATAATATGTGTATTAATATATAACAAGTATGGAATGGAGAGTACCAACAACGTTCAGTACGTCTATGGTATGTTTCAATAGACAACTCAGTTTCTGCTTCATATTTGGAGACCACTTGATGTAAAAAATATATGGCGTTTTTTTCTAGCGTAATTGGATTACGTTTTCTATTACCTGATCGAGATAAAAAGCCACTTTGACTTATTTGTCCGCGTAAGTGGTATTTCATTTTCAAGATTCTCGTATGTCACATTGCTTCGGTCAGAGCGTACGCTTCTTTAACGACAGGAGGCAATAGTGAGATTTAATGAAAATAATCAGTTCCACGGAGAAAGATGCATTCCTCACGTTTAATTTTTCAGATGCACCGCCCGACAGTTATTCACGTAGTAGTAATTGAGGGTTTTTTTAATTTAAGAAATGATTCCTAATTGCGTAATAAATACATAAGGATTCTGTATAATAGTTACATGGATAAATGTATCACCGAGTGTCACCGTAATTCCAGTAAGTAAACTAGAATAAAACGTAGGTCGTAGTAGGTTAAAACAGAAATTTTGTAATTTTATATATTATATCAGCTATAGGAATTAATTCTTATCATTTTTTTAATGAATATAAATTTACTGAGAAGAAAATAGTACAAGTTAGGTCTAGTCAATATCTTTTCCACTTACTATGTATATCAACTTACTTTAATATGTATATCTAGTATACTTAATATAATAACTTAGTATTCAGCATTAGCATGTAGGAAGTGTGTATCAACTAGAATATATGGCATTAATCAACTAATAATTAGAAGATACCAAGTTTGGTGAATATGCTGGTTACTTGACAACTTTCAATTCGAATTAGAATGGTGTATCTTTCACATATTTCCGTATATAGGGCATTTTCAGCAAAAGCTCTATGGCGCCCATTATTCGTTTTGTAGTTTTCTATAGTTCAATAGTTCTTCATTCGATTTGGCTGGATTTTAGTTATCATATTTGTATTTGTTTATTCTAGAATTAGAAAGATGACCTTGTGACTGCATGTTCCGTTTTTAATTGGATATGTATAGTTCTGCGGAGCTATATATTCTATGTTTTGAACTGTTATAGAATTTACGCTATGCTACAGAAAAGTTTGTATTTTTTTGTCATCGAGAATCAATTCAATAGACTCATTAATTTAGTTTTCTTTACGTTACGTTGTATTGTTTTTTAACTGTTTACTCATTTATTCCCTTTGCGTTTGAGCTGGGAAACTTCTTGGGATTTTCAAGATATTTCTGGACATTGGCTTCCAAAATATTGTTCTTAAATAATTGAGGTCATTCTTAGCTACTATGAAGCTGCATCATGGGTTAGTATTTTCGTGGGTAAAATATCACAATTATTAAAATTGTTGAATTTAGCACTAGGAACTATCCAATTACGACCAGTACTTACCAAGGATGCTCATAATATATCTGATTAATATAAACGAATTACAATTAACAACAAATCGAGAATGTACTTCTATATTTAGAATTTGTACAATATTCCTTTTATTGTTACGAATTCTAAACCACAGTTAATAAGATAACAGTTTTATGAAGTTATTTATTGTTGTTATGTAATATTATTACTATTAATATTATTATTATTATTATTATTACGCTTTGCTATTCAGGTTTTCTTCACTTTTCTTTCTTTATTTTCACCAAACGAAACCAGTATCTATCTTTCTTCAGAATATTATAGGTTAGGTAGTGCTTGCAACAGCTAAGGAACCAACTAAAACAACTGTTGACGTGCATTCACATGATAGATGGTTTAATTGCTACTAAGCGGACAGCAGCGATAACATTATTGATATGTTACAACCTTAGAGCTTTAGTTGCCATATAAGATAACTGTAAAAACTCTAAGGATGTTTGATGTATATCAATTTTTTAACGGTGTATATAACAATCGTCTTTATCAATTATCTGTATTAATAATAGTGGATAATGGCTGATTAAACCATTGAAGATGTAAGATAATTATAAGTTAATATCTTCATTGTTAAACAGCATGGATTCACACATAAATAGTTTTAGTATTATCCTAATAGCGTTATCCATATGTTGTTTTGACAATTAAAAAAATTTTGAACTTAAAAAATTGGCAGGAGCCCCACATGAAGTTACCATTATCCCCTGTTACCACAATCACCTGTTATCAGTAGTTAATAAGCAAGCAAGTAAGTAGTACTTAACGTATAATTTATAGTCGGTTTATATCTGGTCTAGAGTCCGTCTAGTATGTAAAAGATTTAGGAGTTATATATACTAATAATATACTAGTGATGTGTTTAATGTCTTTTATCTAAGGTCCAATAATTCACCATAATTTTATAATTCGCCTGATCATTCATTATGGCCTTCCCCCAAATACAATTCAATAATTTGTCATCACTACCAAGAAGTTCCAAGTCCAGCTGTACTAAGTAGATTGTTTTACTATAAATTTTATGATTGGAGAGAGATTTCTGAAACATTGAGAAAACAACCGACAAATGCTTCAATGATGTTGTTGATGGAAATCTACTCCTCAATCTCTGCTCTAAAAACTCTCAATAAAAGTTCTATTATTTGGAGGCCTGACGGTTGTGTTTGCCAATAAAGCTATTTGATGATATTCTGATGCTTTTCAAATAGTGTTGACCGTATGTATGGGCGCATTATCATCTTGGTATCAAAGCAATTATCAAGTATTCAGGTTTTATGAATGTTGCACCAACTTTCATACCTTAGCGTTGGCTTCCGTTATAAAGGGTTTCGTAATTGATGTCCTCTCAATATTAACTTTGTAAAGCTCCCACCGTAATGTTTTTGTCGAAATAATAATACTCAAGTGACGCTTGAGTTCTGCTGTGACTTGTGCAGGTGTAGTTTTATGCTATGTCGCCACAATCTTTCAATAAAACTTTTAGAGAAACATGTTTAGTTTGAAAAGTTACCTGAAAGCTAAATGGAGATGTATGAAGAATGTATACAATCGAAAGCAGAGAGCTAGTGGAGTGTGAACGTCTTATCTATACAACTGAAATTCAGTTTAAATCGTGTCTGCCTTTCTCTTTTTTTTCTTCCTGGTATCTTTGAAGTATCATTTATATGTTTTCATTAATAATTTTTTCGTTGTAGTTTTATATTAGCTCGTCACAATCCTTTTAAACCGTCGACCCCTATTAGTTAACTTTGGATTTCGCTCACTATTAATTTTAGCCGATTATGTTTTACCATATTTTGTGTACGTTTTCGTTTTTGTGGAAGCTGTCGCCTGTGGGAATTTAAACAATTAATATGCTTCGTTACAAATAATTCGATATGTCCCTTTTAATATATGGGAATCACAGATTTCACTGTTTATTTTTACGTACACGATTTGGAATTTGGAATTTTTTCAGAACGGAATCTTGGGAAGAAATTGAAACTTGATTTATTCAAATCAATTCAAGGAAGAATGCTTTTTTTGGGCTATATTTCTATAATGTTTTATATGATGTTTAAAAAAATAATTATTTTCCAGCTCTAAACTAAAATGCTTAAATTTTAATTTCTCAAATCTTCCATCGATTATTTATTAGCACTGTTCAAATTTTAAATTCTACGTCTTTATACTCTTATGGTCATAAGATGTGTTCCTTGTTTTCGGTATTCAAAACACTATCGCAACTTCTTCTTCTTCTTCTTTATTGGTAGCTTTTTGTCTAATGGTGTAAACTTATTTGTACACCTAACTCATTATTTGGGAATGTTGCTTGGTGTGCATGGACCTGCAGTTGGATCTATATATCTGTACCGTATATATACGATATATATGATATTCTCGATAGTTGCTATTGGTTACACCAATAGAATCAACCGTAGTAGTTGATTCAATTAGTTTTGGCTTGAAATATATTTTAACGTATGTACAATTAATTTTTTCGGTATAATCTCTCTGAACTTTAGATACTTTTAAATGTCCTTTGTTAGCTACAAAAAGCTATTTTGCAATGAAATACCGGGCTTCTCTAAAACATCTCTTAGTTAATTAAGGATCTGATAATCAATCGAAAATCCAACGTACTGGCCCAGTACATAATTGAACAACCTGTTAAGCGTTTTTGGGCCACTCCGTGTTTGTGCTTTATTTCTGTTTGTTAATGTTCTAGATATAACAGACATATCACCCTGTACATTGTTACATATATAGCATATGGCTTCCACCCGTCCTATTTCTCAGATTATTTACATCCCGAAATCAGTAGTAAATTACAACAATTACGATTACAAGACAAACACCGAAAAAAACAACAAGCGCATTAATTTCTTTTAATGGACAGGTTTTTTTCCCTTCCAAATCTACCGTTTCGATAAACCGCGTTGCACCAGTCGCACGAAACTCGTCGGCCCTCGTCGTAAAAACAAAAGCCGCACGGCCGTGCCGCCATTGATTCTTTTCCCCTTACGAAACTCTACATTGTTTTAGAGATGTTGGTCCCAGATAAGCGATATGACAAACTCTAAATTATTGAAGCATCATCTAACAGACTCTATTCGGTTTTCGTTTGTTTTATTAAGCCTACAACGATATGGTTCTTCAGATAACATACCGTTTAATGAGTTATTGTTTTGGAATCTCAAACATTTTTTTAACATTCGAACACCACCAATTTTACCTATTTTGTTGAATAAATATAGATTTATATCTGTAATTTTTGAATATTTCATTTTCATGAAGATAGTTTTTTAATATCCACGGATTATTTAATTAGAGTCCTTATAAGGTCATAAGAAAATTTAAGGAAAAACGCTTTAGTTAGATGGTTTTAGTTAGATGGAGTTTATAGTACATCTGAACCTTTATATGCAAATATTTACCTCTTCATTTGAAATAGAAATTATCTTGTTAGATCCTAACTATGAATAGGTACATACTTGTATAGTATCAGTAGTTAAAGTTGTGGAATTAACGTCCATCATTTTTTTAATTTTGATATTTAATTAAATAGTTGCAAATGAGGAAGTCTTTATATAAATATATGTCTATTTGGTATCTAAAAACTTCATTTTTTTTAATAAATTAATTTTTTACTGATAAACTATTGAACGAATTGAAATTCATTGATTATGATATAATGCTTCTAACAACTTTCTCAATAAATACATTATCATTTCTGATATGATAATGATTCAAGATGGGACATCTCTATCTCAACATTATAAATATTAGGCCTAACAAATACATGATGCCTCTTCTTGACCTTCCTAAGCATAGCTTTGTAGTTGTAACTTTAAAATGATACCTGACAAAATTTAATGAATTTGTTGATAGACAATGCATCGCATCACAAGTCATTGAATTGCTTTGCTAGCTTTACCACCATATAGTCAATCTGACTCCAGTGCAAATTGGCTGATTTCAGAGGCCAAAAAGATGTTCTAGGGAAAGATTATTTCACTTAAATGAAGAAGTGATTAACGAAGTCGAAGCCTATCGTCGAGAACAAATCGTCATACGAAAAAGGTATACAAAATAGTAAAGCCTTGGACTGAATCCATCACTATTGAAGGAAATTATTTTTTTGGTGAATAAAGTTTAAATTTGTCTAAAGTTCTTGTTGTTTTAATAGCACCCCGGACTTGTAAGTTAGTGGTGTGTTATTTGACTTTTTATAACTTCTTTTACCGTATGTTAAATGTATATATGTAATATTATACGACGAGTGAGATATCTTAAAATAGGCATTGGGATGATTTTAATCAAAAAAGCTTTTAATGTAAGGTTTTTGAAATTTGAATGGCTGCGTCAACAGCGGGAAAACAAACAATTTTTGCGCTGTATAGCAACTAGCAATGAAAATCTTGTTCTATTTGCTAATTCTTTTGTTATACATTTTAGTTCGTTAGCATTTGAATTGATTTATTAATAAAAGAAAATCGAGTATTAGTAAAAGTATCAAAATAGTAGTCAAACTGGTTCGACCAGAATCGGTCTTGATTAATACTTCTTGATCATCAATGTCAATTAAAAGAAATCTTGATTGTATAAGTTATTCTAGAGTCATTAAAGATTCTGTTTTGCATGATTTGACTTTTATAGGCGGGTAGAGTAAGAATGACTGCTTGGTGTTTAATGATAAGGATGGTGATCTTTATTCGAGCAACCGATGATGTATACTTATTTACTTTTCCGTATGATTTATATAACCAACACCAAAAATACAATTATATAAGCAAAAAAGCATGAAAAGCTACGTAATCTATGTCACTCTATTACAAACGCAGGTCTGATTCCTTAATCCAGACCAGATGCAATAAGTTATTGCATCTGGTCTGACTACATGAATTTCTTTTACATTCTGATTGCATAATTTTTTCGCCATTCCATTATTATATTATTTATTATATTTTTTAGTTATTTCTCCTTTCATCATATGTTGGGGTATCTATTTAGCCTTATTTAGTTATTTTGCCTATACTCATGGGAGGAAGGTAGAAGTTAATAGCTTGCGCGTAGCCCTCCCTAAATACACAAGAAATAATTATTTATTAATAACAAAGACTGATGTATCAATGACGCTGGTGTCCAGAGTAACAGATGGACAATTAGCAAAAGATAATGTTCTATAACACAAGTATACACGGTTTTGGACCTCAGGAAGCAAAAACTATTTACAAGATAAATTGGATCGAATAGAGTTCAACAACCCATTTTTCTAAATTACTTTTCTAAATATTCACTCATTTTACTATTTTTGATCATTAAGGATCATTTATTGAACTAAAGTTTATAAATCAAAATTTAACAGAGAAACTGAGACTTTTGTAATGATTGTAATCCGTTTTACCACATTAGGGTTCCACAGTAATCGCCCCTAATTCTGTCGTCTCAAAATTCAGGAATCTCAGAGTCAGATATTTCGATTTTTGCTATATTCAACTGTAGTCGCTCTCCTTATTCGATCCTTGTGTTACCGATGTATTGTCGAACAAATCAAGATGTGAATGCAGGAGATGTATTTTGAGATACATTGAAGCTCCAATCTTGTGATAATTTTGCAGCAAATTGTCGTTTACATGCTTGTAAACCGGTGATTTGTCGTTACCGAGAAAGTTGTGAATAACACTGAAACGATGCCCATGTTGGTGCTTCATCAGAAATTACAAATTTTGTAAACTTTGCTTCAACTATTCGTTTTATAATTTCTTTTTTAGATCAGCTAATGAATTAAATGCTTTTCTTTCATAATGACATTGTTTTTATACTCGCCGGTAATGAAGACGTAGTTCTTAAGACATTTTTTGCATTTGTAACTGTAACTGGCTTCGATACTAACTATGTTTACAGTATACTATTACGTTTATACTGACGACATTCATCAAGAGAATGTAGGAATCATCTGCATGATTTCTATATTCTTCCCATAACCTTGGCACAGAAAATGAAAAGTTTAAATTTTCACCAAGTGACCATTTGTACAGCTTTGTTTCGCACGCAGCTTTGTCTCTTCATTTTCAATCATAGTACAAAAACAAGTTCCAAATGATGTTTAATACATCATTGTCAGTTAACAGTTGTTATAAGAGCGCAGTGCTGCTACCATATGCGAACTCTATAACTAGAACCAATCTTGGCACACGCATTGAAGATACATTAACGTTTAGAGTCGTTCTCATTTGCTTAGGTTCAAAAGTTGACTAGAATTTGTAAACTTGTGTAATTAACTCTAATCTGTAATAAAATCTCATGAAATAAGTTTAGAATATTCATCATATAAATTATAGTACTGGCTACTATATTTTATACTAGAACTACTAATATAGTATCAGTTCGTTCATGTTAACTATAAGAATAAATGAGCTAAATATGAATAAATTAGTAAATTGCGGACTTAAAAATAATTTGCTCAGTATATTACATTAAATAAAGTCATTGCACGGGACTGTATGAAAAACGTTCGTTGAAGAATTTGCGCCATGAGATACACTCGGAGTCGGCGCTTGTATTTGTAATACATCCGAATCCGATAAATATTTATTGAAATATACGAGAATGTCGCTGTTTGAGAAGCGAAATTTGCCCGAAAGCAGAATTATTGTCGACCTTGGCTTGTTCAACGGTGAAAAAATATGCACAAGAGACACATGACTGGTGAGCCGGTGTAGTTGCGCATATTTATTGAAATACAGGGTGTCTACGATTAATTTTAGATTAAGGACTTTTGGTGGCTTGGGATTATGTATAATCTCCATTCAAGCCAACACTGAAAATTTAGATCTGTTATGTTTCTTGACAATCACCGTAGATTATTATTGCTTTATCTAAAAAAGTACAAAATCTTATTATATACGGGGAATAGTTAAATGGTCTTTATCTTACTTAAATTCAATAATATAATGTCAACCATTTGTTGGGTGACATCACAATGTCAGTTGAGCATACGCTGATACAGCATCAGGTTATACAAAAGCAATCCAGATCAAAATCAAAGTGTACTGGTTAATTGGAAGATAATCAAATAGATTGGTTTATCTGTCAATTACAAAGCCTATTTGGATCATCTAACATGTAACCGATTGGTAATCCAACGTTGCCAAATCAAAGTTTTTGGATTATTTGCCAATGTTTATCACTACGTAACAAATGAAAAACTGCAAGTTGACTGGATAAAGCGTAGGTAGTAAAAAATACATCTTATGGTACTCTGTTAGGGTTAGTTGGCAAGTTGCGCTTTTATATAGCAACCAGAATATAGCGGCTTCTATGTCTACATTTATGGAATTTAATTTGTATCCCCATATTTTTTTTGTAACAGTTATAGTCCAGAATATATTTAATCTTATGCACAGTTTTAGTCAATTTGAGTATATTAGTATTTAACTGGTAGCTAATATTAAACCCATTCTATTATATTCCAAATTGTATACAACAAGAACTCCTTATTTCAGGGTCATTTATTCGCGATTTTATATATTTATATTTAATCAATTGAATTAAACAAAAGAATATGTATCTCTGATTGTCTAGGTTTATAAAAATTTTTGATAATAGACGAAAATAGTTTACAATTCTAGGTGATTCAACACAACAACGAAACACCGAAAATATAGTATATTAGAATAATTCTGTCTGTTTGAGAGCCGTAGGTTCGAATCCTGCCGAGCATGTATGTACTTTATGTATATATCTGTGTGCATTACAAGGAATAGCCATCCTATTCACGCCACTATCTAGGCTGGGCAAGGCGGAATGTTTCTGAGATGGTCTGTGTATGTGTGTGGGATTTTATGCCGGGCACTGTGGTTCGAAGGTCGCGTTAAACAGTACATTCATCACAGATAGCCCTAGTTGGTAAAGGATACTTTAAAATATAATAAAAAAATATGTCCCTTTGCGTACTTTAATTTCTTGTTAAAGATTTATTCTAGGAAATAATAATTTATAACCAACGCTTAGTGTGCTATAATTAATATAAATGTATTAAAATATATTAAAATTTTGATGAAGTGATGGTTAGATCAAATGTTGAAGAAATTATGAAATATAAATACTCAATAATCATGACACGACAGTCAACATTTGCTTAAATATAAGCATATTTACCTATATTTAAGGATATTTAGTGGCTGAAGTGAAATATCTGACTAAGCATTCTTGGTATTCTTATATTTGATGTGATGTGTATAAATATATTTAAGACGCACAAAGTTTTAAGAAGAGACAACATGAAACACGTCACCTAATGCATCTAAATGGGTCATATTTACTCCTAATTTTAATTGAGATTAATCACTGGTTGAAATGCTAGGGTCTGAAAGCATAGAGTAAAATTAAAATCGTATTAGTGGATATTATGGTAAGTTACGTATTTCGATTTAATGATATTACTTAGTTATATTAAATCGTTATAGTCTTCTACATTAAATATTCATTGTAATGGTAACTTTTTCCAGAAAAAAATCATGTTATTTATTATTAGTATTATTATTTTATCCGGAAGGCTTTCGAATTCCCTATCAGGGAAACATTAGGGTATCACAGAAAGTTTAGCTACTTTTTGTTCTCTAGGTCAGATCAGAATATTTTCTCTCCTAGATTCGTAATATTTTGTCAATTCTGTGGTGGTTGGCGCTGGTGTCCTCCACGATATCACGAACAAATGGAACTCTTGATTTTGCTTGGCTCCTTTATATATTATTTTATTCGGTAGCTCTCTTTTTAGCTCTCTCTAGCTCGCTATAAAGGAAACATTAACCCAATTATTTAGAAGTATCGAAAATATTAAGCTCGGAATATATTGATCAGCTACTCGTTGTTCTGTATCTCAAGTTTCAGATTAGGGTATTTTTCCTCCCAGATAGTTATAATAAACATTATATTTTCATTTATGAAAAGTTTCCTATTTTGCTCTGTTCCATTAATTCTGGTGTGATGGGCACTGGCTGAGCTTCGTCCGCAACGTCACTAACAGATGGAGCCCTTGATCATGCTTGGTTGCTTTACTTTACTTTTTGTTTTACTTATTTTTATTTTGTTCTTAGTTTCTTATTTTGTGCTATGGGTAGACAAATCAGTACAAAAGCGATCGACGGATCTAGGATATACGAGAGTATATATCAGGAGATGCTTGGGAAAAGCAGGATATTGATGTGAGGATAGCAGAGTGCTGGCGATGCTGTACACGCATTACAGTAGCAGTAGAAAACCATTCATTTGAATGTTTAACTAGTGGCCAGACTATTATATTATAATATTATTTTTTGCCATCTGGGTTGGCGCAGTGGTAAAGGCGACAGGGCCACCACACCACAGTGACCACAGTTAGCGTTGCTATAGTCGCGGGTTTGAATCCTGCTGGGACATGGTCTTAAGTTTATGTTTGTGATTGTTAAATATTTGAGATTGTCCAAGACAAGAGTATAAAATTCGACAAGGAAAATGATCCCAGTTACGCAGGTAACCAGGCTGGATAAGACCGGATGTCTTCTGGGATGATTTCTAAGTTGGTCACGATTATCTTTCAACATAAGAGGAAAATTATTAATTTTTCTCTTTTATATCAATGTTTGGGCTGATATAAGTGGAGATAATAAAACTTGGAGTCGCCTTTTGCATTTCAATTTTACGGGACTCATTGTACAGAACAAGTTTGGTAAAATAGTCTGTCGTATTATAATCCTGTGCTGCTAAGACTTTATCGAACAATTCTAGTTTTGGTTTTTAATTAAGCAATTGAAAATTGAAATGTTCTTAAATTTGATGTAGAAAATGCATTTAAATATTGTGTGAGTTAATATTACACATCCTTTAGAATTGTTGAGTTATCTTGTAATTTAATTCCTTAAATTCATCATGTTTAAGGCTGTTCAATAATTTTCATGTTTCATATTCTGCTATTATATTTTTAGAAATAGATAATGTTGCAATGAATACACTTACTGATGACACTGTGATACTTGATATTGCGGACAATAATGAAGAATTAACCATAAAATAGTAACATGTAAGTAATAATAAAAATAAGAGGAGCCAGCTACGAAGAAAAAATGTTATTGGGAATAGATCCCTATTACTTAAAATTTTACCTACAACCAAAGTGTTCATATGCCAATATATATGAATAATAGTATAATCCCATACAGTAACAATGCTAAGTGTCTTGGGGGTAATCCTAATAAACTTCATTACAAGGGGTACATTAAAAAGAAAAGAAGATAATTAAAACTTAAAAAAATGTATTGGTTATTTGGAAAAAAATCTAAATTATCCGTACATAAGCTGCTGTTATACTTACGGAATTCAGTTATGCGTATGTTCTGCGGGAAGTAATATCAACATGGTACAAGCATTGTGGCTACACCAAGATACTAAAGGCACAGTTACACTGAGACCTTTGGATTCCAAAAATTATAAAGCAAATTAAGAGAAACTCAACAAGACATGAGGAAATAAGACTCCACTCCTATGTACATACCGAAGTGCTCAACTCTTGGATAACGCTGAACTAGGACGTAGACTCAAGAGAACCTAACCGTGCGATTTTGTGTAGTTGTGTAGAGAAGTGCACTAAGTGGTAAAAATAATGAAAATTGGTATTAACCTTTATTTTATTTAATAAGAGACTAGGTAAGGACAAATAGGTATTCCTTGATAAGTACCTAATTTTAAGTTACTATAAAGAGTAATTGTAAATTAGTCGGCAACGACTAGTGATAATATATTAATAAGTTTAAAATTTGTTAATTGGTCAATATTACTACAATAATAATATACTTTTTGGAGATATATAATTGAAATATAGTTGAAATTGCACCGGATACCCATCGTTATGCGTTAGTCAAATAAAATTAAATGCTACTCCCCGTGTTATAAATATCTATCCGTGATGTAACCGCGCAGATTTGCAGCACCATGCCGTCTGTATCGGCAGAAAAACGCCTCTCCCTGTATGAGCCCCATATGACCGACTCGAAATTTATGAGAATGATCTCGGTTTTCGCTGTTTGTTTGTATGAGAGCAGCGGGTGGTTTTCGAATTTCGCCGGTGCTCTCTCGTTCTCCGTCTCTGTTCAGCTCGCGCGCCAGTCCCGACTTCCCAACCAATAATTTTGCCACTTTTATTGCTTTTAATTGAATTTTTTGCAGGTGAATTGTATTGTAGCGGCTCGGCTGAAAATGGAACGAACCACGAACGCTGTTAGAGCAACTTAATAAAGGTCCATAAATTTTCGGTAGTTAATGAAGTGCAAGAAGACCAACGAGGAACCGAATATGATTTAAAAGTAATTGCATATCAGTATCTATTAGTTCTCGTTAATAATTTTTGTATCTTGATTGAATAATAAACTGAAATTAAATACGTAACATGTAGGTGGTTAGTTATTAAGTTTAACATTAAATTGTTTTAGTATATCACAACATAATTTTTTATATAATTATCGGATCTAGTACCATGTTACGAAGTCAATTATTATGTTCAATCTCATTAGTTTTTATTCCTGTTTTTATCTCTTCTTTACATTTCTTTATTTTATACAATAACAATTTTTTACATATCTTAACCTTATATCAAATATCTTATAATTATTAATCACTAAAATAATTAATTATTATTATTTTAGTTACTAATTAAATAATCAATTTATTATTAATTTTATTAAAATGACGCTCGATAGTTTCCATAAGTAAAATGGTGACTGCTAAATATGTCAATTATTAAAGTTGACAGTACTGTACTTGTACTGTTCGTCAAATTGTCAAGTATCTTGTCAATTGTTATTTAAATGAAACTTCTGTGTATTAATTTATTTTATTATCATGAATATTATGATGGATGATCAAATGTACTAAAGACATATGCCGGACGGCTGCAGCGAGAGAATATAGGATATAGAAATGAATAGGATATTTAGGATTGCAATTTGAGGCAGTTTAGTGTTATCGAATCACTTGAAATAAATGAAGCCACATTGGCACGATACTACCATCTATACTACGTCTATACCATCTATACTATGCAAAATCTTAAAATGCATTACAAAAATCTTGAAACAACGCCTCTGAGTACTAGTTGGAATCAGAAATAACAATACTTGTATAGGACATGATGATTTTATAATTTTTGCTAACAGGGACAAAGCAATATTAACACAAGTTCGAGCTCACTAGGTCCTGTAGAGATATTGTTTTATTTATCAGGTTTTATTTATTACCCAACAACAGGCTGCTAGACAACAGTACATTTAATATTAAGTGTTCACGAAAGAAATTCTTCTTTTAAGATTCTTTTCTAGATTATTCTATTTACATTACCTATGTATGTGACTGTATTTTGTATTTTATACTTCAAACATTTAAGTTAATATATTCTTTATTTCGTATTTCAACTACATGCGAGATAGTATTCTGTAATTTGGACTTTAACTAAAGAATGGCATATATTTTGTCCAGCTCTATTTATAATTAAGAATTCTTTTAGTTTGTTATCATGAAGGAGAGCAACATTTTAAGTGTTTATATTTTTTAAAAATAATTCTATCGCTACATGTTCCAATGTATTCTGGAGATTCCAGTTTAGTGTTACGTATATCAGATTAAGTTTCAGAACGGTTTTAATGATATAATAACTAACTACTGCTCCCATAACATAGATTTGTGTCAAAGTTGTCGTATTCTTTAACTGTTTTATATAAATAGGAAAATTATATGATGGGTTTTCCACTCTATACCGATTTATTTCAAATAAAAAAAGACATGAGTGATAATTTGGCCCTTTTGAGAAGTGGTAACTTCAATCCAGCTAAGGAGTTTTGAGGAACTGAACTGAGACATATCAAAAACGGTTATTAAAACGAATAGAAATACGAGTTATTGTATGGTATGTGACTTTAAAATTTTGCATTTTATTGAAGCTAATGGTTCGTGTTTATATACACTCACCTATTATTTTATGGCCACGAAAGTTCTGTTTGGTGTTGATGTGGATGCCGTTCCTAGATTAACCATTACTTCTGATGTTGGTACTACAGTAGTAGCTCTTCATCGCCACGCCACGGAAATCATGAACTACTAAGTTATCTGAAATCTGCTTAAGAGTTTGATTTGAGTTTTCGTTCAATAAGTCTTGCAATTCATTGACTTCGAACAGTTTTACTTTATTCTCCAGGTTGTACCTTGCCATATCAAAAACACTACTTTTCAACCGATGAAACCCAAACCGACAATTGAGATATGACTGAGCAGTTCTCTATCGAGCGCTTATGAGCACTTTTCACTATCGCAGATCAAGTCCTAATATTTATTTAGGGCAATAGATAGTCTATTCAATACATCCATTACATGTTATTAAAATGTATAAAATGTATGTAGCTTTAACATATTTGGTTTACACAGTTTTCCAGTTTGTAACCTCTAAGAATCGTTACTAATGTTTTGAAGAATTTTGTAGACATTTAACTAAACGGTCAATCAGTGCCAACACGCAACGCATCATAGCGAATTCTTTTTCCCTTTAACTAATGTGAATGACAGGAAGAAATCCGTTCTGAGTTTAAAATGAATTTTTCATGTCATCTATGATTTGCATTAATAGTTATTTAATACGTATTAAAATGAACTGTCTATCATATTTTCATTAAATATATAGACGTTGTTTTAATCATAAAAGATAGTTGTACAATATATTAATTACGTATAGATATTTAGAGTATATAGAATAGAAAGTATAACCGAAATTTTAAACTGATTGCTTAAGTATCACATAAAGAAAAAATATTTTGAAACAAATCGATCATTGTTCTTATGTAAAAGATCTAATTAGTTAAACAGCATTGTTCTTGTTCACTTTCTTTTCTCCATTGTTGGTAACGATAAATCGGAGAACCGAGCTCGTAGCTGGAGGTTTTAACGAAAATAATTATCGTTCAGTTCTAACACGGAAACATATTAAATTTCAGCCAGTTGCAACTATAATTTATGAAATATGCTATTTGATTTATGATCTGTTTCAATGGAACTATTTGCCGAAACGGATGATTTCGTTTATTTATTACACATGTCTCTAATAACATGCCAAGTTCTTGGTATCCGAGCAACTAGTAGTGATTCTTACACGTCTCGATACACAAATTTCGATTTTCTTTGCAAGCTTTACGTAGTATAATTGATGGTTTCGGTAAATATAAACGACGGGCGGATTAATCAAATTTTGGTGATGTCATTGTTTCATATATAGAACACAGTACGCATCATCTTCGGTGACGGTGATGAGTCTCCGTCGTTAAATTTTGAGGAAAGTTAAAATTGAAGTTGTTTTTTATTGTTCTAAGCATTATTTTAGTGATATCAAGTGTTGGAATGAATTGGTAATACATAATATGGTGTATCATTACTTCATAATTTACAACATTTTGTTTAACGTTTAACGAGTTACTGTATGTGTTTATTTGTTTAACGAGTTAATAACAACGAGTTATCTTTTATCAAATAAAGTGTTGACAAATAGTTTTACTTCACTATTTTAATATGGAAAAGATGAATGAATATTAATAGGATGGATTTGGGATTGAACATCATCGACTTTAGTTAATGTTCAGCTAAGTATGCGAATATGTTTTGCCTGTCCATGTCCAAAAAGCCTCCTGGACAGCTGACAAAATTCATTAATGAAAGATTAGAGAATTTATTAGATGAGGACTCGTTGATAATATGCCTGAAGAATTATGTATATTATTGGAGAGCTGACTTCTTAATAATAGACAAACGCCCAAACCGTTTGGATTTTTTAGATTAAAACCTTTTTACTTTAAAATTGGTTTTTCCAGTAAATTAAAAATTAGATATATATTCTAGGACAAATCATCAGTTTTTATTTAGTTTGTACAGTAGTAATGTTAACCCATTTTATATGCTGTATAAAACTGATGTTGTTTTTTTCTATAAAATACACAATATAACATGATTTCTTTTGAAGCTACTTAATCATTATTCAAGGCTTAATATATTTCGTTATTTATGAGAGTGTAAAGTTCTCTCCTCATATTTTGTTGGAACTCTCTCAACTTCCTGCACAGTCATCAACTGAAAGTGTCTATGTAAGTAATAATTCCTATAGTATTTGGGCATCTGCAATACCTCTTCGGAGCTTCTTCTGAAAATTTCGGAAAAGAAGATTTCGTAGGTCTTTTTTAGAAGAGAGCAAACTATTATGATTGAAAATTGAAATTGTATTCTAATTCGCCAATATATTTTCTAGTTTATCAATTTCAGTTATTTTCATTTCTATTTAACATGCTACATCGGAGTTTTCCATTTATATTCATCCCAAGATATTGGCGTTGTTGCTATAAGGACTCATTGTATTATACATTGTTATAGGCATATGTGAATTTGATTATATATGAACTTAATATGAGATTATTTACTTTCGTTAACTCTTATTTTTATTTTTATGTTAAGTTATTTATATTTTTACTCGCCTATTCTGTTCTTTACATTGTTTCTTCGCTTTTTATTGCTTGCAATGAGTAAATGTAGCCACGGTTATATTTTAGATTTTCCGTATAGGTAAAAAATTGACGCCAATATATTTCCTTGTTGTTATAAGCCTTATTTGGTTTCTTTTATTGTATAGTAGGTTTACCATAGTTTGATTCTAACTGACCTTATGGTGGAGATGTAGGTAAGAATAAGCCCTACATGTCAAACCTTGTCAAACGATTAGGCCACCTCTAAGCATATAGCGCAGCAAACTTTTTTATTCCTACTGTTTTTTTAATACCTTCTGTGATTCTATGCACCTGATGAATCGTTGAATGTTTGTTTATAAAACCGAACTGATGTGCAAGTACTAGATTCTTTCTTTCTATAGTATCTTTGGATTCATAAAAAATGATGAAATTTAGGTCCCGGAATTGAAGAACTGAAACACAGCGACATTAAAAGCTGCTTTTCGATTTGTAACTTATTAATTTAAGAGAAAAAAGAAACGTCTCTGCAAATGATTTTCACTGGTGAACTTAATTTATCACAACAATCCCAAATGTAGCCATAAGTTAAGCTCGGTTGTCACGATTTTGTTAAATTTAAATGCTTTTTTATTAATAAGGCTTTGAATTTGATGGTGTCGATACTGGTGTTATTCATAGTTTCATATGGACGTCATTGTTAAGATTATTGATTAATATTTTAATTTGACGCAATCGGCTTTTGACATTTGGGTTTGAAGTGGGACGTAACAAAACACCAAATGTCCTGTTGTGTTGTACTTTTCTGTAATAACAGATTATATTTGTTCTTTTTCTTTTGACTTACTAGACTATTACTTTAAGGGCTTTTTTATCACTTATATATTTAATATTTGTAATTCTCCTTTTCATTAAGTAGTACGCTTATAGGCACTACAATGAAGTTCTCGTGTAATCTAAGAGCATAATTTGTATTTCAAAATTTAGTTTTTAGTTTTAAATTTAGTAAGTTTAGGATTTAGAATTTTACTTGAATTATTTTTGTTTAAAACGACTCATACTCATATTTGTAGTAGTTTGTATACTATGTTAAATAGGATAACTTTCTTGAATAAAGAAAACCTCAATAAGGAGTAAGACATTACTTTTGGGATTGTTAAATTAGTAGAATGAGATTAATTTAATAAATTTTAGTCGAATTTCGACCACAGGATGAACACTATTCTTTTATAAATCAGTCTTTCATCACAGTCACACAATACAACCAGTATATAACGAATATATTCTGGGAAAGTTTAATTTATTTCTTTTGGCTAATCCCAGTTCATTTGTTTATTTATTTTTTCCTACCGTGATAGAAAAGTATAAATGTTTGTGTTATCTTAACTCATTAACCAAAATTAAGTTCTTAACTGTGTTGTTGTTTCAAAAAGTTCAGATGTTGGAATGCAAAAATGATGGTTAGGAATCATCAGTATGGAAATGCTAATGACGTCAATGTTTCGTAACGTCTTTGATGTTACGTTGACATAGTATGGCGATATGTTAAATTTTCTCCTTTTGTGTTTCTATTAAATCCTGGTAATTTGAAAATTAATATTTTTTTAAAATTAATTTACAGTAACGTTTTTTGACCAATTGGGATAAAGAAAACTTTATAATTGTTTAAAGCTGCTCCAGGTTTAATAATTTGGTACTCATTAAACTGAAGACTATTTAGTTCAGAGGGTTTTTATTATCTTATACCTATTTTTTTAACTGTTAACTGCTGACGGATATGAACATATTTCGAAATCATATGAGGCGGGACCTGGTGGTAGGTGGGACTTATAATCCGTATAATACCGACAGAAAAAAAAACACATAAATAATCGGTCATATTTGGCAACGGCGACCATCTCGAACGGTTTCCGCATCCATAAATTGTCGAGACGCCGGGCTGGAAGCGCGACTCGACAAAACGAGGGAGACAACCGGGGGCCGTACAGGGCGTTCCAGACTTAATTACCCGAAATTAAATGCGGCCACTGCGCATCCGTTGCTCGGTACCGCCCTCCTCGTTACGTCGACGTTCTCCGGAAAAGTGGTACCGTAATTAGTGCCCCAATTTACGGACCGACGGCGTTGCCAATTCGACGGACCTGTTTTTTTTTGAATTGTCTAAATTACAGTGCGGTCAATAAACGGGCCGTCAATACTTTAATTAAAATTCATTCATAATTTAATCAATTATAGGGCGCTGTCAATAAACTAATGGCCATTGGTTAATTGTTAAATTTTGATGTTGTTAACAAGGTATGTCCTCATATACTGTTAATAACGGTAGTGTCGCCATGTAAAAATCTCAGTTTTTTAAATTTTCTCGTAATTTTTCTGAATTTCTTGGTGATACAGGTAAACGGTTGGTCTCTTCACTTAGTCTTTTAAAGATAATATTATGGCTCGGTGAATGGCGGTAAAACGAAATGAAACAGTTGTGGTTTATATGATGGGACCGTTATTTATTGATGTTATAAAATAATAAGATAATACAAATAGATAAGTATGGCCATGATGGAACGATGATCAGTGACTGAATAAATGAATGTATCCTTCAATAATATCCCAGATAAACGTCTCAGGGTTACCAGATCTTCTTAGTCGTTTACTAGTCGGCGCTGCTGGCACCCTGCATGTATTCAACATCAGTAATAATATTTTTTGGGTATTTTGTCGGCCGCTATTCTAATATCTAAATTCGACATGCCTCAAGGCCGCTACAGTCTACTGCAAATTATGTCGTTAGTTCGAATCTTACTGTAGGCATTGACATTAGTATTTGTTTAAAGTCAAATATATATTATTTGACATGAAATTATTGTAAATGCTGGTTAGTAATTCCAGTAACTATGCTGGGTAAAGTTGCTAAGCAGAACGTTCTCAATTCTCAATAAAGAAAATGGTTACAATGCCTAAAAACTATTATATTACTATTATAAACTATATTAACCTAAAAAGACTATTACTGAACAGATCATAAAAACAAGTTCGAGGTTATTTAGATATAACAACCTATTTAGAGTCATAGTCAGTGTCAGAGTTTACGTCCTGAAGATGTCATTTGTAGTGATTGTGTAACGATTGGTTAGTTTTAAATAAAGGTGACTTCAATTCGGTCGCCAATATTTTTGATATAAGAGAAAGTCTTCACACTGAATTTAAAAAACCTAAAAAAAGAATCTAGAAAGTCTAAAAATGATGGTTCATATATGAAACGTGAATGAATAAGAACATATATTGTATATACATAGAGTATCTAAAAGTAGAGAAAAAAAGAGATAGAATTTTAGGGTACAACAGCACAAAAATTTAACTTACTAAAGCAAGACATGATTGAAGAAGAATAAATAGATTCATTGACAGCAAATGAAAATTATTTATTTGCAAAAATTTAGGATATAAAATATTTACTTTATAATTGTAAAAATAACACACAGAGTTAATATAAACTAAATAAAATTGTCAGGAAGGATGACATACATATTTGAATCGCATAAAATCAAAATTTCTAATTACAAATAAACATCCATTGGTAGCTGTAGGAAAAAGCGTCTTAATAAAAAAATCTTTATATATATATATATATATATATATATATATATATATATATATATATATATATATTTATTTCGTTATATTTATAGTTTTTAAATGAATAATTATTAATATTGAAACATTATCTGATATTATAAGATATTCATTATGAGATATGCATGTTTAAATTTAGTAAGTTTAGTATTTAGAATTTTACTTAAATTATTTTTGTTTAAAATGACTCAGATCATACTCATATTTGTAGTAGTTTCTATACTATGTTAAATAGGATAACTTTCTTGAATAAAGAAAACCTCAATAAGGAGTAAGACATGACTGAGTAGGGATTGTTAAATTAGTAGAATGAGATCAATTTAATAAATTTTGGTCGAATTTCGACCACAGGATGAACACTATTCTTTTATAAATCAGTATTTCATCATAGTCACACAATACAACCAGTATTGACGAATATATTCTGGGAAATTTTAATTTATTTCTTTTAGCTAATCCCAGTTCATTTGTTTATTTATTTTTTCCTACCGTGATAGAAAAATATAAATCTTTGTGTTATCTGAACTCATTAACCAAAATTAAGTTCTTAAGTTATATATATATATACTTCTTACTGAACTTCTTACTAAACATATTACTTCAATTCACATGGTTGTTGATGATGGCTTGCTCCATCTTTAATAATTATTTATTACATTCTTTACATCCTTCGCTGAAGCTACACAGAACTAAATATATAGGTAATGAAATGAGTTTAGGAAGTATCTTGCAGAGTTACATTTGATTCAATATGGAAAAATAAATAATAATTTACAATTTAATTAAGAGTTATTTAGCCATAACAGTAAAATTTAATGCACTTTTAAATTAAGCTCATTATATTCATTAAAATTTCATAAAACTCATCAATTCATTATAGATAAGATACAATTTAAATATAATTATGTTTTTTAATCTATTATGATATTTTTTATTTTAATTTTTTTAGTAATTATTTTTATATTTATTATAATAATTAATGTTTGACTTATATCTAGATAAATTTTTGAGTTTTAAACCAAATTAATATATTTCTTGTCTTCCAAATATATGCTGTGTTTTCTTACTTTATAAGCATTATTGAATCATGAATTCTAATGCTTATTACTCAAACTTGATCAGAATTTATCATTGAATTTAATTTTATTCAACAGGGTGTTTCACAATATTTAAAGTGGATAGGAATTTCTCAAAAGGAAACAATTTTTTTGCAATATGCTGTGAACAATAAAAATAATTTCTATACACATACAGGATTAAGAATAAATATATTATGATAACCTTCATTGCAAAAGATATTGAATTAGAGCAATTATATAAATTTTATGGTAGAAAGGTAAGCTCACAAAGTTGCTAAAATATTCTAAACTACTTCTAAATGTTATTGACAATCACTGATGCATTTGATTTGGGATATGAAGAGGAAATACAAATATTATAGCTGAATAGATTTAATTTTACACTATGGCTATGCCAGACTTTGATGCTAGACCTGAGATAAAGATAAAACTCACTAGTACAGAGCCTTGGAACGATACTTTATGCCAAATTTTTATTTGTCTTGGAGCACATACTGTACCTCTAATACTACCTAATGATGATTTAGCGTTATTAAAACAAAATTTTGGGATTTATAATTAATGAGTCATAGTATTAATATAATACTAATATTATATAATAGACGACATTCAAGGCTTATCGGTTGAGTTTTATACATAAATCGACTTCATTATCAATATAGAAGCGGTTATATCTTTAAAAATGAGCATCGTGCCTATAAGATAACGTTTGGTAAAGTTTTATAATACAAAATCACTTGAATCACAAACATAAACACTTCATAAAAGTCTATGCTCAGGCAGGATTTGAATCTGTGAATGTTGCAGAAACAGAAGAGCCATACTGTCTCACATCCACTACCAAGCCAACAAGTGTTAAACAATCTAACATGACTGTTAAATTCAATAATTTTGACAGTTTCATTAATTTTATTGAGTTATTCATTATATACAAATGATAATCGAACATTTGTGGTGATGCTGCTCCATTATATCCCAATTGTTTTTTGTTTTATTGAGTTAAACATTTCACTAAGTTTGATTGTAACTGCAAGCCTTATTGGAACGAAAAACCAGCGCAGATGCTCAAACAAATTTCAAACAAATTAATAAATTGACGAATCAACTGTATACTTACGTTTACATGGCATAGAAAAGTTCCAAAACAAGGAAAAATTATTATGAACACGAAATAGCTAAAAATGCCATTTGAACAGTTTCAACATCGCGTTTTCATTGCTTGAAATGCAAAACAGAAAAGTTTTTGTGACGTTTGTGATTGCTGATGACCAATGGATCTACAACAATTCCAAGCGCAAAAAGTCATAGGTTAGTCCATGAGAGCCAGCCACATAGAAGACATAGAAGCGGAATATTCATCACTTGCTCAGTTTTGCTATGCATATGGTGGGATCATCAAGTAGTAGTGTATTATGAGCAAATAAAACCGAATGAAACTGTTATTGTAGATGTGAACTCATTGATCGACTGAAGCTTATATCGTTGTAAAAAAAATCAGCAAGAGTGAGTAAAAGACTCAAAGTCCGGAGGCACGTTGCAGTTCGAATGGAAAGTTTTACCAGAGTCAGCGTATTCACCTTTTGAATTATCTTACTTGTTTGCCAAACCAACATAGTACAGATATAGATGTATATGTTGCTAGAAAAGTTAGTAGAAAATAGTTAGTAGAATGCCTCAAGAAATACGTTTTAAAGTGAACAAATGATCACAATATATGTAAGCACTAAATATAAATAAATTATAATAATCATATCGTAATTAATGTTTTAGTAATTGATAGTTAAATATTATTTTAGTAATTTATAAAGAATATGGGAATTACTTACTGAAAAAATATTTGAATTTATACTGATATATTTGGAGTTGTACATCATAAAAATTAATTAAAACCGAATTAATCAATATTAAACAAGATGATATTATTATCTAGAATAAAAATGGACCTCATAAAATGTTCGAACACACAAAATCGGACTAATAAATATTCAATTAAGAGCGACAGAAGCACCTACATTAATAGGATTTTCTTTTCTTACCGAGAAGATTAAAACACTCAATGCGTAATCGTTACAAATTTATTGGAAGATTTCGGTGGCACTCTGTATATGTATTATGTATAACTTGGCCGCGGGCTGTCCGCTAATCTCCTCGATCTTGACGAGAGAGAGAGCAACGACATAATTTCATTTTGTTAGTTTTAACTTGTTCGGCATTTTTCTTTGATTTTGATGCGAACGTCCGTTATCTCGGCTTTATTATCTCGCTTGTGCAAATGATATACAGTGTGCGTTAGGTTGCCGGGCTCCTCTTCGGGACTCACGTCTTGTAGAACGGCGTATAATCCCTTTGAACTATTCGAAATATTTTCGACGATATTTAATTATGAATATACATGATGCACACGATTATAGAACTGGGTCTTAAATCCTGCTGCCTTGTATATATGGGAATATAACGAGTTTTGGTGATACTGTTAGTTATGTGTTTGCTAACTGATGTGTTCTATCCCTGTTAGATTGTTACTTTAATTAATGTATCATAACTATCGTTACTCACGCACCTTCATACCATTATTGTTTTATTTTTGAATAATATTTTAGAATTGACACTGTATTGAAGAGCTTCTCGGTCATTATCTTGTTCATTAAGGGGACCATAAGAAAGTCATTAGTTCGACCTACAATATGTTGACTATTTTAATATATACATCCTTGAAACTGATCCTTCATCTTCACGTGGTCGTTTTGCCTTCTGGACAGGTTATAGTTGTAGTAAAACTATTTATGAATATCGATTATACCTTCTATTGACTATGCCTGCCTTTGATTATTTTCACAATTTAGAAAATGTTTTAACCAAAATTTTCATGGTATAGACTGTACGATTTCCCAAGGTTTTCTATCTTCAAATTACAATGATCTAATGCTGAGCTATTGTACTCTAACGTATACTCTAAACTGCAATCTTTTACACAAATTCCAGTAGATTATATTATTTTACAGGAACTTCTATCCGCCTTTGGGGACCTTATAGCCTGAACTACGCAACGTGTATACGTAATTCATAGGAGAGGGGTATTTTTCAAAGCATTTGTGTTTTCTAATGACATGGTTAAGATACTTTGAGTGCCTTCAATCTACCCTTACTGCCCGAACTGTAATACTTTTACCTTACCTTTAAATAATACCTTTAAAACAAAAACTTTTATTTTACTTGAAAATTATGGAAAAAATTATATTAATATTAAACTAAACCTTTTATTCTAAATTCTAAACATTTCTCACAGATAGATTCATTGTAGAATTGTTTGTTATGTTTATGAAATTCTTGTATTTGTTTCCCAAAATACCGTTTTTATAATATTTAACTTTTTATAGCTTTGTGACCACATTTTGGGTTTCTCTCACAGATTTATTACCGCTGCCTAGCTCTATTTGAAAAAAAAACACTTTTAAGTGACCATTGGCTTCCAAAAAAGGTGAATGGCAGATACAGTATAGTATCAGAGTGGGTGTGACCTATACGCCACTTCAAATAGGGAAAACCAAGAGGTTCGCAGTCAGTTTTTCCAAACCTGCCAAAAAAGCGATATTGCACGCTTTAAATAGGTTCATTGACGCGTACCACCCGAACGTTCAATTCGGTTTCCGTGCCAAACACTCAAGCCTCTATCAAGCTGCTCACGTCACAGAAACCATCCATAAGGCACTTATAAAAGGTCGCAAAGTTGGAGCCATCTTTCTAGATGTAACCAAAGCTTTCGATTATCAACGGTCTAATCTTTCAAGGATATCAACTAGGTCAACCGAATGACCTAATTTCCCTCATCTACTCATTCTGCCCATACTTCTCTCGAAAACAAATATCTGCAGGAGTCCAACAAGGTGTTCCACTAGCTCCAGCACTGTTCAACCTTTACATGGCTGATTTCCCACTTCACAGACATTCTCACACAGTATTTTAGGAAGATGATGTAGCTTTCTTCATCGCCGGTTACAGTCTCGACGCCATCCGCGACAGACTCCAAGTTCAACTCAACCAGGTGAATGCGTGTTACAAATTCTGGTGGCTGCAGATTAACCCGAGCAAAATTTTCGTGCGGAATTTCGTGCATATCGCCTCCAAATTTCTATCTCTTCTCTCCAGAAGTTATCATGGTATTCTTGATATCCAGATCGACCGAAGGTTACAATGGTCAGCCCAAATCCAGCACGCTATTTGCAAAGGTAATGGCGTGTATAGCCCACTATTTCCACTCCTCTGCAGAAAAAGCAAACTCCCAATGGCCCAGAAAGCGACACTATATACATACAGTACAGTACAGTCTGCCTCTACGGAGCACAGGTGTGGTACAGGTACGTCTCTGAAACACAACTTGCAATACTCCAAATGTTCCAATCCAAAAAAGTTTGCGCGTAACTCAATGCCCCATGATTTATGAGGAATGTGAACACACACCTCGAATAAAGCTTCACGAATATGCTTAGTGTAAGGTTGTCCTTTCCATCTATCCACAAACCTCAGTAGTTAAACCAAATACGACTATCTCAGTCATATTCCAGGGTTGCGTTGAATCAATAACTAATCAATTATCTAGATTAATCAATACAGTTCTTTGATTTTAAGTGTGATCTGCTCTGACATGAGTCTCAGGAATTAAATGAACTGAGCAAATATGAAGGTAATACACGTGGAATAACATACATATATATGCATTATACACATGGGTTTAATCGAATTCATTAATTTATTCATTAATCGTTGTTGTTAGAAAAAAAAGTTATTCAAATCGCTTTATATAATTATATACAGATGTCAATAATACGCACTATTTAAAAACGATTAAGTTAATTTAATTTCAAGCTAGGAAAGTGTACATTTTCTCATTCATTTCATGTTCATGTTCATGATTCTCATGTTCATTTGAATTGTGAGTCTCGAAATAACTAATTTACGGTTATATATATATATATATATATATATATATATATATATATATTTACATAAATTAATAATAAATAATAATAAATTAATATTTAGTATTATTTACCATAATATAACTTAGATGATCAAAACCAAAGCACTTGAACTTGTAATGATATGAACTTGAACTATGTAAATGTTACTCTTAACTTTGCTTAAGTAGTATTAAGTAGTAACTTAAGTAATTAGATTTAAATTTCATTTTGGAATAACTGGCGTCTTATTGGGCTTGTCTTGCTTGTATATTGAATCAAGTACTACATAACAGTAGTAGTAAATTGAATGTATAAATTAAGATTGTACTAAACATACGTAATATAAGGTGTAAATAATAAAAGTCAATCAGTTAATCATTCAAGTTTTCCTCATATATCTTCTTTCATGGCAGAGGACATCTGTCTGTATCACAGTCAGTAAATCCGATTCTGGCGTCATCTTTATAGATAGTGAATTCTAACACCTCTCCAGTGAACTGTGTCACAGAACACAGAGAAACAAAAAATAACATAGAGAAAATACATAGAATGTTATAGAATTAATTTTATTTCTGTTTATTTTTTTCTAAATATTCATAACTCTTTATTTAAGTATTTGGATTACTTTGAAGTCAATTTTTTTGTAATATCTTCTGTGTCTTTTATATTACTTAACACTTTCTTAATCTTTGTTTCATTTACACAATTTTTTTTCTATATGAAGAGGTTTACTTACAACCATAAATTGTTTCTATTGTAAGAGAATCTTCTGGTTTGATTTCTTCTTTAATAAACTCTTTCATGTTGGTGCAGGGTATAGTTTTTGTACTAGTGTTATGCTCTGTAACAATATTCGTTTATTCATCTTGGTTCGCTGATATTTGCATCAATTCAATGCTAAATATTCCAATCTATGATTTATTTGAGATCTCTTGTTTTGTTGCAATCACAATTTAATTCACGGTTCGAACGATATTCTGACATCTATACCAATTTAACCCTTTATTATTTTATATTAGTATTGATTTCTATCGAATATCCTAAAGCTAAAAATTAATATTGTTTAATTTAAGTTAGCATTAATTTTAGATCAATTATATCTATAATTATATTACAAAGATCCGATTCATTTAATATATTTGCATAATATAATTATAATTTTTTACAGTTTTTCACCTCTCTTCAATTATTTTTCCAGTTTACACTTTTACAAACTACCTTTGGCAGTATATTCGACGCGATCTTTGACGTGCATTGGCTGTGTTATCGGAAGGGCCATACAACATGTTCGCTATCGTAATTTGTGTCTTTGAATCTGTTTCTTCCTCCTTCTTCCTTCCCCAATATAATTATGAAAATTTAACGGAAATAAAAAACAATTTTGCCAGTTACGTGTTAAAAAAATTGATACTTTATTTCTACGGCAATGACTTGCTAAGCTGTACGAATACATGTACGTATGTTATTACTGCAAATTTGCATTAACATGCAGTATTGTAAATATAAAAATATAAATTTGTGTAAACTGTTTTTAATTGATTCGAAAGGTTACAATAACAGTCTGACTCTAACAAAATAACAACCTTAGAGCTTATCCAGGAATTTTTTCAAACAAATAAAACTGATTCTAGCCATTTCTTGTTCTATTTCTTAATAAGATCTTGTTTTGGTATCGAAGACATCTTACACTCTTGTTTAAATTGGGTAATATAATTTTAGATTCAAATTAGAGTCATAATAACGAAACGGTGCAGAAAATCAGATATTTAAAACGCAGCATTCCAATGTGTTTTTGTTCCATTGTTAGTGAATTGGGTATGATTACAGTCTTTGAAGTTAAATTGTCCTTAGTTATGCAATTATATATATGTGGAAATAGAAAAGCACTGTTAAAGTTTCTTTATTATTAGCGAGGTTAGTTGTGTCTAATATTCTTGTTAGAAAACAACTTGTTTTGTTTTTTTATATTGTTTAATTACAATTACTATTAGTTTTCAATCAATAGTGTGTTTTATTATATAACATGTAGTTAAGTTAATATATCCAATTATATTAAAGTATTACAGTCATTTAGATAAAATGTTATGGATTAACATTAAAGATCGGGAACAAAGCGAACTGCTAACTATTGGAGACTGCTCTTGACCCAATATCCGCTTAGTTATTTGAATGATTTATCGTAATTTTTTCTCTGGCTAATTGGCGATGACCCTTCAGGTCATGAAACAATTTAAAAGTCAAGCGTTGTCGAGCACGCCTTTTTTTAGGTCAACACGACGTTACCTAGATTATGTAAGCATCTGATATAATCAGTGAAAATAAATAACTCAATGGAAAATATTTTATGTTTAATAATACACTGAAGATTAATTTTCAGTACACAACTCCCTTTATATAAGACATTTCTACGCAATATTACATTCAATATATATTAATTAACAATAATATGCGTCTCATAACAGTTGTTAATCCTAGTCTACTGAAGCTCTATACAGGATTCTTGCATAGCTTTCTGGATTATACTTTTTTTCTAAACTCTCTAAATAAAGGGTTTTATGTCATCGTTGGTGTCGTATATTATGTCACTAACAAACTGATTCAACGTGATATCCCCCTGGAGACCAAAACGACTCGATTTAAATTTTTAGTATAAGAAGAATTCTGAAAGTGTGCCGTTTAGTTTCATTTAGTAGATTAGTAGTTTATGAGTTAGTACAGATTTCTTAATGAAGCGAATTTTTACATGTCATTTTATAATATAAATCCCATCAAATATGTATTGCCCACTGGGCACGTCAAGATTTAATACAAATATTCTAAACTATTTTAAGTTCTAGAATTTATATTCAAATTTCCATAGGGGTTTGTGGTCTAACTGAATTACAAGTTATTTGCCTAATTTTGCAATGCTAGTTAAGCATTGTCATTATCCAGTAGTTTTCTTAGTATATATAGTATAGAGTTTTATATAGAAGTAGATTAATTTTAAAATGGAATGAATGATTAGAAGTTGTGTCTGAGGTATTTAACCAGGAAACATGGTAAAACAGCTCAATATAAGCCGCACGACAGGTGCCTGACACGTGCATGGAAGGATAGCACAAGGAATGGAACCCATCAACATTACATGGGCGACGACATCCCACGAGACTAGCCTGATGGACGAAAATCACAAAAGCCCATCATATATAACATCAACACATGAACATCTTTGCATCACTAAACGAGACACGTAAAGCACCACACTTATAGGTACCCTCAAACAAATCGAAACGCTCCAAGACGAACGACGTCTTGCTACAACTTCGATGGCAGATGATCCTGTAAAACTCCTCGCTCAGGTTGGATTCCCCATCTCATCAGCAGTCCCTGGGCGTTTGTTTGCGTGATTGCATGTTAGATAGGGCAGTTCCAGTGGGAGGGGAGTTATGTGCCGACCGCCACGACCCTTTAGGCCACCACGCATTCACCAACAACAAGTTTAAAGGTTGGCAACGCCAGTGTGTTGGTACCATGCAGTTTCAGGCTATAAAAGACCATCACGACGACGTCTCGCTCTCTTCTCTTTTCTTTTTTCTACCCCCTTGTAACAGTACCACTTCCACAGCGCTACCGTACTTCCTTTACCTTAACCTCATATCCTGTCCATTCTCCCGTCGACCACATGTATCATTCAATGTTAAAACAAACAAGTATATCTTCAACCAGTGTTTCCAGTTCCGGTGCAAATTCCTTCCAAAAATAGTAGTGAGTGTTCGGACGAACAATCGCATCGACAGCCACACATTCCGACCGATCGACCGACCAGACAAGCATTCCTACAATTGGCAAAAAACATCAATTTGGGTATCTCTGTTCGATATAAACGCACACTCAAATCTTTAGTGTGTAGGCAAATCTTATTGTATTTGTTGTCCAAGCCGCTGTCAGCCCAATATCCACACCAAACAGTAACTTGCCAGTAGAAGCCCAGTGTCATCTATTGAATTTCATGTGGGTCGCAATAGCAATTATGCTTGTTCACGTGGCTCTTTTTAGTCTTAGGGATGTTTGGAAGCTAAATTAATCGTTTCGAATTACAGGCCAGTTCCGAATCGTTTCAATCGGACAACCTTTTTCTAATAACTATAAGTAAATTAATATTGTTTTTTCCTTTAGATCTCGATTTGTCCACGAGTTTGCTAAAATTGTCTTAACTCCTAAAACATCTACACAAATAATTAATCCTTATTAAGAATTTGCCGGACTTATTGGGCGTGCACGAGTCTTTTCCATCGAATATGATATATTGTTAATGCAGTTGTTGGTATGTTACAGGCCAATTGAAAAGTCCCCTGTCTACCATAGTAAAACCCTTTTTTGGCAAAATTAGTTTTTTTTATTCAACATAATTCCCTTCAAGAGTGATACACTGATTATAGCGACCCCCCAACTTTTCGATACAATTTTTGTAGTACGATTTGTCAATTGATTCAAAATAGGCCTCCGTTTCGGCAATTACCTCTTCATTCTCTTTCCAACGATTCCATTCTTTTGAGATCTGAGAACCGCAAATAATCGCTGGGGGCCAGATCTGGAGAATACGGTGGATGCGGAAGCAGTTCGAAGCCCAATTCATGGATTTTTGCCATAATAGGTAGACCGGGGATTTTTCAACTGATCTGTTAGTGATATACATTTAATACAAAAACAGCAGTTTTAATACATGAATATTTTTATAGATTAAGATATGGCTGATGCGTTGTCCTAGATATTTACCTAGATTGAAGTTATTGTAAAGATAAATTCTAGTTTAGTCGGTAACTACCACTAACAGGGTAATACATTTAAAAAAAAGTTTAGAATTTGACCTCTAAAAATCCAATGTTATTCTTTTTTAATTTTATTGAATTATGATAACCACATATTTAACCAAAATTTAAAATGTAGTGGTTTTCTTCGAACCATAATTAGCTATATCTAGAACGCTACAAAAGATTACAAACGTATTCGACTAAAACTATATCCACATAGACGGTTATTCTTATCGATCAAATGACTTGACAAAACGTTAGTGTTAAAAGTATTACCATCTCCTAGACATTTCTTTCAGATAACGGTTTAAATTAAGATCTATTTACGAAATCACTCTATATACGTGTATTTTCCTCTAAAATATATAAATAAATTTCATAATTTACATCGAAATATCGTAAACAGATCTGGTGGAATTATATGAGATTTTTTTGAAACCTTTATCTGCACAATTTTCTCCTCTTCGATAACATAAAAAGCTTTCGTACAACGACGGTCCCGCAGCTGGTGATTTAACCATGTAAATTTATTGTTATTGAAGCATTAACTACAAGAATTGTCTGAATTTCATTTAACTTAGTCAAACAATACTATCTAAATTTTGTTGAAAAATGGCTTAGAGGAAATTCTTGGTGATAAGTGCCGCATAATGTACCTTTATCAAACATGTAGTGCAGTAAAATATGTGTTGAATTAGTTTAGATTAAATAGTTTATGTAGTGACTGTCTAAGAAGAGTCGCTTATTTATTTTCGGCTTCGTTAGTGCGTATGTACTGCAGATTCTTTGAAAAAAATATATGTTTGGTATAGTAGAGAAAAATACTTGATTTAGACTTCATATTTATTACACGATATTAAGAATGGGATGATATTCGTTTTATATCCTACTTTTGACGAAAAATAGTAAAACAATAAGAATACAAATATGAATTCCTTTCCAAAAAATGACTTGCCATTCTACAACCGTTCTATTTGCTTGATTTGTAATACGAGGTCCGAGGATAGCGTTTGTAAGTAAGATGCTAAAAATATTTAAGCGATACCAAAAATTATTTTATTTTGTAGAGTGAACTATTTATTTTAACTAAACATTCCGTTAACTAAATTACTATGTTTATGAAGCTTTCAAACTATAACGAACTAGAACTATAATTGTAGATTAACATTATATTTTTTAATAGAAACTGTTTCACTTCAATGAATCTTTGAATCTGGAAGGAAAATATATGTTATGACAAATCTTTCTTTTTGATTTCATATTAACTGACATATTTTCGCAAAATAGTTTTCGCTTATCTCGTTCGGTTCTTGAATGTATTCTGATCATTTTTTTAGTTTAAAGCCTTTAATGAGAACAATGGGTTCAATATAATATTAATCAAAATATTTTGCATCATTTTCTCCAGCTCTTTTGTCATCTTTGGGCTTCATAACAACACAGCGTCCATAGAAGATTCTTCAGAATTTTTAAATCGTTTTTTTGGTCAGCTTATTAATAGTAAGTAACAGGTGCTAGGTCTGGTGTGTACACTGGTTACGGCAAAACTTCCTGTTGGGACTACAATAGTGTATCATTCCCAACATTAACAACGTTGTTTTCCTCCACTCTTTTAGACAGTTCACTTTGTATGTAAAAATCTATAAATTCATCAATTTCTTAATTGATTATTAAAATTCCGGGATATCTGACAGTACTTTGAGGGTTTCTAGGGTTGTATAAGTGGCACAAAGTATATAAACACATATTTCAGGATCTATTTTCATTGGCCAAGCACAACAACAATACAGAATTGGTAAATGCGCTTAGCTTCAGCTACTATACAGTAGGTTATTCGGTTTCTGTTGTATGTAAACCGACTGCGATACAAAATATGATGGCGCTGTAGAGTTAAACCGGAAAACAAATTCTAATTTTTTTTATTTGAAACGATATTAAAACTGAAAGTGAGTGAGTTAAAATATTATTAAAAGGTTTTTCTCATTTGATTATTTCCGCAGTATTCAAACTACTAAAGAGTTATGGTAAGTTTGATATGATTATATTATGTATGATCGAGCAAATAATATAATCAATATAAGTTTTTTGGGAAGGTATATTAACCCGCGAAAGAAAAATTGGAAAATGCGATAATCCTAGCCTAATATAGATTAACAAAACTGGGGAATAACAATAATCATCTACTCACAAGCTATTTATTGACGGAAAAATATATAACAGGTCAATTGAAAAGTCCCATGCCTGCATATAGATGGCGCTACAAAATTAAATCCATATGTTTTTTAGTTAGTCCTAACCCTTAAAACGTGCGTGTATAAATTTGACAGCAGGCGGATCATTAGTTTGTGAATTATAGCATTTTGAGTGAAGCTACTTTTGTTATTGTGAAAAAAATGGATAAAAAGGAATTTCGCGTGTTGATAAAAAGGACGGGAAAAAATACAGTTGAGAACTTTGGCTTGATGCCGAGTTTCCGGACACTGCCTCAGGAAAATCAACCATCAAGAATTGGTATGCTATGTTTAGACGTTGTGAAATGACGACCGAAGACGGTGAACGCAGTGGATGCCCAAAAGTGATTGTTACCGTCGAAAACATTTAAGAAATATACAAAATGATTTTGAATTACCGTAAATTGAAATTGAATGAAATAGCAGACACTCTAAAGATATCAATAAAGATATAATTCGGAGCAGTGTATGAAGATGAGCAAGCGCAATAAAGCGAAGTTTTTGCGTCGATATGTGACAATGGATGAAACATGGCTCCATCATTTCAGTCCGAAGTCTAATCGACAGTCATCCGAGTGGACTGCACACGATGAACCTGCTCCAAAGCGTGGGAAAACGCAACAATCGGCTGGCAAGGTTATGGCGTCTGTATTTCGGTATACGCGTGGACGAATTTTCATTAGCTACCTTGTAAAAGGAAGGACCATCAACAGCGACTATTACATAGCATTATTGGACCGTTTGAAAGACGAAATAGACGAAAAACGGCAGTATTTGAAGAAAAAGGAAGTGCTGCTTTACCAAGACAATGCACCGTGTTACAAGTCAGGGGAAACGATTGCAAAAATCCATGAATTGGGCTTCGAGTTTCTTCCTCATCCACCGTATTCTCCAGATCTGGCTCCCAGAGACTATTTCCTTTTCTCAGATCTCAAAAGAATGCTCGCTGGGAAGAAATTTTCGTCGAATGAAGAGGTGGTCGCCGAAACTGAGGCCTATTTTGAAGCAAAGGACAAATCGTACTACAAAAATTGTATCGAGAAATTGTATTATGTTGAATAAAAAAATAATTTTGCCAAAAAAATTGTTTTCTATGGTAGGCCGGGGACTTTTCAATTGCCCTGTTAATAAAAGTAAATTTACTGACAGAAAAAAAATGACAGTCATTGTTTTAAAGGTTGGAGAGTGCAAGGGTACGCAGAGAACAATGCAATTTATTTGAAAATTTAGGTAAATAAGGTTCAAATTTTTATTAATTATAATTATTTTCTTTATAAACCTAAATTTGTAACAGTCCATAGTTCAGTGACTGTCAATACATTCTTTTATACGCACTTCTAAATTTACGAAAATGGAGTGCCTAAAGATAAAAGAAAATCATTATTAGACTAAGAATAATCATATATCATATACTTATGGTCTATACAGTGCTCTAATTTACAGAATTGTATTAAATATTATTAATTAATACAACGAAATCTTCAGGTACTTAATAGCTCATCAATCTATAATTTAGTAAATCATTTAATGGTTTTAAATTACCTTGCTTTAATGCTCTTTCTAATTTCTAAACATTGAAAAAGGTTCCTATTTTTACTATTTTAATATATTTTACCATACAAATATATATTTCTTTAATTAAAATTATATATTATGTATACTTCTGATCTTATATTAAAATTATTGTGAAAATAAGTTATACTAACATATAATTTTTAAATTACCCTCTTAATTACGAATGAAATATTACTCAATTAATAAATTGTTGTTGATATTCGGCCACTAGGTAATATTAATATTCATTAATCTACAGTTCAGCAACTTCTCAAGAAAAATAAGACTAGTTGGGGTTGGATTTTCAATGGTTTCGTAGTTGTTTAAAGCAAACCTGAGCCTACAATGATTAGGACAGTAAAATCTCAGTTAAATATATATGGCCATCATCAGGAACATTCACAATGACATTGACAAAGCTATAACCAAATAAAAGTTGTTTAAAATGCAGCTGTAGACTTTTATATTAGAAAATTTCGTAGGTGATAAAGCAGCTTCGAAGAAGCAATCCTACAGCTGAAATATATCAGTTTAATGTGGTCGTAGGACAAACTGAAGTTTCTTAAAGGTTCCATTCAGCTTTAGTTCTTCATTATTTCTATAATGAAATATGTATAATAGTGTATTTCCATATTTATTTAACAATTTATACGATACCAACAGAGAGGAAGACAAAAGGAAGAGACAACACGTCAATCGATACAATAGATGTTAAAATCAAAAACAAAAAAAATTGTATTTCGATCCGACTCATAATTTATCGCCCACAATATCAAAACTCTTTAAGATACGCACGGAATGAATATAATTACACTGTCATGGTTATAACGTCGAATGACACTGTCTACAAAGTCGCACATAAAACCCGAACGAAAATAGTTACGGCTTACGTGGTCGTTCGTAAATAAAACCTCAGCCGGGACGGGCTTCGTTTGTTCTTTGTTTGACAAGCAGGGTTGACAACTGTGTAAATATTAACATTGTACCATAACGACATAATGATCTGCGTACACAATGGTAGATAAATAATAGGAAACAGCGCTAAATTTGTCGGTGGGGCGAGAAAAAATTATCTTACTACGTGTAAATATCACTTTATTGTTTTAGGATTTTTTCGGTTATGGACAACTAACGAGAATCTGGTGATATATGCGTGTCGGAACAAACTATAAGCCTCGTGTTTTACAGGATGTATAAATATACGGGTGAATACCTGTTTGGAAAGATTTTTGTTTAGAAATGGGACAAGTGAATGACGGACAAACACGAAATATTTACTCTGATTTATTACCGGTTCATCAGTTCCCATGGGATATTAAAGAGTTTATATCTACCTATTAACCACGTCATTTTGTTTTTTCCTTCGTTTTTAAAGTAAAAATAGGCTATATATCAAAATATTTTAATTATAATTAAAATGGTACTAAAATGGATTATAATAAAAGTGGAATGACCTTATTCTCATTCAAGTGCCAGTTTTATGAAATATTTTATTATTAGAGAGGCAACTTAACTAAAATACGACTAGTCTCTAAAGAAAAGTGTCACAATGTCCAGAGCCGGCTTGTTTGGCGCAGTGGAAAAAGCGACAGGACAGTCCTCCTAGACGGCGCGATAGTCGAGGTTTTCAATCGTACTGGAGCATGGTTGTAAACTTATGTTTGTTACTGTTTTAATATTTGTGATTGTCCTTAGGCAAGAGTGTAAAATCCGATAACGAAAATAATGCCAGTTACGCCACTAACCAGGCTGGGTAAGACCGGATACCTTCTGGGATGGTTTCTAAGTTTGACAGTCACCAGTCGGTAGGCTTAAAGCCGAGGACCTTGGTTCGGAGCCCACGAAACTGTAGGTTCAATCCAGGTAAACCCTCGTTGGTAAAAAGGAGACTTTAAAACATTTAAACATAACTGAAATACTTCCTATTACCTATATTTGCTATAGGATGTATATTTCTGATGCCTCTCTTTATAATAGATTAAGAAATTCCCAACTACCTTGATTAAGTAGCAGCTTTAAGTCAAACTAGATTTATTTACCACAATTAAATTTAAAAAAAATTATTTAGTTGCTAACACTTTAATATGATAATTTAATAATCTTTTTAAAAGGCACTACAATTTTGTACTCTCCATGTAATATAGACATATGTACCTTCAATGTAACTTTGAAATTGTTCTATTAAAACTCATAATGGATTTATAATCTGGGTCACATTTACTAATAATTGATAGCTAAGTGACAATAAGCTATAATTTTATTAATAATACAAACAATTGCATATATATTAGATAACACGAATGCTGGAATACGTACTCAACGCAGATAGTTGCGAATTTATAAATTGGCCAACTTATTTTCATGTGGTTCTTTCAATAAAATAGTCCAAAATTGCGATTGCTGTTTCATCTACATTGTGGATCATGGGAAAAAGAACTCTAAGGACACCCATACAATTAAAAAATGCAGTATTTGACGGAACATAACTCAGATAAATTGTCGTGCGTGTTTGGGGATGTTTAAGAAAGGCGATTTTGACATAGTGTTCAAAGCGGAAAACTGAAAGTTTTCGAAAGTTCGAAAAAAACATAAATTAAGCGAAATTATCATGTGAGCTCGCTATACCTCCCATATGTTATTTTTGGGTAAAGGGTTAAAAGAAAGATTACATGCAAGTTATGAAAAGACAGAGCTTAATTTACTCTAAAACGATTTTATTTTAATAAAAAGAGGTAGCGACTGTACAGACTTTATTATTCACTAAATCACTTTTTTAACAACTAGGGTCGTATTCTTTCCTGAGAAAATGACCGACGGATTGTACGTGAACAGTTTATAGTTGTAGTACAATTATTTGTGAGCATCAAGTATATCTTCATCTGTCACTTTGATGATCTTCCCCTTGAATTGCAGATATGGAATTCTTTGCAATGTCTTGGTGTCTCCAAATTTTAACATTTCGTATGGGCAACTAAGTTATTTCAATCTACATTTAGAGTACGTACAATCTGAACTGCAATGTTGTATCCAAATTCTAGTAGTAGTAGTAATAGTAGATTAGGTTAATTCATAAAAACCTGAGTCCGATTTTGGCGGCCTTATACCCTGAACTGATGTACTTTCGCCAGAAAACTACAGGGAAATAGTGTTTTTCAGAGACATATTACAGCTTAAACCACTAAACAGCTTGAAGTCGGATTTCGTTAAATTAAATAACAGTTTTCGGATCTCCCAGGAATTCTACAAACTATCTCGGATATCTCGCAATGTGTAACATTTAAAGAAACACTTTTAATTAATATTAAATCTATCTTATTTTAGTGGGAAAAAGTATCGACATGTTGAAAAAGTGACTGTATGCTTTTGTGTAGTGGCAACTCAGTATACGCGCATCATTTGTCTATGAGGTGACGTTTCATCTCATTCAGTCATGTGCTTTATAGTGTTGTTATTGTATTGCCTTGATATTATAATTTCATTACTTTTAACCGACTTTTATGTCTAAAGCAATCAAAAGGTAAATAATGCTCCGTATAGTACTTTTACTATGTTTTATCTACGAATGTACATTTTATTCGACAACTCAGAAATATCTGACTTGAAATTCGTAAAAAGAACATTGCTCATTTGACTAAGAAAATAATAGAACACCTGGTTAGTGTTATGGTGTGGTTTGTTTTCTTAGCCAAAGGCAAGTACTAGAAACCCGGTTACAACAGCAGATCAATCAATGGTTTCCTGACGATGGCAACTACATTTTTGTGCACGATTCGATACCGTGTCACAAAGCCAGAATGATTGGTTTGTCTTGGCCAGAGATTTCACCAGACATGTATCCCTCAGAAAACAGGTGGGAACTCACCAACCGGGCGATTGCAATAGAAGTGATTACCACCAAGCAGCAGTTATTTGAAAATATCATCAGAGAATCACATCGCGACAAACTACAGGAAGACACAAAACATAGTAAGTAATACGTATAATTGAGAATTTTTGTGTAATGTTGATATATAGAAACTAAGTACATGAAATATCTTATACATGAATTAATAAAAAATTAATATACTGAGTAGCAGAACGCCACTGACCAACAGCCCAAAGGCCATTCTCCCATTTTTTTCCACGCAACTTTTATTACAACCTAATTATAATAATTTACAACATGAAAATTTACATTGGCAGTAGCATACGGTCTTATAGTCTACAATTTTCTCCCTTATCTTCAAAACAGCGTGTACGAGACTTACGTATGTACAAGAATGTCGATCTAATTATTAAGTCCTCACAAAGCGCACCGATTAAACGGTTGAAAAGATATAGCCGCTGATTTTATTTATATAGACTAATGTCCATGTTTTTTTTTTGTAAATGTGTATCGATAATGATCTATTACATCTTATGTTTCCTATAAATGAAAATTAATTGCTATCACAATCCGCTTGTCTTGCATTTTTTATTTAACCTACTGATTTGGATATGGGTATTTAACTTGTGAAGATAACCAACGCCTTATTGTGACTTTATGTGGGATTTAATATACGGCTTATAATTAATAAAATACAATGGTGTCAATTTATTTCGATAAATTTATTAAAATAATTATATATCGAGAACATGTGATAGATATTAGAATATTACGATTATGATACAGAATATTAGTTATTGTTAGGTTTGTACAGTTGATACTCCCAAACCTATCCTACTTTAGTAAAATGAAATCCTTAAACCTAAACACTTCAATCGTCTGTTTTTTTCCGAATAACCAGTGCCGTATCCGTTCGTGCTTAAGAAATGACCAGAAGGAATGTAAGTGAGCAGCTTAACAGACTTATTAAAATTATTTGCATCGACTGTACCTTGGTCCGCCGGTTTCTTATCTTTTAAAGTGTACTGTTTTTGTCAAAATTTTCTATAGTATAGCCTATATAAAATTATTTCCGAAATCTTGGTGTTAAATTCCAATAGTCTTTAGTCCATATTTGGCTACCTTCACCCTGAGCTGGGACGTAATTGATTATGCCGGGAATCGAAGTGATTGTGATAGTTTATGATTCTTTGATCTACCTTTTTTGATCTAACAGCTTCAGCTGCGATACTTTTGCCTCCTCTACTTACGTATATCAATGAATGCTTCGAGTAATAGCGAAATGATTGCCAATCGAACCTGAACCTGTTTCTTATTTTCTTCATAGGTATTTTGATTCTGATTTATTGAATGAATTCAATAGAGAACAGCTGGCTGCTAAGTAAATTATTAAAAAAACAAGAAAGACTTTTATGTTACTTTAAAATGGTGTTATCTAATGGTATCGGAAATAATTGGCGACTGTTAAAAGGTGAGCTATAATACTACACCTGTTGCCTGTTCAAAAAAATTTTAATATAAACCAAGCCCCTATCCCTAGATATCTCACTTATCACATTATCACATCAGTCATGTTACATATAATATAAACACACTATCTTCGAAGAGCATAATAATTTATTAAATAAGTTAAAGACGCCGAAATTTCCTCCATTCTAAACATGTATGTTTGTTATTACTGGTTTTGTTATTATTGATCTTCTCAACAAGACGAATCATTCATAATATTTTTCCTACTTAGATTTCAACAGAAATTTCTTATTAGGTTTTAGTTGTACCATTTTTTGTGATATAGATTTTTTTTCAGACTGATCTATGTTTTTCCTTCTCTCAGGATATATTAATCTGTTGGGGTATTGTTCTTTTAATATCAATAACGAGCATACATACTAATTAGCCCTGTGCATATTTTTGGATATAATTTTTTAATATCAAACTTTCACTAACTTTGGGAAATAATAATTTTTATCTCTATTTTCATTATACTCTATGTTTTCTGGAACAACAGCCGATTTTGGACGACCTTCACGAAACTCGTCGGATAGCGAATTACAATCACGTATGAATTCACTAAACCAGCGATACACGGTGGTTTTTGATGGAGCCTCATTGCCAAAAGTCAAATTAAATTAATTGTTTTGTAGACCGTTATTCCACGATGTAAAATTTGACATGCCTCAAGATCGCTACACTATTACACATGTTTCCTTTAATTTTTCTTAAGTCTTCATTCATATTTTTTTTTCGAAACTACTAATTCATGACTTACATTGTGGCACAAACAAGGAGACAAATGGCACTCTAAAGGTCGAAACAACTTTATAATAACTTAAAATCAACGTTTAAGCTTATAAAAAAACGAATAACTAAATTTTAGAATATATCGTAATGTAATTAATTTAATACCCACTGATTCCTGTTGTTCTTCGATTTCGTGCTGTTTCCAATTAAATCGTTCACGGGTACATTAAAAGTGACGAAGAAAAAAACCATTAGGAGCCCGGCTGTTTGCATTTTTTATATATAGCATCGTAAATTTTAACTTAGCATATAAACAATCAGTTTTGGTCCGCTGGTCCACTCCATTGATTCGGCTCGTACAAAAAACATGGCGAAACCAAAAGCAATTAAGACGGAAACGAGCCACAACCGACGTAATAGAGAAGTTTGCTTTTCACGGCCTCTTGAACAATCCTCGGCTGATGATACTTCGGCGGCCACTTTTTCACGTAAAGGGAAAAACAACGATAAACATTGTCGAATACTGCTCGCCAAAAAAGCCGTATTATATTTATGTTTATTGGTTTTGTTAACAATGCCTATAGTCGATTCAATAAATAAATGGGAATATATAACACTGTATAAAACTTTCTATTTCTAAAGTTATGTGGACTGTAACAACATCCTTATGTCTATGTTTTAAATATATAAAAACTTTAGTTGTTTAATTTTCACCTGGTTTTCTATTTATCTAGTTTTTTTATTACTCTCCGTGATTCCACAATCTGCCCTATTGCCAATAAGTATTTCTTATATCTATATTATATTTGCATGCAAAAAATCACTTCATTAAGCAATCTTCTGTATAAAATATTATCTTAATTAATTAGTCTTATTCTAAAGCTTATTCCAAAGTCTACATATGTTCAGTAATTAGTACGGAGCATCGACAATGGCACGCAACACCTTATTTTGGAACCGTTGAATGATGGATATATTAGATTTGCTAGCGGTACCCCATAGTTGGATTCCATATGCCCAAATGGGCTTGAGTATAGACTCATACAGCAATACCCTGTTATCTGATGGTAACTTGGATTTGCGCCCGATGAGCCAATACATTTGATATAATTTAAGTCCAAGTTGTTTCCATTTAGAAAGTATGTGCTTCTTTCAGGTTAGGCGTCGATCTAGGTGCATACAAAGATATTTAACATGCTCTGCTTGGGGGAGTTGATGATGACTGATATTCACTGGTGGACATGTTCTTCTACGAAGGGTAAACGTTACATGCGTGGATTTTGTTTCATTGGCTTTAATGCGCTATGTCTTCAACCATAACTGTATTTGCTCCAGGTGGGTTTGTAGGTTTATTGATGCTGTAACTGGATCTTCCTGGGATGCTAAGATTGCTCTGTCGTCTGCGTATGTTGCCACAGTAGTTATTTTTGTGGTGGGCAGATCGGCCGTATATAGAAGATACAGTACTGGACCCAGTACACTACCTTGCGGAACTCCTGAATATATGAAGTTTAATTAGGTATGTTCATCGCCTTGATTTACAATAAAATGTCCATCAGTGAGTTACGACTTTAGTAACTGATAGTCCGGATGAAGGAGAAGATTCTTTAGTTTAACCTGAAAGCCCGTATGCCATACCTTGTCAAAAGCCTGAGATATGTCTAGAAAAGCGGCCGAACAATATCTTTTGGCATTTAGGTCAGTGCTTATTTTGTTCACAAGTCGATTCACTTGTTCTATAGTCTCATGCTTATTGCGAAAGCCAAAGTGATGTTCAGGAATAATTTTTCTTTTTTCTATTATATACATTAGCATATGTATAATTTCTCGAAAACTTTCGAGATTTCGAGGAGGTCACCTCTTCTGGTATTTTTTCTGGTTTAAGAATCATTAATAATGCCTTGGTTTTGTTCAATTTGGATTAGATCTCTCAGCTCTTTTATGGCCCTATTAAATTTTCTTTTATTCTTTTCAGTCCTTTGCTGTTGCCAATTTCGTCGTAACTTTCTTTTTTCTGCTATCTTTTTCTGTATTGTACATGATATATGTGTATTTTTTCTTGGAACTGTTGGGAGTCGCGGAATATTCTGCCTCCTGTATATTTTTTGTAAGATTTATTGCTGCTATTTCTATATCCATTTCAGTTTGTAACGGTAAGTTTAGAGAGATATTTTGGTCTAAGTTTTCTCTAAATGAGGGCCAGTTAGTTCTATTATTGCACAGAGAAGGGGGTTTATCTTTGATGGTAATTTTTGAAGAAATTGTTACTATTATTGGTGAATGATCAGAAGACAGGTCGAAACATGATTCTGCCTGACACTTTTTTGGATCAATATTTTTTGTAATACAGAAATCTATTGTATCTGGTTTTTTATTTCTGTCTGAAGGCCAATATGTTGGATCACCAGTAGAGATATGTTGTAAGTTATCTGTCCTTATGGCTTTGAGCAGTTCTCTACCTTTTGAGGTTATTATTCTTGAACCCCACATTAAATGTTTTGCATTATAATCTCCTCTGTCTATAAATCTATTACCTAGCGTACTAAAGAATTCTTGAAAGTGTTCTGCCTTGTTGTTATGTTTGAGTGGGCAGTAAATAGTAGATATTGTTAATGGTCCATAGACTTTTTCTATGGTTATACTGGTGGCTTGCAGGTAGTCTTTACGGAATTTTTCTTTTTCGAAATGTTTTATATCATCTCGAATGATTATGGCTGTACCTCCAAGTGCTTTATCATTAGGGTGATTTGTATGATAAAATTTGTATTTGGGAATTTTCAAATAATATTTGTCCGTAAAATGTGTTTCGGAAACCATCATAACGTCAATATTTTGTTCTGTTACGAACATTTTTAGTTCCCTGGCATATTGTTGAAGCCCATTGGCACTATTTATCTATAAAAATTATACGTTTATTGATTTTATGTTAACAATGACTGTTATGAAATCAATAACTGCAGAATAATGGAAATTTGTTATATCACACCAAACTTTCTAGAGGTGATAAAATGTGTATAAAGTTTATATTTGCATTTACATCTATTAGGTGTAAATGATACATATAGTGACCGACACAGGCCTGCTTGTTAGAATAAATAAACAGTAAATTTAGTTTAGTTGTGATATTTATTGTGTAAAGGGTTTCATATATATTAAAACATTTTTTTTTAAATTAAATCGACTTTAGATAATAAGATGTTACTGAATACGTAATTCAAATACCTAATAAACACAAACAATATTACAACCCGTAATTTTCTTTATTTAGGTGCCTCTTTTTAATGGTATCTTGAACTGAATTTATTTGATTTTCCGAAATCACTAAATCAAACTTCGATTTAGCACACAATTATATAACTTTGTTCTCGTTACCCAGCTTAAACCTGAGAAACAAAGTGTTATAATGATAAAGTCACTTAATTTATCATAGAAATTATGATATTTCAATGACATAACGCGCAGATAAATCACTGGAATCTTTCTCAAAGGTATCGATATTAAGTTATCGACGTCGAACAAAACTTAATAATACATTAAGATAACAATTTTTAGGCCTATATGGACGTATGATCTCGATCTGTGGGGTACTACTAGCAAATTTAACATAGCTATTCTTCAGAGATTCTAAGATAAAGTGTTACGTACCAAGATTGATATACCATATTATGGCAGTAGCAACCCAATTCAGCGAGATATCCCCTTGGAAACCATAACGTTTTTGATCCAAGGTGCCAGTATAAAGTACTCTAATGAATGTGAACCGGAATATCAGTGAAGTGCGTAGGATAAAACGTCTACTACCATCCGACCTGATTAACAAAGATATAGTATAGGTTCTAGAATAGCATAGAATAATAATGAAATCATGAATAGTACTAGTTTATAAGCTGAGACAGGAGATTATTTATAGAAGGTATTTTCTACATGCCATTGTACAATAAAGTTCCATCAAATACTTCTTTCTCATTGGGCAGATTGTGGAATGCTAATTCGACTCCACACTCCAAACGACTAATATGATTGAAGAAGGTTCTTTGGAAAAATGACAGGGATTGATCAATATTAAAGATGTTGTTAGCGCTAGACCAGCTATAACTTTAATGACTTACCAATAATTGACGGATTCGGTTGGAAATAATTGATGTAACCACCGTAGGCCACAATTCTGGAAGATTCTCCTACTGTTGCAAAGTTGGCCTCAAAAGAGGCTTTCCAGAAGTTTATAGTTATGGAATAATTATTTTACTACAAAATCACAACGACACACATACATTGGTGTTTCGAATATATATATTATGGATAAATGCACTTTGGAAAACATGAAAATACATACAAATTAAAAAGTAATTTATAAATTTAAATTAAGTTTAAGATGATTATATATATATTAATATTAGTATTTGACGTACCTAATTTATTTGGTGCGTTTTTTAACTTATTGGAGCTATGTACCAATACATTTAATGATTACATTGATTTTGCTAGTCTGGATATCAAAGCTCTATTACCAATGACGGCACCATTTTGTCGATGCCGTTCTTTCAACTGAACACGATAAATATGTTAAATTTATCATCGAGGAAGTCGACAATTACCCTTTTTGTTAATTTCTACATACTTACACGCATGATTTATCTAGTGTCGTCCGAGCAATAAATTACAAATGTTAATAATCCATGGAATCGGTTGTTTCAGCCGGCACTAAATCGAGCTTGAAGCAAACGTTTCGAACTATCCTCATTATGTTCGAACGGATCTATCCGAAACGGGTAAATAAATTCAACTGAATTTTAATCTACCGACGATGTAGATGAATGGCGTCCAATTTATTACTAATTTTGCATGTTGTTCGGTTTTTTTTTGTTAATTTAATTGGGTATCCAACCAGTACAAATGTTTAGCTTTTAGATCTTTTCCCTAATTTTTTAATTCTTTTAGGATATTGAAAAAGGACATTTTGGTACTGCAAGTTTATTTAGAACTTAGAAAAATGTACGTAAAAAGGAAAGTAATTTTTTAAATAACTGTATTTAAATGAATGAAATGCGAAATATTGTAGCGTAAAACCCATTTAATTTAAGCTATAATGATGACGATTATCTAGAATATCATCCTTTTGTGTTTATCTACGAAATAGTCGAAACAAAAATAGTCGATCATTTCCTTTCTATGGGGCGTTTGTTGTTTATTTGTTTTGGGCGCCAATTTCAGACCTAGGAAGTATTGTGTATCTGGATGCATAGGTAGTAAAGTAATACAGCGTCGTTTTCCTTTGAAGAAGTCTCCGATAGTCTTTTATACACTTTTTAACACATTTTCTTTTATTTCAGAAATTAATTCCTTTCCGAAATAAGCTAAGGATAGTCCCTGATTGCAAACATTTTTAGAGAGGACTAACCATAGCATTTCAGCCCTTAAATGGTGCAAAATTTTATTTCCCAAATAATAACAAATGTGTTAAAGTGTCTCATTTCGAGCAAGTATCCTAATAAATATATTAGCTTAAGGCTACTTAACCTAGATACCTTGGAAAAATTCTTTGAATCTATTGGAACTGATGGATTTGAAAAATAATTTAATATTTATACAATAAGTTCATTTTCTCATCTCTTGCCTTTAGGCAATTGTGAAGACGATGAACATGCTTTAAATAAATATATTAAATACTGTAAATAAATATTAAATAAATATACCGTTATGTAGGTTATTTGGTATAACTTTTGAAAAAATAAATTGTAATTTCTGTTTACATTAAATTCTGATTAATTCAGTAGATCGAGAGGTTGAGACAAATTTTATAGAGTCAAACGAATATTTCATGTCCTAGGCTCCAACAAAATTATATTGTTATACCTTTAGTAACTAGTTGAGCTATCTCTTTTATTTTTTTCGCGTTATATTCCCATAATATAAAACATATTTTGTTAGATGCCGTAAAAATGTAAATTTAAATTATTTTAGTTACACACGATTAACTTCCATATTAACTTTAAGGAAAAATATTAAAAATAATAAGGTGAGCCATATACTTTTGTATGAAATAAGTAAATATAATTTTTACAGGGAAATATCCAAAGTTTACTTTCAGTACAAGCAAACACAAAGACAGATAATATTAAATTGATGACACTAAACAAATATGAAAAATGGAAATAGCTAAATAGAAATTTTTTTATTGTATGTTTATTTGCCTACTTGCCATGCCTCAAGGTTTTTATGGGACGAAAGATATGATATGATATGATAGCGTGACCTTAGGGCTATTACGTTCTGCACCTGTGTGGCAAGCTTTATCGCTCGTAATATTGTAAATTTCAAAGACATCCTGTTGGAGCAAGTGCAGGCTTCATGTACTTAGACCCGTAGACCAGTAATATAGAAGAACAAAGTATCATCTGCGGTTGAAGAAATAAGCTTTCGTTTTTCTAAGCTTCTAGGTGCACATATAAGAGAGTAGTTACTATAGTTGAGACCAACATCCGGCTCTTTAGAAAGCTTATTTTGCCTTAATCCTTCTCTGTATGGCTCAAAAAGAAGGACAAGGTTACAGTTTGATAGCTTATAGCCGAGAGATGTAGTTTGGAATCGATTTAAGATTAGATTAATTTCAAGTAAGCCATAGTTGATAAAAATTTAAAATCAAAAATCTAATATAATTTTTTTATAATTTCGTTTGGCAACTTTGATGGAATTTTTCCATATTTGTATTAAATCTCCATATATGTTATTAGATGATGCATCATTTAAATATATAAACTATTCACAATTAATATTCCGCTACAAAGTATAATAAAATATACCCTATAATCTCTATAGCCTTCCAATCATATTGATTGATAGAACACGGTACTAAGATAATATAGAACTGATGAAAACAAAATTGAACACTGGAGAATAGTAAAAATACATTAGTGAATTTGAAAGAAAATATATCTAAAGTGAAATGAACTTATTTATTTATGTAGCGAAATCTACCTTTTGTATGGAAGACACAGTGAGATCAACAAAATATTATACATCGCTAACAGTGGCAACATTAGGTGAAGAATATCCGAAGTCTTGTGGTACTAATAGCAGCGTAGTGGCTTAAATGATGGTTGTGAATTGATGGTGATAATGATAACACCTCCAAAGGTAAAATGTTTCATATCTAAGATCTAGCATTTTTGATATATATATATATATATATATATATATATATATATATATATTTATATATATATATATATATATATATATATATATATATATATATATATATATATATATATATATTATTACCTAAATACACCAAAACTTTATATATTGTAGTTTGTTAAAATATTGTTTAAGTAATTGATGAAATGAAATGATTTAATTTGGAAAATATAATAAGTATAATTTTCAGGTAAAAACATCTTCAATAAACTTTTAGAAAACTAAACCGTATACGCAAAATTACGATTATTCAAATTTTATATTACAGAGAAGTTGACATAAAAACAGAGAGCCGTAATAAATTAATAAAAATTCTTCTTATTAACTAGTCATAAGCCCACGATGATTCACATTAAATACATGTATACGACAAGATATAAAAATTCTTTAGGAAAAAATGTCTACGTCCGAACCTGCCATATAAATATGAATGAAGATCTAAAAGTTATTAAATCCAATGGTTAAAAGATAAAAACAACGACACATTTCCCTAACATATCATAGAAAATATAAATTATGCGCGTAATAGCGCTTACATAACGATACCTCAACCGTTTTTAAATACCCCATGCCTGGAAGTTCCTCCTTAAAAGGTAAAATAAAATTATACTCTAGAGACACCACTAATGATCCTATTTTACCTACTAAAAATACTTTTGGATATTTTTTTATTCATATTATATTTAAATTACATATAAGAGGATGCCTTACACTAGAAGAGACAGTATAAAATCTACATACAATGACGAGTAAATAAAATGTATACATATATACATGGACGTTTTGACAAATGTATTGGGCTGTTCGGGAGAAAGGACGACGCACGTAATGGATTTTATCACAATAACTTCCCTCTTCCGAAACAAAGTAACGAAATTGATGAGGATCCGTCATAAATTTACGAATTATTGTGTTGGTATGGTAAATAGCTATTTTAATATGGTCAAATAAAATGCCGTTTGCATCGTAAACGTGTCGATTAGAATGTCTTTATAAGACGCTCACGGAATCTTAATGCGAAATAATAATTTTCGAGTTTTTTGACAGCTTATATTAACTTGCTTATAAGTTATTCTTTCTAGTACCGATGACATTCCTTAATATAGTATTCCAAATACTTTAAATTACAGTTAGAAAAAAATAACAATAATACTGGAAATTAATTTAATTGGTAATTTTTATGGATTTTTTCATATATTTATTAGACTAAATGATGCATAAACTATTCAAAATTGATATTCTGCTACTAAGTGTACCACAATATACCCTATAGTTGGAAGTTCATCAATATTCAGTTGCTACTGCCAATCACATTGATTGATAGAACAGTTTGATAGAACACGTATATGAAATATTTCAATATAGAAGCATTAGAAGAGTATATAAAAAGGACGTAATTTAGTTGGTGGGGTTCATTAAAAAGTATGAAACGAGACAAGAAGAAGGCAGGTTAAGAGAGTCTGAGAAAGCAAGTATAGAATGGAATAAGTCAAAGTCTTCGTTTGTGCAGTATCATTCGATATTTTAAAATCAACTGTAAAGAGAACTATTGGTTTTTTTTTGTTCCTCTTTAACTTTAACTTTATTTGAGTTTATTGATAAACATGACGACGTCGAAAACTTATTTTTACTTAGAATCTACATAGACAGAAAGTGATTATTAATTTTTATATAATATATAGATAAATAAAATTATAAAAATTACAAGTAAATAAAATTATAAAAATTACAAGTAAATAAAATCAATCGACATAAACATAAATATTCATTAGGTGTATGTTATGTAAGCATATGGGAAAACATTAGTTTGGACATTAAATGATAATATGAAATTGAGAGTGACTCTTCATAATAATATACAAAATCACAATTATTATTTTATGTATTTTAAAGTGGCTTTTTTTCCAAAGAGGGTTTATCTGGACTGGACCTACGGTTTAATGTGGGCTCTGTGTCCTCGACATTAAGCCTACCGATTGGCTAGTAACCAACTTAGAGACCATCCCAGAAACCATCCCGTTTTAGTCAGCCTGGTTACTGGCGTAATTGGGATGGTTATTCCTTGTCAGATTTTCCACTGTTGCCTAAAGACATATACAAATACAATCACAAACATAGAGCACATCCATGCTACATCAAGAATCCAACCCGCGACTATCGTTACAGTATGAGGATCGTCCTGTCGTCTTGACCACTGTTCCAACCAAGCCGTCTCAATATTATTTATTATCAGAAATTACGAAATAAGTAACTAGTTAACTGAGCTATAACTAATAACCATAACTAACTAACTAAGCTATAGCTATAATTCAATTTCCAAAGATTTCTTGTATTTACTAGCCTTTGTTTTCCTAGTAGTAAACAAATAACATGTTTATAAATATCAAAAATTTTATATTTTTGTCAGGTATGGCAGTTATCCTTTAGATTTTTGGGAAGTCCTACAGGTGTTCATATATTTCACTATTCAGGAAGAGTTTTATTCGGGCATTTTATTAGCTTACAGTAAATGTTTTTTAAACAGATATATTTAAATTTAAATAAGATTCGCATCAAATTATCTAATTGAATTAATTAGCTATATACTACAGGATAACATTTGTTTACGTTATTGTAAGTAAGTAAATATTACGTCTTTAATGTTTATGTTAAAATTTTTAATAAGTCGACTACAGTCATTTTTATTACGTAAATACATTTTATTATGCAGTATAACTCCTCTAATTTATGCATTTTATTGCTGATGTATCCGCCTGCAATACTATAGATATATGCTTCAGTTGTTAATATTAGTTTTTCATTTGATGAAAATGGTTTCTTATGCTTATGTTTTATGTAACATGATAAATCAGAAGGACCTAAATCTATAAAATGGGATTGATATAGCTGAAATTAACACTTTTTTAAGCTGGTTTTTACGATGTTATATTTGAACTGCGTAAGATACTATATTACCTTGTAACTTTTTTCTTTTGCAACCAAGTTTAGTATCAGGTATCTTTATATACAGTTAGTTCAATTTGTGTTCACGAAGTGGGTGACGAATCTTGACCATCTTTATATTGGTTCTATTCGAGATCAAATATGCGAAATGTAGAAGAATCGTGAGAACACAAACCATTTTATCTATATAAACATAATTTAGTAAAATTATTTCAGAGAAAATTCTTTGCCTGGAAAGTACATAAAGTACATAAAAAAGTTAGGGACACGCAGCATTTTGAGGGATGTAAAACATCCCTTCATAAACTTCTACGGGGCATAGGATTTAAATGGTGTAAAGATAACCCTCAAAGAGGAACGGAACTTCTAGAAATTGCCTTAAAAATAATTAAAATTTTAAGGCGTATAACCAAATCAAGGAAAATTATTTGGCTGGGTGTATTTAGATGAAACTTTAATATTTCAAAATTGTTCACTGTGGCATTCTTGGCAAGAACTTAACAAAAAAAAATTTAAAGACAATAAAATTGATGGAAAGAGGTAAAAGTTATACTAGCATTTGACTAGGTTTTGTTGGTTATAATATTTATTAATAATTAGTTCCAAATATATTGTTATTCGTACAGGGAATAAGAATGGTTTTATTCCTGGTGCAGAATTAGTGTTTTCCTCCAAATCGAAGGGCGATTACTATGGATAAATGAACATAACATGTTTTTGTTATGGTTTGAAAATCAATTGTTAAAGGACCTGGAGGAACCATCAATTATTATTATGGACAATGAACCATATCATAGCTCATTGGTGAAAAAAATCCCAACAATAGCACCAACAAAGACTGAAATGAAGAAATGGCTTTCAAAACATGAATTATGTTTTGAAGAAACTATGCTGAAAACTGTACTATTTCGGATTGTTATTAGGTAAATATAAACGAAATATTTCATTGCGTTTATTGAAATTTTTATTTTATTATTTAGAAATAAGCCTGCAATATATATACAATAGATAAGATGGCTGAACAGTATGGTCACATAGTATTACGACTTCCTCCCTATCACTGTATATTTAACTCAATCGAGTTGATATGGGGGGCAACAAAGAATTATTATAATAGATATGCTAATCGAGAAGTATATTCCATCAAGAACTGTTTGGATATATGGAAGGAAGCATTGTGGATGGCTTATGGCATTATGGAAGCAGTTCAACTTGGATGAACTCGATAAGACATTGAGAGGAAGAAATTGATAAATGGTGGAATGGTGAACATGTTTTAGACAGATTGAAAATTAACAGTTTACTGATTGACCCGGACCTAGTTTACAATTTTCTAGTACTAAGAACTGATAATAATTTTTTTTGCCTTAGCTTATTTCGTAATTAATGGGTTCATAGTAACCTTTTTGTTTTAGTCCGGAATCATGATTGTAGAGTGAAGACTCATTCTCTAATGAAGGGATATACAAAATATTTTTAGAACCTTTTTAATATGTCATTTCTCCATTATTAACTCGTGTTTTTTCAAACGTAGAACTTATTGAATAATCTTAAATAGATTGCGTAAGATTTACTCAAGTTACGAGAACATCCCAATGGTACGTTGATGACCATTCTTACCGCATGGGGTAAACTTTTGCGCCTGCTATTTATTTTGCACAGGGAGGTTAATTTTTCCAGAATGTAGTTATTAAATTAATCTGATAATCACTTGTTTATGCCAATAGTTCCTAAAATATACAACATTTACACACCTATTTAGTAACATATGAAAAAATCGAACCCTTCATCTTGATTAAAATACATTCGGATTGTAATTATTAAGTTTTAATAAACAACTTAACAGATATGTAACAAAATATACGCAATTAACTTACAATAACCTATATAATTTAACGAATAGTATTTGTTGGAATGTGTTTGTGTTGCGTTTAAACTGGTTACACTTTAGTTAACGTTAAAATTCCTTTTAGAATAGAGTAAAACCTTACAAGAATTGTTTCACACACATAACATAACCAAGTAAGGCGCCAACCAGTGATTTTGTTATCTTTGAAGCATTTGGTAAATTAGGATAATTATTTTGGCATGATTAGATTTTATGTCGTTGTTCTCCAAATTATTATTAAAATTGTAATAGTTGTTTTTCAATTTTAAAAAGTATCTTAACTTTCGCTACTGGTATTATCGTTTATCGTTATAGTTTTTATCATATTCCTAAAACAAATTTATCCAAAAAAACATACATTCGGTTTTACAGTGGCGGAGATTTCATTCTTTTCTCTTTATTGAGTTTTAATTTTTATCATATAAGCCGTCATATAGTTTTATTGAAGAACAGCTTCTTTCAGGAGGAACTGCGTAGGTGGAAAACTTCACTTTTCCTTTAATCACTTGTTTCGCTATAAGGTCTACTTGAGAAGCACGAAAATCCATCTCATAAAATTTTAATGTTGCGAGAAAAAGCGGCTAGAGCATGAACATAGAACATATTTTGAAATACATAGTATACATATTTGTCAGAACATAGTTTTGGAAACAATATTCAAAAATAAATTGATATTTTAATATTTACCATATCACCAAAAATGGATTAATTATCATTATTAGTTAAAAATAATTTGCATAAAATGTATAGATTGAATTAAATCGCCAAGTGTTTTAGAACATAGTTATTCATTATGTGTTTTATTGGCTTACAATGATTAACTTTTAAGTAGTTTTAATTAAATGTAAATAATATTATATTAATATAATCTTATATATAAAAATGAATCGCAAAATATGTTCCTAAGCGCATAACTCAACAACGCCTGGACCAATTTGGCCAAATCTTTTTTTAAAATGTTCGTTGAAGTTCAGGGATGGTTTTTACGGCGAGAAAAATTAGAATTATTGCTGGAAAAACCCTAAAAATAGCCCTTTTTGTTTGAATTTGTTTCGTGTATCAGTTGACAATTCATCTGTCATCTGTCAAAAGTCATCTGTAACAGACAACTTTTTTTTTTTAAATTTGATATGACTTGAACTCAAATCCTTTTAATCCGTACGAATTGTTTTATTTATTTAAAATTTTTTATTTGTTTAAAATTTAATTCAAATTTTAAATAAATAAAACAATTCGTACGGCTTAAAAGGATTTGAGTTCAAGTCATATCAAATTTAAAAAAAAAAGTTGTCTGTTACAGATGACTTTTGACAGATGACAGATGAATTGTCAAGTGATACACGAAACAAATTCGTATATCGTGTTTTGTGCAGAGTGTTTAGTTAGTTAGTGTTTGTTTAGTTCGTGATTAGTGAAAAAATAATTTATATTTGATATGCCTCCTATAAGACGAAGCAATTTAGGTAGAAGAACCAGAAATGCTATAAACCAAGCTAATTACCGATCTAATCGTACTGCACAAGAACGTGACGACGGAAATGAACGTGAAAGAATTCGGATATCACAAACGCGTGAAGCGCGAGCGCGACATTCAACTAATAATCGCGCAAGTTTGAATCCAGCTGCTTTCAGTTACGATGTGTCAATTGACTACAGTAACTACCAATGTGTTGTTATTGGTTCTATGAACTTGGTTTGCTCACACTGTAAGGCATTAAAATACAAAAACGAAGCCAATGGATTGTGTTGCGCAAATGGTAAAGTGAAATTGATACAATTGGATCCACCACCAGAACCATTGTACTCATTGGTTTCAGTAATAGGAACAGATTCTATACACTTTTTGACACATATTCAACAATATAACAATTGCTTTCAAATGACTTCATTTGGGGCAACAAATGCAGTTCGGGAAAATTTTATGCCAACTTTCAAGGTATGTATTATAGCAGTTACTCATAATTATTTTAGCGAACAAAATTTTCTGTCACCAAAGTTAAGATGTGTTACTAATCTTCAATTTCTTAATCATTACGAAATATATCACTTAGTCATCATATTATATGGTGATTCAGTTTCAGTGACACTTTTATTATATTTTATATTTGATAGATATTAGTTAAAACTAAATATATACTTTTTAAGATCAAATATTATTTAAGTTTGATCATTGACAATCCATTAATTTATACCACACCATAATATTTTTTTTATTTACAGATACAAGGGCAAATATATCACAGAGCAGGTTCACTGTTACCAGTGTCAGATAGCGACAACAAATTCCTGCAAATTTATTTTATGGGCAATTCACCACAAGAAATTGATCTGCGTTGTGCACATAACAATTTAGTAAAAAGGTCTATTGTAGAACAATTACAAACTTTATTTCATCAACACAATCAATTGATTATATTGTTTAAAACTGCCCTGGATCTGATGCCATCCGATAATCACAAAATTGTAATCAGAGCTGATAAAACACCTGCAGGTCAACATACAAGACGTTTTAATGCACCAACTATTGATGAAGTTGCTGTCGTTGTAGTTGGAGAAAACTTGGAATCCCGTGATATTGTTTTACATCGTCGGAATGATCAATTACAACGTATAAAGGAAACACACCGCTCATATGATGCACTGCAATATCCCATTATATTTTGGCAAGGTGAAGATGGCTACGATTTATCAATAAAAATGATAAATCCCATTACAGGTAACTAAAATATTAGTTTAGCTATGGCGATAATATCTCAGTCACTATATTACGTATTTTAATTTTATATTTGAATGTTATTAAAACAAAATCTATTTACAGGTTCTGAAACCAACAAAAAAGTCAGTTCAATGAACTATTCATACCGCCTAATGATTCGGGAAAATGAAGATAATCACATATTGAAATGTCGGCGATTATATCACAAATATGTTGTTGACATTTATGTTAAAATTGAAACGGAGAGATTAACATTCATCAGGTTGAATCAAACCAAACTCCGATCTGAAGAGTATATTCACCTTCGAGATGCGATTAATACTGATGGAAATGCACAGAATGTCGGTCGGATGACTATTCTTCCAGCAACATACATCGGAAGCCCTCGGCATATGCACGAATATGCTCAAGATGCCATGTCGTATGTTCGTCATTATGGTACAGCAGATTTGTTCATCACATTTACATGCAATCCGCAATGGATAGAAATTAAGCAGGAGTTATTCCCTGGGCAATCACCCATTGATCGTCATGATATTACAGCCAGAGTCTTTAGACAAAAGTTGAAATCTTTAATGAATTTCATCGTAAAACATAATGTGTTTGGTGAGACACGCTGCTGGATGTATTCTGTGGAGTGGCAGAAACGAGGATTGCCACATGCACACATTTTGATTTGGTTGGTTGAAAAGATAAGGCCAAATGAAGTTGATGCAGTGATATCAGCTGAAATCCCTAATGTACAAGTAGATCCTGGATTGCATGAGGTAGTTATCAAAAACATGATACATGGTCCCTGTGGAACTCTTAATCAAAATTCACCGTGTATGATGGATGGTAAATGTTCAAAACGATATCCACGGACATTAATATCGGAAACAATTACTGGTAATGACGGTTATCCATTGTATCGTCGCAGATCGACAGCAGACAATGGAAAATCAACAATTGTCAAGTTAAATTAACAAGATATTGAAATAGATAATCGTTGGATTGTTCCATATTCACCCATTTTATCAAAGACATTCAAAGCACACATCAACGTTGAATCTTGCCATTCAGTGAAATCGATTAAATACATTTGCAAATATGTAACCAAAGGGAGTGATATGGCTGTGATTGGAATTGGTGCAGAGAATTCTAATGATGAAGTTACCTAATACCAAATGGGCCGCTATGTCAGTAGTAATGAAGCAGTTTGGCGAATATTTTCTTTTCCTATTCATGAGAGACACCCTTCTGTTGTTCACTTAGCTGTGCATTTAGAAAATGGACAAAGAGTGTATTTTACAGCACAGAACGCAGTACAAAGAGCTGCTCAGCCACCATCTACTACATTAACCAGTTTTTTTGAGACATGCCAAAACGATGATTTCGCACAAACATTGCTATATTCTGAAATGCCAAAATATTATACCTGGAATCAATCCTCAAGGAGATTTATACGACGGAAACAAGGAAAACCAGTTCCAGGATATACAGATGTATATTCCACCGATGCGATTGGCCGGATTTATTCAGTACATCCAAGCAATGATGAATGTTTTTATTTACGACTGCTATTAGTCAATGTACGTGGCCCAACATCATTCCAACAGTTACGAACTGTTGATGGTGAATTGTGTGGATCCTACAGAGAAGCCTGTCAACGTTTGCAATTGCTTGAAAATGACGCTCATTGGGATCAAACTCTCAATGATGCTGTAATATCATCACACACTCATCAAATACGAACATTGTTTTCTATAATCATATCTACATGCTTCCCATCAAACCCAATTGATTTGTGGATGAAGTACAAAGATTATATGTGTGATGATATTTTGTATCAAATACGGAATAGAATGGGAAATCCAAATATACAAATCAGTGAAGAAATTTACAATGAAGCATTGATTTCAATTGAGGACATGTGCTTGATAATGTCAAACAAACTATTAATTCAATTAGGCCTGACCGCGCCCAATCGTCCAATGCATGACGCTTTTAACCAAGAGTTGCATCGAGAAAGACTGTATGATCTCAACGCTTTGAAAGAATAAATTCAAACAAATCTTCCACTGTTAAATGAACAACAGAAGTATGTATTTGAAACTCTTATGAAAGTAACAAATGATGAAACTGGAGGGATTTATTTCTTAGATGCACCTGGTGGTACAGGAAAAACTTTTTTTATTTCATTAATATTAGCAACAATTCGCTCACAAAATAAAATTGCACTTGCACTCGCTTCGTCGGGAATCGCAGCAACTTTGCTTGAAGGTGGTCGAACAGCCCATTCAGCACTAAAATTGCCATTAAATATGCAAAGCAATGAAACTCCAACCTGCAACGTTTCGAAGAACTCTGCAATGGCAAAGGTTTTGCAGCAATGTAAATTGATTGTTTGGGATGAATGCACGATGGCACATAAAAAATCTTTGGAGGCTTTAGACAGAACCTTAAAAGATCTACGTAGCAATAATAACCGATTTGGTGGTGCAATGATTTTATTAGCAGGAGATTTTCGTCAAACATTGCCAGTGATTCCACGATCAACGCCAGCTGATGAACTCAATGCATGTCTAAAGTCCTCCAATTTGTGGAAACATGTTAAAGTACTTCATTTAAGCAAGAATATGCGTGTCGAGTTGCAAAATGACCAATCTGGAAACATATTCTCTAAACAACTCATTGACATTGGTAATGGCAAATTTCCTATAGACATGTTGACGGCTTGCTTTTGCTATGACTATAAACAAGTCCCAGGGGCAATCATTAAGTGTTTGTGGTATTAATCTAGAAAACCCATGTTTCTCACATGGTCAATTGTATGTTGCCTGTTCCCGTGTTGGAAAACCATCAGATTTGTTTATCTATGCGCCAGGTAATCAAACAAAAAACATCGTATACCACAAAGCAATATAATGATAATAATAATAATAATTATGATTCACATGATTAACAATAAAGCGATTACTTACTTTTCAATCCTTATATATGTTTTATTTAATTATTTTTTATTCACAACGCCCTATCACCAGGGTGATGGTTCTGTTCAGGAGAATTTTTTAAAATACGTAGGCACAAAAACTGCCACATTACAAATCTTTTTGACAGGACGAAGTCTGTCGGGTCAGCTAGTATTAATATATAATATAATATTAATTAGTTTTATAATAAAATTAAAATCATTAGTCAAATAAATAAAATATTTCGTTATATTTTAAAGTCTCCTTCTGAGAGAGTTTATTTGGACTGCACCTACTGTTTAAGGTGGGCTTCGAACCACGGTCCTCGACACTAAGCATACTGACAGGCGAGATAGGTCATCTCAGAAGACATCTAGTCTTACCCAGCCCGGTTACTGGCGTGACTAGGATCATATTCCTTGTCAATCACAAATAAATTGTGACACAGATTGTCACAATTACAAATAAATTTTCGACGTTGTCCCAGCAGGATTCGAACACGCAACTATTGCGAGGTAGGAGGACCTTCCTGTTGTTTTGACCACTGTGCCAACCAAGTCGGTATTAAAACGTTTCAATTCCTTGTTTTCTGTAATTATTGCTGCGGTTTATAAAATCTTGTTGATGACATCTTTTCCCGTATCTTTCTCAGTATAATTATTTCTTTAATTATTTTTTATTTGCTTTTATTTACTTATTTATTTATTTCTTTAAGATTCTCTCAAATATTAATATCAAAATTATTTAAACCACACAGGCGGATGTATTCCTTCGCACTTCTTAAATCCATAACTAAAAGGGATCCTCTAAAGGTAATACGCCTGTAATACGATATGATAATGAATATATGACAAGTCCGTGAATAAATGAAATAAAAGTAAATGAATAAAAGAAAATCAACAATGTCTGAGATATGGATAACAATTGGTCAGCGAACTGATCACAATATTTAGTTTAAAAATGTTGACGTTTTAGCCACTCCACATGATTGAAGCAAGCTAAGAAATGACAGTGTTTTAGACTTATAAACACCAAAATAATCTCAACAAATTTAATCGCTATAACTTGTGTTGCAACTTGTTTCTAAGCTTCTTTCTTTTGTAAATCATTCTAATAGTTTATTTTGTTTTATTTATTAATTATTGATATTTTGAAATTGATTTACTCCGCATACAAATATAAAATAACCATCTAGATATTAAATGTGATTGTGTGACATGATATGGTCACGTTACGTATATACATCATTTAAGTTACTTAAAGCTTAATGCTATATAGTATAAGTCACGTCATTGTTCAAAGTTAGTTCACAGCACTAGTATTTCTTAAATTAAATTAATATTATAATTTTATGTAAGTAAAACTAATGTCATAAAGAACTGCAAGAATATTTTTTCGTTAAAATTTCATTTATAAATTGACATATCATTATTGTTAGTATGCGAATGTGATTTTATATGTGAAGCCTAATAACAACTGTGAAACTTAACGTTCCCAAATATTCCTACGCTACTGGCGATGGTTTAGCACATCTTAATATTCTAAAGACTATAATTTTCTACTGTTATTTAAGGAAGTTCAGTTGTCAGGCAAATATCACATTCATACTGTTTAAATCATTGCCCTAGATATGTCTTTCGGTTACCTTCAACTTGAGCTTTCAAGCCGTATTTTACGCCTTTGTGTCAGCATTGTTTATATACGCAATAATAAAATCCTCTTAATCATCCTTCCTCTCGCACCGGATGAAATATTATCATATAATAAATTTCAGTGATTTATTTCACATAGTAGTTCTAAACACCTGACAGATCTTCAAAGGCTTATTTTTTATAACCAGGTATCTTTGGAAAGTATCGCTTATCAGCAGTTAATCATAATTGCTTACTAGAATAATTAATTGTTACAATTAATTTTAGTAATTAATATTTAGTTGATGTAATTAATATAAATTTAACTATTTGGTGAGATAATAGTTGGTGTCGTTCATTTTTATATTTTAATTGTGTTTTTTTTGTTAATTTTTTAACAAGTTATTTAGTACTATGAAAAAAAGAGTCTTCTTTATACCAACCAAGGTTTATCTGGACTAGATCTAATATTTAATGTAAATTCCAAAGCATGGATTCCAGCATTAAGCCTATCTGCAGGTGAGTACCTGCAGTAAGTTAGAAACCATCTCAGAAGGCTTCCTATCCGTTTTACCTTGCCTGTCTACTGGAAGTTACAGAGTGCCAGGGAAAATGTTTGTTGTTGGGTCTTACATTTTACAACTACAAACAAGCACACACAGACTCGATTCTAAGGATATTGCAGCAGCCCTAACTAATTCAGCTACCAAGCCGGCCATTAAAACATTTTAAATAATGAAGGGAAATTAATTCCTTCAAATATATTTAGTTCTCTTTTATATAGCTGTTAGATACCATTTTTATTAAAGTTTTTTCTTCGATAAAAAGTTCTACGGAGGTAATTTGGATGAAAAGGGTTTTTGTAGAATGATATTCGTTTCCATGAATGTTCATAAAGGGTCATCTCCATGAGGTGGATCAACTAAGACCCGCAACCATTTTAAATCAGCGTAGAAAAACACAAAAACCAGGTAATTAAAGTATGAATATATCATTAATATTTAGCATATTCGTCCGAGTGAATTTCCTGAGACCTCCGGCTTTTTGGCAGAAAAAGTTCTATATAATAGCTGCTGCATTTTGACAGATGCTTTGTGAGCCTGTTAGAAAACTATTTCTGCAATATAATCTGTAATAGGATAGCTGAAATAAGTTAAAGCAAGATATGACGAAATATTTTTAACATAAGTAATGTAAAATACTAGCTAAAAGCAACTGGATAATAATAACAAATACGCATGTATTAGATAAAACATCTTCTTCAGTTTATATGTAAATTGTAATTAAGAAAAGGAAACATTAATAATAATAGTCTCGCCTGTGACCTGCAAGTTTGATCTTTTTATCACTGCTACTATAACGTGGAGACAGTACTGAAAGAAAAGTGAAAAAGTCGCTCTCTATCTAATATATGTTCTCACTCTTGCTACGCTGGCTGCGCATAATGGCTGCCCTATCAATTAAATAATTATAGTCATTTGTGAATTGTCAAACTTGATGTTATGTTATAGAACAAATAATAACGACTATATTCCGAGCACAACAGTTAATATTTCTAAATATGTGGGATAAGTTTTATTATTATTACTATTTTCAATTTATAGGGAGTTAGAAAATTTATTGGCTAAAAATCAATACCAATAATAATAATAGTAAAGGAAGCATTATTTTATTGTTGGCGGTATCTATAACTACAATTTTCTCATGGAATTTATAACTATGGGAGAATGAAGCGTGCAAGGAGGTAAATAGTAAAAGTAGAGTACTCCAGGTATAGATCATTTTATAAGATTTTTATTATTTTTATTTTTTTATGCGAAATTTAGCGTATTTTATAATTTTATTAGTATTATTTAAGGAGAACAATTTTATAATGGGTTATTATTGCTATGTGCATAATAATTAAAGGATTTTAAGTAAATGCAAAAAATATCCACATGTCTGTAAAGAACCAAATTTTGAATTTATGTATTTAAAGTAAATTTTAAATTTTAATAAGAACTAGTTAATTCAAAACATTTCTCTAAGTAAAATAATATAAATTTAATAAGAAATTATATTTTTATTTGACATTGTGAAGTCATAATTACAATCTTCGATCTTTTATTTTAGAATTACATTCGTCATGATAGTGTATCTGGAAGATATCCATGTACTTATTGAAGATTCAAAGATAGAATCTACTGTAATTCAATAGTGTTAGTAGGTTATTTTCGATATATGTACTAATGAATAGACACATTAAAAGATTATATTGAGAAAGAATCTAAGTTAAAATGTGATATTTTTGGAACAACTGTATATAAGTTTTTTAAACATTAGACAAAATGTTTTAAATTAGTCGGTATTTAGTTACTTCTATATTGTACTGATAGTTGTTATTTATGTTACTGTATTATAGATACTTAGACAGCATTCATAGATGGACTACCAGTAAGATTTATAGCCGGTACTTACGAACGTTAAACGCTTTAGACAAAACTAATTGAATTTAGTGTATACCTAAATTTTATAGCGTTAATGCTTTTTACTGACCGCGTTATATTTTATCTGTAACAATGGTAGCGATAATTTAATATTAATGAGATTAACAAAAATTGTTCAAATTGTGTTTTACAATAACTTTAATTAATTAATACTACCCTGTAATAAAATTACAATTTTATCACCACTTCTTTCTATTCTAGGTAAAAGAAGCAGTATTTTAATAAATACTTAATTTTTATGGTTGCCCATATCAGTTTAATTTATGAAATTCAGTCGAATAAAATGTCTGCAATCGATAACATATTAATCTGTTTTATAAATACATCTGTATTTGTATCTATTGCAAGCAGTTTTATAGGCAATTTATAAAACCAAGTAATATGTAATTTCTGGCTATTCTGGCTTACAAATTATTTTCTAGAAAAAAGCTTCAAGTTGAACAATATTGGTACGGTAATATACGGTATCAATTATATATATATATATATATATATATATATATATATATATATATATATATATATATATATATATATATATATATATATATATATATATATATATATATATATATATATATATATATATATATATATATATTAAATATATGTATTATATATTAAATTAGGTTTGGTAGCTAAAACTAAACTAACCTATGCTAATTTTTTCTCAACACGGTAGCTAGAACCAGGAATAGGTCGAGCTTCATTATTGCCATTTCATAAAAGTAATAGCAAAATAATTTTCAATTGCTTAAAAAATTTTTTGCGTACTAAGAAGTCACACTGTCATAACTAATTTTTTTTCTAAAGATTTAACTTAAATATCAAGTTGGCATTGCGTAGACTAATTTTTTAACATTATATGAATTACGAGGTTAACATGAATGAAAATCTCAATGAATTTATATTCAACAGTGGTGTTTAATTTTCATATAGAAAACCAATAACATTAATGGCCTACTTCCTCATGTTTTAAACACTTTAATTTGCAACTTGGATCTATTTGTCAATATTCAATTTTGTTTCTTTGTAGCTGTTCATAGTGAGCTAAGTAAGTATAAATTTAAAAATATTTCGGCAAGATATCTTTAAAACCTAGCAATCGATTGGCTTTCAATAAATAATAACTGGATTATTTTAGTCGTCTGATCACCTTACCTGTAGGTGTTTTACATCAATATATAACTATGGATGAATAATAGATATGTTACATATAGACTAAATACAAATAAAAAATAGAAAAGGATCTTTTTACATGCGATAACGGTGATATTCGATCGGCAGGTGATGGTACTTTTATTCATATTAGGAAAAATATATTTAACGCCATTATGCACATTTAAATGAAGATTTTAAAAACAAATCGAGATCAAATGTGCAACATCCGCAGTTTTTAGAAATATTTAATACTCAAAATAAAGATCGAGGGACTTCGGTTTACATCGAATCCGGTTTATCTGTCATAAGTCACACGCTTTTTTATCGGCACTTTATTTCACGCTAACTTACCTCCCCTTCCTCTGTCTTCAACAAATTATATTTTACTTAATTCACTTATCTGGTTAATGTGTATAACTCTACTGGAATAGCCTATGACATTTTGCCCTTGGGATTCTCACAATCATTTTGCCAGTTATAACTGGCCACCGAGAATTTTTCGGTTTTTGATGAACAATGATCGATTCAACAGTTATTAAGCTATTTGAAAGTTTTTTGGGAGTTTGATCTGTATAGCCGTAAGTTCCTGAAAATGTTTGATGGCCTTTGGTAGCAGATTTCCTCATATTAAACAACAAAAGCAATGAATGTCGAAAATCACATTTTAAACACTCCGTGATTAAGGTGTATATAAACTGAATAAATTTTAAAAAATGTAAGTAGAAAGGTATTATTTTATATAGAGAATTGTCAAAAGCATCGACAGTTAACTTAATTTAACACTTAACTATTAATCTACTACTTGCTAGTAATAGTATTTATCTTCACTTTCAGTTTATTTGTCAAATTTTCCTTAATATCTTTCTGTTTCTATTATTTAAGATATTTGGAGAAGCGAAAATAAAAATATATGGAGTTAAATGAAGTTTACGTTGAAAAATATTAACCTATTAGTACTTAGCAAAATGTTTTTTTTAAACGTATTTAATAGCCCCAAGACATAATTCATTATTCTACGAAAAAGCTACGATGTAATATAATGAAAACGTTGGTACCAAATTAATTAATAGACGATTAAGTTAATTATACCACGAAATAACGATAATACATACGCTTAACGTGTTAATAATCAAAATATTAATCAAATGTTTATATTTAATAAGTTATTTCCAATAGAATTGTATTAGCTTACGTCTAACACTGTACAGTAAAATTGTTGTACAATAGTATATCATCATATAGTTTAAAAATATGATCCTCTTAATTATTAAAATAAATCAACGCACTATTACTCACATTATACTCAACACATTTAAATTTTATAATAACGTAATTGTCCTATAACTTGTTTTATGCTTCGTATAATGCACTTTTCGACATAACGGTAAGATTTTCTTGCTGAGGTCGTCTAATTTAAGACCAAATGATGGTGTAATTGTAATAAAAATAACTTAATGAAACGCGTAATAGTAGTTATGTATGCGCATTAAGTCACTTAGGGCAATTATATAATTAAAAGAGTAATAAATTGCCATGATATTTATGCAAAACTAATGCATGTAATGCAAATTGAAGCAAAGGACGACTAGTTTACTTAAACATGGGTTCAAATAACTATCTGGTGAGTTGTGATGCGATCTCAACACATGAATACACGCGGGGACCAGTCTCGGACTAACTTGGCACACTTCGGAGACAACTCATTTGAATAACGCAAGCAAATTAAGATATATAGTGGAGTTAGGAATAAGCCTTGTTGCCAGATCGGCAATGATTTTACACAAGAGATTTCTACCCGAACAAGCTCTAAAATCCTTAACACTTTTATATCCAGTAGAGAAGAGACATTTATAACAGAATATATTTTCTAATAGCTACATATATTTAAAGATATCCACTGAGTTGTTCTTGAGAAAAGGACCTAAAATATGTTTCTTTATTAGGGCGTTAAAGACAATCCTTTCAATAAACCTTTAAAAACTCTCTAAAATATAAAAGAAAGTTAATAATAAAACTTTTCGTATTAATTTTTTTATTAATATTTTTTACAAGTTACATCTTGTGATTCATTGTTCGTCTTCAATTAGCCTCTTTCACCTTTTAGAGGTTGAAGCTAAGCGACGTTGGTTGAATAATATATATTTTTGACTTTAGTGTTTTTCTAGTGACCACAAATACAATTTCTAATAATCCATAATAAATAACAATAAAATTACTTAATGCCATCTATAAAAATATTCAGTTGCATTTGCTAATTGTTCAATAAAAATCATTTGAAAAATACTAAGAAATTATTTATATATTTGTATTAATATATCATACAGTAGTTTTGTTTAGTACAATCCTAATTTATATGAAACTCCCAAAACTAAATATTTCATCAATTTTATATCCTTTGAAGCTTAAGTATTATAATTATTAAGTAATTACCCTAGTAAATTGGCAGTAATAATTTAGTAGTGTTTATTCTAATTTGACCCCGTTTTAGAATTACAAAATACTTATTCCATTAAACACTTTGGGCTTAACATCTGTGTCACTCTTTCTAATAAGTACTGAGTTTTACTTATAACTTCACTGAACTATATCAAACGGTTTTACTCTCTTTAATATTCTGTTCATGTCTTTGAACGTTGGCCTTGATAACATTATCGACTGTTTTTATTTTCAGGACTTTATGTACAATTCATCATTCTACGAAAAAGCTACGATGTGATATAATGAAAACGTTGGTACCAAATTAATTAATAGACGATTAAGTTAATTCTACCACGAAATAACGATAATACATACGCTTAACGTGTTAATAATCAAACCGTACACCACAAATACCGGAGCGGTACGTTGCAATTGGCAGTCCATCAAGCAGAAAAAGCGAAACGAGTCGGTGCAACCAAATCATAAATATACTCATCACCTAAATAACAGCCTTCTATAAACGGTACACTTAAGTTAATTGAAAGTTAATTTGTCCTGGCGAAGAAAAAAAACCTAGGCGCTACTGTACCCAGGTTCAATGATTATGGGTTTAAGCTTGAGGTCGTACCTCCTGGTTCCGCCTCTCGCGTTATTAATTTTAACTTTGGACTTCTACGTCCGACAGGTGTTTAGAATCATCGCTGACGCATCGTGGTTTCGAGTGTGATCGGGCCGATGGAGCGCGTTGCGGACGAGAGCGAGGAACAATCAGGACATTTTTTCTAACGGTCGTGTTAAGTTTAATTATATGATATTGATTGCTTATGACATGGTCTGCCTCGAATTATTTTTATCGCTAGGAAATATGAAAATATATAAATAAACATTTGTCTTAATAAACTAATAAACATGTATTAAGACCACTGTCTATTACAGACTGCGATCCGAAGTGCCAGTATAAAGTATTACGTAAAAGTGAAAAAGTGTGAGTGCAACCGAATGCACTCGCCAAACAATTAAATAACAGGTGAATTGAAAAGTCCCCGGCTTACCATAGAACAACACATTTTCTTGGCAAAATTATTTTTTTTATTCAACATAATTCCCTTTGTGGCGACCGCCACGACCCTTTAGGCCACCACCAATTCACCATCAACAACTACAAAGGTTGGCAACGCCGGTGGATTGGTACCATGCAGTTCCAGGGTATAAAAGGCCATCAGGACGACGTCTCGCTCTCTTTTCTTATCACCGTCCCCCTGTAACAGTACCACTTCCACAGCGCTACCGTACTTCCTTCACCTTAACCTAATATCCTGTCCATTCTCCCATCGACCACATGTATCAATCGTAAGTTAGAATAAACAACTTTGATTCAACCAGTGTTTTTAGTTCCCGTGCAAATTACTTCCAAATATAGTAGTGAGTGTTCTGACAAATAATCGCAGCGGCAGCCACACATTTCAACCGACCGATCGACCCGACGAACATTCCTACACCTTCAAGAGTGATACACTGATTAAATCGACCCTCCAACTTTTTGATGCCATTTCTGTAATACGATTTGTTCTTTGCTTCAAAATAGGTCTCAGTTTCGTTGATCACTTCTTCATTCGACGAAAATTTCTTCCCAGCTAGCGTTCTTTTGAGATCTGAGAATACGGTGAATCAGGCAATTCATGGATTTCTGACGCGGTGCATTGTCTTGGTGAAATAGCACATACTTTTTCTTGAAACGCGACCGTTTTTTTGGCGATTTCGTTCTTTAAACGGTCCCATAATACTATGTAATAGTCGCTGTTGATAGTCCTTCCTTTTTCAAGGTAGCCAATAAAAATTATTCCATGCTCATCCCAAAATTCAGACGCTATAAACTTACCAGACGACTGTTACGTTTTCCCACGCTTTGGAGCGGGTTCATCGTGTGCAGTTCACTCGAGTGGCTGTCGATTGGAATTTGGGGTTAAATGATAGAGCCAGTTTCATCCATTGTCACATATCGATGTAAAAACTCGTGCTTATTACGCCTGATCATCTTCAAGCATTGCTCCGAATCATCAACTCGTCGGTGTTTTTGGTTCAAAGTGAGCTAGCATGGAAGCCACTTTGCACAGATCTTTCTCATTCCCAAATATTCGTGAAAGATTTACGTTATGTTGATAGATTTAGAGTGTCTGCTATTTCATTCAGTTTCAATCTACGGTCATTCAAAATCATTTTGTGGATTTTTTAAATATATTCGTCGATAACAACCTCTTTTGGGCATCCACTGCGGTGACCGTCTTCGGTGCTTATTTCACCATGTCTAAACTTAACATACCCGTCCTTGACGGTTGATTTTCCTGGAGCAGTGTCTGAAAACTCGGCATCAAGCCAAGTTTTTGTTTCGACTGAATTTTTTTCCTTCAAAAAGCAATATTTTATCAACACGCGAAAATCCTTTTTATCCATTTTTTTCACAATAACAAAATTTGCTTCATTCCTAATGATACTAATGATTCGACAGCTGTCAAATTTATATACCCATCTTTTGTGTGTTAGAGCCAACTGAAAAACGTATGGATTTAACTCTAATAGCGCGATCTATGTCTCAGGCCGGGGACTTTTCAATTAAACTCTTATGCCCAATGTCAGTGAAGTGCGTAGATTAAAGTTCTACTACCATTCTACCTGATTAATAGATACGTACAATAGTTTTTAAAATAACATCGAATATGAATTAAACTAAGTATAATGCTTAGGTTATAACTTTGTACAGGGTATCACTTTTTGAAGCGAACATGTCATTTTATAAAATAAATCTCATCAAATACTTATTGCACATTGAGCAGATTATGGAATGTTTAGAGAATAATAAAAAAATAATGCTACGTTCAAACAGCACAATAACCTTTTAGCTGGCATTCGAAACTATAAAGCTAAAAATGGAAATAGGTGTGCCGTTATTTCTACTGTTGTTATAGTTGCGGGTTCGACTCCAGCTGGGGCATCCGACCAGGAAAATGATACCAGTTACGCCAGTAATCAGGCTGTGTAAGACTGGATGTCTTCTGGAATGATCTCCAAGTTGGTCACTCGCCAGTGGGTAGGCTTAATGTGGCTTCAGATAAACATACTTGGTAAAAGGAGACAGCAAAATATAAGACAAAGAAAGTATATGTATAGCCGAACAAGTTTAGTTGTCAATGAACTGCAGCCATCACCTCTTTACAAGAAAATATTTAATTTTTAATTTTTGTTTTTTTATTTATCTTTATAATGTTATTTATTTTATCTTTTATTTATTTGCTATATTTTTTATACTAAAGATTTCTCAATTTAAATTTTTTCTCTTGCGTATTTTGTCAAATTCAATGCTTTTATTGTACATTATTGGTGTTATGCATTTAAATTATATTAACATTACATTCATTACATCAATATGTGCTATTTTGAAATTATGGTTGATATATCTTTATATTTTGGAGTTAGGGTGGTTACATATATCTTACAATGTATATTAATGTCCATTACACATTCTTATGAGTGTTTATTTTTATTTGTGTCTGCAATAACATAAAAAGTATTTCTGCACATGTTACTCACGCTAACTCAAATGGTTTAAAATACTTTAATATCTTCTTATAGTTCTCGGTTGAGCCAGCAGCTGGGTTGCTATGACATTAATGTGGCTGTGGGGGCGTTCTTCATGCTTCTGTACATCTCCGTGTAGATCGCTGTTTCTTACGACTAAAGGTGTGTTTAATATAAGGCAAGACTGTATTCTAACTTAGTATTATATAAATTTAGATGTTGATTTTATTGTCGTTTTCTTGATACTAATCCTAATATTTGTTTTTCTAATAATAATTAATTCTAGTATTATAAGATATTGTGTTGCGTTAATTTTTAATGTCACATGTTAATTGAGATTGAACTGTAGTATTTTCATCCCACAATGAGTTCGTATAAAATATAGTTAATTTGTTGTTTAATTAAATTTGTGTTTATTATATATTGCTTATATAAAAATACTCTCTCATACAAATACTCTTTTATATTACTTTGCAAAATAAATTGTAAATACGTTTTACATGATCCTATGTATAAAACATCAGCTTCTTTGCTTATTAAAGAAAAAGACTGCACAGAAAAAGTCGGTAGAAACTTGTCCACACATAACTCGTTATTTTTTAATTAATTACATATTACATTAGATATGCTTAGTAAAATCTCAATTTATAAATTCATTTATTATTATTATTCTGTTGTATTCGCATTAATTCACAAGCAGTGCGAGTATGGGATTAATATATAGAGATGTATTTATCAAATTAAAATAAAATTAAACTACTTAAGCTAAAGTTAAGAACGATACTATACACTAAATAATAAAATATTATACATAAAATATTATACACTTCGTGTGGTTTCCTTTGCTTCAATATTGTGATTTCCTGTGTGTTATCCAGTAGTTGTTATTGCTTCCAATGTCCTTCCTTGCTGTGATTTAGCCACCTTATTTCATGTTTTAAAGCAAATAAAATTAATGTTTAATCACTTCATGTATCCATTTGATTTCGATGCCAATGGTAGAATTTTGTTTTGGGTGTGTTGGATTACCAGTTGGTTTAATGTTTTAGTGCTACCCCATATTTGCTCCTCGTTGGACCTATGATTGACGTATACAAGTATCTTTCGACTAACCAGTAAGGTTGCTTAGCTTTGAGTCTAATCTACTCTGCTTTTTGTTTAACATGATGATGCTAATTTAACCTACCATCGAGTTGTATTCCGAGGTATTTAGCTAATCTTGCTTGAAGAATCGGACTTCTGTCAAGTGATATAATTAGGCGATAGATATATCTTCACCACAACCCAAAATTAACAGATTTGGAGCTGTTAAGCTGTATTTTCCAGTGTTTAATATATTGTAGATCTTGTTGATCGCTGCTTGTACTTAGGCTTAGGCAGTGTGTTACTAGAAGTAGTCAAATTAATTTTAAATGAACTTTTGAGACAACTCTGAAATCTGTAAATTAGTGAATACTGAAAATAATGTATAATTTAATAATATATATTTATACGTTTTATAGTTAATAAGTTATTTCCAATAGAATTGTATTAGCCTACGTCTAACACTGTATAGTAAAATTGTTGTACAATAGCATATCATCATATAGTTTAAAAATATGATCCTCTTAATTAGTAAAATAAATCAACGCACTATTACTCACATTATACTCAACACATTTAAATTTTATAATAACGTAATTGTCCTATAACTTGTTTTATGCTTCGTATAATGCACTTTTCGACATAACGGTAAGATTTTCTTGCTGAGGTCGTCTAATTTAAGACCAAATGGTGTAATTGTAATAAAAATAACTTAATGAAACGCGTAATAGTAGTTACATATTCGCATTAAGTCACTTAGGGCAATTATATAATTAAAAGACTAATAAATTGCCGTGATATTTATGCAAAACTAATGCATGTAATGCAAATTGAAGCAAAGGACGACTAGTTTACTTAAACATGGGTTCAAATAACTATCCGGCGAGTTGTGATGCGATCTCAACACATGAATACACGCGGGGACCAGTCTCGGACCAACTTGGCACACTTTGGAGACAACTCATTTGAATAACACAAGCAAATTAAGATATATAGTGGAGTTCGGAATAAGCCTTGTTGCCAGATCGGCAATGATTTTACACAAGAGATTTCTACCCGAACAAGCTCTAAAATCCTTAACACTTTTATATCCAGTAGAGAAGAGACATTTATAACAGAATATATTTTCTAATAGCTACATATATTTAAAGATATCCACTGAGTAGTTCTTGAGAAAAAGTCCTAAAATATGTTTCTTTATTAGGGCGTTAAAGATAATCCTTTCAATAAACTTTTAAAAACTCTCTAAAATATAAAAGAAAGTTAATAATAAAACTTTTCGTATAAATTTTTTTATTAATATTTTTTACAAGTTACATCCTGTGATTCATTGTTGGCCTTCAATTAGCCTCTTTCACCTTTTAGAGGTTGAAGCTAAGCGACGTTGGTTGAATAATATATATTTTTGTCTTTAGTGTTTTTATAGTGATCACAAATACAATTTCTAATAATCCATAATAAATAACAATAAAATTACTTAATGACATCTATAAAAATATCCAGTTGCAATTGCTAATTGTTCAATAAAAATCATTTGAAAAAAACTAAGAAATTATTTATGTATTTGTATTAATACATCATACAGTGGTTTTGCTTAGTACAATCCTAATTTACATATTAATTTATTACCATTATTCTGTGTGCATGCATCAATATATAAGGAGGATTTTGAAACTCCCAAAACTATGTATTTCATTAATTTTATATCCTTTAAAGCTTAATTATTATAATAAATAAGTAATTACCCTAGTAAATTGGCAGTAATAATTTAGTAGTGTTTATCCTAATTTGACCCAGTTTTAGAATTACAAAATACTTATTCCATTAAACACTTTGGGCTTAACATGTGTGTTACTCTTTCTAATATGCACTGAGTTTTACTTATAACTTCACTGAACTATATCTAACGGTTTTACTCTTTTTAATCTTCTGACTAAGCCATATTTAGCTAGAAACTGGAAAACCCTACATTAGTGTGTTGATAGGCTCCTGTTCATGTCTTTGAACGTTGGCCTTGATAACATTATCGACTGTTTTTATTTTCAGGACCTTATGTGAATTATCGTTACGAATGTACCATAAAACAACAACATTACCTCGTCGTACTTTGTTCCAGAACATTTGTAGGATATTTCTACATATATCCAACAGCAATGGTTTCAAGACGATTTAACCATACATATTTTGAACATACAATATATAACCAGTACATATGTTGAACAGCAGGTTGAGTTCTTTACATTTTTGCTTAATCTGTGGTTTCCACCTCAGCTTAGCACCAAGGGCCATGCCAAGATATTTGGCTAAACAAAATCACTTGCTGATTTATATCTACAGACCCGTGCTTGATTCTTTTGTTTGTGAAATCAATATTCACTGATATATTTTAATTAATTTTGATGCGCAATTCTTCTATCTTGCATTGAATTTCGGCAATAGCTGTTTGTAACTTTTCGGTTGACTTAGTGTTGTTGACCAATTGACCCATGATAGTGTCATCTGTAAATGTAACAACAACATTTTCACTGAATGTAGCCAAGTCGCGAGTGTACAGCAGTCCTTTAGCACTGGTCCTCATGTACTTTCCAGTGGAACACCTGCTTGTATAATAATTCTTGATTCGTTTTTTACTCAAAGATAATTAAAAAATCTATTACATTACGAATTACGAAAGAATTATAAAAAATGAAACGACTTTCTATAATACGCTTTATACCTTAAATTTTTATAAAACATTCTCCAATATATTTGAAGATTTTTGACAAAAAGTAACAAAAATATTAATTTAAGTATTAGAAAAAATAACTAAACAGAAATAGTAATGTCATGTTATACAAACTTTTTGTACTATATATTTTTATCTTAAATTTTTGTAAAACATTTCGTTATTTAATACTTAAAGATATCCATAGAGCAGATTTCGAGAAAAAATCTTAAAATATGTCTCTTTTTTTAGGGCGTCAAGATAGTATAATCCTTTTAATAGTCATCTTATTCTGAAGCATAAGGATTATTCTTGGGGATTGTTTTTTTTATTTTGATAATATAGAATATATGTTTCTAAATATAAGGTTTAGATTTAATAATTTTGACTTAAATCTAATACATAATTCCTAGCAATTTAATTTGATTCATTGTCGTAATTAATTTTTAGTTAGAACAAGTAGTCGAAACAGTTGATGCTGTAATTATATTTGTCCAAACACTATTAGATATAATTATTAGTATTTTTTAATGGTTACTTTCAAACACAAATAGTAAATCCTACCTTATTTTATTGGACTATATATAGTCCCCTCTGACTGTTAATGCTTCTAAATTATGTCGTATAGACTGGCTAAAGAGTATTTCAATGGAATGATGTGAAATTCTGAAATGTGGCTGAAAAAATTGGAAGAATTTGTGGTTAGTCATCAGAAATACCAGAAAAACAATTTTAAAGATTTGAAAATATTACACTCCAAATATTTTGGAAAATTTGACAACGTCGCTTGGGAGCTGGTCAAGAGCGACAGGCTTATCCGCCATCTCTGAGTCTTGAATTAGTGCTGCAATTGTCCCGGCAAAACAATTATTGTTTGTCTCTTTATTTGTCAGAAAAAAAGGACTTAAAAGGATCCACAGTCTTTAAGCGTTGGCTCGGAGAAGTAGATGGCGAAATAAAGGTTTATGGTGAGCGCGGTCGGCCGGTTAGTTTGTCAACTCAATAAGCGCGAATTCTGTTACGCAAGGGACGTCAGACAATAAACTGAATTGATCAGTTTATCGTCAGACAACAAAACCGAACTGATCGGGAGAATACACGATTTTTTTATAGTTGTTGTTGCTATTATTCATTACTATTGTATACGGATGACGTACACCCATTGTTCCGGTGGAAATGAGACGGGCATTTGATTTATGAGGTTCATAAATACAGTGTGGTTGTGAACAGTTGTTTGTTAATATATATGACTTTTGTTTATATATTATAACATAAAAATTACCCGTTAATAATTATGTTAATATAGGTTGTCAATTGCAAATAGGTTAGTAAGCACATATCGTAGCGACAATATTAGACCCATAAAGTAATAGAGAGAAATATCAACGGGGGTCCCTGGTAAAAATTTCGCCACGTCCTATATCCAGATGGGGTTATATCGGCCATTCAAGTAATTTGATGAGATTTGATTTAATTGACCAACGAAATTTAAATAAAAATAAAAATTATATTAAAAAATAATATAATTTCTGAAATAAACTTATTAAATAAAATATATATAAAATGTAAAAACAAATACAAATATATATGCTTAAAATATAATATAAAAATAATATATCCATAAAATTTAAAAATAAATATATCTATAAAATATAATTATAATTCTTTATAATTATATTGTATATATATATTTTAGCATAGTTTTTAGTTATTATTTTTAATATTTTTATCTGGAAGATCATTATGGCGTGTACAATTAAAATGTTTTACATTTACTTTTTTTTAATGTTTTTGACAAAAACTGTAATGTTATATTACCGACTTGGCAATATCCTGAAATAAAATAAAAGAGATAGTTCAAAGATCTACTTGATAGCATAATAAAGCAATTTTTTGTAGTCTGGGGCATGAGATATTGCGTCTCTTCATCTATAAAATTAGTTTGAACTTGTTGGTCCACTGAGTTATTCATAACTGCTTTTTTGAAAAGTTTTACTAAATAATCTGAGATAAACATTACGCTACGATGTAAGACATTGTTTGTTCGTATAGAAACATCTAGAATTAAATATATAGAGATAAGTTGCGATTTCTCAACTCCTAGTAATACATCCCCAGTTAGTAAGGAAAGCGAATTATATAAAGCGTTGCTCACAGTTGCAAGATTTTTTGCTTATGATGAGTGCTTTAAATGATTTGTCAAACATACCAGCAGAAGGATGTATATTATTGAATCCTTGAGCTCCAATAGATCCAACAAAAAAATCCGAACTATCTTGGTTAAGTAGCCTATAAGCCAATATATTTATTAGGATGAATACACAAAATATTTTGCTCCAGACAAATGAACCTCTTCACGGTTGTTATTACATTTTTAATTGATGATACTTTTTCGACAATTTGTTTTTACTCGGAAATACAATTTTGCACTATTATCTGAAACGCTTTGCACCAAAATTGCTCGTGCATTGAACTTTCGGTTAATCCTCCATTATAATTAAAACAATCAAATAGCTAATCCAAAATGAACAGAATATCCCTTGTTTGCATAGTTTCTTTCGAAAGGGTATTAACTTCTAAAATTAAAAAATATGTATTTGAATGATTATTAATATTAATTAAGAGTATTTAGGTTAATTGAAAAGTCCTCAGCCATCGTAAAACACATTTTTTTTGGTAAAATTAGGTTTTTTTTATTCAATATAATTCCCTCCAAGGCTGATACGCTGACTATAGTGACCCTCCAACTTTTCGATACCATTTTTATAGTAAGATTTGTCCTTTGCTTCTAAATAGGCCTCAGTTCGTCGACTACCTCTTCATTCCACGAAAATTTCTTCCCAACGAGCATTCTTTTGAGAGCTGAGAATAAAAAATAGTCGCTGGGGGCCAGACCAGGAGAATAGAGTGGATGAGGAAGCAATTCAAAGCCAAATTCATGGATTTTTGCCGTTGTTTTCACTGACTTGTGAGACGGTATATTGTCTTGATGAAGCAGCATGTTGTTTTTCTTCAAATGCGGCTATTTTTTGGCGATTTCGTCTAAACTTTCGTCTAAACCATAACACAAAATCGTAACGATCATAAATTTCTATCATATTTAATCCAGTCAGTTTGGAACTTTTAATGATATCAATCCTTTCTTTTTCCAAATAATAAATTAATCTTTAAACGTTATAAAAAGCTTAACGCACTGTTCGCTTTGTAAGGTACAGTGAAAATAGCACCAAAAATAAATAAACAATAAGCGCGCCATAGAAAAGAAGTGAACCAATCGGATCCCGTCGTGGCTCTTAACATAGCGATTAAAACAAGCAATAAGTTGAATGTAGACTAGACGTTCAAGTTCTCATGGAATACTTTTTTCCAGAAATAATAACTTTCTCACATCACTAAATGCTTAGAACAAACTTATTATCGAAGATATTGAAAAAAAAAAAACAGAATAATAAATAAAACATAAATATTTGGCATTAAGTTGTAATCTGCTTTTTATAAATTTTGTAGAACAATTTTACTCTGAGAATAAGTTTAATTTTCTAAAATCGTCAAATGGCGATGTAAGAGGTCTTTTGTTATTTCGATAGAACTGCTCCAAATAGCAATCTAAACAGTCTCAATGCGTTGTTCGGGTAAAAAATTATGCTATTTATATTACTGACGATTAAAATTTACAGCACTAAGGTGTTTTAATATCATTGTAGTGGTCTCGATACTAAATATGTACTCTGTTTTGATCAATTAAATTTGAAATACACATGTTATATGAACATAGTTATATGTTATTCTTTAGAGCTAATTTTTTTTGTGTTGTGTTTAAAATATCCTGTCAATAATGCATTTTTTATGTAAGACAGCGTTGGAATATAGTCGGATTCATATGTCTTTTTTGAACCAATTCTTTAACAAAATAAATATGAATATATGTAAATATATAACATATAATACAAATACATTATTATTAGATGTTACAACTTACACAATTCTAGTTAGAGGAGAAACTAACAAACGCTTTTGACTGAAATAAGTTTGTTAAACTGTTTTTGTACTGTTTTGTAACATTAACGTCTCGTATTCAGCATCTCATATTTTCGACTTTATGTAAGGGTTATAATTAGCGATACAATGTTCATATAGTTTATTCTCTCTGCTCATTTCTTATACTGTTTTACTATACTACAAAATCTGCAGTAGATGTTTCTATCATTTTGTTTGTTTGCTTTTTTTACTATATTCATTTATCATTATATCTGTAATTTGTAGCTCTCTATGATTACTTCTTAATATATGTCTAATTTTACTTACTATCTTTATATTATCACTCTCCTTAACTATCTTTGCTTTCCTTATCTTCAATAAATTATATTTTATTTAATGCAACCACTCTGCCCCTGGTTTTGTTATTCTAATTCTCATTATCTTATTCTTATCAATCCTGACTTGATATTCATTCCGATTCTTTTCACTTGTGTTATTTTCCAATTATCCCTTATTCATTATTCATTAAAACTTGCATTATTAGAGTTAAAATAAAAATCTAAAATTATTAAAAGGTGGTTTAAATTTATAATAATATTCCCAAGAGAACCATAATTCTTATTATTTAGTTGTGACCTGTTAAATTCTTGATAATTCTGTAAAAACTTGTTTTTTCTGATTCTAATCTAAAATGACAGTTGTACTCTATTAGCAGATTGAAAAGGTACCATGTGGTTGTAAAAATACTCTGCGTTTTCCTCAATATGGGTAGAATAGAATACTCAGGTAAGCCGATGTGCATCAACAGCACCGATCAATAGAGAATTAACCGGAAACTCGGTCGATACAACGAAAACAGTTCGACAAAAGACATCTTTTGTAGCTTGAAATCCATTCTATGACGTGCTAAAATCGTCTCCCGTTTCAAACCATTCGGCTTCAATTTCTGCACATAATAAGATCGGGATCATTCATCGCACGTTTTTACACGTTAGCCTTGCTTTTGTGTTGTTTGGCACCCGAATTTACCTGACCGGTTGGGACTAGAAAGCCCTTATGGGCCAGATGCTGGTTGGTAAAGGTATATATATTGTTTGACCGCACACTTTGAAAACTATATGTATTTACTGTTGTTTAATATAGGGGCTCTATTAATTTATCATTATTAACGCGTTTTAATAATGTTTCATTTTAATGCATAATTACTTAGAAGAAAAGTAATTTTATCTTTAGAAGTTAAGAAATATTCATTATATAATTTAGTGTGGGTCTGTTATTATCATGTTTTTATTTTGCTAATTTTTTTTTAGAATCACACATCATTGGTTGGGCCTAACATATGATAAAATATCATATTAAAAAGCATATTAAAAATAAGATTAGAAAACAAAAGAACGATTATGGCAACTCCAGTTTAGTGCTGAAAAAGTTAAATTATGATAGCGAGACCAATACGGTCCTGATTGTTCGCTACTTCTTTAATTCATTTAAAAAGTTTTCAAGTTAATTATATATTTTGTTTCAAAGATTACACATTTTATAACTCATATAGAGAGGATATCATATATAGTGGGCACGAATACTAACAAATTATAAATTATATTACCACCTCCAAATTATATGTTCCAAAAATGTATGTCTATCAAACAAAAAATTTTTTTAACAGCTTATAGCTATTTTACGGAAGTTATACCAGTAGTATAGGTACTGCAAAACAATCTATAAAATAGAAGAATAACGAAAACATAAAGAAAGTTCACAGTATAGTTTTCGAAAACAATAAAAAATATATGTTTAAAATATTACAGAAAATTTAAAGATTTTGTTCTTTTTAATGTAGCTGCAATGATAGTTCACACTGAATTTATGACCATGAGTGCTGCTTGGGACGATTCAAGTGAAATAAAATATATGCTCTATTACCCTGTGTGACAATTTTTTTTTTTTAAATGGTACCTGTTGAACACAAAAACTTAAAGGGATTTTTTGTAGCTATTTTTAAGTTATGATAAATTAGATTACCAAAATACATGAAGACAGTATGAGAACTTTAAATCATATGTATTTATTTATATTATTAATTTTATAAAAAAAATAGTTTATCATTCCATCTTCCTTGATAACACTCTTATATCTGTTTTATATCCTGGTAAAAACCGTGCACTTCGTTCGTCATTTACCATCCCAAGATTAGGGGGGAAAATCGAAATGGAATTGGAAGAAATTTATATTTAAAGATATTCTGCACCCCAACGTTTTAACTTAAGTTGGCGATCGTCAAAAACTGTTCTGATCCTAAATAATAATGTTAGCCTCCTACTTTTCAGTTTCTATGATCTTGGTCCATGTTTTTTTCGGAGGTTTTTGGAGGAATTCGTTCATATTTATTGGGCAGACATGTTTAAATCATTATAATCTGCGTTTCTGAATTTGTCCCTCAGCTGTTCACTAATTTTCACTCCTTAAACGAGACTTGATTTCATTTATTGCACGATCTAGGAGAGAAATGTAGAAATTGCCTTAGGTATCACACTTGAAGAATTTCAAGTTATCAGACTGTATAATAGACAAGAGAAGAATAGACAAGAAAAATATTAGAAAGAGGATCTTAGAGAAGTAAAGCTCCTGGAGTTTGGTAAATTGGGTTGATCTCTACAGTGAGATATGTCATTTTCACTTGCCAATGGTAGGTGATCCATCAGTTGTGAATGTTATAATTGCTCTTATTGTCGTTATTTCTCAAGGTATTCGAATATGTTCTCGCAGAAGAAGTTTTCTAGAGAAGCTTAATAATTGTAAGATAACATGTTTAGATTCCAAAGTTTCTAGAGCGAAAATAAATAAAAACGACAATTGTAGCCCTCTCGACTTGCTTCTTCGCGATTTCTTTGAAATTTCATTTACACGATTGTCATAAACACCTTCCCAATTGATAGGAGACCTAGCAGGTTAGGAAGCAGTACGTTAATAGGGAGCGGATAAACGATTTTTGGTAATAACTAAAAGTAAATATTTAAGTCATCTCCAATCAAAGAATAAGATATGGCTTAGCTTTTATAATTAGCCATTGAATATTTTAAATAAACTTCACAAAATTTACCTAAATAATTTCTTTCAAATATTGAAATATTCTGGTACATTTTTTCTGGTACAATTTTATTATTTCATTAGATCAATTCCTTACAATCATAAGCTGTTTTGAAACTGTTACAGTTGTGTAGTACTTCAGTTAAAGAGCATTATATATTAAAAAGATTCGATCGTTAAAAAATCGATTAACCTTTACCAAAAAAAATTCCACAGTCATGAGAAAAATTGGTTTTACTATCGATATTAGAATTTTAAAAATTGACCTTTAATTCCCTACCGAGCCAATAACGCCGGTGACATTTACTGGTCGAACAGCATAACATTACGTTAAACAGATTACTGTTTATTAACAATGACAAATTGTTGTTGGTTTTATCCTAAAAATATTTTGAAACTTTTAATTAAATAATTAATGATGTGGCACTTCGGGCGGTCGATTTATTGTATCTTTAATGTTTCAGAAGAATCTTAATCGTTCTTCTGTTTAAAATAATTATCAACTGGTTTACGATGGGATAGTTTTTGAAATCGTTTTTCCTAGCGTGTAATTCTCGGCTAGTCATGTTGTTTTGATATTATCCAATAATATACAGGTTGTCTTCAAATTATCATTATTATTTTTTTATGTTATTTGTCTTATTCGCATTTTCTAGCAAATACTCTGGAGCAATGGCAATGGATAATTTTTTTAAATATTTACAACATTTTAGCATAGGTAATTACTGCATGACTAAGTTTTTTATATTTTGACTCTGTTTATTTTGGGTACATACCTGATAATTTATAAATGTGGTTTTTCGTTCTCTTATCTCATTCATTCAAACCTCCATCACGTTAGCCCTAAATAGCAAAGCAGGTCACATTCAATATCCAAAAACTGTACAGGTTAGCTGGAAGATGCTCTTAATTTTACCTAAAATCAAAAAAAATTATCAATCAATTTAAAATCTATTTGGACTTTTGGAGGTTGAACTAAAACATCATAATTTAATGTTAAAAAATCGTATCAGCACAATTAATTCACCGTCTTTATAATAAAATCTAATATTAATGATGCATAAAATACAGAATAGACCGTACCGGTATATTTATAATATAACAAAAGGGGTTGAAAAAGGCCAACTCGAGGGCATAATAAAATAATTTTATTATCGGATCGCTGTGTTGTAAAGACCTACGTTTTTTACTTAAAATATCACGCTTTTATACTTTAAGATATTTAGTTTACGGCTCGATTCCGACCTTTTTATATATGAGGCAGAACGTGTAACTTTATACGGGTATTCTGGTAAAACAGACTCGTGGTGTTTGGGTCTTATTGTTATGCGTGAGAGACGAGCGAGAAATTTTAGGCCATTTGGAATTCCGAACAGAGATAATTATCCATTATATCGAGATCGCTTGTTGTTAAATAGACAATATCATTATTAAATACGATGAATATGTTGGCGGAATAGCAATGAGGTCTTTAAACGTAACGTTATTCGATCGATTTTTATCTGAAATCATCATTCATTCGTTTTCGCTTTGACAGACGGGGATTTATCGAATTGGGCAACAATAGATACTAAATTGGGATCGTACAGTTCTGTTAGTATTTGGGAGAATTGTTTAGGATGTTTCTCTTTGATGATGTTATGGCGGTTAATTGATATCTTCTTCTCTCATCAATGTTAGACATTTACTTAGACTTTTCTATTAATACTTTGTCAGTCAGTTTATCGAGACCTACAGAACGCTCTCCAGATCTCAGATAGATCAAGCGCTTTCATTGGAAGTAAGTAGTAATAAATAGGAGCAATATCTGGCGAATATGTCGTAGGATAGTATCGGGAATCTTATTATTTAAAGGTTTTTAAGTATATTTTTACAGATTTTGTCGGGAGAGATTAAATATTGTTACATAATCATATAATATACATTGCATAATCATATAATTGTCAGAATGGTTGTTTCTTGTAGTGCTCATTTAAATCTATTCCAACTTAAACTTATATTACTTAAAAAATAACTCCGGATTTGCACATAGGCACTATCCTGTATAGAAAACCATAGAAAATAATAAACTACATTGTTTCCTTTTGAAATGACCGTACATTCTTTTCGAGTAGATCGGTACAGTCAATCAAGTTAAAACAACAAAAATCTAGAATAATTAGATTATATTAATTAATAATTCTATAGTAATAATAATTAAATGGTTGTTTTATTCTTAATGGTTTAACATACATTGATTTTAAAATATGAAAGAACAAAGTGCAAAATATAAGGTTCAATTTCTAAAAGTTATAACATCCAAAGAGCATTACTTTTATTTCTAGTGGGAATTTTAGCTGCCAAATTAATAATTTTCAACGACCTTGAGTAGGTATCAATATATGCCAAAATTTAATGATAACAAGAACAGAGAAGAAAATGATTATATTTGTGTTGGAAGTAGTCAGGATCAATGAAGTGTTATCATCAGTGTCTTTTGAAATATTTTGCAAAACAACATTGTCTCTAAAGTAATAATTTTAAAACTTGGGATTATTATTTTTTGTACCAATTAGATGCAACGATTCCTGAATAGAACTAATTTTACCAAGAAGGGTAAGATGAAGAGGGTAATTACCTGATGATACTGCTAAAAAAGGTAATTCGAAATACAGTGAAGCAGTTTTAAACCAGCTAATATGCAGATTTAGCTCGCTGGGAAATCTGACACTCCCCTACCCTCATAAAACGCATCCCATAATAACCAATTTCACACAAAAATTAGAATATTTACATTATTAAAATATATAATTTTTTGTTAATATAGGAGTATATATATATTGTAAACCTACGGCTATTATCTGAGAATATATTATAAAAATTATTAAAGATAATTTTTAAGATATATTGTCCAGGAACTGGATAAATGAATCAATTTGAATAGGAAGTGAATAAATATTAAAATTCTAAAACCTTGTTAATAAATTACTTTAAATGTTGCAAGTCAAAACAAACTCAATTCAATTACCAAAATTAGGCGATTGAAAAATGAATTAAAAATAAATTTTTATTCAAGCCTAATGCTTTTACCATACTAATTAGTTTTTCTCAGAGAATACGTCTACACATTCATTTTAATCTAATCCCCTTTATTGCGTAATAAATACAAATTTAAACGACAACTTTTCCGTCTCTCTTATTAGGTATATTAGACGGTACTTCGAAATTCCATTTTTCCATTACAACGATGGCCAACACATAAATATTGAATTCTTGGTCAAGCACGCCAATTAATTATCGCTTTTTTATTTAAATTGCTGATTTTATTCTAATGCTCATGCCTTTTGACGTGTTATGCTTATTTTATGGCAGGCCTTTGTACTTTTAATTGTAATAGATGTGTTTATTATTCAGCCACGAGCTGTCTTATTCTTAAGACCAACTAGTTAGGAATATTAGATAATGTTTGTATCATGGTAAAGTTTTCCGTTACAATATCGATCTTTACATGTAACAATATTTTATTTTCTATAATAACTTTCAACTAATTTTTTAAAACAAGATTTTTGTTGTCGTGAACAATGAATTTACTATCCTAAATATGCTATAAAATGTATATGTTATATTTCGTTTGTCTAGCAAATGTTCTCATGTTTATATCAAAGTAGTGTTAGTTTTCCATGTTGGTAGTATAACACCAATCAAGAATTAAATTATGATTAATGGAAAAAATGTTAGTGATTAAGTTACTGGATACAATGTTCAAGTTGGAAAATAATTTTGTCGCGGTTTGGTTTGATTTTTTTCCATTCCTCTATATACATTACACATGTGTTATACCCAGCGTTGACAACTTGTGGGGAACTTCCCCAATCTGCGGCGAATCTCGTGTTGAATGAGGATGGACATTATGCAAGGAAATCGCAAGGATATTGACGTCTCATTCTAAATATCGTATCAGAACACTTCCACAATAACTTCAAATTCCTTTTGGTATATTTAGAATTCATGTCTTATGTACTTAACGGATTTCAATCAAAAACATCCTTTCTTTTCAAAATAAAACAAAATGTACTAAATCTTTAGAAAACACTGTCTGCTAATTTCACGAAAAGTTCTGCTTTAACATTTTAAACGCTGATTTCAACGATAGATATTCCGCATATTTTCTAGGTTTAGTCGAAATATACATTAGATTAAAAGCTGAAGAGAATAGAGAAAATTTTAAAATAATGAAATTGGATCTCGTTCTGCTTTTGCAGATAGTATAGTACATTACCAAGCGATTTGGTCTTGAGCGATCCTTTATTTTCTTTGACATCCGCTGTAAATCCGTCAGAATGTCAATAGCTATAAATTATATGACTGGTGTGTGGAACTGCTAAAGCGGTTTCTAGTGCTTCATAAATCTGTGACAGCACAAATATTAGATTACGAGTGGCGATGCTGGATTTTGATCAACATCGGTTTGAACTTGATGAACCTTGCTACTAGAGTAAAGAGTTTCGCCTTAAAAATACAACGAGATAATACTTCACAAAGATAAAAATTGTGATATTCTTACTGCTAATACTTGGATTTTGGAAAATTTGTTATCCTTACAAATTTAACAAAAACTGTAATCGGCTAGATACAGATTCTGTAGTGTCTGTAATGCCAACAACGGAAGGGATTAAGACATTGAGCGGCAGTGCCAACCCATAAGCATAAGCCATCAATGCCTGCAAGAAATATATGGAATAAATGTAACGTTATAAACTCATAACATCACGCTTTATTTTTTTTATATAGGAGTACATATATTCTTAATCTACGACTATTATCTGAAAATATATATTAAAATTATTTTAAAAAATATTTAAAATTTGTAAATTGTCCAGGAATAGGATAAATGAATCAATTTAAATAAAATAATAAACAATAAAAATATAAGTATTAATTGATTTAAATAATTACGGCATTCATACATTAAACAAACCAACTATATTTTATATTTTTAAAATTAGTGTAATTTTTAATCTACGTCTATATAGCACACGTTTACTGTTAATTTCTTTAGAGCTATATGTTATAATAAATGAGCAAATACTAGATACAAGAACATCTAGTACTAATTATTCTGTTCAATTTAATATTAATTAGTATTTCATCAGGCGAAAGAAACGCCAGTTTCGCTTTACTAACCGCAGTTGTTAGCAGAAAGCATTATTAATCGTAATTATCAGAACACAAATTATGTTACAATTTTAAATAATTTTTACATGCTTTTATTTTAAATTAGCAAATCAATCGGTACCAGCAAAAATCAATTAACAATAAATTTAAGATAATTACATCAGAATCAGTCGTATTGTCCTGAATATGCATGAACAAGATTAAAATTAATTATGCATATTAGTTAAAGCCATATGTTTATATATTTTTTATCAGTACATTCCCTGATTTTATATATTCACATATAAGACAAATTTACTAATTTTCTTGATTTCTGGTAACTTGTTAGATCTTCTCATGGATTGACATCGACTATCAAAACCATTAATTCCGTTCGGTGCTGTGACTACTTGGATAAAATTAACAATTCTATGAAGCAGAAGAGACTGGAATTGATGAATAGAAAAAGTGTAGTGTTTCATCAGTTACGCCGTCAGACCACACACAAGCCTAGTGACTCGGCGGAAACTGTTATGTATGTTTACCATTTGAGGAAATCTTTTCCGTGCGTCTTGTATGTTGGGATTTAACAGAATTAAATTGTTAAAGATTTGGTTTATAGTTTTCTGTACAAAAACAAAAACATCTGAATAGTATTAACATATGAAATGTGAAACATACGAGAACAAACAAATGGACATTTTGAAACATACGTGTTTGATTACACAGGTGTAACATTTATACATAACTAAGTCATATTTAATCTTCTAATTAATTTCTAATGTTTTTTTTTAATTATTTTACTGTTATATTTTTATATAATAATTTAATATATTAGTAAATAATAAAATTGATATTAATTAAGAATATTTTTGTTAACTACAAAATAATATTTTTATTAAGTACTGTGGATGCATGTTATATATGAAATAAATTTTGCAAAGTTTTATTATTGTTTTCCATACTATTAACATAATTTTGCCATGTTCCAATACTATTCACCAGTACCTGACATACGCGATCTTTAGAATAATATTTCCTGTTTAAATGATCGTGCTTGTACACCACAGATTTTTGTATGAATAGTTTCACCTCAGTTTCAACTATAATTAATTTATAAAGTTTAAATTTCTTATTTGTCTTCTAAAAGGCCTAAATAAATAATCTTGATCGAGTTATTCATCTAACAAAAATATTCTATTTATATTTCAGCAAAATGACGTATAATGAGAACTAAGGCCCATTATCGATTGGACAAGAGCTTTGATAGGAATATTAAACGTGGTATTAAAATTAAAAAAAATATAAAATGTGGTGACAGTAATAACAATGTGGACAATTTTTCACGTAATGCCTTGAATGTGCCTATAAATAGATCAAAATGATTTCAGAGTCCTTATACTTATCTTGCTACACTAGCAAATAATATAGGATTATTTACTTGCCATTTATTTAAGTTAAAAGCTCCTTTGAATGTTAATGTTATATCTTTTCAACTTTGTTAAATTAATATTAAATATATTTTGAACACTTCGATTTTTATTTCAATGATAAACTGGTATAAACTCACAAATACCTATGGTTTCTGAACAATACTAATTTTGTAATTTTTACAACAATTTTTAGTTTTACAACTTTTATAATTATCCACCAGTTTTTATAATTTATATAATTTGTAGTGTATCAATTAACATTGTTTTTAATTGATTAGCACTAAATAGATTTTCAATCATTCAACTATTAATGATTTGTTTGTTAAATTTTGTACTACAAACATCTACGATATTGTTTTGTCACAACAAGTGAGACCACAAAACAATTTTGGAAAACAGCCATATATAAATGCGTAAGTACGAAAAATTAGTTTTAAACTCGTCGCGGATATTTCCTTCTCATATTACTAGTTAAGATATCATAGTTTAAAAGAGGTGATGTCTGATGAGTCAGAACATATAACTAAATCAGTTTAAAATTCGGTTTGTGCTACCGCTGGTCAACCCTGTTGCGAAATCTCTATAAATTTCTTCAAAGCATTAGTGATAATAACTAGAGGTTATATTAGGTGTACCGGAATGTTATTATATCATTTTCAAGAAAATGTAAAAATGTATTTATTAAATGTATTGGCCAATTATGGATTCTAAAAAAATTGTTTGTCCTTCGAGTATAATCATTCATTGAGCTATTATCTAACTTCTTCGAATTTGACGAAGTGCTGCTCTGCAAGTGCGTGGTCCATTGATGGGGATACGTGGGAAAAGTTGATGGTTGGACAGGACAAGGTCTGGAGAGTACGGCGGGTATAATACGGCCCACCTGAATGCTTTTAACGCTTGCTGGACCGGATTTGCTTTATGATGAGGCGTTGTCCTGCTTTGAAATCACTTTAGCGTGTCTTCGGTCCCATTTTGGAGGTTTTTTTTGATCAATTCATGGTTCAAATTAATTATTTGTTGTCGGTATTTTTCTTCACCCATCACTATTCCATGCAGAAATGACTTTCAATAATACATTTTTTACAATTTTTGATTTTCCATTTTCCATTCAGTTGTTTTGGTACCCAAATTCTCATCTTTTGGATTTTCCCCATTATTTGTAATTAGTCGCTAATCGTTTCTTGTTCCACATTTAACATTTCTACCAATTGTTTTTGAGTTTGTATTTGATCTTCATTCAATAACTCTTACAGTTTCGCATCTTCAACAATTTTTTCTGTTTACTAGTATGTTTTTTTAACTTGCACATCAAAATCACTACTTTTGAATGTTCGAAACCACGCCTCACATATTTTCAAGATTAGAGTATGCGTACCAGCAGACGATGATTTTCATTTAATGATAATTATTTTTCGGTACATTTGGAAAACCGGCGAACGTTGTAAACCAAAAGTCAATACTTATGCGGCAATAATGCGACCTGTTGCTGAGGAAAATTAAAATTAATATGTTATTGAAATGTCATTATTTGTAGTAAAATTTACAGTAATTGAATGTTGAAAGTAGGCGTGCGCAAACATTTAATACTGTCTCAGTTTTTCTGAAAATAAGAACAGAAATTTATATGAATATATTCATGTAAATCTAATTTAAACGTTGATCAGTGTAAATTATTAAAATTACACTCTTCTTAATTCTAGAAATCTGGAATCTATATTTGAGAACAAAATTCTTCATAATGCAGACGCAGCGAATTATTGTATAGATATTAATCGGACCTAACGAAAAACAACAATATCGATGCTGAATCGTGAATATTAATCACGAACAGGTTTTGCCCGTCGTTTTTCTGTTCGGGTGACATTGAAAAACGTTTGTCATCTTCGCGGACCACAATATAAAAAAGGCATAAAAATACATTCACATATTCACTTGAAATATTAATGAGGGTTGACCATAAAGACCTAGAGATCTCAGTGGGCTTTGCCTCCCGTCGCTTTTTGACAATATTAATAAACTCTCAGGGCCTACTAGACTAAGAGCCGTGCGGAGGAGAGGCGCAGGACAGAGTCACACTATGAGAGCCATTCGCGTTAGTCGAAAGGTCAACAGCATTGGCGGGGAAACTATTTAGTTCACAGACATTTGTCCTTTTTATATAACAAGTTATGGAGGGGAATAAGATTTTAGTTTTGATTTTTAATTTCATATTATAAACAATCTGAAAAAAATTATATTTGCATTTGAATTATAATTAAATCAGAATTACTTATTACAAATTTAATATCTGTTAATAAGTTTGGAGAAAAAGTAATTTCGTTTTTATAAAAAAATGAATCTAGATCTGGACAACCAACTGCTGAAATAGTTGATGACCATGTTCAAAATGCCAAGGTAGACCAACATATTACATCTTGCGACGTCACTACGTCATTAAACATCGAACGTCATAGAATCTCGATATTTAATTATTTGATTAATTAGAATTTTAGTTTGAACCTCTAAACTAACCTCTGAGCCACAGAGAAATAGAGGTTTATATTCATAGGAAATGTTGGGGAAATGTTTCGCGACGTTCAACATCTAGATGTTGCTACTTCTAGCTTTCTACTTGATTTAATCGCTATGCTAAGAACCATGACGGGATCTGATTGTTCACTTGGTTTCTATGTTGCGCTTATTGTTTATTTGTTTCGGGTGCCATTTTCAGCGTACCTAACGTAAGGAACAGTGCGTTAGGATTTTTATGACGTTTAGAGATTAAGTTATTAGCTTACTCGTTCATGAGTCGTACAATCAGTAAAGTGAATTCTCGATCTAGCAAGTCTCAGGATTTAACTAGTGCTAAAATTGTATTTTCTAAGTAAGAACAAATGTGTTAAAGTTCCATCAGTTTTAGGAAATTGTGAACAAGATAAACACGCGGCCCCTTTAAATAATTTACAATCCATACTAATGGGGGATGTATCACCGGGAGTTGAGAAATTACAACTTGTCTCTGTACCTTCAATTCCAGATGTTTCTATATGAACAAACGAACCAAGGCAATATCTCATGCCACAGAAAAGTGTTTTATTATACTGTTTGTAGGTCTTAAAGCTATCTCCTTTATTTTATTCCGCGATATTTCCACGTCGATAATATAACATATGTTTTGTCTAATATCTTTAAAATAATGTAAATATAAAACTTTTTTATTGTACACTACACAGTGATCTTGCAGAGAGAATATTAAATATAATAAGGTGCGCATATACCTTTGGATAAAACAGGTAAACAGAATTTAACAGGGAAAGACTTAAAGTTTGCTTTCAGTACAAGAAAACAAAATAACAGAATTATAATAGATCCTATTAAATTAATGGCCCCGAACAAATAAGAAAAAGGAAAAAAAAATAAACAGATAATTTTGATTTATTCCATCGTCCACGAAAGCTCTTGTTAAAAATTTATTTTTACTGATTATATTTACTTCAATCATTAAATTTCATTTAATAAACAATTTTATTGGTCATTTAAAAGTGACCTCAGGGCTGTCACGTGCTAAACTTTATCAAAGAGGTAATCAAATATATTCGCAGCAAAATGTTTTTCTTACGGGTGCCTATCATGCAAATCAAAATACTTGAATGGCCGATTTAACTCCATCTGGAGATTAGGCAAGGCAAAAATTTTCTGCAGAGAACCCTATTGAGTTTTCCCTTCATTACTCTATGCTCTGAACTTAACTGAGACGAAACAAAATCGATCAATTTTCAAAAATAATTATTATGAGAAGCTTCATAGTTGCAAAGCCCGAAGTTTCATCAACATGACACCGGAAACGCAGCTTTGACAAAGGAAAATATATGTATAGGCATTCAATATGTAGCTCGGACTATTAATTCCTGTCTGTATAAAACTTGTGCATTTACTAGTGCAAATGTGGTTTCAAAAGAAGATTGGAATTGGAAAGAAATTGTTTATCAAAAGCTGGTGGAACCTGGGACTAAAGGTAACTAATATTAAAGGAAAATTACCAAAACTATTCAATAGAAAAGGCATTGTCTTATATCGCAATACATATTTAGTGTCAAATATATAGTGACAAAAATGGAATCAAATTATTTGAGATGATTTGAAGAATTTGCCTTACGAGCAAAAGTTTGTTTGAAGAAGTTAAGTCCAGAAAAAGTTGTGAGTCTCAGAGGTTTTGTAATAATGAAATTAGAATTTGCAAGTTGTTATTAAATAAATGCTAAAAATTAAATAAATTGCTTTGAGTTTTCCCCTATTGAAAGCTCTCAGTGTTATAACTCAGGCATCATTAAACTTCATACAGCTTCTGTACTGGTGTTGTGCATGTTTTCCTGTTTAAAAATATCTTGGCGGTTTCATTGGCGTTATGCCTCCTTCCTATTCCCATTAACCGTTTCCATGCAATAAGGCTAAACTGGCTGATGCTGGGTCTTGGGCATGGCCACAGACAAACCGAAGTTGCGAATGCTATGCCCCTTCTCCTGAATTGGTCTTCTACCTTGGGAACGACTGACGCCGTCTCCCTCCTATGAGAAAGAGATTCGTATTGGCTAAGATTGAGAGAGCTTGATTACTACAGAATTTAACTTAATGAAAACGTATAGAATATGATCACTTTACGATCCGAAATGTTTCTACTTAATTTTATTTAACTATTTGCAATCATTCTATCTATAGAATATCCGAGTTTATCATATATTTTGCCTAAATTGTTATATTTATTTTATTTTTATATAAACACATTCTTATTATTCCCCATCCAATTATAAATAACAATTAAAACAGGAGTTATAATAAAAATAAGAACCAAGAATAACCTATTTCAACACGAATAACTGTATTGGTACAACTTTGGTACTGTATTTTGACACAGTTCTAATGCGTATATTATCAAAGGATATAACTGCACCTAAATATTTGTCCATAGCCGAACAATGTTGGATTGTATTTATATCATCTTTACCTTTCATCTTTACATTCAAGTTCTTTTTTACAGGAGCGGTTTTGTTAATTATATGAAGCAGCTTCAGCCAATGCCAATATACAAGTTATATGAGGTTAAGAAATACAATGTTAATTTCAATAAATAGAAAATTAAATGACATTACATCATTAAATGACTACCGTTTTGTATTTGCTTCGTAAGTAATGAAAAACTTTCGTCCTTGTCATAACGGACAAAATTTTAAAAATTATGGTAATAATTAAACATTATAAGTAAAAATAATATCACAATTACAATGAATACTAAATTAACAACAATGAAGAGTTAATAGATGCAAAATACCTATAATAAATAATATACAAACAGTTACTTGTGTAAATCTGATTTGAATGAATGATTAACTATAAATGACTACTGCTGTAAATTTGTTGTGTAAATAATGAAACATTCTCGTAGAGTAGCGATGGAGAAAGCTTATGGAAATGTTTACTCTTTTAGCGTAGATAAATGTGACTATTTAAAACTGATTAATAGGACTGTATCTTACTGGTAAATTCCATGAAAAATAACTTCTTAGAGTCCTATGTAGAGATTTCATAAAAGTTAATCAATTCGATTAAACGAAAAAGAGTAATGCCAAAAGACAAATCGTCATATTATACGAAATGTTGCCTAGGTGTCGGTTCTCACCGTGGATCTATTGGCGCGTACACACTAAACTGGTCTTCAAGGACTCGGGAATCAAATTGGTCATAATTATACTACAAGTTTTTCCGTCATTTTTCCTTGCTCAAGGTATTTGACGGCAATTTATCCAGCACCGTTTGATATACTGGTATAATTTTATCGAATAAAAACAGAAATTGACATGATTTATATGTATTTAGATTTTATATATGCCGGATTCGTAATCGGGATGCTTTCAACTTTTATTATTATTGCATTTTTCTCGGTTACTAATGAAGAACAGTTATTATTTCAGTTTTAATATTTTATTAAGTTATATTAAATTATATCTACGACATATATTATATATAAGATTTTATATCTACTAATGAAGGGTCAATATTACGGTTTCTGATTGTGTTTTAATTCTTTTTTAACATAATTTTCTAGTTTGAAATTATTAAAATATATTTTTCATCGCCAATTACAGGATCTGCTGTCTCAAATTTCAAAGGCACGTACAATGCTTTCACATATTTCTATCTAAAATAATCAGATATTTGCGTACAATGCTATTGCTGAGCTGATGTGGCGGAAACTTGGAAATCGTTCAGTGAAAAGCCATTCAGCTTGCTTTCTAAGCGTTAACTATAGCATATAAGATCTCGTAAAAATGTAGTAAACAAATGCCTCTATGGTGGAAATGTTAGAACGTTTGGATCCCCCAAAAGAGGTCGCATATTCGATTCCCGGCAGGGATGATAACATTTTGTTGCTTAGTTGGGACATTTGTCAAATCACCTGGGCTAGGTATCTTAGCGGAGCCCGGAGCCTGAAGCGCACTTTATTTTGAATCACTGTTTCTTTATTCTAATTTTTACTCATACGTGCTGCATCTTTACTTGGCTTATCCTTATATTAATTAAAATAACTGCGTAATTTATTGCGTAAATATCTAACACTCAAAAGAGAAAAATAAATAATTTTGAAAAAAAATTGAACCAACACAAAAAAAAAACATTTAAAAATAAAATGTGTATATAATAATTGTTGCGATATTTAAATAAAATAAACAAAAGTGCTACTTAACCTATCTACTACATGTATTTTATATTCTACTATATACACACAATTTAGCTTAATACCTACCTAAACCTATTCATCTACATACAATAATATTTAAGTATTACCAACTAATCACTTTGAAGTCGGTGCCAGACCCAAAAGATACAAAAGTAATAATACAATTTTGCGACAAATACAAAAAATTAAATTGCCAACAAAACGCATCAAAATTAATATTACTTTTTGGATTCGGTACCATCTTCCGTCTACCTTGTAGTTTAGGATCTTCTTAGCACCTCATCTACTTCGAAAAATTCCCTTAATTCAATTTCAAATCATCGTAATACTCCAAAAAATAATCACACACTACCAAAATTACAAGTCTTATAAGCTAGTATTTAATTTAATTCTTATACCATGCTAGTTTAAAAACTATTCTGTGTCTATCAGGTCTGATGGTAGTAAACGTTTCAGCTTATGCACATCACTAACATCACGCACACATTTAATTTTTTGGCTAGTGCAATCGTATGCACTGACATTCTTTCAGAGTACTTTACACTGGCACTTTGGATCACACGGGTTGCACAGCAAATAACACCGGAAAGGTGAATAGACCAGTATCCCTTTGTGAATAGCTCCTGAAACGAATTAAATTCGAATAATATTTAAAACAAATGCCACAATAATATGTGAAAAACATGTTGTAGAAGGTTTGGGAAGCTTCACAAAGGGTTGCAAAATCTACGTTTATACTAAATGGCATTGGTACCTGGGTAAAAATCGTTATTTTGATATACTATTCTCAGTAATTCATGTCCCTGATACAGGTCATTGAAAACGGTCATGACTGATCAATAGGAAATACGTTATCTGCCACCACGACTATGTTATATCATATAACAAGTAACAAGTCCCGCTACCATTTTGATTGCGCGTCATCTTGGTTATGTTACGTTTAGCTCGATTTCGATTTAATTATTGAGTTGTATAAACATTCAAATTTTATTATGGATATGTATATACGCCACAGGAACGAGCAGAAATAGTGACAATAATCGTTCCAATATTGGCACTCAGCGGAAATTTCGTCAAAAATATCCTAATGGTCTAGTGCCTCACAAAACCACAAATTGTCGTTTGCTTGCGAATTTTGGATAGTACGGTACGACAGCAGAGAAGCCTAGTTCTGGAAGATAACGGACTTCTCGTAACGCTGAAAATCTGGCTCTGGTGCGCGATAGTGTTGCACAGTCTCCAGAACCATCAATTGGGAGACTTTCTGTACGCAAAGTGCTACCGAGAGTACCGTGAGATTCAGATTAACGAGTTGAGTACAGTAATGTAATCCTAAACCTGTCTGGTGAAATTGAAGATTTTTCTTCTAAATTGATAAGGAGCGATGAAGCCCGTTTTCTTCTCAGTGAAGATGTCAATAAATAGAACAGTCGGTTTTGGAGAACATATAATCCCTCCTGAACGGTACCAAGACATGATTCGAATTTTTCTGGTGCCGGAAATGGAGGAGCAAGGACTAAAACACATGTAGTTTCGGCAAGATGGGACTACAGCACACACAGCTCGTTTAACAAATCAATTATTAAATGACATTTTTCCACGAAGGCTAATTCCGCGAAGTGGGGATTTAGAATGGCCAACCAAATCTCTGGATTTAACAGTACCAGTGTTTTCTTATGGGGTTTTTTAAAATCAAAAGTTTATGTGAATAAGCCCCAAATGATTCAACATCTTAAGGACAATAGTCATCACGAAATTGAAGAAATTCAGCCTCAGATGTTGCAGGATGTCAGGACGAATGCCTTATAAAGAGCCGAAAGTTTCATAGCGAATCGCGATCACCATTTAGCCGATATACTTTTTCAATCATAACGAAAAAAAAAAAGACTTTTTTTTAACAAGTAAACTTTTTATGAATACCAAATTTACTTATCTTTTCTTTGTGTAAAGTTATTGTCATTCAAAATGGTAGCGTCACTTTTGCCGCACGTTGTCCATTTTTAATGATACGACAAAAAATTATTGAAAGTCTTATTGCACCCACCATATAGCCTACATCTAACTCTGGTCCTTATTCTGGTCCCTGCAAAAGCCTATTAATGGTGTAAAGTTGGCTTCAAAATCACTTGGTTGAGTTTTTCGAAAATCTTAGTGACGGTATTATACAGTTATACCATCAGAAAGGTGGTAAAATCAACAACGAAATATTCAGTACCGCGAAGTGATAGTGTTCGAAAATTATATGAATAAATTCATTTTGAAAACAATGAAAGGAAACAAAATAACTTTTTCCTCAACTTAATATATTTCTATATATCCAAACGTTAAAATTCCTCCATATATGACCGATAGAGCATACATACATAAGAATTTTAGTGTTTTACTTTGAATAGCTTATCGATAATGCTGTTAATTATGCAAATCGATTTGTTGCTCCTGATATACCACACTGTGCATCTAAAAATACCAACCGACTCCACTTTACCTCATATTTCGAACTAGTCGAGCATAGTATGCGAATTTTATGCGGCCTAAACATCATTAACTAACTTAAACGCTGAACAAAAATCAGCATAAGTATACTGCCCGTGGTGTTTTATACGATCCTAGTTGATACTTAAACGTCTCTACGATTGCCACAGGAAGAATCCACAACCTGTATAATTAAATAATGGCTTCAGCGGACATAACACCACAGTGGGTCCAGACTCTATGCCATCTCGATGTGCATTCCGCTAACGCCAGCGTCTTCACGTTTCTATATCTCGTCTGAGATAAGAGTAAACGTTTTTAAATAAATAGTTTTTTTGATCAGGGTTCAACAATAAAGTGAAAAGAACAAAGACAACATTGTAACTTATATATGCCAGGATTTACATTGGCTGTATTTGAAATATTAAGAGATCATTAATTTGCTGGTGTTTCTTCTCGGTGAAATGGATAAAGACATGGGCGTGCCTAGTAATTTATTTCAACAACCAATCGGGTAGCTTTGGTACGAGCTTGTAATAATACCTGAATGCATATTTAGCTATTGGAATTTTAATATTCTTTCGAGTGAAATCGTCATACGCGAGATTAGTTATTACGGAGTGTAATAATTCGTGCTTAGCAAGTATTTAAATGTTGAAGCCTTTATGGTGAACTTTAACATGATGACGATATTTTGTCGGTTATGTGTACAATTAGTAGTGGTGTGTCTGATTATTTGTATTTTATTTGATTTTTATATACGAGATAATTTATAATTAGTCTCAGTAATATATTTTGATAGCCAAGAGATTGCATTAAAGATTTCCTTAAAACATTGAATGGTATATGAAAATCACTAACTAAAATGTTCCCACATCTAACATATTTTTGTATTATTAAAATAAAAATTCTTTGTAGGCTTAAATACTATAAATACTTTTAATACACTGTAGCAATTTACTTCTTACAATTTACATTTAGATGTCTAACAGTGTTGATGAACTCTCCATATTATTTTTTGCAAATATTGAGAATAAAATATTTAACATTATTAGAATTGAATTAGCTTCTAAAAACGTGTAATTCGTCAATATCTAATTTCTGTTCTGGTGGATTATTTTATAATATAATTATGCAGTAAAATATTTTATATATTTTTGTCAAAAAAGGCTTAGTTTCAACACATATTTTTTAAAAAATGGTAATGCAGATTGGTCATATAATTATTTGCTTTAATTTAATGATAATGAAAAGTGATGAAAACGGAGATCAAATTATCAAAAAATGTTTATATAGCTTAGTAGTTGAATTAAGAGTTTTCAAAAGGATTTTAAAGGGGTTTAAAAACTAAGGCTTGACTAAGGAAATGTATTGTGATTGGTGATAAAAAGTGGATCGACTATATCAATATTAACATGAAAGTAAAATATTTATGTGCATAAAATATTACTGCGTATGTGATGGTTTTAGCAATTTGTATTGTATTACTAGCCGCTAAAATGGAATTAAACTAGCACTACAGGTATCAGCCAACACCAATAGGAAATAACGAGTGCCAGTCATACTCTTGCATGACAAGGATCGACCACACATTGGAAACACTAGTGAATCTAGAATGGGAAGTACTGTCGAAACCAGCGTAGTTACCAGATAGAGCGCCTTCTGATTACCACTTGGTCAGATCTATTGGCTGACCAAGTGGTCATGACCTTGGCTATCACCAGGAATGAAATATGGGTTCATCATTACACGCAAGAAATGTCGCTCAACACCAAAGAATTCGAAGTTGTTGATTACTATAACATATCATTCTATTATTGGATTACCTACATGAAAGGCCAGAAAAATGACAGATGTGTACTGATTCCAACCTTCTTGATCAGCTGGATGGCAGAGAAGTTGACAGAAAGGTTAGACTGAAGAAGAAAAATTTATCTTTTACCGAATTAACCCACCTATAGACAAAGGTGCATTGGTGATGAGAAAACTGTGGTATTTGGGCTACAATTTGTTGGGTCATCACTTCTGCGCTCTAAGCTCCTAGTTTGAGACTTACAGATTACCTATAACCATTTTTCCTTAAACTTAAAATGAAATTTGTTTCTGAAAAGCGCTTCGCAGCGCATCGGGGAGTTGAAGAAGTCTATACTTGAATATTTTCACAGCCCTCCAGATGGTTACTTTTAGTAAAGAATACTGATATTGGAGTTTATATCGAGAAATAACATACTTTTTTGACTGAAAACCGGAGTCCTTTATTGCCAGGCCGAGAACTTTTCACCTTGAGCTCGTAATTTATAATAATGTTCATGCTTAATTATTTCATTATTCTGTTAAATACTACTCCATTATGTATCAATTAAAGTGTATAGAAACCTAAACGTAATATATATTAAATGTTATACACGTCTAGACACAATCCTAACGTGTTTAATCAACAATCCATTTCGGAAAATAAAAGAGATATTCCGAAAAGGAACGAGCATATCTATAAATTTGGCCGGTGACATATTTCAGAAAACAAATTTGTTTGCATTTTTTATCATCCTCAGAACACGACGAACCTAAATCAAAGATAACGAAGAGCAACTAAGCAACGTATAATACCTACAGCATGAGGCCCGTACTCTCTCAAAGCCCTATGGGGAAGACGTCCGAAACTCGTCGATGATTAATCGCCGTACGACGGCGACACGACAGATGGTTATCTGTCATTTTTTTTCGGACTTGTTTTTTAACGAACAATATGGGTTAGTGGACTAAAACTTTAACTGCAAGATTCACTTTCGTTACGTAATTCAACATAATAATTATTTCTCAGTTGTATTTTGAATTAAATACGAAAAAAAAATTTCCATATATTTTTTTAGCTCGTTTATAAAAGCAAAATACAAGCAGGAGAAGTGAAATACCTCAGCCGAGTCTGAGTCTCTGTAACAAAGATTGACAGGATGAGATGTAAAAAAATATGAAAAGATTTTGATATTGAATCATTCAAAATAACTTAGTTGGTGGGGACACTTGCAGCATATGGAGGACACAAGACACGTAGGACACGTACGGACTTCGTAGTTGGAAACTGGTAGGAGGCTGAAGAGATGAAAAATGAAGAACAATGCTATTCTCTATCTCCATTAATCTCATTCAATTGGCTTATATGGATAGATATTGTATATTACCCCCATATAGCTATCTGAAACTTCTAATTCTTTTTTATTTTGAAAGCAATTTTTAGGCACGTTGCACCATGCCAAATGCTGAAGCTAATGAGGGCCTTGCCGGAAGATCAAAAACAGATATCCCTCCACTAAAAAAGGATGACAAGTAATTTTTAATCACGGATTGGGAGATGGTTGAACTGTTGATGTTCCGAATAGGATAATCTTTCTGGGCACCACTTTACCGCTCGAATGTCTGCGATAATACCCCAAATATAACTGTAATAATAATTGAAAATCTCACACTCCGAACATCACCTGTTACTGACGGTATAACTATATATAAAAAGTGCGCACATCCGCGGTGTTTCCATTGGAAACAAGTCAGGATCTGAAGGTGGGTAGGAGGGAAATCGAGGGAAAAGCTCAAATTTCAAAGGTACGTAGAATGTTTTCACATATTCTCTATCTAAAATGATCAGATATTTGTATATAATGCTATTGCTGAGCTGATGTAACTGAAAATCCGAAGTACATATTTTATTTTAAAATGTTTTTTTTTTGTGTTAAAAATCTAAGTTTGATTATTTTTTAATTTTTAGTTAGTTCTTTATTTATTTTTTGAAGGCGGTTCAAATATTTTGTTAAAATATTTTATATATTACTCAGACCTTAAGCCATATTAACTATACACAAGTATACAATAAAACAGTATTTAGAGTAATGAATAGACCACCCACAAAGATATCGGAGTTTGCAGTTGTTAGCTTTATATATCGCAAGAAAAACTCCTCGTTTATTAAATATTATTATTATGGAGGGTCTATAAATACCAGGTTTTTTTCAAGGTAACATTTCAGTTTATAATTTACGTAATCCGAAACCCATAACACACGGCGCATCGGCCACGATCAAACACAACGTAATCAGCTGCATCTGTGTGACTAAGAGCTAGACGAGATCATTAATAATAATCAAGTTAGATCTGATAAGAGGTCGACATTTTCGGCTGCGCTTTTCTACCCTCCCTTTGTTGAGAAGCAGGTTGGTACAAACAGAAAATATACCGGGTTAACAAACCGAAATTTATATAAATGACTCTTTGTTTGTCTTTTGCACATTCCATAATGTTAATAAATATTTCTAGAGGTTTATAACAAGATAATTTGTTAAATGTATAAATTAATTTCGGAATTTGTTATGAAAATTAACCTATTAAAATATTCCAAGATGAGACATAATTCCCTTTCGCGATATTTTCAACACATCAGACAAATTTTTTTCATCCCATTACCAGGTGCTTACCTATATTTTAATCAGAGAGATCTATTGATGAGAATGCGAAGTATCAATGTAAAGAACTCTTAAATAGCCCGACCTAACCGTTAAAGTTGATGGTTTAGATATTTCTGTACATAAAATGGATATCTTCTATTTCATACTATGAAGTTATTCACTGTGTACAGATATTAAGCATAGAACGTTCAATATAATATTTTCGACAATCATTACTGTAGGCATGTCGAATTTTACATAGTGGAATAACGGTCTACAAAATACCCAGAAATATAATCCCAGATGTTGAACACGGGCGGGGTGCCAACAGCGCCAACTAGAACCCTATAACGAATAGTTGGCAACCCCGAGACGTTTATCTGGGATGTTATTCAAGGGTATTTCGATTCATTCAGTGACCGACCATCGTTTGGTTTAGACGTGCCACCATAGACTGCCCAAGCCTCGTCTCCAGGTAACACCGCTGCCATCCGTTTTATCTATTTTGTATTTTCTACATTTTTTATATTGCTAATAAATAACGGTCACATAATGTAAACACCACCGTTTCATTTCGTTTTACCTCCATTCACCGAGCCATATAACTTAACCCAAAATTTTAAACAAATACATTTTTAATGTATGGTGATGCTAGTCCACTTCCCTATTAATATTCCAGTATCATTAATGTCATATTCTGAGGGACTGCCGTATTAAGACTACCTAACACCCTAAGCAATCCACGGGTATTGGCCCCATATCCATAAGTAAACCTTTTATATGCCAGCAATCTTTTGTTAATGCTGTTTCTGTCCTATTGTCTTTTATTAACTGCTTAATTCGCTTATAGACTATTCCATCACTGACTGCACTTTTTGCGATTTCAAATCGAAAGGACGATGGGTCTTTTTACGCTATCCACGAATCAGGATGTCAAAACAAGTAGTAATGAGAAGCACCAAGGTAATCGAGAGTTGATCGAGATTCATGTGATGGAGTGTTGTCGCGCTGAAGAATAACCTTGTTGAGTTTTTACGCGCATTTCAGGAGGTTTTTGTGTTTTTCTCGGTTCAAACGCATCAACTGTAATCGATGGCGATCACCAATGATGGTTTAATTAGGTCATAGCAGCTCATAGTATATCACATCAAGCTAATCCCACCAAATAGAGGTCATTTGTTTTTTTAACTTTGGATTATTGTTTAACAGACCTACTTTTCATCACCGATAACAATACGATGCAAAAAACTTTCCCATTTTGCCGTTGAATCAGCATTTTCCACATGACCAAAGACCTTTCTTTATCTCTTGGTATCAGTTCATATGGCGCAATGTATTGCTTTAGAAATAATTTTTTAAAATTATATTGTTTATAGAATTTGGATGATTCTCATATTATTCAAACAATTACATGTGGTTTCTTATATTACTCCTAAAAAGTCTTCATATCTTTTTATATTCCATATATATCGTTTTGCGCTTTATACTAATCATAATTGAGTAATACCTTCAAATCCTCGTTTTCAATTTCGGTTGCCTGTTCAGAATGCTTTTTGTCTTTGATGTTAATATCACCTCTTTTAAAACGTCGCTACCAGCATAAGTCTCATAAGTGTCATAAGTTTGATACAGCATTTGGTGACTTTCAGTAGCTTTTTTCTTCAAACTTTTTTATTAATTACATTAATACACGAGAAAGGCGAGTACGGGATTAATAAGCCAGCATGTATTTCCCAAATTAAAATAAACTTAAATTACTTAAGAAAAGTTAAGAATACGCTTATATACTAAACAAATTCGCTTCAATCTTCTGATTTTCTGCGTGTTGTCCAGTAGGTGTATTTATTCCACGATACTGTGATTTAGCAACCTTATTTTCTTCTTCGATCACTTCGTATATCCATATATTTCGAGGTAATCGTGCAGATCTTCGTTGATTATGCAGCGATAACTAGTAGTAATTAATCGTAGTACTTTGTTTTGGGTGCGTTGGATTACTAATTGATTTGATGTTTTAGTGTAATACCATATTTGTCCCCCTTTAGTTAAAAAAGTTTAAACCAATTTATTTGATTTTAGGTCAAGTTGAGAGTATCTTCCGAATAAAAAGTACAGTTGCTTGACTTTTAGTCTAATTTGCTCGGCCTTTTGTCTAACATGATATTTCCAATTTAACATACCATCGAGGTGTATGCCGAGGTATTTAGCTGATTCTGCTTGAGGAATCGGGCATACTCTTTCTTTTGTTGTTGGGATACCAATAGTATAGAACATATATAGGGGTGTTCCCAGTACACTACCCTGTGGAACTCCAACCGAAATAGGTTTAAGTGTTGAGAATATCCCTTCATGCGAATGTCCCTCAAATTTTCTTTCGAAAAGATATGATTCCAGCAGTAGACAGTAATTTCGCGCTAGGAATTTGTTGAATTTGTAGATTCAACAAATCTCAAAAACCCCGTCAAAAGCTTGTGAAACACCCAGGAATATTACAGCGCTGTAGTTACATCCTTCGAATGCCTTTAAAACACCGCTGTTATTCTGTGTAGTTGGTCGATTGTCAAGTGGCAATTTCGAAATCGAAATTGGCATTTCTATAAATAGTTTAATACGTTTTAACAGCAGTTTCTCAAAAATTAATATCAGAGGTAGCAGCAAAATAGGCCTTTAAGATCCTTCTTGTTCTGTTGGTTTGTCAAATTTTTCAAATTGAACTCAAAGAAGCAAAATTCCTTACAAATTCTTTTCACTACACTGCAAAATTGTTTCTTTCTTTGATTTTTTGATATGATTTGTTTCCAGATGTAATCTATGAGATTTAATATAATGTAATACTACCTATTGAAAATCCTATAAAATTAATATATAGATAATACATTGGAGGAAGAAATATAAGTATTGAGGAGTGGTCATTAACATAAAGTAGTCAGTCATTCGTGATAGTTAAACAAAGATAAACATGATTCGTTACAGATAGGGATAAACGATAAAACTAGGCATAAGAAAGAATCATGGGAGAACATGGAGGAAAGCGTAAGAATGAGCTACGTAACATTACGTTTCCCAATTGATTTGCGATATTCATTGCTACAGCACGGACCGTTGAATAAAGCAGAACGCGGGATTATTTGTCATGTAGAAATGTGTCCGGAGTTAATATCGCGCTCTGGGTCTCATTCCGACCATATTCGTCCCAGTTGGCCGTTGTCCGAATTCCGAAATTTGCATTTCGAGGCAAAGTGTATTTTTAACCTGCCAGATTTCGAGCGGCGGCAATTAAATAACTGATGCGTCCCGGCCATTAAAGAATTATGTACGCTGTCATTTAAGGCATCCCATAAGACAAGGGGAGGCCCGAGAGGCAGGCCGCGGGACATACCGATTGATATGTCATTTAAAATAAGGATTTTGGCCGGATAGTGACGCGCTATCTTTTTAATTATCGAGACAAAACGGTCGCCGGAGTGATTTATGAGGGCCGCGCTTTTCCCACCCATCAAACGAGACGCGATTTTGCGACGGTTGCTGCTTTCGCAAGCGTCCGTCATTTGACCAGACGGACGCTTAAAGTCACGTCTGATCAACTGCTTAACATAATGCTCGGGGGATATAAATCACAACCAAAAACCACCGAAAAATCTCCTTAATAATCTGGTCTCCGCGTTCTTAATCTGAAAATTACAATAACATCCTCTCGATCGAAACCGATTGACGATTTAGTTTTTTTTCCTTTTGATATGCCCAAAATGATTATTTAGCGTTTAAAGGACATTTGGCATGCTGCATATTCGTCCTTCTCAAAGGCCAAAAGAAATTTAAATATACAGTTCGTTTTTTTTTACAATAAAGTAATTTTCTACAATAAAATTAATTTGCAATTTCAAAAAATTTTGCATTATTCAAAAATTCAAATTTAATAAAGCGTGCTACGAAGAAATATGTATGGTATTTAGAGAAAAATATTTAAGATAATTTTCTATAGAACAATATTTTTATTAAATACATTTTACACTAGATATACTTAGAGTACAGTCTTAAGTTACAATCTTAATTACAATCTTGTACTTACATTAATATACAAGCAAGGCCAGTATGGTATTTAATACATTAGTATGTATTTCTAGAATAATTTTTTTTATTATTTAATTAATATACTGTTTTCTCCAATTAGCCAGTACATTTTCCTATATTTCAATTCCAGTTCTTTTCCTTTCTTCTTTATATGTTCCTTCCAGCGAAGTTTTGCATTGAGATTGATTCCGAGATATTTAGCGCTGTTGCTATATAGAATGATAGTATTATTTAATGTTATGGGTGCTTGTACGGTGTGTTTATAGGTGAACTACACATGTACAGATTTAATTTCATTAATTCTAATTTTTCAAGCTCGTGTGCAATTATTTATATTGTCACTTGCCTGTTGTAATTTTCGTGAGGCTTCTTCATTATTGTCTCCGATAGCTGTAATCGCAGTATCATCAGCAAATATAGCCATCGTAACATTTTCCGTTTGTGGTATATCACAAGTATAGAGTAGATAAAGCATTGGTCCCAGTACACTTCCTTGTGGTACACCTGCTTTAGATTCTTTTATTGTAGAGTAAGCTTCCTCTTGTTTGACTCTAAACATTATGGTTGTAATGTAAGACTTTAATAGTTCGGTGTGTTGTTTTGGTAGCATTTTTTGTAGTTTATGAATAAGGCCTTCATGCCAAACCTTATCGAAAGCTTGTGCTACATCTAAAAATATATTTGAGCATACTTTTTTAATTTCGTAGGCTGTTTCATTAACATCTATTATTCTATGGACCTGGTCAGTTGTTGAGTGCTTGTTAATAAACCCAAACGGGTGTGTTGGTATTAGGTTTTTCTCTCTATGATCGGGTTTATTCTTTTCAACAGAAGTTTTTCAAAAACCTTGGATTACTTGTAGCAGTGATATAGGTCTATAGGCTTTTATTTCCTTTGCTGACTTCCCAGGTTTTGGGATCATAATAGTTTCCACCATCTTCCAAATGTCTAGAACATGTTTTAATCTAAATGCTGTATTGATCAAGTTGTAATATGTCAATAGTTTAACCATGAAATGAAACTGTAAAAATTTAGCCACAAATGACCTGGATTAATTAAACTACTACTACTTATCGGCTGTTAATACCTGCTGTGATAAATAATTTTAATAATAACTCTAAAGGGTTTAAAATTAATTACACCATTATAGTTTAAACATCCTAATGCTAAAGCTGGTAGCCATTCTAATGATAAAATATATTTTAGTATCACAAGATGGAGAATATGTTTTCCAGGGTTTCCAGTGGATCCTCTATCGCTCAGCAGTGGGCTATTGGAATTTGAGCATAGTAAAGCTTAGTAAACAATCTCGTAGCCTAAATACTATGAAAATTGGGTAGATACATTGACACGACATGGTAACCAAGGTACTATTAATGCTAATAAATAATTTAGTAATAGTTATAGCAGACCGTCGATGTTGTTTTTCAAGTGGTGGTAAATGCTGATGTGTAAATATTTAGCGTAAATATTTATATAATATATTTTATATATATATATTATTTATGTATCTCTATATATTTTTATATTACATATATTACTATATATATTAAAGTCTCCTTTTATCAACTATGAGTTTATCTGGACTGGACCTACAGTTTAACCGAACCACGGTCCTCAGCATTAAGCCTACCGACTGGCCAAACTAACTTTAGAAATCATCCCAGAAGACATCCGGTCTCAACCAGACTGGTTACTGGCGTGACTGGGATCATTTTCCTTGTCTGATTTTACACTCTTGTCTAGGACAATTACAAATTTTAAACAAGCACAAACATACATTTACGACCATGCCCCAGCAGAATTTGGACCCGCGGCTATCGCAAGAATAGGAGGACCGTCCTCCTTTACAATCTGCTTTACGATTGCGCCACCAAGCCGGTTATATTATTATGTTATAATATATATTTACGTTTCTTTTTTCCTGACCGCACGTCTAAATCAATTGAAATCATTCAAGTCGAGATACAGGAACACGAATTTCATATCTGGTGCAAATGTCATTTGTAGACCAGATGTTAGCGGATAACGCGTCATAGTTGAAGTCGATGTCCGCATTAATACTTTTCATGTCTGTATTTTACTAATTTTTTTAAACTGTTCATATTAAGAACCTACGGGAAAGTGAACAATACGTGTAGCCATTCAATTAAACAGTGAATTCACGTCATACAGTTATCCTATAGTTATTATTTAGTTATCTTTAATCGTTTTTTATGTTATAGTGCATTGTTCATAGCAGAAACTGATGGCCCTTCCTAGTTCTTTAAAATCTGATTCCATACATAAATTTCCATGATAAGCCAGCACCAAACTAACTAGTAATTCAACGATGCTAAAATAAAAGTATTCGTTTTATCACCGATGCTGATCGCTCCGTATTCAATGAAGAATTACACGATCACTTTGAAGATTTCGCCTTACTCTAGCTTAAGTAGAACAACTTAATTTCAATTTAAAAAAATACATATTGATGTACTCATTTCACGCTCCTCTTGCTTGTATAACAGATCATTTGAAAAGTCCCTGGCCTGAAACATAGATGACGCTACTAGAATTAAACCCATATGTTCTTTAGTTAGCCCTAACCTTCAAAAGATGCGTGTATACATTTTAAGAGCTGGCAGATCATTAGTTTGTGAATTTTAGGATTTTGAGTGAAGCAACTTTTGTTATTGGTAAAAAAAGATAAAAAAGTATTTCGCGTGCTGATAATATATTGTTTTTTGAAGGGACAAAATACAGTTGAAGCATAAACTCGGCCTGATGCCGAGTTTCCGAAAACCACCCCAGCATTGGTATGCTAGGTTTAGACGTGGTGAAGTGAGCACCGAAGACGGTGAACGCAGTGGACGCCTAAAAGAGGTTGTTATCGACGAAAACATTACAAAAATCTACAGAATGATTTTGAATGACCGTAAATTGAAATTGAATGAAAAGCAGACACTCTGAAGATATCAACTGAACGTGTGCATCATATCATTCACGATTATTTGGCTATAAGAAAGCTCTGTGGAAAGTGGGTGCCGCGCGAGTTCAGTTTTGACCAAAAAGAATGACGAGTTTATATTCGGAGCAGTGTTTGGAGATGATCAAGCGTAATAAACCCGAGTTTTTGCGTTGATATGTGACAATGGATGAAACATGGGTCCATCATTTCACTCCAAAGTCCAATTGACTCGAATAATTTTCATTGACTACGAAAAGTTGGAGGGTCGTTCTAATCAGTTTACCACCCTTGGGGGGATTATGTTGAATAAAAAAAAAAAATTTGCCAAAAAAATTGTTTTATTATGGTTGGCCGGGGACTTTTACATTGACCTGTTATTTATGCAAATATCATAAAACAAGAGTAATAAATTACGTCTATAAAGATTATACTTGTTTTTTTTTCTACTTTTAAAAATATCTTATTCAAATATTAACTTCAGTTAGAACAGTATCTAGATTATTTTGAATTTGAGTTTGCTATGAATTGGATTCATTGCACCAGACATAGATGAAAGATTAGATGACAATTATAAAAATTACTGCCATGGCGACTTTCAAAATGACGACCTTTAAGAGACGACACACAGAGGAAACTTTAAGCGACCTAATAGCAAGTCTTGTATTTTCAATTACGTCTTTTATTTATCTAGTGAGGGTGGTATAAAATTACTTTGAATTATAATTATCGTGAAAATAATGTAATTACTGCGATACTCCTTGTTTTATGTCAGTGCAATGATTATTGCATTTAAAAAGAAGCAAAACAGAGGAAACAGTTTATACTTAATTTAAAGCTAGTGTAGATTTATCATCAGAAAAAGTAATTTTGCCAGAGATAATCTCTCCCAGATGCATGAATCATCCATGTGGATAGTTTAGAAAGTTCGATTATTCTACACTTTGAATACTTGGTAATACGATTATTTTGCGTCGATAAACAAATTAGGTCATATTCGAGTTGTTGCTGGTAAAGCAATATAATTTCAGGCAACGGTGTCAGTTGAATTTATTGTCCCCTAACATTCTAATTACAAAACATAATAAAACTTCCACACCAGTAATTAGTTCGGTACGTGGTGGATGTGTTGCAAAAGAATAATTCCTGGTTTGCATAGTTATTAGCCAAGATTGTCCGGTAATTTATACTGCATCAAAAGTAGGACAATGCTCTTGAGCAAACATGTTTTTCCTCTTGGGTGACCATGAGCCACGGTTGACCGTTAAAGATATATTGTATGCGTTTCGTAAATTTTACGTTTGGTGACTAGAACCTATCATTTCATTATAATAATGTAGTAGTTTGGTCGGTTAGTCGCTACAATTATTGCTATATTATCGATAAATGTTAGACATTAAGAAAATGTGAAACATTATTGCCCTTTTTTTTTCTCCCGGCGTCGGCAAATGACAGTGTTAGCGACTATTTACTAATCCGTATAATTTTCACCATATCTTTCATAGAGTTGATGCATATTTTCTTGAATGTGAACGAAACGGTAAACAGTTTTTTACAAATGCATTAGTACTGTTTACAGTTTATCTATTAGGTCTGGGAAATATATGTCCAAGTTTCCTTGTTACACAACTTGCAATGCCCACCAGATCTGCTTCCACATTCAAGTTATTTATGCACTACCGGAAAAATAAACTTGATAATAACGTAGCTGAATAAAACAGCAGTAAATACTCGTAAGGTTCTGCAAGTCCACGGAATATTTTCAAAACTAGTTTCAGTGTTAAAAGTAATTTTCTGGTCGTAGCTGCTTATAAGACATTTGTTTTGTATGTTATGAGATAGTAATTAGACCATATGCTGTTTATTGTTGTTTTTTTAATATATATTGACAGAAGAATTGCTCAGTTTTTGCTCAGCTTCTTTGTAGAATAATTGATAAAGTGTATGACTTAATTTTATAGTTTTTTCTTGAGTTTAAAATAATATTTGTAATAGAAACATTTCAAAATAATAGTTTGCCCAATTTAGCACTGATTTTTATGGGAGTTTGCATGTTTTTTTGTTGTTGAAATTGTTGAAAAAATTGGTATAAAATATATTAAATAGAACGGTTCCCATCATTTAAATTTTTCCCATATTTCTGGTTGCATGAAAGAAACAATATTAGATGCATTGATCCAACCACCGACCCATTTTTGCACCTCATCAGCATTTCGAAATGTTGTGAATTGTTTTATGTCTCGTGAATAAGCCGGGTGTGGCAGTTCTTCTCATTCAAGCTGTGACAATAATTCATTCACAACCCTTAATTATGTTTTTTTTGCAACAATACATCATCCAGTTTGTTCAGTCCTTCCATATATATCTGCAATAACATTTTTGTTCGATTTTAGCTGGTAAACGTCTGGAAATAGTTGATTCATCAATTGCGAAATTATATGAAAGCTTTTTCAAGACTTAAGCTAGGTTTTCCTCCTATAAACCTTGCAGTTGATCGCCTTTTCCTTTTGATCCTCAAGGCTCTTAACATTTATTTCCTCCTTTTAATCTATGAGATCAAAACCGACAAAATGAATATATAAGAAGACTATTGGCATTCTATAGCCACTACATTTGTCCATCTTTTTATATATATATGGGGAAGACCACTTTTATTTTATTATGTTAACTGTAAATGACGACTTAGCTGAAAATTTCAATTTTGAAACATCAAGCGTCTGAAATACAATATTAGTAACATCTAAAATCTATGCAGTTGCTTTTTGTCGACTAGTAAATTGGTAAATATAAAAATATCGGGCCTGTTTTTCAAATAGCAATGAAGCTGTTGTGTGGTTGCTTGAGATTCAATTGTATCTTTCCTTGTTCATATTTTATTTAAGAAGAAAAATGGTTTCAACCGATCGAGTAGTTCCCTCGAACCGTCTTACAGAATCTTCAGTATTCCTGATAAAGATTCGACCACGGAACATTTCGTATTATAACTGTTTCTAACAGTTAGAGAACAGATTATGCCTGGATGGAAAAGGAATTCCTCTTATGTGACCAATTATACCGAAAACGATATATTTTTTAATAAACTTTATTGTAGACCCAATAAGGTTGATGATATATATTTGCCAGAGATTGGATTTTCGAAAAAAGTCTTTGAGATAGACATAAATTTGTCGATTCTTAACAATAGATTTTCAGATCCTGAAGCACTGTGGCACTGTGGCATACGCAGACGACACAGCAATCTTGGCATCCCATGAAGATCCGATCACAGCATCAATAAACCTACAAACCCACCTGGATCAAATACATTTATGGTTGAAGACATGGCGCATTAAAGTCAGCGAAACAAAATCCACCCATGTAACGTTTACCCCGCGTAGAAAAACTTGTCCACCAGGGAATATCAATCATCGTCAACTCCCCCAAGCAGAGCAAGTTAAGTATCTTGGTATGCACTTTGGTCGAGGCCTAACCTGGAAGAAGCACATACTCTATAAACGAAAACAACTTCGACTGAAATTATATCAAATGTATTGGCTCATCGGGCGCAAATCCAAGTTATCATTAGATAACAAGGTGTTGCTGTATGAGTCTATACTCAAGCCTATTTGGTCATATGGAATCCAACTATGGGGTACCGCTAGCAAATCTTAAAATTTTCGGCATTCAATGGTTCCAAAATAAAGTGTTGCGTGCCATTGTTGATACTCCGTGCTATATTTCAAATAAAGTGATACAACGCGATATTCCTCTAGAACCTATAAGGAGTGTACTTCAACGTGTTTGTGTGAATTACTTCCAAAGAGTGTCAGTGCATCCCAATGTACTCGTTAATCAGCCAAATATGCAACGTGATAGTGAAGTGCGTAGACTAAAACGTTTAACACCACCTGATCTGATTACTGGACATAAATAAACTTTAGAATAAGACTAATTAATTAAGATAATATTTAATACAGAAGATCGCTTAATGAAGTGATTTTCTGCATGCCATGTAAATATAATATAGACACAAGAAATACTCATTGCCTATAGGGCAGATTGCGGAACCACAATTTTTCAAATTTTATTTAAACATTTGTTTTAATGCAAGAGGGCTTGTTTTACTGTATACCAAAAGTTTTCGATACATTTGAAATCAACAAAATAGTTGTTTCTTTTAAAAATTGAATTTCCTATAGTTTTCACAAATTTTCTACAATTTCCAAGCGGGTGTTAAGGTTGCTTTATTCATGGCGCCTAGATTTCAAACTAAGTGTTGTTCAGCAAGTTGAGATAGTATAATAAGCGAAAGAGTCATACGTTTCGTAAAATGTAGCTGATCCTTTAACTCATGTTTCAAGTTACCAAAATGGCGAAATATTTTTTTTTAATAAAATCATGTAACTTCAGTATACTGATAACCGCCTTTTATAAGTACAATTATGTAATAAATTACACCTACAGTTGATATTGTTAATTAGTATCGAAAAACATTTCTAGATTTTACATTTTTACGTAAATGTTAGAGTTTAACACTTGACTGACTTATTTTAATAATATCATATAATTAAGATAATTAATTGATAAATAATTAAAATTGGTGAACAAGATATGATAAATATTTGATATAATTATAACAATAAACGTATATAATAAACGAATAAATAGATTAACCCTAAACTGAAGAGGTTAATTGTTTCAATATAATTTTACAGCGTTTTTTCAATTATTTGTGGCTACATTTCACAGATACCTCGATGGATAAGTTCCATCCATTAATTATTTATCTCTAAAACTGTGCGCTAGCTAATGATAATATCCAATGAAACAAAATGTTATCGAATAAAAGAGAACTAAGAACAGGTATTTCATGTGTTGAGGAGATATTATTTTGAGTTAAGATTATGTATTGTGCCATTTTGTTGCTCAAAATTTTAATTGCTTAATACCAGTTAATGTGATTCTGTAACGCATTTTTAGTTTTTTTTGTAATGAAGTGTCTTTTTCATAAAAAGAAAAGTAAAAACTACTCATTCTGCAATTTCAAAAGCCACAACCATCAGTGTAGTTAATAATGAAATCCCTGTTGATGTTAATTTAGTTTAATTAATTAAACATTTTTTAAGGCATTGTCTAGTTAAGATTTATCTATGTGATAAAATTCTCAGTTAAGGTTCAGTCGATAGTCGAATGAGAAGTCGACAATGTTCTTAAATATATCGATGTAGATTATATCGATATATACTCTTGGTATCATTAGTTTTAGTCTCTGCAAGAAACCAAAGATATAGCTTTTCTCCAATCCATTATTTTACCTCTCATATTTCAAGTTATTCAACCAATTCGAGATGTGCTATCTATATGACACCTCTTTTTCATAACCATGATTTTTCTTCAATTTTCAACTTAAACACACACTACAATGATGATGAAATTTGTTTATAAACAAGCTGTTCTATGTCTTTCAGCATTCTAAGCTTTTTTTGTAAATTTGTTCCTAAAAAATGTGCACCTCAGCATTCCCTGAACTCCATCATTTAATGATTAATCAGATCTTTTCTACTTAAGTTTGGATGATCTGGTATTTACAATGGTTAAGGCTATAGGGTGGTACATATTTTATATTGCAAATTAAACTTCAAATTAATCGTAGTTGGTGTGAGTATCCTTAAAGATTTTTTTGAACCTGGGCAAGATAATAACAGCTCTCGTTGGTCTTTCGTTGAGTTAAACAGTCAAAATAGAACATTTTACATATTATGTTGCACTGAATGGAAAGTGCCAAATGCAATATGGCAAATTTGGTCATCCAATAACAATTTCCTCTAAATGTACAGTTCTTATATTTAATTAAACTTAACCTTTTTTGCCAATCGGAAATTAATATATCTTAAATAACAGTACCAGAAGAAAAAAAGATGGTCGAGCATAGTCGAAAATTATTAAAACCATCTTTGTCGTTCAGCTGCTGACCGAGGATACAGTTATAATTTAACGATCGACCGAGTGCCAACAATCAATAATTAAACGACTATTACGCGCGCTAAAACCGACACGAATAACTCGAAATATTGGCGTATTTGCAGATCCAAAAAAAAAAAAATAAAACTTTTTTAGCAAAGAAATTGAATCGACTTCAAAATATAAATAACAAAATCACTAAAAAGTAAAAAATAATCAATCTTAGATTTTTAACACACCAAACCGACAGCAAAACGTTTTAAAATGACATATGTACATATTAATCGTTGTGATAACTAAATAAAAATAAAAAAACAGGACTTATTTAACCTATCTACTACACGTATTTTATATTCTACTATATACATACCATTTAGTTTAATACCTACCTAAATCTATTAGTCTATTTACAATATTATTCTAGTTGCTACCAACTGATCAGTTTGAAGTCAGTGCCAAGCAACAAATTAGATTTCTTTCGTTCGTAATTTAATTTTGTGTATATCTCACAACATTATATTATATTTTTTGTATTATTTAGGCTCTTTATGTCTTTTTAGATATTAGATTAGATTAGATTAAAATACGCAGTTATTTTTATTAAATATTACAATGGATAGCCCAGGTAAAAGTACAGCCTCTATGAAGAAAAATAGTAATAAAGAAACAATGATTGAAAATAAGAAATATTTCAGACCTTGGGGTCCGCTACCTAATATAGGTGATTTGACAAATGTTCCAATCAAACTATAACAAAAAAAAGTTGCTGCCCTCTTGGGAATTGTATCCACGACCTCCACGTGTGGGCTCAACTAATAATTACAACATACAAACAGTTGCCTATAGCATTTCTATAACTTCTCATATAAAATGGTTAATGCTTAAAAAGCAAACAGACTTTCACACTGAACTACTTCCGAATTTTCGTCACATCAGTTTAGCAATAACATTATACCCGAATATCTGATTATTTTAGATTAAAAATATGTGAAAACATTATCCCTGCTTTTGAATTTTTAGGTTTTCTCTCGATTTCTCCTCTTCCCTGCATAGGATTTTAATTTGGTTCCAACTGGACTATCTCGGAAGTGTACTCTTTCGAACAAAGAGAGAATTTTGAAAATCGGCCCGTAATTGTCGTAAATGTTATTTATTTTTAAATAAAAAGGAAACAAAAATGCTGTGCTGTAGTATGTGAATATTCAAAAAGAAAACATTTTTTTAATGATCCCGCTCTAACAATGGGTTTTAAAATTAAAATACGATAAATTCAGGGAAATAGTTTATGAGTTTCTAAACAGAACATTCTATATAGAGCACAGAAAGCATTTACATTTTATCATCAGACAGGGTGATTATAGATTTAAAAGTCATAGAGCAGCAGTGGGTTTTTCTCAAAGTTTTTAGGAAGAGTTTCGTAGGAGAGTGTACTTGGCCTGTTATTATATGTCTTGTATCAGGTGATACAGCCTGAACTTATAACCGCAAGAACTATTGTGGCAACATATTCTGATGCAATTTATGGATGCAATTTGTGGCTGAAAACATGTTGTATTAAGGCAAACGAGACAAATTCTACTCAGTTGACTGAAGAAGATTTAAAACAGATGGTGTTACTGTATATTAAATCGCATCTGGTATAATTATTGGTAACCAAATTAACATTGCAGTATTAACAAAACAGTATAAATTAATTCGACCAGCAAAGAATGTTAAATATGTGGGGATGTATTTGGATCGATGCTCAACTTGGAGAAGTATATATTAATTAAGCGCATTGGGAAGCCTATCGAAATTATCCTTACGCATCGCTGTATAAGTCGATTCTTAGGTCTACTTGGATATATGGCAAAGAACTGTGAGTAAATGAAACTGGAAATAGAAGGAAATCCAGCCACCCTTCAGATGTTCGAAAATACTTGTAAGCATTCATCCTTTACAGCTGTTTGGCTGGCTATATTGTGTAATATATAAACTACAAATTATCTCATAGTATTGTCGAAATAATTCGTGACATCATTAGCCCATTTATTGAAATGGTTGCATTATCTCGGTGTGAAATATCCTACTATTTATTCATGGAGTTTGATGAGTTTTAAATCATAAAATTTAATTTGGAATATAATTTACCTGAAATAATTTACTAAGTAAAGTATTTGTAAATAAGACTAAATTAATGATTAATAGTTGTTGACTGATGTTAATTCTGTTTTCGTCTTTTCCATGCAACTGTTGCATTCTATTTCTATCATTAAAGGCCCGCCCCATAACGAGTGTGATCCAAGGTGCAAGTGTAAAGTACTTGAAAGTGTCAGCGCATCCTAATGTAACAGATCAATTGAAAAGTCGCCGGCTTACCATAGTAAAACACAATTTTTTGGCAAAATTAGTTTTTTTTTTATTCAACATAATTCTCTTCAAGGTGTGATACACTGATTATAGCGATTCTCCAAATTCTCGATACCATTTTTGTAGTACGATTTGTCCTTTGCTTCAAAATAGGCCTTAGTTTCGGTGGTCACCTCTTCATTTGACGAAAATTTCTTCCCAGCGAGCATTATTTTGACATTTGAGAACAGGAAGTAATCGCTGGGGGCCAAATCTGGGGAATACGGTGGATGGGGAAGCAATTGGAAGCCCAATTCGGAGATTTTTGCCATCGTTTTCACTGAGTTGTGACACGGCGCACTGTCTTGGTGAAGCAGCACTTCCTTTAAACGGTCCAATAGCGCTATGTGATAGTCGCTGTTGATGGTCCTTCCTTTTTCAAGGTAATCAACGAAAATTAATTCGTGCGCATCCCAAAATACAGATGCCATAACCTTGCAAGCCGACTGTTGCCATTTCTCACGTTTTAGAATGGGTTCATGGTGTGCAGTCCACTCGGATGACTGTCGAATGGACTTCGGAGTGAATTGATGGAACCATGTTTCATCCATTGTCACGTATCGATGCAAAAACTCGGCTTTATTATGCTTTATCATCTTCAAACACTGCTCCGAAATAAATAAAAGTTGCATTTACAAAAGTTGCTTCACACAAAATGTTATAACTCACAAAATAATGATCCGATATCTGTCAAATTTATATACGCATCTTTTGAGGACTAGCGCTAACGAAAAAGCCATCTATGTGTCAAGCCGGAGACTTTTCAATAGACCTGTTACTCGTCAAACAAGTAAAGGGGCGCAATGTCAGTAAAATATCATAGAATTGTAATTAAATTAAGTTCTAGTTTATAAATTTGTACAAGAAATGACTTATTGAAGCGATCATCTATTTGTTACTATATTTTTAAATTATACTTTTTATTATACTAAATAACACTTGTTGCGCATTGGGTTGAATTGTTTCAGAAAATAGAAACATATGTTATTAAAGTATAAACATTTTAGTGAATTTCCATTTAAACTTAGAATATTGGGCTAAAGAAACTCTTTTGGTGTCAAGTTATGTTTTTTGAACAGCAGTTTATTTTTTTAAATTTGTAATAATCAAATGCTGATTAATGTTTAAATTGAAAAATCAATAGATCCTATAAACATTCTGGCTTGTCGCGCACTCTGATGCTTCCGTAGGGCAAACCTTGTGCACAACATAACATATTAGGGATTACCTTCTATCGGTCGATTGAGATCGTCTTCAATTCTTTGAAAACACCAAAAGACATAAATTATCTGCACAATATCCTAATTATCTGAACAGGATACGCTTTGGGAACAATCCGCCATAATCTCAGCGAGACACAGAAACCATTCATAATCGATTTCCTTAATCGCGTTTCCCGTTGGTGAAAAATCACTGCCACTTAATATCAAATATTTGGCCGGGCCTTAATAAAAGCCCGAAAGAGTTTTCTCTTTTTCTGTTTTCGGACCCCGATAACGTCCGAATTTCCGACGTTGCATTAGGACCGTCGCAGGAATGATGACCACCGAACGTATAGGACCGACTTGTCGCACTCTTTCACTCTCTCTTTCTCTTTCTCTCGTTCGAGCGTTGTCCGAGACGAGTTCTCGTTTGCAGACTTAAGCGTATTATGCAAAACTTTGTAACCGTTAAATAATATCTGGGGATCGATTATTAATATATACGGGACTTATTAATTCATGATATATGCCCTCTGGTTCTTTTTAACTAAGGTACAATTAGCGTCGGGGAATTTAAAACAGTTCACAATGACGAACACGGCCGTAATAAGCCGAATATTATAATTATATAATAAATATCATTAATTTTGGGCTTTGGGAAGTGTGGAAGTTGTAAAGCATGACTCGGTCCGCCATCTTCCGAAGTGGCTAGAGAGATTTAGTTATATATATTTTGCAAATTAGTGTCATAAAACTTAAATTCGTTATAATTATGTTTAATAATGATTTAAAAATCTTTGATAACGTCATAATCCGCTTAGTTTTCCTTTTTATTTCGCGATACATTCTACAAACTTACAAACTACATGCATAAAGTTACAACTATTCAAAATCTAAACATTAATTAAATACATCTTAATTAATTAGGATGTATTTGGTAATGCTATGTAAAATACGAGTCTTTGATAGTTTAATGTATGTATTGAAGTGTTCTTGGATATACATTTTTATATCCATGAATATTCCGCTTCGATGTCGTATTACTTTTTATCGCTAGTCACAATACGCCACAGAAATTTTTTTATTATTTGTCTTTGGGAAATATATAGTGAAGAATTAATCTCGTAGTCGTCTTGCTTGTGTATGAATGCAAGTACAACAGAACAGTAGTAATAAATCAATTTATAAATTAAGATTGTACTGAGCATATCTAATGTAAGATGTAATTAGTAATAGCGTTTTGGTCCTCTAAGTCGTTCTTCGTCATTGGCATAAAAATAATCACCAAACAACAATTGTTGACACTAAAATCAACAATTTGTATATGATGGAGCGGCATCACCGAAACTTCCTAAAATCGTTTAATGGACTCTGGTGGCAGATTTCTTAAAATTACACAACAAATATTATTAGGACAACAAATATTATTAGTTTAGAAAATGCAATTTTATGGGTTCCATGTATAGTCTGAAGAACTCAATAAAACTAAATGGAAAACAATTATTTTATGTAGAGATATTTCGCACCAATAGATATCGCTCATCAAAATACAGGAAGCACCTAATATTGTTTTTGATTCCTGTGAATAATATAACACTGACATCATCGGTTTTACCTGCTAATATACGACTCCACTGAGGCACTGAAGACTTTTGGAATTCTAATCCATATTTTGGAAAGGTTTGTGAATAAGTTTGTCTTTTGCTGTGATTTTACAAAGGCAATGTGATACATAGGGCATATTCATCGTTTACTATGTGAATGTTAAACGAGTATTGGTTTTTAAAGTGAATTTTTTGTTGCGACATAGGACAAAATATTTCAGGCATTTTGGTTTCTTCGGTTGTGGAAATTGTAGAATTATTTGAATAAACATTTTCTTTTAAATATTTTAATTTAAGAATTTAACGATTTTTTTCATTTGAACTTTTACACTCTAAAAGTATTCTTTCTAGTCCTCAAATTTCATAGAGATTGGAGTTAGTTGATACTATAACTATTGAATCGCATTCAATAAGGCAATTTAATATATATATATATATATATATATATATATATATATATATATATATATATATATATATATATATATATATAGGTATGTAAAATATATTTATTGTTATATGTTAAGATTATTATTAGTGTTATTAAATAAACAAACAATATATATTTTCTGGTCCGATACCTTCAAATGATATTCAGATAAAAAAACTGCTTGATCACGACATCATCAATATCTATCGATGCGAAATTTTATTTACCACAACTCCTTCTGACATATTTGTTACCCCACATCGACTTCGCTCCACCTTTACGTTACCATAATGGATATTTGAAGAGCGAACGATATTACCGATTATTACCCTTTAGATAGGCTCGTATTAAATGAAAACGCTTCTTAAATGTATCTTCGTGAGAAATAATTCTCATCCAGAAAATTGGCTATTAAAATCTTTTTTATGTGCGATGCCGAGAACTTGAATGTCGAGACGTAATTTAAAACATTACGTTTGTAGCAGTTATTTGCTTTAGTTTTCCTTTATGGTTTTGATCTTTAAGAGCAACACTCAAAACAAATATATTATTATAAAGGCGTCATAAAGATCTCGTTATCATTACTTTTATTATTTGGATATGAATATGATATACATATGAATATATCATATATATATATATATATATATATATATATATATATATATATATATATATATATATATATATAAATTCTAATTTTATGTTGATATAGTATGTTCTATAGGTCAATTGTAATATATATTCATACATTCATCATTATGGACAACACTTGGGCTCTATATAAAATAATTTTATCAAAAAACTGAACCGACTTCAAAAAATAAATAAGGAACTCATTAAAATGTAAAAAATAATCAAACTTAGATTTTTAACACAAAAAAGAGTTTAAAAAATTACATTATAATCGTTGTAATAACTAAATTAAAATAAACACACCTATTTTTTGTTCTACATATAGTAGACTATATACTTATATAGCGGATTATATAGTAAGTCAGTTATCAGATATATATACATGGGATAGACAACATAATAAGAACTTGCAATATAATATATCCTATTGCATGTTGGTATGGCTTCTCCCTTGCAATAACAAAAACAACCAAACTAGGCAAAAACGAATATTAAAATAAATTTTGGTCAGATAAAGTAAAACTACCGAGGCAAAAATGTAAACAAGCAAACAATACAGCAGGTCTCAACAATCATTCGAGTAATAATATTTCAAGGAATACAAGGTTGGTAGTGCTAAGAGATGTAACATCAAAAGAAGCCTACGGTCCTTACTGTCTGCTTCGTACAATCTACATCGTCCTACAACACAATGCATATTATATATTTTTTGTCAAACCTTGCCATAGTACAAGAGGAGTGTGCACCCATACACGCAATCAAAAACATTCAGGCTTAGTTTGAAGAGCATCAAAATATCATCAAATATCTTTTCTGGCCAGCACAATCTCCAGACCTCAAAATAATTTAACAGTTATGTGGTATTTTAGAGCAGAGAGTGGGGAGTATATTTCATCACCAACATCATTGAAGTAATTGGAAGATGTTTGGTACAAGAATGGGACAACATTCCATTGGCAATTATTTAGACACTATAGAATTACAGCTGTTTCAAAAGCAAATGGTGGCCCAACACCTTGTTAATAAATAAATATTGTGTATAAATCATGTATTCATATTATTTTGCCCTTCCCCTATCTAATATGTTTGAAATCATCAAATAATGATTTACTTATCCATCAACAGATGTGTTATGTTGAGTTTGCTATTACGGGTTTGAGCTGGTAGCATTTGGCTCAGTGTTATAAATATTTTGAAAAGATCATCTCTTGATGCTTTCCTAGCATAATTACAGTTAATATTAATTTTTTGTTAAAAGTTTCTTCTTTAGTTCAGAATAAATTACATACCTCAAATCATTATAATAAATTTATTTACGGTACTAGGACCTTTGCTATTTTAATTTGTTGTTCTGTTTTGCCTTTGATATCACTATTCACATGTCAAAGGACACCATTTGGATTTAATCTTTTAACTTACATTTAAATAATTATTAATTTTTCCAGATATTTTTATTTTATGATATTATTAATACTTAATGTTTCGATAATTTAGCAAAATTCATTATTCACTATTCACTATGTAAACCAATCTTACACATTGTAAGGTAGGAGAACATAGCCATTTCCTCAACACAGATGCTCATGTCTCATGATTTTTATATAATATATTTACTTTAATTTCATTTAACATAAACTTTATTCAATGCAATGGTTAGTCCATGTATTATTTCAGGAAAATCCGAAATACAAATAGCAAGCTTCCTGAAAAAAATACAGAAATAAAATAATAGTCATATTTTCTCAATTACACAAATTTAAAAAGTGGACAATTATTCTGTCTTTTTTTTCTTTCTTTTTTTTCGGGCATACATTATATGTGGCTATATGAAATAAAGATATTTTATAGATATTGACTGGGTGTTAGAATTCATTAGCAGAATCATGAAAATTATTCTATAGGTAATACAGTGTTTTGTTGATCCCTCAGTATTGGAATTGGGAAAATAAACAACAATAAGTTATAATTTATCAAAAATTCCAGATATATTATAAAAATAGATTTACTTGTAGTGGGAATTCAAATCTAGGGATACCGAAAGTTGTTTTTTGATTTTTAGTTTGCTATTTCAACGACAATAAGTAACGACAATGTATATATTTATTTAAAACCGGTTATAAAACGTGTTTTTAGTGTAATCAAAAGGATTTGATTAACCCATTACTATTATTACATAAATATAGAAATATATACTGCAAATTAATTTAATAAAAAAATTTTATCAAAGAAAACGCCGTCAAATTACTGCACCTAATATTTTTAACTTCTTTTACTTTAAGAGTTCGTATTTAGCTTAGATTAACTATGAACTTTGACAATATATATCAATAAAGTTTAAATATTTCGTATTCTTACCAAAGATTGCCCCTTGTGATTCTGATTGTTCCTCTTGATATTACATACTCTGGATAGAAATTACACTTTCCCTAAAATTAACTGACCATAGGTAGCCTTAAAGAGCATTTAATATTGTAGAACTTGTGATTCCAATGTTGTAATTATGATAAAAAGATGCAACGGAAAGTGTTTTATAAATTCATCTGTGCATCGTAATCATTGTTTAATTCTACTGTGTTTTACTGTTTTGGAGAATCTTTTTCTTTACCTGCATTTCGCATGAATACTTAGTATAGGCATATAAGTTAAAAAGAGAGAGTTAAGAAAAATGAAAGTGACAGTTAAAATAAAATCGAATAAAACGAAACATGGCAGTTTTATATAGTTGGTTATTTTTTGCTTAAAATGGTTAATTTTCCAGGCCTGTCATCACGTCACCGAAATATATGTTAAATGGCGCCCCAAAATCACAGCGATCATAAAACCGGTCATTTCCATTTTAATTCGAGTACATTTAATAAAATATCCAATCTGTGTTTGCAGTTAAATACGAAGAAACAAATGGGCGGCCGGCCTAAGTGATATCTGTCCCCTTTTCTACCTCGGTGTCTTCTTATATCTGCGGTAATAAAATTGATGGCATAACATTTTATGCGCTTTTAAAAATCAGCCGCTAAAGATGAAAACCGTGTCCTTTGGTCGTTGTTTTGGCGTGTTTGGGCCACCAAGTTCTTCATTTTTATCGTCTATTGCTCTAAAGTTGACCTTGCCGAAATTATTATGCCCGTGTTATTCGTTAAAATTCTGTGCCATTGAAAAGGCATTTCTTATAAAATAATGCATTATATTTTAAGACATATGTTTTTTATATCTAGTACTAAATAATATACAATTATCACAAGTCTAGGACTCTATGATCAAGGTGGTGAAAATCACTTATGCTTAAAAGAAAATTCCATTTTCAGAACATTTCAGATATGACCACGGCAAATGATGAAGAAATTAATAAAATATTATTTACAGAAGGTGCGCAAACCATGCAAAAAGTAAGAAATAATAATGAAAAAAAGGGGACATAAGTCCTGAAGAAAGAAAAGTAAACGTCTACTGATTTTAGTTAGTGAACCACGGTCCTCGGCATTAAGCCTACTACCTATTAACTTTAGAAATCTGACTGGGATCATTTTTCTTGAGAGTGGAAAAATTATGAATGACATAGGTGTTGGTTCGAGAAATTAACCCAGTTTTTTCCTTGTAATTTGTTATTACTACAAAGATGTTTAGATCAATTGATACCTAAAATTAAGAAAAGTTAAAATATAGGATTGAAAGAAAGCATTAGCTTCAAATAAACTCTTTCAAAAATATATTATTAGTCAATATGGACACGAAATTTGTTTCCTAAATTGCGGGTTGAAAATATGTTATTCGTCATGGATAATATCCTCAGTTAATTTTGTAGCTGTGTTACTCCTTTTAGAATATACTCTAAATACTACCTATATATTTGCAGAAAATAATATACTACATAACGAAGATTGTAAATTGAAATGTTAAAAACCTCAAATTGATAGATACACTACAAAACGAATGAGGAGTTAAAGTATTGATTTCTTTCACAGAGGAAAACACTCAATAACAAGTATTATACAATATCAAAAATTAAAAAAATTATATAAATATACACTATCATACCTACACGTCATACACACGTCACAAATATACGTATATGTCATTGCTTACGAATACCAACAATAAAAAGGAAAAATTCTGCGATTTTCACGGTAAACCATTTAGAAATGATTTAAAATTAGTTTGAAAATTATATTGATTTAAAAGACTGTGTCGAGAAATAAAGTAAATGATTCTGAATAATTTTTGTGAAACTAATTATATTTGGGAGAATTATGGCTTTCTGAGTCTGATAAAGCTTTTGTCTAGGTTTGTTCATTTCTTAAATTAGTTTTTCTTCATAAAAGTATATTCTGAATGAATACGCCCTGAAATAAGCTTTCAGCAGAAATAAAGTTTATAATATTTTTGCCTCTGAATTGCCCGGAACATATTTACTTATTGTATAAAATAATCGTTAATAATATATGTAAAATTAAATAAATATGAAGAATCATCTAAATCTTAATTATTTTATCATTACTTTTAGTGCTTCAGTAATCTCTCCAGTGAGCAATATATTTTTATGCTAAATATTACATACATGACATGTAGAAAATCACTTCAGTAAGTGATATTCTGTTTAATATATCTTATTGTAAATCTTACTCTATATGACGTATTTGTTTTTTAATTAGGTCGAATAGTAATAATACACATATTTATGTGATAACTACATTGGGGTACACTAAGTCTTTCGAAGATATCAACAACTATATTGATAATGATATCGCGCTGTATTATTTTATTGAAGAAGTGGTATAATCCATTAATGATGGTATGCAACACTTTGTTCTGAAACTTTTGAATGATGGCTATATCAGGTTTGCTAGATTTACCCCATAGTCTCACAACGTAGCACCAAATGAGTCTTAAAATTGATTTGTACATAAGTATCTAATATCTATAGAAAATTTCGATTTTAGTGCGAAAAGTCCCTAGTTAGTTTAAGTCCAAGTTGTTTTTGCTCAATTAGTATTTGCATCTTTCTTTATTATTAGACGTCGGTCTAGATGCAGGTTCAGATATGTATCATTCTCTGCGTAGGAAATCTTAATTAAGAATCGTGTAAAAGGGGTCACTAACGTGCCTTCCCGGTAGATACTTATATTATTAGAGTGTGCTAAGGTTAATCATTGGCCGATATATGTAGGTGAGAGCATATGTTAAAAAAAGGTTCAGGGAAAAAATTGGCGTGACTAAAATTAATCGAAATAGAGAGATACTAAAGTATATCTTTATTTTAAATCCAATGTAAGTTAATAATTTATCTTGTTCCCAGGTGTGGTTTTTCCTTATTTTGAAATTCTCGAAAGTAATATATTTTTAGTGTTTATTATTCTGTAGCATTCCAATGGTGTGGTAGCATAAAAAATATTTTATATGGTAAACACGTCCAGATATCTCGGTAACCATACATCACTCGTAAATTGTAGTTTTATAGACAAAACCAAATGAGTTGTAATTGATGATTACAAAAAGTAAAATTATCGATCATCATGAATTATGTTGAATATAAATCTCAATTGCTGAAATTTGTCTAATATCAAATACAATGTATGCATGCAAATTAAACTCACATAAATGTTAAGTAATGTATCCTATATTTATTAAGTTGTATTGCTACCGTTATTATATAATAGTTATTTATATATATTTTTTCAAATATTATCACATCACAAGTAACCGAGAGGGATTTGTTGGAATCTTGGTAATCTAGTTAAGTAATGGGAACAATATTTTCGCTCTTTCCATCAACTTGATCCTCAATTAAAACAGCAGACTAAGGTCAAAAACTTTTAATTAACTTGACAGCTATCTACTTACTGGCCAAAGTGTACGAGCTTAATTGTAAATACTTCACTGGTCACATTTCAGAACCAAGCATAAAAATACTATCACCATTCGATGTAATTCCTCAATCTCGAAAAAAAAACGATGAAGGGGCTGTACGTAGTCTTTGTCAGATCTAGACCCCTTACAGCTGATGTAAAATTATTTGTGAGCATCGATTGTATCTTCCTTCGAAAGTTTGTCTGAATTCTGAACTGGTAAGTCCTTCTGAATTTCAACTTTTTTAACTTGCACTGTTTTCAACCAGTTCAATGTTTTCAAATTCCAATAGCCTATGACGAAGCAACTATATTACAGCAATTTGTTTTTAGTAACAGTACGCTTTTAACTTTAACTAAGTTTCTATCCAAATTCCAACCTGTCCCTAGTGGTCTCACAGCTTGAACTGCAGGAATTGAACAGGAATGGAAGTGTTTTGCAAAGCTTGGATAGCTTCCTAATTCCAATAGTTAGTCGCTAGGGGACCTCAATCAACCTTTGGTGACCTCATAACTAGAACTATAAAGTTTTGTCCAGATTGCATTAAAATAAGTTAAGGAAAGCTTCGAATAAATGCGGAACAATTTCCAATACAAACCTACCTATTTTGGTGAATTCAAAAGAGAACAGTTTTCTGATGTTCTTTTACTTCTTTTTAAGTATCGAAGTTTTGGATCTATATGCAAACAGTATTTCCCGTAACCAGAGCAATCATTCACGCGATAAAATATAAACACCCTAAAATAGAATAGAAATCGGTGTGTTCACATATGCGTGACACATAAATCTCATATATGTTATATATAAAAATATTAAATTAAACTATGACTATTTTGAATCTCACTATTCACCAGATTTGGTAATTGGTACTTCTTTAAGAAACTATGAATGGAAAATGGTTTGTGTGCATTTTTTGTCACTTTATTCGAGTTTTGAGCCCATTTAGGGCTATTTGCGCGATAATTTTTAGTTCTTTATATTAAATAAATCTGGATTCACATACATCAATCAGTTGTCGAGTAACATGTCAATTAATTTATTAAATGTTTAAGAGCAGTTAACAGATAGCTCAAGCGAATAAAATCATTATGGAAAAAAAATATAAATTGAAAGTGAAACATGAAAGAAAATCGGTAGATAATATTATTAGTAAACATATTATTATGTGATATTGTAATATGAGAAGGGTTGCTCAGATCTTGTAAAATTCGTAAAAGTTTGCATGGGGATAGAGTACACAATATCTCCTATTTATCAGATATTGTTCCTTTGAATTACACCACTTGTTTCAATCTGTACCTATTACGTGATAATTAACGAAATACTAATGAAAAATTGCAGCAAAGAGAAAAACTCGCTGTATCTTATAGTTTTTCTTCGATACACGTTAAAAGGCAAGCTATGTGGCTGAAAATATGCATAATGTTTACATTATATAACAGCGAATCATACGCAATGTCGTCAACTCCGTTTCTGTAATTTCGGTGCCAAAGATGTGTATACCATGATTGTATGATAGCTTAAAATGTGGATAAAATCAGTGAAATAATCAAGTATATCATATAAGCTGTTTTTTTAATTACAAACGAGCTAAATATTACCAAAAAACAAAAAAATTGGAACCATTTGAAAAGATCGGATGCGAAAAGAAGCTGATAAATTTGGCCTATTAAATTGGAATTGTATTTCATCAAGATAACGTTAGACTACATACATCGATAGTGACACGCCAGAAGCTTGCGGGGCTTGGTTCGGATAATTAATTTTATAGTCCAAATCCTTAGGGTCCAAAATAAATACAGGTTGTATGTATGTAAGCTCCTGTCCATGACGAACTGTTTTGCTGGTGAAAAATCTCGCCTCAAAATGAATTTGACTGTTCCAGTTTTTGGTAACAGGGACAAATGTACCTACGAGAACAGCATAATTACCTAAAAGTTTCAATTGTGTGTAAAAATAATATATTGGTTTCTACTACATATTTTGTTATCCACATTCTGCTAGAAGACGAGAAGTGTTTTGAACAATATTTTGAATGAAAACATAAAACAGCTAATATGTTACCATATTTTGATTAAAAAATTAAAACAACTAACTTGTGCTTTCAATTCAAGTATATCGAAAAATGAAAAATCGGTTTTTGTTGGGGTTTATGCATCCTCACTAATATTATAAATTACCGCATGCTATTATTAGAATAATAAAAATAAGATTGATAAAATTGTCTTGAAATATAATTAAAACCACGCTGATTAATGTTTGATATAACTTAATATTTATTTAACAATCAAATACGAAACCAGCCTTGTTGTATAATGAATGTCTACCATTCGAGTAAATAAATATGCCCAAGTCCAATCACACAAATAATTACAGAAACGACCAGCACATAATGAACTATTGTGTGGAGCTTCATACTGTTTAATACTGGTTTCACATTCAATATCAAGGTTACTATAAATTTCAAACCATCATATTTATTTGACCTTGCGAATCTCATGCTTATAAATATCGTTCATGGAGGTAGGTAACGCAGGCAAACTAAACTGATTTAATGAGAGAGCCTATTTTATTGTTTTGTGATTTATTGGATTACATTAATTAAAGTTCCAGCAAAAGTTATCTTTCCTCGGGTATTCTTCAGCATTTTAACGCGCGTTTAATGCACAATATGAGTTTTGCGTTATGCCGTATGATTTACGATGTTATTTTTGTCGGGATATTATCGAGAGACACGGAAAGGTTTTATTATTTTTTAGAAAATTCGTTTTGTTTTCGCATGACGAATCTATATTGACGTGGCAATTTACACCGGTATAGGCTATATTTGCGTCTTGTACACTATATAATTAAAAGTGTTTATTCACTGGACATATTTTACTTGTGAGGTTGAAAAGCAGGTGGTTTTTATATTAAAACTACTGGATTCTACTGTGGCGACCTTGAGGCATGTCGAATTTTACATCGTCGAATATCTGTATGCAAAATACCCAGAAATATAATCCCAGATGTTGAACACGGACGGGGTGCTAGCAGCGACAACTATGAAACGATACCGATTATCTTGCAACCCCGAGACGTTTATCAGGTATGTTAGTGAAGGGTACTTTCATCATTCAGTAACCGACCATCATTTGGTTTAAACGTGCCACATCGACTGCCCAAGCCTCATCATCAGGTAACACCGCTGCCAGCCTTTCAGACTTCAATAAATAACGGCAAATAATGTAAACACCACTGTTTCATTTTGTCTTACCTCCATTCACCGGGCCATAAACATTACACTGAAGTGGTGACCCCAACGTGATCTTTCGCAAAATTGGGTTTGCACTAGTGAATTGAGGGTACGTGCAACTTCAGCATTACATTCTTACAAACATTTGTTCCTCATTAAATTTATTTTATTTTAGTGCTGAAACAATGAACCTTAACTTTAAATTTCATTATTTCCATATCTTTTTTTTCAAAATTTTATTTCTCTGACGATCTTTTGAATTCTTAGAGCTTCTGAGATCACTATCTAATCATCAGCATTTCGACTAGACCTTTCTTTCGGCGCTATGTTTAAATCATGATGCCTACGCTCGCACTTCACTTTCAGTTATATTGGCAGACATTTTATTTGAAAGGCTTTGGGCAGTTTCGGTTGGATACCATCGTTATTGGTTTTTTTTTAGATTACCGTAACATATGTGGCTACGGATTAGTCGCAGAGCAGCTCCAGAAGCTAGTAACCCATTGCAATCACCGTCTTCTCTCGACTCCTCTAACTCGTCACGTCTTCACCGCGGTACCAGATTTGGCAACGTCTTGTCGTCGAAGAAACTAAGTTACCACGTCGTGGAACCATCGAAACTCCCTCAGCGTCGATTACGGGAGCCCAGTTCGAAAAATAGGTTGTTTTCAAAGTCGTTTATAGACCATGTTCAAGTGCCAAAGCAACGATGAAGCAACGGTATCTGTAGGACCGAAAGATATCAACAGCCGTACGAGATCACAACTGTACCAACTAATATTCACACATCAATATATTCTGTTTTGTCAGCCGTATAAATCAGTTTTAATATTTTTTTCATATCTTTCTTGTATTTTTATTTGTTTAAAATTGTAGGTAAAATTCTGATAGTGGAGTATTGTGGTGACCTTGAGGCATGTCAAATTTTACACCATGGAATAACTGTATACTAAATACCCAGAAATATAATCGCAGATGTTGAACATAGGCGAGGTGCTAGCAGCGACAACTAGCAACGAAAAGATAACGATTATCTGGCAACCCCGAGACGATTATCTGGGATGTTATTGAAGGGTACTTTCATCATTCAGCATCTGACAAGCAATGAGTTCAGACGTGCGACTGCCCAAGCCTCGTCAACAGGCAAACCCAACGCCGATCCTTTTTATCACTTCTATTTTTCACATTACATTACATTACATTTCACAGCTATATAATTACCCTAAACTACTATGGTTTATTCGAGAAGGCAGTTTAGAAGCTCATTCAATTGTCCTTGAATTAGGACTCTTCCTTTATACAAAAATAGATATTCGACTGTATAGGCGACCTTAGACAAATGTTTCGCTTAGTTTGTGCTAGCTAACCGCAACCTAAAACGGCATGTAATTGGATGATTATTGTGCCAAGTTATCCTTTTTTAGCTTGTTGTTTCAAGTGGTTTCGTGTTATTGGTAAGAAATCTTCATTTAACGTTGTGCATATTTTTTGTTTCACATTAATTGTTATTAAGTAATTAATATAAAAACTGATTACAATGCATCCGTGTAGTAAAAAATGTAGTATACAGGTGTAAATCTATTATCAAAATTAGAGATCTTTTTCTAAAGAATGATCCCGCCTTTCCAAAAATGGGTTGATCAAGTAAGTAGTAAAATATCTGGATTAACTAAAATGCAAATATATTAACGTCATCGTGTAAGCCAGATATTTTAGTGAGGATTTTAAAGCTTCTTCCACGAACAGGTCTTTTTGTATGTTTATTACTATATTACTATGTATTATTGTATGTATTATAAATAAAATATATATATATATATATATATATATATATATTGTTTGTTTAGTAGTGAAAATATTAATTTAAGTAGACTACCAAGTTGTTTCAAATGCTTTCGATGTGATGTCATCATATATTATACAATATTTATAATACTTATATACATCTTTTACTTATTAGAAGAAAAATCAGAGTATTCAGTTAAAAGAAACTCCCTGAAAAGTACACTAATACTAAAATACCTTTTTTTTAGATTATAGAAGGTCTAACAGCCTTATAAAGAGCTTGGTTACTCTCGTCAAGCATTTTTGTCTCAAAAAGTTAGGGATATCTTCAATTTGTTTCAATTTTCCCATCTATAATGATTTTCAAGGCCAAATTTTAATCTTTGATTTTTAAAAATACGATCTATTGCAATATGCGAAGGAATGCTTTGAATCCGGTCTCTTGATTTCAAAATGTGACGCAAAAACTATGGAATGTTTGAAATTTAAAACAAAGCCTTTAAATTATATGAAAACTATTTTCTTTTTTCCGAAAGAAGCAGCGACATGTTGAAATTGCTGTAGCTTTCCATCTATCCAATCCTATTTTGATATATAACTTATTACATCTTACAGCTAGACTAAAACAAAAATATATACGTTGTTCACAAGAAATTTAATCTACTTTGGATGTTTTCTGATTCCAATAGTTCGTGGTTAGGAGACTTTAAGCAGCTTCAATATTTAGTTATTTGGTAACCCTATAGCCTGAACTGCAATATTTTGGCTCGACTAAACCCCTAAACTATGTCAGGGGATGCTTTGAATAACTACAGAGCGATTTCCAATAAATGAATATTAACCTGCCTATTTTTTTAATAAACAAGTAAGTTTATTCTAAGTAATTGAATGAACTAAATGACTAAATAAAAGAGAATAGCCTTATGACTGTCCCAGAACCGATAATAATAGTTATAATATTTTAAAACAAAGTAGGCTATTAAAACAAGGGCTATTATTTTGTTTGAAAAGTATATTAATTTAAAGAAAGTAAAACCCCTAAGCAAAGTTCTACGATTAATTACCAGTGCCTATCGCTACATAACCTACGAAGAACTGCACTGTGACCTCGAAATCAAGAGGATACACGAAGTGATCCAAAATTTTGCCTTAAAACCTGAAAACTCTGTAATACAAAGGAAGCAATACAGCTACTAGACTACACACAGGAAATCATCATCAAATAAACCCTTACAATTAAGTAGCAAAAATTACTAAAAATTATCGATATATCGGTCAAAAAATATCGATATTTTTTCGCCATTCCTAGGTTACGGTATTAACTGAATTCCTATAACCGTTTATATAAATATAGATATTTGATCGGTTTCTCTTTATGGTGACATAACGCATCAACCATAACTCGCACTTTCGCATATACGTACATGCTTAACTAACTCTCACCATCGACATGAATCGTATTTCATTTCGTTTTCGTTGACTTTAAACAGCGTGGAAACATCTGTTCTTCATGTCCTTTTTAATTTGTTCCATTATCTATTTTGAGATTGGACTGGCTTCAAAGGTAGGAAAAATACGAGCTATGCAAAAATACATCACTGTATTAGAAACAGAGAAAAGGACATTGACTTGGACATAGTTTTAAAGGTCGCACATTCCGCGAACGACATGTTTTATTTATTTGGTCTACGTAGTTGGTCGCGATCGTTTATGTGACTCACAATGCCGATTTATTCTAATGCTAGGTTGACCATTAAATGTCGATATTTTAATTGCAAATCCAACAGTTATGTGCGAAATACGAATAGGTTTGTTATTGCACATCATTAATCAATTATTCCGGCAGCGTTTCATATGGATATGAAAGATTTTCTATTAGAAATATAAGTTGCGTAATGTCGATTATGATGCAGTTTTACTTATTTGGACGATTTTGAAAGTTGAAATGATTTTAAAGGACACGCCCGCGACTGTGTCTATGCAATCTTCAAGATTACTATTTTATTCTTTGTATATTTAATATTTATTTCGATACTAAAATCTTATTTGGTGGTTCAACGACTATAAAGAGGATCTCTTTAAACTCATGCAAAACGGTAGGTTTTATGTGATTTAACTGATTTGCGATGTGTGTGAACGACTGATTAACCATCTAGTGTTTGAGAATTTTTATAAAGATAATTTGTTACTGAATATCAGTAAAAGTCTTGGCAGAAATATTTCATTGAAGTTATACGTTTAAAATAAACAAAATGGTTTGAAAATATTTGTCGAGTACGAAGTGAATGAAAACTTTTGATGTGAAATTGACCTTTTCTGTGAATCGAGATAATACAGAGCAATCTGAAGTACAGGAGGTGCAGGAGTAACTGCAGCAGATTAATGAGACGACAAGATTTGGTGAAGACATAAGACGGAGAAACTGAATAAAGATTATTCAAAGTTTTGCGACAATAATAGCTGTGTATTAGTTAATGTGTCCCGACATTAACGATGAAGATATGTTAAACAGTATTGACGCAATTTCTAATATGAATGGACCTAACGGTGAAAGAAATGTGTAAAGTTCTCCTTTCTCTGTATCATTCCAATTTTGGTATATGTACCACCGCAGCGAGTACCTATGTTATTTTAATAGTTCAGGATTGAGAATATGAGGATTATGAATTTGACAATATGAGCTTTCATTTTGAGGAATTTATTTTGGTGATAATGATGAGTTGGTCTTCGTATTGGAGCTCAATTATTAGGTTTATTATAATATTATTTGTTAATTTGTGAATGAATCCTTCGACGTTTTTTGAGATTAGTCATTTGTAAATGAAATTTTATTTCTGGAATTGCCTTTATCGAAAATTATATAAAATAGAAATTTACACATTCGGGTCAACTATTGGACTCGAGCAGATGGGAATGTCCTCAGCACAGATTTTTAAGATTGTCAGGATTTCCTTTTATCAAGATTGGTTCTGGTTTTCGAGTTCGCACATAGTACCAGTACTGCGCTATTATAACGGCTATCATCTGAAGACGTTATATTAAAAATCACTTGGTACTAGTTGTTTTCATACTGTAATCATGCTTTAGTGTTTATATTCTCGGAAGACGTGGAAAAATCATGACTATCGTGGAAATTCGCTTCAAACAAATGCGTATATATGGTAATATGGTTTCGCTGAAATAAACACTGACAAGTCATGAGTTCCGAAAATATTTTGTAATGTGTGCACAACAAAGCTGTACAAGCGAGCACTTCATGAAAAATTCATACTTTTCGTTTTCTATGCCAAAGTTATGGAAAGAAAAAATTAGCACGGTATAAATGCACAGTCCTGACGTATTATCACTATCGAAGCCAGTTCGACATGTGATCCATTACCAATTTGTCCAGATACAAATACAAATAAAACCTTAAGAACATCGTCTTCATCACCGGCGAGTAATGACAGCGTTTTGCTAATGGAAGAAAAACATTTACTTTTTTAAGGAATATTTGTGCGACCTGATATTCGAAAACTAATGGCAGACGCGAAATTAAAAAATTGTTTAATGCCTGATGTAGCAGCAGCATGGGTATTATTTCAAAGCGTTTTTCACATATTTCTTGATAACCACAAATTGCCATATTAAAAGTACGTAATCGACAATTTGATGAAATTTACTACAAGCTCAAATATCTCTCAAAATGTATTTTCTGCATTCAAGTCTTAATTTTTGAAATCGAAGGGCGATACCAAGGAGTTTGAGACGAATGCGTGATGAGCTATTAGTGCTGGATGCAAATGCGAGAAACATATTCCAAGCAATATAAAAGACTCATTAAGAGTTCAATATCTGTTATTTTTTTATTTATAATTTTTGATTGAATACATGGTCGCTAATAGTCAAGAATAATAAAGTAAATATATTTTTGAATATTTCAAAAACTAGAACCAATTTTTAAAAACGTACTATTGATTTAAATTCAGTTCGCCATCTTATCCTATGAAAATGTCCACACAATCGTGTATACTTGTGTAATTTAAATATATTGAACAAAATAGTTTCAAGCAAAAGCCGTATATTAGGTTGAGTTATTTTCAAAATTATATTATGATCAGATTATTTGTGCTTTCTGAATAGCTTTAAATGACAACATGAAATCAACGTGATGGATCTCCCTTCTCTTCGTTTCAATACAGTAAACAACAATTGCAACATTCTTGGGCCATGTGTGAACTATTAGGTATGTTCTAGGTTCAACACAGTTTCATAATAGATTCATTAGTTTAAGTTTTTTAATATTTCAATAATTTCGGTCTCGAAGTCCCAACGAGGTACGTTGTTCTTGTATAGGATATCACTGATGTTGCTAAACATTATTATTGATATTTTGAAGTATATAAACAACACTGTGGAAAGATATCACTTCAGAGTTCCTGGTAATTATAGTGGTAGGGAGTTTAGGGTGTTTTTTTACTTTTCTCCTTAATAAGCACTTCACGTTCATTATAGTTCTTTAAAAATTGATAAACTTATTTCGGCTTAATCCTAGCAGAATCTGTTTGCTGTGACACTTTCTCTTCATACTATATATGCTATAATTTATTTTAGCAAGTTTAGCATTGCTCAACTGTTATTGCTATATGTCATTGCAAATATCTATGATTGCTATAATATACATGTATTTTTTATTTTTCCACTGTCGATGAAAATCTGTTACTCAGACAAGTTTTGCGTCTTGATTCCACAGCTGTCGCCCAACCACCTAGACTCGCAGGCTTAAATTAGCTATTTTGAAATATTTTGTCTATAAGTAAATGTTACTTTATTTATATTTTGATATCATTTTAGGATCTTAAATTGTTTACTGTTTTGTTTTTCCTTAAATAACAATTTTATTTTACACCAAAATGTAATAAAATTCCTTGTTATAGTTTGGTCCCGCAGAAATTTCATATTGCACATTACCCTAACTTTAACTATTTTAAAGAATATTTGGATACTTGTAAAAATCATTTAACAGCCAATATTGACAATATCTATGAAGGAAAATATAAACATAGAACTTAGGATACAGTAAATTTTAACTAAAATGATCGATTGTAAAATAAAACCAAACAAAACATAAACCACATGACCACAGACGATTCAGGTTATTAATTATAATGGAAAAATTAAAGGCTATATAATAAATCAACTGGAGGTTTTCAAACGGACTAAATCCATTCAAACAAATTATGTTTGACGTATCACTTCTTTTAAGTCTTCTCGTTTTTTTTTAAATCTCGACTTCCAAGTAACAAGGACAAGTTTCGTGTCATTCTTGTACTATCTCCATATCCGAAAACGTTGTTAATACAAATTAATAGGTAATTATATTCAGATAGCGGTTAATGATGATTGACGGACAGATGGAGCTGTGTATGTTTTTGTCTGTCTCTGTGTTTTGTCTGTCTCTGTGGTGTGTGTTTTTTTATTCAAAACGGAATATTTACGAGTCGGCAAATGACGAAGCGGCCTGTGAACGGAACGAACCCGTTCTTGTCCGTTTTGCTACTTCAGTGCGTAATATGCTTCAATCAACTTTTTTACGCGACACGATGTGTGAGAGATTGTGATGTAAGCAGTGATTTTGTCGAGTTCCTGATCTTCTTTTATGGGAGCGTTATTTTTTTATAATTACATCGGCCTTAGTCATTGTACCCGTCCAGTCTGTCAGATCCTTTTTTGTTTATTTGGGCTAAGCGTTTAGAAACTAGTTTGATTTGAACTTATCTCGATACTACATCGTGGTCGGGAGAGTTTCTTCCAATCGTTTCGTCATTATAATTAATATTATTGCATTTGTAATTAGTTAGTTGTGATTCGGGTATGTCTGTCGAGTAAGGAATTTGTGACTTTTGCAGTAATATCTTCTGGAAGGATTCAGCCACAAGCTCGGGCAGAAATACGTGGATAAGATCAAAGAAATCTATTAATTTTGAAGTTTAGTTTAAATTCCTGTGGTATCACTTGTTGTGTCGATATAAATACTTTTTTATTATTTATGATGTATACGTTGATGGGCAATGGAAAATAGAATGAAGAAGACAGAAAGAAGACATTCAAAGTAAATCGTCAAACATGCAAGTAACGTGTACAGATAGAAAATAAATCATCCAGCTCAGTATTTAGAATTGATAGAAGTGAATAAAGCCCATGGACAGTTAGCAGTTGATAAGAACATTTATTCATATTTGGTGCAGCGAAATCGTAGGTTTAAACCCTCAACACCACAAGAAATATACATTTTTGCTATATTTTAGAGTCTCCTTTTTGACCCACTAGGATTTATCTAGATTGGGCCTATTGCTTAACGTGGTCTCTGTATATCCATGTCCCAGCAGGATACGAACTTACCTTATTACCTTTGGAGCCCAACAAGTGTCAGCAGAAATAATCAAGGCCGGTGAGTCAACATTAATTCACTTTTATGTTCTGCACTTACATTCTCCTATCAATCATCGGAAAAGAATTAGTCAAAATTATATAAATTAAACTTCCCAAAGTTCGTAAAGAAACAAGATAAGTTATGAAGATAATAGTTCCGCATTCCTCTAGTTTATGGAGGAAGGTCGGTTGTATTGTTTTTCGTCCTGACTTCGATTGTATACACGTCCCTCACTTTGGGCAGCTTTGGAAGCTGAACGTATTAGCTTCAGGTATTTTACCATAGTTCCATTAGCTTGCAGGTTCGAAATAATTTATTGATTCAGTTTCAGTTCATTTCAGACGCTAGATGGTCTACGCTAATATATCGTCTCTGTATTGGCTTTCAAAATAGCAATGGATGCAATTACGTGATCATTATTTAAAAAGAGGCATAGCGTTAAATATGATGCTACAAATTTCTTGACTAGATCTAATGTTCGCTAATACAGATCTTGAGCCTAGAGTTCCTGGTATAGTTTGCATTCTAGAGCCATCTACGGCTGAAGTAATAAGACATATCGGTCAAGCTATAGCTTTTTAAAGATGGTGCGTATTTAAAGAGAAGGTATATTATAATTTGGGCTAAAGTTCGGCTCTTTAGAGTGCTTGTCTTAATTTTTTTTTTATTTGGATACGAAACTTGGTACTGGTACAGTGTAACATACGTAGCTTTAAGTTTCCCAATACAATCAAGATCTTATTCTTATTTTATTACAGTATTTCTATATAATTGCATCACTTGCAACCTATCATTTGCAATAATGTTATAATACTACCAAATTTATTTAACTCATAGAAAAATGTAAACATTTTCAAAAGTTACTATAATTTGAAAATAAGCTTAATATCCTTTTATTAAGGACTGTGGATCTTCCATCCAAATCATCCTGTACTGGTCAGTTTTAATTTTTCATACTACTTACTAGTTAGCCTACTTGGAAATAATTTAAACACAGTTAACAAATAATTCATCTTCAAAATAGTGATAACATTTCTAGAATATAATCATATACCATGCAGTAAATACAAATTCATACTGTTCTAAATAATTCTTGTATCTATCCTTGATGGATGAATTACCTGATGGCTCTATTTATATAGTGCTACCAAATGAAGGTAATATTTGAAATTTCCACATATACATTCCTTTCTCTTGAGACCGAATATCTCTTTCGATAATTTCGGATTATTTCATAGTCGTTATAGAATTGAAATGTTTGAAATCTCTTCAGGAATCTCTTCAGGAATCTATACGTAAAATACTTTATAGTTGTATAAACATAAAAATAAAACTTTTATGTTGAATTTCAATATTATACGTATTTCCTTCCCTATCATAACTTTGTTTATTATGTTACCGGCCATTCTTACTATAATTTGATACTCTTTTACAGACGCTCAGACGGTACATAATATTTTAGCAATAGACATTGCTTTTTATAAAAAAAAGACACCCGACGTACCGTCAAAAAATGATTTACAAGGTATTATTATGATGGTATTATGATGAAAACTGACAAATTATCTTTAGAGTCCGAATCTTTCCGAGAGGAAATGAACGCGCCACGAGTAGAGTTCATTAGAGTGATCACCATTAGATTAAAATGTTGATTGGTTGAAATCCACGTTAAACTGGAGGGTCCTTTGCGTAACTTGCACTTCAGCAAATTGGATAATAATGAAATATATAATATGACACTGCTTTCAAAAGGAAGTAATATAACTGAACCGAATTATTTTAATCAGTTCTTCTGAGAAAATTCCTGCAAGACCAAGAAGTTATTTTTTAACGTTACGTAAAATACTTGGTCTGCAAGAATAATCTATTTATGGACTAAAAATGGTTTAAATCGTTCGTAAGATACCAACAGTTATATTCAGATGTCATGCAATATATTAACAAAAAAATAAAATAAAGTGGGGCTATAAGAGATGGTCATTTGGCATATCGTCTATCGTGTTTAAACATCATGTACTTTTTTCATGTACAAGGCTTTTGAAAAACTAATAATCCTTTAGAAGTAATTATATCACAAATTAAGGTAGTTCATACATTCATAATAATAATCGTAATCATATTCTCGTTTCACATTCTTGCATTTATTGTGGCTAAGAACATTTAAAAAATATATGGATGTTTTCAATTACTTCTTACAAAATATTTTCAGATGCAAGGCTATAGAGGGCATTTCACAAGAATTACGTCTTTATTATCCTATGAAACGAAGGTTATAATTACAATCTACTCTGTACATATTCGGAAAAGAAAATAATAAAAAACATACTTTATTTAGTCATTCCAAACAAATTTACATTTTAGTTTGTATGTTTGTGTCTTGTTGCTTTCGTAGCAGATCTGTCAAGTATTCGTGACCAGAAAGGAAACAAGTGACATTATAGAAATTAAATGAACTCGGTTACAATAAATGATAAAATCCTTCAATATTTAGTATTTTAGTCGATGCTAAGTTCAGTTATAGAAATTTATGGGTAGTCTTTCGATGAATTTTAAAACTTGAAAACCGAATTATTTCATTTTCTATAATGTGCATACAGTTTCTTATTATATATTATGTACTGATGATTTTGAGTTATGAATTTTTGATCATTTAGTAATTTCTTCAACCAATTTGCAATTTATTAGTATATTTATATTGTTATATGTAAAAGCTCTCCTTAGGTTTGGTTATTGTTGCAGATATAGCTTTATTTTGATTTTAATCGGAATAAATACCTTATTGAATATATTGTTCATTGAAAGCTATGAATTATTCTCTATTGATCAGGCAATATGAGAAGTTCATCGTAAAAATCAACTTTTCGAGATTAGATTGCGGGAAAGGTGTTTTGAATCTATCAAAGCAAAGGTCTTATTTCGAAAGGGGTAAAACTTTCATTATGTTGCAAATAGCTAGGAAGTACTATTGATATTCCAATGCCCTTATGATGGAAAATTGCGTTCTTAAGTCTTAATTCGCAATTAATGGTTTCGTTAGACTCTCATAATAATACACCTTCCGGATCTAAATAGAAAAAGAGCCTGAAGCTTCAAAACTTCAAACGTTTGAGATATATGAGCAATGAAACTTATGTGTGTTTGATCTTATCCTAAAAAATTTTGTTACCTAAACTTTCACGTCGGGTTTTACAAAATTTATATTTTAGTACTTTCAAGGTAGATAAAACCTAAGAAACGAGGTCATATTTAATTTTTCCTTTTAGGAAATTATACTGAGCTTCTTTCACTGCAGTTTTATAAATAACTTTACTTTCATCTATAATTTGGTATCTTGTAACTTGAACTAAGTATGCGAGTATCTTGAAATGTCCATTTGAAATTGAAAAATATTTTATGGTGAACAAAATGCTTCAAAATGTCAAATCGTTTTGATCAAAAAGGATTGGACATATGTCCATAATAGAATTCTCCCAACTATTAGCAATTGTGAACACCATCATACATTTGAGAATTTTTTTGATGTGCTCAGACCAGTATGTATCATATGTGGGGAGTTTTTATATAATTAGTTTCTCATTTAATTTTCATAAATCCGCAGATAATACACAGATATCGTAGAATATCGTAGTGGAAAGCCGAGAGTATATGAAGATGCGGAATCGATTGATTGAACTGAATTATGTTGTCATAGATCATGATTAAATGGCATAAATCTTTTTTATTAGCCGATATGTGACCAAGTGGTTTTTCGACACGACAATGTTCGAACGTATTGTAAGATATGTGAAAATCTAAATGGAAATTTTTCAACGAAGCTTATTCTGCCCGCTGAACTTGTTGGAGATTGCTCCTTCTGACTAATAGTTATTACAAAGGATGCAGCACGATTTAACACGTCACAGGAAAAGTAGAAAAATCTAGCCAGTATTGAGAAATATTTTTGTCAAATCCATTAATATTTATCTTGAAAAATTTAATTTAATAATTTAGTATTATTGAAACTATTGTGTAATGTCACTGTCAATAAAATGACAAACACTTTAGGAATGAAAAATACAAAAAGTATATGCGAATGAGATCATTAACCTTGTTAGATATCAACAATCTAATAGACGCACTAGTTTGCATTGTTTGATCTGTTATAATCACTTGGTGGAGGTCATTAGTAGAGCGCTGGAAATCAAAAAATATTGTTGCACAGCCTCCCTTGACATTAGCCAGGCACTCAATAAGGTATGGCATAGTGGGCAAAATTAAAAAAAAAAGTTACCAGATAATTTCTTCCCATTATTAAAATGTTATGTTGAAAAAATATGCTACGGAGAAAAATATAATTCCTACACTTCTCAAATGCATGAAATTAAGCTCCGGACTTAATTCTCCGGACTTAATTTCATGCATACCACAAGGCAGAATACTGGCTCCAGTTCGCTATCTAATATTTACAGCGGATATTTCCACTCATGCTTATACCACTACAGCGAAGTATACGAATGATACCGCACTCCTTTCAACATGTGAGAATTACGACTTCGTCTCCGAAAAGCTGCTACTACATCTAACTCTGATGGAAGCATGGCTGGAGCAGTAGTGTATTAAAGCCAATACAGATAAGACGGTTAAAGTAACCTTCACACTCATAAGAAAAGCCTGCCTACCAGTGAAACCCTATAATACAGAGATTCCATAAATATATGACGCCAAATAATTAGGCATGCATCTTGACCGGCACCTTACTTGGCACAAACATATATGAGCCAAAAGGAAACAATTAGATTGCAGACTCTGGAGCATGTACCGACGCAATCCATAGTTATCAGATGCCGGAAAAATGTATGGCATACACCTATGGGGCACAACCAGCCACAGTAACATTGATATGCTAGAAAGGTTCCAAAGTAAAATAATGAGGACTATATAAAATATTCCACCGTGTACCTAGATTTGAATCAGCGAACAGTGAAGGAAGAAACTGAGTCATACTGAAATGCAGAAAGTGGACATTCTACGATACTCTCACCTCAGGAGAAACCTGATTTCCTAAGATACTCTCACCACCTGATCTACCATCCAGTTTCGAAGACAGAAAATGAAAATGGCATAAATGGATACACGACTGAGTTAAAGATTGAATTAATTCAATTAACCGGAATCAAAATAATTATGAAGTATAGAAGAGTTGACATTGGATTGACAATTATTCTGCAGTTACTGGAAGCGTTTCTTGGTGTAGTTAAGCATCAAGTTCAAGTAAAAGCATCGCAGTTGAAGCTGTAAGGTCACAAAAGGTAGATAGAACCCGGCCATAAACTAATCTGATTATTCTCGAAGTGTATTTTGGTGTAATTAAGTGGAGCTCAGGTCTTTGTTATTACTCTTTGTGATACCACAATCTGCCTGGCAATAAATATTTCTCATGTCAAAATTATATATACGTGTCATGTAGAAAATCACTTCATTAAGCAATCTTCTGTATAAAATATTATCTTAATTAATTAGTCTTATTCTAAAGCTTATTCTAAAGTCTACATATGTCCAGTAATCAGATTAGGTGGTGTTAAACGTTTTAGTCTACGCACTTCACTATCACGTCGCATATTTAGCTGATTAGCGAGTACATTGGGATGCACTGACACTCTTTCAAAGTACCTCACACAAAGACGTTGAATTACGCTCGTTATAGGTTCTAGAGGAAGAGTTTCGGTAAAACCATCGCGGTTGAAGCTGTAAGACCACAAAAAGCAGATTTAAGGTGCTCAATATCTTAGATGTAAACTATTTCAAGAAAGAAGCTTTGAAAAACACCCCTAGCCCGTGGTTTCTTCGCATATACATCACAGTTGAAGGTATAAAGCCACCAAAGGCAGAGTGAATGTGCTGTGAATTAACATAGTTTCTTTCAGTTCGGCTTGCAGTTCAGGGTAAACAGCCACCAAATGCGAATTGCAATAGCTCAGTTTCTTAGCGGTAGACGTAGGTTAGCGTAGATTCGATAGAGGTATACCATGGAATTTTGGGTAGAAACAGTGCCTTTACGAAGATCTTCAGAGTCAAATTGGCGGACGAGACATAATTAATTAATACGTAAATTCTTCGACGTAATTCTTTTTTTAACGCCCTTGGGTTTATGTGACTTTTTTACATCGAGATTGAGCCGCAAAAGACGCAAAGAGTAATAACATTTGGCTAGACCGACAACTTATTGCAACTAACAGTTCATTTTAATTAAAAAATACTATATTAAGAAGCAAATGGATTCTAAATGAAACTGTTAAAATAATGAAAGGAGAAAAATTTGTTTTAATCGCATTTAGAATATATTATTATTTACGTTTAAATACTAACGGAATGTTGCGCATAGGGAATTTCGGTATCGACTCTAGTGAATGCACTTGTGAGCAGATCATTACCAGAAACAAGTAGTAGTCGCAAGGATCCCTATCTTGTTAATACCAGCAAGTGCGATAATGTCTTCCATTTTACGTATTATTTTCAAGTAGATTTTCATGGATTTGACAAGATATGGCTCAATGTGGTTACTTTACAATTTTTTTCCACTTCTCTGATCTTCTGCGCCATGGTAATATATTCCAGAACAATAAGGCACCATGTTGTTCATCTTCTAAACTGTATTGTTTTTTTAATGAGAAAGTATCAATCTGAGGGATCCCATCCCTCTATATAAATCTATCGCTGAGAAAAGGGATGTCGCATCTCTGGAGCCTCACGTGCTGTTGTCCTCCTATTCTACTCCTCAAGTCTCCTCTGATAATTTATGATATACTGTTTTATTTCCTGCCCTACTGTTCGCATACCAAATATATATACCTAATACTATTGAGTATGTTCATATAACAAAATAACTGTTGTTGTTTTCTGTTAGATTTCATCTGAGTTGGTCTAGATGTCTAAAAATTTTAGTAGAGTGGTGCTTCGTATCTCTACTCCAGAGGCGGAACTTTTCAGTAAATGATTCTTCCCACTTCTTGGCTAAGTAATTCGCTCTTTCATTGTCGGTGATCCTAGAGTAAAAAGGGAGCCACATAAAGGTGATTTTTTTTGTCGCTCTTTTTCAATTTAAACGTTAGTTCACGGATAAGCACTCCTACTGCACTACTACTGTTGTGGATGTAGAGGTAGATATGGTTGGAGGCACATTAAGAAGCTCATTGAATCGGAGGCGATAACTAATCGTTTGTCTTGCACATCTTGTACTGAGGTCAGGGCCCTACTATATACATGGCAATTAGTTCAGCCGTCAATACACTCGATGAAACGGGGAGCCTGAGGTGTCCTTCGGACATCCCCGGTGTAAATGCTGCTCCCACATAGCCATCACTCTTAGAACCCTCCGATAATATGAAAAGGTGTTCAGGATATTTCACAGTTTTATATTGTTTGAATTGGGTGCTGATACTATCAGACTCAGAACTATGCCTTGGGAGACTCCTCATGGAGAGATCGACGGTCAACTGCGACAATCGCCATGGAGGCAATCTATCCTCCGAGGTGTATATCGGTGGGAAAGCCAGCGATAAGCGACTACAAACTGCATGGAATCTATGGCAAGAACCCCTGTGTTACTCTCTAGAGGGGGTGACTTATGTGTTTGATAGAAAATGTCTGCAATGAGACAGTTTTGATTTAAATCTCAAGGAGCTCGCATATTTAATCAAAAGCAATTCGTGTCTAGTTTCTAGTGAAGAGACTTCTGCTTTTCAAAGCAAGCTCTCTACTGGGCTAGTGTGGAAGGCACCCAGGGCGATTCTGAGAGCTGAGTTGTGGATTGGGTTTAATCTATTCAACTATGAGGGGGCAGCGGAGATGAAGCATTGGCAGCCATACTCCAACTAATGTGACCCTATGGGCGCTACAACGAAAGTTAGTTAAAATACATAGGAGACTGATATCTGCCAACCATTTTTTCCATACATAGTTAATATGCGGGATAACAAAAATTTATGGTCAAACTTATTGCTTATGGCTCATCCGCCAATCGCCAGGGTGCTCGCTTTGGGGCAATTTCTCATTCTGCAGGAATGGACACTGGTACATTTACCATGCGAGAACGATAATACGTTTACTTTGGCCCATGATGGTAGGGCATCGAGACAATTTTGCAGTAGCCTTTGACTTAACTTATGGTCTTGGCTATTTTGGTAGATGACAATGTCATCCGCAAAAAGTCGGACCCTGATCTGCTTTAGTATCATCAGATTGATCGAATTAAAAGCTATAAGGAACAGGGTTGGGCCAATGGTTGACCCTTGCGGTACTGCGTTAGTCTGGAAATATGAGGATGACAGGACTCCATTTACTCTAACCCTAAATGAATGGTCACTCAGAAAGGATTGAATGAAGCGGTATATTTTGCCTCTGATATTCCATTCTTTATGTGTGTTGAGAATTTTTTGATGTTTTAATTTTTATAGGTATTTTAGATTATATTATGTAATTTTATTCTATTCCTTAAATAACAAATAGTAAGTACATAAACAATTGATAGTTACATATGCTGCCTGTAATATAAATGACAAATACATTTCTCATTATTATCGTTAATTAGATGGTCATATATTTTTGGTCAGTTTTAATTTAAAAAGATGCCATATGAGCATGTTTTATGATGAAATTGTAGATACGGTAATCTAAATTAAATCTTGGAAGCAATGTACGCTCGCCCTGAAACTTAAATAAACACTAGTTCTTACATGGTCTCCCTTGGCATTAATCCGATTTCACTATCAACTTTGTTACGTCCATTATAATTCCAAAATTGTTTCTGTCGTTGAATGAAGAATGTGGTTGAATTTGGCCGTAATCAGCATGATCTAATGCTAGTTGTAATCCATTTGGGATGCTGGAAAAAGCAAAAAAAATTCTGTAATATTCTGGCTATTGTTGATGATTACTATTTCTGAATACAAGCTGTTCCTGATAATATACCTAATAAAAATTGTCATCGGTGCTCTGTTATTTTGTCGTATTGTTTCACTATATGAGAAAGTATGGACTAACATTTTACAAGGATTTATTTAATGTATTCTTGCTTATTATCAGCAATGGCTAAAGTGTGTATAAATTATAAATGTAAATTATAAAAATGAAGTATTACAATAAAAATATCAGTCTAATAAAGTAAAATACATACTTAACACGTATACATACATGAATGAAACAATAAAGTTACCATTACAAATTACATAAATGCTAACTTAAAATTGAAAAACTGATTAAATAATAAATATAGAGATTTGGTCCAGCAGTATTATCGCAAAAAGAGGAAAAAGGAGTAAACCATCAATATTACGGTGTTATTTTTATGAATTCATGAAAATCTACTTGACTGAAAGCAAAAGTTGTAAGCATAAATCATTTCTATCTAAATGTGATTAAAATAAATATACAGCTTTGCGTTTTATTTTAAAAGTCTAACATCACTCTAAAGCGTTAGTAAATTTATGCAAAGACATTTCGAAATAATTTCTTATTTTGCATAAAAGGCCATCGAGATAGGACAATTCTCATAAAATTCTTTAAAAAACCTGTATGCAAATTATCACCATACCTGCTTGTCTTCATATTTTTAATAAACATTGTTCATTTTACATTTTTATATTTTTCTCATTAAGGCTTTGTCTTTTGGTTAAATTTATTCCCACTAAGGTAAAATTAAGTAGAAACCTGTAATATTTAAATAACGTTATATTATGGCGTTTTCGTATATTTAATTCAGTTGAAGTTGATTAAGAAATTGTCGTTTCTCTTTCTTACTTATAATAGAAAATAAAATATTGTACCCAGTAGCACAGTATTGTGCTTTACGCTTACTGTATCTTGTTAACATTGGAAAATCGTGCGTTTTGAAATTTTATTAAAAAAGCTAATTAATAACAAGCTTAATATTGAGGTAAATGATACTGTTCATAACATTTGAGATTAGACCACATAGAGGCCTTATTTATTTGTTTGTGTATATGGATTCCTAATAATTTTGTTCTGTTTTCAGTTATTGAATAATATAAAAATTTATATTTAATGTGTCAAGTTTAACTGTACAAGTATGCATGAAGTCAGTATAAGTTTCTATGAGATTCATATATTCCATTTATAGAGAAGAAAATGGGCTTCAAACAGGACTCACTGAAAATTCACTGCTGTTGACTACAGAAAAATCATATATTCTCAAAATAGAAATAAGAACAGGTTAACAGGTGTCAATCAAATTCCATCATGGATAGATTACGAAAGGACAATATCATATAATTGGTATCTTGTACAACAAATAGTTCGACGGGCTATACTTCACATTCACCTTCTTATTATTGAACAGGTTATTAATTTATACATTTTATATACCCAAATATTACAAGTTCATTTGTTACAAAACAGAACTGATAAAATTTATGAATATCAAACATCCATCATCAAATATACATAATATAAACCCTTTTTTTCTGCTGCAGTTATTATCAACTATGTAAAATTCATATTTTGGTAGCCCAGTATTCATATTTTGGTAGCCCCTGTATCTTCAAATTATCATCATAAACTTTTTTAAGAGATTAGCCATCGATGCAATGTTGATTTGTCTTAACAAATATAACAGGTCAATTCAAAAGTCTCCAACCTATCATAGTATAATACATTTTTTTGGCAAAATGATTTTTTTTATTCAACATAAATACCTTTAAGGGTGATACACTGATTATAGCGACTCTCCAACTTTTCGATACCATTTTTGTAGTTCAATTTGTCCTTTGCTTCAAAATAGGCCTCAGTTTCGTCGATCTCCTCTTCATTCGACGAAAATTTCTTCCCAGCGAGCATTTTTTTGAGATCTGAGAACAGGAAATAATCGTTGGCAGCCAGATCTGGAGAATACGGTGGATGAGGAAACAATTCGAAGCCCGATTAATCGAATTTTTACACGGTGCATTGTCTTGGTGAAGCAGTAAATTTTATTTCTTCAAATGCGGCCGTTGTTCGGTTATTTCGTCCTTTAAACGGTCCAATAACGCTATGTAACAGTCGCTGTTGGCGGTCTTTCCTTTTCCAAGGTAGTCAATGAAAATTATTCCATGGGCATCTCAAAATACAGACGCCATAACCTTGCCAGCCGACTGTTGCGTTTTATCACGCTTTTGAGCGGGTTCATCGTGTGCAGTCTACTGGGATGACTGTCGATTAGGCTTCGAAGTAAAATGATGAAGCCATGGTTCATCTTCAAACACTGCTCTGAATCATCAACTCGTCATTATTTTTGGTCAAAAGTGAGCTCGCACGGCACCCATTTTGCACAGAGCTTTCTCATACCCAAATATTAGTGGATAATATGATGTACACGTTCAGTTGATATCTTTAGAGTGTCTGCTATTTCATTCAATATAAATTTACGGTCATTCAATTTGTAGATTTTTTTAATTTTTCGTCGGTAACAAGCTCTTTTGGGTGACCACTGCACTCACCGTCTTCGGTGCTCATTTCACCACGTCTAAACTTAGCATACCAATCCTTGATGGTTGAATTTCCTGGGGCAGTGTGCAGAAACTTGGCATCAAGCCAAGTTTTTGCTCCAACTGTATTGTTTCCCTTCAAAAAGGAGTATTTTATCAACAACATTATCATTATTTATTCCTTTTTATCCATTTTCTTTTCATAATAACAAACGCTTCTTCACTCAAAATGCTATAATTCACAAACTAATGATCCGACAGCTGTCAAATTTATACACGCATATTTTGAGTGTCAGGACTAACTCAAAACCGTATGGATTTAATTCTAGTAGCGCCATCTATGTGTAAGACCGGGGACTTTTTATTTGACCTATTAGGTGCACTTTATGGTTGGTGTGTCTGGATACTCTCTCTTCACTGCTATAAACGCCATATACAGTCATAATTGAAAAATCGATTATGAGCAATATTAGGTTATTTATCTTGATAAATACCAGTTACATTTTTCATTTATATTTTCTTTACGTAGGCTGTACAAAACCAATTTTTCTACTCTGAAATATAACATAGATAATTCATGTTATATTAATATAGATTAATATTAGATTATTATTATATTAATAAAATCGAAACGAGCTAAAAAGTTTAAATGTTGGAATATGGAAATGATAATTAGGAAACGGTGACATCAATGTTTCGCAGCGCTTCTAATAGGTAACTTAAATGTTGTGTTTATATTTCTGGTAAAATCATAGTATTTCAAGTTTTAATTTTAAAGTAAATGCATTTTTAGTAACCTCTCTATACTATATTATTATTATAAATGAATAGTTTTGTGATTCGTCTTTACAGTCATCTAGTATATTCTCTTTCTTTGTATTAGAAAGTTCATATTATAATTAGTGATTCTCTTAATTTTGAATCTTTATTTAATCAGTAATTGTACTGTGTGTGTTATTAAGTAACTCCTAGGTAAAAAGAAATAATTATCTATGTATTCTCAAATATTATATTAAATAAAAGAAAGGTTGTTGTAAAATTTCGATGATAGTAACATATTTTGTCCAAGTCTCATTTAAAAATTTAATATTTACGTATTTCCTCTCTAGTTACTATGTAATTAAATTGTTTATTTGATAGGTTTTACATCTTGCTAGGATGACAGTATATATCCTCAAATATAACTATGGAATCTTGTTTTGGTTTTGGTATATCAGATACAAGAAAAACCTTATGAAATTCTACTGCATTACTCCTGTTCTCAGTTCTTTTAGTAAGCTTTGGTTTAGTTTCTTGCTTTTAAATTTAATTTTTTATCCTTAAAGTTATTGAAAGAGTTAACTGTATTTTTTATAGGTGCTTTAAAGGATTTTATTACCAACCGATTGATTTTTTATTATTTATTTTTTTTAACATACAAATTGACCTGGAGTTATACGATCAATAACAATAATTAAAACGCAGTTTTAATACCGAGAACTTTTATTGTGATCTTTACATGTATTTAAATTAACCATTTCAGGAAGGAATGCAATGAAGAGCCGACAATATCTTATTTCGTATGACAGCGGGCCGTATCAGGATTAGATTCAGCCAAAACAACTAATTCCACTACCGCATCAAATATCCGCGTCAGTTTAAGCGTAGTTTCAGCGACAGTTACACTAACGTAGCAGTAAAAGGTGTCTTCCTGTAAAATACCTCATCCATATAGCGTAGAATTTCCGCTGCAAAACAAGCCTACCGTAATAAATCTCGCTCGTACAGTGATAAATATGCAAGTGTACATTTTCAATAAAATAAAACTACTGGGAAATTAATGCATTATAAAATGGTCGTACCGTTGTAGCAGCGCATCAACCTCACTTGAAAACATAATTCTCCGAAGCTGCTGTATTCGTATTTACTTACCTATGAATACCATTAAGGCCTGGAGAAGCCAACTATAATTTGAGATCGTGTCAAATGGAACTTGCTTGAGGAAATGTGATAGGCTGGGACAGTTGCGAAAAATCCGGAAAGACCTACGAGCCACTTAGCGATATTATTTCATTCGTTTGCTCGTTTGATTGAACCAGTTGGATTAAATTGATACCCATGCCATCTCTGTTCCATCAACAGATGTCTGTATTTAATTTAAAACTTCGCGATTGTAGTAAATATTTAAGATAAAGAAACTATATCTAAAAAAGAGATATCAATTATTCTAACAGATGTTATATATATTTTTCATCAGAATAATTAACAATTTTGGTTTATATAACAACCAAAATTATTAACAGGGCCATTGGTTTATTAGGACAGTACTGTTTGAAAAAGGATATTGAAATGATATGGCTTGATATTTTGTTATACCCCAGTTGTGCCATTTCAAATAAATATTTCTTCAAAATCAAGATATTCTTGATCTGAGACTCTCAAAATAATCTTGACTACTGACTGTTAATATAAGTGAAGAAGATACAGGGAAAATACATTTTCAAGCTTTTGCCCTATGTATATAGTTCAATATTCAACATTTTTGTATCCTATTTTATATGTGTAATATTAATTATTAAAAAATATATATAACTAGAATTTATTGGTTTGGAAAACGCATTTGAAAAACAAAAACCGATATGTAAGTTCAAGCCCAACCCTGTTTATAATATTAATGGATGAAATAATAAATGTCCGTTAAATATAAAAAACAGGGCTACATAGAAGGTGTAAAAATATAGTAAAAATAAAAATGCTGGTAGAAGCTTCTGGAGACCATTTATGTAGTAACAACTGATAGACCAGAATACCTACAGAAATGGTAAAGTATAAAAGTAGAGCCAAAGTCATGGTGATGTAGAGCCAGAAGTAATAAAAAAATATATATGCAAACAAATTGATGTTTAAGGTGTATAAGTAAATGTAATTAAATATAACATAGAAACCGAAAGTAATGAAGACCACGAAATAGAAATTATTTCTTGAATTGCAGGAAAAACATGAATTTGTACATCGCTATAATACAACGTGTAGCAAAAGTCTAGCTACCATTTTGATTACATATAATATATTTTTGCTCAAAAAAAACGATAAGTGAGTTTGGTTTACATAAAAAGTTCATTTGATTTTTCCATTGTTTTTCGTTATGATTGAAAAAATATATTGGCTAAATGCTGACTGCGATTCGCTATGCAACTTTCGGATCTTTTTAAGGCATTTTTCATGACATCTTGCTACATCTGAGGCTGAATATCTTCAATTTCGTGACGAACATTGTCCTTAAGATGTTAAATCATATGGGGCTTATTCACATAAACTTTTGATTTATAAAAAAATCCCATAAGAAAAGGTCTGATGCTGTTAAATCCGGAGATCTGGCTAGCCATGATAAATGGCCACTTCGCGAAATTAGTCTTCATGGATACACGTCATTCAATAATTGAATTGTTGAAAGAGTTGTGAGTGTTATGGCTCCATCCTGCTAAAGCCACATGTCCTCTAGTCCTTGCTTTTCCATTTCAGGTACAAGAAAATTTCGAATGATGTCTTGGTACCATTCAACAGTAACAGTAACAGCAACACCTTGGTCATTTTCAAAAACAATAGGGACCAGTGATGTTTCCAGCATGAATACCACATCATACAGTTGTTTTTAGTGGATGCGATGATGTTCCAAGAACTAATTGAATTTTCTGTGTTCCCCAAAACCGATTGTTCTGTTTATTAACGTAGCCACTGAAAAGAAAATGAGTTTCATCGCTCATTATCAATTTAGACAAAAAATCTTCAATTTCACCAGACAGTCTTAGAATTGCATTACTGTACTCAACTCGTTGATCAGGATTTCTCGGTAGCAATTTTTGGACTAATTGAATTTTGTACCGGAACATTTTCAAATAAGTTTTCAAAATTCGCCTACAACTGCGCGCAGAAATGTGTAGCTGGGAACTACTTCTCCGAATTGATGTTTCTGGAGACTCTGCCACACTATCGCGCAATAGAGCCACATTTTTAGCGTAATAAGACGTCCGTTGTCTTCCAGAACGAGGTCTGTCTGCTGTCGTACCTGAAAATTTGCATGTAAACGATACATTGTGGTTTTGTAAGGCACTGGACGATTAGGATATTTTTGACGTAATTTCCTCTGAGTGGAAATAATGGAACAATTACTTTCAAAAATTATTGTCACTATTTCTGCTTGTTCTTGTGAAATATATTTACCCATAATTAAATATGGACGTCTACACAACCCAATGGTTAAAACAAAACTGAGTTAAAAGTCCTAAAATGGTAGCGGTACTTTTGCCCCACCAATTATATATAAATTGCAAAGTCATTAATAGAAAGGAAATATCAAGCAAAGCTAAAATGAAAGTGTGCGAAGCAAAAAAATACAAACCAACGCAAACATTCAGATCCGAGACGTGGGTATATTCAAAGATGGATAACAGTATGAAGAGTCAGAGGTATAACAATAATGTACAGGATTGAAAGTAAAGAGTTAACAAAAATCCTGAATATTGAATCAGTGGAATAGTGTACATAAACAAGAAACGAAAAAAATAGTAACAGGTAAAGAGCAAATGTATGGGAAATACGGTAACAAAGGACTGAGAAGAGAATAGCCAGTGGATAATCTAAGCGAACTTAGGATGAATAGATCCGAGAAATAATTTAGAGCAGTACTTTAATTTATTGCTATTTTAATTTATAATTGACTCATATTTTTACTTTTATAATTTGATATTAGAATATTTTAAGAAGTAATTCAGATTTTTTAGGTTTAACATTACGACTATAACTATATTATTGGGAGCAAAATATAATTATTAGTTAAACTAAAGCAGTATAACTTAAACAATGTTTATTCATGAAAAGTATAGAGCAAAAGTATGGGAAACACTGAAACTAAGGATTGAGAAGAGAACAGCCAGTGGATAATCTAAGCGAATTTAGGATGAATAGATCCGAGAAATAATTTAGAGCAGTACTTTAATTAATTGCTATTTTAATTTATAATTGACTCATATTTTTACTATTATAATTTAATATTAGAATATTTTAAGAAGTAATTCAGATTTTTTAGGTTCAACATTACGACTAAAAATATTATATTATCTTATTGAGAGCAAAATATAATTATTAGTTAAACTAAAGCAGTATAACTTAAACAATGTTTATTCATGAAAAATATAGACCAAAAGTATTGGAAACACTGAAACTAAGGATTGAGAAGAGAAAGCAGGCAGTGGATAATCTAAGCGAACTTAGGATGAATAATCGGAGAAATAATTTAGAACAATACCTTTATTTATTGCCATTTTAATTTATAATTGACTCATATTTTTGATATTAGAATATTTTAAGAAGGAATTCAGATATTTTAGGTTAAACAGTAGAAACTAGGCAAAATATAATTATTGGTTAAACTAAACCAGTATAACTTAAAAAATTATTATTTATGTGTATTTAAAGATACTGTATATTGATAGACGGTTTGACGTGATAGGCACGGAGGAGCAAAACAAACAGAGTGGAAGGACGAAAGGAATAATAAATATTATGAAGTTGCAGGGAATTGTGCGGGAACAAAGAAGACACCGACCGAGCAATAAGTAAAGAAAATCTGAAAATATATAGACCAAACCCCTTATTGTAGAGCGAATACATGAAAGAGTGAGCGGTACCGCAAATCAACAAGCGATTGTCTTTCTGTGTGCCAACACGGACATCGGTTGTGGCCGCGTCACATAATGTACTCGCAAAATCTTCTTTAATCCGCTTACTGCCAATTTGAAGTCATCGTGCCACGCTTTATCAGGCCCGAACTGCCTTTTTGGATCGTAACTTCGAAATTACTTAAGAAATAATTTTGATTTTAATGGCCTTAATGGATCCGAGTTGGCCGATAAGTTCGGTCGGCGTTATGAAGTGCCTTTGTCGTAGTATAAAGTGTTTTTTCGATACCGTAGAAATATCTGCGGCCTTTTAGTTCCACGAGGTTGTTCAACAACGCGCGCACACACACTATGTAGGCATTCAGTACTTTAAGCAACAGAGAAAACTGAATTAAAGCATATGAGCATCATTTTAAGTGGCGCTCCTTTAAAACACTCGTTCGCTTAAAAATTGATCTGATAATAACTTTGTGTACAAACTATAGCGGACCATCCTTACGATTATGGCGGAATGTTGTAATATCTTTGTTTCTGCCTTTAAATGATTATTTGAGTTTTATTAAATAAATTGTCTGTACGAGGTGCGGCTATAAAATATCATGATGGCCTTGTGATATACATGTATATATCCTACTCTTTCACCTAAATTATCTGAAATCATTTTTAAAATACTCTATTATCAAATTATAATAGTAAAAATATGAGTGAATTATAAGATAAAATGGCAATAAATAAGAGTATTGGTCTAAATTATTTCTCCGATTATAGTAAGTTCGCTTAGATTATCCACTGGCTGTTCTCTTCTCAGTCCTTAGTTTCAGTGTTTCCCATAATTTTGCTCTATGCTTTTCATGAATGAACATTTTTTAAGTTATCCTCCTTTAGTTTAACTAATAATTATATTTTGCTCCCAATAATATAGTTATAGTCGTAATGTTAAAGCTAAAAAACCTGAATTACTTCTTCAAATATTCTAATATCATATTATAACAATAAAAATATAAGTCAATTTTAAATTAAAATAGCAATAAATGAAAGTACTGCTCTAAATTATTTCTCCGATCTATTCATCCTAAGTTCGCTTAGATTATCCACTGCCTTCTTATTCTTCTCAATCCTTAGTTTCAGTGTTTCCCATACTTTTGCTCTATGTTTTCATGAATAAACATTGTTTAAGTTATACTGCTCTAGTTTAACTAATAATTATATTTTGCTCCCAATAATATAATATTTTTAGTCGTAATGTTAAACCTAAAAAATCTGAACTACTTCTTAAAATATTCTAATATTAAATTATAATAGTAAAAATATGAGTCAATTATAAATTAAAATAGCAATAAATGAAAGTACTGCTATTAATTATTTCTCCGATCTATTCATCCTAATTTCACTTAGATTATCTACTGGCTGTTCTCTTCTCAGTCCTTAGCTTCAGTGTTTCTCATACTTTTGCTCTAATCTATTCATGAATAAACATTGTTTAAGTTAGACTGCCTTAGTTTAACTAATAATTATATTTTGCTCCCAATAATATAGTTATAGTCTTAGAAATTACTTAGAAATATCATGATGGCCTTGATATATATATATATATATATATATATATATATATATATATATATATATATATATATATATATATGATACTTTAACAGAAGTCTTAGTCTTTAACTTAAACTAGGTAATGTATCTTAGTTTTTATGAAAGAAGATGCTAAACACTAAACTTTGTAAGATAAGATTAGGAGTGTTATAATATATGGCTGACCAACCAACTATAAGAATAATTTCACATGAAATATAAGTTGATACGTTAGTTTTGATCCAATGGCGTGTGTGTTATATATTAGCAACAAAAAAAACTTGAAGTATACCTTGATAAAATACAACTATCGTTGAAAAATTAAGCAGTTAAGTTTATCAAATTAAAGTGTATGTAACAATATGTGAGTTCTCTTTACGGCATCTTTAATAAGGTGATTCAAAACAACATCCAAAATCATTCTATGTGATTGCATAGTTCCAATTATGAGTTCAATTCAGTGTGTTAATATTTTGAAAGAATGTTCAGTAGAGAGTATCATGTGATCTGATATATTCAAATATAATCTCTATATTTATATATAGGCTCAGGGATAAAATTTAGTTTATAGTTCGCATGGGAAACATATTACTGAAGAGATTTTTCACGTATCATTTATAATATATAGATAATAAGACATTTCTATTGGCAGTTTTGGACAGATTGATGAACTATTTGGACTTGTACATCACATTTGAACACATCGTCGGATAGTTCTGGTAGCAGCTACAGGAAAAATTTTAAAAATTGTTAAATACCGTCATAGCCGTTGTTATTTTGCATGGCGTCATTACAAATGATTACTTTGGAAATACTGGTAGAGACAGCTGAAAGCTTAAACGTAAAATCAAATATAGGGCGCTTGCTAGTTATGATGCAGCTGTCATGTTCCTTTGTTTTCTTTCCTTTTGCCAACCAGTGCTACATCAATTGAGTTATGGCCAAACATATTTACACACAAAGAGACTGGAAATAAGACTATGCGCTCAGATCATGATTTTATGCAATAATATGTGTGAAGAACCTCCATGGGATATCGGCGCGTATAACAAGAAGGAAAATATTTAATGGCTGAACCAATTATGCTAACTAGTTAATTAAATATAACGCATTGCCTAATACGCATCTGCCAAAATTTACGAACAGGACCTCAAGCTAGTATAACTTCGACTGCAGATTTTTATTGCTGTCACAGAAAACACATTAATATTCACTTCAACTATTAAAATTAATTGTAAAATTCAAGCTGGGAGATACTCCGGACAATATTGTAATAACGTTACGAAATTTCTTCATAATTCCCATGAGCAATGCCAGCTGTGAGAGAAGTTTTTTAACATTGTAAGTGATCAAAAATTGTTCAAGATCAACAATGGGTACTTAAGTTTAAGGCTGTCTAGGCTATTTAAGAATAAGGCTATCTTGTTTGTGAGGGAAGATATGTGTGATGCAGTAGACACTTATTTTTTTTTTATGTACTTTTTTATATACATTTTTTAAAATATTGTTTTCATTTCTTTCGAATTCTAACAAGTATTTTTTTTAGATAAGAATATAAACCTTAACAATATTGTTCTAATTATAATTGGAAATTGATTTGTGTCTATATTTAATTTGCCCTAAATAAAAGGGTGGCAAAGTATCGTTATTATTTTAAAAATATATAAACCTTTAATACAAATCTTATAATGACATCATTTTTAATTGTTTTATCTATATAAATCTCGATCTGTGTATTGTTTAGCTTGTTACCAATTATGAAAAGGTCGAGTTTAATTTTTAAAAGCATTCATTACAAAAATCTAGCAAAATATGGGTACGAAAATTTTATGTGTAAAATAATGCTCATTTCATACTTCTGAAAAGAGCTCCTTTAGTTTCAAAGCCTACTCGCGCGAAAATAAAAAACAAATGAACATAGCACATTCATCGCCGGGCAAAATAGAACCATATAATAAGCGGTATCATTTTCAATACGACGGCGGGGTACGTTCTGAAGAGATGGGACAGGATCCTCGGCGTAGGTAAGACATAAAACATTAAAAATCGTGTATAAAGGAAAGAAGCAGCGTGGCCGGACGATCGCCGAATGAAAGAATGCGTTGTGACAGCCGTTCAGGTAGAATATCCCCGAGATCTGAGAGCTCTTATGCCCCAAGTCCGGTGGTCTTCGGGCGCATTCCACGCATTACCACGGCTCGGTGTGATTGTTCGAATAAGGACGTAGATTAGAAAAATTGGAGAGGATAACGAGCCTTTGCTTAAGTGCCAAACATGATAAAGAGGTTTTTTTCTTCTACTTTTCGACGGTTTATCGCAGACCGGGTGGAAATTTGTTTTGGACGGTTTCGATTTTTCGACCGATGATATTGATATTAGCGACGTACCGGTATAGGTTTCGTCTTACATTTAATATAGATAAAGATTATGTTATACTAGTTATTAAAAATTATATTTTGATGAAATGAAATTTAAAATATAACAAACAGGAAATGTGTTAAATAGAATAATTTATAAAATAGTTAATATAAAGCAGAAAAATATTAATAAAAATATTTAGATGTCTAGTTTAGTCGACTTTTTTTTGGTGGAAGATCAAACTCTGTACAACTAAAGAAAACATGGATTAAAATCATAGAGGGTCTAATAGAAAATAGAACGAATTTACATTAGAACATTTGGTATAACGCCAAATTTGCTTTGGCAGCTTACAGCTAAGAATATTTAGTACTTTTTGCTTCAATGATTTTAACAGTCTAATCATATTTATGTCGATGTTATGCTCTTGAACCGACTTCGAAAAAGGAGAAGGTTCTATGTTCGGTTGTATATTTTTTTAAATGTATGTTGGCTGATTTCGCCGTCAATTGTGGGCCGATTTAATTTTTTTTTAATTCAAAATTCTTCCGAGATGGCACCGTTGGAACCAAATCAGGATTTGTTGGGCGGGGAAGGGTGCAAATTGAGGGAAGCGCTCAAATTTCACACAGAGCCTAAAGAATACAAAAATAATAATATAATTTTATGACATACACAAAAAAATTAAATTATAAACCAAACAAATCTAAATTAATATAACTGTCTGTGTTCGGCACTGACTTTAAAGTAGGTAGTTTGGAGCTGTTAAAATAATATTGTAAATAAATAAATAGGTTTGGGTCGGTATTAATCTAAATTGCGGGTATATGGTAGAATATAAAATACATACTAGATAGGTTAGATAAGGTCTTAGTTTATTTTTATTTAGTAATTACAACAACTATGATATACATATTCTATTTTAAAATGTTTTTTTTTGTGTGAAGTTTGATTAGTTTTTAATTTTTACTGTGTTCGTTATTTATTTTTTGAAGTCGGTTCAATTTATTTGCTAAACTATTTTATTTTACTTTATTTTTTGTATGAGTATTAAAATGTGTATTAAATGCAAACAACAGGGTTTCAACAAGCTACAATTGATTGATCTGGATTTTCCTAAAATAAGTCATTTTCAGGTAGTGTTTTTCACTGACATTAGGATCACCATTTTATATAATTAAAACTAAAAGAGACAATTCTAAAAGTGCTTGATATGTAGGTTACTTCATAAAACAAATGTGTAGAATGTCGAAAATACATTTCTGAAAATTGTTATTTTAGGTATATAAATATCAAAACAATTGAACTGAACTGTTATAAAAGTTTGTTTAATAGTTATTTACAATAATATTTCGCATTCACATCAATAGATATCGGGGATCAAAATACATGCAAGTGGCTAATACTTTTGTATTCTTTAACAAACTTCAAAAAAGGAGGAGATCCTATGTTCGACTCGATATCGATATATATTTTATGTATGTTTACCGATTTCTCCGTCAATTCGGACGGGGAATCCGGGGAAATCAAGGAAAATTCTCAAATTTCAAAGGCACGTACAATGTTTCCACATATTTTTTTATCTAAAATAATCAAATATTTGTGTATAATGTTATAGCTGAGCTGATGTGCCAGAAGGCACAACTCCTCAACGGTTAGGAGTTACAAGGTATTTCTTTAAATATTATGGGAACATACAGATAACTAATTATATATCTTCAAGTCATCTTGCAGGCAACTACCTCAATGATGTAGTGGTTAGAGCGTTCAGATTACACAGGGAGGTCGCGCGTTCGATTCCCGAAAAGGACAAGGACATTTTGTTGTTGTTCTAGTTCGGTTAGAATATTTGTCAAATCACCTAGGCTAATCTATTCTTTCGCTAATCTACTACTTTCTACTCTGTCTCATGTCTGATGTAAGAACTAACAACTCACCAACAAATAAGGAATTAAAATTCTACGGAGCTATTTTATAATTGTTAATATTCTCTAGATATAAATCTTAATGCAGAAATTAGCGTATTTATTACTAATTACTTATTATAAACTTGCAATGACCTTTTAATAATTCTAGCAATACGAGAATAACCGAAAGAAACAAATATTTCTAAGCAAAACTGCTTAATATTATATAACTTGTGCGGCATATAATAGCTACTTAAATAATAAGTGCGGGCCATGTCCAATGAAAATAGAGCCTAAAATATTTGTTTATATATTTTGTGTCACCGATCTGACGGTTATTCTTATATGCTTAGTTTGAGCGTATTTCGTTTTATTGGAATTTATTTATTTGTATGAGGGAGGCAAAATTTTCACTATAAGCCGATTAATATATAGAAGATATCTGCTAAATTTATTTAAAGAAATATAACGGAGATTACTTGACGACCTGTCTAAAATGATAAAGGTTATATATAAGCCATGAAATTAACTTATCGTTCTGTCATAGAAATACTCTTTATTCCTTAACCAATATAAATTATACCTTTGATGGTTCAGGTCTAGACTTGCAGATAGGATTTCTAACGGGTATTGGTCTAGTAATAGGTTTGTGTGCCGCTTATCTTTTGTCAGTAAGCAAGCGGTTGCAATGGCTTGACGATAAAACAGACTAAATAAAGCTCAACTGTTTTCTTTGCTTGTTTATATCGCACTTTAGTTGTTCCTTTAGTTTTGACTAAATATTAGGGTTTTGATAAAATGAAATTATCCAAAAAAAGTAATGCTTTACGAACATTTTCCTAACCATGAAAACTAAAAATTATCTAAACAACTTCAAAAGATATTTGGTTTTATTGAAACGAACGCTGACATGTCCTATTGTTTCGATTTTTGGTGACTAACAGTAGCAAGATAATGATATACTTATAGGCTCTCGACAATCTATATCAAACATACTCTAAAAGCTGAAAATGTGTATAGATATTATTATTTGTTGCTATATATTATAGGTGAATTTAAATATAACAGAAAATATTTCATATTTTTTTGTTGAAAGTAACTTACAGAGGTAATTAAAATTTAATAATTCGATACAGATATGACTTAACAGGTTAATTTGAAAAGTCCCCAGCCTACCATATTAAAACTTATTTTTTTGGCAATTTTTTTTTATTCAACATAATTCCCTTCAAGGGTAATATACTGATTATAGCGACCCTCCAACTTTTCGATACCATTTTTGTAGTACGATTTGTCCTTTACTTCAAAATAGGCCTCAGTTTCGGCTAACACCTCTTCATTCGACGAAAATTTTCTCCCAGCGAACATTCTTTTGAGATCTGAGAACAGGAAATAGTCGCTGGGGACCAGATCTCGAGAATACGGTCGATGAGAAAGCAATTCGAAGCTCAATTCATGAATTTTTGCCATCGTTTTCACTGACTTGTGACAGGGTACATTGTCGTGGTAAGGCAAGACTTTCTTCTTCTTCAAATGAGGCCGTTTTTCGCCGATTTCATCCTTCAAACGGTCCAATAACGCTATGTAATATTCGCTGTTGACGGTCCTTCCTTTTTCAAGGTAGTCAATGAAAATTTTTCCATGCGCATCCCAAAATGCAGACTCCATAACCTTGCTAGCCGACTGTTGCGTTTTTACACGCATTGGAGCGGGTTCATCGTGTGCAGTCCACTCGGATGGCTGTCGATTGGACTTTTATTGATCCGACAACTTTCAAATTTATACACGCATCTTTTGAGGGTTAGTTCTAACTAAAAACATATTTATTTAATTCTAGTAGATTTAATTTTGACATGTTATGGTGGTGAAAGGCATATTTTTGCCTGAACCTAAACATAAAAAATTATGGATACATTGCGGACAACTTCAAGAGTATCGATTTAAAGAAGTTTCTCATATATTTTGGCGTGATTTGAATTGATAGAAATTGAATCGACTAAGAACTTGATTATCCTTTTACTCAGGTAGGAAGCAAGCAGTCCATATTGCTTCGTGATAACGTTCGACCTCATGTTATTCGCGTAGCTCTGAAAACGATTTTGAACTTGGAATGTGAAACTCTCCCACGGCTTTGAAAACACGGCATTATTCACCAAATTTAATTCCATTAGATTGTTATTTACATAATTCAATGGAGGATGTTGTAGGGTGCTTCAATATACGTAAAGTTATTGATGATGTATCGATAATCGATAATTAATACAATACAATATACAACATATACGATAGCAACTTCGACTAAAATAAATGTATTGACTTGTCAGATGCAAATCGAAATCACCCTTAGGTCTCAAGATATGGTTGTACAAATTTAATACTTACGCCCACTTAGTCATACGGAATTCAAATCTGGAAATTTGCGATATGTGTTTTGAAATGGTGTTAGTGTACCTTAATATAATTTCCAATCAGCTAAATGTAATTGATAGCAGTAAAGTGCGTAGACTAAATTATTTACTTTCTTCTTGTTAAACATACGAGCTTATTAATATACATATACTGACTTTGGCATATCACATTAGACAAAAGGCAAAGCAGATTAGATTGAAACCCAAACTACTGGTTAGTCGGAAGATACTTCTAACTTAACACAAAATGAAAGCAATTAGTTAACCAGTTTATTATAAAGTATCTATGGAATAATTGAGTTCAAATATGGGGTTCAATTAAAACATCAAACCAACTGCTAATACAACGATGTCAAAACAAGGTTCCTTCATAAATTACCTATGTTTATCGCTATGTGACCAGCGAAGAATTACACGATGACCTCGATATCAAATGGATTTACCAACTTGTCTAAGATATCACGTTAAAACATGAAATAATATTACTAAATAACACTAACGTAGAAACAAAAGAGCTACTGGACAACACACTGGAAATCAGAATATTGAAGCTAATCTAACCAAATAAGATTGTACAGTGTAGAAGCGGTTAACGTTAACTCTAGCTTAAGTAGTCTGATTTTATTTTAATTTTGAAAATACATACTGCTATATTTACCCCTCACTGGTCCTGCTTTTATATTGATGCAACTGATGAATTTATTGCAATGCATATTGCCGTTGGAGCAGATTGTTGAATCGTTAAGAGTAATAAAAATTTATAAACATTAAGTCATACAACTAATATAAACAGAAATACGTCCCATATAGTAAGACTTTTTATTATATTTGCTGTAACAATAAAATATCGACTGCTTAATATGCATCTGACATGAAAGTAGGTTTATGGGTAAACAAAAAGATTTTTTCGATTCCAAGTATTAAAAACGGCATAATATATGGCGTCGGCGATCCTCATAAAATCCACCGCTTCTATCTGAAATATTAAATTATATGATGCGATTTGTAAGTTCGATAGCAAAGTTTATTTTCATATTTCGGTTTTTTTACTCGTGTAATAGCCGAGCCCGCATTATCGCGTTTTATTAACAATAATTATTAAATTACGTCTAATTATAGGTTTCCTTAACGTCGTTGGATGATTCGCTTTTGTTCCATCGAAATTTATTGCATTTTATTGTATTGTTTGCGATTATACATAAGTTGTAATTCTTGAGTTTGCTTCTTTCTGGTTTTAAGTAGTAATATTTAACTATAATGTACGAATATTAATCAAAATTAAAGTATACATTTCTATAAATATATTACGTTGCAGTTTATAACCAATTGGGAGAAATGTTTTTAAAGCATTTATTTTATTTGGTCGAAAACTAACACAAATTCCTTGATTGTATAGAACATCAAGGCCTTAATTTCCCTTTTTGGAAGTACAATTCAACACACTTCATGTTTCAGTTTATCGATCCTATCACTGTAATGATTTTTTGGAATTTCTGAAAAATACTAAAAATGTCAGCTTCGTTTTCCACAAGAGAATTTGTTGAAATGTGAGAAGAAAATAAGTCAGAATGTATAACTTTAACCAATAAGCTGAATTTTGAAATAATTGGAATAGTTGCTTTAATTTATTGATTATAATGACGCTTTTCTTTAAGCTGCGTGAGCTGTTTTCTCTAAACGTGTATTCCTTGGAAAAATATATTTCATTCTCAAAAATCGCCAACATTTCACAATCCATCTAGTTCAAAACTTATTAGTAATTATATGATTCGTCGAGGTCGTTCATAAACAAATCATCTATGCTTCCTTGGTTATTTTTAACACGATTTTTACTATAAAGTGTATACCATCCTTCATTATTTAAATTTTGTTCAATGGATATTTACAATTTATTCGTCCTTCTATTGTGGCAATCATTCATATATTTATAGAATTACCCATATATAGTCTATCCAAAATAGCAGTGAACTCATGTCATCAAGATGCATAATGTATTGCCTATTTCAGTTTGTAAATTCCTTTTGATACCAGACAATAATATCTATCTCATTTTATTCCTGTCAAAAAGAGATACAATGCTGTAGGATACGTCCGAACATGCAAACGAATCAGCCTACAGAAATCGTTCGGTTTTTAAAGGACAAAATTCTTCAAACATTGGTAATAAGAGGTTATAAACCGGCAAACGTTTTGGCACTTTGCTTCATTTGATAAATTACAAATCGCTGACTCTAATTAAGGAATGGTTTGCAAAACATAAATTAAATTTTGAAGATACCGTGGTAAAGAGTGAAGTATTTCAAAATTTTTATTGGTAAATTTAAATGAAATATTTAATTGTATTTTATGTATTTTTTTTTGAAATAGGCCTGAATATAGATGCAAAATAGTCCAGCTAGTTTAACAATATGGCCACAGAGTATAGCACAGTCAATTCGAATTTTTATGGGATGTGGCAAAAAACTATTTCAATGTATATATAGAATCTACAATAATATCTTGTTTTTTTTGGATGAACTCTATCAGACACACAGAAGAAGAAATTGACAATTGATAGAATTGTGAACATGAATTGTTAGACTGGAAATTAGCAGTTTAGTTATTGACATGAATAGTGGCTGAAAATTGGGTTATCATACAATGCTGACAACACCAAGACAAGAACACAGAGTGAAAACAATTAAGGTGAGTATATAATTAATATAGCATAACTGTAGAAAATCACATCGTAGATATGTGTTTAATTGCTCAATATATGTATGTGTGACAGAAGAACAGAACGGAAGAAATTAAGCTAAACTAGAGTAATATTATAAATAAAATATATTACTTGGATAAACAATTCTTAATTAGGTGGACTAGATCTCTAGCAGATACCATAGATAGTTTAAAAAATTATTCAATATAAACAAAATAAAATAACTCTAACCTACAAACTATTGTGGCTGTTTAATTAAATATATTTCAAGTCTTTCGACGATATATGCATTTTATGGACTTCCTGCAATGTTAAAATAAATTATATTTTACAACATTTTTGTTTCAAATTTTTGTAATAAATTGCAGTTATAATTTTATATTTTCCACTACAAGCTGTTACGTTAAATGCAATATATACAATATTGTAATTGCAATAAGGCTATAATATACTGAATATACGAAAGAGAGAAACGGTATAAATATAGAAATATAATCAAAATTGCCATTAAATATTTCTAACAAACTAAACGCAATGGGTAACTTAAAACAAAGGGTGGAATAGCGAAGTTAGTGTTATGAAAATGTCTAATTATAATTTGGGATGAGTGCACCGTTGCTCACAAATATTCACTTGAAGCATTGGACAGAACAATGCAAGATTTGTAGGACAAGGATAAACTTATCGGTGGTGTTGACTACTGTCTGGTGATTTCCGCCTAGACCTTGCCAGCCATCCTCGCTCTATTTTCGCCGATGATTTTAACGCATGTTTAAAACAATCATTCTTATGGCGAAGTGTTGAAACACTTCGATTGGCCATAAATATGCGCGTACAATTACAAAAAGTTCATTGGCCGATTCATTGTACGTTCCATTAATTTTCCGAACAATTGCTGGATATTGGGAACGGTAGAATAGAACTACAACCAATGCACTAAACTGCCAGAAAATGTTACACCTTTACTCGTACGGTACACCTTTAGTCATCAAAATGATCACGGGAAATATTCTTGAAGCAACCGTGTTGACTGAAAATCGCCGATACCCTTCAGAAGGGTACAGTTTCTCAGACGACTGTAAAATGACTGCAAAGAAAGTGGTGGGCATGCGCATTTATTACCCTACCTGATCTATAAAATTAATTGTTATATGTTATCAACTAACAAGTTTGTAATTTACTCATTCATTATAAACTTGAATATAAGATTAATAGAATATAAAATTCAACATTTTATGTTGTTTTGTGCTTAGTATCAACTTTACGAAAATATTTATCAATCTTTTTGAAAATTTGACCTCAAGTTCAAATCTCAGTCCTGTGGATTTATTTCCGACTATTACGTTTTCGTCTTTATTCATAAATAATAATTTCAATGTATTGAATTTCAATCTAATATGATTTAAGGTATATTTTAACAAACGCAACGCGTGGCCGGGTCTGCTAGTAATATATAAGAAAGTCTTTAATTTTCAAAAAGTCCTTCAAAATTAATTCCCACTCTTTATAGATTAAAACAATTACCAGCTTGAGAAACTATCATCAGAAACAGAACATCCAACTTCTGTAGTAATGTAAATTGAGAAACATTAATATACCATCAGTTAGATATGGAGAAACTGTAAAAACTATTTGAAACGTGACAAAAATTTAAATAATTTACAGATGCCTTTGAAATATTTATTTTCGATTTGTATCGGTATTATTCCGTGGATACATATATTTCCGTATACATATAAGTTAATATTTTTCGCAGAAAACGACAGAAAGCTATTACGAAACGTAGCCAAAACATATTTCCATATACTGTGCAGTACTGGCTGTATAATTACGTTTGTCGCCATTCAACTTAAGGTCTGAAACTGTTATTTTACGATGAAAGACTCGGTTGCCATTAACTGTTGCAAAGTAACCGAGACAAAACAAATGAATAGTTTGGTTTCATTAAGTCGCGTTTCGTCGCAAGCAAATCGTTTGTTTCGAGAGAACCAATTTGTCCGGCCAACGGAATGGTTGTTCTTGACGACTTTTCCATGTAAACACGGGAAGAAGTTCTCGAACCTAAACCCATCGGTCGAGCTCACTTCGTTATAATTCTTAGACTTAATATTATTTCGCTTTGGCAAAATTGCTGAATATATTGGGTAATATATTAAGTTGTAAAATTTTAAGGCAGTTCCATTTTGTAGAAGGAAACGAACTTCAAGAAGCACAAAGATAAACGATTATTTTATTGCTTACTGTTTCGTTGTTTTCTACATTAAACATGCTTTATTCACTGGTACTATAATTAACCTTAGTGGTGGTGCTGTCTTAACAACCTCTAAAACTTTCGATTTATTAGCAACTTTCTCTGCTGGTTGTTCAACAATGGCATTCAATTATAGCTAGCAATTTTTATACTGAAATAATAGGTGAGATATGTATAAGATAATAATTCAGAATCCTCTGTTATGAATTAGCTCAAAGATATTATAATAATCGCAATATGATAATGCAGAAGATGAGCAAAATAATATGGACACCTGACTTATACACATTGTTTATTTTTAAATGTATTGAGCCACCATTTACTTTTAAAATGGTTCAATTCTTCGTGGAATAGATTCGTAGAGAGCCTAAATATTCTCCAATGGAAACCTTGTCCTATCCTAGTGCAAGAACACCCGCCAATTGCTTCAATGATATTCTAATGCTTCTCAAGCCCTTTAATATATTGGGTGTATGTATAGGCGTATTATTATCTTGGAATAATACAGTGTTTAGCAGCAATATGCTAATTAAAGCAAGAGCTTTATCATTGAGGACATCTAGATATTAATTGGTTACCACGATATTGCCATCCAAATCATAACGAAACCTCCGCCATGCTTGACTGTAGGAAGCTGACACTCCGGATCCTAGGCTCCATTTGGTATTCGCCATACATAAATCCGGTCATTCGAAGGAAACTATATAAACGATGATTCATCCGATGAAGTGTCCAAATTGTATGACCTTGCACCACTTCCTCCCTAGCTTAGCCTTGGCTTCCGTTACAAAACTTTTAAAAATTGCAGCCTCTAACCATTGAACCTCCCGCAGCACAGTTTCACTCAAAGCAGTATTATTCAAGTGAGTATTGAGTTCTGAGCCCTTATTGAATCACTTATGCACTAGTAATTTAATATTCGTCGGTCTTGATCAGTTAAATTTGGGTTTCGCCCACTATTTTTCTTCGTCAATGACGTTTCACCATATTTTGTGTGTTGTGTCATTACCAATGGATTATGCCGCTAGTAAAATGAATAACGAATTTTTAGTAACTTGATTGATATTTCCTGAATTGAAGCAGAACCTTGGAACTATCAGATTTATCGTATACAAGCTATTAGGCTGCAGATTATTTTAGATTACTGAATCTATCCATATAGACAGTATTTATAATCTGAACTAAAAAACAGTATTTTTCAAAGATATAATGTCTATAATATATCATTGATAACTATCCTTAACTCAGTAACAAGCGTTGGAACAATAACAAGTCAATTGAAAAGTCCCTGGCCTGAAACATAGATGGCGCTACTAGAACTAAATCCATATATTTTTTAGTTAGCCCTAACCCTCAAAAGATGCGTGTATAAATTTAACAGCTGTCGGACCATTAGTTTGTGAATTATAGCATTTTGAGTGAAACAACTTTTGCTATTGTGGAAAAAGGAATTTCGCGTGTTGATAAAATATTGCTTTTTGAAGAGACAATATACAGTTGTATCAATCAACGATCAAGGATTTGTATACCATGTTCAGACATCGTAAAATGGGCACCGGAGACCGTGAACGCAGTGGACGCCCAAAAGAGGTTGTTACCGATGAAAACAATTTTAAAAATCGACAAAATAAATTTGAACGATCGTAAATTGAAAATGAATAAAATAGCAGACACTTTAAAGATATCAACTGAACGTGTACGTCATATCATTCACGAATATTTGGGTATGAGAAAGCTCTGTGCAAAGTGGGTGCCGCGCGAGCTCACTTTTGACCAAAAACAACGATGGGTTGATAATTTGGAGCAGTGTTTGAAGATGATCAAGCCTAATAAACCCGAGTTTTTGCATCGATATGTGACAATGGATAAAACATGGCTCCATTATTTCACTCCGATGTCCAATCGACAGTCATCCCAGTGGAGTGCACACGATGAACCCGCTCCAAAGCGTGAGAAAACGTAACAGTCGACTGGCAAGGTTATATTGTCTATATTTTGGGATGCGCATGGAAAACTTTCCATTACTTTCCATTAACTACCTTGAAAAAGGAAGGACCGTCATCAGCGACTATTATATAGCTTTACTGAACCGTTTGAAGGACAAAATCGCCGAGAAACGGCCGCATTTGAAGAACAAAAAGTGCTGCTCCACCAAGACAATACACCGCGTCAAAAATCCATGAATTGGGCTTCGAATTGCTTCCTCATCCACCGTATTCTTCAGATCTAGACTCCAGCGGCTATTTCCTGTTCTCAGATGTCAAAAGAATGCTTGTTGGGAAGAAATGTTCGTCGAATGAAGAGATGCTCGCCGAAACTAGGCCTATATTGAAGCAAAAGACAAATTGTACTACAAAAACGCTATTGAAAAGTTGGAGGGTCGCTATAATCAGTGTATCACCCTTGAGGGGATTATGTTGATTAAAAAAAAGTAGTTTTGCCAAAAAAAAAGTGTTTTACTATGGTAGTCCGGGGACTTTTCAATTAACCTGTTATATTGTAACAGACATTTTTACTTACTGGTAAATTAAATATAGATATTTAACAAATAAATATAGTAGTTACTATCTTATCACAATGTATTTGAATTATGATTACAATAACATTTGCCTATAAAATATGTCAAAAGACATTCAATCTACACTTCGTAATACTCTAGGAAACTATACGATTTCCAGTGAATAAGCCAGTAAAGCCAATTAAGCTAAAGTTAATAAAAACATTAATGTACTATACAAGTTCATATAAGCCGGCTTGTTTGGCGCAGTGGTCAATGAGACAGGACAGTTATCCAACTGTTGCGATAGTTGCGGATTCGAATTTTGCCGGGGCATAGATGTATTTTATATTTGTGATTGTAATTGTAAATATTTTTATAGGAACAGTGGAAAATCTGACAAGGAATTACCATCACAGTCACGCCAGCAATCAGTAACCAGTTAAACGGTAGGTCCTGTCCAGAGAAACCCTCGTTAGTAAAAGAAGACTGAAAAGGAGTCGAGTAATTGTATTGCTTTCATATTAGTAACCTCATTCGGTAAGTTAATGCTTTAAGGCGACATCTTGGATAACTTTGCCAATCCGTTGGATTTCAGTCATCATGCAGTTCTTGGTCGGTTACGTAGCGATAAGCATTGGTACTTAATCTTTGTTTTGGTAGCGTTGGATTACCAGTTGGCTTGATGTTTTAGTGCAAGCTCATATTTGCACCCCGTTCCATTGACTAATAAATCAATGTCTTTGATTTTAAGTCAAGTTGAGAGCACCTTCCTTCTTAAAAAGTACAGTTGCTCCATTTTGAGTATAAGCTGCTCTGGTTTTTGTCCAACATAATATTGGCCGCCGATTTCAAACTTTTGTCATATCATACGAGTTCCTATTAAAAATTGAAGTGCGTTTTTCAACAACTGGTAAACCAGGGCGAGATTTATCGAATCAATTCTGACAGTAGCTTTCATTTAAGCATTCATTTAAGCATTCATTGTGTTTTTCTCACTTTTTGGAACACAAAAGCATAATATCATAAAAAAAATTGATTGAGTAAATTATTGAGGCTACCTCTACAAGTTCTACGAGTCGTTTATTTTTTAAAAGCGCTACAAAATAACGTCATTGAATTGTTATTAGAGAAAAAAAAGAGAAACGAAATACCGAAACTACTCAGACTAATATAATTGTAGGAATGTTCGTGTGGTCGGTTGGTCGGCAAGAATGTGTGGCTGTCATTTTTTTTGGAAGGAATTTGCACGAGAACTAAAAACACTGGTTGAAGAAGTACTTGTTTATTTCGGCTTAAACTGACACATGTGGTCGACGGGAGAATGGACAGGATCTTAGGTTAGGTGAAGGAAGTACGGTAGCGCTGTGGAAGTGATACTGTTACAAGGGGGTAGAGAAAAGAAAAGAGAGCGAGATATCGTCGTGGTGATCTTTTATAGCCGGAAACCGCATGGTACCAATCCACCGGCATTGCCAACCTTTGAACTTGCTGTAGGAAAATGCGTGGTGGCCTAAAGGTTGGTAGCGGTCGCTACATCACTCCCCTCCTAGTGGAGCTGCCGTGGAACGTACCCCAATGTGGTGCAGGTTCCAGAGTGCATCCACAATTATGCAATGAGTCGCCTAGGGACTGCTTATGAGATGGGAATCGCAACCTGAGCGAGGAGTTTTACGGGATCAGCTACCATCAAAATTGTAGCAAGGCGTGGTTCGTCTCGGGGCATTCCAATTTGTTTGAGGGTACCTTATCATAAGTGTGGTGCCTTACGTGATCCGTTTCGTGATGCAAGGTTGTCATGTGTTGATGTTATGCAAGATGGGCTTCTGTGGTTTTCGTCTATCAGGCTAGTCTCGTGGGATAACGTCGACCATGTGATGTTGATTAGTTCCATTTCTCGTGCTATTCTTCCATGCACGTGTTAAGAACTTGTCGAGTGGCTTATGTTGAGCTGGTTTACCTCTTAGGCACTTTGATCACATCGGGGTCACCAATTGTAGGAATGTTCGTCTGGTCGGTCGGTCCGTATGAATTTGTGGCTGTCGATGCGGTTGTTTATCCGAACACTGAGTACTATTTTTGGAAGGAATTTGTATGAGAACTAAAAACACTGGTTGAAGAAGTTCTTGTTTATTTCGATTTAAACAGATATATGTGGTGGAAGTGGTACTGTTACAAGGGGATAGAGAAAATAAAAGAGAAGAAGACGTCGTCGTGGTGGTCTTTTATAGCCGGGAACCACATGGTACCAATCCACCGGCGTTGCCAACCTTTGAACTTGCTGTAGGTGTATGTGTGGTGGCCTAAAGAGTGGTAGCGGTCGCTACATAATAAAGTAATTTTGATTGATTGAATTTAGTTGTTTCGTAATTAATAAAAATATATATCTATGGACGAATAATGTTTTCATTAACGCGACGAAACTTCGAAGAAAAAAGTTGTCACGTGATGCCGTGAAAAATAGTCGTCAAACGGTTTGCGGCTTCATCCATTTTAAATAGTTACAAGAAACCGCACGCCTTAAAACGAAATCTTTGTTGTGGTTCGCTCGTTATTTGTGGCGTCCACGTAGGCGATTTTATTAGTCGACTGACCGATTTTCACGAACAGTAAATCACAGGATGTGTGAAACTCATTTGCTAGCTGATGGTTCGAACATAATTTAAATATCAATGGTATTTCATTATCGTTCTTAAGAAACAGTCGGTAATTGTTGAAAAACTCTTTCAGCGTTACCATAAAGAAGAACGGGACTATTTGACATAATGTCATTTATGTTCACAATATTTAGTGTGAAATTTCGTATCACATTTGGTTAATAGGAAACTTAGGATAGAACAGTTAAATTATTGTATTAATTAGTTATTTGTTGATCGACCTTGTTTCAATAATTAACACTAAAAGAATATTAAATTATTAATACAATATAATTATGTAGTAATTTAACATAAAATTAAGTATGTATATATGAATATATTTTTATTCAAACAGGAACTGAATAATAATTAGTATCTTTTTAATACGAAAATGTTTTCGGATTTCTTCGGTTTTTCGGATTTCTTGAATTACAATCTTGAAAGATCGAGGGAAATAATGTTGTTCTATTTATTTTTCTATTTTTCTATCACTGGTTAATTTATGAAATTTAAAATGAATGTTTAAAAAATATTTTTTAAGTAAACAAGTTGGGCATATTTGTGTTGATAATAAGCTGCAATTCCAAAAGGAAAGACTAGTGAATTTACAGTCTTATCAGCAACATATTCAATTTAGTTGGGATCTTTTCTTTTGGGGATATTTCAGATTTCATTCAATAACAAAAAGTAATGTACCATTTTGCAATTAGTGAACAAATAGTTGCCATAGTTGTATGGTATAATCTGTTCTGCTTGTGGCTTGTGTAAAGAAAAACCGAAAGAAAAATTTTAACGTTTAACCAATTTGATTAAATTTATTTTGATAAACTTTTGATGAAACAGATAGAGCAAAAGGCAACAAGGTCACAATTATGAAGGACTGTACAGTACTTAAACAGTTGTCATTCCATTCCGTACATTCAAACTTAACACTTCGTTGCAGAGGGTGGGGAAATGCCTTGACAAATTGTAGATGAGAGACAGGTGAAAACTTAATAACTGGCCGGAATATTTCATGCCATATGATTCCAGAAGTTCCTTACACAAACTACTGGGTGATTGTGTTTGTAAATTAGCTGACAATCCATCTATAATTTTGACACTAATTATTTTTAAAAAGCGAAACCAAACTTTCAAATCTTTCAGAGATATGGAACGAACTACTGCTTCATATACAAATGTATTGGTTGAAGTTTACTATATTCGCATATTAAGGAAAACAGTACGTCAATAATAACAATAATAATGACCTGACCTATCCCATATATTATGCATATCAAAAGGATTAAGCTCTTTTGATCTTCTTTGTATACTTATACTCAACTTATCAATACACTACTTACAGTAAGTTTTCCCCAAACTACACTGTGTTTACAACACTTGCCTAATCTAAACACATTTCAATGTTCTTCAACAATGTTGAACATTAGGGCGTGTTATCTTTATTGACAAAGTCATATTTTGTTGAGTTGAGAGGATCAAATAAATTGTCCATTGCAGTACAGAATTATATCTGACTTGGTTTGTCTTCTTGACAAATATCCCCATGATTAGAATTATATTCACTGTTAATTGTGGACTTATCTTTTGTTTAGACAGGAAGCTAAGAAAGCTAACACCCTAACTATAATAAATTTATTTCCGATTATTACAAATATCGAAAGGATCGATCTCAGATGATATTGAATAGCCATTAATTGTTTTGTATATCAATGCTAATCTTATGGTATTTCCTATAAGAGTTTTAACATAATAATATATATTGTAGTTCCACTTATAGATATTATATATTTTTGCGTTACTGTAGTAAAATTGCTGTAGTGGACAATAACAGATAGAACTATTGTTTTTGCTCGACACTTTTATGTATTATTGCTTTCCGGCTGTAGATATTTGAGGGACAAATTGACAGTGTCTTTTTTTAAATGCCTAATTTTTTGCCATTTTCATTGGTGATCCCATCAGTAAAAAATCAACCAAGGGATGAAGGAATCGTGGTTAGGCGATGCCATATATTTGGAGGTGTATAGGAAAGATACGAAATTGCTGAGAAAAGAACGGATTGCTGACGTTACTGGGAGTACTGTCTATGCATTATAGTCGCACTGGGAAACATTCGGTTTTCAGGTTTTAATCATTGATCACTTTTGTGGTCTTACTATTGCGGCATAAATATTTTTGATATTTAGATAGGTGTTCAGCAATATTTAACACAATATTAAACAATACATAGATTAATTAAACATTGAAAATCTATTATACATTTGAAGTTCAAAAATTTAAATAATTAAATTTAAATATTCTCTCAGCAGGGAAATAAAATTAATATAATGCAATAAAACTATGGAATGCAGAATAACCTAAATACATGAATAAAAACCAAGGTAAACAATAAAACGACTGAAATATTCTTGAAATATATAAATAACATAAAAATGAATTTATGTGATAATGTAATAATAAATATAATCGCTATACACCAGAAATTCTAATTACTATAGAGAAATAAAAATTTTATTCAACAAAACATAAAACTTATTATTATTTGAATTAATAAAGTATCCAATTATCTTGGAACCTTTCGTGGGGAAATGTCGAAAACCTCTCGAGTACTAAAACATAATTATAATAGGATTTTGGTCGATTACGTCGATATCCAACAAAATATCAAATATCTCGTTCAACGACATGGTCAGTCGCATCTTCACGATCGGCCTGACTATCACTCTCTCTCCCTCTCTCTCTCTCCCTTTCTCTCTCTCTCTCTCTCTCTCTCTCACTCTGTCCTGTTTCTCTTTGGTTCGGAATGCACTTTTGAATAATACAATTTTGACGTTTCTAAATAGCTTATATTTATATGCGGCGTTAGAGCTACCCCCGCTGAGGACGTCGCTTGTAAAAATGTGGCCTTATGGACGGCCCACAGGGAGCGAAAGATAAATATGGGAGTGCGGCCAGTGTCTAAGCTTGAATGAGTTTATTTTATTTTTGTACGGCGAGTAATGGCCAAGGCGGTACCGACAAACCGACCCACACGTGGTGCGATATAACTTTTCGGAACGAAAATATCGGTACTATACGTTGGGTTTGATTCGTTTCTTTTTCTATTTTCGGCTAACTATTGACGGTAATTAATTTACTAGTAGTTAGGTGCTTTTTATATTTTGATTGATGTTGAAAATGAATTAGCTAATAATATAATTCTGTGTCACTTTTATTAATTTACATAAGATATGGTGCGAATTTACATAAGATATTTGAGGTAACTGTTGTAAGAATTTATATTTATAGTGGTTTTCATTTATTTACTTTTGTCATCATGTGATGACTGAATTGTTTGCTATATGAGCTTCCGTTCATGCTATGTTAAGACTGAAGAGGTTCCATAGAATATACTATTGCCGAACTGACAAACGTTCAGTTTCTTCTGTAGTAAATATTTGAAATTGTAGACCATCTGTCTTTGGCACTGGTGCTTGTTAAAGCTCTGAGCTGATCTTTTCTACATAAATCTCGTAAACGGTTCATGAATGAGTTTCCGAGAGCCTGTTCGGTACCGTCGCGAAGTTATTGCGCTTTTTATTCGCTTAGTTCCCTGTCATGTTCTGTCCCTGGTCTCTAGCTTGACCACTTTCTTGCGCGCCAGAATTGGTCTTCTCTTGGCTGCCATTCTGGGTATCCCTTTCCTCGAAATCAATCACCGTTTCGGCCCAAGCGTTGATCCTTGTGACAGTTTCCTCATTGACTATCCCGTCTACGTTTCTTAGCTGGTAGTTCCCATCGGCTGTCCGATGCCGGTTTCGGGCATCTACCCTTTTTCCAATTGCGCATGTCTCCAAGATATGAGTAGTGTCTTCTGGTCCTGTGGGACACTCGCAGAGTCCTTCAGTTTAAATCTGTGCAGGTAAGCTTGCATTTTTCCGTGGCCTGTCATCAGTTGCACAGCCTTCCTACTCAGTCCTATGTTTCCTGTCCCTACATGTTGGCAGTATTTGTAAAGGGTTCTTCCTTTAATGGATTGCTCCCAATATATTTGCCACCTTCTTTTTACCTCTCCTTCTTTGATCCTGTTGATGGTTCTAGTGGTGATCCATCCGTGGTTTTCCAGCCCTATTTTTTCGTTTCCGGTGGTTGCTCTCCCGAGTCTGTCCGCGGTTACCATTTCCCCCGTTGTCATTCTCCGGCACCATATTAGCGATATTTCACTGCCGCAAATCTAGCAAGGTAGTTTTGATTTGCATTAGGTCCATGTTTCGTGTGTTTGTATACTCGGCCCACCATATGGACATCCTACTGTCCGATCGAATGGTGATTGGTCCCAGTAGGCTTCTGTCCCGTACCAGTTCTATGGCTTTCTGTATCGCCACGAATTCTGCCGCTCTGGAGCGCGATTCGTCTTTTATTCTAAGACTTATCTCTTCCTGGGCGTCTGTTCCTGTCCGTATCACTATTCCTATGCCTGCTTTTCCTTCTTTGGCACTAGCGTCTGTCCATATCTTGGTGTTTTCGACGCTCTTTGTCCGATTATCCCACGGTTTCTCCCATGACCATGGCATTTTCTTTGGTTCTAATCCTTTTGGCCCATTGGGGTATCCGTATTTTTCTGCAGCCCACCTCTGGATCTCGGCTTCCAGGTATAGGGGTGGTGTTCCTGTTACTACCTGCAGAGCATCGTTCGATGTGGTTCGATAGGCGCCTGTGATTGCTAACAGTGCAGTTCTTTGTGCTGCTGCTTGCGCTGTACTAGCCCTTCTCATCGAGGCCCTGTATCCCCATATTTCTGCGCCATATAATACTGCGGGTTTTATAACCCTATCGTATATTTGACGCATGACCTCTGGTGTCCTGGGGTTTTCAGTTTTTCTCCTTAACAGTTGTATGTGTTGTATATACTGCTGTTTCTTGTCGACTATCACGCCCAGTGTAATAAATATTGTAGTTTGTTTTGTGCAACTCAATTTAAAGTGCAGTAATAAATATTATTAATGTTAAATTAATGAAAACGGCTTGCTGGGAGTGTACCTTGCTTGCACTCCAAATATTGTAGCAATCACCTGACGGCTTCAAAATCTTTGTTACAAATAACTTACTGTTCTAACAAATATCACAATCTCTATTTGCAGGTTTCAAAAATGTCCATCTATCTGCTAACATGCCTTTATTGCTGTTATTCTAAAAGAGAGATAAACATCAGCACCCACTAATATATCTTCTGTCAGTCTTCTGAGATCTCTGCGAACAAAAAACTCGTTTAGAAGATAATTCTCTATACCCCCACTAAAATTACGAATTTACAGATTTACAGATTTTGACGAATAAAGTAACCTTCTTCTGTATCTTGTAAACCTGATACATCCATATTAGTTCGTACTTCGTAAAACGATTTATACTAAAGTTCCTATTTTCGTGCTATAAAAAGTTACATACTTTGCACATTATTTCGACCACCGTCTTAGATAGTCAGGTCAAAAATAGAGTTAGATCAATAGAATAGAGTAGATCAATTATGCTATATCAGAAATAATTAAATACATCTATAAACAGGGGTGTCATTTGTATTTGAGTATACAAACAAAAAAAGTTTACAAAAAGAACTTCCATTATCAATAATAGATTAATTAAATCCACTATGGTTCTACTGTAGTTCCCATACCGTTAGCGAATTATGTGACTCAGAGATTAACTGACATTTCACCGTAAATTTCACACTGAAATCCGAAAAGAAGACTCAAAAAAAGGTTAAGCAAAAGGCAAAACTTCTACTTTAATAAATAAAGTTCCTACTTTAATATCCGAATGCCAGTTTTAGCAAAAAAAGGGGAACATCAGGATCTTAAAAAGAATATAAATGAGCTGCATGAAAACTAGATAAGCACATTCGGTTTATGTAAGCGATATCGATTAAAGAAAAATATCGTCACAAAATCGGCAAAATTGCCTGCCATACCTGCCTGAAAGTCACCAAATGAATCAGACAACAATTAATTAAATTTCAATCTCACTCGTCACTCTCCTTTTAAATAAATTTCCACAAATTCCAATACGAAATCTTGTTCAGCTAATCATCATTCAGGATAAATACAAATATATAGAAAGAACTCAAAATAAAGACAATGTGCAATTCGGTTCAACCAACGTTAGAATTGAATGACTTGCTTTAGATATAATGCACGTGCTCGGCGAGTGCAAGCAAAGGATGACGAAAAAATATCGATGTAAATGTTTGACAGATATATCGATATTTCCATGTTTTTACAAGCCGAAATTTTTCGATATTTTTTCAAAAAAAAATGTATTTTTTAAACACAGACATTTAATTATTTTTATGCTCTTTTAATTGGCACTTAATTGTAAGGGTTTAATAAACATATCAATATGTATTGCAAAAAATATAGATATTTTTTTTCTCAGATATATCGATATTTTTTAAAATTATGGGAAACGATATATCGATATTTTTTAAAATATTGATATATAAACATATCGATATTTTTCATGATGACCAACAGCTTAAAATAATCAAAATTATATTTTTTAAAGAAGAAAAGTCCGGTAGACCAGAGCCCAAGGTAAATAGTTAGTTAAAAGATCAAGTTTTAACTTGGCAACAATCATTGGGCATATACAATTATTATTTTTTCAATTAAATATTATAACAATACAATATCTCATTCTGTTAGTGTATCTAGTTCATAGTAGATTCTATTATAGACTATATTTTAGTTGTATCTTTTACAAGAGAACAATATTATTGTGCATAGGGTAGTTTACAAAAATCTTTTTCGTAATTAATATTACATAAATATTAATTAACAAATTTTATTCAAATAATACTATACCAGGTATTAAAGATATATAAAGACACTTTTAAAATTTGAAAATCTCTGTGATGATGGTAATATAATTTAAGGAATAATGTTGCTAAATATTATATTACTTTCAATTTTGTATTGAAACGCATATTCGACTATGAACTAAAAATTATTACACATTTTTTACGCCAAGTGTTATTAGCATTAAGTTATAAATTTAAAACTCCCTGTACTCAAAGAGAAGCTCTTATATCAATCCGACAGGGTCGTAATTTAATTCTTTGTATGTTTGAATGTCCTGCAGCAGTTAGTTTCTGTCCATGTTGTATAGTGTAATATACATAATTACTGTCGTGTTTGATTTGCGAATATTCGATTACATTTTTATTTATTTCATCGGGTATAAAAATGTAAAGAGATTTAAGTAGATGTGGGACTGATTTCTATATTATATACTGACTATAAGATATTTGTTATTAGAACTCACAGGAAAAAAAAGGGTTTGTTGTTTGTTTATTAACTGAATGAAATCGTAAAAAATTAAAGTAGAAAAGAAAATTAATTTCAATTTCAAATCAGATAATCACTTTAAAAGGCCGCTAATAAATAAATATTTTGTAGATTAATTAGTAAGTGTCAAGAAGGATTATTATTGCCAATGTGATATAAAGAAAATTAATCTAAATGAGGAATTTATTAGATCTATCTTGAATTTTTGATTTTTTAAATTTTAAGACATAATATATTTATATGTAATAAGAGGATACTAGGAGAGTTTAGTTTAGTCATTATTTAGATAATTCCATGGTCTACAACTAAATTTTAAGTATTGATATTAAAACCTGATTTTAAATAGCTCAAGTTGGTATCGTTGAAAGTACATGACTTAATAATAAATTGAAAAGAGGCTAAAGAATTGACACTACACCTGTCACGTATATCGCAATGGATAAAGCAGTAACAGGAGAGTATGATTTAAGTACTTAGGATTATATTATTAATACATGAGAAGAAAGTAACCATATTGTTTAGTAAGTTAAGTAATAGTAAGCAATATTAAGGAGTGCCGATCCAAAACGAGAAATAATCCAATAAAAATACAATCAGATAACTTTTATATTAAAGTTCCTTAATTATTAATAATTATTAAATATTAGAGTATAAATATTAGGGTTGATGTCATGAATTATATTTGCGTTCAAAGTGATAAAATGGTAATTAAATGAATTCTGTAAAAAACTGATATATTAATATGTATTGTGATTGCTAGTCAAACGAAGTAAAACAAACCTTTTGTTAGAACCATTTACATAAGATTGAAATGGATACCAAAAAAATTGGATATTTCGGTCCCATAAGAACTTGCAATGAAAATAATTGATGAAGAGAATTTTTAATCTTTAGTCGCTGATGAATCGTTTCACAAACGGTTGTTAGGTCTGTATTGATCCTAAGGAAAGGGATGCTAAGTATTTAGGGGACTGGAAAGCACTTGTTTATCATTAGCTGTTCTACTTGGCGAAACCAGTAATTCGACTGTATTGTAATCAACCAATGCGATTCGACATAATAAAAACGAAACTACTTTTTCTCTCACGTATTGCTTTGTATTTGTTCCATTTCTATGCTAGAGTTTGAACCAATTAATTTATCATCAGCTGCTTTAACAATTATCTGGGGTATATAAATATACTAAAATATTTCAAATCACTACAACTAAGAAAATCATATGCGTTCATATATTTTAACATTCCGTTTCCTCATATTAACCGCAACAATATAGTTTCATTGCCTAATGATTTTCAAGCACAAAACGAAGCAAGTAAAAAAGGAATCGATAATCGTACATGAGCAGGACTTCATCATTAAAGAATAACATTTCAATAATAATTATAATGGCACAAAACCTTGGGAAAAATGCGAACCTAACAGAGTTCTAACCAAAGCAATAACCATCGGGAAGAAATTATTTATGGGAGCCGGTTATTTTCTCACATATCACGAGAAAATATATACGGATACCCTAAGATTTTTAACTAAACAAAAAGTCCCAGAGACGTCGTAAACGGCTTGGCAACTCTAATTGCCTTTCAGTATTAAGAATATAATTCGTTAGAAGAAAATATGCTACATCAATCTGCCGAAGAAAAATTGGAAATAATTAAACTTTACTATCAGTTTTTATTATTCAACGTTTTAAAATGATTTCTGCAAAGCTCGATTATCGGGTATGGTTAAACCCTACTTTTATACTACTTTGTTAATACAACGTTGTGCATTCACTCAACATATATCAAATAAATTTGTCAAATTTTTATATAAAAAATATATTTAACGTTTTACAAATTTTGTCGTTTGATTATCAAAAATTGTATTGCAAAATTGTATAGCATTACTATATATTACATATTATAGAAGACAACACTTTTTTTATTACTCTTTGTGATTCCACAATCTGCCCTATAGGCAATAAATATTTCTTATGTCAATATTATATATACATGGCATGTAGAAAATCGCTTGATTCAGCGACTTGCTGTATAAAATATTATCTTAATTAATTAGTCTTATTCTAAAGCTTATTCTAGAGTCTATAGATGTCCAGTAATCAGGTCAGGTGGTGTTAAACGTTTTAGTCTACGCACTTCACTATCACGTCCCTTAATTAGCTGCTTAGCGAGTGCGTTGGGATGGACTGATATTCTTTAGAAGTACTTCACAACGTTGAATTACACTCATTATAGGTTCTAGAGGAATATCGCGTTGTATCACTTTATTTGAAATATAGTATGGAACATCAACAGTGGCACGCAACAATTTATTTTAAAACCGTTGAATGATGGATATATTTTATTTGCTAGTGATGCCCCATAGTTGGATTCCATATGCCCAAATGGGCTTGAGTATAGACTCATAGAGCAATACCATGGTATCTAATGATAACTTGGATTACTGATGAGCCAATACCTTTGATATAATTTAAGTTGAAGTTGTTTTCGTTTAGAGAGTATGTTCTTCTTCCAAGTTAGGTGTCGATCTAAGTGCATATCAAGATATTTAACATGTTCTTCTACGCAGGGTAAACGTTACATTGGTGGATTTTGTTTTATTGGATTTAATATCCCATGTCTTCAATCATAATTGTATTTGCTCTAGATGGGTTTGTAGCTTTAGTGATGCTGTGACCGGATCTTCGTGGAATGCTAAGATTGCTGTGTCGTCTGCGTATGTTGCCACAGTAGTTATTTTTGTGGTGGGCAGATTGGCCGTATACAGAAGATACAGTACTTAACCCAGTACACCACCTTCCGGAACTCCTGAATATATAGGATTTAATTGGGTATGTTCATCGCCTTGGTTTACAATAAAATGTCTATCAGTGAGATACGATTTTAGTAACTGATAGTTCGGATGAGGCAGAAGTTACTTTAAGTTAACCTGCAAGCCCGTATAACATACTTTGTCAAAAGCCTGAGATGTATCTATTAAGGCAGCCGAACAATATATTTTCGCCTTTAGGTCAGTGTTAATTTTGCTTACAAGTCTATGCGCTTGCTCTATAGTTTCATGCTTATTGTGAAAGTCAAACTGATGTTCTGGAATAATTTATCTTTTTTCTATTAAGTTTAGCTTCTTTATGTATAGTTTCTCGAAAACTTTCGAGATTATCGGCAAATAAACTCATAGGCCGGTAGGAGGTCACATCTTCTGGTATTTTTCCTGGTTTAAGAATCATTAATATTTTACCTACTTTCTAGATGCTAGGGAAACAATTAATTCGTACCATAGCCTTAAATATAAATGTTAATAGTTTTATATCCTTTTCTGGACTCATAACCCATAACCGGGAGCTTTTTAAAATTAATCTCTCTCATTATCGTTTGTTTAACATTTTTGCCCGTTATTTTCTCCTGCGGTAAGTCCATTTGAAATGGCGAATCTAGAAAGCTAGTAATTTTATTTTCGTCATCTTTATGTACATGAGACTGGAAAGGTTTAAAAACATTTTTTAAGTGTTTTGAGACAATGTCGGCCTTTTCTTTATTGCTTCTAGCCCAATTATTTTCGTTTGTTTTAATAGATGAATTATGCTGCTGAGGTCTCTTAAGCTTTTTTGTTGCTTTCCTCAACGAATAGTCTGTAGCCTCATTTGGTGTCAAATTATCTAGGTATTCTTGAATGTCATGGTTTTGTTAATTTTGAATGAGTCCTATCATCTCTTTTATGGCCCTATTAAATTTTCTTTTATTCCCTTCAGTCCTTTGTTGTTGCCAATTCCGTCGTAACTTTATTTTTTCGGCTATCTTTTTCCGTATTGTACATGATAAATGTGTATTTTTTCTTGGAAATGTTTCAATGTTAGGAGTCGCGGAATATGCTGCCTCCTGTATATTTTTTGTAATGTCTTTTGCTGCTATTTCTATATCAATCTCAGTTTGTAACGGTAAGTTTAGAGAGATGTTTCGGTCTAAGTTTCCTCTAAGGGCCAGTTAGTATTATTATTGCACAGAGAAGGGCGTTTAACTTCGATGGTATTTTTTGAAGAAAGTGTTACTATTATTGGTGAATTATCAGAAGACACAGGTCGAACCATGATTCTGTATGACACTATTTTGTATTATAGCATCTGGATTTTTATTTCTGAAAAATAATTTTATTTCTGTCTGAAGGCCAATATAGAAGAAACCATAACATTAATATAAACGTATGAGAGTAAAACAATCATTCTGCAATCATTTTTATAACAATGTTGTAACGTTAAACGTCCGGAGCTTCTGACGTATATTCTTACTATATGTTATACATTATGTTATATCTATAGTTTATTCAAAACAGCAGTAGCGCACGTCATCAATATGTATCTGTCGAAAGTAGTAAATTCGTTTTACAGTCAGCCAATATTTTCCTTCTTATTTTATTCTATTTAAAATGAGATAGAATGCAAAAGTTGTCCGTTTATTAAACGTTTCCAAAATTGTTCAAAATATTATAATTATGGGTCATAAACCGCCAACAAATTTCTAATCGAAGCGGCTTTTATTGAAAATATTTTCACTAAAATATCTAAAAAAATAAAAAACAATATAACCTTAAATCCACCAAAATGAAACCGTCTTTATGCGAAACAGGTGACGAATCAAGATCAGCTTGATGTTAGTCTGATACAGCTAATAAGGTCAAATAAACGAAATGTATAAAAACAGTAAGTAGTTTTCTCAATCAAAACATAATTTAATACAATTATTTCAGAGAAAATTGTCAGTCTAGAAAGTATCCGTAAAAAGACAAAATATATACAGCTATTTGATGGACGTAGAACATCCCTTCATACACTGTTGGGTAATATATGGGTAATTAAGTGGTGTAAAAATAACCCACGAAGGGGTTTAATAAAACTTCCAGATATTGCGTTTAAAAGAATACAATTTTTAAAAACATATAACTAAATCAAGGAAGAATTATTATATCAATTTATATAATTAGATGAGACATGAATATGAATATAGAATGGTATATTGGGTCGACAACAAAAGTTGATGGAAAAAGGTAAACGTTGAAATAACTATCGATTAGGTTTTGTTAGTCATAACTTTTATTAATAATTCATTGCAAACATATAGTTCTTCATGCTGGAAACAGGAATGGTTTTATTCCTGGTGCAGAATTAGTGTTTAACTCTAAGTGCAACGGTGACTACCATGAAGAAAAGAAACTTGTTTTTGCAGTAGTTTCATAATCAGCTTTAAAGAACTAGTAGGAACCATCAGTTATTGTTATGTACAATGCACTATATCATAGTACACTGGTGGAGAAGATCCCAACAAATGTATCAACAAAGGGTGCAATTTAAAAATGGTTTAAAGTATATAAAATTAGTTTCGAGGAAACTATGTTAAAGAATGAACTATTTCAAATTATTAATGGGTAAATGTAAATGAAATATTTAATTGCATCTTAGGTAATTTACTTTTTTAGGTATAAGCCTGAAAAAAGATACATGATAGATCAGATTGCTGAACGTTATGGCTACAGAGTATTATTACGTCTTCCTCCCTATCACTGCTTATATAAGAATCAACTAACTCAATTGAGTTGATATGGGATATTGCAAAGAATTATTACAATAGACATTTAGGTCGAGAAGCATATTCAAATTAAAATTGTCTGGATTAATTGAAAGAGGCATTGTCGAAAGTAACTCCTTCGCATTGGATTAGCTCGATCAGTTACATCGAAGAAGATATTGGCAAATGTTAGAATCTTCACCAAGTGTTTGATAGATTGAAAATAAACAGCTTAGTTTAGTTATTCATTTGATTAGTGTTTCTGAAAGTGACAGTGATTGAATAAAATCTTATGAATGTTGTTTATGATTCAATGCTGACAATTACCAAGACAAGGTGATGAAAGAGGAAATAAGAAGTGAGAGTAAAACGTAAATATCCTCTCTAGTGAATGTTAAATGCCCTATTTAGATATACAATTGTTAGTTAGGTGGATTAGGATATACTAGTGTAGAAAAAAGTTCAATGTAAATATAATAAAATAACTGTAGCCTATAAATTATTGTGGTTGTATAATTAATTGTTGTTTTAATTTATTCGATAATATATACATTAGGTGTACTATAATGTTAAAATAAATTATAGTATATATCATTCTTGTTTCATTATTTTATTAATTAAGGCATATACGGAGGAAGAATTTTTAGGCCTAGGATTTTTGTGGGATATTCCCTACAAATAAGTGAATTCCAGTAAAAGGAAACACGCCCAAATTTATACTTTCTGGCAACATGGCGATACTCTGTCGAAAAAACGATGGTGGTTTGGCACAATCCTATCATCAATCTATTTTTGAACTGCCATCTCAATCTGTATCAAGGTTAATTAAAAGGCACTATGTCTGGTGAGTAGAGTGGGGCAGAACTATTCGTTCAAACTTCAACAATTTATGCTTCACAATATATAATAATTGTTATGGAACAGTGTTGTCAAGGAAGAAAATTATTTTGTGCATGTTACTCGCTATTGCCTGTCTTTTCTGCTACAATGCTATCTATATTTTCTGCTATATACTATCTTACTGATATGAACATTCCATACAAGCATGGATATTCCACTTCAGTATCGTCAAGAAGGGCACTCTTGGACTAATCCTTGACATACGTTTCCGAAATTTTGCGCTTTAGTTGTTCTATATCAGAAAATCTGATGCCAAAACTCATGGAGCACTTTTAGAAGATTATGATGATTCTGCTCCGCCATATCCCAATTTGTCGGATTTGGTTCCAACGATTTAAAAATTGAACAAATAGGAAAAAAAGCAATATATTTTTCTTGTTGGTAGTAGATTTGTTGATCGAAAACCCTGCTAAAATTCTTCAAAAGCTGCCAGACAGATGCCAAATGTTTACATGCGAAAGAAAGATTTAAAAGAATGATTTTACTGAACATACGATTTCGAACGGTTTCAACCTTACGATTTCATTGTTTTTCAGACCAAAAAGACACAGATTTTTTGTGTTTATTATGACTAGCAATGTAAAGTGGATCAATCCAAATGAAAAGTGAGTTATATTTGCCTATTAATATTTGCCTATAACTTCTTTTATTTAACTAAAAAAACCGATAGTTTAAGCAAGCTCCTAATATCAACTTGCTATAGATTATATATGGTAATTCAGGTTCCCCTATTTTCAACTTTATTAGTCCGTTTAATATCAACTCTTTGACTCATAACGGTGTATTCATTTTAGTTACGACTCACAACGAAATATATAGTTGGAGGATCAACTTTAAAGTTCAACATTTTACCGGTCTTGCTACTAAAACGATAAAATGCGATGTGCCTTAACCGGCAGATATTTTTGACTATAAAACGGTTCATTTTTTCATCATGGGCTTTGCAGGGGACCTGGAGAAAATGACCTCTAGTTCAATGACAGTCGTAAAATGCGAAACATCTCATTAATGTGATTTTGTTATTATAAGGAAAGACATAACCGTTAGGATGGTAAAAGGTGTGCCGACGCACAAAATTTGATAGTTTGTAATTAGGATTATAGATTTTGTCGTTAATTCGGTGCTTATTAAGAGACTCGGTGTGGCGAAACTGGTATATGCACCAGTTATTTAATTAAGTGTATTAAAATCAGAAAACTAAGCTCACTAGATGAACACTTCATATTAATGAACGACGTATGTGTTAATTTATTAAAAAAAAAAGACATGTAAAAAATATCACACCAAGTTGTCAGTTAAAATACTGCAGTGAGATTTTGATGATGTTGATAACAATTAAATAGGTCTGGCAGTAGAAAATGTATTAATAGGATTAAAAAGAGAAAGGTACGTTGGTAATAACTTATAAAAGATCTAGAACTTGACAAATCACATCTGTTAACATATTTTTTTATATTGTTCGGACTTGCTGTTGTTAATTTACTATTTGGAATTGATATTGTAGTAGGAATCTCAAAGGATTGGCCATGGGCGCTTGTTCCTCTACAAAATAACTCGGCAAAGCTATGAAGAGAACGAATTAAACTATTATTGATGTCGGAAGTTCCTTTTATGAACCTGAAAAATGGCACCTGATGGCACCTTTTCCTGATGTATTTGGTTGTTTCTGAAATAGCACGGCGCATTAAAAATAGTCTTCGACATTTATCGTCATTATTATGTCATATTATCACCTTCTTTTATTATCATATTATTTTTTATTATTAAGTGTTGACATATCTGTTTAAGGGAGTATGAAGAAATTTTAAGAATAAATATAATTTGGACTTCATAACTAATAGGTAAAGGAAGTGATTTTGATGTAATGATTCTGTACTAACTTCATAGCATACCTAACCAGCGTTTCGGTCAGAATTTAATTTTAAAATGTGTATTTTTTTTTTTGGAAAATTTTTTGTCCTGGGGAACTTATGTGTTTTATAGACATGGTAAGTATATTAGAATGTTAAGGGCGGATTTTAAAATGTAATCAAATAATCACCCCAAATGCTAGCAATAGGTTTGGTTGTAACTAACAACGAAAACTGTCTTAATTATTAAAATGCAAATAAAAAAAAATCGCGTGTTATTACAGAAGAAAATCAACAGGAATGTTCGCAGTCACAAGCTTATTCTACGTTTTTGCATGACAGTGTCTGTAAAAGTAATTCGAATAGTAATTTACAAGTCGAAAGTGAACTTCTTGCCACACTATTTATCCATCAAACCTGAAATTTTTTCAATGTTATTTGCGCATATTGATGTAGAAATGATGGAGAAATTTGTAGATTGGATGTGTCAGATTGGTGGACCGCTGGTAGCTTAGCACCGCATCATCGCTAATCTCCCTTTTTCCAGGCTGAAACAACCTCCTCCGTAGCTGTGGTCATAACTTTTGCCTCCATGCGACAGCATCTAATCGTGTGCTAACTCAAGTTCGTGATTTTATAGTTAGTTTCGCTATGTTTCTCGTCTTCGTGCCCAATAACGGATGCCCGATTAGCGGATGCCATATCCCCAAATTATTATATATATTTGTATAATATAATGTTGTTCTAATGAAAATGCACAATCATTTTCCCATTTCTTACATATTGCCGATAGAATTAAATACTCTTAGTTTATCTTATTAAGACTTATTAACTATATATAACAACAATACAAATAATTTGACCTGAACATAAATAGTGTTATCAAGAAATAGTAAGATTTGAAATAGTACACAAACAGTGATTTTTTGTTGACACATTTGTCAGGCAGAAATAATTCATGATTAAAATTAAAAACGACACCATTTTAATATTTCATTATGTTTTAATTTTTTTTATTAATTGCATCTTACATAAGATATATTTAGTTTAATCTTAAGTGCAAATTAATGTATTGATACTGTTCTGTTTTACTTGCATCAATGTATAAACAAGGCGAGTACGGAGATTAATACATCAGTATATAATTTCAATTTAAAATAAAATTAGATCGGTTGAGCTAAAGAGTAACACTTATACAACATATAAGGTCGGGTGGTTAGCTTTGCTTCAATCTTCCGATTTTCTGCGTGTTGTCCAGTAGCTGTATTGCTTCCACCTTGCTGTGATTAGGTAATCTTATTTCATAATTTGATGTGAAATCTTGGATAGATTCGCAATTCAATTTAATTTCGAGGTCATCGTGGAACTCCTAAATGGCTATGTAATGACAAGCGCTCGTAATATCACTGAAGTTGCTCTGGCAGCGTTGGATTACTAGTTGGTTTGATGTTTTAGTGTAACCCCATATTTGCATCCTATAGGTCCGAATTGGCTTTATGATTGACTGATAAACCAATCTCTTAAATTTTAGGTTAAGTTTAAAGTATCTTCCGATTAACCAGATATAATTTAATATTCAAAAATAATGCAAATAAATTGGCTAATTAAAAAAAAAAAGATGCCGAGATTACTTTTCCGAACTGTATATATACATTGTCATTTTACATTTATATTGTATTATTTTATGTAAAAATAATTATAGTTGTTCATCTTGTCGATTTTTGTTAATAAAATTATTAATTTCAGTTAAGCCAAATCATTTTACTAAAAGAAGTTACATAGGATATCAATGAAATCTTTCTACTGCAATTAATAGATATCCAATATCAATTTGCAATCAGTGATATATTTGTCGTTTTGATCGAAGATCTTTTGCTATGTTTCTGACAATACAATAATTGTGCTAATGTAGATCTACTGATATTTCTAGTTAAAATATATACTGGTACTCATTCTTTTGAATCCAGTTTTACACCATCAAGCGGGTTTTGCAGAAACTAGAACAGACGTGAGTCGAACGTATCAAAGTCTGGCCTATACTGTGGATTCATCGAAATTTCTTAGCCAACTTATCTCGATTGTTGCCAAGTTACTAAATATATATGATCTAGCTTTCCTGTTGATCAATTGTGGCAATTTTTTTATTTCGCTTGCTTTAATCACATTAATTATTGACAGCATCTTTGGCGTTAATGTAGATTTTAAGAACGTTTGTCGAGCTTCTTCGGATTTCGAAATTAGCTCGTTTTTGTTTCGTTTCAATAACACCTCACAGGTGCAGACAATGAATTCTACTAAATGTTTCAGTGTATAAAGAAAAACTCTTATAGGATGCCGAAATTACTTTTTCTCCGACGTTATATTTATTATATTGATTATCTATGTTATATTAATTATAATCTAAGTCGACATTTGGACATTAGAAACACAATAATAACGATAATACTAGGTTTTAATATGCTCGTTTATATTTAAATATGCTTTATTTCATGTTCTTTTAAATATAATATGTTGCTATAGTCGCGAGATCGAAGCCTGCTGGGGCATTGTCGTAAATTTATATTTGTGATTGTCCTAAGGCAAGAGTGTAAAATCCGACAAGGAAAATGATCCCAGTCAGGCCAGTAACCAAGCTGGGTAACACCGGATATCTCCTGGGATAATTTCTAACTTGGTCGCCAGTCGGTAGGCTTAATGCCGAGGACTATGTTTGGGAGCCCACGTTAAACTTTAGGTCCAGTCCAGATAAACCCTTGTTGGTAAATGGAGACTTTAAAATATATATATAAAAAAGTAAAGAGTAAAAAAGATATTCAAATTTAATAAGAAATAGATAAATTAAAACTGTGCAGCCTTCATAAATATTCGAAAAAAAAACGGACAATAAAAAATATGTTCTGTTTTTATCTCTAACTAACCTACAGACAATTAAACATCATTATTTTAATTTTGTATGTAAATTTAACGTACTTAGCATCTTATAAGATTAAGTAGATTACGAATTGTTAATTAATAGGATGTTAATAGTTGAGCGGCCTCGAGAGATGTATAACGCTGACGCGTTGCCATTTGACCCGAAAACTAGTTCTTTTAACAAATTTAACCTGATGTACGCCCGATCGGGACCAGATAAGCGCCAGATATCTTGCCGCTTCTCTGGCCGAAACAGGTTTAGAAATTTAACTGCCTTATTAAGAAATATTTTCGGGGTTTCGGTACCGGCAACTTTAATTTTATTAAAGCCTAATGTGTTTTTTTATTTCGAGTAGCGCACGTTCTCTCCGGAATTATGTTTTCGGCATTGTTGTTTGGTTACCTATAAATTTTTCGTATTGTTCGGGGGGATATTTTATTATTTATCCTGTCAACGCCGCCCAATAGGCCCTATAACTTAATAACTACAATATAATTTTCTTATTAAGCTATCACCGTTGGTATTTAATGTGATTTATATTGTCTATAATCAGTAGTGTTGGGAACTATCGATTGAAATTGACTATCGACTATTTATAGTTTATTTTTTATTACTTAATTATTGCATTGTTACTAGTCGTTTCCGTCCAACCGACAATTTGTTTTTATAACTTAAATCTAGGTATATAACTAGGAGGACCAATCGGCCCTATCTCAGTCTCTGGTGAAATAATGTTTATACATGTCACTGCTGTATTTTTTATTATATACACATCACTACACAACACTACACAAGATCAGATGGTTTGATTCTTTTGAGTCTGTGTCCTGTTCTGGTGGTATCCAAAAGCTTCAATATTTCAATATTCTCATGAGAATGGAGTCTTTCCTCATGCTCCCTTGCAATTCTCTTAATTTTTTGACTCACTTTATCTGAAGGTCTCGATGTAGGTAATCCGCCTTATAGTATTTGGGTGCGTCCACAATACCTCTTAGGACTTTTGAACATCCCCATAATTTAACTCCTTTTGTTATGTTATGAAAATTGTAATTTTCTTCCAATTAGACGGTACCTTTTTGCTATATTTCAATTTCAGTTCTTTTCTTTTCTTCTCTATATGTTCCTTCTAGCGAAGTTTTGCATCAACATTCATTCCGAGATACTTAGCGTTGTTGCTATATAGAATGATAGTATTATTTAATATTATTGGTGCTTGTACGGTCTGTTTATAGGTGAACTGCACATGTACAGGTTTATTTTCATTAATTCTTATTTTCCAAGCTTGTGTCCAATTATTTATATTGTCACTTGCCTGTTGTAATTTCCGTCAGCTATAGTCGCAGTAGCATCAGCAACTGTAGCCATCATAATATTCTCCATTTGTGGTATATCACAAGTGTAGAGTAGATAAAGCGTTGGTCCCAGTACACTTCCTTGTGGTATACCTGCTTTAACTTCTTTTACTGTTGAATAAGCTTCTTCTTGTTTGAAGCCAATACCTTATCGAAGGCTTGTGCTACATATAATACAGCTGAGCATATCTTTTTTACTTTCTTAGGCTTTTTCAATAATATCTGTTATTCTGTGGACCTGGTCAATTATTGAATGCTTGTTAATAAACCCAAACTGGTGTGTTGGTATTAGGGTTTTTCTCGATCTATGATCGGTTTTATTCTTTTCATCGAGAGATTTTCAGAAACCTTAGATATTACTGGCAGCAGTAATATATGTCAATAAGGTTTTATTTCGTTTGGTGACTTCCCAGGTTTTGGGATGACTGTTTAGCAATTGACTACTTTTTGCTATCGACTGTTTCAGTCGCTATTTTCGGCCCGACTGATTTTGTTACTATTTACTATCAACTGTTTCAGTCGTACTTTTATTTACTATTTATTGCTTCTACTAGTCTCTTGTTTTTGGTTAAAGATATTTTCGTTCAATAATAAATTATATCACTTATATCATTTCATTCAGATCATCTTTAATTTTGTCATGGATCAGTTTTTTTTCTAAGGTTAGCTATGTGTTTAATTTTTATACAGTATTTATGATTATTGTGTATCTTTTGTTTTTAGATATTATTTAAGTTCTATTGTATTGTTTATATTTATTATTGTATATTATGTAGTAATTTAGTTAGTTATTATTTTACATTAAAATGCAATAAAACATTTGTGGGGCATTATTCCATTCCATTCCTTTTTACAGATCCACGGAACATTCAAATATAAAAGTAATTCTACTTCGTTTAAAATTAAATTATAAATTGCATGTTACGTACTATCATTATAATAGTACACAGTAATAATTTTTTTCATTTTCTTTTTTAAAGTTAGTTCTTGAAGGAATTTAAGAATGTATACATCTCAGTCTCGCTTATACTACCGTTGGAAAATATAACCACATATAAAATTAACGGCCCCAAGCATTTATCTCCGTCCTTTCATCTCTTATAATTTATACAGGAATGGATTTGTACATCTTCGTCTAGCATCACGAATTGAAAAAACGGTCGAACCGTGCATTTGACTGAAAATAGTATTTACTATCGCAAATTTTTTGACTATCGATTGTTTCGACTGTTTTGTGGCTATCGACTGTTTCGACTGTTTTTTCAGTCGATATTTCCCAAGGCTAACGTTCAGGTACCCACAAAAGAATATTATATTAGATAATTTAAAAAAATAAATAAAAATAACTAAATAAATAAAAATTAAATAAATTATTTAATACAAAATAATTTATTGGTTAGAGCAATAAAATATAAATGCAAAAGTGCTAAATAAATTTTGCCAATTTATTGTCAACAAAAAAGAATGGAATAAAATTATTAGCTTTAAATTATGAGGTGTATATCAGACATAATTTATTAACTTATTACAAATGTATATAAAATTAAAGCTATTGTATGTTTATGGAAAGGAGATGTTTGATGTATGAGATTTCCTAAGAGATCGAACATTCCCGTAGTGAGCAATTCATATTTTGATTATTGACTTCCCAGGTTTTCATTTTCTATTCTTTTACCAACTTTCATTGAGCCTTCTCATCATTACTCTACATACCCTATATAATATTTATAATTCAAGAATGATGGTTTAAGGATATTTAGGATCGTCATGAGATGAGGAAAATAGTATTTCATCAGAATTTATTGATTAAATTCCCTACATGCATTTTGCTTCACCTCAATATTATATTCACAAATTCTACCACACCGTCAATAGTTATAACACCGAAAATAATTTAAATTTTGAATTCGATTCTAACTTCTTCTCGTAGAAAACAGTTGGAATACTTTGGGTTGACAAATGCTAAAATATTTAGCCATATAAACGAATTGGAAAAATTATTTTATATCGATATTTTAATATGTTCTTTCTTCTATACGTATTATCCTAGATAAATAATAACTGACCAATTCAGCTTACTTCTTCAGTAGTTAACATCTATGCAAGCAAATATTAGACCAGTAACAGCAGCTTATGCGATTATAACACAATATAATATAGACCATAAGAAAATAGGCAAAATATACTACATGATTGTCGATCAGGGCTTATACGCATTTAAATAAAATGAATAATATTAAGTTTATTTTGTTCTGCATAATGTTTTAATTGTCTCTAATAAAATTAATGTTTTGGTAAATTTGGATAATGATATTGTTTATATTATTGAAGCTCTTTCTGTTTGAACAGTTAGCTTAGTAGAAATTATAGTTGAAAGGTGTATTGGAGATTCTGAATATTTACTATATCTTCAAATAACTAGTATCAACTAAATCAACTAGTATTAATGGATATTTTTTTCCTTTTTTGGATTTTCCTCTGTAAATCATTTTAAAATATTATTACTAATACCTAATAAGTAATAATTTTTAAATGAAATAAATAGTGTTAAATTGATACATTTCAAGTGCAAAGTAGCAATAGCAATATATTTCATTGTGTATTTGCATTTCCTTTAACATCACCTTAGACAAAAAATAGAGCAGATCAGATTCAAAATCAAGGATTGTACTGGATGTTAGTGGAAAGAGACTTCTAACTTGACTTAAAATCAAAGATATTGTATTATCAGTATATTATACAGCATATTTAGACTTACGGGGTTTATATATGAACAGTAGTAAAATATCAAACCAATTAGTAATTCAACAATACCCAATCAGTGTTCTTCGATTAATTACCAATGCTTATCGCAATCAAGACAAAGGATAGAGATGATTGAAGGTAACCAAACTACACAAACTTTTAGTGTGTTAAATATGTCAGTATACAAGTATTTAATCTTAACTTTAAATTAGTTAGTAATAATATAATAGTTAGTGATATAATAGTTATAATATAATAGTAATATAATATAATAGTTAGTAATAACTTAAATTTCATAAAATTTTCATATATAACTCATAAAACATAAATAACAAAATATTAAACAAAACTACCTATTATTATAAATACTGCAAAAATATATGACATTGAATGTCAGTAAAAGATTAATATGGCTAGATATTCGGAAAAAGAACAATTTACTTCAGGAGGCTAAAGATAACTATATGATCAGGCATACTCCTTCTTATACAGTTCTCATTTAGACAAATATAATATGTAAACACACTGATATCTATGAACACCCTTGCTTACAAAGCTGTATTGGAAGCAAGGAACGATCCTAATCATAAAACATCAACAGAGGGGCATACAAATAATAGAGAGAAAAGAAAGCAAATGAAAAACATATAAAATCCTATTTAAACATGATACCAGAGCATTTAATGAATCAGTCAATTACCATAATATACTTATTACCGTACATAAAGTGATTATGCTACGAATTACGTTTTGTTTTTTAATAGTCAAACAAATTATTACATAAAACTAACTGTGATTTTACTTGTTCAAAAACATAATATATATATATATATATATATATATATATATATATATATATATATATATATATATTACTCCTTTTTGTTTTGGTTATCATTGTCTGCTTTTCATCACAGGAACCTCATTAGTGTAATTTTCTGGGACCTAACTAGGTCCTTTAACAAAATGTTATCGTGGTTTATTTTGGTCTCATACATTCATCGATTTTTCCAAGTCAAAGTAGAAGGTTCTTTTTCGAATAAGATATGTATCCCGTCTGTAGTTCCACATCTACATGGTTGATATATCTAAAGTTGAAATAGTAGAATATATACCATATGCGGATGATGCTTGATTTCTTTCTAGGCCCTCGACCGTAGAAATACAATCGTCACAATATTATAAACACAATTAAATATAACAGTCAAATGGTTCAAAATTTGGAAGTAGCAATTTAATCAACAAAAAAATAGAATTTACTGCCTGAAAAAGTCTCTAATTTGTGGGTATAAAAATTGCAAGGAATGGTCACAATAAATTCAACAAGTTGATTTCCTTTTCCAGTGTAGATCAAGTAAACTACGTAATTAAAGCCATTGCGTATTAAACTATATTGTGTTCCGTTTTTCTGTCCTAGGATGCTATTAGCCTCTTACCATGACAATGCTATATTGCACAATTTGCAACAATATACTAATTAGTAATTAAAAGGTCTTGACCGAACAACAAAGCTCACAAAAAAGTTGAAGTGGTTAAATTATATTACTTATCTTATTAATTTGTTGTCTATTTAGTTACCTTCTCTGAAAACGTTAATATTTTTACCAACACCCCTATAGAACTTAAGGTAACTATAAAATATTGGTTTAAAATTATTTTCGAAATTTGAATGGGTCAGTTTTTTTGCCGGTTCTATAAAATATTTTTATATTTTTCAGACACCGTATCTAATTATAATGCAAAGTAACAAAACGTAATCGTGTATATCTCGTTGTTATCGAGTAAAATGGTCTGAAAAATGCCTTTTTAAATGTTCAGATTAGATTATCAAACGATTCTAGTAGAAACGTGACACACCCACATAACAATGGTGTCCACGACAAGACGGTCGGTTCAACTAGAAGGGGCCTGAGCTCAAGATAACTTGACAGGCCACTTGATAAATCTTTTTTCCGGCACCACGATGAATCATTCTTCAGCGAAGCTATTGTGCGACCGGGGTTGACTCCGTTTTAGCGTCAAGGTGTGCCTCAAAACATTTTCGGGTAAAAGATCGCCGTTTGTTACGGGTGGGTACGTTTTCAATGACCATGAAGAATGAATGAACCTTATGGACTTAGTTGCATTTTGAAAAAGCATTGAAGTCATTTTTTAGTTTGTTGGTACGTATATAACAGATTGAATAAGTTCTCGGAGTACCGTCTATTCGTCCTCAGTGGAAGTAACAATTGATTGAATTTTACTATCTTTCATATAGAACTAACGCAGGCTTGGTTGGTGCAGTGGTAAAAACGCCAGGACGGTCCACCTACTGTTGCGATAGTCACGGGTTCGAATCCTGCTGGGGCATGGTCGTCAATTTGTGATTGTCCTAGGCAAGAGTCTAAATTCTGATAAAGAAAATGATCCCAGTACGCTAGTAACCAGACTGACTAAGACCGGATGTTTTTTGGGATGATTTCTAAGTTTGTCATTCGCCAGTTGTTAGGTTTAATGCCTAAGACCGTGATTTGGAGCCCACATTAAATCGTAGGTACAGTCCCTACAAACACTCGTTGGTAAAAATGAGACTTTAAAACATATACAAAAAATGAAATCACTAACTAATGTTTTGTAATTAAATTAAATTTAATTTGAATGGATACCCAATTGGCGAACATTGCATAAAAATACATTCAAATAAGCTTTTAAATGAAAAGTTGGCTCTGAATTCTGATTCAAAGATTTACTCACTCTGACATTATTCTCTCCAATAAAAGTCTATACAATGGTGTAAATTTGGTTGTTCATCTCCGAAATAAGATTGCTTTCGGAAAGGAAAGTGTTAATATCACTTTCTTAGGATACAATAGATCATGAATATAACTGTTATAACTAGTAAAACCGTAAATTAATATTGTTATTTTAACTTTTTCTACAAATTGGATACAGAAATCAATTCGTGGAAAAAGACCAAATTTACAGAATTTCCAGAAAAATTGTTCTCACTCACTCAGTGTCCCAAATCCGTTCGAAGTCTTTCAAGAATCAATAAATTAAAGTGCTTATTGTTTCAACGTCTTCAACTTATTAAGCAAATTTAGCTCTCTTTGATATTTTAACTATTGATACAAAAAAGGCGAAGAGAAAGCAGCTGCTATAGAGGAGTATTGATATAAAGTTTTTGAGCATGAAAACAATGTGAATACATTTTGCAAAATATTTAAGAAGGAATGACGCAAGGAATAGTATAATAGTCAGAATAGCATTGACTCACGTCCTCAATATGTGCCTGTTAAAACTTGTAAATTCGTTTTACAGTCAGACAATATTTTTCTTCCCTTTTATTCCATTTAAAAGAGATAGAATGCTGTTTGACAAGTTCGAGCATGTAACCGAAAGAGCCTGTGAAAGTCGTCCATTTGTCAAACGATAGGTATTTTTACTGTTAAATATTAATTGCTGCGGTTTTTATTAAACATTTTTTAGTGTGTTGCAGCTGCAGTGAATATTATTACGCGCACGGTCACGGTCACTAAAATATCTCAGAAAATAAAAATCAATTTAATCTTATATTTATCAAAAAGAAACCGTATTTATGCTAAATGGGTGACTAATCAAGATCCGCATATCGTCAGGCTGTATTAGAGATAAAAAATGCGAAATGTATAAAAATACCAAGTAGTTTCTTCAATCGGGGCATAATTTAATAAAATTATTCAAGAGGAAACTGTTAGTTCGGAGAGTATCCATAGAAAACTTAGAGACATGCAGTTCTCCGAGGGATGTGGAACATCACATCATACACTGTTGGGTTATATTGGATTTAAGTGGTATAAAGGTAACCCATGAAGAGGTTTAATGGATCTTCTAGACATTGATCTAAAAGAATACAATTTTTAAAAACATATAACAAAATTAATGAACAATTACTATACCAATTTGTATATTTGAATAAGACATGGGTATTTCAAAATGGTACATTGAGTCACTCATGGCAAGATGTTAATAAATATGTATTGCAAAGAGAACAAAACTTGATGGAAAATGGCAAACGTTGGAATAACTATCGGTTGGAAACAGGAATGGTGTTATTCCTCGTGCAGAATTAGTGTTTTCCTCTAATTCGAAAGGTGACTACCATGGATAAATGATTGCAGTGATTTGAAAATCAACTTTTACAGAACTTGTAGGAACCATCAGTTATTGTTATGTTATTGTTATGCACCAAATATCATAGTGCACTGGTGGAGAAGATCCCAACAAGTGCTCCAACAAAGGCTTCAATTAAGGAATGGCTTAAAGTATATAAAAGTTTTTAAGAAAGCAAACTAATTAATGAACTATTTAAAATTGTTACTTGGTAAAGAAAGATAAATGAAATATTTAATTACATTTTATGTAATTTACTTTTTTAGAAATAATTCTGAGAAAAGATACATGGAAGATAAGATTGGTGAACGTTATGGCCACAGAGTATTACGTCTTCCGTTGGTTGATACGGGGTATTGCAAGGAATTATTACAATAGACATTCAGGTCGAGAAGGATATTCAAACCAGAACTGTCTGGATTTATGGAAAGAAACATTATTGATAATAACACAAAATAAAGTTTTATGATCATGTGTGGTATTTTTCAGAATATACATAAACGTTTGGTTAAAATGTACGAGGAGAGAAATAATACTAACTTTCTTGCAGATATTGCAAGTGCATTAAGGAGAATGCAGTGATTAAATCTAGTTTAATCAAGGTATATGTATATAGGTAGTATTAGAACAAACTAATTAGAAATACAGTAGTATCAAAATAACTTCACAAGGAAACCATACACAAAAAAATGCGCCTAGAACTTTACCTATACCAGTGTGGAAAAATGTTCAGTGTAAATATAATAAAACAACGCAAAACCTATAAATTATTGTGGCTGTATAATCGATCGTAGTTTTAAGTTCTTGCATCAAATATTTATTAGATGTACTATAATGTTAAAATAAATTATATTAGATAACATTTGTGTTTCGTTATTTTATTTAGAGTAGAATATTGTTATATATCAAAGTCAAAATGTACTAAAAAAGAGTTGATGCCGCAATATCGCAACGTTTTAACGTCATAAATTCAGATCACGTGGGTTCACTGCAGTTTTGAATAAACCATAGGTAATATAGCATCAGATATGTTTCCTGAGACCTGTTGAGCAGCTCTATCCATACCTCTCAGAACACTCCAAGTCAAGTTTCGTTGTTCTCTTTTCAGTATGAGATTTAGTCAGTCTGGAATCTCTTATATAAATCAAGTAGCCAACCAGAATTATTAAAATCATTATTTATACGCACTAGTCTGGCGTTTTGTTATTATCCAAAAGAACGATCTCGAGCTGCAAGTGTTCCAAAATAAGATATTGAGGATGACTCTTAATTATGTCATATCGTATAATTTACAACATTACAAAGATTAATAATTCACACTTTTCCCGACTTATTCTGTCCAAAAATTAATTAACGCTCTTGAATCATTCTTTGGTTCCCCATCATAATTCATACTCCATCAGGTAAATTGCAATCTGCAAAATCAAACAAAGCTCACAAAAATATCCCTCCGATATTATCACTTATTAAAAAGACATAGTGTGGCTAAGCAGGAGTGTCATTTCTATTGGATATTCTAAAAAAACTGTTCATTTTTATCCAATACTTAATTCAAATATAAGAAGAAAAACTGCGAAATTGTTATTAGTGATCAATATTTTCGAAAATAAATTTTTCACGATTAAACGTTTAATGTATAAAATAACCTTGAAAACTAATTAACACTGGTTATATATGGTATAATACATTCAGATTATATTCTATTTACTATTCGAGGACCTTTGTATTCTTTTCAGCTAATTTTAAAATTTGTACCTCTAAAATTATCACCTTTGAGTGAGGTCTTGAGCACGACCTCCTGCTTGTTTTTTAATAGTTTACCTGTGCGGTGTTTCACAGAAGACTATGGCAATTGTGTTTAGAATTCTGAAGGTGTAGATCAGTTTTCTTTAGTTTTTTTGTGATGCTGGTAATGTATACGCGTGATATGTAAATTAATGATTATTAGGACAATTTATTTTTTCTTATAGAGCATGAAAAGTTAAATATCTATTACAATCAAGAATATGTCACATATTTGTGTGTTTACGGTTTTATATGTTGTATATAATAATTATTTATTCTGTTTACTGCTCTATAATTTATACATTTGAAGTTTCTCTATTTATTTTAGACATTGCTATTAAATAGCGGAATTTTAAGGTAACTATTACTTTTATCAATATTAGATGTTTTTTTTTGTTAACTAATAGTAGTAAATAATATATTGGAGTAGTAGGCGATTTGTTTTTATAAATGTCTATTACAATTTTTACTATTAATTAATTTTCAGTTCATATGCCAAAAAATATGTAAATTTGTAAATAAATTTGATTAAACCCGAATTTGTTTATAATACACAATGTTTTATATTTAATACTAGACGAATTTTCTACAAAATCAGCTATTTGTATAACGAAAATAACTAGTTTAATTTCAATCAAATTGTGGTTCATAAGTGTCCAGTGTATTCAGATAGATTTTGTGGTAATAAAAAGAAATATGCTTCGATATTTACCTTGTTTATATTTGAAATCTATTATCAAGGCTCAAGATGTGCTGTAAATATTGGGTACTTGATTACTAAGTTTTTCAACATTTTGGCTCAGGATTTTCGAGCAAAATTGTCATGGTATTGATAATAATTGTCTCTGAATGATATAACATGTACTATACTTATTAATTATATGTTTATGGATGAACAGATTTGACTTTTTTATATTTATTTAATTTTAAATTAAAAACAAACCTAATTTTATATTGCTTCAATTATAATTCTTGGCCCAGTCTTCTGTCTCGTTGTGTGTTATTGTTCTTTCAGTATCACTGCAATTTTTTCTTATATCAATAATTCGATCACAAACACTTTTTATCTCCTATATTGAGATTTCCTAGTTTAAGCCAATGTTTATTATTTAAAATACTCCGAATTTATTACCACGTAACTATTAAACTATTATCACAACTGTTAAGCTCGTCGGTTTTGACATTTCTCTTCATAAATTAATAGTTCATTTAATATTAAATAGTTATTTAGTGACTTATACACACTAATCAAGCAATGCTTTAAATTGCATTCACCGCTTTTGTAATCTGATTGAGAAAAATCTGTTGCCGAAAAGTAAATCTACTACGACAATTACAAGCATAAGAAGTCATGGGTTACTACGGGAGAGTCATCCACATAGACCATGAAGCGTTAATATGCATATAATGGCATTATCAAGGCGTAGTGTATTAGGAGCTGTTAAAGCCGAATGAAACTATTTCTGTAAATATCCACCGACGTCAATCGAAAGATGTATGGTTGCCAGACCAGAACAGACTGATGAAAGTCATATTTTTGCATAGCCTCACGGCCTTTCGGTCACATGTTGCAAAAGTTGTGAAAAATATATTGTTGCAGTTTTAATATTGTTTAGATCCATGCAACAACCATTTTTGAAATGCTCTCTCTTTATGTATGGTATCGCCATGTTACTAGAGATATGGAAAAAAACTTATAGAAAAATAATGGAAAATATTTTGATTAATATGCACTGAAGTTGTAGTAAATGTCCATCTAAAGAGACAAAATGGTCAGAATATATGCAAGCACCTAATATCATACTTAATATGAATATTTACAAATAGTTGTTCTACTTTCGCTTGTTTTACTTTGTTATTAATTTAGCATCTTAATCATCTAATCTATTCATTTCAGTTATTTTAAGATAATATTTGAAATATAGTATTAGTATATCGCAATAATCTTAGCGAATTATTTGGATATAATGAACTTTCATTTTATGGTATCTGTGAAAATTTTCATTAAAAGTCTATGAACATTATAGTTAGAGATGAATATTACAATTATGTTCTTGTCAGGCCGCTATTTGATAGACAAGTTGGAAAAAATATCTCTATTGATATTGAATCGTATTTAACAAGGCCCGCGTTGATGTAAGACAGTAAATCCTTTTACAGTGCTGCAAATAATAGGCGGCGATTTTTTTCAGCTTGACGTCAAACATTCTTTTCAATCCGGTATGTCGAGAATTAAACCCGAACCGATCTAATCAATATTCCCGGCAAACATCGTCAGAGACGAAAATATTCCTATACATCAGCGTACTTTCTAATTCTGATCCACATCAACCCAATTTCAACTTTTTTTTTTCTCGAACCGAAACATTTTTGTGTCAGGCAAATGCGCGAGATCATTGCGGAACGCCCGGGACCAGCCGACGGAATCATCATCTCCTCTGATTTTATTTACGATAAAGCGCAGATTCAAAGCAACTTCTATGCCCAGAGAGCTATTTGAGAGAGGTCTTTCTTCAAATCATTGACTCGAAAATTACAATACGGTTTACATTGTGACTTTCTCCCTCGCTTTGGCCTTTTCGTCTGCTACATAAGTCACCTTTTCTTCAGGTGATCGAGTTTAAGAACCGTAATCTACTATGCAGTGGCGTATCATAAAAAAACGATAGTGATATTCCTTAGTAATAAATAGCATCTAAAAACAGGTTGTTATTTTTCTAGTCTAAAACTTCAATTATTCATGTTTATATAGAGCTAGCTAAACCAACAGCGAACAAAAGTGTTGATATGTCTACTAATAAACAATTATAATTATAATATATTTATAATTGTTATATTTTATACAATTATAAAGTTGAAAGTCTTATAAATGGCTATTTCTTGGTATAAATCTAACCATCTTTAATAAATCACATTTCAATTTGTTGGCTCTATCAACTGAATGGTTTTCTCGAAGGCTTAAATAATAGCCTCCCTAAGACAGCTATTATCTCTTCGTTTGATAAACATCATTTCTGTTATATTTCAAAAAGATACTTTAATGTAAAAATAAAAAATATATTTTTTCATACTTACCTCTTTAAGAATATGCCATTTAGTCGATTGTTCAAAATTTAAATTGTTTTTGGATAAATATCTGTTTTAGTGTTTCCAGTTCGGAAGACTATACATCCTTGTAACCTATCGTATAAATAAAATTAAGAACGCATAGTAAAAGAAGTATAAATTATGTATAAAATCAACCCAAACAACAACAACAAAATTATTACAGAAAATGGTAACAAAATTATCATTTTCCGAATAAACGTAATTTGGCGAAAAAGAGTGTATGTTTTTTAGATGCCGCGTAATGGAAAAAATAGTTCTCTAGTCGTCGATGGAGAACATCGATATTATATACTTCTTTTATGTATTTATTGTTGTTGATTCCTTTTAAATCCTGGTTTCTCACAGCTGACGATTTTAGCTAGAATTGCGTGCAATTAATGAAACACTTTACTTTACACTATTTACTTTATTTCTGTTAATTACAATTTAAGTGAACCAAGGCGATCTTTAATATGGATCTTTCTATCTAGACTTCTCAACCCTGAATTCTGATTTGCCTTGAGTGAATGAGTTGAGTGAATTAGAACCCCTCGGCTCTATTTAATCTGGCATGTATATCGCGCCTGCTTTAAAAGTATACTGTATTTGACAATCACCTTCTCCTCTAGCCAATTGTCAATTATAAAGATTTTTCCATATTCTAAATAAGCCAGAGGCTAGGTAGCCGTAACTAACCATGATCAAAATATTGCCACAAAACTATAGAAATGCAGATCTTATAAAACCAATATTTTGAGAAAAAAGTATTTTATAAACATAATTAACAATTTTGCTTATGTACCTATCTGATATCCTTAATACTTTGAAAATACAAAAATTTAAATATTTAAAATCTGAGAAAATAAAAACTTAGTAGGATCTAGATTTGGCGAATAAGCTGGAGGTTGGATACGTGCAATATGTATGGATACGTGCAGGAGAGTATGATAAAAGTGGAAACAAATAGATGGTGCTTGGCGAACTTATTCCAATATTTAGATTGAGTTCGTTTGAAAGGCAAGTTAAATAATGTATATTACCTTCGAAGTTACTAAGTTCAATAGCTAATCTAACAGCAAAATTTAGTGTTCGTTTTAAAATAATGAGATTAAAATCATATCAATAGTTTATCGGTACATAACACTATTTAAATCCTTGTTAATTAAGTTTAAGTTAGGCTAAAAGATTCTTACACATGTAGGATCTTCCTTTAATATATTTAATATGCCAGTGTTGAAACAGCAACATTAATCTGTCGAAATTCGTCGGTGTGTGATTGATATTGATGTAAAACTCTTTTTAGTCTCAACATATCTATCAATGATGGTTAGTTTTCATATGAGAACGTTTTTTTCTAACATGTGTCATTATTACCAAGGAAACTATATTTTTACAATCAGTGGGTAATTGTAAAACATCATCTGATGATTGATCATCGGTGATTAAACTATTGTTACTCAATAATGTGATAAAAATATCACTGGAACTTCCACTCCATAAAGACTAGTACATTCGAAATATCATTAACAGCCTCTGAGTTACATCTATTTAAAAATACTATAAAAAATAAAAACCTGTTATTATAAAATGTAATAAAAATATTAGTATTTTTCATATGTTCTTTTAAGGAAACACCATTATTTTAGCATTCAACAGTATAAAAATAAAAAAAACCTAAAATGTGGGCTAATCAACTATTGAACGTATTAAACTTTGAAAAGAACGAAGAAACTAGTTACAACATAATCATAACATAATAATTATGAATATTTTGATGTTTTGCGACGGTTGCTTTTTGTATTTTGGGATTTTGTTAAACTTTATTATATTTACCAATAACTGAGAAAATCTAACATTTCAGAACAAATATTCTGTGAGTATAAGGTGTTTGAACTATTGATGAACTTAATTGGATATTAAACGTCGAAATGCCTTCAAAGAATTTGGGTTCGTTTGATCAAATTAATATTTCATGGACCAACGACCACATAATCCCGATTTGGTACCTAGTGGCAATATGTACGTTTAGTGCTTTCAAAATTCATATAAACTACTTCATAAGACTTATGTTAACAATTAAGTTTATATCAAATCCCAAATTAGAAGAAGGAATCCTCATATAAACATATATGTTATACTATTTTAACGCTAACTTTATAAGACCTAAGTTATTACGAATAACAACTTTAGAGTAAATATTTTATTTAATAATATAGTAAATAGGTTAAGTAGTTATCATTAGGTCTAAACTTATTGATAATCACTAAATTCTATATTCACTAATGCTTATGACTAAGTTGTATGCTATAACTATATTATTATGAAATAATATATAAACTATAACACAAGAAAATAAAATTTGCAAAATTGATATACTAAAGCTAAATTAATAGGATTTAATCGATGTTATAAAAATTGTAGGTATATTATCATATACCTTACCACTTTTTGCAAATTTTTTGATACCATTTAGTAGAATTAACAAAAAATTAAGTAGTTCTAAGAAATTAGTTAGTTACTTTCGTTAAGATAAGTTCGTAGTAAAAAAACTATGCTTGAGCGGTGTAAAATTTGTGTGAAATATTAATTGCGTTTTAAAATTGTTGATATAAATTCAAACAAATGTTTATACAAGCTCGAGATCATAGCTAAATTAAGTAACTAAAAAAGTGCAACGTTAAAAGGAGCTAGAGCAATTAATATATCATTCACTAAGTCAGTTACGGATACTAAAATATTAATACAAAATATCTTTTAATTTCAAAAAGTTATCAGTTAATTCACGCAACTTCCACTTTTCAATGTCTATTTTGTGTATATTTTTTAATTTTTCGACGAAACTACGATTTTGGACGTTCAGAATTGTCAGTAATTTTCATTCAGTCAACGACCGTTGATATTCATTATGCAGAGACTTCATAAGGGCTATTAAGCAATTGTTTAACTTTAACAGCATTTTCCTCACCACAGCAAACAATATCTACATAATACAATCATCCCACGAAATACCTTTTTGTCAATTGTGAGTGGAAAATATAAGAAGATGTTTCAATAACATCACTGAAACTTGAAACTAGTAGTTGTATAGTGTCGAATGCAATTTTAGTATCAAACTGGATACTTATTGAGTAGCACATAATCTTTATAGTTTAATTTAGACTGCAAAGTAATTATATATTTTACCTTAATGTTGCAATTTTTATTCTTTAGTTTAGAATAGATTAAATTACATCACAATTGCGTAAGAGTAATTAAAAGTATTCGTTGCCTTTTCAAAGTTTTCTTCGTACATTTCAGACGACCTATAGCCACGAGGTCCATATTTTACTTCCTTTTATATATATTTCTAACGGTACCATAATATCCTATAGTTCTCTTTACTTTTATGGCTATATGAACTAGTATTATTGGTTATTTTCTTTTCACAGGAGAATATTTTGCATATAAATGGAAGACAAAGGTTGAGTAAATATAAATAAGGCAAGTCCATATTTCCTTGGTTCTATAATAATAAACATTTTAAAATCAGTCAAGACACTGTTAGCTATTATTCTCTTTATTATGTGTAAGCACGATTTTCATCCATATGCATTTAGAAATAATTTCAGTTCTTTATATAACTTTTACCTAATAATATGATATTACAATAATTATAAACAATAATAGAAAATCTATTCAATATTCAATGCTGTAATTTATCTATTTTATTGCTGTTACTAAGCTTTATCTATTTATCTATTTATCTATTTTCCATTTTATGATGAATATCTTATATAAAATTACATTGAGTTACTGAAGATCATCTAGTGTATTTGTGCTCTCAGTTCTTACCGAGATATTAAAATTAAGTTTCAACTACCATGATAGAATAACAGATTTCTTTAATCGCTTGCTTTAATCGTATTAGCAGTTGACAACCAAGGTTGTAAAAAGAACCGCCAATCCTGTCGGTTGTTGTATTTAAGAATTTCCTAGATTCTTTCAGAGATCCGCTCAGACCCAGCTTTATCTTCGAAAATTCCAAAAAGCGAGCTATAAATAAATTTATAAAATAATAAAAATACTATTTTAACATTGGCGTTTGTCTAAGCAAAGTAAAAACTTTTGACTGAGTAAATACATTCTATATTTCAAGGTTTCCCTACAGTGTGAGTTCAATGAATAAGTATTATCAGATGTAAGATTTTAAAGCCATCTATTGGAAAAATCTGAATTTATCGAAAATTATTTGAATTTGATTTGTTATGTATATATAAAGTATATAAATAAACATACATAAACCTATTTGTGCCAAATCTTGACCCTATAGTCACATACTAAAAAAATGTTCTGTTCGATAAGTTATATTTTAAGTACATCTTGAATCGCTAAAGCCACCATTGCAATCCTTGAAGAAAACTTGGATTGGTAATAACTGGTGACCAGCTTTTATTCCAACAACTCTGACTAAATGTTTAGGCTTAAAAAAATTGTGTACGCCTTGTTTTACGTACGATTTGATTGATTATTAAAAATATCACAGAATTAGTGGCTTTGGAGTAATGAGTACTTTCCCTTAAATTCCAACAGTCCGCAGTTAAAGATGTTTTCACCAATTTAAATGCATCAATAATTTAATAAGTTGAATTTAAGTTCATATAAGAGTATTACTACAATAGCAGTATTATAAATCAACCTGTCATGCTGCTGAATAATAAACAACCACTATTGTTATAGAAGAAACTACTTGCTTGTTAAAAGAAATCGTGTCAAAAGAAGGATGTTCAATTGGAATCACAAAATTGATTAATTTTTGCACTTTTTAATATTTCCAATGTACCAGCCATGTTGCATCGATCTATAAAGTGATAATCAGATGAAATATGTATGATTAGTATGGTGGGTGTGGCATAACTTCCCATTCCAAGTGCAACAATTCACCAGTCTTGCAACATATAGCTGAGCCTTGTCATACATGTGGATGACTGCATCTGTATGCTCGCTATTGCTGACCATTTTTTACAATATTACGTCGTTCAAGTTATGCAATAGACTTCGGTTGACTTTAACATTTTTTTTCGGTTTTTGGTTAACACACTACACGAAGACTTTAGCCTCGATGCTAAGCGGCCTCCAGGACTCACCCATAATATTGTACACTTGACATTGTCATAAATTGCCAATCATAAAAAGCTACAAAAATGCTTCCCTTTTATCTTCGAAAGCAATAATACCGCGAGGTCTATGAGGAATGTGATTATCAGTCAATTGGTCTCATCGTATATAAACGTCTTGAAGAAAATAGTTGCTGCTAATCTATCGAAAAGTTATTGGTGAATTTCAGGTGAGTTTTCGTCAACAAGCCTTACAATTCATTTTTTGGAACTTTTTGGTCCTTCGAGGCATTCGCTCTCATTGATATAAAAATAACCACTATTAAATCGTTGAGACCAAATCCAACAATTGATATACAATGGAACTGTATTACCAGTAACCATCAAGTTATAAAAGTACTTGATGGACTTCGGCAGCAGTTTTCTTTAAATCAGACGATAACAGTAATATATGACGCTAATGCAAATGCGTAAAAACAAAATAAGCTAATAATACTAAATGGCGAACTATAACTTGATGTAGGAAAATGTCAAAACCATCGAATTTTATAGTTTGGTTAGGTTATTTAACAGTTGTTTACCTTTATATATCGCATTGTTATCCACATATTTAACTGATCAAATTAGATGAACATAGATAGATCAGGAATAACAAATTAAGATAATGATCTAGTATTCACAACAGTTTTATAATGTTCTACATTATTTATTTATCTGTCCAAACAGTGACCGTATGCCCATAAGTCTTTACGTTTCTCATGGGAAATGATTCCAAAAATTGAAATAACGATAACTGAAACAGGTATAGACACAGGATATATTTATTTCCTGGGGGCTTATTATTTGGTGGGACCAAACGAATAAAAAAATGCATTCGTCAAACGCTACAAAGAACATGACCGAAATTAGCGTGTGATCGTCCCCGGCACTCATTAAATCTAATTAATTCGACGTAATGATCTGAATTTTATCGTCGGTAATTGATAACTTCCTGACCAAACACGAGCTTTTGTTTTCTATTTTATTGGCGACTCGTTAAAAAATATATAACGCTCGTTAACTAATCAATTTTTTTATCGCGACCTTAAAGGTTTAATGGTGGCCGTTTTTCGAGAGTAGCGGCAATTAAACGAAATTACCAGGAACGATCGGGTCCATAGACCTATAATGATAATATCTTTATTGTTTGGAAATTAAATATTCGTATTTCAAATTTATACTATAGTTATAATACAATGATATAAGAAACAGTGATATTAAACAACTGTATATAGTATGGTGTGTATAGTCTATATAGGCTATGAAACGTGTTCAGTATAAAAATAAAACGTATTAATGTACTTGGAATATTATTTTATTTTAATGAAGAGACATCATACTATTTTAATAGAAACGAGACTTTTTATTCTAAACAATTTAAATAACACTTGTCATAAGGTTTACATAAATATGCCGTTTTTTCAAACAATCCAGGATATGTATATGCATCGCGCTATATAACTTCTTTCCTAAAGAAACGACTAAAGTGATGAGCTTATAATCATAGTAAAGTTATTTGTAAATAATTTTTTGTTTCTCCTGTTTGATTTTAGTTTCTGTCCCCAAATTTCAATATTCCACAACTGAGCAGCTGAGCTGCTGCAATCTATCTTTGGCGATATTACACCTTGAACTACAAGACGTCCTAATTCTGACAATTCAAGGCTGGGAAACTTTAAGCATGCTCTCATCTACCTTCGGTCACCTTAGATATTGTACTGTTTATAAATGCTTCGACTAACCACGGAACGATTGCCTATCCAACGTCAATCAAATTTTTTATCTTCGATAATAAGTTCATTCCGCTTAACAGAATTCATTCAAAAAAAAACCTTATCATCCGACTGACTATGTCAGTAATAAAATGTGTAGGATTTGAAACAAAAACATATTTGAATATTATTTTATTTTAACGAAAACAAAACGACCTGTTACATTTATATTATTTTGACCATTCAATGATAATGCCCAGCGTTCTGTTGTACTGAATATGAATGAATATGAATGAATTTTATAATAACGACTAATTAGTTAGTAATAATAAAAGTATTTTTAAAATTTATCATCAAATAAAAACCAAATTCTATGTGCAATAACAGAACTAACTGGCCAGTATTTCGAGAAAAGATAGAGGGATCTCTCTAAATTTTTAATTAAAAACAGAAATTTATATAGATACAGGAGTAACATTACAAAAATATATACTATAGCAGTATGGTACGGGACTCCTAAATGTGAAATATCTACAAGAAAAAATTTACATATATCAAGTGCAATTCAGGAAAAATAGCACAAAAAAGGAAGGTATGAAAGAATTGGTAAAAAGTAAGAATTGCAGAATATAAAAGAAAATTCAATAAAGCAATGAAAGAGCTGGAAGTGTTTATCCAAAAACTGCAAAACCAAGGGATTCAAGAATACTTCAGGAAACCTGACGCCAACTGAGGCTACATATTATTCATTATTAAAAGCAACAAAAAAGTTCAGAAACCACCAGCAGCATAACCAACCTATTAAAGAATTACAATGATACTGAAAAAGTATTTTGAAAATATTTTAAACTTTTTCCCGTCTTACAAAATAAAATTACTAGCTTCCCAAATTTCGCCAATGGATCTGTCACACGAAAAAATTCAGCCAGAGAAGTTCAATAAACAATAATGAGAAAAATAAATTGTAAAAAAGTAACATTAAAAATCACAACAGTGTCAACATATGCAGAGGATCGTAGAAAGATCCAATAACATATCAAAGAAACTCTAAACACACCTTAATAAAATTCAACTGTAATACGAACGAAACAAAATCTATCAATATAACATTTACTTTGCATAGAAGAAGATGCCCACCAGTGAATATCAATATTTGTCAACTTCCCCAAACTGAGGATATTAAATACCTTGGTATGCACCTGGACCGACGCCTAACCTGGGAGAAGCACATAGTTGCAAAACGAAAACTACTTAGATTTAAACTATATCAAATATATTGGCTAATTGGGCACTAATTTTTTTATTATTATTACTCTTCGTGAGTCCGCAATCTGCCCTATTGGCAATAATTATTTCTTATGTCTATATTATATATATACAAGGCATGTAGAAAATTACTTCATTAAGCAATCTTCAGTATAAAATATTATCTTAATTAATTAGTCTTATTATAAAGCTTATTCTAAAGTCTACATACGTCCAGTAATCAGATCAGGTGGTGTTAAATGTTTTAGTCTACACACTTCACTATCACGTCGCATATTTAGCTGAATAGCAAGTACATTGGGATGCACTCACACTCTTTCGAAGTACTTCACACAAACAAGTTGAATTACACTCGTTATAAGTTCTAGAGGAATATCGCGTTGTATCACTTTATTTGAAATACAGTACGGAGCATCAACAATGGCACGCAAAACCTTATTTTGGAACCGTTCAATTATGGATATATTAGATTTGCTAGCGGTATCCAATAGTTGAATTCCATATGTCCAAATGGGCTTGAGTATAGACTCATACAGCAATACCTTGTTATCTAATGATAACTTGGATTTGCGCCCAATGAGCCAATACATTTGATATAATTTTAGTCCCAGTTGTTTCCGTTTAGAGGGTAGGTGCTTCTTCCAGGTTAGCCGTCGATCTAAGTGCATACGATGATTGATATTCACTGGTGGACATGTTCTTCTACGCAGGGTAAACGTTATATGCTTGGATTTTGATTCATTGGCTTTAATGCGCCATGTTTTCAACCATAATTGTATTTGCTCCAGGTGGGTTTGTAGGTTTATTGATGCTGTGACTGAATCTTCATGGGATGCTAAGATTGCTATCGTCTGCATATGATGCCACAGTAGTTATTTTTGTGGTGGGCAGGTCAGCCGTATACAGAAGATACAGTACTGGACCCAGTACACTACCTTGCGGAACTCCTGAATATATGGGATTTAATTCGGTATGTTCATCGCCTTGATTTACGATAAAATGTCTATCAGAGAGATATGATTTTAGTAACTGATAGTTCGGATGAGGGAGAAGTTTCTTTAGTTTAACCTGCAAGCCCGTATGCCACACTTTGTCAAAAGCCTGAGATATGTCTAGAAAAGCAGCCGAACAATATCTTTTGGAATTTAGGTCAGCGTTTATTTTGTTTACAGGTCTATGCCCTTGTTCTATAGACCCATGCTTATTGCGAAATTCAAACTGATGTTCTGGATTGGGCACTAATCGAAGTCGTATCATTACATAACAAGGTATGTACGAGTCAATACTGAAGCCTATTTGGTTCTATGGAATTCTACTAAGGTTTACTGCTGGCAAGTCTAATATACATTTTAAAACGATTCCAAAACATATTGTTGCGTGATATTATCGATGCTCCGTACCATGTCTCTAATGAAGTGATACAACAGGATAGCCCCCTAACATCCACGACAAGTGTAATTAAAAATGTTTGTCTTAAATACTTTAAAAAGTGTTACTGCACCTTAATATGCTGGCTAATATGCCAAATGTGCGTAATGATAGTGAACTGTGAAGACTAAAATGTTTAACACAATCCAATCCTATTATATGACATATATAGACTTTAGAATAAGACTACTTGAGATAACATATTACAAAGGAGATCATTTAATTAAGTGATTTCCTACATTTTATGTATAGTATATAATCATTATAAATTTTTATTTCTTACTGGGCAAATTGTTCAACCACTAAGAGTAATAATAAAAATTAGAAACAATAACTGTGATTCCTATATTAATTTTGTTGTTGACATTTTTTAATATGAAATAAATCTGCTAAAATATGTATATCTGTTATGTCCATCCTAAACAAATATTTAAACCCAAATAATTCTCGGTTAGAAGTTTTAACGGCGGCACTGAACCCGAACCAAATAATGATAACATAAATCCCAATCTACCTCAAAAGCGGTAAAAATATTTTCACTCGTACCGACTTTTACAATACTATCACCCCGAAATCGCATTTTTCTTGAATGGAAGAAAGCCAGAACGGCATCGGACCATTTCTTTTTTCTTAGAAGTACTCGCACCCGCTTCCGGTTAGATCGGTACGACTAAAGTGATGTTTCTGGTAGGTATGCGTTGGTTTTCCGTTGCCCAGGGTCATCTAGGCGACAGATAAAACGAAATCTTCGATTGCCGAGTCATCCCAATGCTCAGAACGGGTGGGTATTCGTTTAGATGGAATTTTCACCGATTGGTTACGGTTTCTTTTACTTGTTGATTAACATGATACAAGTATTTAGGGCAGTATAATAATTTGACATTATTCGAAATATAATCAGTAACGCAGAGAATGTTGAATAAGGAATGGGGTTTATGACTGACGTATTTTTTTTATTAGTTAATGGTGAGTGCAGCAAGCTGACTGAATGATTACAGACAACAAATGTAATAAGATATTTGGAGGGTTACTCCCGTCAATCATCGAATTTGAAATATAGTCTAAGCTAATATATAGCATGAAATATAAGTCCATAGCTTGATAAAAAAATAAACGATATTTGAAGAAATCAATGGTTATATTGCCCAAAAAGTTATAGGTATTTTCTGCAAGAGAAAGTCTAAAGAACTAAAAAAGTTATCTTGCAAATATATTAGCTTCATTTTTTCTAATAGAGCATACTATTGTGGTGGGCTATGTTAATCGCAAGTTTTCCCTTGTATAAAGAACATTTGGTTTATTTGTGTGGTTATGTTAATGTACTTGAAAATATTCAAAATATTTTCAGTGTATAGTAGACCAAAAGTCACAAAATGTATAATCAATTATTAGTTTAATTAATTAGTTTTTACAAAAAAATATTTTGTATATTTACCCTTTGAAAAGTAATATGTTTTCACTTTCTATATCGAGAGTAAACAAAAATTAAACATATTTATACCAATCAAATTTAAACGACCAATTATTGGTAACCTCCAAACACACTTAAATAAAATACAATTGTGGACGGAAACATGACTAATTAAAAAAAATGAAATAAAATCTACCCATGAAACTTTTATCATGTGTACAAGAACATGTCCTCATCCACCAGTCATCATGACACAGTGAACATCAACCATTGTCAACTCTTCCAGACAGATGATGCTAAATATCTTGGTAAGCATCCAACCGGACGCTCATCTTGCAATAATGTATTGCGTGTCATTATTGAATCTTTGCGTTCGGTTTGTAATGAATTGATATCGCGTAATATCCCTTTAGAATCCATAAGGAACATAATTCAGACGGTTTTTGTTAAGTACTGCTAAAAAGTATTAGTGTACACTAATGTGCTGCAAATCAGACAAGTGTCACATATAATAGTGAAGTGACTGATGATTTCAGAGTAAGATTTATAGTAAGTACATAGGAAATCATTTAATAAAGATTTATAAACAAAAGTTGATATTTTTCATTTAATAAACAAAAGTTGATAAACTGATAGATCAAATATTCTATCTGCCAAACTCAAATTATTTGAGGAAATATTATTAAACCACTTAAATAAAGAAATTTTCCAGCTAGGATTTCGAAGTCGATATAGCAACTTCGGTTGTATAAATTTGCAATATTCCTGGACGCCTCTCAGAACTCTGTAATATTTAGGACTGATCCACAATATATTGTCGAAATCTTATTTATTCGAAATAAGCTGAACAAATCGGGCCCAAAATTAAATAACTCTAGTTAGGCGGAAGACACTCCCAATTTAAAACCTAAGACGATAGATTTATTACTTTTACTAGGAGGTTTACTAGGAGCCAAAACAAGGTGCTTCGATTAATTAGCAATGCATATGCTTACATATGCTATTACAATTTTTAATAAATGTAAGTCGCATAAGATCTTTTTATATCCTCAGCTAAAAACACAGCACTAAAAAAAGTTTATGGATTTTAAATCGGTTTTCTATATTTTAAAATTTCGTATGTTATATTAATCTAAACCCTGAAAAATATTTAGCTTCTACTGATTTCAATGACTTTTCATATTATTATGAATTTTTTTACTCTAATTTTCATGAGTTTAATTTGCGATCATTTATCAATATCTACAGCTGATAATCTAGGAACCGATATGGTCGAGATATTTCAGCCATATTAGTAAGGATTAGGCAAAAGTCTAACTTAGTTGCTTGTCTGTTTGTAAGCTTAATAGGGCTAATAGCTCTATAGGGGGCTCTGCTTATCCCAACATCCAGATGGGCTTAAATCATCCATTCAAGTAATTTGATTGGTTAATTTAAATCTCTATTATAGGCACCTGTAAGGAAAACATTTTGCTGTGCAGATATTTAAATGGTTCTTTGATAAAGTTTGGCACGTCGCAGCCCTGACGTCACGCTTAATCGACCAATAATATTTAAATAAAAAACAATCTAATTTCTGAAATAAAGTTTATTAAATAAAATTGAATGAATTAAATAAATATAATCAGTAAAACTGCAAATTATGTATGAAATATAAATATGATATAAAAATAAATATATCTGTAAAATATAAACATTATTATAGACCAACAATTTCCTTTTCCATATTTGTTTAGGCCATTAATTTAATAGGATCTATTAGAGTTCTGGCTTTTTGATGTCTTATACCGAAAGCAAACTTTGTGTCTTTGACTTTGAGTCTTTGGCGAATATTATTTTTAACATTCTATCTGGAAGATCATTAAATAGTGCACAACTGAAAGGTTTTGAATTTACATTTTTTGTAAAGATGCTTAAGAAAAAATATGTTATATAATCGACGTGGCAATATTGTGAGATAAAATAAAAAAAGTTATCTCAAAGAATTACTGACAGTATAATAAAACAATTTTCTAGGGCATGTGATATTACCTTACTCTATGTTGATATAGGAACTTCTACAATTGAAGGTATAAAGTGAAGTTGCAATGTCTCAACTCCTGGTAATACGTCCTCCGTTAGTATGAAATTAATCCTTTTCGTATTTTCCTAATCGCAAAGGAGATAAAAAAAGCTTATGAACGCATTAAGTAATTTGTCGAACGAGAGATGTATATTCTTCAATCCATGAACTTTAACAGGCCCAAGAAAAAGTTCCTAATTATCTTGATTAAGTAGTCTTAATTCTGATGATAATTAAAATTTTTTTTCTTAATGAAATGAACCCCATTAAGGGGATTATTAAAATGTTAAATGACTGTAACAAATTTGTTCTTACTTGGGCAATTAAATTCCTAGTGTACAGAACTTTGACTAAACCTCTTTTTAAAGGTTTGCATTCAGGAGCTAATATTCTAGTGGCCGTTTGTGTAGCTTCTTTTAGAAAGGGATTCATTTCTAAAATTAAAAAATAAATAATTGATAACTTATATGACTATTTATATGAATAAACGTACCTTAACTTACAAGAACAAAACAGGCTGTAACGATTATAAATTTTTTTGATCACTAATCCAAACAGTTTAGGATTTTTAACAGTATCAACCATTTTGTAAAGACAGTCAAATAGTTCTTCGAAGCAAAACGATTTTGCATTTCTTTTCTATCTGTGCATCCGGTTACACAACAGTTTCTAGATCGAGAATTCACTTTATTTATTGTACTACCGACTTATAAATACTAGTGATCTAATAACCTAATCTCTAAGCGTTGTAAAAATCTAAATGCACTGTTCCACAGTTTATACATACTGAAAATAGCGCCCGAAACAAATTAACAATAAAGGCACTATAGTGAGGAATTGAACCAATCGGATCCCGTCGCGATTCATAGCATAGCGATTAAAACAAGTAATAAGTTAAAAGTGGCGATGAAGGTCCAGTCATATATTCAATTAACCTACGAACACACCTAAATCAAATACAAATGTGGCTAAAAATATGGCGTATAAAAGCCAACGAAACAAAATCCATTCATATTTCTTCACAACCGGATACTGTCCCGACGCAATACGCAATAGACTCCAAGTACAACTGAACCAAACGATAGCGTGGTACAAATTCTGGCGGCTTCAGATTAACCCGAGCAAAACTCAGGCCATTCTGCTCAGTGTGAGGTTTTCCATAGGAACCTTAGCACACGACGTTAATAAAAACGTTAAACGACAACACGTTAATAAAATCCATACCCGTCCACAAACCCCGACAGTAAACAAACTACGATAGTCCCAGTCGTAACCCAGGGTCTCTGTCGCCCGCAAAACAATCATATCCCGAACCTGGAGCGACATCACCCGAAGACCATTTGGTTCTAGCTGGTCAATCTAGAAAATGAAAAAAAAAAGAAGTGGCGACATCCGCATTTTGGACGTCCCGAAACATCTCCCCAAAATTTATTATAAAGTTTAATCTCTATTTCCTTATGGCTTAATACTGAGGATCAAGGCACTCACATTAATCGGTGGTTTAATCCTGTTGTTCTGTGTTTGGTACAGCCAACTCTAAAATACATTAAATAATGAATAATACATTTTAACATTTCTTATATAATAATATATTTTAACTGTTGCTGTTTAGTTCAACATACTAGATATATAACAAAGCAAGAGTACCGCTCCTTTAAAATTATATTGAACTAGAACACATTATGGAGCACCAAGCGTAAAATAAATTTTTATTATTAAGCTTATAAATTAACATATCCTAAAATACCTACAAAATAAATTAATCTCGGTTGATGTTTTAAATCATACTAAATATTTATGCAATAAATTATTCACTAAATATATTTTCCTTACTTTCTATAGACAGGTAAATATTTGAACATTGGAAAATTTTGTTAACCGTGCTTTTTTCTTTAGACTCATGTTATTATGAATATATTGACAAATAAATTAAAGATACCGACTAAAATATCATGGTAATATATCTTGAAATAATTAATTGTTACGGTTGGATATAATTTTTATTAAGAGAAATACAGATAGGACGTTCTTTATGTCTTGAATACTAAATATTGTCCGATTGTGTAAGAAATAGTATTAAAAAACAGCCGCATTATTCTTCCTTTGTGACCAAACGCTATATTGGTTTTATAATACCGTGAAACGTAATACATCCGATGACATTTAACGGTTGTCTCACTTCTTTTATTTAACGAATTTTGTAAGAACGACATAAAGCTTAAATGTTAATGCCCAAATGTACAACTACTTGGGAACGTTTACTCGAAATGTTTTAATCTTGATAGTGTTCACAATATGTTAATGGGATATACTGAAATAGAAATAAGCTTCTTACCATATACCTTTTCAATTTCATTTTATATATTTCCTTTTTAATAGTTCACTTTACTGCAACCATTATATTACGATAATAAAACGCAGTAATTAAAGAATTTCAATATACCTTTTAAATATTTCTTTCTTTCTGCGAGATGGAATTTGGATTGTCCTAAATCGTTGTTTTGGATATTAGAAAAGTCGATATACTAACATTATATTATTTACCACTCAAATTGTTCTCATAAGGACCGAAATTTGAAATTTAGCTTATACAAAAATAAAAAATGAGGCGATTTCTTTGTTAATTGTCCTTAAAATTTACCCATTTTTTTTATTAATTACATGTTACATTCGATATGTTTAGTACAATCTTAATTTACAAATTAAATTATTACTAGTGTTCTATTGTTCTTGCATTAATATACAAGCAAAGAGTGTACGGGATTAATACATCAATCTGTATTTCCCAAATTAGAATAAAACTAATCTACTTAAGCTAAAGTTAAAAATGCACTTACACATTAAATTATTGCGTGTTGACTAGTAGCTGTATTGCTTCCAAGTTGCTGTGATTTAGGAATCTTGTTTCATGTTTTATTGTATCCTTTCGTGTATCCATTTGCATAAGAATTGGTAATTGATCGTAGAACTTCGTTCTGGTTGCGCTGGTTTTCTAGTTGGTTTCATGTTTTAGTGCAACCTCATATTTGCATCCCATAGATCCAAATAGACTTTATGATTGACGGATAGACCAATGTCTTTGATTTTAGATCAAGTTGAAAATATCTTCTAACTAACCAGTACAGTTGCTTGACTTTGAGTTTAATTTGCTCTGCTTTTTGTCTCACGTGATGTTTCCAGTTTAACCTACCATGGAGGTATATTCCGAGGTATTTTCTGCTTGCGCAATCGGGCATCCGTCAAGTGATATAATTAAGTTATATTAAGTATATTAATATGGACAGATTTGGAGCTATAAGGTTATATTTTCCAGTCTCTAGTCCACTTGTAGATCTTGTTGAAAACTTTGTCAAATCACTACATAGTATAAAACAAAGTCGCCTTTTCTGTCCCTATATCCCTATATGCGCTTAAATCTTTAAAACTACGCAACGGATTTTGATGCGGTTTTTTTCAATAGATAGAGTGATTCAAGAGGAAGGTTTATATGTATAATACATGCATAATATACTAAGGCAACATTGCTAATTTTAGAGGTTTCTAACGTGATGTCGTAAATTAACCTATTTTTTTAGGCTTATTTAGCAATTAGCAAAAACGCTGCCTAACCCTACGAGTTAGATCAAATTAATGTACTACAGTATTGTACACCATAAAAAGGTCTACAAAAAAGTCCGCGATGGTATATGTTTATCTTTTAGGGATAACCCACATTAACCATTTTTATTGTTTACTTTTTACGTGAGAAAATGGCTTATTTACGAAGCTATTTTAAGCAATACGGCATTAATCCTTATCGAATTAAGTACCTTAAATACAGTGTGCAATTAATATAGATCAATATGGTTCCTTACAGCATGTAAATTAAACAAATATTTTCGGAGATATTACAAATTTAAAATTTGCGTTTAAAAATGTGTAATGTAATAAAAATTGTATGAATTTAGATATTCCAAAGATAGCAGGAAATCTTCATAGTAAGTATAGGGGAAGAGGAATTGTTTTACTCCAAATTTAATGCGTGCAGGCCAAGGGCAGTAATGAATGAACCAAAAATACTGGATCGATTTTAATCATGTTTTCATTGAGTGACATAGGCATATATATTTTATGCCCGTGCAAAGTCGGAGCGGGCCGCTATGTTTTTATATACAACGTTCACATTTTTTCTGTAGTGTATTTAATTTAGTATCAGCATTGCACCCGTGCGAAGCCGGGGCGGGTCGCTAGTATTGAATAAAATATTCTCTCTGTTATGGTCAATAAGTGAAATCCATCAGATGTAGACTTCCCATATCTACTTTGTATTTATCAAATAATGTATTATACATTATATTTCCATTATCATTTGTAATAGTTTCATGTAATTTATTGAATCACGGTTCTTACAATGCATTGTATTGAGGAAAATTAATTTGGTTTTTTTTATTATTTTTAAAGAGGCCATTGGTGTTCTTGCAACCTGAGGTGTGGTGCTTTTGACAGTCCAGTCAAATATGCTATGGAATGTCATTGGGGAATGATTGCCTACCCAATATCAACTTCTTCGTCCAATACCAATATCTTAGTCTAATTGTCTTGATAAGTTTTTTTTCTTTTCTTGATAAGTAAGTTAATTATAGATAACTGAATGAATTAAAATGAGAACAGCCTTATAATCTTACTTGAATCATATAGATTGTGCCAGTTTTGAAAGGATATTTATAAACCACAAACATTTACATAAAATTAATTTAACAATTATTTTATTTTAACTGTAATTATTAGCGACTTGTGGAATCGATAAGACTAAAGTTACTACCGATCTAACCATATTTTAATATACACGGAACCCTTAATTGTAGACGCTTCACTTGATAAACTCATATCGAATATAAGCACACAGATTTTTCAAAATAATCAGGACTTATTTTTGTATGCACTATAATTTTTTAGATTTATGATTCACATTATATTGTTTGATACTAAAGTGCAATTTCCATACAAAAGATGCCATTTTAGTTAGCACACATTACAGAACAAGTTTACTTACATAAAAATAAGTCGTTCTTCTATTGTCATCCTACATGCATGGATATCCATCTTGACCATCCTAGAAATAATAAACTGTTTTAGTTTTACTTTATTTTTGAATTTCAACATTAACTGTATCCGAATTATCGAATTATATAAAATTCGAATATATAATTATCTAATTATTCTAAAGAATCTTATTTTCTAAAGAACTAATCACTTTTTTAAATAGTTTTTATTTATTATTCATCGTTATTAATTAGTTAAAACTCCAAAAACAGTTCACTCTGCTTAAGCCAAACTAAATGCAAAATACAAATGCGCATATAATTTGGGAATTTGATGATCTCTATGTAATAATATTTTATTATTTTTAGAACACATAATTTAAGAAAACATAAGATATTTATAAGAATTATTGGAAGATTAGAATTATTTAGAGGAATTCTTCATGACTCAGTAAAAATTGGTACATCTAATAGTGTTTATGGTTTAGGAATTCTCACAAAACTAACACTTTTATAATTCTGATGATACTAATGTTAATTTTACAATATCAATATTATGGTTTTAGTTTTAGTCATTGTCCCATTTCAAGAAAATATCATAAATCAGACAAAAAGACAACAGCACAAATATCCTTCACAAACAAGAGGAGAATATCCCCCGCAGTTTATGTGGAAAGATTGATTGAGCAGTTGGGAACACACACAATTTAATTTAAACCTCTCCGTAAAAAACTGTCCTTACATGATCGATGACAAATACTTCATCACTGAACAAAAGAAGTGCTATGTCAAGACCAGTAGAAGAATCACCATAACTCTGACAGATATAAGATGCTTTTATAAATAGAAAATTAACTTCCTCTAGTAAAATTTAAAAATTCGGAATGCCAGCTTGAAACCTTGGTAGTTATTGAAATTATTTGTTACACAGGCCAACAGCACACATTGGTTTCTATGTTTACACCTACTATTAAGATCTTCAATATTATGTGTGTTGGACGTCAGTTTCCTGTGAAATTCAAACCATGACCCATCAGCGAGTTTCCAATCTTTAATTTAATTAAGCAGCGGATTGGTTAATTTGAAATATTGCGCTGGTTAAACAATCCCGCAAGTTCAAGAATATATTTCTCTGCTTTGGATGTATTTATATCTATGTTCCAGTTTATTCCCTCCTCAAGATTGTATTCCCATAAAATTCATTTAGTAAAAAATTGAAGCTAGCAGACTGATCAACAGATTGAAATTGAGTATTGCCATAAAATGCAATGTGGCGTCCTGAACCTCAATTTGAGACATACTGATCGTTTGAGAATTATTAGGTCATAATGGCTTCATTTATTTATTGAATTGATTGAAAAGTAGTTACGTTTTAAAACATAAAGAATATGTTAACATTCGTAAAATATTTTCCTTCTGAAAAGGGGAAACGCAATGCAAGTTCATTGTATGACCTGATTGTTCATTGTATGTAACTGACTAATTGCAGAAAATTTCGATGAAATATTTCAAATATTACGAAAAATCGACACATTCCATCTCGCATAATACCTATGGTACCAAACATCGACTACCAGAAGTTTTAAGCCGTTTACATAAGATGGCATGCTATTGTTAAGATAGGCACTTCTGAATATTTTGTGAGATTTGATAAAAATTGACCACTTACTCATTGTGAAAAACTTGACACTGGCCAAACCATTAAAGGAGTATTATTGTCTAGAATAAAAAAACATATTTTCAAAAGTATATACGTTATATTACTTGAGATATACTAGTGACTTGATTTGGTATTTAACACAAATTGGTAAATGACTATGACAAATCAAAGTAGTTTTGATTAATGCTAAAATGTGATGTCTTCTAAAATAAATTAAATTTTAAAAAATCTAATTCTTAAAGGTTTAAGCTTTAAAAATGTGAAAAAATCGACATTTTCAAATTTCTAGATTATAATTCTAAACTCCCAACTATCCAATAAGCAGATATTTTCTTAAAAATTGACCACCAAGAAAGGCGTTATCATCCATAGACTACAATGGCTTCCAGAGGATACATTATTCCACAGAGATCTCCGGATTTGGCGCATGCGCATATTGAGGTCCGTTTAATTTTAAAACATTTTAAAATTTGTGTAAGACAATGTTGTAAATAAATTTTTTTATTTACTTACATTTTTTAGCGTTACTATTAGATGTGATCATTGACTGTGAGTGTGCATCAGAGGTTCATGGGGTAAATAAAAATGTAAAAATTTTGGAAATAACACATTTAAAACCAAGCAAATATATTTGAAACCAAACGAAAAAGCCAATACTATATATGAAAGCAGTGAAATTCTCCTAAAAATCAACAAATATGATCAACAACAATCGCTACTATTCTTGATCCACAAACCCCTATAATGGATTAACTACCTCGAGCTTTCGATTAACATATTGTACATTTAATGGCCTAAAATAAATGGATTATCGTACTTTTAAGCTGAAAGAAATCTCAGTCAATACATCATTATTTTTGCAAAACAATAATTTATTTACCTATACTCTTGTATAATATATAGAAAGATATAGAAATTTAATTATTTTGTATTATCACTGTACACTGTTCTTACATCTTAGCACAATGCTATTTAATTTCTTTTTCTCTGATTCTCGGAATTTCACATTCTTTGACTTTCACTCTCAACAAATTCTAGGTACATTTCACCTATAAAACAAAATTTAAATCATTATTAAAATATATTTTGTCTAATTATTAGCAGTTACTACAGTTTTTATTACTATTCTTAATGAACAAACCATATTAATGACTTGACTACTTCCAACACAACAAGAAACATTTTCTTCTCTGTTCTTGTAGTCATTACATGTTGGTATATGTTGATACCTATTCGGTGTCGGTGAAAATGATTATGAGTCTTATAAATTTGTCAGCTAACATTCCCATTTTAAATACAATGGATTCTGTTTCTAGATTTTATAACTGAGAATTTTACCCTTAGATGTTGCACTCACCCTTGTTCCTCCATATTTTAGAACAAATATAAGTTAAGCTACCAAGAATAATATAACAATTTAATTATCATTGCTATAGAACTATTAATGTAACAAGCAATCTAAATATTCTAAAACTTTGTGTTGTTTTGACTTGATCGACTATACCGATCAACTCGAAATGAATGTAACGCTATTAGAAAAGGAAGGCAATATCGTTTATCGTTTTCTATGGTTTATTCTATGCAGGACAGTGCGCATGCGCTAAATCTGGAGATATTTTTGAAGTAATCTATCCTGTCTGTCAGCAACAATACAGCTGGACCACATGTAAGGGATCTGGCACAAATTGAAACTGATTGCATTTGAGTCTTAATGGCTCCAGCAAATTCCTTAAATTGTTTTTTTATTAATCTCCTAGAACATCAACAATCTGCCCGTGGGCAATAAATATTATTATATGATTTCAGTTATATAATATAACTATCCTGACATGTAGTAGATCACTTCAGTAAGTGATCTACTGTATAACTTATAATCTAAATCATATTCAAGTTACTATTCTAACTTATTTTAAAGTCTATCCTAACTAATAAAAACTATTCTAGCTTATTCTAGAAATTATTAAATCTCACTCTATGTGCCTATTACCCAATTCGTATGGAAGTTTGCGTTTGAGCCTACGCACTTCACTGCTATTGCTCACATTTAACTGTTTGGCGAGTGCATTGGGATGCACTAATAGTCTTTCAGAGTACTTCGCACTAACATTGTGAATCACAGTCGTTATGGGGACTATGGAGATATCGCACTGAATCAGTTTGTTGGACACGTAATCTGGAACCTCTGGAGAATATATATGTTAGACTTGCTAGTAGTAACCCAGGTCCAACCCATTAGGTCCAAAGAGGCATAAGTATTGACTTATAGGGCAAAATCTTGTTATCTGGTGATAATTTAGATTTACGCCCTATCAACCAGTACAGTTTGGTTTAGTATAAGCCCAAGCTGTTTGCGTTTTGTAACTATATGTTTTTTCCAAGTCAAACGTCGATCGAAATGTATTCCCAGATATTTAACGTTGTCTGCTTGCGGAAGTTCATGATTGTTCAATTTTACTGAGAGACATGTTCTTCTACAAAGAGTGAGTGTCGCATTGGTAGATTTTGTCCCATTTGCCGCCACGTTTTCAACCACAATTCGAGGTTGTTATGATGAAGTTGAAGGTTTCTTGTGGCTGATATTGGATCCTCGTGTGATAATAAAACCTCTGTATCGACAGCATATGTTACAACACTAGTGTTTCTTCAGGTCGGTAGGTCAGCGGAATACTGCGGAACACCCGAATATATTGGGTGCAGATAAGTGTATTCGTCACCCTATTTGACAATATAATGTCTCTCTGTGAGGTACGATTTCAGCAGTTGAAAATGCGTATGGGGCAAAAGGTTTTTTCAATTTAACAAGCAGTACAGTGTGCTACACCTTGTCCAAATCCTGAGAAATATCGAGAAATGTAGCGGAACAATATTTTTTATCGTTTAAGTTTTTGTTAATTTGGTTGACTAATCTATGTATTTGTTCTATTGTTCCGTGTTTATTACAGAAGCCAAATTGATGGTCTCGAATAATAATTTTTTCCACTGCGACTATTTTGAGTCCTTAATGTATAATTTTTCGAATAGTTTAGAGATCACAGGTAATAGGTCCAGGTTTAAGAATCATAATTATTTGAGCAACTTTCCAAGTGCTAGGATAGTAATGAAGTCTTAGGATGGCATTAAATATGAATGTTATTAATTTGATGCCTCTAACAGCTTTTAAAGATTCTTCCAGTTATTAGGTTAAAAAAAGGACCTTTTTAGAATAGATTTCTTTATATGTTATTTGTTTTACTCCCTTAACAGTAAATTTCTCATGTGGCAGATCCATTTGGAACGGAGTGTTAAGAAACAATAACAAACTTTGTTATTTTCTTCTGTTGCGGATATTTCAGTCGAGTACGGATTAAATACTGATTTTAAATAATTAGAGAAAACTTCCGTTTTATTTTCATCATTCCTAGCCCAGGTATTGCTGTCAATTTTAATGGGTGGATTACGTTCTTGAGGTTTTTAATTTCTTTTGTTACTTTCCAGAGATAATATGCCGTTGCATTAGTTGGCATTAAGTCTTGTAAATAGTTTTGAATTCCTTGATTTTGTTCCTTATTTATTACACTAATAGTCTTTCAGAGTATTTCGCACTAACACTCCGAATCACACTCGTTATGGGTTCTATAGGAATATCGCGTTGAATCAGTTTGTTGGACACCTAATATGGGGCATCGACGATGACTGCCAACACTTTATGCTGGAACCTCTAAAGAATATATATGTTAGATATCCTCGTTTAGATTAGGTTATTTAGTTGTTCCTTATTTATTAGCTCTTTCAGCTCTTTTGTGACCTTGTTAATTTTGATGATAGTTTTTTTTGTCCAGAAATCTGTATAGTGAAGAAATTATTGCTTTTGCTTTGCAGTAGCAAAAAGTCAACAATTTAAACTTCACTTATATTATTGACTAATATTTCAATTTTATGTGAATGTATTCGTTTAAATTTGAAACACTTGACAGCCGTGGTAACATTCCGACCAACCTAGTTGATCGATTCCCACCATCAACACAACTAAAAACAATTAAATTTAATTCGCAACGTTATCCCCTTAAGTACCCGCCAAACCGTCAACGATATACTAGATTAAAGCGATAGCACGAAACCGAGGCCAGGAAAAAATCATCGTATTTATATAGCTTCGGGGAACAGTAGTTTTATAAAGACGTTTCGAGGCATTGCAGAAATGTTAATCAATTTCGCATCAGATATCAAAGCGCGAAAGAATTTCTAAAAATAGCGGCGTCTTTCACTTCCCGGGTCATCTCGAAAAATTAGAAGGAAAATCCTATCGACGGGCGTGAAGTGTTTTATTTGCTAGCTGTTAGGAACGGTGCGGTTTTTATTGTTTTTGTAACTGTAAAAATGAAGGTTCAGAAAATGAATTTAAACAAATCGGTTTTAAGTTAATTCACATTCCAGCTCATGCTGAAAGATAATAAACGGCTCATCTGAACGAACGTGCAGTTGGAATATTTGCGGTAGGGATACAAGAAAACATCGATAGATCGATATTGTTGTCGACCGATTCTGATTCTTTTCTTAAGTTTAAATATCAGATTTATCCTCACACCCGTTGTCATTTTTTTAAGGAAATTATCGGTTAGTTAAAAACCTTATTTTTTTAAAGTATCGAAATTTTTTTGAACATTTTTCCCACAGTCAAAAATATCAATATTAAAATGAGTATCGAACTTATTTAAAAGTTCCCATTCTGTCTTCAAAATAATTTTGACTGAAAAACCAGGGTTCATATAGATATTTTGTTTTATCTGGTATATTGAATATTTTTTTAAAGATTGAAGCCGATGTATCGATATGTTTCTACGAGACCGACATCCCTAATTTGCAGACATGAGTAACAACAGTGTAGGCAGCAAAATATTTGACCTGGAAGTTAGACTACAGGGAAACAAATAATATGTTTCCCTAGTGGATCACACGTGCACTTAAATAAAATAAATTATGTTTCATTTTAATTTACTTATGTATGATGTTTTTATTAATTAAAGTCAGATATTCGTTCAGAAGCGAATTTCACTTTATTTTTTACATAGGTATTTTAATTGTTTCTCTTCGAAAATTGGCATGGAGAGTTGAAAAACGTATGTAACTCATAATTATGATATTGTATAAATGGACCATAGTTCTCTTTACTAAATAACCTAAAATAACATACATAACAGCTTCTGTCTAAGGTATTTACTAATAAAAATTAAATTGATATATCCAGCATCGACGTATGGCGTATTTCCTTTATATAATTACCTTATATTCCAGGATTATTCTCTTGCAACTTTATATTCTTCATGTAGTAGTACCTATATATTCTGCAAATTCCATATTATCTGTAACAGTTTTAGTACTCATTGACTCGTTAAATCTTCTTATCAAATGTACAGGCATTTTATATTTTCTGCCATTATGTGAGCTCTGATTTTAAAATTATACTATCCAGGAAATCATGTCGTTATTATCACATCTGGAATATGTGCTCATATAATCTTTACATAATATGTGTTGTATGTGAATATTTGTTTTTAGAAATATTTTAGTCGTATTTCAATTTTAGTTTAATTTAATAAATTTTGTAGTGGTAACTGATACTGGTATTAAAAGGTTTTAATAAAATAAATCAAATAAGTCAAAGACGAAGTTCTATTTTCAGCTGAATATTTTTTTTATATATAAGTTCACCGATTTCTCCGTCAATTGTGAGACGATTTTAAAAACTCTTTTGTGAGTGTACTTCCGAGGTGGTCCTATTGAAACCAAATTGTGATCTGTTTTCGAATTTCAAAGGCACGTATGAAGTTTTAACATATTTTTTATCTGAAATAATCAGATCGGAAATAATCGGAGGTCGTTCAGTGCAAAAGCTAGTCAGTTTGCTTTTTAAGCCTTAACTATATCATATAAGACCTCGTAGGAGTATTGTAGATAACAGTTTCTATGGTGTAATAGTTAAAGCGTTTAGTTCCCAAAGTTCGTGAGATCGTGGGTTTGATACCCGGTTGGGACAGTTTTTCAACTTTTTGTTGTTTATTAGTTAGAACACTTGTCAAATAACTTAGCGTAAGTAATAGACCATGGGGCCTGCAAGGCTTCCTATTTTCAATCATTGTATAGTTTTATATTTATATAATTTTTTTTATTCCTAATTTTCCGGAGACGGCCTCCACCTTTAATTGGCCTACCCATTATAATATTAAAAAAAATAAATGCGTAAATTATTGAATAAATATCTAACACTAAAAAGAGAAAAATTAAATATTTTAACAACAAAATTGAACCCTATAGAATTCCTTATTTATTTTTTGAAATCGGTTCAATTTTTTGTAAATAATATTTTATTTTATTTCCCGTATTACTAATGAAAATTAGTGTATTGTTATTTCTTCCTAAATTTAATGAAATGTATATAATCATATATAACAAACCAATTAGTAACTCATGACATAACCATAGAATTAGGGAAAATGCTAAGGCGCAGAACGATTTAATATATCATATATAGTTGTGTGTATCTTTAGGCTCTGGAGGCGAGAGACTTTTTTTAATTCATAGGGTGTAATAATATATTCTGAGCTTTCATTGAAACTTGAAAGAAAATGGAATAACGTATTTTATTAAAATTCCATTTTAGTCAATCATTAACTGCGAACATTTTTCAACTTTCAGGCAATATATAGTTTCTATGTAGCTTTTTGGTGCATATTCAATAATTTTGTAAAGTATGACTGAACTTTCTCCTCGTGTTGCAAAATCACCTTATCGCATATCTAAATCTAAACCAATAATTTCAATGCTTCATCCAAAAATTTTAATCGATCAGCCATTATATATCAACTTCGTCTTTATATAATTTCGATCATTCATAGCGTTTTTTGTCTTGGACGCCAATTGCATCGCCCTATAGACTTAATTGGATTAGAATTCAGAAAAATACGTGAAGATGAAGCAAAATCGCCAGTACTTACAGATTATGTTGTTTACAGATGATCAATATTAGGATATGTAAATCTTCATATCTTAATATTGATAATAATTTTTGGGTAATGTAACTGGATTCAAATATTTCTACATTACATAACTGGTGACAGCTTTTGTTGTTAAACGTTAAACAGGTATAACTGCTTTGAAAAATAAGAACATCCAAAAGTCAGAAGGAGTTAAATTAGATTATACAGGTCAATGTTACGAAACTGCACGGAATTTGAAGTTAATATTTTTTCAATAAACCAGGTATTTTTTCATATTTATTTGTACTATCTAATGCTTTATATTATCTTGTAACCCAAATAATCGTTAAAAGTAACGACAAAAAATATTAAATACCACTACTACGCCATATTGCTGTTCAAGACAAAATCGGAGTGTTTAAAGACTTCTTTCTTTGCCTTCTTTAAAAGGTGACGTATTTAAGTATTTACTTTCCTTTGTGTTAGAATAAGGTTGAAATAATATCGATTACATTACTGCTAATCTAATTTGTCTTCATTATAGCCTATAATATAAAACTGTATATCTGTGTAAAATCGAACCTTATCTATCTTATATCTATCTAAACTTATTGATTTGTCTTAAAATCATAAGATACGCAAACATTTGAAATACTTTTTAAATTAATTTCTTTTCGATCTTTCATTTGTAAACAGAGCTATCTGAATTATATTTTTCAAGTATTATATTTAAAGATTTTTGTGTCTGCTTTCTCCATCTATTCTATATCAAAATGGCGTCAATATGTGCAAACTTTGATTCATTTATCAGTGCCAGTGTATATATTTATCAGGTCTATTTAAATAGACGGCTATCGAGCAATTATTTTGTGGCTACAGACGATTCCTTGCTGTCACTGAAAATTAGAATTGCATTACTTGTGTAATATTCACACATACAACTTGTTTCATTCTAGTTGTACATCGACATGTTCATATTAAATCGCCCAATTACAATCTGGATTTATTAAGATTCCCAACCGTATTTAACTATTTATGAATTAACTTTTATTTGATTAACAATATCAATTAATATTCACTATACGTGAGAGAAGAGCTAGTTTCCTTTTTTAAAGACAATTGAACGGAATACATCGGACAACAGACTATTTCAGGGCGTATTAGAATTTCTTAGCGTTTTAAAAGTGAAAAACTTAAATATCAAAATGAACCAAATTGATATCAAAATACAAAAGCATGTAGAATATCGAATACTATAAGTAATATGCAATTTTAATGAGAAAAACATGTAGCCGTGTATTAAGTACTAACTAATGATATACAAATATATCTATGGTAATATAATTATCATGATCCCCTACAATTAGAATACAGTTTTAAGATAACTAATACATGTGTTCTGATTTTTGAAATTAGTATGTTGTAAAGAAACATAAGCAGCATAAATAATACTTGTTCAAATATGTTAAAGTGGACGGTAGCTTTGCTGTGCATAAAAAGGAAACATAGAACTAATTGACTGCTAACAGAACTGTGGCATATTAAACCGTTTGGTGAAAATGAATCGCTTAAAATATAATTGATCCTCTGTAACATTGCATAACAACCTTAGTAAACCTATTAAATTTCAGTACGTCATGAACTACTGAAAATACTTAAAACCATACAATTTTCAACTTTAATAACAAAATCTTTTATGTATCTTGAAAAGTGGAATGTTCACTATCCATTTAACTGATTTTGAACGATCTCCGATAAGCTCACGTATATTTTTAAACCTAAAATGGAAATGTTCACTTCTATTAACTTTTTTCTATTACTTTGGCTTTCTTTATTTCTTTTCTTTATTGTTGATTTGTTTGTTAAATCAATGATAGAAAAAGTATTTATGAAAAGTATACAAAGAACTCGCGAAAAAAATAAGCCGAGAAAAGGAGCAGGATTTAGACTTGGAAGGTATGTAATAAGATATAGAGAGTGTGCGATGGTCGTTTTTACTGATTTCCGTTCTGCCTTCGACTGTATAAACTTATCTTCACTTTAACCTGCCTTGGATGAACATGTCTTACGATGGTTCCATTAGCTATGAGATTTAATGAGTGCTAAAAGATTTAATTTGAGATCCCGGTCATTGTTTCTAGATCCTAGGTATTGTCGCACCAATGCTTTTCAACATAGTAGTAGATGAAAAAATTCTAAGCTTATGTGAGAAGAGATATGGCATTTAATATTAACTATCACCGATATGTATCTTGAAAAGTGGAATGTTCACTATCCATTTAAGTGCTGCAATAAGAGGTGTAGGAATACAGCAAACAAATTAGCGACGTGAACGAATAACTGATTATTATTAAATATACTTTATCTTATTTAACAAGAAAACTCAATAGGCTTTTACCAATTTGGCGTACTAAATTGTTAAAAGTTCTGGAACTTATCTATTCTGTTAAAATGGGGCCAAAAATTCAATGATATTTTTATATTTAATCTCTCGCAAAAATACAACGTAAAGCACACTAACCTATAGACAATGAAACAAAAACATTCAAGAGCCATTTTAAAACGGATTTGTGAGGATTTTGTGAAAAATAATGGTGTTTAAAATATACGTTTTGTTTCCTTTTATAAATTGAAATTTCCACGACAAACTAAATTGTCGATATAAATCTAATGCATCATTTTATTTTTGTGTCTTCGGCGACGATCAAGTCGCTACAGGAAGCGACCAGTTTGCAAATTTAACGAAAAATATCTGCCCGCAATTTGTGCGACAACCGGGATTGATAAACAACCTTTCCGACCAGAATAAATATTTCAGATATTTTAGTCTGAATCATATCGGCGACCGTCCTTTTCGTCGCCGACATCTAGCAGGTATGCGATTAGAGAATTATGATCATCTTTATTCAAATTAGCATATTTAAAAATACACCCGTTCTGTTTTTCTATTTTTGTGATCTTTTATAGTCGTCTGGCGGTTAAGAAAAAAGATTAATTTATGGATAGTATACAGAACCGGTTATAATTGGAGAAACAATATTAAGATTTTAATAATGTAATTAAATAATTTTAACATACGTAAATTGCATTGCATTGCAGCTCAACACCAGTGTGTAGCATAAAATAATTTACCAATACACTTTTCAAAAATATTTTTAACAAAAAAATTGCACAGACTTCGGAGAGATTATTTGGTAGTAGTTAAAATAATATTGTAAATAGATAAATAGGTTTAGGTAGGTATTTAGCTAAATTGTGTGTATGTAGTAGAAGTCCCTTTCATTATTTTGTGAAAAATATTTTATACTCTCTTCTTACTAGTACATATTTACTCAATAAATTACGCAGTTGTTTTATTTAATATTACAATGGGTAGGCCAAGTAAAAGTGCATGCGTATGAAGAAAACTAGGGATATAGAAACAATGATTGAAATTATGGAGCGCTTCAGGCTCCTGGGTCCGCTACCTAGCCTAGGTAGTTTGATAAACGTTCTAACTAAACTAAAATAACAAAGAATTATTTTCCGTGCCGAGAATCGATCCCGCGACCTTCGATTAGGAGCTAAACGCTTTAACAACTATATCATAGAAACAATTGTCTACAATATTTCCACGACGTCTTATATGCTATAGTCAGTGCTTAAAAAGCATACTGAAAGGCTTTTACATTGAACGACTCCCGATTTTCCGTCACATCAGCAGAGCAATAACATTATACACAACTACCTGATTATTTTAGATAAAAAATATGTGAAAACTTTGTACGATCCCCCCCTTCCCTCCATCAGATGCTGATTTGGTTCCAATGAAACTACCTTGGAAGTGCACTCTTTCGAATAAAAGCATTTTGAAAATCGGCCCATAATTGACGCAGAAATCGGCAAACATACGTTAAATAATATATATACAGCTGAATATAGAACGTCCTGCTTTTTGAAGTCACTTAAAAATAATGTTGACTCAGTCCAAGAATGAATGAGATAATATTTGAAAATATATTAATAATAGTGAACAGTCATAAAAGGAGAATTTTAAAAAAATTATTACTCTTAGTGATTCAACAATTTGCTCAATGGCCCTATGGCCCAATTTCTTATTATTATTATTATTGTGCATGTTTGGGCCCTACTGGACGACGCGTAGTACAATAAAGAGACATTCAGTATTATTTCCACTTCTTTCGGCCCATGTTGGTTTCATCCTCCACTTGGTTCCAAATTTTCTGGGATTCTCTATCTGGTACATCTCTTAGTCACAAACGTTCCTTCCAAAAACCTTTATATCCTGTATTTATCGTGTTATTCTGGCTGCCTTCAGATCCTTTTTGTAGCGACCTATTTCATTGTTTCAGCCATCCATTTCTTGTGATTATATTATATACATGACACGTAGAAATAACTTCATTAATTAAATGATATCCGGTATAAAATATTATCTTATTCTTATTAGTCTTATTCTAAAGTCTGTATATGTTCTATAATCAGATTGGGTGGTGTTAAACGTATTAGTCGAACGAACACATTGGGGTGAACTAACACTCTTTAAAGTACTTAACAGAAATATTCCGAAATACGCACGTTATGGTTCTAGAGGTATATCGCGTAGAGTATAACTTCATTAAAGTCATAGTACGGAGTATCGACAATGGCTCTCAAATGTTTTGGAACCGTTGTTTGATGACTATGTTAGACTTGCTAGTGGTAACCTATAGTTGAATTTCATATGACCAAATAGGCTTGAGTATTGATTCCTTTAGAAATATCTTGTTATCTAATGATAACTTTGCTTAAATCATTCTATTTGATATAGTGTAAGTTCAAGTTGTTTTCGTCTGGAAAGTATGTGCTTCCTTCAGGTTAAACGGTGATATAGATGCATACCAAGATATTTAGCATCCTCACCTTAATTTACGATTGTTGTTAATTTACGATTAGTATTTACTGGTGGGCATGTTCTTATTCGCAGAGTGAATATTACATAGGTAGGTTTTGTTTCATCTGCTTTAAAACACCTTATCGTCAGCCACAATTATATTTTATCAAAGTGTATTTGAAGGTCATTAGATGCTTTTATTGGACCTTCATAAAATGCTAACTGATCTTCGCAACACTTTTGCACTATGAATTGAGGTACCTCCAAAACATGGTTTTTGATTGCATTAACGGCTTATTTAGGCATCAGAAAACGTTGAACACGCAATTTATTCTTAACGTGCGGGAAAAAAAAAGTTATTTGCCTAATGTACAATTGCCAATGTGCCAAATCATAGCTGTACAACAGATGACCCATCAATTCAACTTTATTGCTAGTTAAATAGATGGTTATCTCAAGTGGTATATGAGAGTTTTCATTTTTTCACTTCTGGTAAACAAATACGATACAAATATTTCTATTATTCTACACTGCTCTTACGTGACATGTAGCAAGAGAATTATATCCAAGTGCGTCTTAGAAACTCCATAGAGTGGATTATTTTTTAGGTATACATACGCATCCAAGATTCGTGTGCAGATGTTATACTCAAAATTTAAAGCACCACGATTGTATTTCTTGACCATTTATTTGCACCAATTAACAGGAAAGGTTTTTTAAGCTTTAGTCAAATTGTGCTGAATCCAACGTGAACAAGTATTTATTACAGCTAAGTATCCATGCAATATTTTATTGATGCTGGTCATTCTATTGCCAAAGGATGAGCGAATCTCAAGATAAATAACATGACCATCTTGCAGCAACTGATTTTGAACGATCTCCGATAAGCTCACGTATATTTTTAAACCTAAAATGGAAATGTTCACTTCTATTAACATTTTTATATTACTTTGGCCTTCTTTATTGTTGATTTGTTTGTTAAATCAATGATAGAAAAAGTATTTATGAAAAGTATACAAAGAACTAGCGAAAAAAATAAGCCGAGAAAAGGAGCAGGATTTAGAAGGTATGTAATAAGATATAGGGAGTGTGCGATGGCGTTTTTACTGATTTCCGTTCTGCCTTCGACTGTATAAACTTATCTTCACTTTAACCTGCCTTGGATGAACATATCTTACGATGGTTCCATTAGCTATAAGATTTAATGAGTGCTAAAAGATTTAATTTGAGATCCCGATCATTGTTTCTAGATCCTAGGTATTGTCGCACCAATGCTTTTCAACATAGTAGTAGATGAAAAAATTCTAAGTTTATCTGAGAAGAGATAGGCCTTTAATATTAACTATCACCGATATGAATTTCGCTAATGTATTTTTCACGATATAGTTCACATTGCAAACTTATAGGAGCTGATATTGACTACATTATCGGTAAAAAACTGTGTATAATTGTAAGAGCCCCTGCTATCTCAACGGCATATAATTAAAACTAATGTAGAAGTTTAAATGTTTGGGATCGATACATGATAAGAAAATGGCTAAAAGGGAAGTAATAATTCATAGTAATAATGCGAATAAGGTGTGATCTAGAAAATTACTGTCCGAGCCCAAAACCATTGCTGTGCATCAACAGCGGTGAGTTTTGGTGATAAATACTTCAGTAAATCCTTGCGGCATATTGGTTGTGAAGTAGACACCATAGACATAATGATGACAATGATATTAAGTTAGTTGGTCTCATTATCAATATTCCCCTGACTCAAGGGTCAGATAACTTTAGAGGTAAGAAATAGAAACTACAGAATCAAGTCTTAAAACAGAGTACTGCCACTAGTACGTTTACAATTTGATTTCTAAAAGTCCTCTTAGTTGGATATTTTTTAAACTAGCATCTAACTCGCTTCCGTATTTATTTCTGCTAGTAATAATTCCTGTTAACTTGTAGAAAAAAAAGCATAAGGCTTTTCCTTCTTTAATATAAAGGTTTTTTGACTTGATATTTGTTAACATAACGATTTTCCAACCAAATTGATGGTTTTTAAGTTTCTATATGAATAACGTATATTTTAGATCTTGCTTCTCAATAGATCAAGTACAACGAAATGTAGTAATAAAAGTGATATCTGCTAAAAGATGTACGAAACAAAAATTCTTATATACTTCAAGATGTTGGAAATAGTTTCTTAAACTATTACGACATTATCACTGTTTGTATATGTTTTGGTATTAATTTGTCTATAATGATTTTTGAATAATAATTGAACAGAAATATTAAAGGTGGTTAAATAAGATTTGATCCCATTTAATGTTCTACTATTCCATAAATTAGTCTATATATTTTTGTCTCTTAATATAAACCATCCATATTTTTTTTCGTTATAAACATTTTTAGAAAAAATTGCCGAGTGCTACTGAAAACTTACTTTGTTTATGTGTTTGTTACCGTTTTGGTGACATTAATGGGTACCTAATATATTAATGCTGCTGAAAAATTAAAGTAAATACCAGCACCAATAATTAACTGGGATATTTTAATATTTTAAATATGTGATTTTTTATCACAAGCAAATGTAGGTTATAAATTACCTTGTTTTCTACAATATATCGATTAAAAGTTGATAGATCATCGTTTAATTTAGCTCTTCTCAATGTTACGTAATATAATTTAATGAATTAGGTTTTTGTTATTTTTAGAATATATTAATTAATAGACATTTAACATAAAATTGCGTTAGAAGTGAAGATACATATATTACTTTTATTGGCTCTAGGGATTCCTAAATTATACTTTTATTTATAACTTTGGTAGAAAACATTTGATATATTAAATCAAGATAATATTAATTAGTTTTAATGTAGATTTATGTCAATATGAATTTATATTAGTTATTAGTTATTTGTTGGTTAGTACTGGTGAAAAAAAAATCTTTAGAAATGCTATAAAATAGTTTGGATATATAATAGAAATATTATATACTTATATATTTTATGCAATATTAGAACTAAAGCTAGGAACTGTGATATTATAGTTTAAAATGTATTAGGTAAAGATATTCAGTTGCGATGCGAAAACCTGGGGGATATAGAGAATAAACATATCTTATTTTATGAATTAATCACAGATATTCAATAATAAATTCTATACTAGTCTGTTATTGATTTAAAAATGAAAACCCATCTATATTAACTTATTTTTCTAAGTTTTCTTACTAAAATATTTTTCATATCAAAGAGAAAATCTCAATTTTTTGAGAATGATTTTCTGTTCATATTGTTAAGATAATTGAAAAATAAATATACTAGTACAGTATAAAAAACTTGTCTTTGGTTTAGTTTGGTAACGATTCTAGTGATTGTTTGTGATCCTAAATTATAGCCAATATAAAAAACATATTTTTTGCACTTTTTTTATTATTTAATTATAACATTGTTACTAATCGTTTCCATCTAACCTACAATTTGTCATTATGATAATTGAAATCCAGGTATAAAACTAGGAGGACCTATATGCCCTATCTCAGTCTCTGGTGAAATAATGTTTATATATGTCACTGCTGCATTTTTTATTATATGTACCTCACTACACAACACTACACAAGATCAAATGGTTTGATTATTTTGAGTCTATGTCCTGTTCTGGTAGTATCCAAATAGAAATATTTCAATATTTTCATGAGAATGGAGTCTTTACTCATGCTCCCTTGCAATTCTGTTGATTTCTTGACTGACTGTGGGTATCTGAAAGTCTCGATGTAGGTAATCAGTCTTGTGGTATTTGAGTGCGCCAGAATTCCTCTCTGAACTTTGTTCTGAGATATTTGTATTTTATTTATGTTACTCTTTGCAAATTATAATTGAGCTTCTTATGTCCATAAAAGTTTCAGTGTTTGCTTATATAATAGCAATTTATTATGTACCAAGAATCGTGATTCCTTCCAATTAGCCAGTACATTTTTCCAGTTTTATCTTTTCTTCTCTATATGTTCCGTCCAGAGAAGTTTTGCATCTAGATTCATTCTGAGATATTTAGCATTGTTGCTATATGGAATGACAGTATCATTTAATGTTATTTGTGCTTGTATGGTCTATTTTTAAGTGAACCGCACATGTACAGATTTACTTTCGTTAATTCTTATTTTCCAAGCTTGTGTCCAATTATTTATATTGTCACTTGCCTATTGTAATTTTCGTGAGGCTTCTTCGTTATTTATTTTGCACAAATGTATCTACAGTTCTATATTTACCATCATCTTAAAAAGTCTGTATTAAAAGCTGAAGCCTAGAACTTTAACTGGAACGTCCCTTTAAGAAGTTCATTAGTGAAACTACATAGTTGCCACATTATCACAATTATAAAATAAACTATATGAAGAAATAATAAGCAAATTGCCTTCATACTTGAATAATATTCATACCTGAGAATTTAGTCGATCGAAATACTTTTTTAATGAATAACAAAACGCCATATAATTAGAACTAAAAATAAAAAATACAGTATTCACGCTTTTTTATGTTTCTAAAAAAGATAATCATTCTTTATATCGCAGTTCTATTTTTTTGTCTTTTATATCTTCATAAAAATATTTAGTTGAAGTTGAGTTGTTTAACGGATGACATCTATAATAAACACATAAAATTGTCGGAATCGTAAATATTTGGTTCATAAATAATATTGCTAAAATATTGTGGGAAGTAATCGCCCATAATTGATTAGCATAAGATGCTTAGATTTTTAAATTAGATACATAAATATTAAATAAATTCCTTCCTGGTATTATAGGCACTTAAACGAAAAAATCGACAATATATTATAATATAATTTATTGGGCAAATAAAAATTCCAATAATATACATTCACAAGCTGTGGCGTCTATTAATTATATTATGCAAAACGATCGAGTTTAATATCGCTGATGTACCGCATCGAAATACACTCGTTATTTACAAAATGATATCTTTATTTATTATATACACAATATAAATCATAGGATTATGTTCTATATATAATTAATAATACTGATCCGATTGTAAAACAACACTCAATAATATTTATCTAATGAAAAGTACATAAAGCCACCGGAATACATTTAATCATTTTAGGTTTTTATATAAAAACATTTTTCTTTTTACTTAAATATTTTATTTCTACACCAATACAAGATATTGTTTTTTTTTTTTTTTTTTTTATTACTCTTCGTGAGTTCACAATCTGCCCTATTGGCAATAAGTATTTCTTATGTCTATATTATATATACATGGCATGTAGAAAATCACTTCATTAAGCAATCTTCTGTATAAAATATTATCTTAATTAATTAGTCTTATTCTAATGCTTATTCTAAACTCTACATATGTCCAGTAATCAGATCAGGTGGTGTTAAACGTTTTAGTCTACGCACTTCACTATCACGTCGCATATTTAGCTGATTAGCGAGTACATTGGGATGCACTGACACTCTTTCGAAGTACTTCACACAAACACGTTGGATTACACTCGTTATAGGTTCTAGAGGAATATCGCGTTGTATCACTTTATTTGAAATATAGTACGGAGCATCTACAATGGCACGCAACACCTTATTTTGGAACCGTTGAATGATGGATATATTAGATTTGCTAGCGGTACCCCATAGTTGAATTCCATATGTCCAAATGGGCTTGAGTATAGACTCATACAGCAATACCTTGTTATCTAATGATAACTTGGATTTGCGCCCAATGAGCCAATACATTTGATATAATTTTAGTCCTAGTTGTTTCCGTTTAGAGAGTATGTGCTTCTTCCAGGTTAGGCGTCGATCTAAATGCATACCAAGATATTTAACATGCTCTGCTTGGGGGAGTTGACGATGATTGATATTTACTGGTGGACATGTTCTTCTACGCAGGGTAAACGTTATATGCGTGGATTTTGATTCATTGGCTTTAATGCGCCATGTCTTCAACCATAATTGTATTTGCTCCAGGTGGGTTTGTAGGTTTATTGATGCTGTGACTGGATCTTTATGGGTTGCTAAGATTGCTGTATCGTCTGCATATGTTCCCACAGTAGTTATTTTTGTGGTGGGCAGATCAGCCGTATACAGAAGATACAGTACTGGACCCAGTACACTACCTTGCGGAACTCCTGAATATATGGGATTTAATTCGGTATGTTCATCGCCTTGATTTACAATAAAATGTCTGTCAGTGAGATACGATTTTAGTAGCTGATAGTCCGGATGAGGGAGAAGTTTCTTTAGTTTAACCTGCAAGCCCGTATGCCATACTTTGTCAAAAGCCTGAGATATGTCTAGGAAAGCAGCCGAACAATATCTTTTGGCATTTAGGTCGGCGTTTATTTGGTTTACTAGTCTATGCACTTGTTCTATAGTCCCATGCTTATTGCGAAAGCCAAACTGATGCTCTGGAATAATTTTTCTTTTTTCTATTATATAGTTTAGTTTTTTTATGTATAGTTTCTCGAAAACTTTCGAGATTACTGGTAATAAACTTATAGGTCGGTAGGAGGTCACATCTTCTGGTATTTTTCCTGGTTTAAGTATCATTAATATTTTAGCTACTTTCCAGATACTAGGGAAGTAATTAATTCGTAGCATAGCATTAAATATATATGTTAATAGTTTTATAGCCTTTTCTGATAGTTCTTTTAAAATTTTGCCAGTAATTAAGTCATAACCAGGAGCTTTTTTAATATTAATCTCTCTCATTATTGTATGTTTAACTTTTTTGACCGTTAATTTCTCGTGCGGTAAATCCATTTGAAATGGCGAATCTAGAAAGCTAGTAATTTTATTTTCGTCATCTTTATGTAGCTGAGTCTGGAAAGGTTTAAAAACATTTTTTAAGTGTTTTGAGAAAACGTCGGCCTTCTCTTTATTGCTTCTCGCCCAATTATTTTCGCTTGTTTTAATAGGTGGGTTATGCTGCTGGGATCTCCTAAGCTTTTTTGTTGCTTTCCACAACGAATAGTCTGTAGCCTCAGTTGATGTCAAGTTTTCTAGGTATTCTTGAATGCCTTGGTTTTGTTCAATTTGGATTAGATCTCTCAGCTCTTTTATGGCCCTATTAAATTTTCTTTTATTCTCTTCAGTCCTTTGCTGTTGCCAATTTCGTCGTAACTTTCTTTTTTCTGCTATCTTTTTCTGTATTGTACATGATATATGTGTATTTTTTCTTGGAAATGTTTCACTGTTGGGAGTCGCGGAATATGCTGCCTCCTGTATATTTTTTGTAAGATTTATTGCTGCTATTTCTATATCCATTTCAGTTTGTAACGGTAAGTTTAGAGAGATATTTTGGTCTAAGTTTTCTCTAAATGAGGGCCAGTTAGTTCTATTATTGCACAGAGAAGGGGGTTTATCTTTGATGGTAATTTTTGAAGAAATTGTTACTATTATTGGTGAATGATCAGAAGACAGGTCGAAGCATGATTCTGCCTGACACTTTTTTGGATCAATATTTTTTGTAATACAGAAATCTATTGTATCTGGTTTTTTATTTCTGTCTGAAGGCCAATATGTTGGTTCACCAGTAGAGATATGTTGTAAGTTATCTTTCCTTATGGCTTTGAGCAGTTCTCTACCTTTTGAGGTTATTATTCTTGAACCCCACATTAAATGTTTTGCATTATAATCTCCTCCTGCTATAAATCTATTACCTAGCGTACTGAAGAATTCTTGAAACTGTTCTGCCTTGTTGTTATGTTTGGGTGGGCAATAAATCGCAGAAATTGTTAATGGTCCATGGGCTTCCTCTATGGTTATACTGGTGGCTTGCAGGTAGTCTTTGCGGAATTTTTCTTTTTCGAAATGCTTTATATCATCTCGAATTATTATGGCTGTACCTCCATATGCTTTATCATCAGGGTGATTTGTGTGATAAAGCTTATATTTAGGAACTTTCAGATAATTCTTGTCCGTAAAGTGTGTTTCGGAAACCATCATAACGTCAATATTTTGTTCATTTACGAACATTTTTAGTTCCCTGGCGTGTTGTTGGAGCCCATTGGCATTCCAGACGGCGATTTTGTAGCTATTGGTTTCAGGCATTAGGCAAGTTTGCTTACGACGGTTGTGAGTAGACCAAGCATCGTACTCATTTGATCCATTAGTTTGGCCATCATATTTTCTAATCTTGAGATGTTGCTAGTTTCAGTAGGTTGAGATATTGTTTCTCGTTTTTGTGCTGAACCATTTTCAACTATTTGGGCATAAGTTATGTCTGGTTGACTTGTTCTGGTGGGTAGTGGTAGATTGGTAGTAGTGGATTGTTTTTGTTGATGCCTTTTTTCCCTTAAGGCAGGATAGAGTTTTTGCTGTAGTTGCTTGTGAACTGCGCAACCCTTGTAGTTCGCTGGATGATTTCCGTTACAGTTAACACATTTCACTTTTTCATCTCGAACTTTACGAGTACAATCTCCTGTCTTATGTTCTCCTGCACATTTTACGCATCTATATGATTTGCGACAGTAAGTCTTTGTGTGCCCGTGCGCTTGACACCTTGTGCATTGTGGTATAATTCTTTTTATATGTGGTGGTTCGCATTTAATAATATTATTTTCCAATTTGGTGATTTCATACACCGCCTTATTATTTCCATTAGGTTTTATGTCTATATAAAACATAGGCAGAGGTTTTTTTGTCGTGTGATGTCGTATATTGTGAATATTTACGACCTCGTGGCCTTTTTCAGCTAGTGCTACCTTGATGGTGTTAAAGTCCGTCCCGTGATGTAATCCTTTTAATACGAATTTAAATGTTCTCTCGGATTTTGGCCTGAATGTATGGTATTGGGTGTTTCTTTCATCTAATTCTTTTATAAGAACTTTAAAGTGATCCGCTTCGAACAATTGGATTTTAATTGTTTCATAGCTCACTGTTTTAATTGTGTAGTTCGTAGTAATGGTTTTCAATAAATCATGGATATTTTTTATTATTCCTACCTTATAGACTGTTATTGGTGGTGGTTTGGGAACAACTTTTTCAGGGCTTGGTTGTATGTTCTCTTCAATTTCTTCCGACAGGTTGCTAAAACTGTTTTTTGTCTCTATCGGTTTCTGCAACCAATAGTCACTGATTCTTGTTTGTTTCCTCGCAATTTCTTCTTCTGGACTTCTCAATCGTTTTTTGTTAACGACTGTAGTCCATTCTGATGGTGGAGTTTGCGTTATTGCTGTTTGTTCTAATCGTATATCAAAGTGTGCAGGTGATTTGGTTGAATCGCTATGGTTTGCCATTTTTTAATTTTTAATATTTTATTTAATTTACTTCCAGAGGATAAAAAAAATAAAATAAATACATTGTTTATTTCACGCACTTCATTTTTCACTTACGTTATTTTAGCACTAGTTTTTTACTATAATACTATAAATGAATTTCAAAAGGACTGTTGTAAAATAAGATGAAATAATTTTAAACACTAATAAAAATGAGATGCAGTCCTTTTGTCTGGTCACGTAAACACGTATTCACTACACTTTAGGTCCACTGAGAGACGGATAGCCGTATCTGTTATGCGTTTTTAATACTCAATTAAATAACCGTAATAAAATACTGGGTTTTTTTTAAAGAAAGGTATCTTTTTATAGCTTGGACCGTATTGAAAATACGTCTTCACCCTACGAAGGTTGGAACTGAACAAGATATTGTTGAATCGATTATTGTTATTTTTGTACATATATTTTAAAGTTTCATTTTTACCAGCGAGGATTTATTTGGACTGGACCTACTGTTTAACGTCGCCTCCGAACCACGAACCTCGGCATTAAGCCTACCGAGTTGCGAGCGACCTACTTACAAATCATCACAGGATACATCCGGTCTTAACCGGCCTGGTTACTGGCGTAACTGGGATCATTTTCCTTGTCGGATTTTACACTCAAGTCTAGGAAAATCACAAATGTTAAACAATCAGAAACATAAATTTACGACCATGCCCCAGCAGGATTCGCACCCAGGACTGTCGCAACAGTAAGTGGACCGTCCTGTCGCCTTTACCACTGCGCCAACCAAGCCGGCTGATCGATTATTGTGACTATTTTTTCCTTATCTATGATAATCTGTTAGCCTGTGAAAAGTGACTAATATAGCGTGGCAATGGGCATCAAGTCAGTGATGTAAACTGATGGGACGAATATACAAAACGTTTCGTCGGTTTGTAATATTTTTATCATTTAGAGAAAATACAATTTCAAAATATAGAATCCCTTGAAAATTATAAAAGCAATTTTGAATCAGGTTTGTTGAATAAATATCTGTTTTTTTTTGTTTAAAAGTACACTATCAATGGCGCACTTATCACAACTAATTATGCACATATTCTAGTAATTCTTCCTTTTTATTGTATTTAAGCTACAGATCTAAGACTCATATTTTATTAACACTTGATTAACGTACTGCGATTGGTGAACTCTACATAGTATATAAACACGATACAATTTTCACAAATAAACATATTAACTCCCTGGGTAATTTCAGTGTTGTCGTGCTGTAATACTTCGACTGTAACTGTAATACTTCATTTTTCTTTCGTTGACCTCAAATCTTTGTGGATATCGTTGTCTTTGTTAATGGGGCGTTAACAATACTAGGGAGAATCTTATGTTAGGAGGTTTAGATGATGCTAGCATTAGATTTTTTCGTCCAACCTGATAATTACACACTCTAGGTCTATTCTGGTTTCAAGATTTGCTTATATAATAAAAGTTTAAAGCAGAGTGTTAATTGGTTCTTGGACCAACCTCAACCTCTGCATTTTTTGAGTCTCATAGAAAGTTCTTTAGTTTTTTTTAACACGCTCTTTCCACTTGTGTTTGGTATCCAATGTCATGCCCAAGAATTGAACTATGTTCGCATATGGAACTATTCTAGAACCAAATATGACTGACAGAATATATGATTTTTATGTGAAGTCCATATGTATAGACTTCGTAGCATTCACCATTATTGTCCATTTCTTAGTTCACTCAGTAATATTATGTCAGCAGTTTATACTCTATTTATTGTTGTCTCAATATTGTTGCTTATCTCGAGTAGTACAGTATCATCAGGGAATGTAGCTATTGTTTCTCCTTCACAGTTAGGAATGTGGCTAGTATAGAGTAAACACAATTTTGGTCCAAGGACACTACCTTTTTGGCACACATATAGGTTTCCAATCTGAATATTCGTCACCGTTTTTTATTTTGATTTAAGATTTTGAGTTTATGAAAAGGGAGTGAGTTTGGGTTTACATAAGAAATATTTCTTATGTAAAAAAATATCAATAGCAAATTGACCGGATGGTCATCGAAGCGGAAGGAGATCCTCATTCTGGCGAGGTCAATATAGTAAGACTAAATGTGGATAAAGAAGTATCTATGTTAGGGAATGAACAAAATAATATCAAGATCTAACATATACACAATATTTGTTAACAGTAATAATAATGATCTTTAAAAATTCCTTTTAAAAATGTTTTTAATAGTTGCATTTGCTTTTAAAACAGCTGCAATTTTTCGCGGTATAATATTTCAATAATTTCCAACGCAACATAATCTTATCTTTGCACGTAAACATCCGCCGATGCTTCAGTGTTGTTGAAAATGGAAATATACTACTCATTCTCTGCTCTAGAGCTCAACTAACTTTAACGCAATTGTACTGGACAGGGAAGATGTTTGATGTCATTCTGATGCTCCCTAGACCAATACTGACGCATTGTGGAATTAGAATATGGTTAATAATTAGGCAGTAATATGCTAGTTATAGTAATAAATTTATCATTAAAGACGTCTACAGGGTTATAAGAAGGTGGTAAGTTCGGACCGTAGACTTCCTTTGAGGTTCTCCATAAACAAACCCGGCCAATTATAAGAAATAAGGTAAACGATGCATCATAGGACTAGAATGTGTTGTTCTTACCAACATCGAGTGTTGGTGTTTTATGATTGCTGTTCGATTCTTTTCATGGCGTTCGCTTCCCATTTATATAAGGCTCCGCAATTGTATTTCTTCCATGAATGTTAGCTTTGTGAAGCTTCTGCCGCACTGTTTTGTCAAGAGAGCATTACTCAAGCCAATCTTCAGCTTGCCACCTTTACCATATTAGTTTCTGTCATCTAAGTTTGGGTTTCGCCCTCTATTCCACTGCGTCGATGATATCTTATTTTGTACATGGTGTCATTACCGTAGATAACATCAATCGTTTCATCAAAACTCGTAAAATAGCATTCAGAAATCACCCATTTCGCAGATAGCTTGTTTTAACTATAACTGTTTAAACTATCACTTGTATTTATGTATTTTTGTGCATTTATTTACTTTCGTACGTATTCACACGGAAACAATATTGCCAACATGCAATAAGATATATTTTATTGCATAATTCTTAAGTTATATTTTAACTATTTCGAAGCTTGGTAAAAATAATATTTTAGAACCAGTATTTATTCACTAAAGAGACAAATAGTAAAAACCGTTTATCTTGACGGTTTTTACCTTATTATATCTTGACTAAAAAATTTGAATTTTCAAATCATTATATTGTTAATGGAAACAACCCCTTTCTTATGGTTTTCTGAAAAATCAAACCTGTAAAGTAGCACTGTTTTTGTTCTAATACCTAATTGTCTTCTAAATAATTAATTATTTATTTGTTTCATTAACTCATAAGTGAAAATAAATTAAAGGTCGCCGATGAAATAATCGGCTTTTTTTAATTAAAAATAAAGGCATTTTTGATCAATCTGTAATAAGCGTTTTGGTTTAAAAATGCGGCCATTTTTACTCTTTCCTTGAAATTCTAAAGCCATGCAAATTTTATGTGGCCATTTACGTCGTTCATATCTTAAAGATACCGCGACATTCTTCCAACTGACATGGAAGCCGGTAAGTGTTTACTTTGTCTAACATAACCCATAAAGGCGGTCTTGGTTGCAAAATAAATTTCGAAAAGATTATGCCCTTTCATCGTTCTTCATCTCTATAATTTTTATCATCAATTTATTACCTTTATTGCTATTATAATCGTTGCTAAATTAATAATACTGTGATTCATTATAAATAAAATGCTTGACCACATCTTTCAAAATATCTGGAAAGTTCTTAAATAAAAATCTTATCATAGAGTATTACAAAAGTGACCCAAATGAATTTTAATTAAATTTTTCTGACGTTTTATTTTATCCACGTAAGTTACTGGCCAGGAGTATCGGTAATTACGTTCCGGTTTCTGTAATGCTAGCTCTAATAAGTCTGCAATATTTTAAATATGTGCATCAAACCTGTCATTTCATGTAATACAAAATGTCAAGTTTTGTATGTTTTGTTTGTAAGAAATTTATGGTGACCATGTAACCATAAGGACAAGCGAAACAAGGTTTCAACAATTCAAATATGGCGTTAAGGCAATCTGGTAGGTCAAAAACAAAGATGCAGAGAATTGCAGGAGACATTCGACGAGGACCTAACACAAACTCAAATATAACTGGCAAATAAACTAAATGTGAGCCGAGTCGCATCACAAGCGATGTGAAAGTTCCAAAATAAGGGAAGATACAGGAACTGAATGACAGGCAATTAGGAAATAAAAGAATCGCCAGTGAAATGGGCCTTTAAGGGTATTAAAGAAAGTCACCTCTGCTTTGAATAGAAAGGGTTATAAAAATGGATTTATGTTGAAAATCCCAAGTGAAATAATTATGTTTATTATCTGGCGAAACCTGCCCATCCATTGCAAGGAAAAATCGCATTGTTCGGAAGACCGTGCTCTGCCTGATTGGTGTCGTATACTATGAATTGTAGACAATTATCAATATTAATCTCTACCGACCAAAATTGATCAATTTAAACTGTGCATGAAATACACTGTGATCACCAAATATTATAAGATCATTTTGTCGCATAACAACGCTCCATGTCATACAGCACATAGTGTCAAATAAGTGTTGAAATCACGTGGATGGGAAATTTTATTTCATTCGTCGTACTCTCCACTTGTTTGTATTCATGGACCACGCGTTGACACTGCATTTCACCAATTTCAAAGAAGTTAAAAATGACAAGATAAACGGTTCAGCTCAAAACGTAAAATGTTGGAAGCGCATCCATAATTTGTCTAACTGATAGGCAAAATGTGTAGCGCTAAATGGCTAATACTTTAAATAAATAAATCGTAACTCTACAATATAAATAACGGGTTTCCTTTAGCGAAAGAAACCGGAAAAGAACTATTGACAATCCTAATAATAACTTATATATGTTAAATGAAGACTCAGACAAATTTTGGACTTGCCCAAATATGTTTTCAGTTACTTAGCCTAGACACTTATCATTAAAATTTTGCTTTCAATAATTAATTTTGTCTTCTGTTAATGAATGGTTTTCTTCAAGAAATGGACCTCTACTGCTAATTAACTTCTTCACAACATTTTTTTTAATTTTGAAGACAAAAAAAGCTTAGTTTTTACCGTTTTTTCTTTGAGTAGAAGTATCGATGCAAATCTTTATTGCCTATAACCCATATGCATTTATTGCATTATGAGCAGTACAGATTTATTCGAACATTCTTTATATTACTCTCCCGCAACTTCACAGTATGGTTCAATATTTGTTTAAGCATTTGATTATAAATTGTTATTTTGTATTTTAACATATTGAATTTTTTCCAAGAAGCCAATATATTCCTTTTTGCCTAAACATACCTAAACAAAAGATAAAGTAAAATGTTGGTAAAGTTTCAAAGATTTGATTCATCATATCGATTTTTTCATTGTTTAGTCCAGTCTCTTGTTTGATACCTAAGGGCTCTTTCTAGGCATATATTTTCAATGGCCAAAAATAATTACCGAATGAATTGTGTATCTATCAATGTCGTAGTTAACAAGAAGCCAAAAAGGCAAAAAGGCTATATTGTAAAAAGGGGTACTAGACCACAGCCCATTACAAATAAAATAGACCGAAAATAACTATATTAAAGGAATATGAAAGTTAACTGTCCAAGAAAGTAGAAAAGCCTCAAAAGGATTGTCACCAATGAAGGTTCAAACTTTTAATTAAAATGGTTGCTAATTAAAAAAGCTTCCTTAAATTAGCTAGGTTTTAATAAAATAAATTAATAAATACCTTTAATTGTGTTAAGCTTTAAGTTTGACTTTATGTTTTAATGAAATTATGAAAAGGGGTTTACCCATATCATATATAAATGACAACTGTCGTCAGAATATTGGTCAAAGGTAGATAGAACATATAAAAAATAAATAAATTTTTTATAGCATAATATTTACTGTTAATGTTTTTTTCATTAGTTTCGATACTGAGACGCGGAAATATACTCCCTTCAAATGATGGCCTGAAGCCTGAACTGTCATATGGATTTTAATTTTAAGTTCCTCATAGTTAATATAATTTAACAGCGAATTATATTGCCAAGTAAATGTTTTGCAGACGATGCTAGTATTATGAGCTTATTTCACTATTAACAATCTCGATTATTTCGTCTATTTTATTGCTTTCGCTCATAACTATCAGCAACAAAGTGCTTTTTAATTAAGTCCGTTAGCATCGTCACAACAACATAAAACTGTTCATGGCCTAATCAGATAATTAAACCGATACTTGATAATTCTCTATTTAAAGACTTCGAAACGAAATTAAGCTCATTAACTTTTTCTAAACGTACAGTTTGAAATCACCGTTAATATATCTTTTATTGGTAAATTTTATAAACCGATTTGGGTAACCTGGAAGTTGTAAATTCATTTCAGTGCTCATAAGTTTTCTTTGGAATCAGTTGATGTTTTGGACCTGAAGATAATATACTCCTTAAGGATATTAACAATCAGGAAGATGTTCTTTACTTTACTACTTTATTAGTTAGTAGTTGATTATAATACACATAATAGGTTGGCAAATAAAATTTAGACATTTTAAAATACGTTTTTACAACATTGTATTTATAAAGATTCAGATTTGATACTAAAATAAAAATTACAGTACACTTAACAAAAACTCAGAATATGGGAATTGAATAAAGGAATTTTTAAGTCCAAAAATTATATATAATATATTATTTAGCAAGGAAACGAGACAAAATGGTTATACTAGAAGAATGTTCACTATAGGAAATACCAAACAAATACACGAAGGTGTAATATATTATATTAAATAAGTTCTGCTATAAGTTCCTGAAACCATTTAAACTTACTACTGATAAAGCAAAGAGGATGGAAGGAATTGTGGATTAGTATTAACTATCTATCTGATTAGACTGTATCAGGATTATTAACACTATGTTTTGCTGGTCGAAAACTTGTCGTGTTATTAACAAATGAAAATATACTGTTAGGCCCTATTCTGTTATTTTCAAAATTTTTAACTGAAAGTTGTTGATGAATTTAAAGCCATAAATAATAATTTCTAAATACCCTTTTAGAAGTTGTTTTCTTTGAAGTAATTTAGGTCCGTTTTCAATCTAGAATTCCCGACCTATATTTTGTTCTTCGTAATTCAATCTTACTAATTGGAGACTGGCCATCTTAGAGACCATGTATTCAATCGTAATATGGAGATGATATGAAAAACCGATTTAAGAAAGGTGTTGAAAAGAATTGAAGAAGAAAACATCCATTATGTGGTTTAGAAGTTATTACCATACGCAATTTTTTATAATCTTTTTTTAAAGTATATAAAGCAATTTTTTTTGTTTAATTCAAAGAAACAGCTGCTCAAGCATATTTGTTAATAAAAAATTACTAAAGTCTATCCAGAGTTATTTCGTACATACGTCATTTAAATTTGGGGTGTCAAAACGTCGCAATATTGCCGTATCAACTCTGAGTTTTAGTTCAGTTTCGATTTAACATACAAGAAAATTTTAATCTAAATAACATAATTAAATAAAAATACTTTTTTATCAAATATAATTTATTTTAACATAACAACTCAAAGGACCTAAAATTACAATTAAGTACACAGCTATAATAGTTTGTGGGTTAGGGCTGTATTTGGTTATATTTACATTTATTACTATATTACTTTTCCACACCAATTATGAGTTAGAGCTCTATAGTCTATTCAAAGTTTTTTTAGAAATGAACCATGGATATTTGTGACGTCGAAATATTGCAATGTTGCCAAATTAACTCTGAGTTTCAGTTCAGTTTGGCTTTGACACAAGAAAATTCTAATCTAAATAAAATAATTGAACAAAAATGTTATGAAACATAATTCATTTTAACATTATAGTACATCTAATACATGTAATATCGAAGGACTTAAAACTACAATTAAGACACAGCTATAATAGTTTGTAGGTTAGATTTGTTTTGTTTACATTTAACTCTTTTCCACACCATCCATGAGGTAGAGTTTCTAGTCGCATTTTTTTATGTAGTGGAATCCCGCCGGAGGCCTAATCCACCTAATTAACAATTGTATATCTGAGAAACGTATTTTATTTTCATTCTAGAGCATATTTAATTTTTTCGTTTAGTTCTTGTTTCTTTGAATGGTGTGTTTACTTGTTAAATCATCTTGGTATCACTGTATATTTTATTTCTTCTGCTACTATCTGTGTACACCATTCTTCATAAAATTAATCATTGAATTCTGTCCAATGCACTTACCATATCTACAAAACAGTATTCATTCCCTCCCCATACGTTTTAACCTAATATTCATGTTTAATTTTGAACAATTACAATAAAATCTGTGCACACAAATCTTTCACGCCCTACAATACCATTTTCTACAGTTATATTCAATTAATTATGTGCATGCCTTTCTCCGTTTCTACCCTCATCACTCTGTCTCAGGAATTTCTAGCACTGCACAGCATTATCACATCTCCTGAAAGTTTCCTTCAGTCACTTCAATTCTCCCACTAATTGTCGAACTCAATTACTAAACTGTTAGTTTCTAATCTGTCTGAAACATGTTCAGAATTCCACCATTTATCAATTCCTTCCTCTGTATGTATAATCGAGTCCATCCAAACCCAAGGTGTTATGGTTGACAATGCTTCCTTCCACATATCCAAACAGTTTTTGATGGAATTTCCTTCTCGACTAGCAACATATCTGCAAATAATTGTTAATAAATATAATGATCAACAAAACATAATCGAATGCTATTATAACTTTTACCTTTTTCCATCAATTTTTATTGTCTTTACACTATTTTTGTTACCGTCTTGCCAAGAGTGCCACAATGAAATATCCAAGTGTCATAAAGATACACAAATTCAAATAGTTTATCTACCTTGGTCTTATTTTAATCCTCTCCGAGGGTTATCTTTACACCATATAAACCCTATGCCCTGTGAGAGTGTATGAAAGGATGTCTTACATCCCTCAAAAAGCTGCACGTCCCTAATTCTTTTATGTATACTTTCCAGACAGATAATTTTCTCTAAAATAATTTTATTAAATTATGTTTATATCGATAAAATAGTTTGTGTACTTACTGTTCTTATAAATTTCGTATATTTGGTCTTGAATAGAGCCGATATCAAGATAGTCAAGATTCGTCGCCCACTTTGTATGTAGACGGGTTTTCTTGAGTGAATCTAACGTATTATTGTTCATTTTGTAAGCGTTGTTATTCTTAGTCCTACACTAATATTTAGAGCGGCAGCAACCGCTAAAAACATTTTAAATAAAATTGTAGGGACTACCCCTCTAACGGAATTTACCAGCAAAAGGGTGCCTCCATTATCTCGTTCCTTTTCGAAATAACCTATTAAACCCGCAATTAATTTATGACAAGCAAAGTAATATGATATATTACGGAGCGACCTAAATTTTATCAAAATAGAAGGTTAAAATAATGTTTGCCTCTTTATAACTTGTAGTAATTATAACTAATATTTTGAATAATTTAGCGTATATATGATACCCAGATGGCGACCGGGTTAGAAAATGTGATAAGAGATTTTAACTTTTACATATAAATTATTGTGACTTTATAATTAACTGTAGTTTTTAGATATGCTATAGTGTTAAAATAAATTATATTTGATAATATTTTTGTTCAATTATTTTATTTAGATTAGAATTTTTTTGTATGTCAAAGCCAAACTGAACTAAAACTCGGCGGATAGTTAATTCGGCAACATTGAAATATGTCGAGTTCACAAATATCCATGATGCATTACTAAAAAAACTTTGAATAGACTATAGATGCGTTTGTAGTTGTATCCCCTGGAGGCCTACTCCAACTAATTAACAAATGCATATCCAAGTTATATATTGTACTTTTACTAGAGAGCATAATTTCCTTTTACGCTTTGTTCTTGTGTGCTTCGGTACAGTGTTTACTTGTAAAACCATTTTAATATCACTGTATTTCTCCTTCATTTGTTCTACTAATACCTGTATACATCTTTCTTGATAAAAATAGATTAAGGCACTGCATTTTCCTTAATGCAATTTCCATATCTGCAAAACACTTACTATTCTTTAACTCACTTCTTACATATTTTAATCAAATGCTCAGGTATATTTTGAACAATTACACAAATATCTATGCATATAAATATTTTACAATCTACAACAAGATTTCCTACATTTATCTTATATTAATTATATACTCACCTTTACTTGTTTTCATTCTCATCATCCTGTCTTAGACATTGGCAGCATTGATTCATATCATATTCAAGGAGTGTCATTCTAATGGTTAAGTAATCTGTTAATTTTCAATCTGTGTAACATTTATTCACTGTTCCATCATTTATCAATTTCTTGTTCAATATGTCTTATATAGTTCACCCAAACCGAAAGTGTTATTAACCATTCCTGCTTCCAGCATTAAGTGCAATATATCTCAATGAATTATCCAAAAATATTATGACTAATAGCACCTAATCAATTGTTATTCCAACATTTACCTTTTTCTACCAAATTTTGTTTTCAATCAACTATTGAAAAATTACTCATTGTTTTTATACATTTCATATATTTAATCTCTGATAGAGCTATCGTCAAACAACTCTTTATTTGTCACCGGTTTCGTGTAACGACGGCTTCTTTTCAGCGAATTCAAGAACATATTTTTCAGTTATTGAGATATTTCAATGACCGTGTTCATCCTAATATTCAGTGCAGTTGCAATACGCTAAAATATTTTCAATAATAATCGCAGCAAATTAATATTTAGCAGTAAAAATGCTTACTTCTAAAGAATTTTACTGACAAGAGGGGGCCTCTATTATCTCGTTCCTGTTCAAAGTAACTGATTAGAGACGCAATTTGTTCTCTCTGGCTTCAGAATTTTTAATCAGAGTAATAGTAAGCAGCGACTTGAAATTTGTTAAAATGAGCCAAGCATTAAAATAACGTTTGTCGGTTCGTAACATCTTATCACTATTGTTTGGAAGAATTTTGACAACCGGACGAAGTTGACAGGCTAGTTCTGTTACCCGTTCGTTTTTATCAAAATATTGTCTGATTCTAAAACGAATTTATAAATTGCGGCCGGCAATACGTTACACATATTCATTACGTATGCACAAAAAAACTTTGGATAGGCTATATACGGTTTGTGTAATTACTTTATATATTTTAAAAATTTCTGAAAAAATGCCATTTCTATGTTGCCATTTCCATAGATTTAACAAACACTTCTTTATTAGACTAGCAAACTTTAGAAATAACATGCAACTCATATATATCACGCGATAAATGCTGTACAAAATAATACAAAATGTATAATATATAATACAAAGCCTACATAAAAATTTTAAGTAAGAATTTAATTTTAATCTGTCATATAATTTGAACGTTATCCTATTGCGAAGGAATAATTGATTATTTTGATAATTTTATTAATAAAAGTATAAAGCCACGACTTTATACGACCTTACATGTATTCTCATCATTTTTTTTTCAGTTAAAAAAGCATTTATTTAGAAACATTAGCATAATATTTGGGAGTCATGTGAAAATTACAGGTTAAGGTATGTCTTTATCCAATAGGTCTTGTAATTCATCGTATAATTTATTTAATACTCCAGGCCTTGTCATTGATAAGACAATTTCTCCTTTTATGTAATTATTATAAAACATCAGAATAAGGATATGGTGGAGAAGCATTAGCATAAGTTTTTAATAAGCATAAGTTTGACGGGCTTCGGTTTCATAGATTTCTTCAAGTGAAGCAAAAATAGAAATATGTGACAAAAAAGCAATTTTGAATAACTCAATAATACTAAATGGAAAACTATTATTTTATGTAGAATAGTATAAAAAACCATTATTATTTATTAATAGTATTTGATGTCGCATTTTCAAAAATAGATATGTCTGAACAATATAATGCAATGACCCAAAAGTAAAGAGTTTCTCAAAATTAAAAAACCAGTTTAATAAAAAAATCCATGTTCTTAAACTTTAAACTTTAAATATATTGGCCAATTAATTATATTCGATAGAAAATAATTCAAGACAGAGTCCATAAAAACATTCAAAATAAATAATTAATAAAAATGATATGTTGTAACATTATTGTGGTTTATTTATATGAAGCTACAAATTCGCCGTCTTTAAATAGCATGGAATTAATTATAATTTTAAATTTAGAAACAAATTACGCCCATAAAATATGAAATCTTTAACATAATTGTGACACCAGTACCGCGGATAATAGCTTATTTTTAACGCCTTTTTAACGATATTAATATATCATTTTTTATTGTTTTAAATTTTAGGTATAAAAGGTAAGTAAAATAAATAATAATAAAAAGTAAATATGTTAAAATATTATTAATAATTCTTCTATAATTTTAAGTACAAATTTTTAAAAAATTTGCATTCTTAATGTTATAATTTATAAAACTTACAATTAGAAATGAAAATAGAACTAGTAAATTACACAACTAATTATTTAGTTATACTTGTCTGTATAAGAAAATATAATTGAAACATAATATTCTTATTTAAATCAAATTCAAATCAATTCAATTCAAAAGTCCCCAGACTGACACATAGATGGCGCTACTAGAATTAAATCCATATGTTCTTCAGTTAGCCCTAACCCTCAAAGATTCTTGTATAAACTTAATAGCTATCGGATCATTAGTTTGTGAATAGTATTTTAAGTGAAGCAACTTTTTTTATTGTGAAAAAAATGGATAAAATGAAATTTCGCGTGTTGGTAAAATATTGGTTTTTGAAGGGAAAAAATACAGTTGAAGCGGAAACCTGTTTCCGGACACTGATCCAGGAAAATCAACCATCAATGATCGATATGCTAAGTTTAGACGTGGTGACTCTAAATTAACGCCAAAGACAGAGAAAAGAGAAAAGAGGTTGTTACCGACGAAATCATTTAAAAAAGCCACAATATGATTTTGAATAACCGTAAATTGAAATTGAATGAAATAGCCTCTCTAAAGATATCCACTGAACGTGTACATCATATCATTCACGAATAGTTGGGTATGAAAAAGCTCTATGCAAAGAGGGTAACGCGAGCTCACTTTTGACCAAAAACAACTATGAGTTGATGTTTCGTGGCAGTGTTTGAAGATGATCAAACGCAGTAAATCAGAGTTTTTACGTCGATATGTGACAATGAATGTGGATGAAGCGTGGCTCCATTATTTCACTCCGAAGTCTTCCGAGTGGGCTGCACACGGAAAACGCAACAGTCGACCGGCAAGGTTATGGCGTCTGTATTTTGGGATATGCGTGGGATAATTTTCATTGACTATCTTGAAAAAGGAGGACAATCAACAGCAACTATTACATATTGTCATTGGACCGTTTGAAAGACGAAATAGATAAAACGGCCGCAATTGAAGAATAAAAAGTGCTGCTTCACTAAGACAATGTACCGTGTCACAAGTCAGTGAAAAGGACGGCAAAAATCCATGAATTGGGCGCGTCAAATTGCTTCCTCACCCACAGTATTTTTCAGATCTGGCGCCCAGCGACTATTTCCTGTTCTCAGATCTTAAAGAATGCTCGCTGGGAAGAAAGTTTCGTCGAATGAAGTTGTGATCTTCGAAACTGAGGCCTATTTTGATGCAAAGGACAAATCGTACTACAATAATGGTGTCGAAAAGTTGGAGGGTCGCTATAATCAGTGTATCACCCTTGAATTTTGCCAAAAAAATGTGTTTTACTCTGGTAGGGCGGGGACCTTTCAATTGACCTGTTAATATCTTCCAAATATTAGAATAGCCGTAATAATTTAACTTTGGTTAAGGACTTTCAAGGCGAATTTTTCTTTTCAAAGAATGTTCAACATAGCACATTTGCATATAATATTTGTTTTCTACCTACTTGCATTTCAAGAGAAATTGTTTAAATTTATTTGAGTTTTCATAGCTTTAAATTTGTATATACCCAAATCCCGATTCCATAACAAAATTTTTGTCAAATTGCTTTCAAGGTGTTAATTGTTCATTTCGCATTTTTCAATTAACTTTGCCAATCCTTCTGACTTGTACAATAGTATCAATTAATATCACTATAATACTCACTACAGCTGGATTCCTATATATTCTTAAATTAAAGAAATATTTCTAATCATCTTAATCACTATGAAGTTAGTAATCAGCTACTCCTTGTCAATTTTGTCGGCCATGAATAAAATGGAGCAAAGGAATGGTTTGAGTTGGAACCAGAGACTAATTTAACCAGAAATATTCAATTAAGCCCTATGTCCCTTTGATCTGCAATTCTGACCGTACACTGATCCTGAGTCGTTTTCGTTTTCAAGTTTGTTATCAACCTATACATTCAGGTGTTAGCAATAGGTCTATCGCCTGAATATAGCTAATCCGCCAATCACAGAAATCACTACTGTGGCAGTGTGCGTAGACGAAATGATAATCTTACATGATGTGGACCAAGTGAAGAAACATACTCAGCATAAAATGCAACCGTGGCTAAAAGTAACTTTTACCTTACATAGAACAACATGCCTAAAAGTGAATATTAATATTTGCCAACCATCCCAAAGAAAGGATACTAAATAAACTGGCGTGCTGGACATGGACAGCGAAAATGACTTGGACTTGGACAAAACTAATTACATTGGCTTGCCGGATACAACTATAAGTTATTCGTAGACAACAATATATCGCTTTACAGATCAACACTTACACTCATTTGGTAGTTCGGAATCTGGCTGTACTTTTCGCAAATCTAATATACTCATCATTCGCGTTTCTGAAACGTGCTATAGCCGATGCGCATTATATCCCTCTAACACCCGTAATGAGTATAAATGAAAGTGTTAGTGTTAAGTGTTTCGAAAGAGACCATCACAATGTACATGTGTACTTGAGTGTTAATAATGAAGTACGTAGAGTAAAACGTTTATTATCATCCGATATGATTAATAAACTATAAAGCAAAATCTAGAATTAATTGTTTTACAAAGATCACTTACTGAATCTTCAGCATATCCGGTATATAGTAATTATCCTGAGAAATTGTATACTGGGCAGATTGTATGAGTAGAGTATGCTTGATTCCAGTTAAGCTTTGTATTAAAATATAATTCAGAGAAAACCACACCAAACATATGTTTGTTGGAGCATAGTTTTTGTGATATATAGGTGATTCATTGTCCTATCTTACTATTCTACTGATAAACAATATCAAAAATTCACCACCGTTCCTCAAACCAACCTAATCCATTTAAAGAAAACGTTTTTTCTACTTTTAATAGAGTTCCATTAAAAGTAGTATAACATCATTAATTTTATTTTGATTGTTCATTTACTTTAAATTAACTTAATATACTAAATAGAAATAATGGAAAGTGGATTAGTATTCAATGAAGAAAATGTGCTTATACATATATCATTCGTCCTTTATATACTTTATTAGGAATGTGTTCTTATTTCCAAATAAGAATCTACTAACAAGGGACCTATTATAATTTCAAATGAGTGGACAAATTGCGCCTATAAAACATATCAAATTAATTAGACGTGGCGTACTGCCTTTGTTTTTATTTAAATTCGACCACATCGTCCAACTGGCCGACCGTTGTATACTCTTAACATGTTTACAGCTGTAAAGAGAGACTAGAATAGATAACAATAGGCCTATTGTATCAATAATGTTAATGTAAAATACGATCCATTGTTTTTCTTCGAGTAATTGAAATTTAACACGCTGCAAGACTGTTCGTTTTGTTTTCATGGAAGTACATGTTTTAAGAATGATGATACGGGCTGCTAATCCACGTTATTTTGCCGTAAGTTACTACTTACGAACTTCTTTAGTTTATAAATTAAAATATTTATGAAATCATGCATTAGCTTTAGTTGATTTTAAGGCTTAATTATTTCAGTAATACTACAAATAATATCTGATTTTTGTGAGTTATTTTAACTTGTAGATTGATATCCCATATTTAATACAAAGAGGATTTCAAAATTAATATTTTAAAGAAAATTTATTATTAAAAATAATTATTATATTCCTATAAAAGACACTCTATTGGTCATAGATATATAGATATATGCTACATATCTTAGTTCGAGAAATATTTTGAATATTTGTGATGTGTTTTCAAAAAGTATTTTAGGTAATCTTATAAAAGTTATATTACATTTAAATTTGTCTTATATAGATTACCAAATTACATACTGATCCATGATATCACTTTTTTGAGATACCATACTGACTTCGGACCCATGGAAAAATATTAAAATCGCATTAAATTTAGTGTTGGGAACTATCGAATGATTAGTTATTGACTACTTTTTACCATCGACTGTTTTCACTTCAGTCACTATTTACGGTTCGACTGATTTTACTACTTTTTACCAGTGATTGTTTCAGTCGACTGTTTTCAATCGCTATTTTTGATCCGACTGATTTTGTTACTATTTACTATCGACTGATTTAGTCGTTTACTTTTAGTTAGTATTTTTGTTCTACTAGTTTCATTCGACTGATTTTTTACGCTCTGGCTCTGTTATCCTAGCCGCAACCTTGACAAAAATCTGCTGAACTTAGGCTTATATATATTTATATGTAATATATATAGTTTTACGATTTTTTTGATAGTCTGCTTGTGAATAACAACTTATTGTATATTAATATAGCAGGATTTTGGAACGATATTATTCATGATTGTTCATGTAATAGGGTAAAAAGATTAAAATTGTGAATGATAAAGAGTAAAATAATTTAGACTGTTGTTATGGCAATAATAGGTAATATTTCGATTACTCTCTCAATTTTTGTTAAAAAATACGATGTGGGATTTTCCTCCATTCCTTTTTATATATCCACAGAACATTCAAATATAAAAGGAATTCTACATCGTTTACAATGAAATTATTAAATGCATGTTAATAGTATTCATCAGTTACTTTTTTCCTTTTCTTTTTTAAAGTTAGTACGTGAAGGAATATGTACGTTTCCGTCTTGTTTATACTACCGTTGGAAAATATAAACACATATAAAATTAACTGCTCCAAGCAATTATCTCTGTCCTTTCCCCTCTCACAATTTGTACAGGAAAGGGTTCGTACATCTTCGCCTGACATCACGAATTGAAAAAAAAGTCGAACCGTGCATTTGACTGAAAAAGTAATTACTATTTTCAGTCGCTAGTTTTTTGACCTCCGACTGTTTCGACTGTTTTTCGATTATCGATTGTTTTCAGACGCTAATTAAATTCCACATATATTTTAATGATTTTTATATTTGTGGCTAATTCACAGACCAATTCAAGTAAATTGTAAATAAACGAGTAATTTGATTACGGATATATCGACCATAAGACGGTACAGCTAAAGTCATTAGTATATCACTTGCTATTAAACTATTGAACGTAGAAGATAATTTTTTATTATATTTTAAAAGCTCTTAAGAAAAAAGTATCGTATAAATTTTTAGAGAGAGCAGTTACAAATTAGCAATAACGGCAATAAATGCGAAAGGCCTTTATGGATATTCGTTCTGTTTTGCGAATATCTAGAAAATATCAAAATATAGATATATAGACTGTGGTTAGATCTTCAGTAGAATAATAAACACGAATAATCCTGAAACATTCAATTTAAATCACAAAATTTTTGAAGAAATACCCTATTGACGGCTAAAAATTCTTCTGAAGAAGATTTCTAGACCGTTCTGAAATGGACCAGGCTCTGTTCAGTTTTTATTTAATTAATATGCATTTCCTTCACAATTGGCACATTTTCATTTTGTTATATTAGGTGTAGTAGAACAACCCATTATTTATCCAATTTACTTTAATATACTGTGTCTCACATGATAAATGTCCGATCACCCCACACTATGTAGCATTAGAAAGGAGAAATTTAATTATAGAACTCTTATTTGCCAGTTTTGTAATTGATCGACTCAGCTTTTATTGAACTTATGTCGAATATGGACACAAGCAAAGAAAAAATATTAGCGTTAAAGAAAGTTATCTTACAGGCTTTCATCGATAATAGTGAAAATGTGAATAGTGTATATGATAACATAACATAGTGTATATAATAACAGCCAATAAAGCACAATTTTGGTTTCGTCGACTTGTCATTTCTTTGATATGATAGTGAAATAGTTACACAATGTTCAAGCTTAATGAGTAATAATAATAATATAATGCATTTCTTTAATAAACATCTATTTTTAGTATTATAAAAATAGATACATAACAACGCGAAATATATTAATATCATATTCATTAATTTATCACATAATGGCATACCTGTAATATATTTTTTCAGCGTTAATAGTTTATTATGCTTAATAGATTCATAGATGATGATGCTCATGATGTCATGTATTTAACATCCAATAAATTAGAATATTATTAAATCAAACACATAATAGAGACCATTTTACCGGCTTGAACAAAAGGCGTTAATTATTTACACAATAAGCTCATTATCAGTCTCGATAACAGATCAATAAGAAATTCAATGAGTAAAATGTAGACCACATTGAGTTATAAATATCTAAATAATCAATAATACTAATAGTAAGATAAGTACAGATTGCAAAACTAAAATAAAATATCAATAAACTTAATAAACTTATACTAAAAAATATCTACTAAAGCAGTAATGTTATCTGGATTTTTAATAACTAATTTTAGTAATGTTGGTAAATAATAGTAGGTTGATCTAAGCGATTAAGCGGTACATTTATTAGTGGAAATAGCTTTTGAAATGTAATTCTAAATAAACATATTATATGTAATTTTAACATAATTTAAAAAAATTACATTTTGTTGCTTCAGTAAAACATATTAAATATTCAATGATTAGAAATTATGTAACTCTTTATTTCAGGGTTTTTGAATAAAAGTGTTGCATTTTATATTTCGGGATTGTGCTAAATATGTTCGTTAGTGTGGCTATGTTTTAAGTGCATTGATATATTTAATTCTATACGACTACAAGATTCCAGAACACAAAAAATCATGATTTATTCCTGGGCATATAAAATCCGACTCTCATACTAGAATCGATGGACTAGTTTTAATTTTAATATTTCTTTCCAAAGAAACAGCAATTAATGAATTAGAAAGATATCTTTATCGTTTCATAAATACCTCTATTTCAGAAATAATTCATATAAATGATTCTGGAAAATGTAATTTATATTTAGTTCCTGCTAAGATTTTATTACTGCCATTTTACCTGATCTACATTCAGTATGAATAACACTAAGAACTCAAGATTGAATAATGCCTTTTTGTACAATATAACGATCACTAAATTTATATTTTTAACTTATGAATAACCTTCTTAGCTTTATAAGAGCATATTTAATTGAATTCAGGAGACTTAACAATACAATGTACGAACTAATAGAACCGAAAACGAGTTCATTTATACGTTTACCTTTTGTATAATTCCATTTGTATTCAAATATTGCCGACATTATGTTGAATGCTGGCCTTTACGTGGGCTAGAATCACATAACATAAATGTTATGATTCTTAGATACATATTTTCTTGCGAGTGACTTAAATATGAGCAGCTATTTTAAGAAGTGAAAACGTTACGATGTGCTGAAATTATGTCAATGCTAAATCACAGAATAGTAACTTTTTAAAAAATAAAATATATTATCTTAGATAATATGAATTATGTTCTAATTTTCAATTAAAAATCAACGTGGCAAGTGTTTATTCTGAGCCAATACTCTACACAAGACACTAAAAATAATGAGTACCGTAAATGGTACTGCTTCATGGATTTGACTGAACTGACTTCAAAACGTTAACTTCAAATACATCGGTTGATTATGGCTTATTATAAGACTCCATATTCATATAGTATAAGTTGGACTAAAAGTTGAACTATCTCTATCATTCTGTAGAACTAACTATTAACGGTGATGGTTTTATTATTATCGTTTTTGGAAATTTCGTCATTTGATGTTTGAAGTATGTTTGCATTAACACATTGAGAACCTCATGTGATTTAGATTTGTTCTATATATGGTAATTATGGCGTAATGATAAAATACCCATTAAACTTATCGCTAAATAATGCTTTTGCTCAAATATGTTTTCTTAACATTTGTTTTATTGAAACCAAATATCGTCATCACTGAAAAACTTTCGAACCTAACTGATAAAAACGTTTGTTTGGAAATTGGGTTTTTTACGATGGCTTTTTGGATGACTTTCTCACTGATGTCACACATGGCACATCCGTGTTGTACTCATTATTATATGTACCAAAGTAATAACCATTTTTAGCCAACTTCAAAAAAGGAAGAGGTTTTATGTTAGACTGTATAATTTTTTAATGTACGTTTTCTCCGCCAATTATAGACCGATTTTCAAAATAATTTTTATTCGAAAGAATACACTTCCGAGGTCGTCACATTGGAACCAAGTCAGGATCTGTTTGGGGAAGGGAGAAAATCGAGGAAAACCCTCAAATTTAAAAAGCTCATACAAAGTTTCTACCTATTTTTTATCTAAAATAAAAAGATATTTGTGTATAATGTTATTGCTGAGCTTATATGACGGACAATCCGAAGTCGTTGAATGTAAAAGCCATTGTTTGCTTATTAAGCTTTAACCATATCATATTAGAAGTCGTAGATATATTGTATAACTGCTTGTACGGTGTAATGGTTAGAGCATTCAGCTTTCACGCGGACGTCGCGGGTTCGATTCCCGGCAGGTTAGAACCTTTCTCAAATCTCTTAGGGTAGGTAGAGCTCCCCGGGGCCTAAAGCGTTCCTTATTTTCAGTTATTATTTCACTATTCCTATTTTTCTCATTCGGGCTGCAACGTTACTTGGCCTAACCATTATAATGCTTAATAAAATAACTGCGTATTCTATTGAGTAAACATCCAAACAATAAGAAGCGAAAAATAAAATATTTTTAATGAAAAATTTGAACGGACTTAAAAAAATAAATTAAGAAGGGTGAACAATCATTTATACCAAGCCCAAACAATACAAAACATATATACAAAATTAAATTACGAACAACACAAATCCAACTTATTACTGGCACCGACTTCAAAGTGATCGACTGGTAGTAGTTAAAATAATATTGTAAATAGATAAATAGATTTAGGTAGGTATTAAGCTAAATTGGGTGTATATAGTAGAATATAAAATACGTATAGTAGATAGGTTGTTGTTTCTACTACGTTCAATAGAACAAGTTCAATGTCTTAGGCATAGAGAGTTTATTATTGCAAGATATCTATTAACCAATTTATCTGCAGATGTTGAATCTTTTACAGTAACGCAATATTTTAGTGTTACTGTAGGAATATTAAAATATTTTCACTCAATTATCAATTGTCATGTAATATGTAAATATACTTTTTCTATGCAGAGACATGAGCGAAGCTACTGTACATTATATTTATTTATTCTTATAATTAATATGCTATGTGCAGTATAGTTTTAACATGCCCTAGTATGCTATAAATGATTATATTGGTTCAATATATTATTATAATACATTACCATATATATTATATCCGTTTATTTATAGTGGTATATGTATTGCACTCAATTCAAGTTTTCAACTCAGGTGTTTTCATTTAGATTTTCGCGGATTTTATATCGCGCACTTTGCTATATTGCAAAATTCGTTTTCTCTGTTTATGTTTGTCTAATACATTTTTTTTCGTTCCCTGTTTTTATCAAGTAATGACGTCGTTCCATTTTAAATCCCATCTTAAGATCATTAAAGTATTGAGTTGACCAAAATCACTCATACTCTGAAGACATAAAGGTTAATTCTCAAATATTTATATCAATAGCAAAGAGCATGTTCACAGTAACTTCTTGGCGGAACACGATCCTGAATATATAATCGGAATAATTTGGAACTAGGCAAAAATTTACTTATTGAACATATACAGATACAGATACAGGAATACAGAATATAATAAAACATAAATACAATGATAGATTTTTTTGTTAATATATTTACAGGCATGTCTGGTGTAGTAGAGTATAAGTTTAATTTGTTTTTTGCATAAGTCACTAATTTTTTAATTAAAAATATTTTATCCAAAAATTAGAAAAAATGAAGGTTTGTGTCCTTAAGTAACTTGTAGTGAAGCCGAGTTAAAGCTGGGAAATAAGACGATTGATGTAGAGGTTTTCAAAATGTATTTTGATCAGTTTTAAAAATTAATTTTCTGGTTATAATTCTAATAAGAAAAATTTCCTTTATAAAAATGTTTAATCCTAATCCTAGCTTTATGTCATCGGAGCAACTAGTCTCAAGTCAGAAAGGGCCCTCATTTCCTAAAGGAGCCAATTTCATTCCTTGTATGATAATTCCAATATTATCAAGAATTTGCCGACATAGTATTCAACAATTCATTAAACAATTCTTAATCACCAGAGTTAAGGCCGCAGGATAAACCGGCTGAAGCTCGGCCTCTTGAATTTCATATCAAAATCACTAATGTTAACCAAAATAAGATACCAATAAGAACTTTCAGAACACAATTTCATGTAATAAAAACTGCGGTATATTTTGGGCGCTTAATATAACTATTATAAGAATTAATAACAACTCAAGGTGAATCGATCAATGCTGCTAGGTTTAGTCAAATCACAAATTGTTTATAATAATCATTCAAAACAAGAAGAGGGGATTACTGCAAAAGGAACTGACGTTGTCTGTTGTTCGAGAATGGTAGATCCCGTGAATCTGGATGTAAAATACATGACATCATGATCATCATCATCTACGAATCTATTATGCATAATAAACTATTAACGATCAATGCTGCTAGGTTTAGTCAAATCACAAATTGTTTATAAGAATCATTCAAAACAAGAAGAGGGGATTACTGCAAAAGGAACTGACGTCTTGTCTGTTGTTCGAGAATGGCAGATTCCGTGAATCTGCCATTCTCGAAGAGGTCAATTAAAAAGTCTCCGGCCTGACCTATAGATGGCGCTTCTAGAATTAAATCCATATATTTTTTAATTAGCAGTAACCCGAAAAATATTCGTGTATACATTTGAATGCTGTCGGATCATTAGTTCGTGAATTATAGCATTTTGAGTGAAGGAACTTTTGTTACTGAAAAAAATGGAAACAAAGGAATTTGACAAACAATTGAACTAAAACTTGGCTTGATGCCGAGTTTTCCGAAACTGCCCCAGGGAAATCCACCATCAAAGATTGGTATGCTAAGTTCAGACGTGATGAAATGATTACCGAAGACGGTAAACGCAGTAGACGGCCAAAAGAGGTTGTTACCGACGAAATCATTTAAAAAATCATGGCTTTAATGCGCCATGTCTTCAACCACAATTGTATTTGCTCCAGGTGGGTTTGTAGGTTTATTAATTCTGTGACTGGATTTTCATAGGATGCTAAGATTGCTGTGTCAATAACAATTGATTGATTTACAATAACATTTCTATCAGTGAGATACGATTTTACTAACTGAGAGTCCGGATGAGGGAGAAGTTTCTTTAGTTTAACCTGCAAGCCCATATGCCATACTTTGTCCAAAGTCTAAGATGTATCTGGAAAAGCAGCCGAACAATATCTTTTGGTATTTAGGTCAGTGTTTATTTTGTTTACAAGTCTATGCACTTGTTCTGTAGTCCCATGCTTATTGCGAAAGCCAAATTGATGTTCTGGAATAATTTTTCATTTTTCTGTTATATAGTTTACCTTCTTTATGTGTAATGTCTCGAAAACTTTCAAGATTATCTATAATATACTTATAGGTCGGTAGGAAGTCACATCTTCTGGTATTTTTCCTGGTTTAAGGATCATAAATATTTTAGGGAAGTAATTAATTCGTAGCATAGCATTAAATATAAATGTTAATAATTTTATACCGTTTCCTGATAGTTCTATTAAAATTTTAGCAGTAATTAAGTCATAACCTGGAGGTTTTTTAATATTAATCCATCTCATTATTGTTTGTTGAACGTTTTTGACCGTTAATTTTGTCCTGCGGTAAGTCCATTTGCAATGGCGAATCTAGAAAGCTAGTAATTTTATTTTCCTCATTTTTATGTAGCTGAGACTGGAAAGGTTTAAAAATATTTTTTAAGTGTTTTGAGAAAATGTCGGCCTTCTCTTTATTGCTTCTAGCCCAATTATTTTTATTTGTTTTAATAAGTGTGTTATGCTGCTGGGATCTCCTAAGCTTTTTTTGTTGCTTTCCACAACGAATAGTCTGTAGCCACAGTAGGTGTCAAGTTTTCTAGGTATTCTTGAATGCCTTGGTTTTGTTCATTTTTGGTTAGTTCTTTCAGCTCTTTTATTATCCTATTAAATTTTCTTTTATTCCCCTCAGTCCTTTGCTGTTACCAAGTCTGTCGCAACTTCCTTTTTTCTGCTATCTTTTTCTGCATTGCACATGATATATATGAATTTTTCTTGGAAATTCAGTATGTAAAGATAAGTTTAGAGGGATGTTTTGGTATAAGTTTTATTTAAATGAGGGCCGGTTAGTTCTATTGTTGCCCATAGAAGGAGGTTTATCTTTCATGGTAATTTTTGATGTAATTGTTAGTATTATTGGTGAATGACCAGAATACAGGTCGAAACATGATTCTGCATAACACTTTTTTGTATCAGTATTTTTTGTAATACAGAAATCTATAGTATCTGGTTTTTTATTTCTCTCTGAAGGCCAATATGTTGGTTCATCGGTACAGATATTCTGTAAATTATCTGTCTTTATTGCTTTTAGCAGTCCTCTACCTTTTGAGGTTATTATTCTTGGCTATATATCTATTACCTAGCGTACTGAAGATTCTTGAAAGTGTTCTGCCTTGTTGTTATGTTTGTGTGGGCAATAAATCTCAGATATTGTTAATGGTCCAAGGACTTCCTTTATGGTTATACTGGTGGCTTGCAGGTAGTCTTGGCAAAATTTTTCTTTTTCGAAATGATTTATATCATCTCGAATGATTTTGGCTATACCTGTGATTTGTGTGATAAAATTTATATTTGGGAATCTTCAAATAATGTTTTTCCGTAAAATGTGTTTCGGAAACCATCATAACGTCAATATTTTGTTCAGTTACGAACATTTTTAGTTCCCTGGCGTGTTGTTGGAATCTATTGGCTTTCCAGACGGCGATTTTGTAGCTAATGGGTTCAGGCATTAGGCAATTGCTGACGACAGTTGTGAGTAGACCAAGCATCGTACTCATTTGATCCATTAGTTTAGTCATCATGTTTTCTAATCTAGAAATGTTGCTGATAGTTTCATTAGGTCGTGATGTAGTTTCTCGTTTTTATGTTGAACCATTTTCAAACATTTAGGCGTAAGTTATGTTTGGTTGACTTGGTCTGGTGTGTAGATTGGTAAGTATGGATTGTTTTTGTTGCTGTTAATGCCATTTTTCTCTTAAGGCAGGATAGAGTTTCTGCTGTAGTTGTTTGTGAACTGTGCAACCCTTGTAGTTTGCTGGATGATTTCCGGTGTAATTAGCACATTTTACTTTATCTAATTCTTTAACTAGAACTTTAAAGTACTCCGCCCCGAACAATTAGATTTTTATTGTTTCATGGCTCACTATTTTAATTGCGTACTTCGTAGTGATGGTTTTCAATAGGTCATGGATGTGTTTTATTACTCCTACCTTATAGACTGTTATTGGTGGTGGTTTGGGAACAACATTTTCTGGGCTTGCTTGTATATTCTCTTCAATTCCTCCCGACAGGTTGCTAAAGCTGTTTTTTGTCTCTATCGGTTTCTGTAACCCATAGTCACTGATCCTTGTTTATTGCCTCACGATTTCTTCTTCCGGGTTTCTCAATCGTTTTTTGTTAATGACTGTAGTCCATTCTGTTTGTGGGGTTTGCATTATTGCTGATTGTTCTAATCTTATATCATAATGTGCAGGTGATTTGGTTGAATCGCTATGGTTTTCCATCTTTAGATTATTAATATTTTATTTTATTTACTTCCAAATATAAAAAATAAAATAAATACATTGTTTATTTCACGTACTTCATTTTTCACTTAAGTATTATTTTTTGCACTAGTTTTTGACCTAAAATACTATAAAATATAAAGAGTAATAAATAAGTTTAGAACTGAACAACTGAGCGAAACCTCAACAAGTGTCGAAATTGAGTAAAGTTTATAATTAATTGATTATCGTTATAGAAATATTAACTGAAATGTAGTGGACATAAAATTGTTGAATTTTTTTTCTATTTTTCTATTTTTTACACGATTCAAAAGGGTTGGCGAATACATAGGAAAACAGTTCATATATAGAAATACTTATATGTATATATTTATACAATATAAATATTTGTGTATACAATAAAATTTACACTATATTTTATAAAACGCCGCAAAATTAATTCCAACAACAGACATATGAAAAAGGGTTTCCTGACATTTTTAATAATCTTAAATTATTTCTATGAGTTCATAATTATTTTTATAAAAATTATATACAAACACAGATACAAAAGGTCATAACCGAATAAAAAACAGATGATTTGACTTTATGTTTCCAATCCATATTAACAAACGGATTCTTCTTTTGTAGTCATTTGCATGCAATTACATAGAGATTACAATACAATACATAACATGAGACGCAATAGACAATAGACGAAGAATTATAATATAAAGATCACAGTAGAACAAACAAAATTCAAAATCATAGTTTGAATGAAACCGTTATACCCATCAAATCGGGCACCTACAAAATAACAATCCGAAACGTTCAATATTAATTTGTTCATCGCTGTTTTATCTCGTTTTATATCATGAATGAATGCGTGGGTGTTAGCTCTAAAGAAAGTGTTGTCTGCGTTTTTTTTTTCGCGGCAATGATTATATCTTCATTCCAAGTGATGAATTGTGGTTCTGCTTTTATAAGAGCTTGTGTAATTACGCTCGAAAGTCATAACACAATGTTCCAACTAATAGAAGCGAAAATAAGCACATTTATACGTTTATCTTTTGTTGTGTTTCATTTGTATTCAAATGTCGCCAGCATTACGTTTGACGTTGATCTTTACGTGGGCTGAAATCACAAAATGGAAGTATTATGATTATTTGAGATAGATAATTTCTTTGTTACTTGCATAAATATCAGAATTTTATTCTTCGAAACGAGTATGCTATAATTGTTTATGAACTGGGCATAAACATGTTTGGCGACACGTAAAATTGATTTATTAGGTTCTGGAATAGTTCTGACATCAGACTGGTAAAAAATGTATATAGACGAATCCTACGCTATGGTATCTATCTACTTATCTATACACATGCATAAATGTATTGACTGTACAAAAAAGTCTTGCGGTTTTTAGCAATTACTTTACATAATGGTTTTTGCATCTTGTTAACTAGTACAAGTGATAAATTGTTGTTGGAATAGTACATTCATTTCGGTTCACTATTTTTTTTTCCACGAAATAAATTATAGAGGCGTTATATAAAAAAAATTAGTGAAATATATTTGATGTTCTTTGAAGTATCATATAGATAAGTGAAAGAAGCTAAAGCAGGTTTACCACAAGAAAGTGTATTTGGACCAGTGCTTTATCTATTCTACACTTGTGATATACCACAAATGGAAAATATTACGACGACACTGCGATTAGAGCTGTCGGAGACAATAGTGAAGAAGCCTCACGAAAATTACAACAGGCAAGTGACAATATAAACAATTGGACACAAGCCTAGAAAATGAGAATTAATGAAAGTATATCTGTACACGTGCAGTTCATCTATAAACAGACCGATAACATTAAATAGCATTAACAGGCACCAATAACATTAAATAACGCTATCATTCCATATAGCAACAACGCTAAATATCTCGGAATGAATTGCGATGCAAAACTTCGCTGGAAGGAACATATAAAGAAGGAAAGAATAGAACTGGAATTGAAATATAGGAAAATGTACTGGCTAATTGGAAGAAAATCACAATTATCAGTACATAACAAATTGCTATTATATAGGCACCTATATGGACATACGGAGTACAATTAAGGGGATGTTCTGCAAAAAGTAACGTAAATAAAAATCAAATCTTTCAGAACAAAGTCCTGTGAGGTATTGTGGGTGCACCCAAATACTATAGGACTGATTACCTACATCGAGATCTTCAGATACCCACAATCAGTCAAGAAATCAAGAGAATTGCAAGGGGGAATGAGGAAAGACTCCATTCTCATACGAATATTGAAATATTGCAACTTTTGGATACCACTAGAACAGGATACAGACTCAAAAGAATCAAACCATTTGATCTTGTGTAGTGTTGTGTAGTGAGGTGCGTATATTAAAAAATCCAGCAGTGACATGTATAAAGATTATTTCAACAGAGACTGAGTTAGGGCCGATGGGTCCTCCTTGTTATATACCTAGATTTAAGTTATCATAAAGACTAATTGTAGGTGAGATGGAAACGACTAGTAACAATGTGTTAATTAAATAATAAAAATATATAGATAAGTTATGAAATGTATAGGACTTAGTGAAAAAAATTTAATTGAATTTTAATATTTTTATTTCAGTGGAGAAAAGTAGCGACGGACTGAATCTGCTAAGCGAACGACACTGGTAATCCAATCATATTCTAATATAATATTGGTTCCATTACGGTTCGTCAATGTTAGCGGGCTTTTGCTTTTATTAATTTTAGAAATATGAAAATGTTTAGAGTAAAAATCATAAAGTGATACTAATAATATAGACATTATATGATATTATAAAATAAGTTAAAATAATCAAAAGCAAGTTGGTCAAGCTTCCTAAATTGAGCGTTTAGATCCAAATACCAAAGTATTGCTATTTCCTTTTCTACCCGAATTTAATATAATCTTTAAGCAAATGAATAGGAGAGATTTGTCGTTCAATGAAATGACCAAGCTGGGCTTAACCTAAGACCGAGGTAATAAATACACAATAGAGAGGTGCATTTTGCTGAATGAACCCAAAGATTGACAGACAACAACATATTTCTAATGAACTCTTTTAGAAACCTAAAAATCCAAAGATAAAATCGTTACATTATCAGTTTTTCCAATTTAGAAATTTGAAAGATGTTTTCTATATAAATGAGATAGTGAATATGATGCAATGGAAGTTGAGATAGATAAAATAATTTTAGAATACCGCAATCAGCTGCAACTCTTTAGCAGTTGTACAAACAAGAACAGACATAATTTTTAAGCTACTTGATAACAATCGGATAAAGATGGCCAAATAAGTCGGATATCGATACCATACTGTGACTAATACACTTCCTTTGTTGTTAAAAAGTGTATTTTTTCCAAATTGAAGATAAAATTAAATAATTTAATAACATAAAAATAGTTCATCGATTGACACCAGCTCTGATTAAGATAATAGTAATGTCAACGTACCCATAAATATCTTCAAGATCACAAAAAAATAATTAATATTCATATTCCTAATGCAATATTGTAAAACACTTTGTAATTGAAGTAATATTTGTAATGCAAAATGAACAGTGTATAATTTTAATTTTAATTATTTATCATCTTTTTGTGATATCGTTTGTACCTGTTATTCTAATGCTGAGCTAAATTGCTAAATTATGGTAGTGCTTGGTAGTGGGAATAGCTAATGTTGCTGTTTAAACAAATATTTATTATTAATTATACCGAGTTTCTATTTGTGAATCTTCAGTAAAGGAAAACCAAATCTAACAATTTCTAAAATTAATGAACCAAACAATAGCGTGCCAAAAGTGATGTGGTAGAAACGAAGCTGTGGAGGCTTCACAAACGGTTGCAAAGTGAGTATTGACGCCAAGAGTGGTAACTCTAAATGTTATATGAGATTAAAACGGTAAATTCATCATAATATGCTCGAACCTGAACAAATCACTAATTCGACCCTCTATTATAAATCATTAATGAAACCAGCCAATGAAAGAACAGCCCAAATTGATCAATAGCAACGGCAGTTTCTTTTATTGCGACAAAACTAGAACATTAATATTTTTAATTGCACGGCAAAGATTGAGAGAGATGGTTTAGGAAGTTTTTATGCATCCAATGTAGAACCCAAACCTCGCGGGGTTCTGTAATTGATCATTTGTTTCAGTCTCTACAGAACTTTCTTAATGGTATAAAGCGGATAAGGTGTAAAGAGAAAGTCATACAATGACGAAATTGTGCTTTTATTCAAATTGCTAAAAAGTTCACCAGTGTGTAAAAGCGGTGGTTGGAGTCGCTAGGAATGTCAAGAAAGAAACCAAATTTCTTTCTCCCCAGCCTATATCATTATTTCGAATTTCTGTCCACGTATGTTAATATTTTTGTTATTTTTAAGATTCCGTGATTGAATAAGTGATGAATATAGATTATAATATGTGAAAGAGTTTAGAAAACAAAAACTAATAATTTACTTCAAAATATTATTTCATTCAACGGAAATAAGAGGTGACTTGTTGAACGGTGATACAATGCGAGGATTCATATCTATTAACAGACCCTTCCGTCTTACTCGTTCATCAATCAGGTAGTTAGTACCGTATTATATAACGCCTTCCTCCTAAAAAAGCGACCACAACGGTATATGTGGTAGTTCTCCATCTGGACAGTTTATCGTTATTGTAAAATTATGTATGAGTATCGCCTATACCTTAGTCCATCAGTTCGCTTTTGAATATATTCGAAATGGCTCTGTTTCTATCCAAAATTATATGGAGTCACTCTATGGTATGGTCTACAAGTTTTTGTTGACACCAGGTTCAAATGGTAATACGGCTTAGAAACTGAGCGACTACAACTCGCCTTTGGTATCCGTTCACACTAAACTGCAAACTTCTGCCTAAATTCCTATATTAACTCACATCATCTTCAGTCCGCTTTTGGTGGCCTTACACTTTGAACTTTGGTACACGTGCTGGGAATCCACGACCCAGGGTTTTCTCGAAGCTTGAATGTTTATTACTTGGATTACTTTATCCTAAGGGTAGTTGACCACCTTCAATCCACCTTCCGTGACCTTAACATACAGCTTCAGCAGCGAGAAACCAAGAAACGCTTTTGGAGTAGCTGAGGAACGATTGACAATTCAACGTCACTATGTCCTCTTTCTTTTGTTTGAAACAACTGTTCTAATCTACACAGCACAATTTTGGTTGAGTTATTCATTTGATCATGTGTTCTTTGTAATCTTGAATGTTAATGTTTTTACTTATTTTAGGTCTTCAAAAAGATTATTTAGACGTTTCTTTGACATTTTTATTTAAACATTTATTTTACCGAATGCATATGTAATTCTGAGTGCGTTATATATGATCCACTAAAAAACTGATCAATATCAATCTTGTCATTAGGGAATATTGTCTAGTGATACTTGCATCAGATATTAGAAAAGTTGTTTTTCTTCATTAGGGTTACGCAAACGATAAGTAATAGAAGCAGATAATGGCTTAATGGACAATTCAGGAATTAAGTACCATCCGTAATCCAATTATAATACTTCTAGGGATTTCTTTTTGTATCATGTTACCAATTTTAACCGTAATCTCCTTAGTTAAACCCATAAATTTACATAATGAAGTATAATAAATTATTTGTTGTTAGTATTTTTAGATTGAAAAATTAAGTCACGCGAGAACTTATACATTTAACTCCACTGGGATTTATAGCGTCGAAACGTTTTTTGACGGAAGCTGAATAACAAACGGCATCAGTTAATGAATCCAATAGATAATAAACGGAAAATAAGAAATCCGTTCGAGTAATATATAAATAAATTGCTGTTTAAGCTTCGGCCGTAATTTACTGCTATTCTAAACACTGCATTCAAATAGTGCCCTATATATTACCTAACACACTTTAATAACCTTTCACATATTTTCACTCTGTAACGCCACAATCTAACCGGCTTTTCATTGCCATTTAATGAGATATATTTTACTTTCTGTCCTACCACTATATAAAGTTATTTCTTGCGGTGGTTTTTACCATCAAATTAATTCTTATTTATAACGGTCGAGGCGATAATCTTATTCGATTTATTGAAATAGGGTAAAAAATGGCTCAGCGTTATGGAGTGTAACGTTACACTTTTGAAATGGAATATGCAAAGTTAGAGAGAAATTGAAATATTTCTGAGTATAGAGAAATATAATAAGATAAAATTATGGTTAAATAATTTCAATAAGATATATAGCCTCTCTATTAGAACATTTGAACTAATGAAACTTGAGGTATCAGTAAACATTTGTCTGCCGATAAGCAGCAACTATTAAACTAATTATTATGAGGTTGAGGAAATATAATCTAGTAATACTTATTCACTACAATCTTATAATCTTATTATATATGCAAAAATTTTATACAATACCAGGAGAGTCGGTTATTTTTTTCGCCAAAGAAACTTTACAATGGATACTTACAATGTATTTATTGAAAGTATTGGTCATTTGATGCTACATATTTTGTCCGATCTCTGATGCAATTTATGGACGCCATTTCAAACAATTATTCCTCGGAACTAAACCATTGCAAGCGCGTCTCCCATCAATGTGAAAATGTAGTAGTCTGATGTGACATATTGGTGATAATTGTTTACAAATTGTGACTCGTCTTGCCTTCAAATTCAACCTAACATAAGGGGTCTTCACTTACTAAATTCTGCATCTTTAAGCAACTTCGGCCTTCCAAGCCATCTTTGTCTTGAACAGTGAAATCACCATATTTAAATCGTCGAAATTAGGTATCACATAACCGTATAGTTGGAGCATGATCCCCGTCAAATCTCTACTGGCAAACGATGACTTTCAGCAAATCTTTTATTTTGCAAATGCACATTTTTGGGCACAAAACTCAACATTTTTTGACGCTGCTGTAACGCTACTATTTTGGCGTACATTTGAAGATAACTTGTGCAGTTTTGAAGATGATGTCAGTAAAATAAATGGCATATGTATCAAATCATAATATTGCATAGTTATGACTTGTGAAACGTGTTATAAAACCGGAAAGTTAACATCCACACACCTGATCTTCTACATGTAAACGTAGTATAAAACGATCACTGGCTTAAAGATTTAAAAAGTTGAAATAGAAGATATTAAGATCTCATTTTCATCATATTTTGAGACTATACTATGGCTCAATAAAAATTACATTGTGGTTATACTAGTTTGCTAGTTTTCGATCATAAAATACGAATGGATCTTACAGACGAACCTCGTCAAGGAATTTCTAAAAATATCACCTCATTTTCCTACCGCCACTGTACTAAACTTATGCCATAAAATAGTTTTTAATACTTTTGCTACGACAGTATACTAAAAGAAGCTTGATATATAAACTTCAAATTAAGAATTTAACTTCAGTTAATACTGCAAAGTGTAATGTACTCAGTTTCCACTTGTGAATCGTCGCTGTGAACCATTAAGCTAATAACTTCAATTTATGAAAGAATCATATATGATAATAATAAGCGCATGAAATCGTGGTCGAAACCCGAACAAGTTTCGTAAACATTTGCAAAGCTCGCATTAATGTTGAGAAAGCTCGAAATGGATGGGAACTTTTCATCATGAGCTATTCAAATCCGACTAAATCATTTATTCAAATTTTTGACATAAATAGCTTATGCGATTGAAATAGTAACTATTAAATATTTGTCACTTAAAAATGATATTAAAATTGTTAATAATGGCTTATTTGAGTTCCAGTTACAGTTAAATTATATCCACTGGACTGGAGAGTCTTACAACCCAAGTTTATACCTCCGAATGTCAGGAGTGGAGATAATCAAGTTGATATGACTTCAAGACCTGTAACATGGTATGTACAATAATGTCACAATTGGCTTTATACTGATAATGTGGGGTGTTACTAACAGTTTAGATACTAGGTTGTACAACAAGACAGTAGAAAATACTAGTCAAATAACAATTATTACAATTATCATAAGAACATGCCTAATATCTTGTGCAGAAATTAAATTTGAGTGCCAGCAATATGCATAATCCGTAAACTAACCATCGTAAATTAATCAGAATATATGTTAATGTTATTTGCCAGATTTAATCTATTTCCTCTGACACGTTCAAAAATTCTTATATGAAAAAGGATTTTCATCAAACGAACAAGTAATAACAGCCCAGAGGAAAACTTTTGTAACTTTTACAGAATCACTACCGTGACTGGGTCCATTAATTGGAAAATAGTTGAAATAAGAGTATTAAAATCTAGGTAAATAATATTATATAAAGGCTAACTGATATTTCCGATCGTTTTTGGGAACTTATTGCATAAACTAATAGTACAGTGAACCGACAAAATAATATGAACACCTAATCTCTACACGATACTTATTTGTTAATAAAGTGTTGAGCTACCCTATGCTGTTAAAACAGCTGTAATTCTTCACGGAATAATGTCTGAATATTTTCCGAAGGGAGGTTATGCCATTGTTGTACATCAGTCAATTACTTCATTGATGTTTGAAATGCAAATCTACTCCGTAATCTCAACTCTAAAACTCTAAATGATGTTACAATTATGTTAGGGTCTAGCGATGATATTCTGATATTTTTCAAAAAAAAAAATAAATTTTTTGTCTGTGCTTCATCATCTTGAAATATGACGGTTTGTTCGGTAACAACATGCCAGTGATAGTAAGAATTTTATTATTCCGACCAGTGATGTGAGTGAAAGAACCAGCTGAATACTACCATATTTCCGTTCAAATTACTATTTAACTATAGGAAGCAAGTCAGCAGATTTTTTGAGGTTCTTCATAAATAAACCCGGGCGTTTGTAGGAAACAATGTAAGCGATGATTCATCGGCCCATACTACATCTCCAATATTCCAGTGTCCAGGTTTTCTGATGATTGATGGTTTATGATATAAAGGGTTTAAAACCCCACTAAACTAATCAGAAAGAGCGTCATTGTAAACGAAATCTACATGCCAATTAATTTTTAACATATTAATTTTATTATCTGGCATTATTTAGAATAATATTAAAATTAATGTAGCTTCATACACATATTCTATATATTCATTCATATAAAATTTTATACAAACATGCTATCGGCAGATAACAATGCCATTCAATTATTTACTAGTCATAATATTACACTTAATAACGTTAATTGATAAAAATTGATGATATGACATTCTAAAGTTATTTACTTAAATTCAAAGCTGTTAAGTTAGGGAAAAAAAATAAAAATAGGGAAAATAATAATGTATAATAATATGTCCATAATATATAATAATATATTTTTCTAGCTTAACAATCTACATATAAAACATACTACTAATAAAATATTTTAACAAAAAACTGAACCGACTTCAAAAAATAAATAATGAACTCACCAAAAATTAAAGAATGTTTTAAAACAAAATATGCACATAATAATCGTTGTAATAACTAAATAAAAATAAACAAAAAACTTATTCCACCTCTATACTACACGTATTTTATTTTCTAATTATTAGATATACAAATTAGATTTCTTATATTCATATTTTAATTTTGTGTATGTCACAAATTTATTTTATTATGTTTATATTGTTTGAGTTCAATTTTTTGTTAAAAACATTTTATTTTACTCTTTTTAGTGTTAGATATTTACTCAATAACTTACGCAGTTATTTTATATAATATTACAATGGGTAGACCAAGTAAAGGTGTCCGTTTGATAAAAACTAGAAATATAAAGAAACAAAGACTGAAATTAATGAGCGCTTCAGGCCCTGGGGTCCGCTACCCAACCTAAGTGATTTGACAAATTTTCTAACTAAACTGGAACAACTAAAATTTATTTTCCCCACCGGAAATCGAACCAGTAACCTCCGTTTGAGAGCTAAAGGCTTCAACCTCTACACCATAGAGGCAGTTGTCCACAAAATTTCTTCGATACCTTATGTGCCATAGTTACTGCTTAAAAAGCAAGCTTAATGGCTTTTATACTGAATTACTTCCGATTTTTCGTCACATCAGTTCAGCAATAATATTATATACAAATATCTGATCTTTAGATAAAACATATGTGAAAACTTTGTACGTGTCTTTGAAATTTGAGCGTTTCCCTCGATTTAAAAAACCCCCTCCCCCCAACCGATCGTGATTTGGTTCCTATGGGACTACCTCGGAAGTGAACTCTTTCAAATAAAAGAAGAATTTTGAAAATCGATCTACTATTGATGGAGAAATTAGCGAACAAACATTAAAAACATTAAAATATATACAGTTTATAAAAATCGTAATCATCGATACATATGAAAATTATTATATTCCTAAATAATATTATTTCCCAAAGTAAAACTATTTAATCGATTCATTGCAGATAACATAAATCAATTAAATGTATCACACTCGTATCAATTGACTTGAAAATTGTATTAATTGTGCCCTTGAAAGTCTCAAATCTTAATATTTTTGCGTGTGAACAATAGGATTTAATTTTTAAATAATCACTCACTTGAGATAACGGTCTGACCGAATTTCTTAGAAATTAAATACATTATTACGTTAAAATAACAAAATAATTAAAAATAAATAAATTTATGAGACAATTTATATTCAGGATTGTAAATTTTAAAAAATCTTTCTAAATAATAAATATTTGTTATATATCTTATCTATTTGCTAATCATATCACCTGTTGAATATTTAAATAATAAGTCAACTACTTATTATAGACTCCGAACTAGAAACAGAACTAGAGACAAGTGAAGTTCTAGGAAATTCTCGAAAACTTTAATTCGTTAAATTTAATTAAAACGTCATATAATAATTAAATTATTACACGCATGTTTATACTTTAAAAAAAAATCCACATATTTTATATGTTTAATTATCGAAAGTTCAGTTCTCACAAAGAAATATTTATAAAGCAATAATTATATCCAACCTTGCTAATAGATGAGCACATGAGATAAATCAATGGTGTTTCCTTAGTGTAATATATTTCATATGAATAATACGGACAACCTTATTGCTTACAAGAAGATAAAGCATTAGATATGATAGATATTTTGCTCACAAAGCATGAAAGTAACTGGGCGAGTCTGAACTATGTCCTCTGGAGATTCTAGACTTAATAAATAGTGTTAATATTCATGATATTTACAATTCAAGCCATATTGAAACCAGATAGATATACAAATAAAATTTCAAGGAGACGACAAAAACGATTATCTGCCTTCGGAATATGAAACAGCACATTGTCACGAATAGTCAACAATATCCGTAAGTACATTTTGATTAGAAATCGCCAACTTATAACTGATAAATATGTACATGTCAGTTTAGATGGAGGAGGTTTATTGTTGTTTACTGTATAGTTAAGAATTTTAAATAATAATAACAGAAATCCGACGAAAGTTACTTCGTATTATTAGCCATAAACTTCTTAACAACAAATTAATTTCTGATATATATTAACAGATCCAATTTGAGTACTTATTTAAGTAATAATATAATAATGGCGTGTCAGTGATATATCGCATTAATCTGTATTAAATCGAATATACAGTGTAACTAAACAGCCAATAAGTTAACGAAATCGACTTAACAATGTACTATGTTATTTAAGAATATATTATATATCAGTTAAGCCAAAAAAAAAAATATATTACCTGGAAATATTAGTGAGATCGTATAAATGTCACAATAATGATACTATATAAACGATTATTGTTTTGAACATATCAGATATTCCAGATAATTAAAACAAATGAAAGGAATCCTGCACTTTTTGCAACTAATTTGTGAGTTATTTGATCAAAAGGCTGTAACATACAGTTAAAATATAGACAGAAATAACAAAATTGGTTTAATATGTACAGACGATAGACAAAATAATATGAACACCATACAATATAGTTCATCCTATTGTATTCTGGTAAAACTAATTTAATATAAGTAACGCGACTCGTATGCTTTGCTCATTTTACATGCTCAGGTCTTGCAGGTTATATTGATGAGTGTCTTTGTCCTACGACGGTTAATACAAGGTCTCAGGTTTTAGTGCAAAAGAGCGGGAGCATCTGTCACGAAAGCAACATACACAAGATATGACAAAATGTCATCGGCGAGGAGAAATAGTGGGCGAATCCCAATTAATTATCCCATTACTGCCGCAAATGTCACAGTAGGACTCAATACTTACTTTAGTAATATTGTTTCGACAAAAACAGCCCTGCTGAAGCTTCACTGAATATTAAACTCAAGACAAAGGCCCAAAACTAACATTCATAAACTTTCGGGTTTATATATGAAGAACCCCAAAAGAAACATCCGGCCTGTTATCTACAGCCAATCATGGTTGATGTTCCGTTATAATTTAGGCGGCAATATCGTGGTATTCAGCTAGTCCTCTCACTCATATCACTAGCCAGATTACTGAAAGTTAATATATCGACATACTCTATGACAAATTTTCTGCTACGACTGGCAAATTGCTGCCAAACACTGTCATATTCCAAGACTATAGTGTGCGCACGCACTTGGCCAAGAAGTTGTTCTTGGAGTGAGGAGTAATAGATTTTCACAATCGCCAAATCTCAACAAAACTGATTTTTATGTTTTGTGAAGTTGTGTTAGATTGTATTTGCTGATTAAAGAGCTAGACTTGCCAATTGTGGTTATATTGTAAATATTGTGGTTTCGAATATTCATAATATAATTAGCAATGAAGAGCCATAGGTGTGAAATCAAGGAAATGCCACTGGAGAACTGCAGAAGTTTAAGGGCATGGAAGTTGTAATGATGTCAGATATCAGTATTGCAGCAAGCTGCAGGAGCTTTTGTATTTTTAAGATAGCAAGCGGGGACGGGAGCGAATTTTACAATAAAATTTGCCAATTAGTCTAAATGACTACGAGACTTCTTTAACATCTCTAAGCTAGAAGATTACCAAATGCGATTCTTAAGTCAAGTTCTAGATGTCTCTTTTTGAAATCATATCAGAAATAGATGCATTGAATTAAGATATCTTCTGAAAGTCAGGTGAAATTGCATCCAGAATAGCTGCAGATAATTTCCTCTAATGAAAATTAACAAAAATTGGGATATGACATTCCATATCTCCATCTGATATATAAAAACACATTTTTAGATTAATATTGATGAAACAATATATGAGGACGGTTTTAAAAGTAATGCAGATATTCCTGTAAAACACAATCAAAATCAAATAGAGAAGTCGGTCAAGATACAATTCTTACATTTCAAAGCCATTTATTTGTATCTTAAATAAGTCAACTTTCAGCACAAGCCAAAAAAGTATTTTCTCGAACCTCGAACGATAATCAGCATTCTAATATAGGGTATGTTATGTTAGAAGATTTTGTTGACATCCCTAAGAATGTTTCTTAGCAATTACAATTTATTGTGGGTAATTTGACGTTTGAACGAATTAATGTTTCGAATTGAATATTTATTTCTCCAAACCATGATAATCCAGTCCTTTTATAATATACCAAGCAGCATCTCTACGAGGTATACTATTTATATTTCGGGAATTGGCAACACTCTTGTCATCTGAGTCCATCTAACGGTTCCATCGTAAAGTTTGACATTTTTGACGACATTTTATACGTACTCAGAACATTTTGTCGCACGGACGCTATATGTTTATTCTATATTTAGTTGAAAATTTGGTCTCGCCAAAAATGGAACTGAATCGTGAACATTTTCGTGCGATAATTTTTGACGATTTTCGACGTGGATTATCACAACAAAAGTGCATCAATCAACTTAATTTGACTTTTGGAGATGAAGCTCCACCAAAAATCACCGTGTATCGGTGGTTTAGTGAATTCATTCGTGGTTGTAGTTCGCTGTCCGACGAGTTTCGTGAAGGTCGTCGAAAATCGACTGTTGTGTCAGAAAACATCGATGCTGTGTGCGAAATGATTAAGCAAGATTGTGATATTGAGGCATCCCTAAACATTAGTTCCACCAGCATATATGCGATTTTAGAGGAACACTTAGCTGTGCGAAAGTTCACGCTGGATTTCACAATATTTGACAATCGCTTAAAAAAAGACTCGTGTGGATTGGTGCAAAGAAATGCGTAACAAATTCAATCGCGGTGCTCCGAAAGACGTTTATAAAATCGTGACAGGTGACGAGTCATGTATATATTCGTATGAGCCCTAAAGTAAGCAGCAGTTGGCTGTATGGGTTTTCTAAGATGAACCAAATCCAACAACCATTGTTTGCGCACGAAGCACTTCAAAGAAAATGGTGGCCTGTTTCTTCGAGAAAGCTGCTCCTATTACAACAGTGCCTCCACAGGATCGTAGAACAGTAAATTTTGATTGATACACAACCATCTGTTTGCCAGAAGTCTTCGGTGAAATAAGGAAAACAAACAATAGACGCCGGATTGTTCTTCATCATGACAATGCGAGCTCTCACTCATCTGCTCAAACCAGAGATTATTTGAGCACTTAAAATATCAAATTGGTGGGTCATCCGCGGTACAATCCTGATTTGGCACCCAATGACTTCTTTTTGTTCTCATCCGTGAAGAATAAACTGCGTGGTCAACGATTTTCATCGGCCGAAGAAGCTATTGAGGCGTTCAAAAATCATGTTTTGAACATTCCTCATTCGTAATGCTTTGAAAATTGTTTTAAGCGTATGCAAAAGTCTATCAATCATCATGGCGAGTACTTTGAAAAACTATAAATATATACTCGCAGCTTAATGTAGATAGTGACCCGCGTATTACCATTAGCAACATTTATAGCACCATGCATCACTGTCGTATTCAAAAGTGAAAGAACTTGATAAGAAATTTAATAAAGATACAATGAATGTATAGAACATGTTTTCAACAAATGCACAGTTAGAATTAAATCTATACGGAGTAGATATATACATCGAGTTTTACAATGGGTATAAAGATGTTACATTAATTTTTCATAAACTCTCGTAGTAATATTTGCAACAATAAAATCTCTCGATACCTTGTTTACGCAAATCATATTTATCTAAAAAATATTTCAGTTATTTAATGCATTAAAAGCCCAAAAATCATAAATTAAAAATAACTTCCTGTTACTCTTATCATGATCGAAGTGGAAATATCTAATTGTAGTGCAGATTAATTGATTTTTAAGATCTCGCTCATTAAAATTACTTAAATATTGATAAAAGTTATGTAGGAATATTAAAAAGTACATGTACGTACAATCATTCTTTAGTACCCGTGATGATCTGATTGGAGATCGACAATATTGTTGAGTGTAGGAAAAATATCAAAATGGAAGCCGAATCTGCTATAGAAATTGAAACAATATCAAGTAAGAGTTTATCAAAGAACATTTTTCAAGTTTTTTTTATATTTTGAAAATGTTTTCTTTCAAAAATATCTCTATTATTTTCTTATCAGAAAGCACCTATAAATATCGCTCAGGATCAGAAAGTACATCTGCTAAATTAAATTCAAATATTATTTAATTTATATATTATTTATGAATTATATAAATAATTATCCACAAATGGAGCATATCTATTTTAAGTAATAAATTCAAGAAATATTTTACCTTTATTCCGAAAAGTTTAAAAGAAAATTGGACTCGGTAATATCTAAATCTTCTTCTAAATATATTATAGAAAATAGATATAATCATTAAACCAAATATTACAGTGTATGAATTGTAAATACACTCCTATAGTTAAACAAGTATTTAAAATAATTACTACTTGTCGTTAAAAATGAATTTTCAGTCAAAAGGGTAGTCTCTTTCCAAATGCTTCAAATTCTTGTTTGTGTTACCGACATTTTAAAGTAAAACTCGCCAATGTTATCATTTGGACGTTAATGAAGAGCTATGAAAGTCGAATGATCTAAATTTAAAAACCCGACAAACCTCGTGTTTGTTGGTTATTGTTTATTATAATACGATATAGTAATAAACTATCGTTATCATCTATCGTCAATTTTGATATTATTTAATTGTAATGCTACTACTTGAACTTAGTATGCTGTTTTTGTTGCTTATAGTAAATTAGACGTTGATTACGGATAATATTATGTCATCAAGTGAATTATAAATTTAATTATTATAAAAAAATATCAAAAACTAATATTTATCAATGGCTTGTTAACTTAAAAACGATTCGCAGTATGTAGTTCGTGAAGTTTTTCCAAAATCGTAACAGCCTGGTTTTAGTAGGATGAGTATTTGGAGAAAAAAATGACATCTTGACCGCTGAAAATGTAAATTATGGCGGCGAAAGCAAAAAAAATTTAATTTTCAATTAAAATATATTAAAAACTGATAAAGTATATTAAATATTATTTTATTAGACCAATTCCGAAATATAAAACACTGAGTTTGCCAGTCTATAATAGTAACCATACTGTACTATTTAATTAAATAATCAACATCAATGAATAACTAGAAAATTAGAAAGGGCCTAGAATCCATTTTCACTTTATATGCGCTATTTATTTTTCTGGGTACTTCCAATAATGTTTTTTGGCATTATTTTATTTCGTAATAAATTATAATTAATATTATAAAGCGAAAAATTGTTGTCAATTTGTACAATGTTATCTGAATGTATTTTACATAGGAATGTTATCAAACGCATTATATGATTAAATTGATTTTACCAGTTAATCTTAAACCTTGATATTAATAATCGTAACGCTAGTAAAAATAATGTGTGAATATATTAGGTTTAGTTGTCAAGAACACCGTGATTATCAGCATTAGCAGAATGCGGTTAATCGAGAGCATTGTCTTATTGTACTTATGTTACCCAAATTTTTAAACGACTTCGAAAAAGGAGAGGGTTCTATGTTCGACTGTATATTTTTATTCTGTAGATAATTCTTCTTTTATTCGAAGGAGTGCACTTTCGAGGTGGCCCCGTTGGAACAAAGTCAGGATCTGTTGAGGGGAAGGGGGAAATCAAGGGAAACCCTAAAATGGAGCATAAGGGGCGTAAAAAGTGTTCACGTATATTTTATAAAATAATCAGATATTTGGGTATAATGTTATTACTGAACAGATGTGACGGAATATTAGAACTCATTCAGTGCAAAAGCCATTGTTTGCTTTTTAAGAACTAGCATATCATATGACAAGCTCTCGAAATATCGTAGGCAACTGCTTCTACGGTATAACGAAATAATATAATAAAAAAATAATAATATAATTTTATGACATATTTTGTGTATATTTCATTCTGAACAAAAAAATCTAATTTTTTTACGGTATAATGAAATAATATAATAGAAAAATAATAATATAATTTTATGACATATTTTGTGTATATTTCATTACGATAAAAAAAATCAAATTTTTTGGTCGTACCAACTTCAATGTGATCCATTGGTAGTGGTTAAAATAATGCTGTAAATATAGATGAATACGTTTAGGTAATAAACTAAACTGTATGTATATATTAGAATTTAAAATACGAGTACTAGATATGTTAAATAATGTTTTTGTTTATTTTTATTTGGTTATTACAACGATTATTATGTACATATTTTATTTTAAAACTTACACTGATTATTTTTTATCTTTTAGTGATATCCTTATTTATTTTTCGAAGTTGATTAAATTTTTTTGTTAAAAATATCTTTATGCCACAATCATTTAATCTACATAACTTCGTACAAATAAACGCCTACTTGATTGATTTAGGTAGGTTCTCATTGTTATGTGTTTTGGCGAGAACAGAGGTGATAAATGAATAATATTCCAACAATTTAATTTCGTTTCAAGGGTTTTAGTAAATAACGAATTTCGGTTTGAATACAACATGTTACAATTTGAATTGATAAAGGAATATCTTTGGGAAGTCCTTTTGCATTATCAATATCTTTATTAGAGTATCCAATTGCAGCTAGTTAATATTTTGATAAAACAATAGTTAGGGCAAGATAGTAGAGATGATAAGGTGTTATTGTTAAGATATCAGTATTAGATATCATTTAGCTAAACAGATCAAGCAGCATATGTATTGGGTGGAGAAATATTCACTGCAAGTTTATACGTAAACAAATTCATATTCTGTTTCCTATTTTGATTCATTCATTTTCTATTAATTAAGATTACTAAAAATCAAAGCTTTATTAGAAAATTAAATTTTAGTTCAAAGTAAGAAATAGGCTTATACATTAATTTCTCAGATAGAAATAGAATGAAAACCAAACTGAACATTGCTATTTTTTACGCTGTAAAGAATCAGGAATTGACAAGTACGCAGATATTGAAAGAATTCGTACTTCACTTAACTGGTTCTAGTGACGACTTTCCAGGTTGTGTGAAGAAGTGCGTTATCTTATTGAAAAAATTATTCTGCTCTAAACCAGGTCCTTTTCACTAATTTCTCAAGCTAATTGGCACAAAATGATAAATCAGTTATTTTATTAATTTACTAATTTGCAGAAAATCCTCCAAATTTCTTGGTCAATATCAAGTCAATATAAGTGCGAACTCGTATCGGTCAACACCACACATTAGCCTTTTGTTTTGATTTCGCATTATTGTGGAAGACTCGAGTCTCATATAGCAATAAAATAATAACGAACTCCATTTAAATAGCAATATATTTGACATTAAGAAATTTTCCTGCTAAAAGAGTCAGATATGATATAAATTTTGTAAAAATTAAGTTATGGAATGTTGAAGGTTCAAAACAACAAGGAACAACAATTTTATTTTATCTTTATTTTAAAATTCAATTTATTTTGTAATATTCATACATAAACAAGTACCTTACTTCGCTTGTTCGAATTTAACGATTTTCTGAATAGCACTGTTTTTACCCTGTATACCTTTTTCCATGGTGTTCTCTGTTTGGAAGTGTTTCAAATTCTGATGACTCCAAATTCCAAGAGTCGACGGTTGGGAAACTGAGCAAATGTAATTCGCCTTATACACTGCAAGTTTTTGTCAAAATTTCAGTAGACTATGTTACTTCACCACTTGTATAATAGTTTGCGCCAAGAATTCACGAGCTAAAAGTGTTCGTAGGTTGGATGCTTCATAATTAGAATAGTTTATGGTTAGGAGTCTTCGAGTATCTATAATCCCCCATTTACTACCTTCCAGCTTTAGTTACAATACTTTTTCCTGGCCTGTACCAAGTAATGTTGCAAGTAACTACGGGATCCTAAGACCCTAAGCAAACGTTAACGGGTATTCTATTATTGATAAGTAATTTGTTAGATTAATTGAATGAAATGAGATTGAAAAAAAGAGGACAGCCGAGGACAGCTCCCTGGAATCCATCCGGGCCAATTATGATATGTGAAGGTTTTAAAACAACAGAAGCTTTAATTTTACCTAAACTATTTCATTATTATAGAAACTTTTACGGAAAAATGTGGTGGCGTTGGATGGTGGTAAAAAACTATATAGCCTAACCTTTTTGAATTATTTTTAAGTATAATAATAGTATAGATGCAAGAACACAAAATAATATTTAAATATTATAGTATAATAATAATTATGATATAATACAAATTCTAAATGGGATAACAAAGGGAAAATAAAAACATAAAGAGAACCGGCGTATTCTTCTTTCCTTAATTATTAAAAATTATATACAAACAATTGTCGGATTTGTGTAAGTCTTTTTTTTTAATTTTGAGAAGCACTTTGTGTTAAATTAATTATTATATTGTAGATTAAATTCCATATATTTATTTTCTGTTGTAGAAGTGATTCTGACGGAAAAAATACCAGAACCACAGAAAGTACCCAAAGACAAATATTCATTATGTCTCGTAATGTTTTACCTGCTGGGTATTGTGCATATTTTGCCTATATCTTTTCCTGTTGCAGCCAATGATGTGAGTATTTAAAAAGAATATTACGTTGTCAACAGAAATGAGAAAATACTTTTTAAGGAAGTCGTATAAATATCATACCGTTAAGTAAAAGACGCATTTTTAAAACTAAATTAAAATTGAAATAGAAGTCATTACATATCGATATATTTTTATGTTATTCATCAACTAATGTAGTTTATGTTTTTGATGTTAGTAAGTTAATTATTTTTCGAACAACTGTTAAATGTAGTGCTGGCTTGACACTGATTTCTTTTTTCGATATATGATTTGTATACTGTGAAAAAAAATATAGTAAAACATTTTAATAAACGCAAACTAATCTCTTTTGGATATCTTATCCTTCGAAACCTTAATAGCCTTCTTCAGTTCGGATTTAACTTTTTCCGCTATAAAGAATATGACATTGGCACACAGAATTCCGACGGATCTAAGTCAGACGAATAAGACAGTTGCTAATGTATACAAACTTCTGAGAAGTCACAAAGAACTTATAACTATTCCGAGGTCCCGAGGACGAAATTCATAACTAACGTAATGATTTTAATGTCTCTCTATTTCTTGATCGCGGTAATAAAGACAATTTCAAATTTGTCTTATAATTTCATAGCTCTAATAGTTATGAACACTCCTCATCTAATATATTTATATACTTTTTTCATTAATATTGACTTGTCTTTAATATTGGTGAGAATTGAGAATATGGTTAGCTTTACTGATGGACTATTGTAAAATAAAATAAAACATTGAAAACTTACCCAAAAAGTCTGAGTTTAGTTCATGACCTGCTATTTTCAATCAAGACTGAACTGAAGAACATGCCAACATGTGATATCGACGCAAATCGATTGAGGTTTATATGATAATGTTAATGCATGTACAATGCATGTGCATTGCATGATATTATATAAAGTCTACTTATATCGACTATTTATAGGAAAAGGGCAAATAACATCACCAAAAATGAGTAAAAAACCCAAACTCATCCTCCTGCATGACAACACTTGGCCGTACGTTGCAAGAGTTGTGATCGATATACTATTTCAGCTCGAATGGAAAGATGTTCCACACCCAATTGATTATCCAGGCATAGCGTCCTCTGATTATTATCTTTTCAGTTTGATGCAACATTGTTGGTCGTGAAATACCAAAGTGGTTCGAAAATAGATAGATGATTGTAGCGTTGACAAACCAGCGTCATTCTTTTGAAACAACATGACCATATCGTCATATAAGGATGACCATATCGTGATATCAGCATACCATGTCAACATGACCATGTCGTATAAGGATGAGAAAAAGCTTTAGAAAACGATGAAATGATATTTTGATTATTAAACATTATATCAATAATAACCGATAATTAATAAATGCCTCTCTAAAATGAAAGAATTATTAAAATACATCCTAGCACCTAATATAAATTAATCTAAAAAGTATTTCAAAAAGCTACATGGGTTTACCTTTTGCTTAAATAATGTACTGAAAGTGATTGGTATAACGGAAAAAATTGTAACAATCACTTAAACATTATGAGGAAGGTTTACTGTTAGAAGAAGGTAAACAGTGTCAAATATCTAATCAGCAGGTATTCTAATGATTAGGAACTCCACGGAGATCCTTTATATTATGAACAAAATAATTGCTTTTATATTTTGTTAAAGCCTGTCTCTGTAAGAGAACATTTGCATATTCAAATTGATAGAAATCTTTTAAAAAGAATAATTGAACTATATCATCGATTTTTTTCAATTTTAATTAAATATATTTATAGCCATTTTATATTATCTGTTTATTCGAACAACTATACAAAAAATATCCTCCCGCTTTTTGATTAAAATCAATCGACTTTGTAGGCCATACGGTAATTACAATTTGAAAGAACAATAGAGATAAAATTGTCAAAAGTTATAAATAATATCCGATATATTATACTTCTGTTTCATTTTAGAAACAACCGATCACAAATAATAAGTTCAATATAATATAGACAAAAGCCAATAATAAAAATTAATTTTACATCCATTCTTCCGACTTTTTATAAAGTTACTTATTAGAGTTTAATACAAAAAAAAACACGTTCAATATAAGGGCAGAAATTATATTGCTTAATATATCAATGTTATGATTATATTTTATTCATAAAAACTTGTATGTACTTCTATATCAATTTTCTAAAAATCTAAACCTTCACAATATTAATTATATACTTAATAATTTCTCTTTAGTTTTGGAAACACAAATTCAGGAATACTACAGACCCCGATAGTACAACTACCTTACAATCTTATTTTGCGTCTGCCAGGTCAGTGGTGAACACTATACCATGGGTGGTGATAGGTATATTGAATATTCTATATGGACACAAACTTAAACTGATGCCTAGGATTATTATAACATATGTTATTGAATTGGTGATATTCATAATTATGACAGCTTTTGTCGAAATCAACACGGATAGCTGTGAGTTAACTCTGTATGGCTACAAAAATTATTGCTAAATTTGTTTTTCTTTTAATTACAGATCAAACGTCATTTTTCATTATAGTATTAGCACTAAGTGGGGTTTTGACTAGTAAGTATAATAATTGCACGTCTGGTATCCGTGTCGGTGTACTGTCAAAACTGTTTATCGTAGCTTCATGGTTTTATGCAAATGAATGCAAGCTTTATTAAATCGAGCTTTCCGTAAATATTATTAATATATATATATATATCTGTTATTAATGGTTCATCTGGCAAAGCAGAGTTTAACACACTCTTCGATATTAAGGCTACCGATCCGCCAAAAACCAACTTAGAGGCCATCCAAAAAAATATCGAGTCTTATTCAGGTTAGTGGTGTGATTGAGATGGTTATTTCTATCAGATTTTGCACTGCTATATAACATATAATAATTTGTATGTTTTTGCAAAAAGATAAGGTCTGTCACAATGGTGTCACAATCATTTTTATCTAGCCCATTTATTCCCTGTATAATTCATTAAAAAGTCAAGATCATTATCAATTCATTGTCATGTTTTGCTATCATCATGATATATAGAATTATTAAATGATGACTGTATGTGTATGGTAATAAAGCTTTTTTATGTATTTTTTTACAAGATTTCCTTATTTACAAAATTAACTGTTTTATTATATTAAGATACAACGTTCAGTCTATGGACTATATTTAGTGGATATAGTACTTCTCCAAAGACATCATAAAACTCACTTAGTTTACACATAAAGATGATAGAAAATGAATAGAATAGTTTTAGTTTATAGAATACTCACAATATTTTCACAATGGCTGAACGGAAAATTTTCACATAAAATATTTATTGTAAGGTATATGTGCCTAGAATTGGTATAAATTTGAAAATTGTAAGAGGATAAGATAAGTGAAACTTCTGGAAGGTACTATTAGCAGATTACTTGTGGGACGATTAAAGAAGATGGATAAGCTGAAACTATAATAGCAGGTAAAGAGGAATTTGAAAGATACCCAAGTTTTAATCAAGTCCACCTTGTATTTCAAAATATAAACAGATCAAATATTGTTTATATTAATTATGTGTGGCAGTTGGGATATATCATTACGATCGAAATATAAATAGATACTTTTTTTATACCACCTTTACATAAATACATATTAATTGAAACATAATGCTGCTCAGTTGAACACATTTCTGATTTCAACATGTAAACGTTCATGTTAACTCATAAATAGGAAACTTAAAAATATATCTAACAAATAAAATTGAGCATAATAGAAATAATATAAAGATACATATTCCATGACTTATAATGGATTGATAAAGTAGGGGAAGAGATCAACATTACTTCAAAATACTGTGAACGGCAATTCCATTTTAATACCAAGCAAAACAGAATACTTTACATGCCTAAAAATGGCTATTGCTTTAAAAGAACAGTTGTGTAGGAATGCTTTTTCTCATTTATCAGGGACTAAACTTTTATATAAAAATAATCAAAATTTTACCGAAAACTAAAACGGATGTCTTTGGGATAAAATAAATGATAGATAAAAGAGATTGGGCAATGATACCAGGGATGACGGAATGTCAATATGATGGTTAATTGTTGCTTACTGAACAACATATTAAACATTGTAGAAAAATCTATGCAAGAAACATTGCAAAGAAAAGGGAAAGGAAATACAACATATAAGCACCTAATATATTAGTAATTTTTATAAATTAACTTTTTAATTTAATAAGACAATTATTCTTTAACAGTTACATATCTTCCCAATTATTTTTGGTATAAATCCACGTCATATTGTGAGAGAATTGACACTAAAAATCACAAACAAATACTAATTTAGCTAAAAATGCATGTAAACTAGTTTAAAGAATTTTTGCAAATTTTTTTGTAATATATGTGTCGGTTTTGTCTTTTTATAATTTCATACACCATCAAAAAGTCCTCACTAATGTTCAAATAACATCAGCGTAACATCTTATTATATATTTTGGATTGCAGCCGCCAATGTAATAAATATTCTCAGTTCTACGCTATTATATCCAAAGTTCCCCCACAATTATATGAAGATCTGCCTTATGGGTCAAGGTTCAAGTGGAATCCTCAGTGTTATTCTGAACATCATATCTGTTGCACTTTTTGACGACGTCGATAATGCGGCATTGATGTATTTCCTATGCGGTACTTTCGTAATAGCTGCTACATTGATACTGATGCTTGTCGCTTCAAGAGGAGAATTTTTCAGGTAAACCTTGTTATTGCACCTCAGTCATATACATGTTAATTAAATATTGATATAAAACAATCAATTATTTAGTTGTTAAAAATGTGTTTTTTTATATGAATTTGTAACGTTGATTATACAGCTCTCATCAACTATATTTGGGTCTCAAAACTTAATGCCATGATATATGTTCCTTGAGCCACAATTGTTTAAAGCATCCATTCTTCCTTTCCATCTTCATCCCACACGGTGGTCGCTGGTTTGATTCTCGGGAGGGTAACGACTTTCTGTTGTTGTTCTAGTTTGATTAGAACATATGTAAAATCTCCTAGGTTAGGTAGCGGACTCCGGGAGCCTGAAGGGTTTCTTATTTTCATTCGTTATTTTTTTGATCTTATTTTTCCTCATACAGGCTGCATCTTTACTTGGCCTATACATTGTAATACATAATAAAATAGCTGCGTAATTTATTGTGTAAATATCTAACACTAAAAAAAGAAAAATAAAATATTTTTAACAAAAAAAATTGAACCGACTTGATGATGAGTTGGTAATAATTAAAATGAAAGTGTAAATAGATAAATAAATTTAGGTAGGTATTAAGCCAAATTGTGTATCTATAGTTAAATATAAATTACGTGTATTAGTTAGATTAAATAAGGTTTTTGTTTATTTTTATTTAGTTATTCAAACGACCATTATGTACATATTTTATTTTAAATCGTTTTTTTTATGTTAAGCATCTAAATTTGATTATTTCTTACTTTTTAGGAAGTCCCTTATTTATTTTTTGAAGTCGGTTAAATTTTTTTGTAAAAAATATTTTTATTTCTATTTGACAATATTAACATTACGCTATCAAATATTAGTGTTGGTATGTTAAAATTCAAGTTTTTTCGAATTCTAGTATTCATTTCCTTCTCCTGACTTCTGGCTCTTCTATTTTCTTTTAATTCTGGCTCTTCTATTACCATGATCTTTCCATTTAAATTTCTTAATATTTCCTTTTTGTTAATAAATTTGCTGCTATTTATAGCGAAGTACAACTTCAAGTTTTTTCGAATTCTAGTATGCATTTCCTTCTCCTGACTTCTGGCTCTTCTATTTTCATTTACTTCTGGCTCTTTTATTACCATGATCTTTCCATTTAAATTTTTCTTAATATTTCCTTTTTTATTAATAAATTTGCTGCTATTTATAGCGAAGTAAAACTTCAAGTTTTTTCGAATTCTAGTATGCATTTCCTTCTCCTGACTTCTGACTCTTCTATTTTCATTTACTTCTGGCTCTTCGATTACCATGCCTTTTCTATTTAAATTTTTCTTAATATTTCGTTTTTGTTAATACATTTGCTATTTATAGCCAAGTACAAATTTAAGTTTTTTTCGAATTCTAGTATTCATTTGCTTCTCCTGAATTTGGGTTCCTTTTTTTTTACTTCTAGCTCTTTTATTCATTTTAAGATCATGGTCTTCGCTGTGCTTTTATTTATTATCATTCCATATTTTCTTAGAGTCATATGTCACATATAAAAGTTCGAATAAATAGTCGCATTTTTTCTATTTTACATTTCTTTATAATTTCATCCGTTAATGTTATAAACATAGTAACGTTTGAACTTCCGCTTTGTCTTAACTAAGCTTTGGTTTTGAAGATGTTTGATTTCATGTTGTCTGCAGTGACGGCATTGATATTTATTCCGTATATTTCTTAAATTATATTCACAATATTATCACTTCACTTCTTTCTTTTATTATAGCCCATAGTGCTTATTTGAGCATTAACTTTTTTAGCGTTATATTTAAGACACATAGTGGCTCTTATACTAAATATATAGTCTTCTAATACCTCTTTCCTTTCAGAACTCGCTATGTGATTCTGGTAGTACCTTATCTATTATTGATTTTAGACGATCTTCTATAATTTTCTCGTATATCTTCACGGCTGTGCACAACAGAGTACCCTTTAATTACTCCGGTGCCATTTATATTAGTTTTTAAGCATCGAAGCAATAAGTGAAATTTGCCAATGATATTCCTACATGTGTTTGTTCCTTTTCTATTGTACATTTCCACTAACAATTCCTATCATTCATTTTTAAATTTCTTTTCTTAGTACACTTTTTTAATACCTCAGTTTTTATCTTCTCTGTGGACTGTTATTTTCTTGTTGGGAATTTATCCAAAGAACCCGACGACCAAGAAACTCCTGAAAGTATGCCATTCATGTCTCCATTATTTATTAATATTCAGTTACTATGCTTGCTGTATAATCATTTATGTGTCTATTGTTCCATACTTTTCTCGTTTATTTCTTTACTCCTTGTGTCTACCTTTACTCCTTATCTACATCATTTCTTCAAATTACATCCATGTTTTTTTATTTCCTCATCTTGTTCAATCCTCATATTTGCTCATACAAAGAAATATTAAACAAGAAAACATTAAATATGTGTTTCTAGTAAGAAAGGAGATAATGTGGTACCTGATAGCTTTAGATTTTGAACAGAATATGCAAATAATTGAATTATATAAACAGCGATAAGTAGTTCGTCACTAAATTACAAGAATGTGGTGCTATGTTAAGATCAAAAATCGTTAATACCCGCACAGCAGGTTCTGAAAGAATCAAAGAAGTTCTGCTGAGATACGGGTCGTTCAAATATTCCAACTACTATTCCCTGTATAGCATTTCCATTCAATAAATATTATTTAATGTTCGTTACATGTACGATATATTTCAGATATTGCTTAGATTCCTTCCCCGAAGACGTAAAGAAGAAGACGACAAGCCGAGATGAAATCAAGTTCGCTGCCAAAAAAATATGGGCAAACGTATTTTTGGTATTCTTCTACATGACCGCCATCGGCCTTACGCATCCAGCTATAACCTCTCTAGTTATATCCGAGAGTGACAAAAATGGGGCATGGAGTAGTAAGTATTATACTTGTCCTTTTTATACGTTTAATAAAATACGTCTTACACAATGCTTAGCAAACCATGCTCAATCTTTACTAGACACAAAATATAAAAATAATAAATTTGAGCGTACTTGTTAAGAATATATGTTATTTATTATTTATTATCTAGTTAAAACCGTCCGGTCACCGACCAAACTTTCCCCATTCGTTCAATAAACCTGGGTACCCACCTATATACCAGATGCGCAAGTCATTAGTGTACTGAATAAAAAAAACTGGCTATATGGCATATGAAATAGCTATAGGGACACAGTTTATAGTCCTCATAGAAATAACAAAAGCGGAAGCCAACAGAATACCTGACAATTGACGGGCAACTTTAGCCATACCGAGGTTGAACTAGATTCACTCAGTATATTCCGTCAAAGCCAGCTAAATATGGAATTAAAGTATGATGGACATGTGATGCTGAAAATTCGTATCCACTTACTGGACAGCGTTACACTGGAAATTCGAAAGATGGTCGTGAGAAAAATGTTGGTGGAAGAGTTGTCAAAGACTTGGTGGCACAGTATAGATGATCCGGTAGAAACATTACAATGGATAATTTCTTCACTACTCTTCCACTGGCAAATTTTTTACTATCTTGGAACTTAACAATTATTGGCACCTTGAAGAAAAATAAAGTATATATTCCACCAGCAATGGCTGTATCAAAAACGCGAGAAGAATTATCCACTGTGTTTGGCTTTCATGAAAAGTTACCCTATGTAGTTATGTGCCAAAAAAAAACAAGGTAGTAATTCTGCTATCATCAATGCATCATGAAGCTAAAATTAGTGACAGAGTAAAGAAAAAACCCGAAATTATTGAGTTCTCGATATTGCCTGCCTTGCATAATATATTCTGTATTATGAGAATAACAAAATGATTTTTAAAAATCGTATGAACGACGATTATTTTATCGGAATTGGGCAGAGAGCTATGTACTCCATTTGTTGAATGTCGTTCGAATAATGCACAAATTATGAGACATCTCTCAACGAAAGTGGCGATTAAATCTCTTCTTGGTCGAGCTATCAATCCAAAAGCGCATCAGCGAACATCATCTGTATCATTGACACCTCAGACGCAGCTCGATTCAACTGGGAGGAAAATGATTACTGGTGTGTGCCATGTATGTCTCCAAAGTGAATTTAAAAAACGTCACGAAACTAGAAAAATATGTTCGGTGTGTGAAAACCCTATTTGTAATGAACACTGTATTACAACCACGACATGTGAAGGATGTACTAAATAATTTAATGTACTTCAATTTTTATATGCCACTATGTCATAATAAATAAAATAATGTAAATAAATAAATAGTAAAAGAATGAAAAACAATATTAATAAAATAAAATAAAATGGAGTTATGTATATCTTACTTAATATTTTTGTTATTGTTTATAATAAGAATTAATTATTGTTTATATAAAGAATTAATTATTGCTTAAATAAAAAAAAATTACAAACTATATTGTCTATTAACAATTTAAAAGTTAAATTAACTAAATACAAGCAGTCTCCGAAGTGTGTACCCGGGTACCTGGATGATGAACGGGCGGGATATCAAGTTTGATAGTTAATAACTTTTATTAATTAATTGATGGTTAAAAAATTTGACGAAAAATGGGTATCAAATTACTTCAATTTTGGGGATCCAGACGGCCATAAGAATTTTCTAAGGAGAAGTCAATATATTTTACCTGCGGATTGGAATGTATACCCGGGTGCCCGGTCATTGACCGGACGTTTAATATTTATGTTGCATTTGATTCTTCCTTTAATTATTTAATTTAATTTAATTTAAAAGTTTCAATAAATTAAAGGTCACTATTGCTTATAAAAATAATATACAGATATAGATCATTCTCTTCTAATTATTATTGGAACCACTAGTTTCTGAATTGTAGCCGTGTTGATTGACGAAAACAATCCGACGTTGCAAGCTATACATAGGCCTAACATGTCCAATCTGGGGTAATGTAATTAATCGGTTTAGCATTTAGCTGACCGAATGGCATCGAACGACAATATACATATCATTAACATATAAGCATTTAATCGTATAAATAATCTCAGACTAAGATCTGAAATAAAACAATGAAATTCTGGCAAAAATGACGCGGAAAGTGGACATTTTGAATACAATTATATTAATGCAATGGTTTCAAAACAATAACAGTCACTATAGCTTAACAACGATTCTCTATTGGCCAACATCTTATTACTAATATTATACTAAATAACATATTACGTTATACAAAAAAATCTAACGAACCAGTCACTAACGATGACACTTGAGATAAATGAATACGCGTAGTATTATATCTTATTAAATGTTGGATTAATTCGTAGCGTTTTATAAAAAATTGCCCTGTTCTTAAATCCGATATTGCCGGAATACCAACAATCTTTTCTCTACAAATATATGACAATAATTGCAGCATCATTTCATCCCTATTTTAGTGTTTCCTCCGTTTGTCGGTTTTGCTTTATAAGCAGTTTTCTATCAATCTTGAATTTTATAGTGAAATTAAGGTTCCCTATATGTCCAGAAGAGGTCTTCAACAGATAGTGCTTTTCGTAATAAGGTTTATTTATTTTTATTTGGAAGAAAAATGTAATGTCATTACTGGACATAGTCTAAAGTGAAATCGACAATTTATATTAGAAATTACTCAAAAGTTAATACACCGCCAAATGTTGATTTTTTGGAATTGTCGGTCTAGTCATTGCTTTACTAATGAATTTGATGAACTTGGCTAAGATTTTAAATATGTGTTTTCAAATTTTTAAAACTATTAGTTTAGAGTTCAGTGTACTTTATGCTATTCATACAATACTTAAAGCAGTTCATAAGCACATAAAATAGCAAAATGGAAACAGTTTTTTCTTGAAAAGCTATGTTCTGTCTGCACTTTGCTCCAAGAAGTATATAATTTGCGTAAAATTGCAGAAAAGTGTGTAGTTTTCTTAGTATACGAAACAACTGAACTTCCAGATTACTCCTCTATCGAATTAGTATGTATATAATCAAGAACGTCAGGCTCTGCTAACTCTAGGGATAAATATAAAATAAATGGAAGACACTGAACCAATAACACCTAAAGTTAGTAAAGAGAATGGGCAAAGTTTGTGAACAAGCATTTAAAATTAAGGGTCACTATTATTAACGCCAAAATTGAACGAAAAATCTATTAACAGCTAAATTTTATATAAGTTTGGTTCAAATTGGAGTTTAATAAATCAAAACCTGTTATATTGTCGATTTTAATTACCTTATTGTTTCTAAGCTTCTGAACGGTAGTGCGTCATATTGCACTGTTGTTTGGTCTAAGAGTCTAATCCACTAGAAACTGCTAAAACTAAGTATACGTGAATAACTAGGGAACACTATGATTAATTATAATAATATGAAAATCTTTAAGTAATGATTCAATATGTACTTTATTATTTAAAAAAATAATTTATTTTAAACTTTATTAATAATCTTAAAAAGTTCGAACTTATTTTTGCAATTAAAAAATCATTAAAACACGGTCTTGTTTCTTTGTAATTAAAGATTATACTTGCTATCTATAAAATGTTAATTGTTTTTTAGAGAAGTTCTTCAGTCCGGTGGCAACTTTCCTGTGGAGCGACCTCGTTATGTTAACAGGACGTTTTGTATCAGCGTACCTGCCAATAGTAAGTTAAGCAAAATAACGATTTTTACGACAAGACTTCCGACAGCAATTAAAATTTTGAACCGACGAGGGCCAGACGGATTCCGCTGCATCTTCTTTCGGTTCGATTTAAAAGCGACCCGCCCAAAGCGGCGACATTCGTCTGATTTTTCGCATATTATAAATAAAGCTCAAATAACGTTATCGTACATTTTCAGCGCATTCCTGAATGGGTACTTTGTATCTACGCGATCGTTAATACCGTCCTTTTCGTTCCTGCGATATGGTTCTGCAATACCACATCGAGAAGCCACCTTCCAATACTATTCCCGCACGATTGGCAGTACGTCGTGTTGATGGGCTTTTTCATGTTTGGCAACGGTTACCTGTTCAATATTGCGATAACAAGCATACCGAAGTAAGTATATAAACCGCTTGCGGCGATAGTTTGGTGACTAATAAGCACCTTAATGATGAGTCTTTGATATGAACCCCAATACCAGTTGGTTTATCAGCATTTTATGACGTTAGCTGGCTTGCATTACAACTCGTCAGTTGGAACTATATCTAATGACATATTTTACATTTAACTTAATGTATATATATGCCAGTTATGCTACTATTAATGCCCCTATAATCTATTTCAAACAGTCAAAGTACTGGCCCCAATAATCGCCACAAATATTGTACGCTCAGTTAAGAAAAGAAAATATTTTCCAATTTCTATTATTACTTAAATATTAAGAGTAGACAAATCTCAAATGTAAATAAATGTAAACAAAATCTTTTTAAATTCCATTGCAAAACTTTAGTTACAATTAATAACATAAATAGCTAACAAGTGGGGTAAAAGTCCCGCTACCATTTTGATAGTTCGCCATTTTGGTTATATGACGTTTAGCTCAGTTTCGCTTTAACCATTGTGCTGTGTAGACGTCCAAATTTTATTATGGATAAATATACGCCACAAGAACGAGCAGAAATAGTGACAATATTTATTGAAAATACTCGGTCCATTATTGCCACTCAGCGGAAATTGAGCTAAAAATGTCCTAATAGTCCGGTGCCTCACATAACCACAATTAAACAGTAAATAGCATGCAAATTTTCGACAGTACGGTTCGCCAGCAAACAGGCCTCATTCTGGAAAGAAACGGACGTCTCGTAATGCTGAAAATATGGCTCTGATGTGCGATAATGTTTCAGAGTCTCCAGAAACATCAGTTCGGAGACGTAGTTCACAGTTACACATTTCTGCATGCAGTTTAAGGCGAATTTTGAAACTGATATGGAATTGTTCTCGTACAAAATTCAATTAGTCCAAAAATTGCTACAGAGAGATCCTGATGATCGAGTTGAGTACAGTAATGCAATCCCAAGGCTCTCTGGTGAATTTGAAGATTTTTCGTCTAAATTGATAATGAGCGATGAAGCCCATTTTCTTCTCAAGGGCCACGTCAATAATCAGAGCAGTCGGTTTTGGAGAACACAAAATGCTCAATTAATTCATAAAACATCATTGCATCCACTAAAAACAACTGTATGTCGTGGTATTCATGGTGGAAACATCATTGGTCCCTATTTTTGTAAAAAGACCAAGATGTTGCTGTTACTGTTACTGTTACTGCTGAACGGTACCAAGATATGTTTCGAAATTTTCTTGTGTGTGAAATGGGAGAGTAAAGTATGGTTTTTTTTTAAATCAAAAGTTTATGTGAATAAGCCCCAAACGATTCAACATCTTAAAGACAAAATTCGTCATGAAATTGAAGAAATTCAGCCTCAAATGTGGCAGGATGACATGAAAAATGGCCTAAAAAGAGCCGAAAGTTGTATAGCGAATGGCGGTCATCATTTAGCCGATATAATTTTTCAATCATAACGAAAAAAAAATGTAAAGTCCAAATTAACTTTTTATGAAAACCAAACTTACTTAACTTTTCTTTGAGTATATTTATAGGTAATTGGACATTTATCTCACGTTGTATTTAATAATGTTAAACAAAGCCTTAATAATTCATTAGCATTACTTTTTTATCTTTTCATGTCAATTTAATTTATAAAATATCATGTTGAATGGATAGTGTATGAAAAGTAACAAAATGGAAATTCTCTTGAAAAAAACTATGCAAATTGACTATCGAGGTGTAAGTACCCTATCAATTATTGAGAAAATGTTTATGAAAATCATACAAATACATATGAAAGAGCTTGCGAAGTGACAAGCTGAAAACAGCATTGTGACATTCAGACCGATCGTAGTTGTGTAGGTAAGATTTTCGATAGATTCAATCAATAATAGACGATACAACTGTGAGAAATGTTTTAAAATCAAACATGGCGTTCATTATGATGCTGCAAACTCGTGGCCAAATTTGATGTTCGCTGACTATAGTACAATATCGCTGATATAGAAATTCTTCAAGATATAGTTCCCATTACAGAAAATTAATGATAACTAACGGTTCGGGATCGTTCACAATTAAAGCAAATGCAGGAGTTGAAGTACTTCAGACCAGTAATATAGTACAAGAAGTTACATTTACTGCTGAAGTAAAAAGTCGAATCGGACAAGTTGAAGGATTTTTTACTTCTCTGAGATAATACAAATTAAGAGAGGACATTACAATCAATATTAAAATGTACTTCTTCCGAACAGTCTGGGTAATCATTCTGTATGGCTCCGAGACTTGCAGTTGAGGGATATTGTTGTAGTCTGCCATAAAATTGAAGGATTTCAAATACTATGTTTAAGGAAAATTAGAATTCACATTGTTCAAAATTTAAAGATGATCCAAATCAACATGAAACAATCACTGTTAGTTTGTTAGCTATGAACCTGCATGTCGAAAATAAGGTGAATGAATTCCTCCTGGACTTCTGTGACGAAATTGATCTGACATTAACAAGCAACGTGGGTGAACAAAGCCTGACATTGATTTCCTAGGAACTTGCACTGCCATTACTTTACATTTTATAGAAAACTTTGAATTCGATAGATTTCAACCCCATTCTATAATTCCTCTAGTTAGACATTGTTAATTCCAAAAATATTGTTACAATAATGAAGATGGTGGAAGAAGATGACTTAAGACGTGGCACTAGCATTATAAAACGTTTTGTCCATTTCAACTTCTACACCTAATACATTTATAAAAAACAAAATATAATGGCTATATATAAAGATAATCGATGATCGATATGATAAAGATCTATAAAGATGCCAACCAATGTATCCTATAATCGAATTATTATCAAGTTATCTTATTGCCAAATTATTATTTAAAGTTTACTTGGGGTATATTTCAGCGAAATTATATGGAATATTTTATGCATTTAAAAGAATGTTCCTCTGATCATTCCGATGATTAAACCTTCACATGTTACGTGATATGTGATATTCTAGGAACACTTGGGCTAAATATATTAAATACGTCGTCAATTATTCTGTTAAAGTATATTATTATACTCTACCTTCCAGTTCCGAAAGCTAAGTGTCAAATTTGGCATATTTGAGGCAAAACAAGCTTAATGAGTTTTTTAACCATGAGAAAATTTTTATAACGTTACAAATGTCAGAAACAAATAAGTTTGCCAAGAATTACTAAATAATAAATGATTGTTTAACTTAATAATTACCGCGTTATCTTAATATTTTAATATTTTTAAAGATTTCCTTTGAATTTTTTGTGTTTATATTATTTTGACATATATAGTTTTAATATAAAATTCATACATATTATTCATTATTATAGAAAGACGACCAAGGAAGAATCTGAGGTAGCCTTCAACATATTCAACTTATTTGTTGGTCTTGTACAGACCATATCTAGTCCTCTTGGTGTACTTGTTGTAAAGTTATTGTAAATAATATTTATTTATTTTTAAATAAATTATTTATTTATTTATTATTAAGAAAATAGTTTCATTTTTCTTAAAATTGATTTCTTTCCTTTCTTTTTTCCAAAGAAATTTTATTCGAAAAACTGCAGAACTTGGGTTGGTATGGATTTATTAAGGATATTAAGGAGAATGCAGTGATTAGGTCTAGTTTTCTCAATAAAGATGTATACAGGTATACATTATTTTATTGTGTATACATTTTTTATGTGTTACGAAGAAACACTGTATCGAAGGACACAAGAACTAAGCCTAAAAGGTAATTATGCCCTTTAATTAAGTAGAATATATTGCTTGAATATACAATTGTTAATTAGGGGAATTAGACCTCCAACGGATATAACTACAAATGCGCCTAGAACTCTATCTTATAAGTAGTATGGAAGAGAGTTTAATGTAAATATAATCAAACATAACCATAGTATACACTATTATAACATGTATGTGTGTTCGTAATTGTAGTTTTAAGTCATTCGGTAATATATGCATTATATTTACTATAATGTTAACATAAATTATATTTGATAACAGTATTTTTGTTTAATTATTTTATTTCGATTAGAATTTTGTTCTATATCAAAGCCATACTGAACTAAATAAAACTCGAGAGTATAGTTGATACGACAATATTGTGAGGTTTTGACATCAGGAATTTAGATGACGTATGCACAATGAAACTTTGGATAGACTGTAAAAACACTTTCTTATGAAAACATTCGAAAAAGAGACCATTTTCTAGTTAATAATGATATATAAATTAGAATTTGTGTTAAATGGCTCGCAAAAAAATAATATAAATAGTATGTTAGTATCACTATAATCAGTGTCCCTATAGTAACTACACACAACAACTTGTAACATAATAATGTACATATTTTTTCGCGGCAGGGCTTATAATATATAAATAAAGTCCTAGAATTCAAATGGTAGATGCATTTACTAAATTCAGTTATTTAAATAGCATTTACTACATTACAAAATTTAGTAACTTAATATAACTAACTTTATAAATAATATTATAAAAACGCAAATTAGTTTCATAAAACAGCCACGTTCAAAATCTGACCTGCCTTGAAATATGAACCCATAATTTTTAGTTTGCAAATTAAAAATCCATCCATTGGTTCCAATGGAATTTGGATCATACAATTGATCATTTGTTCATTGTGCAGACTGTCTAAATTTAACCCAAGTCATGGTTTCTTTATAACTTTTCGAAGGTCAAAACATTATATAATGACTTATTTTTACTTACATAAGATTTTTATTACTATAATGGATAGAAAAAACCTTTTATTGTGTGTTTCTTGAAAGCTCAGTCCTTAATTATATTCTAATAAAAAATTAAATGACATTCTGCGTAGACGTCGAAGAATCTTAGATCCATTTGGTATGGGGGGAAAAATTTAAAAGGCTTTCCTAGCGATACAATAATATCAAGGCTGGATATTTACAATGCGGTAATAAATATGATCTTAAATGCCAACCGTAAAGGTTTTATCTCGCGCATAACGCGCTAAGTATTTGTTATTTCATTTTTATATCGGCTAGTTTAATGATATGGGCGAAGAAAATGGATTGTTTGCGTTTAATATCGTCAACGTTTACACAAGCAGAATAGAAGAACGTGTCATTTTGAAAACCTCTAAAAGATACTTTAATAGTATAGTAATATATTTCTGCTATATAATAAATTTTTTGCAATATCACCTTGAAAAAAATCTCCTTCATATATTTGCAGTTGTTGTAGTGGCTTTATTGACATAATACTGGTATGTTTAAAATTGTTGGTCATAATGTTTATAGAGAATGGAATTCAACAAGGAAAATGGTCCTAATTACGCTAGTAACTAGGCTGGGTAAGACCGGATACCTGCTGGGATGATTTTGAAGTTGCCGAAGTAAAATGCCGAGGACCGTAGTTATATATATATATATATATATATATATATATATATATATATATATATATATATATTATGAGATAGTCAACAGTCCATATAACATGTCAATTGAAAAGTCCCCGGCCTACCATAGTAAAACACTTTTTTTTGGCAAAATTAGTTTTTTTTAACCAACATAATTCCCATCAAGGGTGATATATTAATTATAGCTACTCTCCAACTTTTCGGTACCATTTTTGTAGTACGATCTGTCGTTTGCTTCAAAATAGGCCTCAATTTCGGCGATCATCTCTTCATTCGACGAAAATTTCTTTCCAGCAAGCATACTTTTGAGATCTGAGAACAGGAAATAGTCGCTGGGGTCCAGATCTGGAAAATACGGTGGATGTGGAAGCAATTCGAAGTCCAATTCATTAATTTTTGCCATCGTTTTCATTGACTTGTGACACGGTGCATAGTCTTGGTGAAGCAGCACTTCCTTTTTCTTCAAATGCGGCCGTTTTTCGGCAATTTCGTCCTTCAAATGGTTCAATACCGCTATGTAATAGTCGCTATTGATGGTCCTTCCTTTTTCAAGGTAGTCAATGAAAATTATTCCATGAGAATCCCAAAATACAGACGCTATATCCTTGCTAGCCGTTGCCAGACCAGACTGTTGCGTTTTCCCACAAGCGGGTTCATCGTGTGTAGTACACTCGGATGACAGTCGATTGGACTTCGTAGTGAAATGATGGAGCCATGTTTCATATATTGTCACATATTGACGCAAAAACTTCGGGTTTATTACACTTGATCATCTTCAAACACTGCCGCGAATTATCAACTGGTCGTTGTTTTTTGTCAAAAGTGAGCTCGCGCGGCATCCACTTTGCACAGAGCTTTCTCATACCCAAATATCCGTGAATGATATGATGTACACGTTCAGTTGATATTTTTAGAGTACCTGCTACTTCATTCAATTTCAATTTACAGACATTTAAAATCATTTTGTGGATTTTTCGTTTTCGTCGGTAACAACCTCTTTTGGGCGTCCACTACGTTCACCGTCTTCGGTGCTTATTTCACCACGACTAAACTTAGCATACCGATCCTTGGTGGTTGATTTTCCTGGGGAAGTGTCCAAAAACTCGACATCAAGCCAAGCTTTTGCTTCAACTGTCAAAAAGCAATATTTTATCAACACGCGAAATTCGCATGTATCCATTTTTTTCACAATAACAAGAGTTGCTTCTCTCAAAATGCTCCAATTCGCAAACTAATGATCCGACAGCGGTCCAATTTATACACGCATCTTTTGAGTGTTAGGCTAACTAAAAAACGTATGGATTTAATTCTAGTAGCGCCATCTATATGTCAATTCGGCGACTTTTTAATTGAGCTGTTTTCATAAATATTAGTTGATTCATTATAGTAAAACTTAAAATAAAAATAGAATCTTTAAAATCTGAAACTTCGGAGAATATCTAAGAGCACATTACCACCGAGTAATTAGTAATAATTCATATGTGAGTTATGAAGCATATAAAAACTTTCAATTTTACGGAAATCATTGATGATTTGTTGGACATATATCATGTGTTCAAATATTTAGCCAATTTCTTAGAATACCCACTGCCGCGTAACTGCGTAATATATAACACCTTTTTCCTGAAGAATCGACCAAAGAGATTTACATGGTTGTTGGCCCATTTGTATAACATTCTATACATTTTCATGTACGATTTCATGAATTTCATGTAATGAGTATCGTTGTAGTCGAGCCCATTTCTGATGCCTTGATTTAAACACAACTAGGGCAATAAACAGTGATTTTTTTACCGTTTCACTTTTACCGTTTCACTTCCTTTATTTAGAGTGCCCTTATCTCCGAAAACTTTTAATCCCTAATTTCACATAACGTTTTTGAAGCATTAAAACCAGATTCTTTTATGAAGCATTTACCAGAATGACAGATTCTCATAAATGATTCAGAGTATATTAAAGATGTAGATTTTTATTTTTGTTTTTTTTATATATATATTGGAGTCACCGACTGGCGAGTGACCAACTTGAAAATCATACTAAAATACAACTTACCCAGCCTGGTTAATGGCGTGACTATGACAATTTTTCTTGTCGGATTTAATACTTTTGCCTTTTGGACAATCACAATTATAAACAATAACAAACATACATTTACCATGCGCCGGCAGGATTCGAACACACGACTGTCGCAACAGTAGGAGAACTGTTCTATCGCTCTGACCACTGCGCCAACCAAAGATGTAGATGGATTCCTGCTGTTAAAGCGGAAAATTAAATATTCCGTGGTGATAATTTAGTCGTCTGACAATGTTTTTTATTTTGAATCAATTTTTGTATGTTCCCCTTAAAGCTGTGATACTATAATGGAATTTGGGTTCTTGTTAGAAATATTTTAATCCACATATAATTGCACAGTTAATAGAGGTAGTTCGGAGATCATCATTTACCTAGGACGAGTTTAGTTCCGAGTCCCTCCTAAGGCCTTATACTATAGCGGACGGTTAGAAAAGCCTGTATTGTCCTTGTTTTCTTTATTCTCTGAATTATCTAATGGAAATAATGTTATCATGAATGGATATTTAGGAATTCCATTTTTGAACCATTCTAGTCTCCGCTTTTGTATTTGATCTTTAATTGTCGGCTGCTTTTCACACCGAAGACGAACCTGTCATACCTCTTGGATTCGTGTTTCGTTATGGAAGTTTGACTAGTTCGTAATCACCTCAAAAAGGTTATATAACATATTTTTCCCAATATGGAAAGCAGCTTTCAATATCTGGGTTAGTAGAGACTAATGAGGTCATTTGTATGGCGACCATAATTATTGATTATTATATTATTGACCATAATAATTAGTTGTGAAAAAAGTAGTTTCGGTTTTTTCTTGTTTTTCGAAGCAAATATAATCACGCACAAACCATTTCGATAAACTGGAATGACTGATTTTTATAAGTCTCTTTTGAATAAAGCTCTATATAATTAAAGACTATTTTCCCAGCCAATCTCCCTCAATTTTTGCTGAATCACTAAAATGAATGTAATCTAGACTTGTCATGCTAGAAACTAACTCTTTTTCCATAAATCTACTTGATTGCCAGCTTAAATCATGTTAGTTGTTAACATAGTAGATAGTAGAACTAATTATTTGACCAAGTTCAAGCAGCTCATGGAAAACTTCTTCCAACTTCTTTCCAATACTACCAAACACATAATCATAATTTTTCTTGTCCATTCCGAACAATTTGAGAGGATTCTCCAGGCTTGGCCTAGAATTTTGTGTACATTTTTATCCTACATGATATATAATTCATTGCCGATAATTACTTGTTCCGTAAATAGTTAAATTAAATTTCGTATCAGCATCGATTCATAAACTAGAGCTCGGCACATTAAATGTATCACTGTGCATGGTCGATGATTAGTTTCAGCAACTTTTTCGAAGATTGGCTGACCAGGACGGTTCATCTTTATCATAGAAATTTCCCAAAATAATAGCCAGTGAACCAATTATAACGATAGCATTTACTTAAGTACTCTTTACCATAAACACCACACAATTGTTGTATTACTTTATTATTTTATATAGTATTTTCGGTGAAAATGGAGCGCACATTTTTATTTTTCTTATTCGAATGTAATACAAATATAGAATAAAAATAAAATCAAAATTACCTTGAAGCTTCAATTAACATGGAAACAATTAACTAAAGGCCTTACGTCACCCAGAGTATACACCAGATATATGTCTTATATTGTCCCTTCTAGCTTGTCATATAGTATACATTCTAAAAGAGGTGCTAAAAAAATCCTTCAAACTTAATTCATAGTCTTAGAATTCCAATCAAGCAAGTAATATCATAAACTCTACATCTATTTCATAACAATAATTTTATTGGCAGAACTTGATACTTATATAAAATAGTAGGCATAAATATTTATTTACAATCGAACATTAAAATTTTATATCCTCAAGCTTATGATTCTACTCTGACTCATTTCGACTAATGAATTTCACTTTTAAATCAACCTACGTATGCTGACCATTACTTTGCCAAAGAGAAAAAAACGATCAAATCATATTAGTTATAACTGGCAAAGAACGTAGGAATTTCAATAATGTTTTTTCAAACATCAGAGTTCGAAGATTAGCTTTTAAACAAATCTCGATCAACAAGATAAAATACCGAAGAATACACATGTTTTGTAATATTCCTGTGATCTCATTCTGCGTCTCTCTTAGATTTTTTTTCTGTTCATACCTATCCACACAGAGATGTCATATCTGATCAAGATAAATGCCTTTGCCATTGGTCTTCATTTTCCTGCTTGTCCGTAAAAAACCCGTTACTAGTCGGCATGTCGGCCATATTTATGCATTAATTGTTATATAAACCCTGTAATCTAATTAATTCTGACTTTTCGTTCGTACATCTGACCGAAAGTTCCGATTTCTTTGTGGTAACTATGTTTTTTTTAAAGTTCAAGGTCAGTTAAAGCAGTTGGGTTTCTCTTAATGGTTAATGTTGGTTAATAAAAAGAACACAACAACCTATCGATTGTGAGTTTTAAGTTTACGTATATTTAAATATTACTATTGTCCCGAAGGTATGCTTCATTATCGTTCTTTAACGATTAATGAAGAATTTGTTTTTGACCTGTGGACTAATTCTTAACATAGTGTGAAATGCCGTACAACCATTAGAAGAGAATGTATGCAGTTGAAATTTACTTCAAACTTCACGTTATTCACTTCATTACTTCGAGAAATATGTAGAAGGTGCGAATCAAAAATATCCAATCTCCAATCATAATTTCCAATTCAATATCAATATTCTATTTACCATATACTAAAGGTCAACAAGAAATATGGCACCTGTGGATAAACATGGACTGTAAGATAATAAATATGATTATACAGATTCGTTATTTCTTAATAATAGGGGTATTTATAAACTTGGTACTTAATGGCAAGATTTTAAAGGTTTTATTTTTAAAATATCGTTGTTTATTGCAAAAAAATATATCAATATCTTTTGTTTACAAATTTTTAAAATATATCAATATTTTTATCGCCGACTGACTAGGGCTCCAATGGGTAAATTGCAAAAGGTCATCTACTTCTCTACTCCCACTACTAATAGTTCACATTGCAAAACCGTATATTTAAAATAAATGGAGAAAAATTAAAAACCGTATTGGCAGCTGACAGAATAGTACATTAAATCAGGAGAAGATAATTCAGAGTGGTATGGTAATTCGGATAAAGTAATAAACCGAATCGGTCAAGCTATATAAGGGACAAAATCCCTTTTGTGTGGTAACCTGAATGATTTCGAAACTAGAAAATTTACAACCTGATATACCTAAGCTTGAAGTATTTCGAATGCGAGATGTAAGGTCAGTTCTTATCCTTATATTAAATTTTTGATGATTTTAGCGCAAATTAAAATCCATAAACCCAAATGGATTCTAAAATATTCTAATATAAATAGCGTTATTAAAATCTCTTTTTATTACAGGAATTTGGCCACACCGAACAAATATATGGAGATTGGAAATCAAATAATTAAAAGTCTATTATTTTTATTCAAATCATCATTATAATGGTAAATTTAATAATATCCACTTAATGTGATTCTTGATCAGGTAATTGTTGATATTTAAAAAATCTTTGTGGTCAAAAGTTAAGAGCCAAATTATTAAATATTAAAAGCACAAAAATTAGGTTAACATAAATATATGCAAACATATTAGTAGGACTGCATATTGTGCAAGTTTCAATAATGATAATGATATAAATACTTCACATAACACAAATATAACTCAAATTTTTGCATGTGGGCCTCTTCAGCCAACGCTCACCGTAGATAATAAATATATAAGCTAATAAATCTATAAGTTGAAGGCGTTTCCAAGTACGATTTAGCCTGGTGTTAGTTGTATTAGTTGAATCGAATTTGTAACTAGTCAACCGTATTAATACATACACTTTCGAGTTATCTCGACTCCCATAAGTACCTCATTTGCATTGCGTTGTTCCATACCGTTAGATATCCGTCGGAATCCGATGACCTATAATTATAAAAAGGAAATAAAAATATATTGGTATAAAAAAGTTACTTTTAACAATTATCACACAAATGTGTAATGTAATTTGAACAACATTGTGTTCTAGTATCATCTAAACTAAATCATCACTTTCTGGTTAACAGGAATTACTCCTATTTAACTCAATATACTGAGCAATGTTTAGTTCTCATCTGGTATACTTTTCTTTAACTTAATTAGAACAATTTTGTTATATAACATTCTCGTTCTGTTCAGTAACAATTTTGAGTGTTGTCTTTATAACTATATGGTTAAATGGCAATGGCAATTAAGACATGAAACTATTGTGTAAAGCTGATGAAGGTTATAAAATTTCAATTAATATTAATAATGACGAAAATGTCCCACAAAACATTATTGGCGAATAGTTCCTACAATATTCGACACGGTAGAGTAATAATGTGTGTATTGCCAAAATAATGAAGCACTGTTTCACATTGTGGACCGTTCTTTTTTATCATTATTTTCCAATGTTTTGATGTCTGAATGGGAAATACTAACATATCAACATTTAGTGAAAAAATATGAATATAATATGTCTTAAAACAATTATAACTAATGACCAGAATATCGTGTAATATCAGAACGTTTAGGACAACCCTTAATGGGTTGGTAACCAGAACAGTGAGCTGCAATAGTGTATCTTTCACAACTCTTGAGGATGACTTTGCTTCTGATGTCCGTCGTTGTTCGCTTTTTTGCAATAGATGTCTTTCAATTTGTTCAATTGACATCAGTAGACATCTGGAGTAATATTTTCATTAGGTGCTAGCAGCTTGTAATCGGCATGAATGCGTAAAGTTCTCCTGGACTAAACCCTACCTTTTGCAATTAGCATTATCATATACCACATAGTAGACTCTATCTTGTCTGATAAGTAATGAAACTGGAATGATGAAACCATTCGAAATGGAATTTTTAGTCAATACATAGCGCTAAACATTTTCCCTCTTTATGGATATTTCCAATAACATTTAAAGGCCTGAAAATAGTTAGCGATTTGGTCTGAAATATCAGTTAGTGTTTGAGCGGAATTTTCATAAGCTGAATCATGTAATTTTATTGTTAATTAATTGTCTAAATCAAATTTCTCCATTGGAAGCTATCTCTATCTTAAAAAGGCACCCGGTATAGATGACATTTCACATGGATTATTGAAAGAACTCCCACGAAAAGCAATCATCATGTTGACATACATATTTAATGCCTGTTTAGGACTGAAGCATGTTTTGGAATGCTTTAAGGTGGCACAATTAATTATGCTCAAAAAACCTGACAAACCTGCAGAACAAGTCGAATCTTACAGACCTATTTCGTTACTACCTGCAATATCAAAGCTACTGGAGAAATTAATATTTAAATTTTGTAATAATAACAGATTTCTAGTTTGCTTTTCGAAATCACCATTCAACAGTCGATCAAGTGCACAGAGTAACTGCGGCCATTGAAAGAGCGGTTGAGGAAAAGGCATACTGCCCTGCAATATTCCTGGATGTCTCACAAGCTTTTGATCAGGTTTGGCATTTGGGATTAATCTGTAAGATGAGCAAATTGTTACCGCGTAACTATTGTCAATTGCTTCAGTCATATCTTTTCGGAAGAAAGTTTGGAATATCGCACGAAATGGCGTTCTCGACATTTAAAACTATTTAGGCCAGAGTTCCACAAGGTAGCCTCTTTGGACCTCTCCTGTATCTGTTCTACACTGATTACATTCCGACAACAAAAGAAACATTACTTGGAACCTTTGCTGACGACACAATTATTATGGCAATCGATATATCTCTGCCTAGGGCAATAAAAAAAATGCAAGTGGCAGTCAACAAAATCTACAAATGGACGAAAGATTGGAAAATTCAAACTAATAGATCCGAATCTGTCCATGTTAATTTTGCATTGTGACAAAATAATAAAAACTTAATTATATCACTCAATGGATGCCCGATTCCTCAAGCAGAATCAGCTAAATACCTTGGAATCCATCTTGGCGGTAGATTAACTTGGAAACATCACGTTAGACAAAGAGCAAGGCACATTAGAGCCAAAATAAAACAACTATACTGGTTAGCCGGAAGATACTCTCATCTTGATCTAAAATCAAAAAGGTTGATCTGTAACACAATTATAAAACCAATTTCGCCCTATGAGGTGCAAATATGGGGTTGCATTAAAAATTCAAATCAACTAGTCATACAACGCTGTCAAAACAAGGTTCTTTGATTGATTACCAATACCTATCGCCACGTAACCAACGAAAAATTGCACGATGACCTGGAAATCAAATGGATTTGCGAAGTTATCCAAGATTTCGCCTTGAAACACGAAAGAAGATTACTAAATCATACTAACGTGGAAGCAATACAACTGCTGGACAGCGCGCAGGACGTCAGGAGATTGAAGCAAACAAAACCATACGAACTTATATACAGTGTATACCTTTAATGTAAACTATAGCTATAAGTTATTATAATTTTATAATTGAGGAATACATATTGATGTATTTTCTCGCACTAGTCTTGCTTGTGAATTATTCCAAGTACATAGGAAAAGTAGTAATAATTAAGATTGTACTAAGCGTATCTAATAAAGATGTTATAAAAAAACATTATTGTCTTCGGACTTATTGATCCCCTAGGGTGTTCTATTATCATCAAAACCACCATTAAACCCTTTAACCTTAAACCTTCAATTGGGATATAATTCAGATCAGCATCACTATAAGCTTTGAAAATTATTTGAGTTTCGGTAGCAGATTTACTCATATCAAACACAACAAAAAAGTAGTAAATGTCTTAAATGCAATTTTGAGTATTCCATATTCTAAAATGGAAAACTGAAAGGAAGGGGACTCAGACTGACTTTAATAAATCAAATTTAGAATTGTATTTAGTTAGATTGTTGTTGTCTATATTAATGCTTCGCAATTTCACCAATAGATATAGCTAATCAAAATATATGTAAACGCTCAATAATAAAAATTATGGTTCTACCACAGACAATATTCCTAAAATTTTAAAACACATTTTATTTAACTGGAAACGACTTTTAACCTCAATACTTGTTTCTACCAATTCAATATATTTTTGTCCCTGGTTGTTGAATTACTAGTTTAATTCAATAAACAATTTTTGAAATGCTGGTCCAAGTTTATAAATGATTCGTTCTTAAATGTGTCAATGATTCACGAAACTGACATCAATTACTTCTTGGATATTCTTAATCTTTCTTTAAATAAAATTAAACTGATTCTTAAGTAAGCACCTTTAAAATACCCGAACTATAGTCGATCATATGGTCCATCTTATTTACAAACTTGACTAATAACTAATCGTTAATATGAACTTATCATGAATATAAACTTATCGTGAATATACGTGAATATTTTTTTCTTATTCCAAAGTAACTAGTTAGAACCAAATCATATTTTAATGATGTCGCTTCAGGTTCGAGATAGAGACATTTTGCGGGCGACAGGGTCCCTAGGATACGAATGGAATTGTCGTAGTTGGTTTAGCTACCGAGGTTTGTGGATAGGTAGGGATTTAATTAAGTTGTTTTCGTGTTCCAAGGTGCCAAGGGAGAATCCTACCTCCTCCTCTTAGAGACGTACCTGTGCTCCATAGAGGCAAACAGGACGGACTAGCATTTTATACAGAGTCGCTTTCTGGGGGATTGAGAGTTTGCTTTTTTTGCAGAGTAGTAGAAATAGTAGGCTGTACACATCATTGCCTTTGCAAACAGCATGCTGTATTTGAGCTGACCACTGGAACCTGCAGTCGAACTGGAGACCGAGGTAGGATACCTTTTGGAGGCAGGGGATAGGGACTTTTTTAATTTGGAGGCGATAAGCGCGGAAGTCCTTCTTACAGTGGAACAGAATAGCCTGAGTTTTGCTCGAGTTAAGCTGCAGCCGCCAGAATTTGTACCACGCAATAGCCTAGTTGAGTTGGATATTTGCGAATCTCTTAGTTGGTCCTATTTAAGCTGGTGTGTATGTCACACCCCCTCTGAAACTATATGGTATCTGACAATCACCTTTTCTTAGAACCAATAGTCCACTTTTAAGGGTTTTGTTCCTTTTCTAAGTAAACTAAAGGCCAGGCAGTGGTAATAAAATCTAAAACACTGTCCTGTCAAACAGACTCAAAATCCAGTCATAAAGCTATAAAAAGGCAGATATTATAAAAAGGGTATCATTTTAAAACTTTACGCTATTTCTATTTTTAAATAAATGGATGTTATTTAGCAGAAAACTGATATTCTGTTTTAAGTCTAAACCTCCTATATAACAATTTATGACCTTCAGAGTGAGTATTAGTGACCTAAACTAGAATAACATTTTATTAAGATTTAACCAATCATAATCAGAAAAGCTTTGATCTATTGACCAGTCCTCTTAATTACAATGCAAGTAACATAATAACTAGTTTTGTAATAAGTTTTAGTTCATATGGTTTCTGTCCTCTTTTTGTCATCGAATTCTTTGTACTCTATTGACGTCATCGCAGCCACATCCGTGCATGATTCGCATGTGTCATTCTACTGCTACACTATCACGCCCTAGAAAAAATCCGAAAACTCACACGTTCACACGTAAATTTTCCACACTTTTTTCCCACCAGTGTTCGATTCCCGAAATGGAACACATCGATTCCTCGTTCTAATTTATATTCAAACGCCACGCCACGCAGAACTATTTAAATTCTCCGACTGGGTATATATTTAATTTGATATATATTACGGAGGTGGTAGCTGGATAATAAAGTTTCAATATTCTGCACCTATATCGGGCCGACAGCGCTGAATACTAAACAATCGTTAATACATTAAAATTCCTACAAATAAATAAATTTGAATTGTACATGTTGTAGAACCGCCTTGACATTTACCATTATATAATCAGTTTGCATTCGGTTCCCAGTAAAAAGAAGATCAATGATCCACGTTTTTTTTCCTCATATTTCTTAGACGCGAAAAACCTGATAAATGCGCGAACTAACAAACCGCATAGATTTATGTCGTAGATTTTGTATTCTTTCGAAACGGTAATCGTTAAATTTAAATAACATGCTCAAATAAGTGATTTTTTACGTTAACACTCCTATGACGCAACTATTTGGAAAATGAACCCACAGCGGAAAAAAGAATCATGATGTACATTGAATCAAGCAATAAGGAATCTATTAGTCTAACGTCATCGCCATTTACAATGTAAACTATTTTTAAAAAGTACCTAAAATATATATATGAGGCTCTTTTCCAGATTTAGAGATTATTTTATCTAAACATAACTACAATAGCTTAATCCAATTAGGCTTTATTCCTTGACATTTAGCCTTTCTCCCACATGGTTACATTTGAAGGTATTAGTGGCAGCATTCAGATATTGTGGGGGGCACTGATTCACGAAAGGCTTGGGTTTATTTTATTTGATAGCGCCCATGTAGAGTCCCAAACTTGCTCTTTTTTCTAACCATTATTTGTGTTTTTTTATATAAACATACAACATATAACTTCCATAAAAAGAACTCTCTTTTGTTTAATCAAAACTATTGGTTTTTAATTTATATTTTATTGGTCCCATTCTCTAGGAAGGAGGTTAGCTTATTTTTTATTTCTGTGCTTTTACACTTTAAAATAGCCCTTATTTTATAATAGCTCCTCCAGAAACCTAATTTATCTAGATTTATAATGGGTGAGAGTGTTTTTGATTAACCATTCATTTGATTAAACTTGGAGTGGTTTGAGCTGTGTCGAGGATATAAAACTGTAAATTTAATGTAATTGTACAGATCAGATTAGATATGTTTAAAAGTAACATTTTTACCAACTAGGGTTATCAGGTCTAGACTTAAGGTGGGCTTAAACCACGGTCTTCGGCATTAAGCCTACCAACTGATGAGTGATCAATTTGGAGATTAGCTCTGAAGACATCCGGTTTAACCCAGCCTAGTCACTAGAGCGACTGGGAACATTTTTTTGGTTTGGTTTTACACTCTTGCCTAAGCAGAGAAATATCCAAAGCAATGAAGCCATAAAATCTACAGTATTTATCTTCTGGTGAGCCAACATACTGGCCCTCATATAGAAATAAAATTCCCGATGCCATAGAACTTTGTGTTACAAAAAATATTGACACCAAAAAGTGTAAAGCTGAATCATGCTTTGATCTATCATCTGATCACACACCATTTATTATATCAGGCAACTCAAATATTATCAACAAAACAAAACCACCCTCTTTGCATAACTCTAAAACCAACTGGCCATTATTTACAGAGAAACCAAATAGGTAAATAACTCTCAATTTACTTCTCATTACTGAAAGAGATACAGAAGCAGTAGTAATAAATATAACAAAAACTATACAAGACTCCGCATGGTAGGCAACTCCTAATAGCGTGACATATTATAATTTTCAATTAATATCATCTACAATTCAACAAAAATTTTCTGAAATCTGAAACCTTCAACCAGGCAACAAAATAGCTGAAAGATCTAATAAATAACGAAAGAAATGAAGGAATTCAAAAATATTTAGAGAACTTAACGCCTACTTCATCTTAAAAAAGTCGAATTGTGGTTGAAAACATAGCGTATCAAAGGAAATGAGACAAAATCTAACCATGCGACATTCACCCTTTGTAGAAAATCTTATCTCTCAGTAAAAATTAATAATTATGAACTTAAATAACTAAGAATGCATTTTGATCGACGTTTAACATGGAAAAAAACATATACTGACAAAACGCAAACTGCTTGGGTTTAAACTAAACCAAATGTACTGGCTGATAGGGCGTAATAATTATGCTTAGATAACAAGGTTTTTCTGTATAAGTCAATACTTAGGCCCATTTGGACCTTTGGTATTGAACTGTGGGGTACTATTAACAGATCTAACATAGCTATCCCCCTGAGGTACCAGAATATTGGTGCGAGTCTTCGTCCATACCTCTTATTACAATTCTCCATTCCCAACAAACTAATTCAGTGCGATATCCCCTTATAATCCATAACGAGTGTGATTCGAAGTATTAATGCATAGTACTATGAAAGACTGTTAGTGTATCCCAATGCAGTCGTCAAACATTTAAATGTGAGCGATGATATGCGTAATCTCAAACGCCATACAAAATAAATATAATAGACACAGTGAGATATAATAATCTCTAGAATAAGTTAGAATAGTATCTAGAATAAGATTTGGATTATAAGTTTGTACAGCAGCTCACTTATTGAAACGATTTCTACATGTCACTATAGTTACATTGTATAACGTAAATCATATAAAAATCGGGCAGATTGTTGACGTTATGTTAGCATATTGATATAAGACAGCTCATTCTGATGCGATTTTAAATATATACCTTATAATTGTGATTATTATTATATTATAATATATTTTCGATGTCGTTAGGCGTTGATTTTTCAGTGGATCACATCCATTTCTTTTAAATCAGATGGTAACAAGTACATAAATCGTGGACGACAGGTAAATGAGCTATAACTTTCTGTGTCTCTAACGGGATGTGAATGAATTAAATGTTAGAGTTGTAAAAATAATCCTGTTCACGCAATATCACACCAATCATATAAGCTTTATGATTTTCCATAAATGTAGGCTAATATTGTGAAATTTTGGTAAATTTTTATCTATTCTCATCAAAATATTAAATACAGTATGAATATAGTACAGAGAACTCAGGATTTCGCGGGAGGTTTATTTCATGTCCATATTTACAGTTCATGTGCTCCCCTACTCACATTGACAAGGGGCTAGATAGGCGCATGCTTTATTGAAAGATAGCGTCATTTTCAGGTATTGAAATAAATTTACTCCAAAGTTTAATTCAAAAAGGTTAGTAAAATTGCTGGATCAAAAATTACACCACCTTTATAGTTCAGTAAATCAAAAGAACTAATAATGTTAGTGGAAATGATTCATTATAGATATTCAGAACAGCATCAGCATGAAATAACTTGAAAATGACAAAAATAGCTAAAACATTACGAATTACAAATACATCTATCTATATCGATGAAATGCAAGGCCAACTCGAAATATATAAATATAAATACGCATGCCCTAGTCTGCGTGCGACTACAAGAATATCCTTTTAGGATTGCACATAATTGCGTATATCGGTAGATAATTGATATTTATCCTAGACAGTTCAATTTATCACGAACCCGTAAAAGTGGCACAGAAATAAACATTGTTTATAATAAATTGTCCTCATTATAAGTCCATTTGTTATGATTTATACGTTTAATTAATCAAAAATGGGTGCAAACATCTAAAGAATGCACAAGGCTGAAATGACCGAAACAATCTACTTTCTTAATCTATTTTATCCGCCAGTGGTTCCGAATCAAAAGCAGATCTATGTCACAACGGATATCTTTTCGATTTCGAAATATGCGCCGATCTATCTTTCATAAAATGTACACACCATTGATTTCTAGAGTGATTAAATCAACACTTGTATTATTACATATCATATTACAATATATATATATATATATATATATATATATATATATATATATATATATATATATATATATATATATATATATATATATATATATATATATATATATATATATATATATATATATATATATTATTCGTATAAAAAGATCCTGACTTCGCTCCAGTGGGACTACCTCGGAAGTGCACTATTTCGAATAAAAAAAATTTGAAACATACATTAAGAAAATATATACAGTCGAACGTAAACCCTCCTCCGTTTTTGAACTCGATTAATGAAAATCCACAGTCCACTGGAAACTATTTGACCAATAAACGGTTAGTACAAGTTGTTTTTGTTTTATTTTGATTTTTATATTAATACTAAAATATGAACTTCTCAAATGGATACACTGTAAATCTTTTTAATTGTTTAAAATCTAATATTATACTTTTATTTTATTTATAGAAGTAATTAAGAATTACGCGGTTAAATAAAGAAAACATTACGTAACTAATAACACCGCACGTGAGCATTAAAGCAAACGTATTTACTGACATAAAATATTCGAATTCACTTTCCAGTTTACGCTCAATTAGGTAAAAGCTACTTGTAATGGCCTTATCTCAACAATAGACAAGTGAAATGGTATGTAAATTACATTATTGTGTTGGTAGACAGTTCGGAATTAAAATGCAAAATTTCTAATATCAAAGTTCACAGAGGATAATTAACGAATGATCAGTGGCGTTTTTCAATGGAATTTAATCGCTACGACTCGCCAAGTTCGTCTGTTGTCCGGTCCAGACGACGAGAGTTATTCCATTATAATTTGATAAATAACTTTTGTGTAAGCAAAATGTTGATACTATGTTTAATGCATTAAAGATTTAGATAAATGTCCGCGATACGGCGCAGGTTTTTTCATCGTCTAACTGGATATATTTAATTTGTCTCCTCTTATTGTCAACACATTTTAAAGTGCGATATACCGGTTTTAATATTTTTTTATTTTATTTCGACATTTAAAAACGATTTTGTTCATTGCTGATTAATAACTGTAAACGTACAATCCATTAGCAATTTATCACAAAGATGAAAGGGAAGGAAAATAAATGGTATTTAAAACTCAATTAAAGTGAATGAAAACATGACGTTTTTATTTAAAGAACAAGGCTTTCTGTTTTTATATTACATTTGAACTGATATTAAGCTTTATTTATGTATTTATATATTTTTTACCAACTGACCTATTCTCTAACCTAAATTATAAAACCAGGGAGTTTCGACCCACATTTCCCCATTGGAACACAGTAAAGATAAAAAGTATTGAAAACTAAAAGCATTAAAATATTAATAAGTGTTTTATAACAAGTTCGGAAGGAAAAGTTGTTTATTGGCTGTATATTGGCCAGGTCTTGTAGAACTTATATAATTTTTCGTTTTAAATAGATTTTTGGGCTACGAAGAAATTCCCAAGATAGTAAATTATGTGAATAGAAAATATTATATAAATCAAAATTATTGCACAAATCTCAATTTATACCAATATTATATATCAAAATACTAACTAGCAATATTTGCAATTTAAAATGTAATCAAATTCTTTCAACTATTTAAAAAATATTTTTAAATTGTTACTGAATGAACTGTTAATTAATATGTTACTTGAATGCCAACTGCAAAAATAATATATTATTAAATAAATGAATTAAATCGAACAAAATTAAACGATCTTGGGCACACTATAATTCAATAAAAAGTCGTTATTAAGTTTACATTTAAAAAATAATATATTTAGTTCTAAAGTCTCCTTTTACCAACTAGGAGTTTATCTGGACTGGACCTGCAGTTTAACGTGGGCTCCGAACCACGGTCCTCAGCTTCAAGCCTACCGTATGGCGAGTGACCAACATTAGAAATCATCCCAGAAGACACCCGGTCTTACCCTGCATGGTCACTAGCGTGACTGGGATGCTTTTTCTTGTTGGATTATACACTCTGGTCTAAGGACAATCACAACAACATACTTTCACAATCATTACCGTCGTCTTGACCTCTGCGGCTTCCAAATCAGATCAGTTAGGTAAATCTTGAATTTATAGTGCTAAAACCTAGATTTAAACTAGATTTCGAACCATGAACTTTGGCCAACGAATATATCCGATTGCTACCTCATATTTAGTATTAACCAGACATTAGTATTAATTTTATAACTTAGACAACTAACATCACAGATTGAAGCCTGCACGTGCTACAAATAAGTATGTGTCGAGATGCTTTAACATGGAGATTACTACCATTAATACCTAAATACCTTAGCACTTAAACATCAAGCAAAGGACTCAATATTGAACAAACTCAGCTGAAAAGAGTTTTTACATTGGATCTGGGGTCGTTAATATCTGGAGCAAACTATTTCTACAATTCGTCTATTTAGTGTGTCTCGATGAGACATTCTTAAATATATATTGGTCGTTTGGAATGGATCATTGGATCAATCCGACTTCGTTAATGAAATTAAATAATTTAACTTATTCTATTTTACTTATCCCATTCATCTAAAATCAATATCGCTTTCGACTCTAACGTCCCTTATTATATAATCCAGTTTGAGTTTTTATATTTCTTTAAATATCCATTTGATTATTTTTATATTATTCTCTAGTTTTTGTTTGCAAATTTGTCTCTATTTTGCATATGAAATTTGAATATGGGAATGCATATGACAATTTCGCTTATTTATTATATTTATATCCTAAACTAAATTCAAAATGTTCAGAAGTTCATCAAGCCAATCCATTGGGTGGAATATTTCCTGTATACAAATGATAAAAATCGAAGGTCGAGGGTTCGATTCCCGGTAGCGGACCCCGGGGCCAGAATCGCTCCTTATTTTCAGTCATTGTTTCTTTATCCCTATTTTTCCTCATACGGGCTGCGCTGGCCTACCCATTGTAATATTAAATAAAATATAATTTACTGAGTAAATGTCTAACACTAAAAAGAGAAGAATAAAATATTATTAATAAAAAGTTGAACCCAGATCAAAAAATAAACGAGGAACGATACAGGTAATAGGAACACGAAGGAGATAGGCAAAATAAGGTTTTTGTTTTTTATTTATTTAGTTATTACAACGATTATTATGTACATATTTTATTTTAAAATGGTTTTTGTGTTAAAAATCAAAGTTTGATATTTTTTAAAAAATTTCTTAGTTCCTTATTCCTTAGTTCATAATCCGAACCTCTCGAATCGATTAGTTTCCGCAAATGACGCATTTCATTTGTGTTTATTCCCTATTATTAATTATCAACCGATCGCAATTTTGTTGTCCTACTATTTATATTACATTACGAAAGCGCAATTAAAATCTGATAAGATAAGATTGCGTAAGTACGTAATTATCTATAAAACAAAATATATAATGCTAACTACATATGTGTATCCATCAACTAATAAAAATATATTACAATGTTAATGTGCTATATTTCTGCAGAATACATGCATCAGTCCGTATATAAAACGCACGCACTATTTCAACACCTAACTAGTGAAAGCTAAAAATGATTTAAAAATTATGCTGATAGGGAAGAACGTATTAACGAATATCGGTTTATAGCATTTAGTATTTATACCCAATTATATGTGGCTTATCAAATGTATTAAGTCGTAAATAAATAATCGATGTGGTATTGATTGCACAAATGAGCACTTTAATAGCAATCGTTTTAATATTTTGTACGGTATAGTTTCATAACATCTCTAATTACGTTAGAATTATATACATTACAATACAAATACCAATACTATTACATACAATTAGTATTTGATCATTCGTTGATTATAACAACGTTACTAAAAGGAAGATATTAAATGTAAATTAACTGATTTCATATAGTATTAGTAGAAAATAATGGAGTTTTGGTGAAGTAGTTTTGTTTACATTTTCGTTATAGTTAAGTCATCCTTATTAACTCACTGTGGAGAAAAATTTTACTGAAAAACCTAACCCTTTAAACACTTATATTCAAGAGCAAAGTTATTATTTCATTCGTCAGAATTAAGAACTTATAAATAACATTTACAGTTATGTAAAATATTAATAAAATGATGTATATAAGCATCATACAGTATTTTTACGTAACAATCGTAATAATATTCAAGTTTTTCAAGGCTTCAGATTTAGTACTTGAGTAAAAGAAGTGGATATTTCTTTACATGACCTATAAGCATTTTGTATTAGATTTTTAGATATATCATGATAATTTTTTCACTTTAAAAAGGCATTTATTGACAAATAAGTGAGTGACTGAGTGAGTGAGTGACAATTGACAAAAAATAAGTGAAACAAATATTAAAAATTTTCCATGATTATTTACAATCCTATCTTTCTACCAACATGGTGATACTCGTAACAATTGAATGAAAAGCCCCCGGCCTACCATAGTAAAATATATTTTTTCGGCAAAATTAGTTTTTTATTCAACATAATTCCTTTCAAGTGGGTTCATCGTGTGCAGTCCACTCGGATGACTGTCGATTGGATTTCGGAGTAAAATGATGGAGCTATGTTTCATCCATTGTCACATATTGACGCAAAACTTGGGTTTATTACTCTTGATCTTCTTCAGTGTTTGAACTTTTGCTCCGAATCATCAACTAGTCGTTGATTTTCGTTAAAAGTGAGCTCGCGCGGCACTCACTTTGCACAGAGTTTTCTCATACCCAAATATTCGTGATTGATATAATGTACACATTCAGTTGATATCTTGTATGAGTGTCTGCTATTTCAATCAGTTTCAAATTATGGTCATACAAAATCATTCTATGGATATTTTCGTCTGTAACAACCCCTTTTCGGCGTCCACCGCATTCGCCGTCTTCGGTGCTTATTTCACCACGTCTAAACTTAGCATACCAATCCTTGATGGTTGATTTTCCTGGGGTAGTGTCCAGACACTCGGCATCAAGCCACTTTTTTGCTTCCACTGTACTATTTCCCTTCAAAAAGCAATATTTTATCAACACGCGAAATTCCTTTTATCCATTTTTTTCACAATAACAAAAATTATTTCACTCAAAATGCTATAATCTACAAACTAACGATCCGACAGCTGTCAAATTTATACACGCATTTTTTGAGAGTTAGGGCTAACTAAAAAATGGGCTAACTATGGATTTAATTCTAGTAGCACCATCTATATGTCAGGCTGGGGACTTTTCAATTGATCTATTATGTGTAACTTGTATAGCAGTTATTTCTCCCCATTATACGTCTTTACCATCGTATTTAAATGCCTGAATACAGTTGATTCATTAACCGCTAAGCTGACTGTTAGTTATTTGAAATTTTTAGCTGTTTTCGTCTAATAAGTCTTTTTTTAGGGTTTCTTTTTTAGACCTTAGACTAGACAGCTTTTTATCATTGACATCAAAATATGGAGTTCTAAATCCTTGAAACCAAAAACTACAATAGCATCATCAGAGGTTTTTAAAAGTGTTTGAAAGGGTTTCGCCAATAGATTTTTTTAAATCAAAAACGAGGCAGTTCTCTTACATTCATTCTACTATTTGAAATCTGTGATAAAATTGCGTTTGAATGAATATTTTTAAGAAGCCAGGGGAGAGAAAAACCATGCGGTGGAAGAACTCTTAATTATAGGCATATATAGATAGGTACATGTATAGGTAAATAGCAATTACATATAGTAACGGTATTTAAGGTGTGATTGTTCTCCTATAATGGTATTTACATTCAAAATTGTCGGGAAAATCTACCAAATGGATATACAAATCTAGAATCAATTACAATATCCAGAGATTGCTATTACTTTAATAAATACTGAAGTCTAACCTCCTTCTGTCTAACAAACCAAGATTTTGACTTAAATCATTCAAGTCTGATTAACCCTATCTCTTAAAATATTGGTCTTGAGATACTGAGTGCTTGTTTAGCTCTTCTTCCAACTTATATTCGTTTTCTACATTTATATTATAAATTTGATATGAAGTAGGCATTAGGAAATAAACTGTCGCAATATGTAATATGTAGGATAACAGATGCAATTTCGGATATTCCACTGTTCCCTTATTCTATTGATCTATATTACAGCATCTATATGGTTTAAAGGCTCTAAGAAAATGCCATTAACCTTTTTTTTCTCAGTACCGGACTCAATACATAAACTGGGACTAATTAATGTGGAGACCTTAAGTTATCCTGATCCCACACATTTACACAAAAAAACGCCAGTAAATAATCTTTACAAGAGGCGTAACATTTAGTTTATACATTTAGTCATACAGTCAATTTATACATTTACAAATTGTATTAATTCTCTTAGATACTAAAGGATTTTAAAATCGCAATACCATATTAATAAAAGGAAACTCTAGGTTAAAGCAACAGCATCACAATTTAGAACCTCCAAGCAGGTAGATTGTTTGTATTTTGATAAAATGTTACTTGTAACTATGCAACTAGAGCCAATCGGTTTTTATGGTAATTCTTGAATTCAAGATGAGATTAGGCTAGTAGTTAACATTTGATAATATTATTATATGAAGTTCTAGGTGTTCTTCATCAATCTATATAATTTCAAGATTTTCACAAGTGAAGTACTAATAAAGCCACATTTTTTAAATATTTTACTACTGGAGGACATTCAGGATGTTGTTTTCAACTATGTTAATGAAAGAGAAGTAGCTCATTACGATATTATCAACAATATGTTTGTCTCAAATAAAACAAGCTTTAATTGAAACAAGGTCAATTTGTTCCGTTGTATTTTACATGTAAAATGAAACGAATCAATCACATGTTTATATTTATCTTCAATTAAAAACAGTTTCCATAAAATTTACTACGTCGTAAATTATCATTCAGTATGAAATTTTTCATCGACGTATTACAATTGGTTGCACAATTAGACATAAACGAAATAATTATATCATTAAAGCGGTCATAAAATATTATTAGTATGCGTATGATATAACGTGTAGTCGTCATACCATGGTAATCGTTTCTTTTTTTACCGTTTTACATAATTTTAATCCGACGTATAATTAATTTCCTGCAACTGTCTTTTGTGTATCTGATCGGGCAGGATTTGCTTGGGAATTGATCGCTTACATTTGTGTATTAGGAATTACAAATTAGTTAACTAATGTTTATGTGGATGAGCTGACTCATCGGCGAATTTAGGTTTCCAACATGTTTGTCGGTAATTGTTCTGTCGTAGTTAAATTCAAATTTACAGATATACAGATTAATCCATAGTGAGGTCATTTGGCGACTATACAATAATACGGTGTTGATATAATGAGGACGGGAACAGACATAAATTGTATATATAAAATAATAAATTAATAAGTAAATAAAATTAATAACACAAACAGGGTGGCTAAAAGTATAAATATTGTATATGCAATTTAAAAATGAACACAAATGCAGGACTACAAACACAACTATAACGAAGTAGAGGTTCTCTCCAGACAGCACACATCAGTACCAATACCAAAGTGGTAACGGTTATTTGGTCAGTAACACTAAACTTAAATCTGAGTAGACTATTATTAGTATTTCCCCCTGTTAAGGAATTTCTAAAATTTTCAACCCATACTTAGTTCTAATCATGGTGAGCTGTGGACAGTCGTTCAGTATGTGGTAGACTGAAATAGGGGCACGGTGACGAAACTGGCAGTGAGCAGGCAGGCTCGAAGTCATCAAGTGACCGTGCGAGAAACGACAGGGGCCCAATCTTTGATTCAAAACTACGGCATGGGACGAAGGGAAGGAACGCGAAGAGAAGAATAAAATCAGCATTAAATTCAAAGAGTCTGTTGTGGTTGGCGTCCTGGGCTCAACAACGTTGTACCTCATTATATATGAAACAAGAAACGAATGGGATAAGGTCAGTATGGACACAACAATGGATGATGGGGAAAGGCGAGGGGGCTGTCGATTTAGCCGCACAATCCGCGCGCTCATATCCACAGTAAATTAGTCCTGATCCCATTCAAATAGAGGATACGGATGATCAACGATGAGTCGGTAACCAGGGGATGGTTGAACTTCTGTTTCAGGAAATATTCGAGAGCATTTCGAGAGTCGGTCAGGATTAGCCATTATTTGAAGGATTGTGTTGTGATGTAGGATAAGGCTTCGAATATCGCGAAGAGTTCAGCGGTCAACCCTGAACTCTGTTCAGGAAGCTTGAAGCTTGAAGCAAGATTTGGAGCCATAGGTATATATGTGCTTGCGGCCAGGATAAGAGTGGAGAAGTTCACAGAAGGTAGAACGAATAATATAAGGACAAGTTTCTCTTTTATAAAACTGACATAAATATATGTTATGAAGGGGGAAGTGAAGGTTCAAGAGGGAAAATTGAGGGGCTAAAGAGGGGTAATAGACAAAGAGGGGATGCAACAAGCCAATTCCACTCCGACCAGCCAACTCCGAGCAGATTCTCCTTTTTCTTTTACCCTAGTTAAAAACAGCTAGAATTTTCTCTGTCGGAACATGTAACCGAATCAGTCTATCAAAATCGATTTTAGGTAGTACTGGTCGACCCTGTTGTCAATGTTTACATAATACTTCAAAATATTAGAGATAATAATAACCGGCAAACGTTGTAAGCCAAAATTCAAAGTTAATATCGCAAATTTGCGACGTCCTTGCGTCGTAAATTTTGTTGACGTGCATTAGCTCTATTATTGTATTATATTATTGTACACATTCAGTTGATATTTTTAGAGTGTCTGCTATTTCATTCAATTTCAATTTACGATTATTCAAAATTATTTTGAGAATTTTTTAAATGTTTTCGTCGGTTACAATCTCTTTTGGGCGTCCACTGCGTTCACCGTCTTCGGTGCTCATTTCACCACGTCTAAACTTAGCATACCAACCCTTGATGGTTGATTTTCCTGGGTCAGTGTCCGGAAACTCGACATCAAGCCAATTTTTTTACCTTGTTATAGATTCAATTAATGGTTAATTATTTAAAATAACATAGTGTAGTCCTTCAAATGCAAACGCCAAAATGTAAAACTCCGAGCAGATTCTCCTTCTCCTTTTATCCTATTTAAAAACAGCCAGAATTCTCTCCAATGAGTCGCAACATGTAACCGAATCAGTCTATAAAAATTAATTTTTGTTGGTACTTGTCCATCCTGTTGTCAATGTTTACATAATTCTTCAAAATATTAAAGATACTAATAACCGGCAAACGTAGTAAGGCAAAATTTTAAGTTAATGTGGTAAATTAGCGACGTCCCCCCGTCGTAAATTTTGTTGACGTGCATTAGCTCTATTATTGTATTATATTATTGTACACATTCAGTTGATATCTTTAGAGTGTCTGCTATTTCATTCAATTTCAATTTACTATTATTCAAAATTATTTCGTGAATTTTATAAATGTTTTCGTCGGTTACAACCTCTTTTGGGCGTCCACTGCGTTCACCGTCTTCGAAGCTTATTTCACCACGTCTAAAGTTAGCATATCAATCCTGGATGGTTGATTTTCCTGGGGCAGTGTCCGGAAACTCGACATCAAGCCATTTTTTTTACCTTGTTATAGATTCCATTAATGGTTAATTATTTAAAATAACATAGTGTAGTCCTTCAAATGCAAACGCCAAAATGTAAAACTTCGAGCAGATTCTCCTTCTCCTTTTATTCTATTTAAAAACAGCCAGAATTATCTCCAATGAGTCGCAACATGTAACCGAATCAGTCTATAAAAATTGATTTTTGTTGGTACTTGTCGACCCTGTTGTCAATATTTACATAATTCTTCAAAATATTAGACATACTAATTACTGGCAAACGTTGTAAGCCAAAAATTTTATGCATTAGTTCTTTTATTGGATAAGGCTTATAAATTAAGCTTATATATTCAGTACAACATCAAGTGTCAGTCATTTTTACTCATCTACTTTAATTGACTAGTCTAGTGTTTTGCATATCATTCGTTAGAGTCGTCAATTAATTGCAATAAAATATATAGGTTGTTAAATTTAAGTTTTACTTTTTAAATATTTCCAAAGAAAAAATACTCTTGGGTACAAACCCAACAAGTTTATACTGCTTATTCTAGATATAAGTTTTTAACGAAAGTGAAGGGAGACCCAGGAATAAGTAGGAAATAAGTCAGGGATAAGTAAAATAGGAACGAAGGGGTAACAAATTTAATGTAAAACGTAATATATTTCAAATATTTATGGCCAAAATTCAAGAAAATAAATAAAATCCAACTGATTTAAGTGTAAAGTGTGAAACCATTAGTGTAATATTAATGGTAACGGAAGTAAAATAACACTTATACAAGATGACTTATAAGCAGTAATTATGTAAGAATTTGCAATTTTTATATCGAATTACGTATAGATAGTTCTGTTATTTTTTAAGGAACAGCGCTATACTCCTAAAAATGTTTTGTTATTGATCCAGCCTTTTTAATATTCTATTGAATTAATCAAGAAAATATACGGAGCTTACTAACAAGAGGCCGCTAAGTTTCAAAAAGAAATCTCATTAGCAACTTGACCAATTATCATTTTAATTGTCTTGTTTTAGCTAATAGAATTATTTTGATCTATGTATAGGCGACTACAGATTAAAAAATTACCAAAATTATACTTAATTATTCTTAAGAATAAATGCTTAATGGCGTCATTAGTAGCTGATGGTTATCTAAGTTAGTTGATTTATTTGTGATCTGGTTTTTTATATACCAGTATTGTTAAAAAACAAATAAATAATCTAAGTTGCTGTGGCATCAAGGGAAAGAAAAATATACTATGCAAAGATGAAACTCTATATATTATTTAAACCTTAACATATTATTAAGTAAAAGCGAGTAAAGGCTATTAATAATCTTCATTGTGTTCAGGTGAAGGCTCAGTTACAGGATGACGATATCATATCGCAGTTTTATGTGTGGTTATGTTGAACATGATGTTTGATGAACTTGTGCTTGTGTTGAAAAAAAAACAGGAAAAGACTTCATTTGTATGGAAAATACAGTTAATGCAAAAAAAATGGTTTGATAAGCCTTACGACGAATCTACAATATGGCCGCTCCAAATTAGCAGTTATTTTCGAAACCAAGAAAGGCTTCCAAAATAATTTCGAAACTATGTAAAATTAAATATGGTGGGATAAACATTTTTTTACATTGGTGTACAAAAAAAGAACTATTCTACAAGAACGACACCTAAAAGGACATGTCCTCTTTGTTTACAAGGTATTTCATATTTCAAAATCAGTTTTTGAATTGATTTGATGTTTGGTAACTAGAGAACAGCTAAGAAAAAGCTGTACTTGCTTAAGGACTGAAAGTAATTGATATGGTTCTGGAAACATAGTATATCATTGTACTAGAGATAATTCTATAGGTAAAGACTGTTCTGTAAATTTTAGTGGTATTTCTGATTCATTCCAGATTTCTTCTGTAAAATAATTTCTTAATAAAGCATCAACCAGGTGCAGGTAATAAACATGTCAATTTGTGCATCAAGACTTAAATGATTGTTTCCATAAATATTAACAACCATAAAATAGTATTTGAATTCCTCAATTTTTAGTTCTCACGTAAGACGTAAGATTCTAGGAGTACATAAATTAATAGGTTGAAATAAATGCACCTACTGGCAATTTTATTTTAAAATGTAGGTAAAAAAATTATTCTATTATTTAGGTTTTGTGTATTTAATGTATTTTTAATATATGTTTTAGGCGAGGAATATTGATTATATCAATACATAAATGAAGTAACGAAAATCGACACATAAAATTTAACTACATAATTTAGGTAAATAGAACACAAAGACCAAATAGAAAAAATTATGAATAATTAACCGTAATTTTCTGAACATTTTAAAGCATTCGCAAATATTAAGGTATTTAACGATTAATACAATAAAATATGTGACTATATAACATTTTATCATTTATTCTGATTATTTACTTGTTAGACCTAAGTTTTGAAAAGTCAATAGTTCATCTAATGATTGTTGAGAGCATACACCACCTTTAATATACATTACTATATTGTAAAATATAAATTGCCTAATTGTAAAAGTAAAATATTAATTTAAAAATTGTTTTATTCATATATTCCCCGTGTCATGTATTAAATCATGTCAATCAACCATGTATTACTTCATTTATTATTCCATTTTAAGGTTTTAACATAAATGTAAATAAAGACCTTATAAACTTATATTCAATACTTTCTTTGTTGCTTGTCTGAGTTCTAAAAATAATGTGCATATTATTGTTGATTGCGGAATCTTAAAAGAAGTTAGCCATTATTAACTAGTTAATTAAATTTAATTTAAAAAAGTTTAGTGGCTGTTAGATCTTGTAAAAATTGGCATATATTTAATATATTTTTTTGTTTATAATTAGCCAGTACATTTTCCTATATTTCAATTCCAGTTCTTTTCTCTGCTTTTTTTATGTTCCTTCCAGCGAAGTTTTGTATCGAGATTCATTCCGAGATATTTAGCGTTGTTACTGTATGGAATGAGAGTGTTATTTAACGTTATTTGTGTTTGTACGGTCTGTTTAGAGCTGAACTGCACATGTACAGATTTGCTTTCATTAATTCTTATTTTCCAAGCTTGTGTCCAATTATTTATATTGTCACTTGCCTGTTGTAATTTACGTGAGGCTTCTTCACTATTGTCTCCGACAGCTATAATCGCAGAATCGTCAGCAAATGTAGCCATCGTGATATTTTCCATTTGTGGTATATCACAAGTGTAAAGTAGATAAAGCATTGGTCCCACTACACTTCCTTGTGATACACCTGCTTTAGCTTCTTTTATTGTAGAGTAAACTTCTTCTTGTTTGACTCCAAACATTCTGGTTGTAATGTATGATTTTAATAGTTCGGTGTGTTGTTTTGGTAGCATTTTCTCTAGTTTATGAACAAGGCCTTCATGCCAAACCTTATCGAAGGTTTGAGCTCCATCTAAGTATATAGCTGAGCATACATTTTGACTTTCGTAGGCTTTTTCAATAACATCCGTTATTCTGTGGACATGGTCAATTGTTGAGTGCTTGTTAATAAACCCAAACTGGTGTGTTGGTATTAGGTTTTTTCTCTCTATGATCGGTATATATTTAATATGATCAAAATATTGTCTAAACAAGTTTTAACAACATAACGCATCGTTTTTAAATTGTTGTCCTTACTCTGTTATGAGGAAAACATGATTTACTTAATAAGTAGTGGTGAAATTTCAACCACTGAGCGATCACTAGTTCAGATTTTCACATTAATGAGTATTTATATGCCCCTAATACTTTAAAATAAGCTTACTAGTATTAAAAATTAGCACGGTATAACTAATGTAGTACCAATCAATCAATTTCCGTCAATACCTCATCCAAACGGTACGATATATTACGCATTACCAACTACAAATTATACACTATTAAAAAATAATTTCACCGTTAGTAGTTAAAGATAATTTAAAAATTACTCATGATTACTGTTTTCGTTGATGTAATGCCAGGCTCGTTCAGCAGCCTGTAATTTTCGTGTACGATTATGAGGTGTAACATGTAATAATAAAATGTCACTTTCATTAGAAAGAATAGTCGAGTGTTTTCGCCGACTGCATTTGTATCTTCCGCGTAATGAAGAGAGAGGATGTATCTAATTGTTCTTCCTCTTGCTGAATACCTTTTTTTATTGTACTATAACTATCACCTATACTGAAAACTCAAATAAAATCTAAACAGACCTTGACAACTTTATAGAAAATCTTCGAAACACTTTTGTTCTTTTTAGTCTAGTATAAAGATAGTAAAATATTAAATTTTCATTGTTTAAAATAGTAAAAGAGATGATACTACTACTATATTGATGTAAATAATATAACTTGGTGATATTAACGTTAAGCAATATCTTAGTCTAGAAATTTGAAGATAGCGGCTTCTTATAGATTTTCATAGCTTATCCTTTAATATAACCTTAGGAGTATTTTATCAAACTTTCAAACTTCAAGAATATATAAGATCTATGCGTTTAGACTATAACCCCTTAAGAATATCGCGGGTATAAATTCGCCATTGGATAAACTTCCAAACCGCCAAATATTAATAGCTCATAGGGTGTTAATTGGAATATAATTATTGTACAAAGTGAATAATAGATATGATACAAATATAATGATGATAATAAGTTACAAAAATACAATAAATTTTTAATATATGTCTGGTCTTCACTCAAATAAAGATTAACTTGAAATTAATAAAATAATTCATTATTATTATTAAAAAATGCCATTTGCCTACTAGAATATAAATATGGAAATAGTGACACATTCTAAAACCAGTACAACTTTTAACTTGAATTATACCAAGAAGTTACACATATTTAGCTGAACTGATGTTTACAACGCGGCGCAAAAGTCCCGCTACCATTTCCTATAACTTTGCTCAAAGAAAAAATAATAAATTTGGTTTTCATAAAAAGTTTATTTGGTCTTTGATTTTTTTTTCGTTATAATTGACAAATTATATCGTCTAAATGGTAGCCGTGATTCTTTATCCAACTTTCGGCACTTTTAAGGCATTTTTCATGACATTCTGGTACATCTGAGGATGAATGTCTTCAATTTCGTGACGAATGTTTTCTTAAAGATGTTGAATCGTTTGGGGCTTATTCACATAAACTTTTGATTTAAAAAAAAAACAAAAGAAAAATTTTGTGGTGCTGTTAAATCCGGAGATCTGGCTGGCCATGCTAAATCGCCAGTTCGCGAAATTAGTCTTCGTGGAAAAACGTATTTAATTGAATTGTTGAACGAGCTGTGTGTGATGTGGCTCCATCTTGCTAAAACGACATGTCATCTAGTCCTTGCTCTTCCATTTCAGGCACAAGAAAATTTATAATCATGTCTTGGTACCTTTAAGCAGTAACAGTAACTGCAACCAACCTTTCAGCGCTACGAAACGTCCGTTGTCTTCCAGAACGAGGCCTGTCTGCTATCGTACCGTACTGTCATTGAACATTCGCACGTACACGGTAAGTTGTGGTTTTGTGAGACACTGGACGATTAGGATATTTTTTACGCAATTTCCGCTGAGTGGCAATAATGGAACCATCATTTTCAATAAATATTGTCACTATTTCTGCTCATTCTTGTGGCATTAGATACGTGGCAATAATAAAATTTGGACGTCTGCACAACATAATGGTTGAAGCGAAACTGAGCTAAACGTCACATAACCACGATGGCACACCATAAAAATGGTAGCGGGACTTTTACCCAACCTGTTACCATTGTCGTTTAGTATTAAATTCTTATAATGGTTTTAGTTAGCGTTTCAGTTTGCAATATATATTTTTTAATTTATATTTTACATTAGATATGCTTAATATAATCTCTATTTATAAAATGTATTTATTGCTACTGTTCTGTTGTACTAACATAAAAATACAAGCAAGACGAGTGTTGGATAAATATATCAGTATGTATTTCCCAATTTAATATTTTAAAAACTTGCATATTCAAGTGCATGTGGTTTGGTTTGCTTCAATTCTCTGGCATCGGTAATTAATCTGAGAACTTTGTTATGGAATAATAAGATTAGCAATTCAATATCAAAGGTTTCAATGCTATTCCACATTCGAACTCCATAAGTCCAAAAAGGCCTTATAATAGAATAATAAAACCGATCTCTTTGATTTCAGGTCAAGTTGAGAGTGTCTTGTTGTCTAACATCATTTCAACATGTTACAATTTCAATCTTCTTAATAACAGTAAATTTGATGCAATACGATCTGATCGGATATGAGGCGATTATCATTAAAAAAGTTTTTTTTTGGATTTTACTGATTGAGAGCTTGATCAACAGTTATGAAGGCATACATGATGTGTGCTGTTTTTATAAAATATAAGTGTATATTGAATTAAATTTTGCAATGCTACATTTTAATTAGTTCGATTTCCTTAGATTCTTCTTTATACTTACTTCATATTATTATTTACTGTTACCAAAATATATATTACCATACATTACAACTCCTAAATGCTATCAGCTACTAGTTTCAGGCTATAAACCTATTAATGCTTATAATATCAGGAAATTTTAACTCCTTTTCTATCGTTAAAGTAAATGATCCAAAATTATAGTACTTCATTAAGCAAAAATCTATCTATTAAGTTTAATTGGACATAAAACAAATTTTTGGTTTTAATCATAATAGATACAGATCTACGAAAAATAACTAATTTACGACCTAAAGGATCCAATAAGAGTTTATTTCGAAATTTTATTAGTACTCATAAAACGTACTCTACTTAATTTTCAGGTCAATATATAAGTTGGAATATTTCAAATTAATTGTAGAATGAAAAATAAGTATAGTTTCTAACGTATACAATTAATTTTGTACAATTTACAACTCTCAAGCATAACGAATATATAAAAGAAAGATTCGAAAATTTCGAAAATTTGCTGATACCCATCATATAAACTCTTAAATTTAATGTCAATATATAAACTGAATTATGTAAAATTAATTTTACATTGAAAAATACAATTCCTAAATAACTAAACTTGTTGCTGATAAAATATAAATTTAAATTAAAATATTAAACATTATTAACAAAATATTCACATTTTCCGGAAGTATTTACAGATATATACAATTTTCCACCAATTTTAATCATAATCATCAGCTTATTACTATCAAAGAATTCCCAAACTATCACTCTAGCATCAGCCGCCTAACAGTCTGCACAGTGCACAATAGGAGTGTCGGCTATCGAGAAGAATATCGATATATCAATATTTTTTAAAAATATCGATATATCGATATATCGGAGAAATTTTTTCAATCAATCCTTAGAATTAAGTACCGAAATACACAAATCGTTTAAAATTAAATTACCAATTTAAAAAGTTTATTAAAAATAATTAACGATATATGGATATTTTTTCGGCATCCCTAATGCACACACCTATCCCTCTACTATATCCAAAGATGTGAAGTTTTAATCCATCGACCCTTTTTTTCAGTTCTCACCAGGAACATTTTTATATCTATTTGTCCAGTTTTTGTTTGAGCCTACTCCAATTTATCTATTTTGGGAGATCTAGTAAGTTTAGGTCTTACTATACATTACTACCCTTTAGTCCAACTAACTTAAAATTGGCTTTTCTCTTGTTTCATTTAAAGTAGTGGTAATTTGAGACATCTACATCTCTTCCAGTATAAATTTGCCCATATCTTTCGATCTTTGATTGCTGGCTAAAAATGAAGATAGCATTCCGCTATTCCGTTATTATTGTAATCATTTTTATGTCATCTAAAAATAGGGTGTTTATAAATTTTGAAACGGTAGTATATAGTAATTAAATCGTACAAGGTAAATAAAAAGTAAACTGTGGTATATTTTAGAAAATGTTTTATCAAGATATATTTAAAATACTTAATTAGTAAGAATAAGTACCATTTTTCTTTAAGATAACACATAGTAGCATTTTAGAAATCATCATCAACAAATAACCGGCACTTTTATCGTTAAATAAAAAACCCTCATTAATTTTAATTGGATATAAACCAAAATATTTAGGTTTATATATGAGAAATAAAGACAGAAACAAACAAGGAACGCCGATCGACGATTGGAAGGAACCTGTAACAGTTTATTTTAGAACGTTACTTGTACCTATGATACATAGAAAACAAAGAAAATGTTAATTATGCCCTTGACAATTCGTCAATTGGCAGTGAACTCCCAAGAAACGAAACAGTAGTCTGATGGGAATCGAGACGGGCAACTGATAAAAAAAGAGCCTAATTACTTACAACGTTTGGTGCATTCCTCAACACTTCTCTGCTAAAAATAGTACTTTGTTTCTCGTCAATGCGGTTTAGATACCAGTCGTCTGTCATTTCTAATCATAAGCACATTAAAATCGCGACTATATAAGGAGGTATAAGCTAACCCACAGATGATTTAATCAAAATAAAATTACATTTATGCATAGTGACAGAATATAATTATGGTTCGAACAAACCACCAACATGGGTGCTGTGCTATTTTTTGTGGCGCTGACATTTAGTTCAATATGCAAATTGTTATTTGAAACGTTCATGTTCTTGTTTTGAAAAGAATATGTTGATTTGTCGATATTGTTTTTCTTCATCTTTTTTCCATTATTATATTTTGTTCTCTTAATAAGTTAATTAACGACAAACTAATCCTTGTGTGAAATGTGTATATTATTCTCAAGGTATTAGTTAATCTTGTAGACTGACGATATTACTGTGTTTATGTATGTTGTTAGGCATTATTGTTTATTATCGAACATTACCCTATTACCTGATCAAGAACAGTCCACTGAATGCAATTTGAACCCGCTCCCAATATATATATATATATATATATATATATATATATATATATATATATATATATATATATATATATATATATATATACATATATACAATTTCTCTAATCACTGTTCTATATTCAATTTTACATCTAAGTTTTTATTTTAGTATCAAAAGTATTTTATTTGCTTGATTATATTGATCGCGTTTTTAAAGGCAGTAATCCTAACGCAATACTATCCATTATACTTCCATTATATTATACTAATCCTAGAGTGGACCAATTACCTCATGGCACAAGCTAATTTTATATAATTCCATGTATTATATTTAGTCAAAAGAAATCCATCATATTTCCTTTAGACGCCTTAATAAATTATATATAGCGCTGTAAGATTTTGAACTAAAAAATGTATTTAACAATTATGTGAATGGTTGACTCGGTTTTGTGAAAATGAAAATGCAAATACTGTTTATCGTTCGGATATTGTAACAGTTAATCTTTTTTTAATAACATCTTTATTCGATACGCTTAGTACAATCTTCTTTAGTGTTTCAACGCGAAATCTTGCATAACTTCGCAAATCCATTTGATTTCTAGGTCATCGTGCAGTTCTTCGTTGGTTACGTAGCGAGAATCATTGGTAATCAATCGAAGAACCTTGTTTTGACAGCGTTGGATGACTAATATTTACCCATATTTGCACCCCATACTTGGACATTGGATGTATAATTGTCTTTATATCAACCTCTTTAATTTTAGATCAAGTTGAGAGTATCTTCCGACTAACCAGTATGGTTGTTTTATTTTGGTTCTAGTGTGTTTTGCTTTTTGTCTAACGTGATGTTTCCAATTTAATCTATCGTCAAGATGGATTCCGAGGCATTTAGCTGATTTTTCTTGAGGAATCGGGCATCCACTGAATGATATAATTAAGTTTTTATTATTTTGCCGCAATACAAAATTAACGTGGACAGATTTGGAGCTATTAAGTTGAAATTTTCCAGTATTTCGTCCATTCGTAGATTTTGTTGACTGCCACTTGTACTTTCTCTACTACCCTAGGCAGATATATGTTTACCATAATAATTGTATCGTCAGCAAGGGTTCCAAGTAGTGTTTTTGTTGTTTTTGGAATGTCAGCAGTGTAAAGCATATATAGGGGAGGTCCTAAGACGCTACCTTGTGGAACTTCAGTCGAAATAGTTTTAAATGTCGAGAACGCCATTTCGTGCGATACTCATCTTACAGATTAATCCCAAATGCCAAACACCATCAAAACCTTATGAGACATCCAGGAATATTGCAGGGCAGTGTTTCTTACACTTAATCTAGCGAATATTTGGTTTTGTTTATTCCTTTCTTATAATTTCGGTGTCAAAGACGCATCACACCTTGGAAAGGTCGTGACAATTGCGTGGACATAAAAAGTGAATTTGTTTTTACTGCACCTACTATGATAGTATATGATAGTACTTACCAAATGTGTATTTGTGTATAAGCTATTATGACATTTATTTCCTATGATGAATGTTATTCAAGAACTTTTAGTACAATTTTTCAATCCATTTGTTTCTATCATACTCTATAAATTTGTACATACTTGTTTAATCATATATATAATACCATTCGAGTAATGTAATTATTTTTAAACTCCTAAACTAATTTTTAAAATTATACACCAAAAACAAAAAAGCTCTATAATTAAATTTTAAGTTTATAAGTTGCATGAAACTAAGTGATATTGGGATATTGTACTGAATTTCACATTCTAAATACTATATTATTTAAATATTAGCAAGACTGTCTGAGTAATAAAGGATGTTAATAATTTGGCATCCGTAACAACGTACAATATTTATGGTAACTGCAATGATTTACTCTTGAGTCGTTTGACTATTCTATGTCACTTAGAAGAATTAGTTTGAAATTAAAGTGATTCTGAAGGATTCAGGTTTTCAGATGTTCTCTTTGATGTCATCTACCATCTCCACGCTTTTTCGTATAAACTTCAATAAATCTACCATTACAACTTTATTCCAGTTAAATGTTCTTAAAGTAATAATTTCCTTTCTGTTGCTGTGAAGATTTTGCTTTTTCTACATATTTGAAAGTTTCTCTCTATTAATCCAGATTTATTTATATATTTCTGAGCAAAGATTTAATCTATATTAAATTAAACCTTAATAGTTTTTATACATAGCTGAGCTTTTATATATAGCTGAGCTGAAGGATATCAAAATTGCATATACAAAAGATATTCGTATCAAAGATAAATTAATAATATAATAAAAGGATCAGCTAGATAACTGTCATTTCGATGATAATATTAATTTAAGTTGTGATGAGCTGAAAAACAGGTTAAATACCAAAAAAACAATAAAACCCTCTCAGACTGCCAAAACCTTCTACAAAAAAGACTCAACCTTAATTAAAAAAAAGTAGATAAAAATACACATTTTACATTTGACATTTAGAATATGAAAAATGTATATAAAATAATTACATATAAGTTACTCAAATATTTTAACCAGAAATTAATGAAAATATTTTTTAAATATTGGGAGCAAAGCAGTATTTGAAAGCACAAGAAAAAATATACATTAAGAAATGTTTAATTGTAATAATACTATAACATTATTTTTTAAATATTATAATTAATTATAACGAGTGGGTTGAAGTACATTATTTCAAATTACGTTTAAAGCAACGAAGTGAGATTGAGGCTCTATATACTTGTTAACCGGTACATATATAAGATTGGCGCTGAAACACCATAATCTAAATTATTAATATATAGCAATAACCATCACCTATATATAAATTGAAATATTGCTATAGGCGAGACGAGCAATAAATATTGAGACTAATTCCGCTCAAGACCCGTTTGTGTCCATTAATTGACATATTATTATTATGTAGAATACAGGGTGTCTAATTCCATAGGCGATGCGTTATTAATACCGACACATTTTAATGTTTCCCTCTCGTTAAAATTCCTATTAAATGGAAATATTTACTGCAACGCCTTTTTATAGTTGTTATAAATGTCTACGTGTTTAAAAGTTTTACGATTTTATTTTGGCAAAGGTGTGGACGATCAAACTTTTTTTCCAGCGAAAATTTATCGTCGTATTTTGTTCACGTTGGTCGTTTTTTTGTACTAATTAAGCATTTGTTTTCTCGTCTTGTTATTTTTAATATTTTCAAAATATTTTTATGCTGTTGGGTATATTATTATGTTTTATATATATATATATATATATATATATATATATATATATATATATATATATATACATATATATATATATATATATATATATATATATATATATTAGTGTTGGGAAGAATCGACTGAAATCGACTATCGACTGTTTCAGTCGCTATTTTTGGTTTGACTGTTTTTACTAGTGATTGTTTTAAGTCGCGATTTTCACTCCGATTGATTTTATTACCATTTACTATCCACTGTTTCAGTCGTGCACTTTTAGTTACTATTTTCGGTTCTAGTAGTTCATTCGACTGATTTTTAACTTTCTGGCCTTATTGTCCTAGCCGCGACCTTGAAAGTAATGCGCCGAATTTATGCCTATATAGATTTAATGTAATATATGTGGTTTTATGTTTTTTTTTGTAGTTTGCTTGTGAATAACTATATAGTGAAAATTAATATAGCAGCGTTTTGGAACGCTAGTTCTCGAATGCAAAAAATAAAATTGTAAATGATAAATAATAGATAATTTTGACTGGCATAGCATGTAATATTTTGGGCTGGTTTAATAAGTAATACTTCTTTGATAAACTTTCAGGATTTTCGTCCAAGCCTTTTATTTGTCAAAATTTTTTCCTAAAATCTTGAAAACTATAATTAGATACCAAAGATTTCAGAAATTGCATCGATTCTAAAAGATTTGAAGAATTTTGTATAGTAACAGTGGTTAAATTTCTTTTAAAAATATTAGCGGTAAAGAAGTGAATAAATTATATTAAATATTTGTAATAAATATATTTTCTGATAGGAAAACTCTATTATTAAACAATTTGTTTTGATAGCTATTAAGAAGAGCACCAAGTTTTATTTGTTGACGAATAGACTATCTTAACAGAACGTGTTCAAGTTTTAAAGCTCGTTGAAATAATGACCACCGAGTTATCTGGTGAAAGACATTCCACGATGTCTTTAATTATAGGGTTAATAAGAGGACTGCAACATTCCATCAAATCTAGTATTTCAACAAGTGAATGGGGATAAAATACAAAATTGTTTATTAGATGTCAGTAATAAAAGACTGGCAATTTTAGAAATGAATACGATATGCGGGAAATCCATATTTTTAGATCCGAAATTTAAAAAAGCAGGATTTGGTATTGCAAATAATGCTGAGGCGGTACAAAAAGTTATCATAAAAAAGATATCTTCCATTCTAACTTCAAAAAGTACAAATATAGTTCCACAACCCGAAATTCAAGACACAATTACTGACCAAGAATATATTGACATCTGGAGATATTTTGATAAAGAAATGTCTAGAATGGAAGAAGTAATTACTCCAAGTACTGCAGCAACTTTACGGATTAAGCAGTATTTAGAAATGCCATTTAATGGGCGTTTAGAAAACCCATTGGATTTTTGAATCTGAATTATATCTGTTACAAGTAAAATATTCCTCTATACACGCAATATCTGTCCCCAGGGAACGAGTTTTTTCAAAATCTGGGCAAATAATTAACGATCGAAGAAATCGCCTCACGGGAGAAAAGTTGAACATGATAATATTCCTGAACAGTTATTTAAAAATATTTCCATTCAAAAATAAATAAAACTCTTATTTAAAAAGCGTCTGGTAGTTATTGTGCGATTATTTTAAGTTCGTCATGGATTAGATTTTTCAATGATTAGGTATACGTTTACATTTTATTTAGTAGTTATGGTAATTGAACATCTTTAGTTTTTAGGGTTTGTTTAAATTGTATTGTACCCTTTATATTTATAATACTATGTTATTTAAAAATAGCAATTAATATATTAAAACACGATAAAACATTTGTGGTGTTATTATTCCATTCCTTTTTACAAATCCATAGAACATTCAGTATAAAAGCAATCCTACTTCCTTTAATATTATATTATTTCTTAGATGTTAAAAGAATTTTTTCTTTCCATTTCTCTCTTAAAGATAACACGAGAATCAATATATATATATATATATATATATATATATATATATATATATATATATATATATATATATATATCTGTCTCGTTTATACTACCCTTGGAAAATATAAGCACATTTAAAATTAACTGCTCCAAGTATTTATGTCCGTCCTTTCCTATCACAGAATTTATACAGACAAGAATTCCTACATCTTCGTCTGATAGCACGAATGGAAAAAAAACAGTCGAACCGTGCATTTGACTGAATAGTAATTACTATTTTCAGTCGATATATACATTCTCTCACCTGCCTGATGGACACTCAGATGATAACTTTTGATTCAGTAATTCATCGTCATAATAGAAAATTCTACGTATTCATTTTAACCAAAATAGAAGTTATTTCTGCAAAAAAATAATGTTAAAGAAAAATTGACATTTAAAAGGGTGGAATTTTTGATGCACGATAAACGTGTACCATGCTCGTGATATTGTTGCTTTGGTAGCACTAGATGGTTTGTCTGGTATTAGTATTTATTGGTGAGGGACATATTTATACATTATTTTAATAATTTTGTGTTAAAATTAGACATTATATAGTATATAACGGTAGAGTGAGGATCCTAATGTAATTATACATCGGTAAATCGTATTTACTATTTTAATTACCTTTAATTTGATATTGAGGTAAGTATCACTCTTGATAACATTTGAGTTTAGATTTATTAATTTTTTACAGATTAGTATATGTGTTTTTGCAAATAGAAGTTTCAAACGTTTTACAATGGTTACGTTCAGACAATGTGTGAACCCAAATGTTATCATTGAACTAAAAGAAAGAAACTAAACAGAGATCTAGATGAAAAATTCATAAGAGAACAAAATATGTTAAAGCATGTCTAAATAAATATTTTGTAAAAAGCTTGAAAAAGTATTGTAGTTGCACATGGCTCTAAGATTGTAAGGACGGTCCACGTACTCTTGCGATAATCACGGATTCGAATCCTGCTGGGGCATGGTCATAAATTTATATTTGTGATTGTTTAGTATTTGGGCTTGTCCTAGGAAAGAGTGCGAAATCCGGCTAATTAAAACTCGAAATTCCTTTTAATTTTTCTACTAAGTTTTTACACACATAGTTTGAACGTTAGTGCATCAGAAATAGTATCAATATTTCAACACTGGTACCTTCTATGTGCTAAACTGTAAACTTATGAAGTTCATTATTTTTTATTAATTTTAATACAATCTTCATTGGTGTTTATAAGTATAAATTAACCATGAAAACAAATATTTTCTAACAAGACTTTTCACTCTACCCCTGTAAAATTAATGCAGAAGAATGCCCAACAAAATCGGCTAGAACTTTCAAGGTCGTTTGATTCCGCGAATCGAAATCCAATTAACAACACAAAAAGGAAGTAACCCACAGATCTAATAAATTACAACATCAAAGTAAATTGCTAATATTTAATTAAGCCTCCAGACGAAAACTATTTATAATGTTTATTGCTTCGGATTGAGACTAGAGTGACTGGTGACAATCAAGACGGTCGATGTATTCTGTAAATATATTTGTTATCGATTTCTGATATTCACACTTCGTGGGTGTTATGGAACTTTTTTTTTGTAAATACTTGTGCTATACAATTAGTATATTTTCACATGTAGTGCCGTAATATGCACTTGTGGTTATATAAATTTTGAAACGTATAGAGTTTAGAACAAAACTACTTTTAACTTAATTGTTTAATTAAATTGTTTAACAATTTTTTTTAATATTTATATGTATAAGTTTATATATATAGTCTTGTTATGATATTGTTAAAAACAACATTAATTTTTTTAGACTTAAAACTTATGGGTGAAAACTCTTGGTTATGAACTGCTTTTATTCACTAAAATTCGCCGACATTTCGCAATCATTAGAGATTACATGTTCAGGGCAAGAGATCAAATACTGATATTGTCCTAATAAACTTATCCTGTTTAGGCAAGTGACTGTTATGGGCACGTGGCCAACCGTTAACGACTCTGCTTTTTGGTAAACTGTTGAATATTTTATAATAGTGGCCTTATAGATTTGGTCTTTGTTTAGATTATTTTAGTGTTTATAAACTTCAAGGCCCTCTCGATATTTTCTCTCAAAATAGCATTGTAGATTCATTAAAAGCTAGATATTATATTATAGATATTATAGTTTCTGTTGGTTTATCCATGTACTTATCATATTCTCAGTTTCTCTCTGCGCACCTAGACTCAGCGGATCTCATTTAGTTCTGATGTTAAGGAAAGGCCAGAATATTTTCTTTGTCACTTGGACGAACGTCGCAATCTCGTGACTATAAAACAGTACGGTGTTGACATATAAGGGACGGGGACTATGACCAAATAGAGACCCTATCCAAGCCGCACACACTAGCAGCCACAGCTAAATAGTAATGGTCGTTTAGTCAATGACATTTATCATAGCATAAGCTAGGCTCTATAAAGGTAATCAATTTCTCGTAGAAATTCAAGGAGTCTCTCTGTATTTTCTACTATTAAAAAATCGGTCGGTGTGAATACAAATATTTGCGATGTGGTGGGGAGAGGGATGGAAAGAGCTGCCTATTTAGTCGCACTATCTGCGCGCTTATTTCCCAGTACGCCAACGTAACAAGGGATCGGATACAGATGATTGACAATGAGTCGGAGACCAGGGGATGGTTGAAATTCTGTTATGATAAACATTCGTGGAAATTGAGGGAATTGGTAAGGATACGCAATTGTGTGAAAAAATCTATTGAAATATGGGAGACAGCTTTGATTACCAAAGAGTTCAGCAGTCAATATTAAACTCTGCGCATGGACCTTGAAACGGAATGTCTGGTTATCCATCACAAATATACTGACATTATCTTAATATCTCTTTTATAATATTGACATAAATATGTGTTTATAAAGGGTGTACTGAAAGTCTAAGGGGAAAATTGGCGCAGTATTGGCAACCTTAAAACAGGTGTATGACTACAAGTGGAGGTTAGACCTAAGGAATATGACAGAGTAAACGATCTCACAGCGAACTTCAGTTAAAGAGAGTCCTTACGAGAAGAAAAAGGTCTGGTAGATTTAAGACTAAACAACCTAATTACAGGGGAGGATCGGAAGTCACCCAGTGATATTCTAAGTGTAATATTTCAAATTGCATCAAGTGTTTTGAGGTAGGTTAGAGCAGCAGCGGCGAACAGGAGCAAGTCATAGTCTAGCTTGAGGAGGATATATTTTAGGTATGGGTATAGTGGTAGACAGCCAACGCGGTATTTTCATGTCTCTGGAGCAGCGAGTTTCAAGATTGTTGATGTAATGCTTCCAGAAGAACTTTCCTGACTGTTGAAAATGACTCTCAATAACCTTATACAGGTCAACAGTTAGATTGGAGCATTATTAGGAGAGAGAGGTAATGGACGCGGGTACAGTTACGCCTACGACAGAATTGGATTACACACTTTGAAGGAGAGTTAGTGGAATAGCAGTGTTAGGAATCCGGTGGAGGAGGAACAGGTATAGAAGCAGGTAAGTGCTTCTTGAAGCGACCTTTCTCCAAGGTTTGTAAAAAATGACAAATTGGATGTCGTCCGCAAAAAGCAGTAGGTGAACCTTGGGCCGAGATATCAGGTTATTGAATCTAGGGCAATTATAAATCAAGTGGTACTTAGAACTTGAACCTTGACAGAATGAAATGTTTTCTGTTATTATTTGAGTATAATATCGAGTTGAAGTTGACGAAGTAAACTGTCCCTAAGGATCAAGTCTGTAATGATTGCGAAATGTCAATAAATTACTTTTAGTTTTAGTCAATAAACGCGGTTCCAACCCGGAAATCAGTAGGTGAGACCAATTTGTTTTAATTGCAATTGAAATTTTAACAAGTAACAATACAAATTATTTTCTTTGTTAATCAGCGGAACGACTAGCAGCCGATCTGATTCGAACAATCTACTTTCTCCGCAACATTCTTTATATGGCACTGTCGAATAATGCGTGAAACCATTGAAACGCATAAATATTTTTTAAAATAAATTGCCTAACAGGATACGTTAACTGATCAAGACCAGAAAATAGCGTGCGTTCATAGCAATAAAATCGAGGCTTATTTACTGGTTTCGTTAACAATTTTAATGAAATCATTGCTGACCTTTGCCGGATTAAAAAGGCATAGATTTGCTCGTAAACTATTAAAAAACTGAAGCCAAACAAAGATCACATTTCATTGTTTTAATTCTGCTCTTATTGGAACGCGTTTACCATATACACGGGAGGTCAATCGTAAAGATTAAACAAATCATTAATAATTTCTTTATATGAATAAGTTATGGCGATCTGATTGCTGGCTCAATTGTTGCGCAAATAAGCTCGCGAGACTGTAATTCTGTGGCGCCTGTTTTATCTACGACAATTATAAATATCGTGCTCTACCTAGGTCAATTTACATAAAAATTGCGCAATTTTTATGTTACACATTGTGTCGTAACGCGAATATGAATGTTTAATGAGTTGCTTATGAAGTACGCAACATATTTGAAATTATTGTGGGTGGACAAATATGCTACGTGGTCTGGTAGAGTAGTAATAAATATAAAGTTCTTATATGTCTTTTTAAAACAAGATTAGAATCGTTGGCTGAGTGAATATATTATCTAACATACAACGCTTGAATTAAATAAACTGAATTATATATTAAATTGAATTTGCTGTTCTGTATCACTCATACATCTAATGCTTCAAAACTCTAAACATAATATTTCAAGTAATGAACATAATATAAATAGTGCATTAATATATAATAAAATTTCAACTCACAAAGTGTTAAAAAATGGGATCGTAAAGATTTTTCAAAAATTAGACGAAATAAAATATGGCCTTAGTTTAATCTCACTATGCAGTTCTTAATAACATTTAATTTGTAGCGACCTTGGGGCATGTCGAAATTTACATCGTGGAATAACGGTCAACAAAGTACCCAGAAATATAATCCCAGATGTTGAACACGGGCGGGGTACCAGCAGCGACAACTAGAACTCGATAACGAATAGCTGGCAACCCCGAGACGTTTATCTGGGATGTTATTGAAAGGTATTTCGATCATTCAGTAACCGACCATCGTTTGGTTTAGACGTGCCACCATCGACTGCCGAAGCCTCGTTACCAGGTAACACCGCTGCCATCCGTTTTATCTATTTTGCAATTATTAACTGCAAACTTATGTCTTATGTTTACATTTTAGTCTACTTTAGTGTACTACTAAAGTAGTCTAGTTCTGTCTATTGAAATCATCCCAGAAGACATCCGGTCTTACCCAGCCTGGTTACTGGCATGACTGGGATAATTTTCCTTGTCGGATTTTACAATCTTGTCTAGGACACGATCAAATTTACGAGCATGCTCCAGCAGGATTCGAACCTGCGGCCATCGCAACAGTAGCAGGACCTATCGCCTTTATCACTGCGCCACCAAACCGGCTTACAATTATTTTATTAAATATTCTAACATACATTTCTCAACAATTTTTGTTCTTATAGGTAAGAGCTTAGTAAGAGATGATTTTAGGTACTTTCAAATAGTATGGTTGTAATTCCTCTGTAGAATTATACAGATTTAGATTGAAAAATTAAAATTTAATAAAAGTTATTTATAACATTTTTTAAAGTTAATTCTTCCTGTTATTATTTGCTTAAATTATATTCTTCTATTATGGACAACTTGGAAGCCAAATGTTTAAATATTTTTATTAATGTTTAGAGAATAATTCCTCTTTTTCTTCATTGTTCGCAAAACCAATTATTGTCGTTATTTTTAAGCCCTTGTACCTTTTGAACTTTGTTGTTACTTTCAATACTGAATATTCTGTTGCCTCAGTTGGCGGCAGATTTTACAAGTATTTTTAAATTCTTGGCTTTGTTCGCTTTGAATAATTTTCTCTTGTTTCCTTCCATTCTTGTATGTTACCAATTATTCATACTTTCCTTTTTTATATTTTTGCAGTTTTTTGCTGTATTGTGGATGATACGTGGATTCCTCTTTAAGATATTTCACAGCTAAGAGTCGCATAGCATACTATCTCTTGTATTTACAGGAATGTGGGATAATTTTTAAATAAAAACTCTAAATAAAAACTTTAAATAAAAAATAAAAACTTTAAATAAAACAGTTTATTTAGCTTCTCCAAAACTCTTATTAGTTTAGAACTATTTTTAGCTGCAAACTTGACACGAAGCCACATCTAGTCCGTAAGTTTACGATGTATTCACTAATTTACGTATTATTAAAATATATTCACAAATTAATTTATTACTGCAATTTAAAATGGTAGCATATTTTAATTATATTGCTGAAATCTATAAGATTATTTCTGTTTACAACCTAATATTAATCTTATTAATTAATCATAATAGTATTAAATAAACATGAACAATAATTATTTCACGACAACAATTTAATTATTTCCTATTAGCTCATAACTATATTAATTGGCAAAAACAAAATGATTGAATTATTGCAACAATTTCATAAATCAATAGTCGATTGCGTGTATTGGCTTAATGTTTTGTCTTAAGCCGCCGTGAAGTACCTTGTTTAACTAACGTTTTCATGCTTATTTGTCAAAAAAAAGTTAAATGTTATCGTCAAAAAAGTGTCTGTTGCAAGTCATGCTTTAATGTAGTTTCAATGAAGTGTCCGGAGAGTGTTGTTAGTTATTTATTGATTAATTTTCTAATAATAATACTCGAAATTTGATAGTAAACCTTGATGAGGTGATGGGAATGTATGGAGAATTAATTTATTTTATTTTTTTTTATTTATTTTATTATTTCATTATTTTATTTATTTTATTAATTTATATATTAATTAATTAGGTCAGCAGCAAAAGATGCCACCCCAACAGCAAGAGAGAAATCAGAATACGAAATACTTTGCCCCCTCGAAATCAGAGAAATGAAAAAAAAAAGGCGAAAAGCTAGAAGAGTATGGCACATAACCAGAAATGCTACAGACAAAACTACTTTTTATAGAATTAGTAATCATTCGAATCAAAATATCAAAGAATATAAACAGAATTGCTTTCAAAAGTATGTAAGTGAATTAAGCCCACAAGCAGACAAAGATTATTCGCTATGGAAAGCAACTCGAAGATTTAAAAGACCAATTATTCAAGTACCGCCAATTAAAAATGATCGAAATGAATGGGTTCGACGCGACAATGAAAAAGCTGAATTGTTCGCAAAATACTTAGCTAACATATTTCAATCTAATAATATAGAATCTACCATGGATACATCTCCTGTTTATCAATCTGATGTAGCTCTAAATCTAATTTCTCCACTGGAAGTTGCCACTGAAATTGATAACCACAATCCTAAAAGAGCACCTGGTATAGATGATATTTCACCTGGATTATTGAAGGAATTGCCACGAAAAGCAATCATCATGTTGACATATATATTTAATGCCTGTTTAAGGCTGAAGCATGTCCCGGAATGTTTTAAACTGGCACAAATAATTATAAACCTGACAAACCTGCAGAACAAGTCGAATCTTACAAGCCTATTTCGCTACTACTTGCAATATCTAAGCTACTTGAGAAATTAATATTTAAACGTATTAAAAATTTTATAATAATACTAGATTTCCAGTTTGCTTTTCGAAATCACCATTCAACAATCGATCAAGTGCACAGAGTAACTGCAGCTATTGAAAGAGCATTTGAGGAAAAGAAATACTGCATTGCAATATTCCTGGATGTCCCACAAGCTTTTGATCGGGTTTGGCATTTGGGATTAATCTATAAGATGAGCAAATTGTTATCGCGTAACCATTGTCAGTTGCTGGAGTCATATTTATTCGGAGGAAAATTTAGAGTATCGCACGAAATGGCGTTCTCGACATTTAAAAATATCTCGGCTGGAGTTCCACAAGGTAGTGTCTTAGGACCTCTCCCGTATCTGCTCTACACTGCTGACATTACAACAACAAAAGAAACAATTCTTGGAACATTTGCTGACGACAAAATTATTATGGAAAAAGATTTATCTCTGCCTATGACAATGGAAAAAGTGCAAGTGGCAGTCAACAAAATCTACAAATCGACGAAAGATTGGAAAATTCAACTTAATAGCTCCAAATCTGTCCACGATAATTTTGCATTGAGGCGAAATAATAAAAACTTAATTATATCACTCAATGGATGCCCGATTCCTTAAGCAGAATCAGCTAAATACCTTGGAATCCATCTTGACGGTAGATTAAATTGGAAGCATCACGTTAGACAAAAAGCAAAACACATTAAAACCAAAATAAAACAACTATACTGGTTAGTCGGAAGATACTCTCAACTTGATATAAAATCAAAGAGGTTAATCTATAATACAATTATAAAGCCAATTTGGACCTATGGGGTGCAAATATGGGGTTGCACTACAAATTTTAATCAACTAGTCATACAACATTGTCAAAAGAAGGTTCTTCGATTGATTACCAATGCCTATTGCTATGTAACCAACGAAGAACTGCACGATGACCTGTAAATCAAATGGATTTGCGAAGTTATCCAAGATTTCGCCTTGAAACACGAAAAAATACTACTAAATCATACTAACATGGAAGCAATACAACTGCTGGACAGCGCGCAGGATGTCAGGAGATTGAAGAGAATAAAACCATACGAACTTATATAAAGTGAATACATTTAGTGTAAACTATAGCTATAAGTTAATAATTAATATATAATTATAATTTTATAATTGAGGAATACATACTTATGTATTTATCTCGCACTCGTCTTGCTTGTTAATTAATCCAAGTACATAGGAAAAATAGTAATAAATTAATTGTTATAAAAAATGTATTTTCCGTTCATTGTACCAAGCACAAATATGTTACTACGAGATATCTTAATAAATATAAGAAGAAAATCCAAAGAAATTATTGAAAAATCAAATTCGGGCATGAAATTCTATACATAAATATAAAATAATTTCTTTGTATCTGTATCTACAACTTTTTTTTTTTTTTGAAACTGAGGAAATGTCATTAATATACAATATTGAAAATAGTAACAGTAAGTGTTTGTATAACGTTACATTAGCTATGGTGGGTACAATCTTAATTTATAAAATTAATTTATAAAATTAATTTATTATTCAGTAGTACTTGTATCACTATACAAGCAACACGAATGTTTAACCGAATGTCGACTACTTCAACTAAAGTTAAAACGAGACGAAATAAAATTTCATGTGATTTGGTTAGCTTCAATCTTCTTATTTCTTGCGTGTTGTCCATTAGCTGTGTTGCTTCTACATTATTGAGATTAAGTAACATTTTTTCGTGTTTTGAGGCCATATTTTAGAACACTTCGAAAATCCTTTTGATTTTGTCCTCACCTCCTAGTTCTTCGTTGGTTTTGTTGCGTGGATTATAAATTGGCTTTGTGTTTTATTGCAACTCCATATTTGAACCCCATTAGTCCAAATAGGCTTAATTATAATAGAATGACAAACCAATCTCTTTGATTTTAAGTCAAGTTGGGAGTCCTCCAAACAACCAGTAGAGTTCTTTAATTTTGAATCTGCTGCTGATCTGCTCTATTATATTAGAACATAATGTTGTTAGTATGACAAGCATCAATAAGGATAAAAAATATTTGAGTTAATCTGAGAAATGTTCCAGAAATAAGTTCAGAATGCATAAAATACTAATATAGATACCACAAATACTGTTTCCAGAGGAAGCCCAGCGATAGAAATCGTTGCTCATTTCACTGGCATTACCAGACGCCCAGCATAAATTATAAATAGGTCTGAATCTCTTATTCTTATGTCATTAGATAAACACATACATTTGGTAATTTGTGTTTACTGTCATCATACCTAGATTATATTCAGGTAATTTTAGGCTAATATTTCACTATTTTTATTTATTCTTAAAAATATCGATATATTTTTTTTGTAAAAACTCGTTTTTTATTGCAAAAAAATATCGATAATTTTAAAATTGGTACTTAATTTTATATATGTATATATATTAGGCTAATATTTCACTATTTTTATTTCATCTTAAAAATATCGATATATTTTTTTGGTCGATATGTCAATATATCGATATTTTTTTAAAATATCGAAAACGATATATCGATATATCAAAATATCGATATTTATTTCGGTGGCCAACACCCCTATATCAGACTACTATTCGGCGCTTCAGAGTGCGTGCTGGTGAACGTATATTAGATAAAAAATTACATATTATTAAGGGCTTGTAAATAAAATAATATTTCTCAAGACTCTTCTCTTTTATTTTGATGTAATAACTTGTTTAACGTAAGAAGAAACGTGTCGTCCTATAACAAAAAGTGAATAATTAACGAATTCAGCACATGCACAAAAACACAAATATATCGTCACTAAACCAAAACAACTCGTGAAATTTTTTATAGACTTGTTTAATATATTATTGTTATAATAATTGAACTAAAAGCCCTGTAATTAATATTTATAGTTGATAATAACTTAGTTAGACGTAAATTAATCTAAACGTAACAACAAATAAAAACCAATTAACAAAACGGTGTGAACAGTTAACTCCATAAATCTACCATAGAAGTTAGCGTAATAAGTCAGCCCTTTTAAACAGTTGATGTTCATTCACTCCCGCCTTCTATAAATCATAAACAACAATGTATCACGACGCGATAACATCTAAATCTGTTTTAAAAGAGTCCTCCTTATCTAGTGCACGTATTCCGTCGGTTTATTGAAGCCGGTGCCTAGCAACATTTAAGAAATTCTTCCGGCCCGTCGGCAATAAAAGCCTTAAATTTTTATTTACGACTCATAATGGCCAAATAAACCATGATTTTGGGACCAGTGCCGTGCTCATAAAGGTTATTAACTCGCAATTAAGTTTGAGTGTGCTCATGATAAAAACACTGTCTCCGATGAACGGTCGAATGTCGATGGTTGCCGATGATGAACTGAAAATATCGCTGATATACTGTTCGGGTTTTATACGGGAAGCGTTTAGGGAATGTTCAAGGCGGTTTGATTATTTATATAATTATGTATTCCTTATAAAATTCCTCTTTTAATGCTAATTGAACCATTAGGGTGGTCTGATCGAGTCATCAAGTCATTATTTGGAAGCCCTATTCGCTTAAAACTACTCCGTCAATTTCTTCGTTACATATAACTAACCCACTAATATATTATAGTTAAGTGTTCATAAATATTTGTGGTATCAGTCTTCAAAAGATATAAATATGTTATAATGTTACAATCAAAGATAGTGAAATAAATCGGTCATTTTATTTCAATCTGCATTAAATATAAAATATTTTTAACAAATGAATTTAACCGACTTCAAAAAATAGGTTAATAGGTTTAGGTAGGTGTTAAGCTAAATTGTGTTTTTTTATATATTTTAAAGTCTACTTTTACCAACTATGGGTTTATCTGGACTGGGCCTAAAGTTTAACGTGGGCTCCGAACCGCGCCCCTCAGCATTAAGCCTATCGACTGGCGAGCGACCAACTTTAGAAATCATCCCAGAACACATCCGGTCTTACCCAGCCTGATTACTGGCGTGACTGGGATCATTTTCCTTGTCAGATTTTACAATCTTGCCTAGAACATTCATAAATTTTAATGCAAATCACAAACATAAATGCCACCAAGCCGGCAAATGGTGGTTCTGTTTATTTTTATTTAGTTATTCCAACAATTATTATGTCCATATTCTATTTTAAATGTTCTTTTTGTGCTAAAAATCGAAGTTTGATTTTTTTGTGAGTTTATCATTTATTTTTTGAAGTGGGTAAAATTTTTTTGTTAAAAATATTTTATTTTTCTCTTTTTAATGTAAAATATGTATTCAATAACTAACGCAGTTATTTTATTTAATATTACAATCGGCAGACCAAGTAAAGTTGCAGCCGGTATGAGGAGAAACAGGAATAGAGAAACATTATACGTGGCTTGAAAATTTGAGCGTATCCCTCGATTTCCCTCTTCCCTCAACAGATCCTGATTAGGTTCCAATGGGACCACCTCGGAAGTGCACTGTTTCGAATATAAAATACTTTTGATAAACGGCCCACAACTAACGGAGAAATCTTTGAAACATCACAGGATCTCTTGACTTATTTACACCAAGTTTTACAATAATTTGATTTAATACTTATTATGTTAAATAACTAAGTAAAATTGTGTCACCCGTTAATATGTTTTTTGTCTATATATATATATATATATATATATATATATATATATATATATATATATATATATATATATATATATATATATATATATATATATATATATATATATATATATAGATATATAGATATATATATATATATATATATATATATATATATATATATATATATATATATATATATAGATATATAGATATATATATATATATATATATATATATATATATATATATATATATATATATTTTAAATCTCCTTTTACCAACTAGAGGTTTATCTGGACTGGACATACAGTTTAATGTGGTCTCCGAAACACGGTCTTCGACATTCAGCCTACCAACTGGCGAGTGACCAACTTTAGAAATCATCCCAAAAGATATCCGGTCTTACCCAGCCGGGTTACAGGCGTAACTTGTATCATTTTCCTTCTCGGATTTTACTCTCTTGCCTAGGACATCTATCACAAATATTAAAGAATCGCAAATATAAATTTACGGCCATGCTCCGGCAGGATTCGAACTCGCAACAGTAGGAATATCGTCCTGTCGCCTTTACGACTGCGCCACCAAGCCTGCTACGTTTTTATTGATATTGAATTAATTTATTCTTTACGAGCTGGTCGAGTTATTACGATGTTATAATGATGTTAGATGTCAACAAGTGACTATAAATATTAGGGCCCTACATAAATGTTAAAGGATTTACAATAGATGTTACTGTGTACTAAATCCCATTTGGTACATTTGTAAATAACTCACCAAAAAGTGTTTTCAGTCCGCTGAAATTGCACCCAATAAATGGCATTTGCGGAAAGGTTTACCTTTTTTTTGTTATGGCCTAAAAACCAGGCGGTGGAATGTATGACGCATACCTGGTCACGGAAACTTGCCCTGGAGTGACAAGTTGGACCGGGTTAGGTGGGACTGCCTCTGGGCTTACTAATACACTAAACCAAAACCGCCTCACAGTTGACCCCTGTGGATCGCTACTGCTACTGCATTAAATTTGGGGATATGGCACCCGCTGATCGGGCAACCGTTATTGGGCACGAGGGCCCGGGATTCAATTGATTCGCGAGCCTGAGTTAACACACAACTGGATACTTTTGTATGGGGGCAAAAGTTGTGACTATAGCGACGGATGAGGCTTTTTCAGCCTGAAAAAGGGGGGGAGCTTAGCGGTGACGAGGTGCTAAGCTCTCAGCATGTCGACCAGCTCGCGAACAAGAGCGTTTTCAGAAGAACTTGAGCTGAGTTGTTGTTTGTGGAATGATTGAGATATGAAGTGCTTGATTTCTGGAGTGTCCAGAAGAGCTTCTCCAAGCTTTTTACTTTGGTCAAACGCGTGATGGATGTGTGCGGCCAGACGGGCAGCCTGATGGACGGATGCGTGGTGAGCGTGAAACCGAATTGTTCATCAGGAATGATGTTGTTTTTCTTTGTGAAAGAGTTGAGAGCGTAGAGTATTGCCCTCTCGGCAAGCTTCGAAATGGCGCTGAGAAGGCTGATAGGCCTGTAATCAGATGGAGATGATTTTGCTCCTTTCTTGGATATAACCGCTATATGTGTGTGTTTCCAGGACGCCGGGAAGTGTTGGAGCCTCATGATGGAGTTAATGACGTTTGCCAGATCTGCGACCTGCTTATGCGGGAGGTTTTTTAACTGGGTAATCGATTTTTTAGAGTAGAGACTTTGGAGACACGAAATGCTTGAGAAGAAAGTCTGCGGTTACTGGTATTTTGATGGAGTTGGATTCGTTGATGACAGTGTCTTTGTCTTTAGCTTCAGTGTTCTCTGCGGGTGGGAGGCCTTTCATCTGAGCTTCGTAGGTCTTTGCAAGGAGCTCGGCTTTTTCTTGGTCAGTGACAGCGAAATTTCCTGTAACTGCTGACTTCAGGGGGGGGGGGATGATATTGTGCGTCTTCCCCACGAGGAATTTAGAGACACGCCAGAAGGAAGGGGGGTCATCCAGTCTTTGGTCCGCGAGAAATGAGTTCCATTTCATTGCTCGCCAAGTCGAGACGGCCGCCCTTACCCTGGAAAAGCTTACCTTTTTAATCCAATTCTAAAACAAAAAGGCAGTTGAAGATCATCGAATGCTGTATGAACCTTGCAAACATGCTACATCGATTTCAACTTGAGACTACTGGTTTTGATATTTTAAAAGTTGTGATTCTGACAGTGGGCATTCTATAGAGTCATACAAACTTGAAGGCAAGGATTTGGAAGCATTACCCGATGAAGCAATCAATCACATTTCAATACAGTTGGTTCGTTTGAGCTGAGCACTGCATGAAAAAGGCCGAAATACTTCGCCCGCTTGTTCCGAGATATGAGTCACGTCCTGTCTGAGCAGCCCTTCACTTGTTCTGAAAAAATCAAAAGTAAATCGATTCGTGGCAGCCTCAAAAGATAAGTCATTCTTTCGTGGTGAAATCCGTAAATTACCGATTTTTCGATGATGATATGACTCATATTTGTCGATGTGCAAGAGGCACTTTATCTTTATAATAAGAGCTATTTTATATGCTCATCCTTATTATTGAAGTTAAAACAACTGTTTTGACGACGATATTTTTAGGTCATAATAAATAATGAATTCACAGGAAATGAACTCACCCGAGGAATAGTCACATTATAGAGCAATTTTCATTGATTTCATTAATTATATTAAAAGAATACATATCATGCAAACAAGTAAATATATATATATATATATATATATATATATATCTTCTAGTGAACATTTGGATGTTAACACGGATTAACAAAAGTTAACAGTCATTAGAAAAAAAATGATATTTGCATATAAAAAGCATGAACGGTACCCATCCAGACCCAAGCATCTATTTTAATACCACTGTTTAATAGAACACCATTAAATTTAAAATTATTTAAATACTTTTAAAACAAAATAGTGATAACGAACAGTATTAGTTGCAAAGATAACACTGATAGAAGAAAGTGATGTGAGAATGAGTTAGCTATATAAATTGTTAGGCTTATATCAATACAATAAGATGTTTTAATAGACACACGGACAGTGTAACAGAAATAAGACCAGATGAGAGAAAAAGTGGCTAGTGGATATACCTATATGAACTTATAATTACTAACTGCATTAATTATTAGTAAATATTTTTATATTTAAAAATTACTAATCTAAAATTATTGATAGAATAACAAAAACTTTGAATTTTTACTAGATGTTACAATTCAATACAGTTTACATTATACAATATATTTATAATTATACGTATAATAATATATTATGGATTACAGAATACATTAAGTATATTTTTAGCTTCGTGTAAATCAAAAACATTATGTTTTCATTATTCCACATTAAATAGATTTATTAGTATTTACGGTTTTCTGCCAAATCATGCACGCATATATAAATGTGTTCTTTTAAAGAAGCTGAATTATATTCCTGGCCGAAGTAATTGGTCACAGGCAATGGATTTCATCGCGATCAGTGCCAAGTCATGTAGGGTATTATGTTTTCCAAACTCTAGATTTTAACATTTTACCCGAACTCCTTTTCAAACCGTCAGGTCCGAATGAGAAAAAATAGGTTTCCATCGTTTTTGACGCTGTATATTTTTACAAATGGTGTGTCCATTTTAACAGAGATAATGATGTCTATAATTTTTTATTACAATACATATATAATGTATTATTGAAGTAACATATTTAGTAAATATTTTTAGGAAGAAATAAAAAAAATCAGAATATTAAATATAGACGGTGATGACAACATCCTTGTTTCAGACTGTTCCTAAATTTATCATTTTGATCGGTAAACTAAGATTAATGGTGCCAAAATATATGTTCGAACATTGTACCCACACTAGGATAACACTATTTTTAAAACATCGATTTAAATATCTATAATATGAATGTATGTGCGAATTAGAGAATTACAGTTTGGGATTTTTTTTAACTCATGACCTTATAATAGGAAACATTATTATTTGTATTATTAGAGCTAGTTTTATTTCATTTTAACATATTTCAGAAATTAAGGTGTATCAATTAATCTCAGCAATTACCTGGATCAATACATCCTTTTTTTTTTAATTTAATGTTTTTTCTTCATTTTATTCCATGTTCGTGAATCAATATCTTGACTTTTCTATTTGATACCATATTAATGTACAACATTTAACATAAGAATACACCTTAGTAATATGTTATATTAGCAAATACATTAAATTTTTTAACACAAGCAAAGTACGTGTAGCGTCCTCAACAAGATATAATAATTACTAGGATAGAAGGTATATAGAATTACGAATTAATTTACGACCATGCCCCAGCAGGATTTGAACCTGCGGCTATTGCAACAGTAGGAGGACCGTCCTATCACCTTTATCACTGCGCCGCCAAGCCGGCTCAAAGTTAGATTTTTGACAGAAATTAAAAAAAAAATCAAATATGTACATAATAATGGTTGTAATAACTAAATAAAAAAAAAAGAAATATTATTTAACCTATCTACTATACTACATATTTTATATTCTACTATATACACACAATTTAGCTTAATACCTATCTAAACCTATTTATCTATTTACAATATTATTTGAACTACTACCAAGTGATCATTTTTAACTCTGTGCCAATCCCAAACAGTAATATTAATTTAGATTTGTTATGCTTAATTTTTTTTATATGTCACAAATTTATATTATTATTTTGAGAAATATTTATTAAAGATTATTATTATTTTTAAAGAATATAAAAAGTTTGGACGTGCCTTTGAAACATAAGCGTTTTCCTCTATTTTCCCCCTTCCTCCCCAACAGATCCAGATTTGATTTCAATGTGACCACCTCGGAAGTGCAATTTTTCGAATAAAAAAAGAATTTTGAATATCGATCCACAATAGACGAAGAAATCGGTGAACATACATTAAATAGAAATATATACAGCCGAACATAGAATCTTCTCCATTTTCGAAGTCGCTTAAAAATAGAAAATCCGTTAATTAGTCATTCAAAGTGATTTTACTGCTACTAAAATGTAGTGAATAATTGTTCGTATTTCAGATATAGAAAGATTGAAATTATATCGTAATTTTTCATATATTTTCAAAATATCTTCTTAAAATGTTAATTTTACCTAATTAAAACGTATTTTATATGCTTAATTTTGTTTTTATCATTGTTGTACATGTTCGGTGTCGTCAAATATGTTGTCAAAAATGTTTGTCATCTAAAAGTTTTTAAAACGTAAATCCGATTCTGATGAAACTTTGGCGTGTTATTCTGTGTAGTACTGTGAAGATTCATAGAGCCAATTTATATTTACACTATGAACATAGAAAACATATATAATATTTTAACATTTTCCATTTATAACCGGACGCCAATAAAAAAAACAAATATCTAACGGTATCCGACATATGTTGCAATATGACAAAGTAACAATCGCTTTGTTGTATTAACTGCATATTGTCCTCTGATTTATTGAACTTACTTAAAATATATTTTACAGTATAAATAAATGTATTGAATATATCTTGTTAATAAACAGTATAAAGTATCAATCTGCCATATATTGTTGACAATAATTAGATCCTAATCGTGTACTTGTTCCTATCCTATGTAAAATCTAATAGTTTCAGAAACAAAAAAAGTAAAAATAATGCCATTCCCGTGGCCAATAGATGACCAGAAGTATTCTACAGAAGAATTATGTTTGTAGGCGCTGCAGTAACAATATAGTATAATAGGCCTCCTTTAAATTTGATTCAATAGTTATTGAATATTCGAATTTAATCAACTGAGAAATTTTAGGGATTAAAGGCAGAACATTATTTAAAACTCAAAAATTAAATTTAAAGGGCTAAATTAAATGCCTTGAAATAATTTGCAAGAAGAAAGTAAACATGCGGAATTAAACAGGATATACTTTGTTTGTATAGTCAAATAAAAGTTTGCAAAAGTCTAATTAAATTGTTTGATTCGGTAATTATTAGAGAATGATAACTAATCTAATAAAAATGAAGTAAGAAACAAAGCATTCATGATGTAGTAGACGTAGTAGCTCTTTTACACGGCTTAATATATTATACAACTAAACACTTTTTACTTTATGTAGCATTATTACGCATGCTGTGTACGTAAAAAGAAAGAAATTAAAAATTAAATTTCAAAGACAGCAGATCTTTAATTATAAAAGTAACATTCTCAAAATATCTTATATTGATCGATTACTGGCCAAGATTAGACTAAGGTTTTTTTAGTTTAAACTTTTTAACTAAGGTATGCCATAAATATCCAGCATATTTTTACATTATATAGATACTAATTATAATACATCACGGTTTAATGACAAGGAATTATTCAAGATTTATTAATGCTCGCTTATATATGACTTATGGATATAAATGTGACAAGAACGGATATTATAACATAAACAGTTATAACAAAAAATGTGTGTGCTACAAAGTTATATTGCACGGTTTAATGCATAGCTTCAATATTTTCTTGTGTTTGAAGAACAAATTATGGAGTTTAATTTATTGCACCTATGGCAGATGGCCAGTTTGCTTTTGAAGAGTAAATACGAAAGAGTCATTTAGTGTATTTAAGTATTTATCTCAACCTCTACGTTATGTCACACATACAGGTTGAAGCCAAGAGAAGAATGAAATATTTAGCATGTTCAGATATCTAACTTAGCTCATAGGCTATTTCACGTAAGGGTTTAACAAATATAAATAGAGAACTATACATGGGAACAAACATATCAGTAACGATTTATGTTATAAGGAGAGCTTTACTTCAAATTCAATTTTCAAATGTTCAGCCATCATTCCGAAATGTTGAAAACGAAAATATTTTCTGTAATTATTTGATTAATTTATTGATGAGTCTGTAAATATTTATTTTTACTATTAGGTATTTAATAAAATATTTATATTAATCGCGTTTGGGAAAGGTATTTTTTAAATTTGGTTTGAATTTGAACATTTATATGTTGTTCAAATGTTCAAACTGAAGACCAATTTGTTATATGTTAGTAAGTCTGATATATTAACTGCTTGTATGTATTTTGATCAGCGGCATCTATTGGTGAAAATGCTAAGTATCCCTGTAAACAAATGTTAAACATTTGATCTGAAATAATTAATGTTTATTAAACTTTCAGATAACTTAGTAGTTGATAAATGAATTGTTTCTAGAAATTTATATGCTTTGAAAGAGATCCAATTTGGGGAAAATGGATGCCATAGAAAAATAGCATTTTTAATCGAGGTTTCATCGCTTGTTAGGGAAAAACGAAGAGCTTGATGTGCCGTACTGTGCCTGGTGATGAAAAGTGAATATTGTACAATAACCTCAAATTCAAATAGCAATGGACTAGTCCAGGAGAACTATCTACATCGATACTAAACTAGAATATTTGTGGCTATCAAGTACTGTTCTATATACGGTCGGATTAGCAAGATGTAATGTATTACCAACTGCTAAAACTGAATGAAATTGTTACTGCAATTGCCTATCGACGTAATTTAATTCAAATGAGTAATTTAATTCGTTGCAATTCAAATGAGTTCAAAAAGCGTTGTCGCCCCCAGGGTACTCCCTAGGTAACTGATTGTCATTTATTCATATAGATGTAGCATGACTTGACTGGTATACAGTTTCTAAAATATGGTAAACTAAACAACTTAATTGATGATTGAATCACTGCCAAACCATCTTATCGAAATCATGGGATAAAGTTGTAAAAAATTATGGAACATATTTAGATTAATATACAGGTATTTTACGAAATTTTCTCAACCAGTGCTTTTTTCAAAAATAAAAAATGATCACAATACATGAGGGTATGGGGGTGTACCATCATATTTTTTGTTGTTCATTAGATACCACACACACGTAGTCATTGTAGCTTAATGAACGAATAAATGATATGCATTTGAATTTCAAAAATATCTATAAAGTTAAATGCTACTACAGCTTTAGTCTGCGCACTTAAATACGACTTCAAATTTTAATTAATTAATAGCTTGAAATATATAATTATAATTAACGTGTTATTAAATCTCTTTTTTTTAGGTTAGATCAGATTTGGGATTTTGTTTACTGATTCAGACGTCAGATATTTACAAAATATTTCGAATATTATATTTGAGTAGAAGCCACTATAGTATTCAATATTAGGGTAAAATTAAAACGAATCGAGCATAGAAAGGCATCTGATGAGGTACTATCGGCCGTAGCAGCAAGAATTACCTAAAATATCGCTAGTCACCGCGCTTCCTGGTTTTTTTGTTCGACAAAACATCGACAAAAATACAAGTCAGTGCCCAGCCTTGCCAATGCTAATGAATTTAATTGTATTTTTATAATTTGAACAGCGGAGATAGAATTGCCTGTATGGCGGGTTACTATTCGGTTTGGAAAAAAAACTTTCGAATTTCATCTTTGTCCGTTTGTTAATCCGGTTCATTAGGTAAATCGTACTTTTATATCGGCCGATATATAGGGACTGGGTTTAGGTAGAGGTTACAAATTAGATTTCAGTAAATGTTATATAACATTAATAAGTTTGAACGAAACGGAGACAGATGGTCTAACATCGTAAAGAAGTCACGAAATGATGTCAAAAATTTATTACAAATAATTTATTGTCATGTTAAGATACAAAGTCACAAATCATTTCATACTTTTAATGACCAATTTAATAAAATAGCACCGACTGCTATGTATTACATTATAGTGGCTTTTTATTAAATTATATGTGTATTGAAGATACAAAGAATTTTAGAAATGGTATTATTGTGATTATAAATAGCAAGAAATTTGCTATTTATTGTAAACATTGTCCACTCTTAGTCAAAACTTTTATAAATTTTCCTGGCAATGGCAACACTCCGACACCATATTGGAAGAATATTTTTCAATCCACCGTAACAAATAGTAATCAAAATGCAGACCTCCATGGATTGAAAAATAATTTTGCTTTCTAAATTATTTTACGAAGGATTTCTTTAAATACGCTAACTTAAACGCGTAACATGTTGATTTAGTTCAGTTTGAGCTTTCAATAGCACCTCGTAAGGTTTCTTTCTGCCTTTGACGCTAAATCGACCAACTATAATCTCTTGAAACCACTAATACTCTGTCACCACAATATACTCATATTCGGCTCAAAATTCGTCTAGAATAAAAAAGGATGAACTATGTTATTCTGATATTAAGCTGCTAATGTTTAATAATTATATTTTTAAAAAACGCTTGATTTTGTGATATAATAATAATATTATATTTTAAAGAATACTTAACATGACCTAAAAAACAAAGAGACAACAACAACTTGCCATTAACCCATTTTCAGGTAAATAAGGTAATTCGCGATATTAGACCAAGTCCAGATAGTTTTGATGAGTTTAGTCCAAGATATTTTGTACTTTAGCAGAATTCGAATTCCATAGCAAATTAAGACAAGACGCTAGATTTAGAGATTGTTTTACTTATTTAGACCTTCCATACAACATCAGCAGTTTCGGCTTTCCATATGTATAAATAGAGATTACCTTAGACAAATATCTAAGCATATCAGATTTAAAATACATAACAGTCGTAAAGCCCTAGCCCTCAAAAGATGCGTGTATAAATAAGACATCTGTCGGATTATTAGTTTGTGAATTAGAGCATTTTGAGTGAAGCAACTTTTGTTATTGTGAAAAAAAAAGGATAAAAAGGAATTTCACGTGTTGAAAAAATATTTCCTTCTGAAAGGAAAAAAATAGAGTTAAAGCAAAAACTTGGCTTGATGCCGAGTTTCTGGACACTGCCTCAAATCAACCATCAAGGATTGGTATGCTAAGTTTAGACGTTGTGAAATGAGCACAGAAAACGGCAGTGGACGCCCAAAAGAGGCTGTTACCGACGAAAACATTTAAAAAATCCACAAAATTATTTTGAATGACCGTAAATTGAAATTGACTGAAACAGACACTCTAAATATATCAACTGAACGTGAAGATTGTTTTACTTATTTAGACCATCCATACAACATCAGCAGTTCCGGCTTTCCATATGTATAAATAGAGATTACGTTAGGCAAAAATCTAACCATATTAGATTTAAAATACGTAACAGTCGTAACGCATATTTAAACTTATGGGATGCAAATATGGGGTTGTACTAAGACAGCAAATCAATACTACCTGTAATTCAATACTAGAATTAACAAGAACTAGAATTAAATCCATATGTTTTCAGTTAGCCCCAACCCTCAAAAGATGCGTGTATAAATTTGACAGCTGCCGGGTTATTAGTGTGTGAATCATATCATTTGGAGTGAAGCAACTTTTGTTATTGTGAAAAAAACGGATAAAGAGGAATTTCACGTGTTACTCATAAAATATTACTTTTTGAAGGGAAAAATACAGTTGAACCAAAAACTTGGCTTGATGCCGAGTTTTTGGACACAGCCCCAGGAAAATCAACCATCAAAGATTGGTATGCTAAGTTTAGACGTGGTGAAATGAGCACAGAAAACGGCAGTGGACGCCCAAAAGAGGCTGTTACCGACGAAAACATTAAAAAGTGCACAAAATGATTTTGTCATTCAAAATCAATAAAATGAAATTGAATGAAATAGCAGTTACTCCAAAGATATCAACCGAACGTGTACATCATATCATTTACGAATATTTGGGTATGAGAAAGCTTTGTGCAAAGAGAGCGCAGCGCGGGTTCACTTTTGACCAAAAACAACGACGAGGTGATGATTCGAAGCAGTGTTTGAGGATGATCAAGCGTAATAAACCCGAGTTTTTGCGTGGATATGTGGCAATGGATGAAAGATGACTCCATCATTTAACTCTGAAATCCAATCGACAGTCATCCGAGTACACTGCACACGTTGAACCCGCTCCAAAGCGTGGAAAAACGCAACAGTCGGCTGGCAAGGAATAATTTTCATTGACTACCTTGAAATAGGGAGTACCATCGAAAACGACCATTACATAACGTTTTTGGACCGTTTGGAGGACGATATCGTCTAAATCGACGAGACGGTTGCATTTGAAGAAAAAGAAAGTACTGCTTCACAAAGAAAATGCACCGTGTCAGAAGTCAGTGAAAACGATGGCAAAAATCCATGAATTGAGCTTCGAATTGCTTCCTCATCCACCGTATTCTCCAGAGTGGTCCCTTCTGGCCCCCAGCGACTATTTCCTGTTCTCAGATCTCAAAATAAATCTCGCTGGGAAGAAATTTTCGTCGAATGAAGATGTGATCGCCGAAACTGACGCCTATTTTGAAGCAAAAGGCAAATTGTACTACAGGTCTCTATAATCAGTGTATCACCCTTGAAGGGAATTATGTTGAATAAAAAAAAATAATTTTGCCAAATAAATGTGTTTTACTATGGTACGCCGGGGACTTTTCAATTAACTTGTTACATAAAGACATAAATAGAAATAAATTAGAAACATGTAACTGTCCCTTGAATGCATTTTTATATAAAAGGATTTCAAAGAAATAACGTAATCGTACAAAACGAGAAAAACATAAATGACAGTGTCCGCTCGATCTTTATCAGCCAGGTAATGATGCGGCAACGTTAAAAAGAAAACCGACCTTAAAACCCACCAAAGAGCGAACAATGAAACCTCATACAACCACAGTAAGCGACACCTTAACACGTCGAAACCGCGATCGAGATGAAGAAGTGAAGCTTCCTAATGCCATTTTACAAATGATTTTTTAAACGGCCGGCCGTCCCTCCTTCAAAATAAAAAATTACATTATAATTAACTAACTGAATTTACGCCCAAGATACATCAGTCAAGCCACGTCATCCGCGAGGGGAAAAAAAACGTTAATCTGCATAAACCATCCGCGCGAGTCATTATTTAAACAATAACAAGAAAAACACCCAGTTGATTTATCGTCTTCAACTAATACCGTAATATATATCTGTTTAATAATTTGGCTTGAATGGGAGAGACGTGGAACGAGGCTCGGGGATTATCCTAACAAGTTAAAAATAAATATTTGAAGAAATCAAAAAACAGATGACAAATTTAATAACATTCTCGGCTTGATGGGATAATTATTTTTAAACGGATGTTTTCGTATCGTTGGTACATTATAACATGTTTTTCTCTTCTTCTTTTACAAACGGCTTATAAATAAGCATCATCATGACCGCGTCCTTCAATTAAATATTTTTATTGGCTGATTAAAATTCGCGTGTAATTTGGCGTTCTATGTACAGTAAGTTCTCCATCATATAACAGAAATATTATGGACAGTAAAAGCCTAATACCAAAGAACCAGTTTCGGTTTATGGACAAACTTTCAACAAGTGATCAGATACATAGAATAACAGATGTAATTGAAAAAGCCTATGAAGTTAAAAAGTATATTCTAATGTTAGATGTAGCATAAGTCTTCAACGAGGTTCGATACGACGATCTTCATCAAGAAAATATTACTGAAACAATACCCTGAACTATTAAAATCTGACATCACAACCAGAATATTTAAAGTAAGACAAGACTCGACAATAAAAAAAGATAAAACAGGCCTACCACAAGCCTAATTCGTTATCTACATTATACAGGTGATACTACAAATGGAAAATATCACGGATACTACATGTGCTGATGATACTCTTACTGTCGAAGATAATAGCGAGGGCGCAACCCGAAAACTACAAGTCATTAATAATATAAATAATTGGATCCCAACCTGGAAAATAAAAATTAACGAAAGTAAATCGCCACATGTGTAGTTTACTAATAATAACACCACACAAATATTAATGACAATAAATAATACTATCTCAATAACGCTAAGTATCTAGGTATGATTCTTGATGCGAAACTTCGCTGGAAGGAATATGTTAAAAAGATAAGGAAAGTAATGAAGTTGAAATATAGAAAAATGTATTGGTTAATGGGAAAAACATCACGTTTATATCAGCTTATAACAAATTACTATTACACATATAAATATTAAAATATATATGGCCCATATTCAATTATGTGGATGTTTCGTGAAAAGCAGCGTAAATATAATACAAGTTTTCGTTTTACAAGTCCAAGAGGCATAGTAAGGTCAACCAGATACTCTAGACTAATAATGAGACATTCAGATATTCACTGTCGCTCAAAATCAAGAGAATTTCAAGGAGACATGGGGACCGAGTCAATTCTCATGTAAGATCGAAGTAACGCAACTCTTGGAAAATACCAGGACACAGACTGAAAAGAATCAAACAATTTGATCTTGCGTAGTGTATGTAGTACGATTTATTTAATGGAAAAAAACAGCACTGTTATTATATAAACATTATTAGATTAAAGAATAAATTTGAACCTATGGTTCCTACTAGATAAACAACTAAGTTTAAGCTATTTTAAAGACAAATTATAGGTTAGTCGACAACGCCTGGTAATAATGTAAAAAATAATAATAAAAAAGTATTCACCATAAATTATATTATTTTAAACCCTACCAATATATAGGCGTCACCTATTGATGGATGATTCAACCTAATAATCCCTAACTGATGTTATGTTAAACTTTTCAAACCATCCATCTTAGGTGAACTATTGTTTTAGAAGTGGTTGCAAAACAACAAAATTAATAATTTTTAATTATAATTCTGCTGGTCAGGTCTGTTAACTGAATCCATTATTTTAAAAACAGATTTGTGATAGTATATAAGGACAAACATATTCACCAATAGTAATAAGTGAAAATAGTAAGTACCATCAGCAAAAATATTTACAAGAATTAACGAAAATAAAACTGAAGTATGTTCGGTTCTCCGAAATTCTTGAATCATGAACTTGCAATCCTCTAATCGTACTCATTAGATCTACCACGGCATAATTTCCACCTTTCTTAAATTATTTATTAATTTAAAGCATATGTACAAACATACAAAAGCACTCATACAGTATATTTTTTAATTACATAAACCAGTGTGTAGAGACACTAATTTTAGAAGAAATTTTAAAATTAATTTGTTTGCGTTTTATGTTTTTAGTTTTATTTGTTATTATCATTATCTCAACATATATGAACGATAAGATTTAAACAATAATATTTAAAAGAATCAAATTTATTAAATATTAAACAGTTTACTAACAAGAATTACTCAGAAAATATGTATGAAAGTATACTAAATATTTTGAGAGCATATTAATTATTTTTTGAATCGAAAAAGAATAAATTGAAGCCATTTTAAGCTACAAATTTAACTAAACTTTAGCTGTAAGGTTTTCAAGCTGATGACAAATTGAAGTAGTTTCTTCTTCTAGAAATCTACACGAACAATACTTAAAGTAAAATACATTGGACACATTTTAGTAATTGCAGACATAATCAATCCATTAGTGAAGAGGTCAGAAGGAAAAGAAATAAATCCAAATTAATTCCAAAGAAAAAAAAATATATGATTTTTTTAAAACATATTCACTAACAAAAATCGACATATAATAATTCAAATAAGTTTAATGATGTCAGTCAAATACTTAACATACATAATGTATATTTGTAATCAGTTTTATATGATTTCACAGATAAAAAATAGAAATCAAAAAAAATGAGATGAGATAATGAGGTTGCCTCATTTCTAAAAATATTAGATTTTTTTCAATACGTTATTCATATAATAAATGCGTTATTCAAATATTATATATATATGTATATATATATATATATATATATATATATATATATATATATATATATATAGATAGATATATATATATAAATATATATATATATATATATATATATATATATATATATATATATATATATATATATATATATATATATATATATATATATATATATATATATATATATATATAAAACCTAAAAAAAATTGGAGATACTAATAAGCAGTGAGACAAGAAACGTATGTATACACAATATTTGAAATAGCCGACAATATTATATTTTATATAGTCAATTCAAAATAGCAGCGACACGAGTATATTTCTATCTAAAGTTGTAAATTCTTTCTACAGTCAGACAATATAATCCTTGTCATTTTATTCTATATAAAAAGAGATAGAATGCTGCTGGAGAAGTTCGAACATCTAACGGAATGAGCCTGCAAAACTTGTCCGTTTGCCAAACTTCTGAAAATTCTTCAAAATATTATAATTACGGGTTATAAACCGGCAAACGTTGTTTTAATGCTTTGTTTTAATAAATTTGAAATCGCCGCGGTTTTTATTGAAAATATTTTTGCGCCTTGCAGCCGCACTGTATATTAGTACGGACACGATCACTAAAATATCTCAAAAAATAAAAAACAATATAACCTTCAATTCGTCAAAGAGAAACCGCGTTTATGCGAAATAGATGACGAATCAAGATCAATCTTGGTGTTTCAGAGATCAAATATACGAAATGTATAAAACAGTAAGTAGTTTTTTCAATCGAAACATAATTTAATACCATTATTTCAGAGAAAAAGTCTGGAAAGTTCCACAAAGCTTCAAAAGATATAGGGCTATATGAGAGATGTAAAACATCCGTTCATACATTGTTGGAAATTACAGTATTTATGTGGTGTAAAGATAACCCACGAAGGGGTTTAATAGAACCTCCAGAGATTGCTTTTAAAAGACTACAATTTTTAAAAACATATAACTAAATCAAGGAAGAATTATATCAATTTATAAATTTAAAAGAGCCATGAATATTTCAGAATGGTACATTGGGTTGCTCATGGCAAGATGATAATAAATATAGTATAAAGACAACAAAGGTTCATGGAAAAAGGTAAACGTTGGAATGTGGCAATTTGAAAATCAGCTTTTAAAGAACTTGGAGGAACCATCAATCAGTTATTGTTATGTGCAATGCACCATATCTACTATATATATATATATATATATATATATAATACAATGGCGGAGAAAATCCTAACAAGTTCATCAACAAAGGCTGCAATTAAGGAATGGCTTAAAGTACATAAAGTAAGTTTCGAGGAAATCATGTTAAAGAATGAACTATTTCAAATTATTATCCGGTAAATATAAATGACATATTTAATTGTATTTTATATAATTTACTTTTTTAGAATTAAGCCTGAGAAAATATACATAGTAGATCAGATTAGTGAATGTTAAGGGCACAGAATATTATGTCTCCGTCCCTATCACTGCATTTTTAATCCAATTGAGTTGATATGGGGTATTGCAATGAATTATTACAATAGATATTCTGGTCGAGGAGGATATTTAAACCAGAACTGCCTGGATTTATGGAAAGAGTCATTGTCGAAAATAACACCTTCGGTTTGTATGGGCTCGATCAGACACATTGAAGACCAAATTGACAAATGGTAGAATCTTGAGCAGGTTATTAATAGATTGGAAATAAACAGCTTGGTTATTAACTTGACTAGTATTTTTGAAAGTGACAGTGATTAAATAAAACCTTATGAGTGTTGGTTTATGATTCAATGCTGACGATTACCAAGAAATGGTGATGAAAGAGGAAACCATTAAAGGTCTGTATATATTTAATATAATTTAATTGTAGGGAATTGTATTATAGAGTGTGATATATTTATGAGCATGTTGGTTATTGCTCAGAATATACATGAACGTTTGGTTAACATGTATGAGTAGAGAAATAACACTAACTCTTTTGCAGATACGGCAAATGCATTAAGGAGAATGCAGTGATTAAATGTTGTTTTATCAAGAAAAGTGTATACAGATAGTAACAGGACAAACTATAGTAACTATTGTAACAGTAACAAGACAAATATAATAATATTATAATGACTTTACAAGGATACATTGCATCGAAAGAAACAATAACTAAGCGTAAAACATAAATATGCTCTCTAATGAAAGTAAAATACATTACTCAGATATACAATTGTTAATTTAGTGGACTAGGCTTTCGGGGGATAACACTACATACAAAAATACGTCTAGAAACCTACCGATACTAGTGGTGGCAAAAAGCTCAATGTATATATAATTAAACAACTCTAACCTATCAATTATTGTGGCTTTAAAATTAATTGTAGTTTAAAGTTCTTCGATAATAAATGCATTTGATTATAATACATCACATCAATGTTAATATAAATTATATTTCATAGAATATTTGTTCAATGATTTTATTTATATTAAAATTTTGCTAAAACCCAGAGTAGCTGCGGCAACATTGCGACGTTTCCCGTGTCACTGCTATTTTAAATTGACTACACAATCTATGTTGTTTAAGTTTATATAGAGAACCTAAAAAAACATAGAATTTTGTAACAGGTTTATCACATTATGAGAATATATATTTTTCAATCTGAAAAAAAATATAAATTAACTTTATATATAATAATATGTTCAAGCTCTATATCAATATAAGTTTCAATTAATTAGACTGTTATCTAAATATGTCATACAGTAGATATCAAAAAAATGTCTTTTATAAATATTTTATTTATATAAATATATTTTGTTTATAATGCAGGGGCAAAACTGACGTAAATCTTTTCTTAAAATAAAATCCAATTTTGTTTTGTTTTTTACTATTATAAAAAGAACTTTACACAACTATTTAAACTACAACGTTATAATTACCTAGATCTAACCCGAAATTTCACACTAAACGCCTCTGCTTACCACAAGAAGCCGAAGTTAAGTCGTCAAAATCCTCTTAATCATCCATTTTAAAAGAAAAAAAGCTCTCACAAAACATTGGGTACCTGTTTTTTATCGACTACGAAATTTAGACATTAGACCATTACATAGTTTTATAATTTAAATTTGTTTGCAACGTACCAAAATATGTTTAGATGAAAACCAATTAATCGATAAAAACTTATACTTAAATGAATATATTAGAATATATAACTAGGAAAATACATAAATGGAAACGTTTTTATGAATTATTATTAAAAATTATTAATATTGAATATATTTGGCTGTGTTGACTGTAATCGATTTTTAAATATTAATTAATAAAATCTATTCAAACATTTTTTAGTATAAGTTTGGCTATTATATGTAATTATGTAATTATTAATAACTATTGAATTATTGATATGACAAAATATATTTTTAAAACAAATAAGATATTTTATAATAAAGGAATATGAGTGCCAATGTCAACAAAATTTTAATTTTCATAAATATCATCATAAACTAACCCATACCGATATTTATAAATATTTATATATTTAAAATTTTAGAATATACTTTTGCAGATGTGAAAACATAACATGTAATGTAAGTTACATGTAAGTTAAATATAGTAGTAATATGTGAATAATATGTGAATCTAAATGAAGAATTAATTATACTGAAATTTATATTTATTTAAAAAAAATATAATAGACTAAACAAAAAATAATCCTAAACTAAAGTTAATTAATATAAATTCTAAAATTTAATTATATTTATATAATAAACGTTCCTATTTTAAAAATATTAAATACTATTAAGTCATAATTTAGAAGAAACTCGGAGATAACAACGAGCAGTGAGACAAGGAACGTTTATGTAGACAGCGAACCTTGAAATAATCAACAAACTTATATGATATATAATCATTAAGCGATTTACGTTTGTTCATAAATATCGATCATAATAAAGTCAACAAGGCGTAACAATGACTTGATGAATTGTGAAAAAAAGATGACAGTCTATTATTCTCTAAATAATCTCATTCAAAATCTTTCAAATGGCTCGTTATCCTTTACCGAAAAAAAAAATGACGATCGTCTATGTAAAAAAATCACGTTATAATTAGCTAAATCCCAGCCGAAATTTCACACTCAACGCCTAAACCGACCACAAAACACCGAAAAAACTTAAATCCACATTAATTTTATCGTCGTGAAGCCATAGAACACACGATCGTTGAAATAAAAAAATGTGTCTTACAAAACAAACTCCGCTCGGTCCGTGTCAATTCTTCAAACCGTTCAAATCCGAATATAACATCTTCTCTGTCTGTCCCCAGTCATCTTTTTCTCGATCTGGGCCTGCGTCCGTCTCACTTGCGTGCGCTGCCCTCGCGCAACACGTCCTCTTCCAACGAAATATGTCAGTTATGTATCCCACTACGGCTCGGTATTGTTAACCCAAGTCTATGTCTGGTCTCTCGATGTATATATTCAGTGTATAAAAGACTCTCTTGAGAGCCAGTCGCTTGGTTGCTGATGTCGAGCGTCGTCGGTCGCTGGAGGCTATTGGATAAGGAAAAAAGGTACACGTTCACTCGCTAACGGGTAGTTGGTGGTTAATATGAGCGCAGCGGTGGCTTTCGGACGTAAATAGTTGCGGTTTCAGTGAAAGATGGGTGCTTACGCGAATTTCAGCGACGACAAATTGGAGAAATTTCCTTCCGCTGTTTGGGAACGGGACTTTAAACAGAAACCTCCACCGTATAAGAATCTGTGTTTGGTCAGTGCGGTGTTCGCTTTTAGTGTCGGCCTAACCATCGGGATTCTGATCCCGCTCATGTATTTCAACGACAACGATTCGGCGAAGAACTTTACCAGAGAAACCGATCGGGTCGTGAATGCTTCCTCGGTGATACGGACTATTTTCCTGAACAACAGTTACGGATATACCAACACCACCAAGTCGGTCTTGATATATCCCACGGTGTCGTTCGTCGAAACGGCTCAGGCCAACAAAACTGGTGCATCGGAGTATCTGGAAGACGGTATCTACTGGGGTCCGAAGGTGGAGGCACAGCTCCCGGAAGGATACAAGGACCAAAAGCATACGGTTTGGTCGGATTATCTTAACAAAGCCGTCGCCATTCGTCTAGAAAATGGATGCGGACGGATGCAGAACCGACTGGTGACCTTTCAGGACGGCTTGAAAGGATGTGTTCGGTATAGACAGAATACCGACCAGATCCAAGGGGAACTGTTCAGTTTTTACTTGGCGCAAATTTTGAAAATACCAAATTTGGCACCAAGTGCTGTGAGTATCGTTGATCTCAATTCGCCGCTCTGGTCGAATCTGCATAATGAGATCGCGGCGGCTCAATGGAATTCGAACCGTCCAATTGTTCTAACTCAATTCATCACAAATCTCAACTCGGCCAACATACCTGCCGTTTTCAAGCCTTTGGAACGGCATCTGAATAAGTACGATATCTACAACATGACGAAGAATCCTCTTCTGGACAAAGGCGACCAGTTGAGGAACATGGTGGAGTTGGCTCAGTGGTCAGATTTAATCATCTTCGATTATTTGACAGCTAATCTGGACAGAATCGTGAACAACCTGTATAACTATCAGTGGAACGTGAACATTATGGACGCGCCGGCTCATAACCTGGCAAAAAAGTCCGACAGTGAACTGCTGGTGTTTCTAGATAACGAATCGGGACTACTGCACGGGTACAGGCTGCTGAAGAAGTACGAAATCTACCACTCCATACTGCTGGATAATCTGTGCGTGTTCCGTAAACAAACGGCGAGGATCATCAAAAAACTGAAAACCAAGGGTAACATCGGAACATTATTACGAGACATGTTCGAGAAGCGTAACAGTGCCGTGGTGAAAGACGTGCTACCGACGTTACCCGATAAGAGCGTGAAAATCCTCAATGAACGAATTGACAGAGTGTACGAACAAATAACGAAATGTGAGTCCATTTTTTCGAATACATAGCAACTCGGCATGACTCTAGCATCAAATTTGAATTTTAAATTTTTAAATTGTAGTAAAACAAACACGAAGACCTCTTGAAGAAATAGGTCCGGATTAGCATTTTTTTTATATTAATAAAAGACATTTGTTTAAATTATATCCGATTATTCGGAGCCTTGTGGCATTCGATGTTCAGTCAGGTTTGTCAGACTGTCCGAGTGAATTTGTCGTTAGTTAATTTATTTATTTATTTCATCCAGGTTTTATTTTCAATGGTCTGACAGCGAAAATTAATAAACTTCACGTACGCACTATTTCGTTTTAACTCGAAACTTGTAAATTATTCGACCTAAATCAGAGTGAGATGATAATTTTGTAAATATACTTAGTCGTATATATAGATATTTTTCCTTTGAAATGTGATATTTAGTGATCCTAAATGTGATCGATGTAATATAAGATTGTATATTTTGTGATGTTAATGTTATATTTTAGACCAAATACATATTAATATAATGAAGAAAGCCATGTAAATGTTTGTACATTGTAAAACGTGTAAGATGTTTCCTTCTTAAGTGTAAATATATAAATATCGACTAAACTAGACAAAAAAAAAACAATAAAAAATCTTTAATTTCATCTGGTGTGTTTTATTTTATGATGATGCGATGAAACGAGTGGCGAATTATCACGTAAATATAAAATGTATCCGTTCCAGCAATATACTGGCTGACGCTTTCTGTACATACTATTTATGGTTAAAACTATATCTTCGGTAGTTACGGGAAAATTCTACTTTCCAAAATAAAAAATAAAATACAATATAACAAAACAAAAATATAATATAATATAAATTAAATACCTATTTAACAATTCATAATATTGAACAAATAACTATTTTAAAAATATTAATTATACAACATAAACATAATCAATATATTTTAAAATAGTCGATAAAATGATTTGTCTTTCAACACTTGTGTGCAGTGAAAATATATAATTTAAAAGATTAAAAATGCCATTTTATTCAAATATTTATTGTTTGGATTAGAATATATATATTTAGTTGCAATAAAGCTACTATTATATTTTTATATTTCTTTTGATATACTAATTAGTATATCTGTTTACATAGTTCAACTTTTATTCTAGGTTTATTTTAATTATAGATTTATGTAATCGTCAAAAAAAACAAATTCGTACTCCATATTGTTCTACTTTTTTGTATGCAAATATTATATGTATATATGAAAAGCAACAAATATTTGAATAATAAAGATGATTGTTATTAATTAAACTAAATCCTGTGTGCACCAAAAAGTTGCAATTTGTAAATAACAAGTCAACACATTATTAGATTTATATGTTGTAACAAGGCAATACTGTGTTATTCAAATACACAACCAAAACTATATTTTATTGAATGTTTAAACATCAAAATGACTATAATTAAATTTGTTAATGATTTAGAAGAAAGAGCCGTTGTTTAATATTAATACAGATAACATAATATCCTATTCAAGCCAGTAGATATACAAAAACCCTTGAATAAAATGTTTTATCTTTCAGCGGTTGTATGCAGTGAACATAGATAATTTAAAAGATTAAAAATATCATTTTATTGAAATTTTTTTTGTTTGTTTTAGTTTATATGTTTACATGCAATAAAATTACCATTATATTTTATTTAATATATGTTTTGATAAACAAATTACTATATCTGTTACTTCAATTATATAATGATATAATCAATAAAAAAACAAATTCGTACTCCAGTTGAATATTAAACAAAATTAACACAACAATTTTCATATATATTGTTCAACTTCTTTGTATAAAGCCTGCAAATATTATAAGTATATATGAAAAGCAACAAATATTTAAATAGTAAAAATAGTTGTTATTAATTAAACTAAACTATCCTGTAGACACCGAAAAGTTACAATTTTATTTATTATATGTTTTTAAACAAGGCAAAACTGTCTTATTCAAATACGCAACCAAAACTATATTTTATTGAATTTTTGACCATGAAAATTATTAAAACGACTAAAAATAAAATTGTTAATGATTTAGAACAAAGAGTCGTTGTTTAATATTAATACAGATCAGGTAACATCCGATTGAAGGCAGTAGATGTACAAAAACCGTTGAATAAAATGTTTTATCTTTCAAGGCTTGTATGCAGTCAACATAGATAATTTAAATGATAATTAATTGAATATTAAATAAAATTAACACAACAATTTTTACCTATATTGTTCAGCTTTCTTGCATAAGAAAGCGCAAATATTATATATATGAAAAACAACAAGTGTTTGTACAATGAAGTTATGGGCACAGAAATGTAGAAAACTGTGAGTTACAAGTCCACGCATTATTGAATTCATATGTTTTAAACAAGACAATACTGCCTCACTGAAACACAAAACCAATATTCTACTTTATTGATTTTTTAAACATCAAAATGATTTAAATGACTAAAAATAAATCTGTTAATGATGTAGAATAAAGCGCAATTGTTTAATCTTAATACAAATCACATAATATTCCATTGAAGGCAGTAGATATATAAAAACTGGTTAATAACGCAGTCTTGTAAACATACAAGCAGTTAGACAAGAGAAGAACAGTAAAGTTTTAACAATACACCCTGAGGTAAAACTCTAAGAAGTTAATGTTACTCAGTATCTTAAAATTTTACGGCAAATTCAAAAGCATTTGTCACGACATAATCATTATTAATCTAATTAACAACATACTGTGAGATGAATCGAATTTTCTTAATAGAACTAATTAACGATAATTAATAGCAAATTATTTAATTAATAATGATCTAGTTACATCCAAATTCTTTAAATTTTGTAAAAGAACTAATGCGATATAGATTGAATTTAAACTACACAAAATGACAATTAATTACTTATTGAATTTAAATAGTTTTATTTAAATGTAATTCTACGAACGATATATTACCACCTTTGCTTACAATGTATTTATTTGTTACAAACTAGTTGTGGTTTTATGTATTTCAGATAGCAGTACTTATACAGTAACTTGAACATACTATCTGGCACAGTTTAACTTTTTAAAAACGCGGCTATAACTAAAATGTGTATCTTATAGTTAAACTAATTAATGGTAATGACAAGAACAAAAACTTAGTTCGTATTTATTCGTATTGGTTATATTTTATAAAAATTAGAATAAACGGCTAATTATTATTCACTAATATATTATAATGCTGATTTCTATATACAAAATATTAGTTTATGCCATTGCTAATATTCAACTCTTCAAAACTCACAGAAAATCCTACAATATTCCTATATCATCATATTGTATTCATTAGTAATTAAAGTAGTGCTTAGGGTAATTTATATTTTACATTTAGTATCAAGCAAATGTAAAGATGAAAGCTAGATAAGGTAGTGACGAAAATAAGTTAAAATCGTGTGAGAATGAATTAGGATTGGAAGATAAAGCAGACAAGATAAAATAAGAGATTCTAGTAAAACTTTTTCGGTATGTGACGGCGCATCGATATTATCCAACAAAAAATAACTTTTTGTGTTTTTAATATTTGCTTTAACATTTTTACTTCAATGGTCTCATTAAGGCATTTAGTGGTCGTTTAGAGCCGTTGAGAGTAATTTAGTAATAAAAACTCTCATTTCCGATAACTACTTAATATAAAATTGGTTTTCTTTTATATTTTTAAAACAATATTTCATAAGTTTGTAGATGTGTTTTTACGTCAGATGATGTAATATCTCTTTTCCCTTTTTCTGAATCACTACCAACTCTAGAGCATTTGCATAAAATAAATAAGAAATATTCTTTTTAAAATAATATTTACTCCTCGAAAGTCTTAACTTTACTTATTGCTATAATAGGTGAATATTTGAACATTTTCTGTTAAAACATTTGTTACCTCTCAGTATTTTATTATAATATTTCGTTATATCATAGATGTAGTGGCTCCTCGTTGGGCATATACCTTTTTTTCATATAAACGTCTTTCAACTAGTATAACAGATACTGAAGGAGTCATTTGTCTACAGCTTTTAAGTTGTTTAGACTAGAGAACATATGCTTAACTATATTTCCTAGACGTAGCCCACGCGCTCAAGAAATTAGGCAAGCGGGATCCATTTATAAATTTTAGAAAATGTTCCCAAAATAATACACTGAACTTCTACATCTTAGCCAGAATGCTTACAATAAGTGCTATAACATTAAAAAAATTAATGAAGGTGTACTACAAACCACATGGATATGTATTGAGTCTAATTCTTAATCTACATATACGATATACCATAAATACCTTGGCCATATTTCAAAAATAGTAGATAAAAGTTAACGAATCCAAATCAGTGCATATTAAGTTTATATATAATCAAAGTCTAATAACAATAAGTAATAGGAATATTGAAAAAAGCCATCCATTGAGAAAAGCACATTAACAATTAGAAATAGAATAACAGAATATTCGTATACTAGAATGAACAATATTTATTGAAAAAGTAAATAAAACGATACGATTGAGATACCGACTTCTACAATGTGTGTGTAAAGTGGGTGCCGCGCTTTTGACCAAAAAGAACGACGAGTTGATGATTCGGAGCAGTTATTGAAGATAATCAAACGTAATAAACCCGAGTTTTTGCGTTGATATGTGACAATGGATGAAACATGACTCCATAATTTCGCTCCAAAGTGCAATCGACAGTCATCTGAGTGGACTGCACACGATGAACCTGCTCCAAGGCGTGAGAAAACGCAACAGTCGGCTGGCAAGGTTATGAAAATGGAGAGCCCATCAACAGCGACTATTACGTAGCATTATTGGACCGTTTGAAGAACTAAATCGCCGAAAAACGGCTGCATTCGAAGAAAAATGAAGTGCTACTTCACCAAGACAATGCATCGTGTCACAAGTCAGTGAAAAGGATGGCAAAAATCCATGGACTGGGATTAGAATTGCTTCGTCATCCACCGTGTTCTCCAGATCTAGCTCACAGTGACTACTTCCTTTTCTCAGATCTCAAAAAAATGCTTCCTGGGAAGAAATTTTCGCCCGAAACTGATGCCTACTTTGAAGCAAAGAACAAATCGTACTACAAAAATGGCATCAAAATGTTGGAGGGTCACCAAAATCAAGAAATTGAAGGGAATTATGTTGAATAAAAAAATTAATTTTGCCAAAAAAAAAAATGGGTTTTACTATGGTAGGCCGGGGATTTTTCAATTGACCTGTTATTTTATGTATATATAGAAGAATATTTAAATGAATAATAATTACCAAATTTAATTATTTTAATTATAAACCGCATCCGCCCCTATAAATGTTAAAAGTTTCTCCATACATGCCCGACACTTATATATGTAATATGTTTCACTGATAAATACACATCACTTTGTAAATAGAGTAATATAGCTTATCGCATACGAATCCCACTAATAGGCTTATTTATAGCTTGTTTACAGAAAGATTAATTTACTTGTTTGACAGCATTTTATAGACTTGCTAATTCGAAAAAATAATACCAAATTATCGGGTAATCGCAAGATGATATATTGGATTAACACCTCAACTTATAAATGTACAAGGTTGATAGGATAAAATTACAACTTCAAACAAGAAAGCCTAGTCGTGCTCGGTCATAAAACTAACTACCAACAGGTTTAATAAGATGGCGTTCTAAGATGGGTTAAATATATATACCCGAATTTCATTCAATTCTGCCTTGGGGAATTTCTATTTCCGGTATACCGCTTTTTATGTTGCGGGCATCTCGAAATAGTTGTTTGTTAATTTTATTACTTTCGTTTCATAATATTTATTGAAATACTAATTACAGCTTTGCTAGAGTCGCTTTAAATTATAGTGAATATTGGATATAGTAAGGAGTGCCAGTGTTCAATAACAGAGATACAAGATAAGACAGAATTACAAGAGATTCAAATAGGTTGAGGTATTTTCAATTCTCCATACTAATAATCGTTGGTATACCATTCAGTAAATGCAAATTAATAGACTAAAATTAGATTATATACATACTGTAAGTTCAAGGAGCACATTCGTCAATAGTAGAGCAACGATTTTCGATGCCATTTTATATAATCTTTCAAACAATGTAACCAAAATTTCATAATTACATCAAATTTTGTATGGGTTTTTAAAGATATAGTAAGCTATATGTATAATAGGGATATATGGATATAATGGATTTGGGCGTCGTTTCATCTTTATAAATGGTATAAGTGGTATCAAAATAAATAAATGTGGAGAACCTACATCGTTTTCAGAAATCGGCTTAAAAATAACTAATATCAGTTTATTAGCAAAAGAAATTAATTTTATTTGTAAATTACCTTGATACTAGCCCATAAGTAAACTTTGTTGTTATAAAAGAGATAATTACTGCAACGTTTAAGCAGATTCCAAATTCGTGAAAAACAACGTTTGGAAAAAAGATTCCCGTTCCGAGACTCACATAACTCTGAACGTATCATACTAGCAAAGATCAGTTAATGAAATATTTAAATAATCGGTTTGTTTGCTAGATTTACTCCCAATGATGTCTGATTTTTCCTTCTGCTCTAAAAAGATATTTTGAATTTACACGCAGCTTTCCGAACTGCAGTGGTGCAGGTCTGTACACAAACATTAAGAAACTATTCAAATGAGCTCTAAAAAACGAACTATTATATACTAAATCTAGAGAAAAAAAAATGTATATTAATCAGCAATTATATGCAAACATTTATGAGGCATAAATAGCTAAAAAAACAAGTAAAATATAAGCAAACAAATACACAAATAAATAAATAAAAGTTAGTGTATAACAGAGATTAATTCTATAAAGAAACACGTACTAGGAGGCTTACAAAAGTAACAAATATGATAAATGATGGTGTAAAATCCCCTTGACTATTAAATTTTATCAACTAGGCCGAACATGACAGCTAAGTTCATGATTATGTCAGCCTTGCGATATTTACTCATCCCTTAGATTACTTCAGGCACAACTGAAGTTTTATAGCCCAATATATATTCAATATAAAATTAATATGTGTTATGGGGAGTTCAGTGTTCAGCTTGGCCTCTTAATAGAAAGTGATATGTTATTTTCGAGTGACCTATGTGCGGACAAGTCTACAAAGAAAGTTTTCTTTCTAAAGATGTTGGTGATATTCGGTTAAAGTTGGAGATCCCTCCAGTATTTGCTTTATACTATATTTTTATTTTCCAATATGTAAAATGACGTCTATAGATAAGTATGTTTGGTGTCATTGCAAATAACGCAAAGTGCTGCGATAAGCAAATAAGGGTCTTATTATATTATATATATATATATATATATATATATATATATATATATATATATATATATATATATATATATATATAATATATTGATACCAGAATGAACGATTGAAAGCCAGGTTGTAAGCACCTGAGTGTTATTGGGTTCAACAGCTTGTAATACACTACACTTTTCTGAAACCTACTGAACAGCAAAACTTCATGACCATGAACATCCTGCTTTGGCGTCGACGCGGAAGGCTTCTGTACAAACTCACAACTTTTTACGCTTGAGATTATTGTCTTTTATTCATGACCAGTTCCATACGTTACAAGAAATTCTTTTTTACCTGACAGGGAATGAAACCGCGATGTTGAAAGAGTTAGAAATGGCATATTTATTTAATTTATGTGATTCCGTTTTCCCCCCTTTTGAATTTTTCACATCGCGTGTTTTTACCAATCAGCTGGTCAGCTGTCTTTGAGCTGAGTTTGGCAGAATTATTTGGTCCTCAAGCCCGTTTTTGTCTTTAACAGAAATGATCACCAATTTATTATTTAAAGAAAATTGAAAAGTTGAGGGTATCAAAAAATTTGACCAAAAATAGAAGCTGTATCACAAGAAAGAAAAACTGATGCTTCGATAATGCAGATATGACAGCAAAACCTTTTTACATACCATTTCGTATTAGTTATCTCGTACAGCTTAATATTCATTTCAAATAATTTGCCATATGGGCATGCAGTGCTTGAACATTTGTACTAAGAAAATAACGAATATGTATATGAAATTTGCATAACTACATTTAGTCTCACTGAGTATTACAGCATCTGAGTTTATTTTAGGATAAATGTTTATTTTTAATGCCCAACGAGTATTAAGCATTTATTATGTTAATTAGTATACACATGACAAATAAAAGATAATTTCAGTAAGTGAAAAGTAAATCTTATTAAATATTATGTCTATTATTATTAAAAATGTAGGCTCTAAAGTATATGTATGTCCATTAATCAGATCGGATGGTAGTAAACGTTTTTGTCCACACACTTCACTATCACTTACCATTAGCTAATTCGGTAGTCCACTGAATACTGGAATCAACTGACACTTTTCCAAAGTACATGCAAAAATTAAAGTTCAACAAAAAATAGTTTTATACAGTCACTAAATAACTAACAAATTATAACGTCAAAATAAATTATTTCCATATGTATTACGGCATCCATACGCATAAACGCATCTATATAACTACAATTATAGTAGTTTTCAATAGTAACGTATGTAACAGTACTTTTATTTAATCTTTACGTGTACCATATTGTAACTATTAACATCAAACTGATTGTAATTTAATTATTAATTAATGTTTTAAATGCATTAAACCGAAAAATCACATTACCATTAATTATAGTTATTTTTGTATGCATCACTTAACATGAATTATTTATTTACATGTATACCATCACTAATATAGTAACGTGTTAAATATTTAATAGCATTGACATTTACCGGTTTATTTTTCTTTTATTAGATCTTAATAACTTTGTAATAACGGATTTATAAGTAATTTCTAACTATTTTGAAATGTATTGTATTTAGCACCTTTAATAAGAGCAATTTTTAGTTTGTTTCATCTTTCTTGTATAAGAAAATATATATAGTATATGTATGAAATTTTACGATAATATATATTATATGTATAAATATGATATATGATTTATATGTAATTTAATCTAGAGAAGGCTTTGTTGTGTAAATATAAAGGAAATATATTTTAATGAATTTATGAAATTCAAAAGCATTAAAAGTATTCATTAAAAGAATTGCATAAAATTAAATATAACATCAAATACCTGATATAAATAAGTGACGAGAAGGAATCATTATCATTATATCAAAATTATTAAAAATAGTAATTAATAAATAAAATAATTGAATATCTGTTAAAGTTAAATTAAAATTTATTTTGTTAATAATTATAATAGAAAAAAGAATGGTTGTATAATGTTAATACAGATCACAGAATATTCTACTGCTGAAATATAAAAAGGATTATAAAGTTCTATCTTGTAAAGACCTTGTTATATTTTGTACTAAAACAATTACAATAAAGCTTTAATTAAAGATTATTATTAATTATTATTAATTTTATTATTAAAAATAGACATGAAATAAAGCATAATATTTTTTCTATCAATACAAAGTATATAAAATAAGGTTTATATTATATATATATATATATATATTATATATATATTATATATATATATATATATATATATTTATATATATATATATATATATATATATATATCTATAAATCAAATGAATCATTAAATTGTTGGCAGTGATTTCTCCAATTTTTGACACTTGAACAAAAAGCATCCAGTGACTCTTACTTTTCATGATTTTAATTATTGTTGCCATAACTGAATAGATCGATAATCGAACTCAGAATGTGTAGCGGTAGTAGCAATTTGAGGTTTTTGGAAACAAAATATAGTTGTATTGTGATGCAAATCGCCAAACTCTTTACCCATATAATAAAAATAGTCAAAAGAACTATCGCATAACACAATTGCATATTATTTGTTTTTGGCTAAAATGGAAACTACTCATCAACAATTTATTCATTTAAATGATATTTTCATGAGTTAAAAGACAGAGGCAAATTTTTAATAATTCCTTATCTTTCTGTAATAAACTTTATCTGAAACGTATTCATAGTCTAGTAAATTGTGTTCAATATAAATCACATTAAAAATTTCCAATAGTTTTTGTAAAAGAAGTAAGTCACTAGATATAGCATTTAAAATTGTTTGTTATGACCTAAAATCAACTGCAGCTGCAGCAAACATAAAATGCTTCTGTATATTAAGAGTTTTATACTTAATATGTCGATCTATTGATTAATTACCTGTGGTTTTATAAACTACCACATATAACGGCACTTTTATTTAAAAGTATGTTCTCAATATTACGTTCAAAATCTAGCTTTAGTTTGATTATTAAACTATGTTATTTAAAAAAAAATTAAATGTATATTTGTTTGTATCTGTAAACATTAATAATTATTATTTAACATATTATAACATAATTTGTTAATCTATAATTAATTTTGACAAAGCTCTGAAGGAAACACTTTATCTAAAATTAATTTTTAATCTGCTGCTTTTGTTCATTTTTAAAGCTGTTTATACAATCATTATTTTTGTGAAGGTCAAATATAACTAATATTTACATTTTTCAATAATAATAACTCTAGGAAATTAAAACTATTCAATGTGTGTCAAGTTTCGAGTAGATAATGAATGAATATTTGTTTTTGATTTTTTGTGTATTTTAAATGCTAGATTATAAAAGAGAATAGGTACTTTTATTTAAAATCTTCTGGTTTTCTGGGGATATTTACAAATGTTTCTTTATATATTTTTTTTGTTTTAACTAAATTATTGTTGAAAATGTAAATATTTAATGACTGGAATATTAATATGATCAAAAAGATATTTAACAACAAACACAGAGCAGCTTTATTGGCAATATTGGAAGCTTATAGGATTATTACAGTATATACATTAGGATAAGCCATTTGTTAATTTATTGTTAAAGTTATTTTGATCTTGATAACACATCGTTATAAGAATGGATTAGCAAAATTTGGACAAGCTTAGGAAATATTGAAGAAATATTTCTAAACTAATTGCGTCGATTTTAGTAGGCAATCATTATTTCGAACCAAGCTTATTTTCAATGCACAAAATAAAAACTTTCAGATTTTATGGGGTGCATTTATAAAAGTATTTTATGCAAAATAGTTATGTCTATAGTTTTTGATTTCAACGATTTGAAATTTTTGATACCAGTGAAGAAGAATGGTCTGTAGAAACAAAAAATTCATAAATACTAAAACAACTTTAAGAAAGCTTCCACTGATTCCAGTTGGTGGATATATTATCGACAATCCCAAGCGTAAAAGGGCATATATTAGTTCAGGAGAAGTAACCCAATCGAAGCTGAAGCCGAATATTTATAGCTCTAGTCTTGTGCATATTCTGAAAATAGCAAGGTATTGTGTATTACCAGCCGCTACAATCGAATGGAACTATTACGGCAGATATCTGACATTACCAAATGAATAAATCAAAAGACATATTGTTGCAATATAGCTTTCTATTTACAACTTGTTCGCGTCAAAAATAGATCGACGGTTGGATCAACCCAACATCGTTTTTTTTTGGACACAGATTGATACTACCATATTGTCAGAAAGAAACGAAAAAGTTGTATAATGTGATAGAAAATACATTTTTAATATACATTGCATGCCAGCTTGTTTGGCGTAGTGGCAGAGACGCCAGGAAAGTTTTCCTGCTGTTGCGAAAGTCGCGGGTTCTAATCGTGCTGGTGCCTGGTCGTAAATTTATGTTTGTGATTATTTAACATTTATAATTGTTCTTGGATAAAAGTGAAATATCCGAGAAAAAAACTGATCCCAGTCACGTCAGTAACCAAGCTAGGTAAGACCGGATGTATTCTGGGAGGATCTTCTAAGTTGGTCACTCGCCAGTCGGCAGGTTTAATGTCGAGGACCGTGGTTTGGAACTCACGTTAAACTATAGGTTCAGTCCAGGTAAACCCTAGTTAGTAAAAGAAGACTTTATGAATGCATGCCTTTTTAAACTAAGAGACAAGATGTGTTGATAAGATGAATGCATCTTTGAGTTGAAAGTTGCAGGAAAATAATTAATTATAAATCACAAAAAGAAACACAGAATTTTCTAACAATGCAAAGGTGGATAATGTATAGATTTATTTAACAGATAATTATCATAAAGAAAAACAGGCTTCTCATAACGAAAATTCAGAGTCAGAGAAGCTTCTGATATTTCTATCGTTTATGGAATGCAGACTATCAACTCCGAGCATTTTTTATGGCACATGTGCACAATAGTTAACTGGGGTCAATCAACTAAAGAAAGAAATAACAAATTATCACTTAATAATAAGGTAATATAGTGGATTAACACCTTTTGAAATAAATATATAACCGTCGATTGGATGGAATTACAGATCCAAACAAGAAAGTCTATAAGTTGTGGTCGTAAACCTAACTACCTGTGGGCTTTATACATTATTCCATCGGTAAAATGATATTAACATTTTTTGTTTACATTAAAGAGCGATGAACATTTACTGCTGATTGAAGAGCAATAAACAAATCAATCCCGGTGTAATTTATTATTGTATAAATCACATTTTACGGGATTTTAAATAATAGGGCCGATTTGAATGTATCTGCAATTAAAATTAAAATTAGTTATTTACGATGGTCAAAACAAATAGTTATTATTTATTTATTAAAAATGCTCGTTATGTTGTGAATGGTTATTTCATATAGTAAGAATTGAGGGTTGGTTATAGTGGTAATGGTAATTATTTACCCACAGTACCATTAAACTGTCCATATAAGAATAACTGGTAAAAATTACGAGTACTTCGTACTAACAGTCCGAATCACACCCGTTATGGGTTCTATGGAGATATCGCGGTGAATCAGTTTGTTGGACACGTATAGGACATCGACGATGACTCGCAACACTTTATTCTGGAACCTCTGGAGGATATTTATGTTATATTTACTAGTGATACCCCACAGTTCAATACCATAGGTCCTAATGAGCTTAAGTATTGACTTATAGAGAAAAACCTTGTTATCTAATAATAATTTAGATTCACGACCTTTTCAGCCATTACATTTGGTTTAGTTTAACCCCAAGCTGTTTGTATTTTGTCACTATATGTTTTTTTCCATTTCAAACGTCGATCTAAATGATCCCAGATATTTAACGTTGTCTGTTTGTGAAAGTTCATGGTTATTCAATTTTACTGAGGGCATGTTCTTCGACGAAGGGTGAATGTCATATGGGTACATTTTGTCTCTTTTGCTTTGATATACCACGTTTTCAACCACAATTGGACTTTGTTAAGATGAATTTGGAGGTTTCTTGTGGCTGATATTGGATCCTCGTGTGATGATAAAACCGCTGTATCAATTTAAGGCATGAACAGTCATTTTTATCACACGTACAACTCCTGTGTATACTTCTATTGTGTACTTTATTTATATATTTGATTACTAGAATTTTATTCTATATTTAATGTACTAGAATTATATATTTAAACTAAAATATCTGCGGACAGCCGTAATTTACTTTACATTAATATTTCGAATACATATCTCTTGTATAAACTATTTATGAACAACACGTTATGATTTAAGAGTTTTCTTGTCAGCGTTACTGAATCATTGTGTTAAATCAGCATATTGTCGGCTTGATGGCGCAGTAGTAAAGGAGATGGGATGGTCCTGCTACTGTTGCGATAGCCGCGGGTTCGAATCCTGCTCGGGCACGGTCGCAAATGTATGTTTGTGAAATTTGTGAATGTTCTAGGCAAGAGTGTAAAATCCGACAAGGAAAATGATCCCAGTCACGCCAGTAACCAGGCTGGGTAAGACTGGATGTCTTCTGGTATGATTTCTATAGTTGCTCACTCGCCAGTCGGTAGGCTTAATGCTGAGGACCGTGGTTCGGACATTAAATTGTAGGTCCAGTCCAGATAAATCCATAGTTAGTAAATGGAGACTTTTTAATAAAATTTAAAAAAATCAACATATTAAACCCAAAATTCTAAATTTTCTTTCTAAATAAAATTTCAGTCGCATATTTTATTAACGAATAGCTTTATATCAATTCATACCATTTTCATTTTCATTGCAATTATAGCCATTATATACCCAAAAGAACACACTATAACACTGAATGACTTAAAAAAGATTAATGGTTGATAATTGGCTTCAGAAAAAAGAAGATGCATCTTATACCTACAGGCCAAGCTACAATGTAGTGAAATAGTATATAACATATCGAAGCGAAAAGTCTACATACAGTGTTAATTATTTATTACACAGGCCAATAAAAATATTTTTGTAAAAGCAATTGTTGTCTGATGAAGCAATTTACCTATATATTATGTTCTATTAACAATTAAAAATCATAGGTTTTTTTACTAAGCTACTTTTTTGTTTTCAATCGTATTAATTTGGTTAACGGAGTTTGAAGTGAACAAGAGAATTTTATGTGTAGTGATGTCAAAAGAATCTTTGAGATTTACTAAAGTTTCATGCAAAATATTGCAACAGGGTTCTCAAACGTCAAGGGTCAAAAGTTAAAACAAGCAAACTTGTGGAAAATTTAAATGGGAGGTGTAGTTAATTCTCTGTAATATTATTATGTAATACGATTTTCATAAGTTTCCTCTATATGCACAGAATGAGCCATACTTAAGCGTTGTCTAAAAATCTCTTAAAAAGTCTCTTTTATACCAACGATATTTGGACTGGATACTTTATATCTGGACTGGATATAGATCCATAAACTATCGATCCTAAATCTAAACTATAGAGTTTAACGTGAGCTCCTACTAGCGACTGGCTAGTGACCCACTTAGAAATCATCCCAGAAGACATTCGGTCTTACCCAGCCTGGTTACTGTCGTGACTTGGATCATTTTCCTTGTCGGATTTTAAACTCTTCACTAGAACAATCACAAATATTAAACAATAATAAACATACATTAACGACCATGCCTCAGCAGGATTCGAACTCGGGACTATCACAACAGCAGATGAACCGTCCTGTTGCCTTTAGTACAACACCAACCAAGCTGGCAAACTTATTTTTGATCTTGAAATAAGAAATTATTGAAAAAGTTTTTTTTTAAGTTTATACAGTTTATTACTTGAATATAATATTATTGATTAATTCTATAACTATTTTTCATTTCAATAGTTTCATGAACTATTTCCTAATAGTAAATATGACGCTTAATAAAGAAATTGAAGCGTTTATTCAAAATAATTCACGTCGTGTTTTTATAGGCCATTAACATCCATTGCAGACCATCTGGAAAGGTGCAAAATGACTATTTTCTGTTTTATTAGCAAGTCTAATTGTGGTAGATTGCAAATCTTAACGTAAAAATTCCTTCGTAATTAGTTATACGTGTTTTTATTACTGCTAATATTCTGAAAATTGTCTGTCTATAGCCTGTCATTTTCTTCTTTAATACTGTTTTTCAAACGATCATAATTTTTTGTCCTGCAAGTGGTTTAATTTTTAAGTATACCTTAAAATATTATGCGAATTGAATATAATTCTATTTACACTTAAAGGTTAAATAATATTGTTAGAGAATGTTTATTACATCTTCTTTTTATTTATAAAATATAGGGTGGTTTAATTTCAGTACTGACGCTAGGAAAACTGAGAAAAACTAGGTGTATTATAGTAGTATCTAAACTCCGATATAAAAAATTAATTTTTTCATGTTAAACCTAAGCTCATTTTGACGCTCAGGAACTTGTTACTGAAACGATTTATATTTTTGTGTACACTCTAAAGAAAATTCATTTCAACCGTTAATAAAGAATAGCTTCTTGGTTTTACGATTCATGTAAATGTTACAAATAGACAACTATTGTTTATGTATAGTTTCTTTAGGTGAAACCCATAAGGCTACAATAGATTTGCAGCTCGAATAACGCGACAAAACTATAGCACTATTAAGATAAAAAAGAACTGATCAATAATTTTTATTTTCATTTTATGTTAAATTGCTTGCAATTTGAGTATACAACACGTGCCAGTTTACATCAACAATTTTCAAAATTTAATTTCAAACCAGGGGGAGGGGCGCTGGCCACTTAAAATTAGAATAAAAATAGCCTTAACAAAATTTGCAGTAAGAATTAAAATTCTGACCCTTGAAATATAATTTGTGCATCATATTTGTATAACTCTTTGCTAATGAATTTAGCATAACTATAACTTATACTATTAATTTTTCCAGAAATTAATCTTATTTCTGTATTTCCTTCAAAACCTATATTAGCCCAACACATAACCCTTCCGCCACATAACTGTCTAAGACTAGAAATAATCTGATTTTATTCATGATAGTAGTAATTAGAAGTATTTAAGAAATTAATTAATATAATTAATACTAATTTAACTAACTTAAAAAACATAACTAAAAAAACATAATGGAAGAATATTTAAGACAGAAATATAATGAAAGGTAAAGAACAAGAAGGAACAAGCAAGCAAAATATGTAAAAATAAAAGAAATAATGTATTGAAAAAGAAGTGTGTGGTGAGGATAGTAATCGAGATATATTTTGATAAGAGAAATATGATAAAGACAGAAGCAAGGATAATTTATGTTAATTGTGAGGAAACTGCTATGAAATTAGATTTATTGACTGCTTGACTGGACTTCAATATATATTTTGTCAGTTTGGATTTCATGAAAAATCTACTAATAGAGATTTAACTGTACAGGAAATTTTGTGGAAATGTTTCGCGACGTCCAACATGTAGAAGTCGTTATAAAATTTAACTTATGACTTGTTTTAATCGTATTGTTATGAGCCGCGACGGAATCCGATTAGTTCACAAACTGACTGGATTAACTATCAAAGAAATTTTAATTGTTACAGCGTGTTTTGTTGTTGTAAGTTGAGGTACATTTATTCATATTAATAATCATATAAATTACCAAATATTAATTTTTTAACGTTAGAAATTAATCCCCTTCCGAAAGAAGCTACACAAACGGCCGTATATTTTTATTCTTGAGACAATTGCTTTATAGTTGAAACTCCGCTAAAATATTAGTTTCTGAATGGAAACGTTTTAAAACAGTATTACCCAAAGCTCAATACACTGGAAATTTTGGTGCAAAGCAATTCAAGAATTCAATAGTGCTTAAATGTTATTGCCCAAGTAAGAATATATTTGTTAAAGTGACTTAAAAATTTAATAATCATCTTGAGACAGTCCAATTTATTGAAGAAAAAAAGTGTAATTATCCGAATAAATATATTTATTTAAGGATATTTAATCAAGATAATTTGAAATGTTTAAGCTTCTATTCTTCTGTGTTCATGGATTGAAGAATAGACATTCTTTGGCCGGTGTGTTCGACAAATAATTTAAAGCCCTCACAAGTTAATTTTTTTCTTTTCATTTGCCTTTAGGATTTTTTTAAGAGGATTAATTCCATACTAACGAGGGATGTATTACCAGGGGATGAGAAATTGCAACTTCATTTTATACCGTGAATGGCAGACGTTCCTATATGAACAAACGAGGCAAGGCAATATCACATCAACCCAGAAAATTGTTTTATTATACTGTAAGTAGTTCTTTGAGATATCTTTATTATTTTATCTCACGATGTTGCCACGTCGACAACATAACATATATATTGTTAAACATCTTTTAAAAAAATGCAAATTTAGAACCTTTTAATTCTATACTTCCAATAGAATGTTAAAAATAGTATGTATCATATATTTTTGGAAGAAAAAAGCTAAACAGAATTTTAACAGAGAAAGGCTCAAAGTTTGCTTTCAATATAAGAAAATAAGCAGCCAGAACTCTAATAGATCCTATTAAATTGACGGTCGTAAACAAACATGAAAAAGGAAAAAACAGAAGAGATAATTTTGATCTCCTCCAAGTTCTTTGTTTATAATATATATATATATATATATATATATATATATATATATATATATATATATATATATATATATATATATATATATATATATTATACATAATTTGCAGTTTTACAGATTATATTTATTTCATTAATTGAATTTTATTTAATGAATTAATTTCTGAAATTAAATTGGTTTTTATTTAAATTGTATTGGTCAGACAGATCACGACTCTTATTTCTGACATATATCGTAACTATAAGTAGTAACTAGAAGGGGCAATGTTTGGAGGATATGACAGGTGGGGCAGCACTTCCCATTTCAATATTTCCAAGTATGATTTCACTAGTTTTGCAACTTGTTGTCGAGCGTTGTCATGCTAAAAAATAACATTATTGTGTCTTTGCTTGTACTCTGGCCATATTTCGCGCGGTGTTGGGCTCAAATGAATCAACTGTAGTCGAAAGCGATCCTCATTAATAAATCCATTAGGTTTTAGAAGCATATAGTTTATTTCACTATATATAGAGATTGGATCATTCCCATGTTCTTCACGCCATCTGAAATGGTCTCTAGTATTGCTCCCAACTAATATTCTTCTTATATTTTACATGGATCATCATCAAGCAACGTCCTTTGTCGTCGTAAAACCAGTGTTCAAATGTTGACACCGATGGAGTATTATTTCCATAAGCTTTGCACAGTATTCAATAACAGTCAGCCTCCTTTTGCTCCAAATTTTGGTGAAAAGCGAAACATCCCGCATATGCCATTTACTCGGTCGAAATGTAGACATTTTCTACGCACTGAAATATGTTTTGTTCACGCTTGACGAAATAATACGTACTGAAAAGTGAGGCCTATCAGTGAAGTTTCATGAATTGATTACAAATGTACCAGATGCGATTTAATACACAGTAGCACTATCTTCTGTAAATCCTGTAAAATTAATTTACAGGCAGGCCTGATAAATATACCTATAGAAACGCATGAATTTTTATTTTGACGGATCATTTAAAAATAAACCTGTGATTAATATAAAATTTATTTTGATCTAGTTAAATTTACACCTATATTAAAAAAAGTTGCATTTGTTGTACATAATACGTCTAGAATATATATATACACAACTTAAAGTCAAGTTAATAACAATTTGGTCCAACCGGTTGGATTCTCCTTATTTTTTAACGATGTATATCTGCGTGCGTTAAGTTCAGTATACCCCCAATATATAAAACATTGAAGTTTTAACGCTTTCGTCGCAGATTTGTCCGGCAGATTTAGTTATCTGATCAATTCGCACATTGAGAGCGAATAAAAACGACGCAGTTTCAGCAAGAATGAAGTCGAGTTAGCCACAACACCATCCCGGATTTTACGAGGTATGATTTTGAAAAGCCGACAAAAAAAACTAATTAAACCGACAATCTTTTACACCACATAACAGTTTCACACGGTTACAAGCAGCGATGGACGGCGTTATTCCGCTTTTTTTATTAATTATTTTATGTAGCGCCCAAGTAGTTTAAGAGTAAATAATGCGTTTCATTCATTGAGGAATGCAATTTAAGCTGAGACTCGATGTCATCAGCCCCATTGTGCCGCTATTTTCATGCATCCTCTTGGAAAAAAATGCGGTACGTTAATATTTATTGATATAATTTTGACGGTTATATAACGTCGGCGACAATCTTGAAACGGGATTTAACCATTCAAAATGCACCGGCCGAGATAGAAGTTTCAGAACGTTATATCTAAAATGGAGAATGAACAGGGACTTGTTTTTAGAAATCGTGTGCCTTAACTTTGTTCTGGACAAGCGTTCATCTTCAGATTGTATGGGTTTCATTCTCAAACATAATGACAATATTTCCTTCTTTCTATTATATATATATATATATATATATATATATATATATATATATATATATATATATATATATATATATTCTTTCTATTATATATATAACGTTCTGAAACTTCTATCTCGGCCGGTGCATTTTGAATGGTTAAATCCCGTTTCAAGATTGTCGCCGACGTTATATAACCGTCAAAATTATATCAAAATTATATAAAATATCATACCATTTATAAATACGTATACGTACAAGGTAGATTATTTGTGCTTAATATATCACTATTGTGATTATTATGGATTTTATTAGAGAAAATATGGATACAATTTTACTAATTTTAACTACTGCAATAAATATAAAGAAAATTAGTTTCAAGCACTTATACCAATACCCAATTATCCAATGCCATCTCCCAAAGATAGAAGTTTTGCCGTAATTCACTGAATTTAGTAATGTTTTTTACTGTAAAACTTTTCTACTGTTATATAAAAGTAAAATATGTACTCATTTAAAGATTTCTTATGTTGAAAACTAAGAATTTTATTCATCAACAGAAATCATTAGGCAGCATTAAAGTAAAAAAACAAGGTGATTTTATAACAGTGTAGCTTATTCTGCATATTATATTATATATTTTCATTAAATATTTAAAATCACCTCTTGTTACTGTTACGTTTTTTTTTGTGTAATTTGTCTTTGCAACAATAACATTTACTTTTGGTTTTATTGATTGATGCTTTGTGCATTTATCTAAGATGAATGAAAAATTAATCTCAGCGTAATTTATTGAAAGATTTTAAAAACATTTACATTGATGACTAGTGACATTCAAAGGACATACAGTGAAAAAACTATGCGCTAATATATCTCAGCATAATTTGGGGAAAAAGTTACATGCAAAGAAAATCTGAATAAAATTGGAAACTTGCTGGTGTAAGCTATGACGATTATGATAAAACACTACATATTGCTGCTTCAATTAGCTGAACAAAAATTATAGTTAATAAGAAAATATATACACCATTGCTTCTACTATTCACCAATATAATATAGCACTACTATGTTTACGAAAGAAAGAGAAACTAGAAATTCCAATTTGACTACATACGTGTCATTGAAATCCTCTTTTCTTTTTCTTTTTTATCCTCTTTTATTTACTCATTATTTAAATCATATATATTCTCTTTATCGTTTTGCAGTAAAGTCTCGTATTCTTGAATTCTTGGATTCCAGAGTGAAGCCTTTCTATAACTCTTTTGGATCTCTTCTAGTAAAGCTCTCTCAGCCCCATTTAAAGTTATCCTATTTAAGAAAGTGCATGTCATGACTAAGCGATAAAGGGATAAGGAACCTTCTTCTTCATGGACCGTTCAATAATTAAATTACATAGAGGAACGATATTCCAGATAAGTTTGGTTTTATAGCCCTTGCACTTTTTAAAAATATTTTGCTGTTTATAAATCTCAAAACCATCTCAATGTTTTCTCCCAAAACAGCATTGAAGCATGGCATCGATTTTATTGAACTGAATTTTGTGACCAATCTATCCAGTGTTCAGCCAAGCAACCTTGAACCAGACCCTGTATTTATGTGGATTTACATTTAGCGTATATATTTTTACTTTGGCATTAAGAAGCACTTAACAGATATACCTGTGCGGTTTAATTCTAAATTTGTTGTTGAATTATTTGATTTGTTTCACAATAGAGTCTGTTGTTACTTACTCTTGAATACAAAGGTATAAACGCGATTTCGTTTTAACTAAACGAACAATTAAAACAGTAATAATTGACTTAGATGAGTTATAATAATCAGTAAATACAGAACCAATGAACATCACTCTACTGTAAAATATGGTAAAGCTAAAATTATAGCATATATAATTTTTTTAATTAAATAGTAAGTACATATTTTAATTTCAAGCAACTAAATTTTAATAAATATCGATATATTTTATCTTGGACATCCGTGAGAAAATAATATCAATTTTCCAAAAAAAATATAATTTCAAATAAATATATTTTTATAAAGTATCTATCTTAAATTAATGTTATCTATATTAAATATGTTAAGAAACAACACACAGATCAAATAATTAACTGGGTAAGATCAAATGCTTTATAGGACGGCCTCAAATTAATTAGCGAATGATTAATTAGGCGTAATGCCGATTGCTGAAACCCAAACTAACCCATAGTTAATAAAAAGAAAACTTCAAGGTATAATTTTTTATTAGCCATGTTCAATAATATGCTCATCGAATAGAAAGTATTTCTAATCGTAAACATTATTTATGTGACATGTAGAAAATCATTTTAACAAATAATATCTTATTCTAAATGTTGATCTAAGTTTTTCATTGTAGTAACTAAATAATGTAAACAAAAACTTTATTTAACATATCTACTACATTTATTTTATACAATACAAAAAAATAATATAATTTTGTGACATATAGAAAATTTTTTTAAAAAAATTATCAAAAAAATCTAAGTCAATATAAATGTTTGGGTTTGGCACTGACTTCAAAGTGATCAGTTGGTGTCAGCTAAAATGAAATAGATAAATAAGTAGGTATTAAGCTAAATTGTGTGTATATAGTAGAATATAAAATACGTATATTAGATAATCTAAATAAGGTTTTTGTTTAGTTTTATGTAGTTATTACAACGATTATTATGTATATATTTTATTTTAAAATGTTTTTTTTTGTGTTAAAAAGCTAGGTTTGATTATTTTTTAATTTTTAGTGACTTCTTATTTATTTTTTGAAGTCGGTTCAAATTTTTTGTTAAAAATATTTTATTTAGTATTTAGGATCGCATATTTTTAGTTTAACAGTCCATGTATTTGTTCTATAGTTCTTTAGGGTAAATGATATGGCTCAGCGAATGAAGGTAAAACGAAATTAAACAGTGGCCTTTACATTATGTCACCGTTATTTATTGAAGTAATATAAAAAATGTGAAAATAAAAGTGATAAAAGGAAGGCTTGCAGCGGTGTTACTTGTGGACGAGGCTTGGGCAGTCGATGGTGGCATGTCTAAACTGAACGATGGTCGGTTACTGAATGATCCAATATACCCTTCAATGATCTCCCAGATAAACATCTCGGGATTGCCAGCTGTTCGTTATCGTGTTCTAGTTGGCACTGCTGGTACCTCGCCCGTGTTCAACATTCGGAATTATATTTCTATGTATTTTGTAGACCGTTATTCCACGATGTAAAATTCGACATGCCTCAAGGTCGCTAGAGTTCCATACTTATTATGAAACCCAAATTAATGTCCTGGAATATTATTTCTACTTATAATTATTGTATGGAAGTATAATAACTAAAAAAATATTTTTTCAAATAGTATTCAACAGACTATTCCGCAAAGAATAAGAATTAACTTGCTACAAAATAAGACACAGTTATAAGCATGATAATAGGCGAGCACATTTTAAAGCAGTTTCCAGTGGAAACGATCTTCTAATAGATATTAATAATCGTATTTACAATGCGGAATAAAATTGTATCTGTTCGCTCGGATTATACGTGTAATCACAGTTCGGGTCCGACTATTTGTTTACTTAACTTGCGCAACTAACGTTATAAATATGACAAAACCGCAATCCACGACCAAATCGCTCATGCTTCCGGCATTATGTTAACGGCAAGAGTAATACGATCTTTTGTAATTTATACTCGGTGGAAATGTCATGGAAAGAGATTGAAAGAGAACAAAGAAAGTGATATATAACGCCGAGAACTTTCAATATAATAAAATAAAATTTAAAAGGAGGTAATAGGCTATATCTTGACTCTTGGAAAAACTAATGCGGTTTTCTAGCAGTAAATTAACGCTAAATTTTTCTGCATTTAAATAGACTTTATTAAAACGGATATATTTCGTTTTGATTAATGAGGTTTTAAGTCATAAGAAAACAAATCCATTCACAGAGTATATTCTTATACTTGCTACTGCCTCTTGAAATTTCAATGATAACCTAATTACAGTCCAAATAGTTGAACTTCAGAATTTAGTTTATTCTCAATATAATCTCTTTCAAATAATAAAAATTCTGGCTTGGTTGGTGCAGTGGTAAAGGCGGAAAGGCGATCCACCTACTGTTGTGGTAGTCGCGGGTTCCAATCCTGCTGCGGCATGGTCGTAAATGTATGTTTGTGATTGTTTAAAATGTGTGATTGTCCTAGACAAGAGTGCAAAATTCAACAAGGAAAATCTCAATGACTGGTATTACCCCGCCAGTAACCAGGCTGGGTAATACCGGATAAAGTCTGGGTTGATTTCTAAGTTGGTCAGTCGCCAGTCCGTGGTCTTAATGCCGAGGACATGAAATAAATGATTTACAAATCAGACAGATCACTACAGATTAAATGGTATTACTGTGTATTAAATCATATCGGGTATATTTGTCATCACCTCACTAACAGGCTTCGCTATTCAGTATGTACCATTTCGAATTTATACCAGGTATTTGCGGGTTTTATTTTTTACTTAATTTTTAAGAAAAAGGTACTTGAAGGTCAACCAATGCTGTGTGAAGCACGCGGCTATCATGCTCCATCAATTTCTACATGTGAATACTTTTTCGATTTTTTACGGTTTCGATTTTGACACCGAAGATTTTTCTGGATAGCCTAACAAATTTTAAGGCATTGGGGAGCGATCCTGCAATTAATGTGTTTGAACTAAGCACTGCGCGAAAAAAGACCAGAATACAAGCAAAGCCACAACTATGTCATAAAAAATAGGATGATCAAGTACTAAAATCCTCTGGAAACAACATTAATTCATGAATTTAATAAAAATATTATAAAAAAATATATAAAGAGATATTATTAAAACATCAACATCAGAAGTTCGAGCAAAAGAATAAAATATACTTTTGGAATATAATCAATTATCCTATAAAAATGTAATAAATATCCTAAACAATTCAATGTACGGTTTTAGTGACAATGTTTTAATTTCACAAAGCTGTGTACACAATAGGCTCAATATTTACTAACATGGAATAATAGTACGTTTAAATACTGCTATAATAATTTTAAAAGAGTTTTGTGGGTCGATTCATCACTACAAATTATGGAGTAATTTAGGTATTCTTAATCACTTCAAGTAGGAAATGACAGTTGAACTTTCCCTATCAGAAGCCTATATAAATTTATAATTTTCAATCCATCACGATTCAGCATCGAACTCGTTCAAGTTTTCCAACAAAAAGTTGTTCAGAATTTTGTTAATATACCGTGTTTTATTTGAAGGTTCATATCGCATTACAGATTTTAATTCACTGTTTATAATTTTCCTGAAATGAAAACAACTATTTCTATATAACTTCATAGTGCAAAATTTGGATATAAAAATAGTACTTTTGAGGATTGGAAAAGTAAAGTTTTCACTGAATAAAAGTCTATGGTTAAACCACATTTTAAATTCATTTTTTATAACTTACATTTTTGTTGATATTTATGGCGAATATTCTCTGTCGAAAACAATATTGAAATGCTTCCTTACATATATACAAAAATATTAACTTATTAAAGATGTGTAAAGATGTTAAAAAAGTATGAAAAGCTCTTGAAAACACATAATACAATATGAATTTCTAAACTAATTAGAATCTAACAAAGCGACTATTATGAATAATTTAAATGTACAAGGATGTACTCATCAGACACTGTGTGCATAATTATAATGTAATAATGTAACCATGATCTGTAATGCAATCAGCTATTTTAGCAATAGGAAAGTATTATATATTAGTAACATCTAATGTAAACAAACCGTAGAATATGGTCTGCAGTCCACAATTATGCTATAGCTGTTGTTCGAGGATCCTGCTTTAGCTTTGGTATTTATAGATAATCACAATTACAATCAGAAACATCAAATATATTCTGGGTTAATCTAAGTAGGTTACTGGCTTAAGCCTATTAAACGTCTTAATGCCAAAGGCCACAGTTCCGACATCACGGTAGTAGTAATAATTCGTAGCAGTATACAAAAAGTCCTACAAAGGGAGGTCTCCAAGATGCTAAAGTAACCAAAGACTAAACTTAAGATTGACAAAAATTCATATACTTGCACATTAAATATGCCATATGAACCAACTATTTCGAATAAAAGTTTGGGAGAAAGGGAGAAAAAAAAGATAACCTATTTATCTTAGTTTTTTAGGAAAAATTTCATCTTAGGTATAAGTCTAGTTACTAACAAATATCGCACATTTATGTTATCCAAAATTAGTGTTCTGGAGCATATGTACACTATTTCTGACGAAATAATCCGACCTAAAAATCTAACCACTGAATTATACTTTTTTAAAGATTAAATAAATTTTACTATACTACATATAGATTACAATATTAAAAACCTTTGTTCAGTCCTCACTGATCAATGAATTATTTTATCAAAACATTTAAGAATACAAAGAATAACAGTTCCCAGAAAGCTGGTCCTTCCGACTGAAGTTCTGTGAAATATTGTTATATAAACTAAGAAAATTACTGAAAAAGATTAGAATCCCATATATTCTATTAAATAATTTATACCAACATATTGTTCTTATAAAGTGACATTTCATCAGAAAGCTATGAATGAATGCAGATATACTAATATAACCACTTGCACCAATTTTCTATTAACTTTTACTATAAAATTGTACTTATTTTAACCCTGTAGAAGAAGAAGTACATATAATTTAAAATTGGCTCCGCGAAAGAAACCGAAAACGGAACACAGTCAATTAAATTTGACACGTCGAAACACAACACCTAAAGTTGTATTTGTATACGTTTCCCAGTTTTAAATGTTTTACCACTTGTAACAACAGTGTTTTACTGAATCTTTCACCTTATAAGAGCCATAAAACTTTAGCAAAACATTTATAGCAATTTTATTGCATCCTCGTTAAGAATTTTTCCACAATTTATTGTTTTTTTGCGGGACGGTACTCTTATTCAGCCCAAGTTCAACAACCAAAACGGCAGTTATCATAAACCTAACCCGTAAATATATTTCTTTTTTAATCATAATATCTGGTTTCAATGCGTTCGATAAAGATTCTAAATTATCTCTCGCTGTGAAGATCAAATTTAGAATTTTATTATTTTGACACTTTAACGAGTCGTAAAATTATTAATAATGAAGAGGTTATATTTAGAACTAGAATTTATTTCTCATTTTCTGTTTTCGTTGAAGTTTTTGTTGTTATAGATTAGGGCATAACTGACACGGACACCTGTGTGACCATTCAAGTAAAAAAGCTCTTTTGTTAGGTTTTATTTTAATATATGTTAAGTGTTGTTACACAGAAACATAAATAATATATTTGTTGCAACTTCCACTATTTTCCCATAGATTGCTTTAATAAATTCGATTCGAATGATCGATCTATAATTGATAGCATGAGAAGGCTCACATTTCGTACTAAAATTCTTATTTGACAGTTTCGTGAATGGTTGACAGTTTCTTTAAACTCATGTACAAGATGGGCATCAGCAACAAAAAAGTACGCCATATTAATATAGAGTGTTTATTAGTTAAACGTGAAACTCTAAAAACTCAATAAATTACATTTTATTTAATATTACAATGGATACGCCAAGTAAAGGTGCAGCACGTATGAGGAAATATAGGAATAAGGAAACAATGATTGAAAATAAGGAACGCTTCAGACCCTGGGGTCGGCTATCTAGCATAGGTGATTTGACAAATGTTCTAACTGAATTAGAACAACAAAAAATCGTTTTCCGTGCCGGGAATCGAACTCACGACCTCCATTTGGAAGCTAACCGCTTTAACCGTTGCACAATGGAAGCTGTACTACAATATAAACAATATTTCTACAAGGTCTTATATGCTACAGTTAGTGCTTGAAAAGCAAACTGAATGCCTTTCGCACTGAACGACTTCCGATTTTCCGCCGCATCAGCTCAGCGATAACATTATACACAAATATCTGATTATTTTAGATAAAAATTATGTGAAAACCTTGTGTGTACCTTTGAAATTTTGCCCCCTTCACCACAACAGATCCTGATTCGGTTACATGGGACCATCTCGGCAAGGCACTCTTTCAAATAAAAAAGTAATTTTGAAAATCGGCCCACAATTGACGGAGAAATCGGCGTACATACATTAATATATATTAATGTGGAAGTAGTCAGGAAAGTAGGAGGAAAGTGGTCACATTGCGGCAAAGATCAGTACTGGGTGATCAAGGATGTGATGTTATCGATGTTATAAGATTAGAGACCCAGGGTGTTTAAGGGTAGTGGATTAAAGGCCAAAAAATCAGAAAGAAATAATATACCGAAAAGAAAGTGACATGTACCGTTAAATTAGTAAGCCAAATCGGAAAAACTAGTTTGCGTTTGAGTATAAGAGGGTACGTATGGAAGAGATAATATTTAGTTAATAATATTCCTGTTCTGTATTACCAAAAGCAGCCTATCGGTTGGAGAGTAGATCACAACTTTATCCAAGTGTGATTCCGCTTCCCGGCTATAGACTGATGATGATGATGAAAAGTGAAATGTCAAGTGGCTAAACATGTGGATAAATTAATGGAAATCATCGAGTCTAACCGTCTTATTTCATGTTTATATTATTCAGCAACACAACATTTCACAAAAAAATTGTTTGAAACCCTTTGGAAAAGACTGGGTAACGCAATAATAATGGAGATTTTGTAAAATTTCGAATTAACGTGATTAAAAAAAGGTTATGTGGCAAAACCCGAAAAAAAGATTCACATGAGATATAGTGATTCAACTACACCCATCGTAATGATTTCATCGTAATGATGAAGTTTTCGCATTCTTCGTATTATAAAAACCACAAAACGTATTCCAGGTACATATATATATCGCTAATATCGAATATGCAAGGCAAATATTCGTCAAATTAATGCTATTAACAGGTATCTTTAGATGTTCTATGTTGAACCGACTAGGATGATATATTTTAAAGAATGCATAATTAATAACTCACGGTGAAAACGATACCCATCAAATGCATGATATTCGTAGTTTAGTGCATCATAAATTCCTTACGGACAGACGTATGATCAATAGAGAGCGCTAAAGCATACCAATTGTTTAAATTTAAGTATAAGCGCGCTAAAATATATCATGTAAACAAGAAAATTCGATCGAAATTGTTAATAACATAGAGGTGATGCTTATAAATTATACAATTATAATAATATAGTGCTTATTATTTATATGGTTTATTCGTATGTCTCAAAATATGAATAGCTTAGATTAAATTTTCTTTGCTATTTTATTAAATTTATTGCAATAATAATGTTAAATTATGTAATATATGGACATTATTTATCTGCTCTGAGGAGTTATATAAACCAAAAGAAATAACAAATCACAAAGCTTCAAATCCAATGTTATCAATTTATTTCAAACACTTTCTATTAAGTACATCTTATATTTACACTATGCTGAAAATTCATGGCACTTCTCTTAAACATTTAGCCTTTTCCTTCTTTTGAAATACCTGTAAAATCAGAAAGATATAAGTATAATAACAAATAGACAGAAAACGTATACAAACATGACCATATTTCATTCTTACTTTTACTATAATTTTCAAATAAGTTCTATTTCCATATTATTTAACTTAATAATATTTGTCCATTACAATTCGTTTGTTTGTTAGTGTTATAAAATGATAATATTTTACTTATAATTCATACCTTATTTTCGCATTATCTGCCGCTAATTTTGCCTATGAAATAATTATATTGCCTCAACAAACTGTAAATACAATATTAACCTAAAAATGACTTCTAACCACAACAGTGGTAAACAACAAGGCCTACATAGAAAAGAACGAGTAATTGTCAGAACTCTCAGGTTAGATTAGATCAAATGCGCATGTGCAGTGCTAGCCAATCGAAACTTGTATAGAAATGAATGTATAGGTTTTTTACTGTCTTCTGACAAAATACCAGTCGGTGAGTAAGCGATGAGGTTTACTTCAACGACAATCGATGAAGTTGCTATTGTTATTGTTGAAGAAAATTTGTAATATAGATGTAAGTGCTGCGAAGTCATCTAGTTTAGTAAATGAAAAAAACAATTAAATAATAATACTATGCCAAAATTCTACATTTTCGATTTCATTTTGCAAAACGGTATAATTAACGATATCATCAATCCGAAACAACTTAATAATACTAAACTCACATAATCTCGTCGACATTATACTGGCAAAGAATAAATCGGCGATACGTTTTAGCTGGAATTTCTAAACATTTGAACAAAGATCCGCGGGATATCTTTACCGCGTTAAAATTGAATCGGCCAATGAATCATCGGGCCGTGTTCGGTATACATTTTCTTTACGGCTACGCTAAACAGTGACAGTTTCAATAATTAGTTTCCGAACGCCGTCAAACACTGTGGCGAAGTTAATTCAGAACAGTGTTTCATAACTGGACACAGAACTCGTACCAATCCGCACGAGATAATAATTATAATAACCGTTACGTAATCACTTATATCCTATTGTAGTACACAGCTACGCAAAACGTTCAGAGACTATTTAATATCGTCAGGAATGATTGAATTAAAAACATAAATTGCGTAATGATATTTGAAAATAGATCTTGGAATTTTATGGCGAAACCAGCACAATAACGTACAATTAAATCAACGTTGAATAAGTCGATTGTGACTGGAAATATTTCGGAATAAATCCCAGCTAATCAAAGGATTTTATAAATAGTTATACAACAGTCAAAGCCACTTCGGAAACTATTTGAAGTCTAAATTGTGTTTTATATTGGGATAATATATCACAACATTTTATGTAACACCGAAATTAAATGATGATTCAATCCAAGTTTTTAATAATATTAATGTTGCCTAAAATATACGTATGTTGAAATAATATCTCTAGTACTCAGTAAGTTAACAAAACTTACTATTATATTAGTACATATACTACCTCGATTACTAATATAAGAACACAAAGAACATAAATCTGTATTATCAGCTTTAATTGTAAAAATTCACATATCAGTACAAGTATGTAAAATTATTACAGCAAAACAAATAATATAAAGTAATTAAGTCCATGTTCATTGTGTCCAAAATTATCTGATAGCACTTCGCATTCGATCATAATTGTCTGAAACTGAGACAAAAATAAAATATTAAAAAAAAATTGAACATACTTTAAAATATAAATAAAGAACTCACTAAAAAGTCAAAAATAATCAAACTTAGATTTGTTTTGTTCGTAATTTAATATTTTGTATATGTCACTAAATTATATCATTATTTTTGTATTGTTTGGACTCGGTCCCTACTTCTAAGTTATCAGTTGGTAGTAGTTAACATAATACTGTAAATGTTAAAAAATATGTACTTTTTTTGTTAACAATCTAAGTTTGATTACTTTTGACATTTTAGTGAATCGGTTTTAGGAAAGTCTGTTCAATATTATTATTAAAAATATTTTAACTTTCTCTTTTTAGTGTTATCTAACCTAGGTGATTTGACAAATGCTCGAAACTATTTAGAACTAGAAACAATTGACGCCCCCACCGGGAACCAAACCCGCGACCTCCGCATGTGAGCTGAATGCTAACCGCTACACCATAGAAGAAGTTGCCTGCAATATTTCTACTGCTTCCCATAGGGTAGTGCCTTCTATCACATCAGTTCAGCAGTAACATTATACCCAAATATCTGCTTATTTTAGAAAAAGAAATATGTGAAAACTTTACAGATGCCTTTGAAATTTGAGGTTTTGCTTCGATTTCCTGCCCTTTTCACCATGAGATCCTGATTCGGTTCCAATGGGACCACCTCGGAATTGCATACTTCCGAATAAAAATAATTAATAATAAATAATAATTTCCCTTTTAGTCCATAATTGTCGGCGAATATATATATATATATATATATATATATATATATATATATATATATATATATATATATATATATATATATATATATATATAGTCGTACACAGAACCTCCTCATACTCTAAATGTTGACAATGTAGTAAATACTTCAGTTTAAATGGTAAATATATTATTACCCAACAAACATAAACTGTAACAAATCTTTGAAACTAGGCTTTGTGACAGTAATGCAATTACTGTCACTACTTAGCATTTACTCGATTCTCTTTTTTAAGGATTTAAAATTGGACCTTGCGAAGCTTAGATCATATTCCTATATACACAGAAAGAAGTTTTCAATTAGAATTCTGCAATTACAGAATTACGATTTTATCAGAAAAATGGAATCGTCGATTAGTATTTGAAATTTATATAAATTCAAAAATTATATGAATTCACTTTGAAAAAAATGAAGACACTAAATTTTTCTTAACAGTCTATAATTGTTACATTTTCTTCAAACTAACAACATTCGCTCGTAAGAGTGTAATATAATATGCTGAACTTTCGTTGAGTCATATTTTGAAAAATTATAATAGCATTAAATATTCAATATAAAAATAACTTTTATATGGCATTTAAAGCCTGCATATGCTTGAAAAATGTCATTGAACATTTTATTAATATAATTCTAAGTTAAATATGAAATCCTTACCATTTAATTGAAACTTAAGATAAAATAAGTAAATAACGGGAATAAGTCTAATCACCAAATAACTTTGGTAAAACTGTATATTCAGAGCTTAATATGGAAAATATCTACTCAACTGCATAAAATACGATATAAATAATTTCCCAAGAACTAGAAGAAAACGTATAAGATGTCATGAGAAAAGTAATAGGAGCCTAATTGATAAAAAGAAGAAACCAGAAATAATTAGTTAGAAGACACGCTGGAGAAACCTCCGCTTAATGGACCAAAAACTACTGAAAGGACGATATAATCTACCACACATGTATTCATTAATCTAGCACGAACCATTAAAAAGGCTCGAGTAAAACGAGCATTTATATATAAACAACATAAAAAATTGTATTATTGCATCAACAGTTCAACAACATTGAAAAACAACTTTTTATATCTATTAATCTATTTTTCATTCATATCGATAAATAGTTTAACACTCTCTTTTGTAGCTTACATTCGCAAGACTTAATGCATTTTCATATTAATCAGTATTAATTTAACGAAAATACTGAATAGATAAAAGCCGATATGAAAGAAAGTTATAAATAAATAATTAAAATTAAATAATATAAGCATAATTTGAGGTATTTGGGAAATACATACTGATTTACAACAGAATAGTAGTAATAAATTAATTTGTCAATTATGATTTTGCTAAGCATGTCTAATGTAAGAGATAAGTAATTTCAGGTAATAACATATATTGGTGAGTCAGGTTGTCATATATTCTATGTGTTAATTTGATGCAATTAGTCAAAATATGAGACATATATTCCACACCATTAAAGCATATAGAATTTTGAAATATTTAATGGTTAAAACGACACTTCTGGATTGATTTGGAAACTTTCGTTTTACCGGACAGAAACGGCGACTTGCTGAATGTAATTCTATTCTAATGCAATCGAATCCTTTTCATTATAAATAAGTTTTTAGACACACAGTATAGCAACTTTTTAGGCCGGTTGGCTTTTTAGTCTCGCTATATAAAATATATAGGTTTATAAAATCGACCCATAAGGAAGAAATGACTAATTGATCGAGTTCAATTATTAGCTTATTTAATTTAGTTTATATTCATGTCATCTAGAGCGATAGCAAGATAGAGAATACCATAAATATTACAAAATAAGCCATAGTTTACTACAGTCCAGTCTCATTCCCACCATCTATAATTAAGAGGTTTTTGTAAAATAATATAATTGTATTGAATTATCTATTTAATATAAAAATACTTCATAAAAAAATTTGAGTGTAAATATCACATAATATAAAAAATTTTGGGTGCATTAAAAAATTCAAACTCAAAGATTTTCAAATCTCCAAAATATGTATTTATTATTAAAACTTCATGAGATAATTGAAATAAAGATCAAGACACCTGGTGATGTTATCAGAGACATATCGTATATGATTAAGAAAGAGGTATTTGTAACTACAAAAAAGAATTACTTTGAAAAGTACTTTTAAAAATGGCAATGGGCTTGTTTCATGACTCGAGATACAAAAATGTGGGTGCTGTCCAGGGAATTAAATACGAGTCTATCGCTATTTTAAAAAATATCGATAATATAGTAAAAAATATAAAAAATATATATATATATATTTGAAATATATCCTATTTTGAAAAATATTTATAGTATTTCCCAACAATTTAAACATTTATTGAATTATTTTTATAGACTTCAAGAAATATTTTTTTTTTTTTGAAAAAATATCGGCCAAATATATCGATATTTATTGAAAAAATAATATCGATACTTTTTTGACATTCCTAATTCAGGTTATATTTTACTATTTATATGAAAATATACCATACGAGATCAATTGAAAAGTCCCCGGCATACCATAGTAAAACACATTCTTGGCAAAATTAGTTTTTTAATACAACATAATTCCCTTCAAGGGTTACTGCACTGATTATAGCGACCCTCCAACTCTTATGTCACATATGTAGTACAATTTTTGTAGTACGATTTGTCCTTTGCTTCAGAATACTTCTTCGACGAAAATTTCTTCCCAGCAAGCATTTTTTTGAGATCTGGGTACAGGAAACAGTCGCTGGGGGCTAGATCTGAAGAATACGAAGTAGATGAGGAAGCAATTTGAAGCCCAATTCGTGGATTTTGCCATCGTTTTCACTGACTTGTGATACGTTGCATTGTCTTGGTGAAGCTGCACTTTTTTTTTAAAGCGGCCGTTTTTCGGCGATTTCGTCCTTCAAAGAGTCCAATAACGCTATATAATAGTCGCTATTTATGATCCTTCCATTTTCAAAGCAGTCAATGAAAATTATTCCATGCGCGTCCCAAAATACAGACGCCATAACCTTTCCAGCGGACTCTTGCATTTTCCCACGCTTTGGATCGAATTCATCGTGTGCAATCCACTCGGATGACTCTTGATCGGACTTCGGAGTGAAACTATGGAGCCATATTTCATCCATTGTCACATATCGACCCAAAAACTTGGGTTTATTACGCTTGTTCTTCAAACACTGCTCTGAATCATCAATTCGTCGTTGTTTTTGTTCAAGTCAGCTCGCGCGACACCTACTTTGCACAGACCTTTCTCATACCCAAATATTCGTGAATGATATGATATATACCTTCAGTTGATATCTTTAGAGTGTCTGTTATTTTATTCAATTTCAATTTACGGTCATTCAAAACCATTTTGTGAATTTCTAAAATGTTTAATTTATACACGCATCTCTTGAGGGTTAAGGATAACTAAAAAATATATGGATTTAATTCTAGTAGCGCCATCTATGTGTCGGGCTGGGGACATTTCAATTGACCTATTATATATTAAAATATACCGGCGTTAATTACAATTTAAATTGTATACAACATATATGGAAACATTAAATAATCAAACAAAAAAAAAGGAAATCGTAAGCACTTGTGTAATATATTGCAGAAAGATTATTTCTACAATAATAGAGACCTCATATAATTAGCTTAGTATATCTTATGGTAAGTGATTTAAACCGTATATAACAAAGCCCATATTTTGTTGAATAGAACTGAGGAATAGTTCACAGAGAGTACCTAATTATAGAAAATCTGTTGTATTCCCATTAAGTAAATATTTGGTCTCATAACTTTATTTGACATAAATCTGATCTCTGTAATCGTTAGTAATAATTTACCTCATTTGGATCACGATCTCCCCGGAAGAATACTCTTGTATCTTATTAATTTTTCATCGGACAAGATCGATCATAATCGTGTATAAACTGCCTCGATTTCATTTCATTACTTCAGAGTTTGACATAAAGAAAAATGTTTCATCATTTTTACGATAAAGTCACGTTTTTGCACCCAGCAAATTATTCCAAATAACATTTTTAAAATTATTTAATTCTAAATTAATCGGCTAGATTAGGTGTACTAATTTCATATTTACTATAATTACATCATATTAATAGTGGGAATTAAAATTTTAAAGCTTTTAAATTTTCAATACTTTACTATAAAAACTTGTATGTTTTATAATTTCTAAAATAGCTATATCTTTCATCTCTATATACGTAACCAACTAGTATACCTACGCGTACGTAACCAATGAAGAGCTGCACGATCACCTCGGAATCAAATGGATACACGAAGTTATCCAATATCTCTCCTTACAGGCAACACAGCTACAGGACAACACGCAGGAATTCAGAAGATTGAAGCCAACCAAAGCACACTAACTTGTTTAGTGCATAAGTGTATTCTTAACTTTAGCTTAAGTAGATTAGTTTTATTTCAATTTGAGAAATACATACTGATATATTAATCCCGTACTCGCCTTGCCTGTGTATCATTGCAAGTACAACAAAATAGTAGTAACAATTTAATTCGTAAATTAAAATTGTACTAAGCATATCTCATTGAAGTAATTAATTTTTTTTAAATCTCTATACACTAAAACATAGTATTCGACAATCAATCAAGTAAGTCTTGGATTAAGTTTCTTTAATTAAAAATAGAACAGCTTATAATTTAACATAGCATATAACAAATACTGGATTTTGTATATGTATTAATTTTTTTCGTTTTATTTTGGATACATATTGTATGCTAGGAGACTGTTATAGACTTAACTATTAAAACTAAAACTAAATGGTTTCAAACGTTTGAGAGCAAAAACAGACAATATAGCAGAAGGCCGAAAATCTACGAAGGTATGGGATTAGAAACTGAAAACCAACGAAATCATAATAGATTGCAAAAAAGATACGCAGACTAAAGCGATTAAGTGATTTTACCTCAAAAACCTAGAGTGAAACACATATGTCCCATAATTCAACAATAACTCACAGTTTTTTATAGTTATTGTTAAATTTATTTCATAAATAATTTAATTTACCTGCAAGATCAACCAAAGTTCGCATTAATTAGTAGCGTTCTAAAGTAGGTTACAAAGAGTATAAAACAATATTCTTCATGTTATTCGTTCAAAAGCAAGCTAATCTCTGCAAACAATTTTTCATTAGGTTAAATAGTAAATAAGCATAAATTATATTACACCAAGTACGTCGGATTTTGTGACGAACAAAGCATATTGCGAGGATGTCTAGAATTAGTTGTGTTCTAGCTAATCAAATATGTACAAAACTGTCGAAGTTCAGTAACGAAACATTGGAGATATTCATCGATACAGATTTGCACTAAATACTCCACGAATTGTAAATTATTTGTAGATAATTGGAAATAAAAATTTAATAAGTCGAGAAGGATTAGTAGTAAATAGTAGGCAAATTTCCAACGGCCTGGAAAATGGTAAACAAATTAGTAGAAATAAATATAAGACATGATGAAAACTAATGTAAAACAATAAAAGGAATATCCTTTTTAAATTGAACACATACAAGGATTTATAGTTCATTTAATTAAATTTAAAAAAATATATTTGCATGAAATTACCATGGGTGGTGAATGTTGTTCTTAAAATTTTACTCTAACACCGGCATCAGTTACAAATACAAAATCTATATTTGATGAACTCCATTAATTGAAGTTTCATTAATTGGGACTTCTTGTTCTGGCCATCATATGACCTGCTGGGGTAGGTGTTCTTATGAAAATTAAAAAAATGTGCCACTTTATAGATCAATTTCACGGTTTTTCAAGGTAGAAAAAATGACTTGAAAAATTGAAAAATATAGGTGCTATCGTTGGCCAGTATATATATATTTTGATTTGATTGTTTTTTAAGAAAAAAACTACTAATTAATGACAATATCTGGAAGTTAATTTTCAAAAATTTTTTTGAAAAAGAATTTTAAAATTGAGAAAAAATTTAAGCAATATATTTCAGTTTCTATCCTCACCATAAAACTATTTTGCTCGGATCTATCTTGGATTAGAGCAAATAAAATGCCGTTTCAGTTCTATTAAACCGCTCCAATAGTTTAATTGGTTGGTTTATATTCAAACATTTCTACTAATGCAAATAGTCCGAACAAATAATACGAATTAACGGTCGCTTCCTTCTTGGTATCCTGCAATAAACACTCCACCAACTCATCAAGTAGTAGAGTAATTAACAGCACATTCGAACTGGTTTCAAACATAGCTTTATTACATTATCGCTCGTTTTATTCTAACCAAATAAATTCCATACGTACTTGATATAGTTTCAGCACATTGAGTAAATACCATTATAACTTTGCCGAAGCTATCTAAAAATGACATTTTATGGTCCGCATCGAGTACCAGCTGATATTTACGTATCTTTATTAGTAGGTCCCGTGACGTTTCGTGATGATATTTCCATATTTATCTAAAACGTGTTATTTGCGATAGAACCAAATAGAACCACTTATCTATCGCCGCAACTGGATGAGCAGAATATATGTCTCTTTTCGTTTAAGTCTGAATCCGAATCGAAAGCTCTTTCGCGGGAAATATGCATATTAAGGGGTCATATTCTAGTTGGTTTAAGTTATGGAGAATTTGTAAAATATTTTACTATTTAATATTTTTTTAGTATTGATTATATTATTCTAATTAAACAATATCACTAATAATTTAATAAGCGATTGATTATTAGTTATAAGTTGCTATAATTGTTTTCTATCATTAAACATGTTAGGAATATATATATTTTTTACTTAATATACAGTAGAGTTTTAATTTCCATAAGAAGGCCGTTAGTCAAACCATGAAACAAGTGAGAACTGGAAGGAAATTATTATTAAATTATTAAATATTTTGTCAATTAACAGAAAAAAGAGCATATGAGACGTTACAAACTATGATATCATGGTAGAATAATAGCTACACAAGGTTTACCTAGTTTAAATCAAAGATAAATCACAAAACATAACAGACAATTCCATTTGAACGGAAACGATCAAACTGACTAATTTTGAGGAAAATAAAATCATCCACATCACTAATTATTAGTATCACAAAGAGCACAATTCCTGATAACGAACTAGTTGATTAATTAAAGAGAGCCATAAAATAAGTGGAACTTGGTTAAACTAGTGGAATGGACCAGATTAAGTGATCATAGGCCATACAATCAGCAAGGAAGAAAGTGAAATTAGGTCTACTCTATCCAAAGTTAGTGTGAATATACGTCATCTCAAGTTATGACGTTAAAACGTTGCAATATTGCTGTATCAACTCTGAGTTTTAGTACATTTCGACAGTGATAAAACAAAATCCTAATCTATATAAAATAATGAAACAAACATGTTTTCAAATATAATTTGTTTTAGCATTATCGTACATCTAAAATTTACAGTTAATTATACAGCCACAATAGTTTATAGTTTAGAGTTATGACCTCTTATTACTATTGTTTTCAAAACTTTTGCATACGTTTCACAACCGGGCGACGTTAACGGGCTGGTTCGTTTACATGTTTGAACTTATTAGTCAGAATTGTGTCCCTTTCTAACTAGAACAAAATGAGAAGGAGATTATTTTCGGTTTCTAAAACGAATTTGCAAATTGCAGTAAGTAACACAGTAAACATTTTGATGACATATGTTCACAGCAACTTTGGCTACAGTATATAATAGTTTCAATAATGGACAAGGAAAATAGTGAAGACTATCTATAAAATATCAATTATTGGAAATAATTTTCGAATTTAAATTGTCATTGTTATGGATCCAAAGTAAAAACAAAGTAATAACAATAACAACATCAACGGCATCTGGCGACAGTATTAGTATTTGAAACCAATTAAGTTTGAAACTCAGAATGTCTTAAAAAAAAACAAACTTTATTTCAAAAATAATAATGAAGAGGTTTACAACAATTGTTACAATACAATACAATGATTAAGACTACAATAAGCGAGACTTAACTACACTGATATGCACAATACAGAGGAATAGGCGGGACTTGACAATATTTCATAATTAGTAATAATATCAATCGCGGAATCTAAATTTTGCGGATTTTGTACGATCAATAAAGTTCTTAACTCGTTCGATATATTAGCAAGTAAATTTTGTGTAGCTGTTAATTCGTTTTGTTTAATTAAGATGTTTCGTGCTTCTAAGTTTTGTACTTCTGTACAAATCTTAGTATTAATTTGGGTGTTAACGGATTTCAATCTTTGAATATAATCTAAGCATGGTTCATTTTTGTTTCTCACCAAGAAGATGAGCTGTTGTTGTAAGTTACATCTAGTGATTGGGTCACTGAATTTTTGTTGAAGAGCTATTTTAATTTGATCCCAAGAAATTAGATCGGGACGTGTAAGTATGAAATCTTCAGCTTCGCCAATTATTTTTGATTTGATTGCTAACAGCACATATTCTTGTTGGGATTGATCATTTGTATAATATCGAACATAAAATGTGTCTATTTGGTTAATAAAGCTATCTAATTTAGATGAAGTTCCGTCGATTTTTCGCCAGTTTAACAATATGTAATGTAGGGTTGTTTCCTAAAAAGCCACTTTTAACTGTAATATATATTGGTGTCAAATACCATGAGTAGTTCTATTTTTTTTAATTTCACTATTTAAATGCTGAACATCATATTGTCTTACTATATTAAAAAGTTTATGTAATCTCGCAACACCACATTAGACAAAAGGCAGGAAAGATCAGACACCAAAACCAATAAAATGTACTCGTAAGATATTCCAAACTTGATCTAAAATCAAAGAGATTTGTTTATGAATCTATTATAAAACCTATGTTGTTCAAATTATGGGGTTGAAATAAACCATCAAACTACAATTACTAATCCAACGATGCCAAAACAAACTTGTTCAATAAAGTGCCAACGCTTATCGCCACGTAACCAATGAAGAATTACACAATGACTAAATCAAACGGATTTATGAAGTTTTCTAAAATTTCGCTTTACAGCATACAATAAGTTTACTAAATCTCAGCAACGTAGAAGCAATACACTTACTGGACAACACACAATAAACTGAATTGAACCAAACCCCATGAACATGTGTAGTGTATTAGAATTTGTTTAGTGTTGGTTTTATCTTAATTTATATCACACTTATCCTGCTTTCCGGCTTGCATAATAATAATAAATAAATTTTATAAATTAAGATTGTGTTAAGCGTATCTAACGTAAGATTTTTTAAATTACTTAATTAATATATTGATAGTAGACGTTTCCGTCTAACCTACAATTTGTCTTTATAATAACTTAACATATATATATATATATTATATATATATATATATATATATATATATATATATATATATATTATATATATATATATATATATATATATATATATATATATTATATATATATATATATATATATATATATATATATATATATTATATATATATATATATATATATATATATATATATATATATATTATATATATATATATACTAGCGACCCGACCCGGCTTCGCACGGGTGCAATGCTGATATTAAATTAAATACACTACAGAAAAAATATGAACGTTGTATATAAAAACATAGCGGCCCGCTCCGACTTTGCACGGGCATAAAATATATATGCCTATGTCACTCAATGAAAACATGATTAAAATCGATCCAGTATTTTTGGTTCATTCATTACTGCCCTTGGCCTGCACGCATTAAATTTGGAGTAAAACAATTCCTCTTCCCCTATACTTACTGTGAAGATTTCCTGCTATCTTTGGAATATCTAAATTCATACAATTTTTATTACATTACACATTGTTAAATGCAAATTTTAAATTTGTAATATCTCCGAAAATATTTGTTTAATTTACATGCTGTAAGGAACCATATTGATCTATATTAATTGCACACTGTATTTAAGGTACTTAATTCGATAAGGATTAATGCCGTATTGCTTAAAATAGCTTCGTAAATAAGCCATTTTCTCACGTAAAAAGTAAACAATAAAAATGGTTAATGTGGGTTATCCCTAAAAGATAAACATATACCATCGAGGATTTTTTTGTAGACCTTTTTATGGTGTACAATACTGTAGTACATTAATTTGATCTAACTCGTAGGGTTAGGCAGCGTTTTTGCTAATTGCTAAATAAGCCTAAAAAAATAGGTTAATTTACGACATCACGTTAGAAACCTCTAAAATTAGCAATGTTGCCTTAGTATATTATGCATGTGTTATACATATGAACCTTCCTCTTGAATCACTCTATCTATTGAAAAAAACCGCATCAAAATCCGTTGCGTAGTTTTAAAGATTTAAGCGCACATAGGGATATAGGGACAGAAAAGGCGACTTTGTTTTATACTATGTAGTGATATTTGATTTTGTTACTCTTTGCAGAACATCCCCATAATTGAACTCCGTATGTCCATATAGGTTTTAGTATTTGCTTATAAAATAGCAATTTATTATGTACTGTTAGTTGTGATTTTCTTCCAATTAGCCAGTACATTTTCCTATATTTCAATTCCAGTTCTTTTCTTGTCTTCTTTATATGTTCCTTCCAGAGAAGTTTTGTATCCAGATTCATTCCAAGATATTTAACGTTGTTGCTATATGGAATGTTAGTGTTATTTAATGTTATTGGTGCTTGTACGGTCTGTTTATAGGTGAAGTGCACATGTAGATTTACTTTCATTAATTCTAATATTCCAAGCTTGTGTCCAATTATTTATATTGTCACTTGCCTGTTGTAATTTTCGTGAGGCTTCCTCACTACTGTCTCCGACAGCTGGCAGCAATAATCGAATTTTCAGCTTCTATGTCCGGCAAAATATGTTCAATATTAGTTTCGTTTAATTTGAAAGATTTTTCTAGATATTCAGCAATTGCTTCTGCTTTTTGGTAATTATCACGTGCCCAATTCCCACATAGGTCTCTTATAGGTGAACTGTGTAGACATGAGCGCTTTAGATATTTTGTGCCTTTCCAGAGTGACTAATCTAATGTAAGATGTAATTAAAAAATATATCTTAATGGCAGCAAGGTTTTAAAAGAGAAGCATGTTGAGCAGATAAAAATATAATCCTCAACTGCCTAATTGTAAATTGTTCATAAATATGAAGGTTATTCGAGATAAAAGAAAAGAGCATAAAAAGCTTGAGACAATTTATTAATGTTATGAGATATATACAAATAGAACTTCACAGACTTTATTTAAGTGCTCTCAATTAAATATAACTTCTGTGTCGTAACTGTGAAAACCCGAATTAAACAGACTTGCATGAACTCTGTTAATATGTCATTAATTGTCGGAAGTAAAGAAATCTTGAATTCAGTCTTCAGATGAACGGAAAGGCTAAATAGAATCATAAACATACATAAGTAAGAAGGTCCCGACCCGATAAGTTCACTAAAACCTTTCAAACTTATATAGTGACCAATAATGATAGTAAATTACTACAGAACTAAAGTTTGTTGTATAATACAATATCAGCTATATGTTACATATGAGACAGTAATCAATTATTGAATACCACTAATTAATTAATAACCTATTCACACAATAACAAAAAGTTTAAAACATAATACATTAAAAGTGTAGCTACTTTCCAAGTGTTAAAGTTTAGTATAGAAGGAATTAAATTATGTGCCAATTAAAAGATGTGTGATGTTGGTAACGATAAGTGAAAAGTTAATAGCTTTTTGTCCAATATTTCTTCAAAACTACCGCTACAAACTTATAACAGGAAACTAACTGTCATGCTTCTTCTCCAGTTCTTCGATTTTGTTTTTACTATTTAAGGTTTTGTTAGAATATACACTTTGAACATTCGGAATAATATCTCGTATGAACTATTCTTAACTATTTAAGAATTTTGATATGTTACATATATTACATTGATTAAATTATATAACTACTAGAATATTATGAAAATCAATTTAATAAGGTGTATTTATATTAAATAAATAATAATTAAACACGCATATTTAATATGTTTTTAATTAGTAGTCAATAATTTATATAATAGTACTTTTATTAACGTATGTGTATTAAAAATGTTGGTTTGTAGCATTTGAATTCAGATTAAAATTGAGAAAAAAAAACATTTTCTGAGTTATTCAAACGGTGTTATTTAGCCTGTTTCACCGTGTCAGGATTGCCGTAAGTCATGTGTACTTAGTGGCTCGAGAATTAATACTAAGGAATATTGGTACGTAAAAAGTTCTGTATGAGATAAGATTTTTTAAAAATTAATTTATTTTAAAATGGTTATCACGTCACACTGTAGTACTGAGATAAAAAATTAGTAAATTTGAACTATTGCTGGAGACAAAGCAGATAAATCATGTTACTGCCAATATCCATCAAATGAGGACTAATAGAAAATACTTTCAAAGCCTTATGCAAAGTTATTTCTGCATTCCTATGAGTTTCATGCCAAAAGTTTAATTCAAGCAGGTAAGTATAAAAGAAAGCATTTCCGAAATCCCAAGTATTAAAAAAACGAATTTTACACTTACTCTTAAGGACGCTAAACACGCTTTTATATATTGGTCAACAATTATTGGATTTCTATTATAAAATAGGATGTAACATGTCAATAAAACTGCAATTTCTTTACCTACATTTTATTACCAAAAAAATACTGTAAGAAATATGGAAAATGCTTTCAGCAAGATTGCTACATTTGAAAAGCATCACCAAGTGAGCCTACTACTACTAGATGTTCGCTTAATGCGGTTAATGTCACGACCTCATAAGATATACCCTTCAATTTCAATACAAGAAGAAACGCTAATGTGTGAGACCTAACCCCAATGAATAATTTCATTTTTAATAATTTTAAGTTAAGACTATTTTTTTCTGGAAGGTTTTAAATTTCTGCTTTATTTGGAAGAAAATGGCCGATGGTGCGGTGTTTTATGGCAAAAATGTTCCAAATAATAAATCATGTTTAAAATATCTTCAACAGATAAGAAAAAATACTAAGGCAAAAAAAGAAACCTTTGAAGAATACCAGAATACCCAATCTCGGCATAGGAAACCTAAAAAGGCCAGTTTATTTGAATATGTCTAGAATATAGTTTTAATTGTTTTTTAAAATAGAATTTTTAAATATTCGTAAATATTTCATAACATTATTTTAAAAGTAATTTAAAGTGTTGTATGTGATTGAAGTGCATTTTTTTTAATCTATAAATGGCTTTGAAGTCGCGAAGACTAGGTCAGAACTGATTTGAAAGATTAGACGAAGGGTGATATTAGTCTTGATTACTTTTACTGCTATGAAGAAAGCACGATTAGGATCAAACCAATTTGTATTCTGAATATTAACTCATATTTCCTTTATTTAACTTCAGTATAAGATAAATACTAGTGGAAATTATCTAGCTTTAGAAAAAACTCCTATAGCTTTATTATTATCTGTATCATAAATTAATAAGAAGATTAATATAAGTTAATAATCTGGAGGTGTGATTTGTCGCCTGTATAAAAAAAGGAGTTTTTGTGTCCTAACAAAAAGATAATCAATAATAATCGTGTCGATTATGTCACGATTTCTATAGAATTAACGGATTACATGAATTACTACTCCTAATATCTAGAACGATCTCTTTTAAATTTCCCGTTTATTAGCTGATACAAATCCGTCCTTATTTAAACGATTCTACATCAAGCGGAAGTCCGATCGCTCTGAGCTCATTATACTTAATTAATTTGAATCGGCATCGTGGCTAAATTAAAATGTAAAATTGTGCGCAAACATCTACAACCAGTCAAAGCGACTATTCGATCGCCATACGTTCGAGAAGATTAATACAACCCAAGATTAGCACAACAATTAATAAACTGGTTAGCTAGATATTTATCAATCTGATATTATCACAAGCATATATAAGGCCGGGGGAAATAGTGATTTCAGTTTTTCCTAGTTGATGGTTTTGAAGCTGCATATCTTTAATTCAGTTTGTTGAATGAAGCCATACTATAGTGCACTGGAAGACTACAGCATAGTTCTAATAAAAATAAGAGTATAAAGAGAAGAAAAGATGATGCAAAAATGTAAAAGTTTTAATTACGAATATTTTTAATAATTCATTGTAGATATATGGTTCTTCGTGTCAGAAACAGGAATAGATTTATTCCTTGAACCATGTGTTAGTGATTTCCTACAAGTCCAAGAGCGACTGCCATGGAAAAATGGACCACAAGTTTTTGCTCCGATCTAAAAAATCAGCTGTCTGAAAAGAACTAGGAGGAACTATCAGTTACTGTTATGGACAATGCATCAAACCAGAGTACACTGGTGGAAGAAATGCCAAAAAATGGATTGGAAAAGGCTGTTAATTATGCAATAGCTTGCATAACACAAATTAAGTTTTCAAAATACCATGTTAAAGAATGAAGTATTTCAAATTGTTACCTGATAAATAAAAATGAAATGTTTAATTGTGTTTTTTGTAATATCCTTTTTAAAAAAATAGGTCTAAAAAGATATACAGTGGATCAGATGACTGGACAATATGGTTGACCTGAAATTAAGTATTAGAATTCGAAATTAGTGACTGAATGAAATTTTCTAGGTATGTGATTATGATTTAATACTGGCGTTTATCCAGACAGGATGATGAGAGTGGAAGCATCTAAATGCGAACATATAATTAATATACAGTCTACTTAAAACAGCAGTGAACTCACGTCATCAATATGTGCCTGTCGAAAGTTGTAATTTTTTTTACAGTCAGACAATATATTCCTACTAATTTTGTACTACTTAAAAAGAAATAGAATACTGTTTGACAAGTTCGAACATGTAACTGAATGAGCCTGCAAAAGTCGTCTGCTTGTCAAACGCCTGCAAAATTCTTCAAAATATTATAATTACGGGTTATAAACCGGAAAACGTTGTTTTAATTCTTTGTTTTAATACATTTCAAATCGCTACGGTTTTTATTGAAAATATTCTCTAGCATTTTGCAGCGGCACTATATATTGGTACGGGCACGGTCACTAAAATATCTCAAAAAATAAACAATATAACCTTAAATTCACTAAAAAGAAGCCGTCTTTATGCGAAAGTGTGGCAAATCAAGATCAGCTAGATGTTAGCTCTATAAGAGATGAAATATACGAAATGTATAAAAACAGTAAGTAGTTCAATCGAAACATAATTTAATACAATTATTTCAGAGTAAATTGTTAATCTAGAAGGTATCCATAAAAAGCTGAAAGATATGCAGATATTTGAGGGATGTAGAACATCCCTTCGTACACTGTTATGTAACATAGGATTTAAGCGATGTAAAGATATCCAATGAAGGGATTTAATGGAACTTCCAGACATTGCTTCTATAGGAATACAAGAATTTTTAAAAACATAAAAAAATTATGGAAGAATTATTATATCAATTTGTATACTTAGACGATATGCATGGATATTTCAGACTAGTAAATTGGGTCACTCATTGCAAAATGATAATAAATATAGTGTAAAGACTAAAAAAAGTTGATGGAAAAAGGTAAACTTTGAAACAACTATCGATTAGGTTTTGTTAGTTATAACATTTATTAATAATTCATTGCAGACATATAGTTCTTCATGTTGGAGACACGAGTGCTTTTATTACTGACGCAGAAAGTTCAAGGGTGACTACTATGGAGAAATGAACCATAACTTATTTTTGCGGGCGTTTGAAAATCAGCTTCTACAAAACTTGAAGGAACCATCAGTTATTGTTATCTACAATGCACCATATCATAGTACACCGGTGGAGAAGTACATAAAATAGATTTTGAAAAAAGCATGTCAAAGAATGAATTATTTGAAATTGTTACTCGGTAAATATAAATGAAACATTTAATTGCATTTTATGTTATTTACTATTTTAGAAATAAGTCTGAAAAAAGATACATGGTACATCAGATTAGTGAACGTTATGGCCACAGAATATTACGCCTTCCTTCCTATCACTGCATATTTAATTCATTTGAGTTAATATAGGGTATTACAACGAATTATTGTAGTAAACATTAAGGTCAAGAAGAATATTTAAACCAAAACTGTCTGGATTTATGGAAAGAAGCATTGTCGACAATAACACCATCAGTTTGGATAAGGTCGATCAGACACATTGAAGAAGAAATTGACAAATGATGGAATCTTGAGCAAGTTTTTGATAGAATGAAAATAAACAGCTTAGTTATTTACTTGAATAAATGTTCTGAAAGTGGCAATGATTGAATAAAACTTTATGAATGTTGGTTTATGATTCTGACATGATTCAGTATGCTGACAATTAATAAGTCTGAAGAGATGAAGACTGAGATGAAAGAGGAAACACCTAAAGGTGCGTATATAATTAATAACTGTAGGAAATTGTATTATAGATTATGAAAGCTTTATGTGCATATGTGTTATTGTTCAGAATATATATGAACGTTTTGTTAAAATATATAATAATATATATAATATATATAAGGAGAAAAGTAATATTAACTCTTTTTCAGATATGACAAATGCATCAAAGAGAATGCGGTGATTAAATCTAGTTTTATCAAGAAAGATGTCTACAGATAGTAACAGAACAAACTAAGGAGAAATACATCATCAAAATTAATACCAAAATGGCCCTAGAAGGAAACTTTGCATAGAGAAAAACAAGGACAAACGTAAAAGGTAAATATGCTCTCTAATGAAAGTCAAATACATTACTCAGAAATAAAATTGTTAATTAGGTGGAAGAGACCTTCGGGGGATACCACTACATAAAAAAGGGCCTAGTACTTTACCTATACTAGTTTGGAAAAAAGTTTAATGTAAATATAATAAAACAACTCTAACTTATAAATTATTGTGGCTTTATAATTAATTGTAGTCTTAAGTTCTTCGATAATATGTTCATTAGATGTACTATAATGTTAAAACATTTGTGTTTAATTATTTAATTCACCTTAGAGTGTAATTATATGTCAAAGTCAAAATATACTAAAATTCAGAGTTGATGACGCAATGTTGCCGCAGGACAATACACCAGGACAATGCACCGTGTCAAAAATCCATGAATTAGACTTCCAATTGCTTCCTTATCCACCATATTCTCTAGATCAGGCCTCCAGCGACTATTTCCTGTTCTCAGATCTGAAAAGAATGCTTGCTGGGAAGAAATTTTCGTCGAATGAAGAGGTGATCAACAAATATGGTACAGAAAAGTTAGAGGGTCGCTATAATCAGTGTATCACCCTTGAAGGGAATTATGTTGAAAAAAAAACTAATTTTTCCAAATAAAATGTGTTTTACTGTGGTAGGCCGGAAAATTTTCAATTGACCTGTTCAATATAGCAAATTTGATTCGTATTTAATATATTATTTACACATTAGAGTGGTTTAATAGTTGTTCTTGATGACGTTTAAGTTTTGTTATTAATAAAATAATTTAAATAATAATACAGAAAATCCTAATCAAATATCAGGTTGTCATCACTTATATAATTGTGTAGTATGTAAGAAAGACCCTAATGAGTTTATTGAAGTCCCTACACCAGACAAATCAACTATTATTGATCGTTGACAATGTTGTTGTTGTTGATGTTTAATTCTTTGGTTGATCAATATCTGCAGTAATTCCTAAAATAACAAAAGTTCACCATTTTGGAAACCGTAAGTAAGAATGTTAAAATAGAAGAACTTTAAGAATGTTAAAATATTTATTCAAGATTTGAAGCGGATGTCTCAAAGTGAGTGCCTTATTTACTAACACTGAGCTAAAAATAACAACACGTTGACGATCAGAGCACTGAAAACTATTGCACTACCCAAGAGAAATAAAAATACGTACACCACTATATGGTAATGGGTGAAACATGAATGTTATACACTAATCAAAGCGTTCAAAAAAACCATACGACTAAGGCAACGATTTGTTAAAACTATTTTCAATTTTAAAATTTCAAGCAATTGTTTTCAAAATATTTTCATTAAATAAAAAATATAAATATAGTAATTTTTGTAAAAACTAACATTAATATAAAGTAGTAAAGCCAATATATTTTCCAGTAATTGTACATGTATAGATATCTAAATATGAAAAATAATCAGATATTTAAACAATCATTGATGTAGTAAATCAAGTCAGAATATAAGACTTGTCTCATTTCCATAATATATAAAATCCACGCTTTGATATTTAATAAAGGAAAACCATTCGAAAAGGGAAAGGAACGAAACAAAAATGGCTACATTATCAGTAGACAGTTTTTATATTGTGCGTTAACTTGTTTATTCATAAACAATTGTAATAAATCGCAATTTTTATACATTAACACACCTTTATACCACTCAACCGTACCTTAACCATGTTTTATTTTATAATGTTTTTTATTAAACTATTTTCGAAACAAAGAACTCTACTTAATACATGGTAGATATTGCCGCGAATAATTTAAAAATATGTAAATATCGTTTTTATTTTTAGATTGAAACCTTGAATAAAAATACTGTAATGTAATTATACTTATTCGATGATCTCATTATATAATTAATTAGTATTCGTATTATAAATTGTTTTTTAATGTAAATATATATGTATTTATTATATTATGGAAACATCTTTAACTCAACACTTACTCCTATTGAAAATTTATAAAATATTATTTTCAAAAAATATCTAGAAAATTTTGTAGCATTAGTAAAATTTATTATAGTTAATCAACATCTGAAATAAAAGTAACTTGAATTGATTATCCACGCCGCTTAATGGATGCAAGGAGAAGGAAATTGATACCAGAATTAGAAACTCCATGAAATTGTAGTTCTCCAAGAATGGTAAGTGTATCAACAAAAAATAATATAACAAACCTAACAAAACTGGAAATAACCGGCTTGGTGGCACAGTGATAAAGGTGATGGAACGGTCCTCCTATTGTTGCGATAGCCGCGGGTTCGAATCCTGCTGGGGCATGATCGTAAATTTATGTTTATGCTTGTTTAAAATTTGTGAATGTTCTAGGCAAGAGTGTAAAATCGGACAAGGAAAATGATCCCAGTCGCCAGTAACCAGGCTGGGTAAGACCGGATGTCTTCTGGGATGATTTCTAAAGTTGGTCACTCGCCAGTCGGTAGGCTTAATGCTGAGGACCGTGGTTCGGAGCCCACAATAAATTTTAGGCCCAGTCCAGATAAATCCATAGTTGGTAAAAGGGGATTTTAAAATATATTTAAAAAAAATAGAAATACACAAAACGATTTTAGACCAAGTCTATCAAAATAAGACAAATCCAAAATCCTAACAGCTGATATCAATTATCTAGAGTGAGATCTAATTTGAACTAGAGAATAATAAAGATAGGCAAAATGAGAAACAGACACAGACATAAATTATATAATAATTACTTCCCATTCACTTCATAATTATTAACTTAAAATCTATTATAAAAACCGAGAATGTTTCCAATCCTCAGCGATTGTTCCTCTGTTAATTCGTTTGGAAAAACTTTGAAAATGTTTAGCAATAGCAATAAATCAAGCAAAATAGCATTTTTGTTTATTTATCTTTTCGAACCATTAACCATATCTATGAAATCTACTGGATAAATATAAAAAAATAAAAATGATGGTCGAAGAAATTAATGGAATATTCTAGAAAAACTGCTTGAAATATTAAAATAGATAAAATTTTAGTTGCTTTAATTGAGCAACATTTGGGAGAAAATATTGAGATCAAACACTATTACACTATAACTAACGTGAGCTCCTAATTACGAATTTTGACATTAAGCCCACCGACTGGCGAGTGACCAACCAGAGATCATCCCACAAGACATCCAGTCTTATCGAACTTGAATACTGGCGTGATAGCGTTGATATTTTATGTCGGATTTTGCACTATTGCCTTATGGACAATTATAACCGTATAAACAATCATAAATTTAAAATCATGGCCCAGCAGTACTCGAACCTTTAATTATGTTACTGTTGCCATGCGGGTAAACAGGTCAAATATTGTTTTGCCATATAATTATGTTATATAGGAGTGCACAAGAAAATACAACTACAAAGCAGTTTTCACATTCTAGTACAAAGAATATGAATGAATAAGTGTATATGGAGAAACTCGAACATACTAAAGTTACTAACAAAGTAACATAGTTAACAAACTTTTCTTTAAGTAAGCACTGGAAGAAAATCGGACGGATGTACTAGACAAGCCTGGCAGTATTACAAGTGATTGTATACTTATTAAGAATCTAGAAGTGTAAAATCCACAAACATAATATAGAATTCAGAACCTGCATATTAGAAAAAATAAGTATTGGAAACCAAGAGAAGGAAATTAATTCCAGGGAGGTATCAGATCATGAATTTACCATGGACAGCAAATGTATCAAGAAAAAAGAGGATAACAAAATAATATATACAGACAAATCTAAAGTTTGGCTACGAGATATGGATAGTATCACAATATAAAGATCCATACAGTAGAAATGGAACAGTTGAGAAGAGCGAGAAAAATAGAAATAAAAATAGATTTCAACATAGAATAATTAGAAGAATATATAGAAAGACACAACTTAGTTATTTGGGCCGCTTATAGCAAATAGAAGAGACAGTACAAGTTAGAACAGTCTGGGAAAGAACAACGAAAAGGAGAAAGACCAGAGTATGATCTTAGCGAATCTGAGACAAAATATCAACGAAATACGGCAGAAAAAATGAAAACCCCCTGCTGAAGTCAAAGAAATGGAAAATGGGACGAATTTGCGCACAGAAGATAAGTAACAGGCCTACTCTTATTCCGTTACTTATCTTTTACTTATTTAGAGGAACAAATTGCATCTTTAATTATTGTAAAAGTTTCTAAATTAATATAGTATATATTCTTATGTTCCCTTGGTATAACTAAAAAACATTTATTTATTCGTATATCGTTAATTACACTTGATTTTTTTTCCCGATAATATATAATTTAAATTTCCAGTCTAAGACATAAATGCACTAGCACATGACTTAACAGTCATGTGCTAGTGCATGACAGTAAAATGATATAAAAAAATTAAGGAAATAATATTGATGCAAGCTAAACGTGAATCGAAACCGAAAATAAAGTATCGCCTGGAATCGATAGTTGTTTCCGAAAACATACAAAATATATACGTCCACAAAATATATAAGTATATGTTAGAAGTGAGACATTTTAAATATACCATACAATGCCGACTTGGATGACTCAGCGATCGAATCCTGCTGAAGCATGATTGTAAATTTATGTTTGTGATTGTCCATTGGAGATCTTCTGGGATGATCTCTAAGTTGGTCACACTCCAATCGACAGGCTTAATTCCAAGAACCGTGATTCGAAGTCTACGTTAAGCTAGTCCAGATAAACCCCAGCCGGTAAAAAGCAGGCACTAAAGTATACCAAAAAGATGGAAAGTAGCGTGTTTAAAATTTTACATCAACATTAGATCATATCTAGGTTGTTCTTGAAAGTGGGTGCTGGAGACAACATCACATCAACTCGATAAGCTGTCAAAGTGATCAAAATCGAATCGATCTACAAAAATATAAATAGAGGTGAATAAAGCACAATTTCTCGATACAGAATTATTTTCCTTAGTTAGCCCGGAAACTTCTATGATATGTTTTGATTTAATTATGTACTTTCATTGAAAGTTCTACTAATGACAGGTTTTTCCATATGTAAATACTACACAAATTTAAATATCAGCGGTAAGATAAATGACAAGGTTCACAGAGAAATTACCAGGTTAGTTTTTTTCTATCCGATGATAAACTATGTATCATCGGCTAAGGAATTAATATATTACAACGGCAACATTCAGACAGGGCTCTTTTAAATTTCCCGCTTATTAGCGATCATACGTCGAAGCGCATTTAACCGATTGAATGTCGGCCGGAAGTACGATCGTTCAGAGCTCATTATGTTTAATTAATGAAGATCGATTCGAGTCGACATCGTGGCCGGGAATAAAATGTAAAATTGCGCGTCAACCGACCACAATGAAGCGAGGCGACATCTTGTGGCGCGGTCAAGAGTTTTCAGATTTCCGTAATGTTAAAACATAATTTGATCTGGAACATATCTGAGTTGCCTTAATTAGAAATATTCTGCATTATTAAAATTATATTTGCATTTAATTAATTCTATTTGCTTATTGCTATTCAAATTATATTGAATCAACTACCAGCCAAGACCAATTTACAGGAAGATTTATTTTTTTCGTTTACTGAATTGTTAGATTCGTACTATCTCTATGAAAATATGCGAATATTCGAGGTTTAAACAATATAATAGTGATAAAAGATTAGACGTAGCCTGATACAGTAACAAAATGTTAAATAAAACAGTTCCAACATCAAATATTAGACATAGTTAGTGTGGTTGTCAAGAACATTTGTAGAAAATTTGACAAAGTGTTGTGGAAATAGCACGACAAAAACTTGCTACTGTTACCTAGTCAAACACAGTAGTACAGGAACATTCGAAATGATTTTGTCATCCAAAATTATGTTCGTCGTCCAAGTCGTTGTGGTGTACATAAAATTGTCAGTCAGATATATCCATAAGCGATTTATTTTAATTACAATTAGTTATCTAAGTTTGCTTAAGAAGAAAAAAATACATAGCAAAATTAAATAAAAAGAAATTTTTATATTCTAGCACTATTATTTTAGTTAAGCCCTTATGAAATTCATCACTAAATAGATTATATATATATATATATATATATATATATATATATATATATATATATATATATATATATATATAATAATAATAATAATAATTCATCATATAAAACAATTTAACCACATGAGTATATAACAACAAATGTTGGTATGTGATAATAAAAGTAATCATAGACACCATAAACGATAAAAGTAGTTACGAGAAAACACGAACAACGATCTTACCAGTGAAAATTGAAGCAATTTCGTCGTCAGTGCTTTTCCACAAAAAAAAAACGATTGAAAGAAGTTCTTTGAATTAAGTGAGAATTCCTACATAAAATCATTAGAGAGTTTAATGTTGCCCGACTGTTTTACTGTAATATAATTATAAAAGATGGATTAATTTATCATTATGTAAACACAGATAATTTACTTAGAATAAAATTACTCGTAATAAGTGTTAAAAATGTTGCAAAATATTAGCCGTATTGTAATATAACCAATAGAACATCAAATATTATTCATTTAAAGTACATTTCGAACATGCTAGAAAAATATTAAAATATTGTACTTACATCCCCTTTTTCTTCATACGAAGTGTCACAGGAAAAATGTCATAACACTCTTAAATTTGATAATATTACACTGTTGAATCTAATAAATTTAAAAAATACATTTCCGAACGAACCGCAATAAACCACGATCTACAACTAATATTCCATAAATTCCAGAGGCTCGCCGATCGCCAAATGTAAACAATTTTTTTTCGACTTGTGGCCTAAAAAGAACCAGCTATTGTTTTTATAGTATACTAAATTATGTGGAATACCTGGTTTTAAATATAATTAACCTGTATGTGCTGCGTTTTATTTAAATTTTATTTCCCATTATATTTGAATGTTTCTATTTCCTTTAATTATTAAGTACTAAAAGAAATTATTTTCGTAAAGAACTGTTAAACATACAACGATTGTCAAGTTTTCGATCGTAATTTAGAAATGTTTATTAAAATGTGTATGATAAAATGTGTATGATGTCGCAAAGTTATTTCTTGAGGAGTTATAATTACCGTCGGTAAGTACACTCAAATTGTGAATATTATTTGTAAAATTATTTGATTATAATACTTTTGATTGAAATAATCTGTTTTGTATGGTTTGTATTACATCTCAGTTGATATATTTTAAGCGAATATCTGTATAGTGTCCACTATAAATATTTTTAGGAATGTAAAAATGTTAAGCAGTTATATAGAAATACATTTAAAGTTTTACAAAGTTATAAATTCCCAATTCACAACTAATCAGCTTTTGTACGCCAAAAAAATTTATTAAGAGTTGTTGTTTATCCGTTATTATATAATAATATATTATGTTTTTTTAATGTTTGTTTGTGTGTTCTTAGTTTCTTGAATATTTTCCTAAAATGGCGTTTTTCAGTAATTACCCTTAATAATTTTATATACAGTATTTTAATTACTGCGCTTAATTATTCATAATATATTATTTCGCGAACTTAATATAACTTTATGTTATATTTTTTTATCATATGAAAAAACTCTCATGTGCATTTGTATCTTGTGTTTTTGTTATAAATGCTGAACTACAGAGACAATATCGTTAGTGTGCAAGTAAAGTAATAAACTAATAAACATAGAAAACTAATAAATAATAGATTCCGTTTAGTTTATTTTGATACTAATTCTTGAAGAGTATATGCTTTCCCACGAGGTCTTGAATACTAATTAATTCTTGCGGTAAGCTTGCTATTGTCAACATCTACTGTGTGAGTTTTTGGTTCCTCTTTATTGATGATTTATATTCATATTAACTTTTATCTGATGGTATTACGTAATTAAGTCCTATTTCAAATTATTTATTGGGAATGGCATCTGAAATATTTAAAGAGAAAATTTTTCCTGTATAGTGTAAATAATTAGAAATTAATTGGAACGTTTTAGTTGTTATTTAATATTGTGTGGTTATATTGAATTATAAGTGTTAATATTTGGCTTTAGAAATTCCCTCTCTATTGATTTTTAATTGTTACGTTGTATTTTAATTATCTTTTTATTACTATAGTTATAATTCCTGTCCACTCATATTGATTTTTTAGTTGAATATGATAGTATTTATAATGTTATTTTAGTTGTGAAATATTCTCTCTATATATAGTAACTAAAAACATGGAAATATTTTTAACAAATATACAATAGAAGCAATATTGATGAAGATATTGGTATATACTTTTAATATACACCATTAATTCAGCTTAAATATTAATTACAACCAATAATTAATACTATTAATTTAATAATGAATTTTACAAACAGATACTAGTAATGTTTCTTAAATAAGACTACACTTTTAATACGGTTGGTTTAATCTTGACCTGTTACAAGGTCAATTGAAAAATCCCCGGCCTGACATATAGATAGCGCTACTAGAATCCATATGTTTATTAGTTAGCCCTAACGCTCAAAAGATGCGTGTATAAATTTGACAGCTATCGAATAATAAGTTTGTCAATTACAACATTTTGAGTGAAGCAACTTTTGCTATTGTGAAAAAAATGTGTTATTGTGAAGAAAGTAATTTCGCGTGCTGAAAAAATATTGCTTTTTGAAACGAAAAAATACAGTTGAAGCAAAAACCTGCCTTGACGCCTAATTTCCGGATACAACCCCAAGAAATTCAACCATCAATGATTGGTATACTAAGTTTAGACGTGGTGAAATGAGTACCGAAGTCGGTGAACGCAGTGGACGACCAAAAGGGGTTGTTACCGACGAAAACGTAAAAAAATCCATAAAATTATTTTGAATGACCGTAAATTGAAACTGAATGAATAGCAGACACTCTAAAAATATCAACTGATCGTGTACATCATATCATTCACAAATATAATTACATTGAATGCAGCGCTAAACTCTAAGATTATGTTGTTATGTATTTAAAACTTCTCTTCGTTCCTATAACTATAAAAACTCTGGACAATATTTTAAGAATCATTAATTAAGAGATAATTCATTTTATTTGCTATTTTTGTTGTTACCTAGTAAAATTATAAATAGCAGTCATCATTTTACATCGTGCACTGTTTTCCTTCTTGTTGGGTAGATCGTCCCCTATCCCTCGCTGCCTTCTCATATTGTCTCACTGTACAAGGGATGATCGATTTCACACTTTGAATGTTAGCTAAAATAAGAAATTAAAAATAGATAATTAATTTTGTTATACTAATGATTATAAAGAATGCAATAGTAATGTTCTAATAAAGTAAAATAAATGAGCACGGTAATGAAGTACAGTAATAATATTTCTATTTACTGGAATGTAAAAATTTTTAGATATTCGGATAACTGTTACTAGTAACACTTATAAATTACACACATGATAATTTAAAATTGGAAAACAATTATTATCGCGGAATATTAATTATTACACCGTATTAGTATTTAATATCAACATTATTAACTATATCGACACTATTAGTGCCATGAGCACCGCGCAGTTTCATTATGTTCTATTGACGTACCTCAATATCCATTGCAATGCAGTATTCTAATCACGACCCGTTAATAATTATGTTAAAAAGCAATAAATACCGCCATTCATTTCCATAATAGCCTCGTAAAGTAGCCATATCCTCTTAATAATTTACAACCTCTCTATTTAAAATAGCTCACAGGTATGTAAATCCAATAGATAAAGCAGCCTTTGATACTGAGAATCATGTCACTTTAATAGTGAATTGGAATCGGCGGAAATAACTTTATTTCCACTGGGTTTCTGTTAATATTTCTACAACAATAATCAATTAACTATAATCTGTACTCGATTTCGATACTTGTTGAGGTTTCGCCGAGTTCTCCAGTTCTAGACATATATTATTATTTTTAATTGGATTAAAGTGTTAGACATATTTTTATTCATTACTATTTATTCTATATATAATTAGTATACAATATATAATATTAATAAAATATATATTATATAAAAGGTGTTATCTAGAGAAAGATAAAATATTTGTAACAAAAAATTGAACCGACTTCAAAAAATAAATAAAATACTCACTAAAGAGCAGAAAATAATCAAACTTAGATTTTTAAACACAAATATGACTTTTTAAAATAAAATATATACATAATAATCGTTGTAATAACTAAATAAAAATAAAGAAAAAACTCATTTTACCTATCTTCGACACTATTTTATATTCTACTATATAAAGACAATTTGGCTTAATACCTACCTAAACCTACCTACTACTGCTACCTACTGATCAGTTTGAAGTCGTTGCCGAACCCAAACAATACAAATATAATAATATAATATTGTGGCATATACACAAAATTAAATTAAGAACAAAACAAATTTAATTTGACCTCTGTGCCGAAATTTGGTAGTGGTCAAAATAAAATTGTAAATAAATAAATAAGTTTAAATTGGTATTGAGCTACATTGTGTGTATATAGTTGAATATAAAATACATGTAATAGATAGGTTAAATACGATTTTTGTTTATTTTCTTTTAGTTATTACAACGATTATTAGGTACATATTTTATTTTAAAAGGTTTTTTTGATTATTTTTTCCTTCTTGATGAGTTCCTTATTTATTTTTTAAAGTCGGTTCAATTTTTTTTAAAATTTTTTTATAGATGATACGCTGTCCATCACAATCAATCAAATCCCCTCAATCCTCATCCTCATCCTCATCCTCATCTCTTGTTCAAACCGTGATCACTATCGTAGTTCAGAAATTATATCTTCAAGCTCACTCACGGTTATATGCTAATTTAGGATGTGAGGTTGTATTGCATGCGATTCAAAGACTTAACCCCATCACATCACCATTTATTTCTGTCAATGTAGCCTGTCTTATAGCATATTCAATGTTAGTTTCTCTATTTATGACCGCACGTAAACACTAATTAGTAAAAATCTTATACATTTATCTTATGTGCATATTGTATCTTAATATCTATTATATATTTCTTAACTTACTATCTATTGTATATTTCGTGCACATGTCATAGAATCTAGTCAAAACGTATAATAATCATTAATATAATTTTATATATTATCATATTTTGTCATATTAGATTTTTCAGTTTAAGACTTTTTATTATATAAATAATAAAAAGTTATACATTTTATTATATGTTTTAATTTATATTTGAATAAAAACACTTTCTATTTTTTGACTGATACAAGATGTTGCCTCATTACAAATATTAGAAAATATTCACAATTTTTTGTGTTTTATATTCTAAGTCAACAAACGAATTGAAACAATAATTATTACATTACGATTTGCGCTTTCTATTCAGCTTAATAAAAAATCCAGGGCACTTTTAAATGACTATAAATAGAACCGTATTGTCTCGTATTAAGTAATGTAACTAGATCGTTGGCATTGAACTAACCAACACCCCACGACGTATGATATTCTAGCTAAGAATAAACGTCCTTTATAAATTACGAGAAAACGATAAACGCTTGATAGAAATTACTCAGTTATTACACATATAGGAATATATCAATCAGAAACGTCACGATATAAAAACCATGTGGTTGTCACATTTAAACAAGCACAATTAAATCTACTTTAAAGGACCATTTGATACTGTACAAATGCAACCATCTGACAATTGATTTATTTTGTCAATGTTATTAATGTAAACTAGTTATTCTTTAAAATAATTTTTCCTATTCTATTGAATAGAACATCTAAATATTGAAATTGTTATTTTTAAGGTACTCGTTTAGAATTAATGGCAAATCGTTTTAGAATTCCAAAATTTACCAAGAAATATTACGTATTTTAATCGATATCACCCCCTGAAATTTAGGATTATTTTTGTAGTAAAAGACAAACATTGAAATTTATAATCAGATTAAAACCTGTAATTAATAAATATTATGTTATATTTTGTATGCGTTTCATATATATCATTTAATTGATCATTATCATACCAAAAATAGATACCACTAAATGCAAACTTATTACTTTTGCTGTTTTAATCCTCCGTTAAAATGACAGAATTTCCAAGATCTTCGGTCTTTTCATCTGTAGGATTTACATAACTCTGAGTTATTTTTAGTATGAAAATTGTAAATTATTATTATTATTAAGTCTTTAGTAATTATTTATGGAATTAAATTACAGTGATAATTTTTATTAACAGTACTATCAAAGTATGATAATTAGTGATATAATATCAGCTTAAAATAGTAAAATAAATGTTATAGTGTTAAAAAGAAAACAAATAAAAACGAAATGTATGTAATTTAACATTATTAGAACGGGAATGTCATACAATTTCTAATGACATTCATCATATACTATAATAACGATATTAGTTAATTTACCAGTAACACTTAAGAGCATACAATCACCAAACGAAATGGATCTGTATAAATAATTTCGGTCGTTGCTTCACAAATTCATCGAACTAATAATTAAGGAATGGTGCTTGGTACCAAAAACTCAATTTTGTGGCACAACTTCATTGATTCTGTAATAAACCTAGATTAGGTGTGGATTCAAGTTATTTTGCCCGATTCAAGAATTTTGTTATAAAAAAAGCTGCATATGGTGTTTCTACGACTTCCCATATGAAATGAAAATATATGATTATTTTTGATAAAAAAATATATGAAACCTTTGTACGTGTTTTTGAGATCTGAGGGTTTCCTCCATTGCTGTTCAGTTGTCTTACAATTTAAAATCCCTTTTAAAATATACACACATGTTTAAAAGAACAAACCTTATACTAACTTATACCTTACATTATATTAATGTAGTGAATTAGAAACACTCGTAAAAACACTTCATTTGATACAAAACTCAACATTTATCAGGTGTAAATTATTGTAATTTGCTTTTTAATTTTAATTGACCAGATTTATAGAATAACAGATGTTATGAAAGAGGCAACGAAAGTAAAAAAGGATGCTCAGCCATATTCTTAGATGTAGAATAAGCCTTCGGTAAAGTTTGGCATGAAGTCCTTATTCATAAACTACAGAAAATATTACAAAACAACACACCGACTATTAAAATTGTACATTACAACCAGAATGTTTAGAGTTAAACTAGAAGAAGCTTACTCCACAATAAAAGAAGCTAAAGTAGGCGTACCACAAGGAAGTGTACTGGGTCCAATGCTTTATCTACTCTACACTTGTGATATACCACAAATGGAGAATATTAGGATGGCTACATTTGCTGATGATACTGCGATTATAGCTGTCGGAGAAAATAGTGAAGAAGCCACACCAAAATTACAACAGGGAAGTGACATTATAAATAATTGGACACAAACTTGGAAAATAAAAATTAACGAATCTAAATCGGTGCATGTGCAGTTCACCTACAATCAGACCGTACAAGCACCAATAACATCAATTAATAGTATCATTCCATATAGCAACAACGCTAAATATCTCGAAATTAATCTTGATGCAAACTTTCGCTGTAACGAACATATAAAGAAGAAAAGAAAAGAATTGGGATCGAAATATAGGGAAATGTATTAGCTAATTGGAAGAAAATCACAATTATTAGTACATAATAAATTGCTATTATATAAGCAAATATTGAAACCTATATGGACATACAGAGTTCAATTATGATGATGTTCTGCAAAGAGTAACATAAATAAAATACAAATTTTTCATAACAAAGTCCTCAGAAGTATTGTGAGCGCACCCAAATACTACAGAACTGATTACCTATATCGAGACCTTCAGATACCCACAGTCAATCAAGAACTCAAAAGACTTGCAGAGGAGCATTCAGGAGTACTCCATTCTCATGAGAATATTGGAGTATTGCAACTTTTGGATACCACCAGGAACAGGACACAGATCCAAAAGGATCAAACCATCTGATCTTGTGTAGTGTCGTGTAGTGAGGTGCATATAATAAAAAATAAAGCAGTGACATGTTTAAACATTATTTCACCAAAGACTGAGACCTAGATTTAAGTTATTTTAGGGTAAATTAGATGGCTCGGTGAATGGAGGTAAAACGAAATGAAACAGTGGTGCTTACATTATGTGACCGTTATTTATTGACAATATTCGCCACTATTCGTTATCGGGTTCTAGTTGGCGCTGCTGGCACCCCGCCCATGCTCAACACCTGGGATTCTATTTCTGGGTATTTTGTAGACCGTTATTCCACGATATAAAATTCGACATGCCTCAAGGTCGCTACGTTACCATAAAGACAAATTTTAGGTTATTCGGAAACGACTAGTAACAATGTAATAATTAAATAATAAAAGATAGATATGTACAAGCGAGCAAAATTAATGAAGCTCGTTAGAAAACACTAATCAGTTCGCGTCCTAATCCCAACAAATTGATTTAACTTTTTCCTAACGACCTCAGATCACGTAACACGACACGCCGATTAATAGATTCATTATTTCATTCAAAATATTAAATTTCAAATGATTTATTTTAATTCCAAACGATCGAATAAATCTCGCGCCGCTTATCTTCACTGAATTACCTCCATTCCGAACGGCACTATTTTTCTTCTTTCAAACAAATCCCCCGATATTCCTCTTTAATAAGATTAATGCTTCTACATGGGCACGATTTAAATTTAAAATAGTCGATACGGGCGCGTTCTTTTCGAGACAGATTCTCGATTTTTTTTTCGGTATATAAATATCGTTGCGTTTGATTCGTCCTAACGATTATCGATAAATTCTCGTCGAGAATATTTTCGGATGCCATCCATTTTGATTTTGCTTAAGTAATTATGTAACGGTAATGATTTTATATTGAAAAAGGAATAATTTAGGATATTTTGTTGTTTTTTAGTAGATTACTTATATGGTACTTAATAATACAGTATATCTGAAAAATGTTAACTTAGATACTTTATGTTATAATCACAGAGAAATAGAGATTTAAGTTAACAGAAAATTTTGGACAAATGTTTCGCGACGTCCAACATGTAGATGCCGCTACTTTTAACTTATTACTTGCTCTAATCGCCACGCTATAAGCCGCGACGGAATCTGATTGGCTCACTTCGTTTCTATGGTACGTTTATTATTTATTTATTTTTAACGCCATTATCAGTATGGCTATCATAAGGAATAGTGCGTTTAGAGATTAAATTATTAGTTCATTGGTACAAAAAATAAATTGAATTATTGATCTAGGAACTGTTGTGTATCCGGATTCGCAGATAATAAAGAAATGCAGAATCGTTTTCGTTCAAGTATTTGGATGTCATTAAACAATAGTTGATAATGTTAAAAATCCCAAACCGAATAAATTAAGTATCAAAGAAATTTATGATCGTTACATCATATTTTGTTGTTAAAAGTTTAAAAGTTTTAAAAGTTTGCTCAATTAAGAACAAATTTGTTAAAGTGACATCAATTTAATACCTACCTTGAGGGGTTCTTTTCGTTAAAGAAGAAAAGCTTAACTATCCATATAAATATATTGGCTTAAGGCTATTTAACCAAGATAGTTTTTTTTTTGGATCCAGCTAATGGATTCAGGAATACACATCCTCGGCTAGTATGTTTTAAAAGTCATTTGAATCGTTTAACAAAAGTTAATTTTTTTCATCTCATTGGCCTTTAGGAAATTGTGAAGAGGAAGAACATGAGGGCTCTTTAAATAATTATAATAACGGGGGATGACTCTATAACTTCAATTCCATATGTTCCTATATGAATAGACGAGCCAAGGCAATATCTTATGCCCCAGAAAATTGTTTCATAATACTGTTAGTAGGGCTCTTTAAACCTCTTCTTTTGATTAATTTTTAATTTTTAAACACTTATTTTATCCCGCGATATTGCCACGTCGATTTTATAACATATTTTTGTGATTAAACTTTAAAAAATGTAAATTCAAAACATTTTATTTTAATTGTACACCTAAAATGATTTTCCATATAGAATATTACAAGCAAGATTATTATTATGAAGCTTTTTATTATGAAGATTTAAATTAACCAATCAAATTACTTGGATCGCCAATTTTGCGACCTCTGGATGGTGGGCAAAGCAAAACTTTGAGCCAGAATTCCCTATTGAGTTGCATCTCTATTACTCTATGGTTATAATAAAATAATTATTGGTTAATATTATTTTAAGCCAATAACATAACGCTGATGCGCTATGACGATTTTATAGCATAGAGCGGATGTAAAACAATTGCAATTCAGAATAGTTCACAGATACAGATTTTGCGGAATAGATTCGTAAAGTGTCTGAGTAGTTTCCAACCGAATAGTATCCAATTATTTTACCAAAATACCCGCCAATTGCTTCAGCGACGTTGAAGATGGTAGCAGAGGGGTGTTACGGTTCAATTATGTTGGGGTCTAGCGATTATGAAACCAGGACTGAACTTTTTTGTCAGTGTGTATGGGTACATTATCAACTTGAATAATATACGTTTAATGAGAAACTCACTAAAAAGTAAAAAATAATCAAACTTGGATATTTATTCAAACTGCCCAGTTGGTAGTAGTTAAAATAATATTGTAACTAGATAAGTAGGTTTAGGTAGGTACTAAGCTAAATTGTGTGTATATAGTAGAATATAAAAAATGTGTAGTACATATGTTAAATAAGTTTTTTTATTTATATTTATTTAGTTATTACAACGATTATTATGTACATATTTTATTTTAAAACTTTTGTTTGGTGTTTCTAAGTTTGATTATAGTTTACTTTTTAGTGAGTTCCTTACTTATTTTTTAAGTCTGTTCAATTTTTTTCTAAAAATTATTTTATTATTCTCTTTTTAGTGTTAGATATTTACTCAATGAATTGCGCAGTTATTTTATTAAGTAATAAATAAGTACGCCAAGTAAAGGTCCAACTCGTATGAGGAAAAATAGGAATAAAGAAACAATAAATAAAATAAGTGATTTGACAAATGTTTTAACCAAACTAATAAAACAAAAAGTTATTGCCTACGTTGGGAATCAAACCCGTGACCTTCGCTTAAGATCTGAATGCTCTACCCATTACACCGTAGAAGAAGTTCCCTACAAGTAAACTGAATGGTTTTTACACTGAACTACTTCCGATTTTCCGTCACATCAGTTCAGCAATAACATTATACACTAATATCTGAACATTATATATAAAAATTTCGTAAAAACTTTGTACATGCCTTTGAATTTTGGGAGTTTCGCTCGATTTTCCCATTCCCTTCAACAGATCCTGACTTTGGCTCCAATGGGACCACCTCGGAGGTGCACCCTTTCGAATAAAAAGTTATTTTGAAAATTGGTCTATAATTGACGGAGAAATCGGCGAATATACATTTAAATTATATATATACAGCCGAACATAGAACCTCCTCCTATTTTGAAGGCGGTTTAAAAATTAGTTGTAGTTAAAACATAATTGAGGTTGTCTATATATTTATTAGCAGTGATTCGACCACGGTTTGAATAAAAGTAGAAGCCAAATATCTCGATGTCACTGTAGGAGGCAAACAATACGGATCGGAAGCTTCTTTCGGAGTTCTCCAAGAAATCCAGCAGTTTGTAAGAAACAATATCAAAGGTCATTCGTCGGACGACGCCACATTCTTCCTCATTAATTGTCAATGTTTTATGACCGTCGTACCAGTTATTTCATATTGTTTCTTCTTTGAGTGTTGAGTTCTGCCGTCACATTTTTCCGCAGGAGTTTTATGTTTTCTTACTATTTTAAGATGCTGCAATAAGTAAACGTCCTTGTGCTATATACACATTAAACCTAATTAAAATTTCCTTAAATGCCAAAGATATGGCTTCAACTGATATTCATATTATAATGATACTATTGGTAGATCTATTATTTATATAGTAACATATTCTGGCTGCAGACTTAAAAGTATGATACAAATTGCCACTGGAAAATCGCCAAAACCGCAACAAATCAAAATGACCAACACATCGGCTCCATTATGAAACAACTAGGATACTATGAAATGTATGTACGGTAGGTACTGTTTCTACTATCACAGATTTAATATTAATTTCATATTAATTAACAATGTATTAGTCTTAAAGCTAAATTAAATATTATGTAGTACTACATCTTCGATATGTCGATTTTTCGGATAATATGTCTCTAATGTAAGAAAGTTTTCTTTATATGTCATCCAATGATTCAACCAAATGCCTATAAAACTTGGCTGAAATGAAATAGACAGTTTCCCAGATACTGCTAAAGATATTAGATTGAAACTGAATCTTAAATATTTGGCTTAACTAAATATTCCTAACCTTTTAAACCTATTTTTAAAAATTTTATCATAAACGCTTTATTAATTAGCATCATTAATGCTGCTGGTCTTTAAAGACTAACTGCATAAATTTCTTCGATTTTGTTCAATATAATTTTTTATATTTAGATAATGATAATATTTTTCATTGCCGATACGAACTCGATTCGATAGATCTGTTATATCTTATAGATAGCATTTTATAGACAATGGTTTAACATTCGATAATTATTTGATTATATTGATACGTACCAAAAATACGTACGTACCAACAATATACAGCAGCCGATTTTAGTTACATTTAGGAGGAATACTCATTGATAAATTGTTTTAAATGTATATGTAAAATCTTTAAGAATGTTTTCCGCTTCTCTTTCATAATAAATTATATTAGACATCCGGTTAATGACCAGGTACCCGGGTATCCATTTCAATCCATAGGTAAAATATATTAACTTCTCCTTAAAAAAATTTTATGGCCATCTGGATCACCAAAATTGAAGTAATTTGACACCCATTTTTTGTCAAATTTTTTAACAATCAATTAATTAATAAGAGTTATTAACTATCAAACTACTGTAGTGAGTTAGGGCTCCCGGATGTTGAAGAAATTAGTACTAACCCGAAAGTTTGTTCAAAAAAAATATGTTTTACTCCTCTACAGCTAAAAGTATAAAATACAGTCATGTAGAAAATCTTTTGGGATGGCCTTTGTGTTACTAACTAATAGATAGACCTAATCAAGATCAAGGACTGTGATTCGGAATCCATATCCAAATCGAATGCGGACGGATCCTAGTTGATAAAAGGAGACTGTAATGTAAAAAATTAAAAGGGATAATTTATGTGATAAAAATCGGTAACATGCATATGATAAAAAAAGAAAGAAAGAGCTGGAACGTTTACTTAAAGGCATCTGAATTTTGTGATCGTATTCTCGCAGAAAACGATAACAAAAAAAAGTTTGTCAGGGCCGTCGACCCTGTAATCCTTTTTTAATTCATTAATGTTAAAATGAAGGACTGGTCGGCGATTATCTTGGGCGAGCGGGTGCACGGCAGAAAACAGTGCCCGAAAGAGAGACGGCGAGAAAGCGAGCAAACGAGAAGGAAAAAAACCGATCCAAAAACGCCTAGAGCGAGGGTTCTAGCATATGGCAGCGATAATTTAAGAATTTCCGAAGCCGATACCGAGACCTGATCTGGGCGCAGCGTGATCCTCTGATAAACCTGCGGGCGTACACAATAAATCCGTAAGATGGACCGGCACAGAAATCGGCGAAAAAAGCGATATTTGTGGGTCAATCAACGCGCAGTTTACTGGAAACCGAGTCAGACGTCCGACGGTCGGTTCTGATCGCAGTAGGCCATATCTTTGACGCATTTGACTGTCAGATGTCTCGTAAATGACTGGATTAAAAAGATAGTAGGCTATGAGACGAAATTAATTTTGACGTTTAATATATTAGGTCTTGTTATGTGATATGTCGGATTTTTTTGTAGCGGCCATCGGACCTTGCCACTGACAACCGAAGATATTTCAAGATAAGGAAGTTTTAATAAATAAACACTTCTAAATAGCTGTTTTGAATGCAATTTCTATTAGGTGGTATTCGAGTTATTGTTGTAGCAAACCTTACAATATTATTTAAATAATTATAAAACCATTATGGTGAAAGAAAAAGTAATAACTGTAAATAAAATATCATATAAATTTTAAACACCAATCAATAAGCTGTTTCTATCAATGAGCTTTTCGTCACTATAAAATATTTGATATTCCTTGGAGTATGACTGGGCCAAGTAATTTTCATAAATATCTTTAAAGGTCAGTTATTTTCTGCCTTTCACAGCCTTGGATCAAATGCGTTTATGATAACCCCTTCATTAGTCCTCAAACCGGCAATTGAATTCTGTTTCTGCAAACGCCGCCATATTTAATATGTCTGAATCTCTTTCTTTCAATCATTTATAGAAGACTAAAAAATTGGTCTACTAAATTTGCCTGCTTCCTTTTGTGAATCGCTGGTGAAACGTAATACTATCGAAGCATTCCTAAATTGAATGATTACGAGAGATGAAAGGTGAATCATGCACTGTAGTAATATACGAAATAAGATCATAGTCGAACTTGAACGAAAAAGAAACATCATCAATAATTATTTAGACTATAATATTAACACACTGCTCAAGTTCATGCTAAGTGTTTCCTGAGATATTTATTCATCTTTAGAGAATTTCCTCTAAGACTTTACTTACCATGAAGACAATGCAAGATCAATTCGAAGCCCAATTCATGGATTTTTGCCATGGTTTTCACTGACTTGTGACACGGTGCATTGTCTTGGTGAAGCAGCACTTTCTTTTTCTACAAATGCGGCCGTTTTTCGGCGGTTTCGTCCTTCAAACGGTCTAGTAACACTATGTACTAATTGATGTTGATCGTCCTTCCCTTTTCAAGGTAGTCAATGAAAATTATTCCATGCGCATCCGAAAATGCAGACGCCATAACCTTGCGTTTTCCCAAGCTTTGGAGCGTGTTCATCGTATACAGTCCACTCGGACGACTGTCGATTGGAGTTCAGAGTGAAATAATGGAGCCATGTTTCATCCTCTGTCACATAGAGATGCAAAAACTCGGGTTTATTACGCCTGATCATCTTCAAACACTGCTCCGAATTATCAACTAGTCGTTGTTTTTGGTCAAAAGTGAGCTCGCGCGGCACTCACTTTGCACAGAGCTTTGTCATACCCAAATATTCGTGAATGATACACGTTCAGTTGATATCTTTAGAGTGTCTGCTATTTCATTCATTTTCAATTTACGGCCATTCAAAATCATTTTGTAGATTTTTTTAATGTTCTCGTCGATAACAAACTCTTTTGGGCGTCCAACCACGTCTAAACTTAGCATACCAATCCTTGATTGTTAATTTTTCTGGGGCAGTATCTGGAAACTCGGCATCAAGCCAAGTTTTCGCTACAACTGTATTATTCCCCTTCAAAAAGCAATATTTTATCAACATGCGAAATTCCTTTTTATCCATTTTTTTCACAATAACAAAAGTTGCTGCACTCAAAATGCTATAATTCACAAACTAATGATCTAACAGTTGTCAAATTTATACACGCATATTTTGCGGGTTAGGGCTAAGTAAAAAACATATGGATTTAATTCTAGTAGCGCCATCTATATGTCAGGCCAGGGACGTTTCAATTGACCTCTTATTAGAATATGTGTATTTATCCCATATTTAAATAATTTCTTCTGGAAAAAATCAAATTTCAATACACAGAAAAGAAGTTTTAACTCAAACAGCTGCATTAGCTATCGAAAAACCTCTATCGCTAACTTATACGGAGATCTTCTACATAATTTTATTGCCGAAGCTACTATATGATCCGAAACGATGAATATGGAAAAAATCTGTTGTTGAATACGTAGATGTAATTGCTCAAACCATTCCATTTTACCCAGCGATATTGCGAGACAACCAAAATTCATTAAACTATTCCAGCAAGCATATAATTACAAAACATATAGCATTAAACAATACTTTTAGGACGTTACGACGTAGATGTATTAAATTATAGAATTGGTCAACCATGGATGACACGAATCTAAGCGACTTGTGCATGCTCAGAACTCATAGGAAAATAGTAGAGAATACTGAATTTATTGTCAAAGTGAAGAATAAATTTGTACGTCAACTAAGATTCATTCTGTCTTTATTCAAACAGTAACTTAATATATATATATATATATATATATATATATATATATATATATATATATATATATATATATATATATATATATATATATATATATATATATATATATATATATATTTAGGGTAAATGATGTGGCTCAGTGAATGGAGGTAAAACGAAATGAAACAGTGGTGTTTACGTTATGTGGCCTTTATTTATTGGCTATATAAAAAAATGTGAAAAATACAAATGATAAAAGGATGGCAGCGGTGTTACCTGGAGACGAGGCTTGGGCAGTCGATGGTGGCACGTCTAAACCAAACGAGGGTTGAGCACTGGACGAATGGAAATGCCCTTCAACAACATCCCAGATAAACGTCTCGGGGTTGCCGCCAGCTATTCGATATCGGGTTCCCGTTGGCGCTGCTGGCACCCCGCCCGTGTTCAACATCTGGGATTATATTTCTGGGTATTTTGCAGAACGTTATTCCACGATGTAAAATTCGACATGCCTCAAGGTCGCTAATATATATATATATATTTTTTCTATATATTTTCTTTCCCCAATCTTTATCTCGCTGGACTACCATTTCCTTTAGACTCAGCAAAAATATCTTAACGGTTTAAAACTGGCCTCAAACAAGGCCTAATTTACAAATATCATTTAGTTCACTTTATAATTCAGTAATTCCATTGTTAATTGGATTATGATTTTAACAGAAAAGTGACAAAAGGTCATCACACGAGACGAATGCACAAATATCATTGATTAGTGTTTAAAAAAAAACTTGCATTTTTCGCAACCAAATATCAACACCTCATAATTGATGAAGCTCGATCGAAATTACTGCACGCTAAAAAAGATAATGCTACACAATACCAAACGTGGCAACACGGTGTTAATAGGGCAATTTAGTATGAAAACTCGCCCGAACCGTTGCGGCCGCGTCCGTCTCGACGTTGAGCCAGTTCCATTCAGCACAATTCCTTATTAATAGTGCAACCAACCGCCTCTCTCTCACTCACTCAGCTACGTGACTGGACATTAGCATAAAATAAGGTCCGCCGAAATAACTTTAACCCCTGTAACCTCGCACTTCGCGCCGCCGATCGGCCATAATGAATTAAATCCTGCCCGTTCCCGCACCGGCTAATTCGAGACGATCTTTTGCTTAAACGCCAAATAAAATGCTAATTAAATGCGCCACGGAAAAAGGAACGTGTTCCGTGCCGGTCGACGCTTGCACTTTTCCGTTTCCAACGCGTCGAATTAATGTTTACATGCTTGTTTTGTTCTTAGATGTGGTCATGGGAATGTCATTAAAAAGCTCTCGGTAATTATTCTGGTTTTATTTCGGTAGAGTTGAATAATTTTTAATTATTATAATACTTGAAATATTTATAATAAATAGAAAACAGAAAACATATTTATTTTAGGAAATATAAGAAATATAACTATAATATCCATAGTCATAAATATTCGATTACAATCTAGTATCTTTGTTGGTTTGTTTAATATTTACTAATTAATTATTTCAGTCGGGTTTATAACTTTACTTGAGCTATTAATAATAAAAACAAATCACTAACTCTATGGTGAGTAAGTTGCAGTAGAATTTTAGGCCCCTAAAATAAATTCGACCAAATATTAATACTTGTATATCATCGTCAATATAGGGAAATACAGTTAACAGTTCCAAATCTCTCCATATTAATTCTGCGTTGCGGCGAAATGACAAAAACTTAATTATATCACTTGACAGATGCCAATTTGGAACTGTGGGGTGCTAATGTGGGATTGCATTAAAACATCAAAGCAACTAATATTCCAACGCACCCAAAACAAAATTCTACAATTAATTACCAATACTTATCGCTAAGTAACCAACGAAAAGCTGCACGATGACCTCAGAATTAGATGGATACATAAAGTGGTCCAAAATTTCGCCCTAAAACATTAAATAAGGTTGCTAAATCACAGCAATATGGAAGCAATGCAACTAATAGACAATGCACAGAAGATCAGATGATTGAAGCAAATCAAACTACACGCATTTGTTTAGTGTATAAAGTATTTTTATCTTTAGCTTAAGTAGTTTTAGTAGATTAGTTTTATTTTAATTTGAGAAATACATGCTGATGTATTAATCCCGTACTCGACTTGCTTGTATAGCACATAATGTAAGTACAATAAAACGGTAGTAATAAAATAATGTAAATTAAGATCATTCTAAGCATATCTCATACAAAATATAAATAACTTAAAAAATTAACAAAACATCCGATTCATAATACAAAGCCGGCAATAAGAACACTGCAAAATGATTGCTTTGCTTTAAATGCATTTTTGTTGTCGTAGTACGAATAGAATGCGGTCACAAATGTACTTTTTGTCAGTAACCATCTTAACAGGTCAATTGAAAAGTCCCTGGGCTACCAAAATAAAACATATTTTTTTGGTAAAATTAGTTTTTTAATTCAACATAATTCCCTTCAAGGATGATACACTGACTATAGCGACCCCTCAACTTTTCGATACCATTTTTGTAGTACGATTTGTCCTTTTCTTCTAAATAAACCTCAGTTTCGTCCTCTTCATTCGACAAAAATTTCTTCCCAGCGAGCATTCTTTTGAGATCTGAGAGCAGGAAATAGTCGCTGGGGGATAGATCTGGAGAATAGGTGGATGAGGAAGCAACTCGAAGCACAATTCATGGATTTTTGACACGGTTTATTGTCTTGGTGAAGTAGCACTTTCTATTTCTTCAAATGCGGCCGTTTTTTCGCGATTTCGTCCTTTAAACGGTCCAATAACGCTATGTAATAGTCGTTGTTGGTAGTCCTTGTTTTTTCAAGGTAGTCAATGAAAACCATTCCATGCGCATCCTAAAATACAGACCCCATAAACTTGCAAGCTGACTGTTGCGTTTTCCCACGCTTTGGAGCGGGTTCATCGTGTGCAGTCCACTCGGATGACTGTCGATTGCACTTCGGAGTGAAATGATGGAGCCATGTGTCATCCATTGTCACATATCGACGCAAAAACTCGGGTTTAAAACTTGATCATCTTCAACACTGCTCCAAATCATTAAGTCGTCATTGTTTTTGGTCAAAAGTGAATTCACGCGGCACCCACTTTGCACAGAGCTTTCTCATAGCAAAATATTCGTGAATGATATCATGTGCACGTTCAGTTGATATATTTAGAGTATCTGCTATTTCATTCAGTTTCAATTTACGGCCATTCAAAATAATTTTGTGGGTTTTTTAAATGTTTTCGTCGGTAATAATCTCGCTTGGACGTCCACTGCGTTCACCGTCTTCGGTGCTCATTTCGACACGTCTAAACTTAGCATACCAATCCTTGATGGTTAATTTTCCTGGTGCAGTGTACGGAAACTCGGCGTCAATCCAAGTTTTGTTATCAACACTCGAAATTTCCTTTTATCAATTTTATTCACAATAACAAAAGTTACTTCACTCAAAATGTTATAATTCACAAACTAATGATCCGACAGCTGTCAAATTTATACACACATCTTTTGAGGGTTAGTTCTAACTAAAAAAACATGTGGATTTAATTTAGTAGAGCCATCTATGTGTCAAGCCGGGAACTTTTCAATTGACCTGTTAAATTTCACTATTTTGAGAAGCTATGTTTCTCACTATTCCTCAGAGCACCCTTTTAACAGATCAAAAACCAAAAATATCAAGAATATTTCTGCTGTAAGTACATTATTAAGCTCGAAGAAAAAATCTGTATATAAAATAGCTAGTGAAGCTCTATAAAAAAGAGTAATTGGTCAAAACAGAGCAGTTCTCGTTTGTAACTGATATACTTAGATTTACAAACAAACCATCGCGTCGGATCATTGTTAGACAGATTCAGTTCAGCGTAAAACGAGATAAAGGAAAAGAAATAGAACAAGATTGCAGATATAACGTTATTTGTAACACGATACAATGGAGCAGTTGATACGCCAAGAACGGACGAAAAAAAAAGCGGACACATAGCAAATGAGCTTCCGCCTTTATTTGTAAAAGGCTGCCAACGCCACGATAATCGAATTAGTGGCCGTGTGGCGGATCACGATGAGCTTTTCCATCTCGACACCATCACAGAATGAATAATGCATTCGATTGATACACACGGTACTGCGTTACATTCGGTAACGCGTAGAAAATGCCGCTCTTTACATTGACGCTTAGTCAATTGGATATGGATTATTTCGCGACACCACTTAGTATTGCATATCGTAACGTCACAGATGTCACTGCTAATTTTCATCATACTTTGCTCTTTCACACGCAACTTCATTCATCATCAAAAACAATTATAGGAGGAATTTAAATATGGTCAGTCTTAACCTATAACGTACCGTCGTATATTCTTATAAAGTATTCGTCTTATGCGTATATTTGAATTTTATATACGTTTATATGAATTTTATATGAATTATTCATGTAGAATTGATATAAATAATTCAAAAATGTATATTACTTCTTGGAAAATGATATTTGTTTCTATTTGGACAGATATTTAAAATAATAAAGTAGCAAAAGTCAATAATAATTGGTTGAATCGCTATACGTTTTCTATTGCCGTAGTTTGTGCTCGTCAAATCAAACTATATTTTTGCAATACATTACTACGTATATTAGAGATACCATATGTTTACTTTTATTTTGTGTATTTTTTCACTTTAAAAAGACATCCGTTTAAATACATTATTGCAATATAGATATATCAAATTATTTTTCTTCAACTTTTTCCCATCTTTAGCAGCATAGCGATATTATTTCGACAATGTTGGTAATTCATCAGCATTTCGGCATGTGCCGGCCAAGGTAGGCTGGTACACAGTCATATAAAATCCATAATTTTAATGATATTTATTTCATTTTCTTAACGTTTTAACGGTATTATATTTTATATTTTTAAAATTATGAAAAAAATTTACAATAACGTAATAACATAATTTAACATTTTTAATTAACATAACTAATATTTATTTCAATTATCTTATCGAATGGGCTAAAGAATTGACTTAGCAAGCGTCTCTGTGTTCAAAGTATAAAAGTATCCATTTTGTGACCAAGACGTCTAATTTCCTGACAAACAGTTCGTTCCCGAAACTCATACAAAAGTTTCGTACAATGAGATATCCAACAAAAATAAGTAAGTACCTACCAAATCATTAAAAACACTTAAATTAGCACTTAAAAATTAACAGAAGAGAACATATTGTAAATTCAAAAATTGATTTCGTTTAAGCACATTAAGCAAGCTTATTAAATTTAGTGCTTGTTGTGTCATGTTCAGTTTAGGCCCATTTATTCTTTCTTCTCCTCAAAATGCTTCAGTCAGGGTTTTTCCTACTTTCTAAAGTATACCCCGTATACCTCCGTCCCTTGGTCGCTTAGACCGGCATCTGGCATTTCTATTTTCTATCTTCCCACTCCGGAATATCTTAGTTTCCTCCTCCATTCACTGTAATGGCTCCACCAATAGTTATATATTGAGGTATTTTCTAATTTCTGTGTTTTTCATCCTATTCATTTTTATTACTCTTCAACCTGTTTTAGAATATTTAGTTTCTTTTAATTCCATATTCCATATTCCCTTGGTAACGTATTCCATCTGCTTAGAGTTCTTTACAGATGGTTGTTATCAGTATATTATCAGCGAAAGCTCGTTTCGGCAAATCAATTTTTCCACTATCTTATATCCTGCTCACAATTCGATTTTTTTTTCTGTCTAACGTTTCTTTATGAATTCATTTATAAATACTAAGAACAATTTTGGCGTTAAACTTGCTCTATCTCTTAGTGCTGCTTGCATTCTGAGGGTGTTTGATTTATTAATGTCTGTAGTGTAGATGTTATAGCGTTTGGGTTTGTCCCATATTTTTATTGAATAATTTTATCACTTACACCAATAGTTCTCTTTTTCATCTATATTTGACAAAAAGCTTTTCTAAAGGTATAAATGCTAGGTATAAATATTTTTTTGGAGTTGTAGTTTTTCTATGGACTTGTATCATATATACCTGTTTCCTTTTCAAATCTCTTGCTCGCATGGAACCATCTATTATTTGCTCATAGATTTTCACAATCATAAATTACAGTCTATAGAAATTGCAGATAATAATTTTGATAACAGATAATTTATTCAAATAAATGTATATAGTACAATGTCAATAGTAACAATGTACTTAAAAGTATTAACTGTGTAGGTTCCTAAAAAATAATATGTGGGGCAAATAAATTAGATTATATAATTGTTATATGTTAGACCAGGGACTTCTCATCCAATACTTTTGTTACAATTCAAATATTTCTATTAATAACCCATAAACTCACACTACTACTTATCTATAGATATTGTGAAAGTTATTTACTATATTTCTATTTCTCCTCAACTTGCTAAATTTAGATGTACAATACCAAAGAGCTTAACAATTATTTTTGTTCTTGAGTTTATACCAAACCATCGAGCTATATGATGGTTGGCGCAGAAAGCGCTTCAAAAACCTGTTTTATGTAAATGGTTACTACACCTGCCCATGTTCGTACAATTTTTTAAATAGAAATCCTACGTTTTACAGATGCATTTATGTATTTTAATGTTCATTAAGGATTTCAATTAAAAATGGTTCATTATAATATAACGTAGTCATAAGTAGCATTTAAAATGGGTTTTAATTAATAGCTAATATATTGTAGTTATGGCATTAAACCACTTTTGAATTTATATTAACGTTTCTTATTTCACTTTATGTAATTATTTGCATTTAATTAGAATATTAAAAAGCTCCGAGACTAGGTAAATTTGTAACAAGGTTATAGGTGACGTAGTAAAGGCTTATTTTAACCGTTTCCTTTTTCTTCGGTACATTTGGCGTTTTCAAGTAACAACTAGAAATATTCCCATAGATCAATCCGCGTTCTCGGTAAAATAGCTACATAATTCAATGTGTTTCTGTGGAAGTGGCATTTTGAATATATCTCCTATTGTGTAAAATTAGTGTGAAGTAACAAAGCGACCACACAACTTTGTCTTTGTACGTTTTATAAATATTTAAAACACCTGTCGTTTTAGAATTTTAAACTTCAACCGAAGAAAATTTTACAAAAATAGATTCCTGAAGTCATACAATGTATGAAAGAGAGTATGAAGTCACTTTTTTCTGCACCAGCTTTATTTTTTTACAGGTATTAATTTATTTGAATGAATGACAACATGAAAAATCAATATAACAGAACTGATAGTTCAGTATAAACATAGAAAATGTGATGTTCAATTAAATTTCCTTTTTTGTTGATTTGTCTGTTGGCTGTTGAATAGCTGTCCATGTAAATAATATTTTAGGAATAACATAAAGAAATAAAACAATACCAAAAACAAAACTAATCAAATTTGAGTAGACCATGAAAAAGAAATATTGTTATTAATTCTAATATATATTAAATTATTATATAATAATAATTAATTAATTTACTATGAAATGATAGAAATATAGCTAATTAAAAAGGAAACATAATATCTGGCAACAATAAAGGCAAGTACATGTCCTATCCATGTGAAGAGGTGGTAATCGGATGGAGGCAGGTCTGGAAAGTACGGCAAGTACGATGAAACTTTCCATCCGATCCAAAAATACCTTATTAAGTCTTTGGGCGTATCATAAACGTTATTTATGTGGCATCCCACTTCCCATCTTTTGGGTCTCTCCCATGGCTTATAACCGTTGACAAATTAAACTTTTCTGCCAATTTTTTAAAATATATTTTAAAGTCTCCTTTTTACCAACTGGGGCTTATCTACTTAGACTGGATTGGTGTGTGGCTTAGAGAAGACTTCTGATCTTACCCAGCTTGGTTACTGACATGTCTAGGATCATTTTTCTTGTCGGATTTTGTACTGTTGCCTAAATATAATCACAAAGACAAATTTACGACCAATGCCCAGCATTCGAACTTAGCGACTATCTCAACAGCAGGAGGACCGCCCTATCGCCTTAACCACTGCGCCAACCAAGCCGGCTTTCTTCATATTCTTTTTCAGTTTGTATTGGGCCTTGATCCATTAACGCCTGCAATTCCGCATCTTCGAACGTTTTCGGCTTACCAAGATGTTCTTTGTCTCAAACGCTGAAATCTTCGTTCAGTTTCTACCAGAAAACGATGACTTTCAGAAGCTGTTAATTTTTGATGAAGAAAAAGAGTGCTGCAAATGCATTCTTCAAGAAACAAATCTCGACATATTCAAAAAATGATAAATCTTTAAAGACGATATGTTGACGGAACATAACTTGTATAGTGTTCAGGTTAACATCAGTAGAATAAAATGACATGTGTATAAAATCACAACAATGCATATTTATGCACTAAGCACAAAAGGGGTGACAAAAGAAATATACAGATTCTGTAGTGAACAACAAAGTGTGTGAAAATCTATGACCAACTAATAGAAAGCTGCTTAACATCAGCAACAGATTATTAAGCCACTTAAAAATTGCATTTATTTAGCAATAGTAATATACAATCCGTTCGGCTAAATCTCCATGTATGAGCAATTAATGTTCATTAATTTGTTACTAATTGGGTAGAAACTTTCATTGTATTAGTTTGAGGGATCTCACAGTAAAATATATTTATTAGCAGTCAAAAATGTAGCTTATTCAAATTCTATCAATTCAAATTCAATAAAATAAAATATTGTTTGGTTGAGTGTAATTGAATTGTAAATATAATTTATGGATTAATCAAATTTAATTAATTTTTGTAATGACTATTTGCCTATATAACTGTTTAGGACTACACAAAAAATCTGATGATTGTGAATATTAACGGTTCGATATCTTCCGATCAGGTTTTCAATATTAATAGTAATTAATTAAGAAATTAATTACTATTAAACACATGTTAGTTCGACCGGCAACCTTGGACTACCTACCGATTTGTCCTTGTAAAGATCCCTCAAAATTTATTCGTAGTGTTTATATATTTTTAAATTAACACAATAATATATTAAGTTTAACAATTAAACACATTCATTAAATATGCTGTAGAAGAATACTTTTAAAAACTTAAGAATTAAAAAAAAGTAATGTTTCCGCCCGGGATCGAACCGGGGACCTTCCGCGTGTTAGGCGGATGTGATAACCACTACACCACGGAAACCATATTGGTTGAGTTGTATCTAGCCAGGGATATAAAACAAGCTATAGTACAAATCAAATATTTATGAATGTGTGTTAATAAATTGATATGTATACATATCTTCAGTTCAACACGTCAAATATTTAAATATAATTATAACTTCGCTTAATTATTTATGTAAATTAACAATTAACAAATTTCATTTCGATGTAAATCGAAATAAACCGATGTAAAACCTGATCGGAAGATATCGAACCGTTTATATTCACAATCATCAGATTTTTTGTGTAGTCTTAAACAGTTATATAGGCAAATAGTCATTACAAAAATTAATTAAATTTGATTAATCCATAAATTATATTTACAATTCAATTACACTCAACCAAACAATATTTTATTTTATTAAAAAAAATTGTTTTATACTGTAAGCAGGTGAAATGCTGCTGAAAAGGATAAATTATTAAAAAAATACCAAAGTCTGTTTAAGAAGACATTATAAAATATTGAAGCGAGATACCATAGGTTTGAGTGACTTAGGAAAAATAGAATTAATATCATATGAATTAACAGAAAGAGGTATTAATAAAGCCCTACTGGTTCTTGACCATTTTTATATAAATAAGTATTTATGATGATCCAATCAGTGAATTTTCCTGATATATGCTTCAGCTGAGTATTGTATGATTGTCTGTTTTTTCATCATTGATATAACATTCAAATTGGTACAGAAACTTTCACCAATACAATAATTATCATGTGGATATCTTATTAATGGATACGTTTTACAGAAAATAACACTCGATAGCTTTCGTAAGGAAAATGTCGATCGCCATATATGGCTCTACGCTCTTTCAAGTTGACAACACTGCACCTGTACTGTATGTCAAATTCTTAAGAATCTTGTCAATTATCATTTTCAATCTTAAACGGTTATATTCATCAAGCTTCCATGTATTAGTTAAGTTTATTGGTACGAATGTCACGCTTAGCTACGTATATGATGCCGGCGATGAAGTAAGTCAAGTGATCATATGTCCTGGACTGAAATTTGATGTATTTTACCAGTTACCGCATCACAACTAAAACAAAGCTTTTACTAAAGCAAAGCAAAGAAAGATTTTATAAGTTTTGATACTGTTACCTAAGATAAATGGAGCCATATCCACCCTAAAATAACAGATTTTTTTTATTAATCTCCTAGAACGTAAATATAAATAAATAAATCTGCCAGTGGGCAATAACTATTATTATACGATATCAGTTATGTAATATAACGATCCTGACATGAAGAAGATCACTTCAGTAAGTGATCTGCTGTACAACTTATAATCTAAATTTTATTCTAGATACTATTCTAACTTATTTTAAAGTAATTATTATAACTTTATTGTATCTTATTTTATATCTATATATCTTTTTCTATCCATATATCTTATTTTTAATCCCAACTTATTCTAAAAACTATTAAAGCTTATTCTAGAGATTATTAAATCTCACTCTATGTATTTATTAATTAGTTCATATGGTTGTTTTTGAGTTTGAGTTTATGCACTACACAGTCATCATCAACTGTTTAGCGAGTGCATTGGGATGCACTAATAGTCTTTCAGAGTACTTCGCACTAACACTCAGAATGGGTTCTATGGGGAGATCGCGCTGAACCAGTTTCTTCGACACGTAATATGGGGCATCGACGATGATTCGCAACACTTTATTCTGAAACCTCTGGACAATATCTATGTTAGATTTTCTAGTAGCACCACACAGTTCAGTACCATAGGTCCAAATGGGCCTAAGTATTGACTTATACAGCAAAACCTTGATTATCCTAAGATAATTTAGATTTATGCCCTATCAGCCAGTAAATTTGGTTTAGTTTCACTCCAAGCTGTTTGCATTTTGTTACTATATGTTTTTTTTCATGTCAAACGTCTTATAGAGAGAAAAAACCTAATACCAACACACCAGTTTGGGTTTATTACCAAACATTCAACGATTGATCAAGTGCATAGAATAACAGATGTTATTGAAAAAGCCTATGAAGATAATAAAGTATGCTCAGCTGTATTCTTAGATGTAGCACAAGCTTTCGACAAGGTATGGCACAAAGGCCTCGTCCATAAGCTACAGAAAATATTACCGAAGCAACACACCGAACTATTAAAATCTTACATCACAGCCAGAATGTTTAGAGTGAAACAAGAGGAAGCTTACTCTACAATAAAAGAAGCTAAAGCAGGTGTACCACAAGGAAGTGTACTGGGGCCAATTCTGTACCTACTTTATACATGTGATATACCACAAATCGAAAACATTACAATGGCTACATTTGCTGATGATACTGCTATTCTTGCTGTCGGAAACAATAGCGAAGAAGCAACCCGAAACCTACAACAGGCTACTGACACTATAAATAAATGGACCCAAATCTGGAAAATACAAATTAACCAAAACAAATCTGTGCATGTTCAATTCACCTATAAACAGGCCGCGCTTACACCATTGACCATAAACCACACTGTCATACCATACAGCAATAATGCTAAGTATCTCGGAATGACACTTGATGCAAAACTACGGTGGAAGGAACATGTCAAAAAGAAAAGAAAAGAACTTGAGTTAAAATATAGAAAAATGTATTGGCTAATTGGAAGAAAATCTCAATTAACTATACATAATAAATTACTTCTATATAAACAAATATTAAAACCTATATGGACATACGGAATACAATTATGGGGATGTTCCGCAAAAAGCAACATAAATCTAATACAAGTTTTCCAGAACAAAGTCCTAAAAAGCATCGTAGGTGCACCCAGATATTACCGGACCATTTATTTACATCGAGATCTTCAGATACCGACTGTCAATCAAGAAATTAAAAGAATTGCAAAGAGACATGAGGAGAGACTTCACTCTCATGTTAATTTCGAAGTATTACAACTCTTGGACAACACCAAAACCGGACGCAGACTCAAAAGGACCAAACCATTTGAACTTGTGTAGTGTGTTGTAGTGTAGTGCAGTGAGGTGCATTAGAAAAAACTCAAAGTGTTAAAACAATTATCATTATGTTAGAGACTATGTAGGACTGATGAGTCCTATTAGATATATACCTAGATTTAAGCTATTATAAGGACAAATTGTAGGTTAGTCGGCAACGACTAGTAACAATGTTTATAATTATAAAAAAAAAAAAAAAAAATGTCAAACGTCGATCGAAATGGATTCCCAGATATACAAAGGGTGAATGTCACATGATTAGATATTGTCTCATTTGCTTTGATACGCCACGTTTTCAACCACAATTCAACTTTGTTAAGATGAAGTTGGAGGTTTCTTATGGCTGATATTGGCTCGTCGTGTGATGATATAACAGATGAGAGGCAAATAATATGAATTTTTGTTGTTCATACCTTAGAGGTAAATTACAAAATAAATCCTGGAAGTAAAAGGAATAGCAGTACTAGCAAAAGGAGATTATCATTTTATTATTTTAGCGATCAGGGAGAGCTTCCTAAATGATAAAAACAAAAAGCTTGGCATCCTTGAACGCTATCCACATATAAAAATGTGTTCACACAATATAACGTAAGTTTGTGCGGATCAGGACCTGTAGAAAGATTGTTTTCAATAGGTTTTATACATTTAATTTTATAGTGCAATTAAAATTCTAATGCCCATGAAAGAAAATTAAAATTAAAATTAAAATATAATTTTACTGACTCTTATTGGGTTGGATTAGTTCCACTCTATTTACATGACCGTTTTTTGTAATTTGTATTTTAAACAATATAATTTAAAATACTGTATTTTGTATTTTATATTTCAAATAAACGCCTTTAAAATATTTTATATTTTATATTTTTGAGTGTTTTATTTGTTAAGAAATTATGGTTATTGGTTAGCCCATAGAGGATTAGTCGGTTTATTTCCAAAATAATCAACCATAATTGCTATTGTAATTTGTGAAAAGAATGATTAATATTTATTGAAAGAACTGTTGCTCATTTCGAATTAAATTATGACCAATATTATTATTATTATTTATTTTTTACTGCTAATATTTAGCAGGAAATCAATGGAGATCCTAGACTATGAAGTTTTCAGAATGATTAAAAGTTATTGCAGGTATAATTTCACCTTATACATATAAACATTCACTTATTATTTTTGTATACAAAATTTATTAAATTCATTACCAAAGAGTGAAATGTTAATAAATTATATATTTAAACAATAATATTTTAATTAAACATTACTTTAAAGCTGACTACTGCATTTTAAATATGATGTATTAAATAAAAGCCGATAATAATTTGGCCTGATCCTAAATGGAGTTTAAAATATGATGGAATGTCGAATCAAGAAGATTTAAAGAACTAAAACAAACAAAATAAATTATTCGGGCCGACATTAAAACGGCAATAAAACGTGCACACTCCGTAAAAGAAAACAGCTATTCAATCGAAACACTGTTACCAAAAAGCCATTTGCGCATCCATCCGCAAAAGAATTACGATTAATTAGCGGTCTTATACCACACCAATTACCCATAAACCTTCCGCCAATGACAATAACGACCGAAAATCAACACCAATCAGCCGCAGACTTACAATCGCAACGTAACCGAATTGCCCCCTTCGCGGTGCCCCTTCCCCTTACCCCCGCCCCGCGGACGGTCTTTTTTTCCATTATCGCTCCTTTTTTATTTCTTTAATCGCAAAGAAATATAGATCGGCGCTGTCCCATTCAAAATAATCGCCCAGTATTTTACGAACGGCAATAATAATTATTGTTTTCTGCAAATTATATTTAAAGCATCTTTGTTGCGGATGAGTTATGCTGCGGGTTCGGGTACCCTGCGGCTCGACGGACCAAAGCGGGCTTTGAAAATAAAATTATTTCTCAAAAGAGCAGCGGCGTACGATCCGTATCGGCTGAATTCGTATTAATTCGATGCGACGTTGGCACGATACGTTAAAAATCATCGTGGCCGGGAGATTCGGCTACTTTCGGCACATGTTCGCGGCAAACCAAAATACTAAATGTCGATGTTGCTAAATATACCACTAGGGTATTTGCTTTGTACTAGAAAAATAATTAAACAAGACTTTCTGAAATTAAAATATATTTTGTTTTGGAACAAAAAATAATAATCGAGTAGATACGTTTTTTACTCTATAGTACATAATATATAGTTCTTGCCTTTAGATTTCGCAACACTGCAGAATACTGTAAGCTAAGTGTTCCTCAAAAGAAAGGGCCATGAAGTTGTGTTGGGCCATGAAGTAGTTGGGAATTTAGTCGTTTAATTATTCAAATGTTGTTATTAAAGTTGTTTTATGAGGTTTATTTTTAAAGAAATAAAGACGCCTTTTAATTTAACATTTCAGCGTTTTAATAGGATTAATAATTAATAGGATAATTTAAATTAATTAAATGACTTAAATTTAGCAGTGAAGGTAAATTAATATGTCATGTTTGTAATAAAACATACTCAGCAGCATGAGAAATAAAGCGACATATGTGAAAATATCACCCTTGACTTGCTGCACAACCAAAGTTGTGCCCAAAAAAAACCAAACCACCTGCCCTCTGTGTCTTTAACTTACTGATTTTATTATCCATACTGATTTTCGGTAGCATTATTACACAATTTAATCTATATATTAAGAATTTCGCAGAACGATAAAGAAAAAAGGTATTATTGCTTAAAGAATTCTTCATAAAACAATGTTAGAAGTTTAGTATACTGCTGTATGGGGAGTAATTGCCAAGATAGTAAATTTCATAAAAATATACATGTGATTAAGATCTTACGAAATAATTTTAGGTACGTTAATTATAATATTTTATTAAGAATGCTATAAAACTCGATATTGAAGTAAATAAAAGTAGCCAACAGGAATCCCAGAGTAATATCATACAATTGAACTAAGACAAGGTAATAGGAAATTATATATTTAAGTAATTTCATTTAATTGTCCAATTAATATCCTGAAATGGCTATATATAATTCATGTCCTAGCTACTTGGGAAAATATTGTACTTCTTACAGCTGTACAATTTGTTGATAAGGAAGAGCGATTTGCTAAAATATCAAAGAATAGAAAAGCAGACCTACTTTCCTACGAAGAAATAAAAGAAAATACTTAAAAGTTATATATATTTACTAAAGAAACACAACATTTATGACAAACATTGTTGAGTTTTTAGGTACTCAATTAATTTCATTACGTATGGTGGTGGTTTTTTTAGTAGGTAAGCCCTTTTTACGAAATCTATTACTTACCTTTATTTGGAAAAATGTTCTATCGCAAGTTATTGTACAGTATTTAATTAGTAATTAATGGGATAAATATAAAAGAATATATCTACAAAGAAGTTGTTATAAAATGTTATTTTTATATAATACATTTGTAGAATTGTATATACCTATATATATATATATATATATATATGTATATAATATATATATATATATATATATATATATATATATATATATATATATATATATGTATATATATATATATATATATATATATATATATATATATATATATATGTATATATATATATATATATATATATATATATATATAAATATATGTATATATATATATATATATATGTATATATATATATATATATATATATATATATATATATATATATATGTATATATATATATATATATATATATATATATATATATATATATGTATATATATATATATATATATATATATATATGCATAATATATAGATATTATATTGAATTACCATATGCAAAAAATGCGTATGTTAATTCGGTTTATCTACGTGTATGTGTTTAGCTCAAGAAGAATTCATAAATTAGTGTTAGTGATTAAAAATGATTTTTTGATTTTTGGTTAGCTCCATACCATTACTAACACTGCCTATGTGCCTTTCTTGTTGGTGTTTTGCTTGAACAATCGCACCAAACCTCTTAAGAAAGAATGCAAGTTTTTATTTTGCGTAGTAGCGGATTTTAGTAAAATAACTTTACCGCACAGGACATTTTTTATATAGATTTTTTCTTTTTGCTATAATATGTTGCAATTTTTCATTCCATTTCTGCGTTTAGAGTCACATCTTCAATCTATACTTGTTCAATTATTTGCAATGACGCTATATATAGGGAAAAAAGTCACGAAGTTCTTCCAAAAGTCAATTTTTTTCTTTTTGTTTTTAATTGCTTTTTGTTTCTTGTCTCTGATCCATGGTGCGTTGTTGTTTCTTATAAATGTTATATGTCTCTTAGTCTTCTTCATTGCTCTCCAGAGTGAGTAATTGGCCATTTTATATGCTGATAATTCTTGAATATAGGTTTTCATTGAATCTTTTTTTAGTTTTTATATTTCTTTCCTAAGCCTTTGAATTTTATTATTAATTATTGTCTTATCTCCAGGATCTCTAGTTTGTTGCCGCTTTCTTCTGGCTATTTTTACACCTTTAGTTACCTATAATCACTTTTGTATTTTGGTATTGAGCTCATTGTATAACCCTCGTAAAGTTTTCCACCTCTTCTAGTTTCTCTATAGTTTTAAGACTGCTTTTCAAGCTGATATTACTGGAGCAAAATAATGGAGCTGGAGGTCAATATAATGTTATGAACATTAGAAAATAAAAATTTCTTAAGCTTAATTATATATATATATATATATATATATATATATATATATATATATATATATATATATAATATACATAATATAAAACTTATGAACATTACCTTTTATTTTAAAAAATTATACAGATTATATTTTACGCCTTGAATATGATAATGTGCAGATATCAGTAAAATTTTGGTTATAAATAAGACGGAGAGTTCCCACAACGTAACATATAACATCATTCGAATATTTGTAACATTTGGGACACGCGCCGTATCTTCAATCCACCGGGCCACGATGATTTTTAAAGTATCCTGACGTAGGCCGTGATTCGGCGCCGCCATCTCCGTTTCTCTTCTCTTCGGCGCGACGGTCTTTTGTTTTCGATCGCGATTTGCGGGAAAGTCGCACGGTGGTTAGGCGACGTGCGATCGGAGGGTGCTTTGAGAAAATCTAAGGCGGCCTACACGCGTCTGAATTTACGTACCGTTTCTGTGAACGGAGATAGAGATAAGATCATTATAGTAGGTATTGGAATTAATTAAAAAAATAGGAATAGATTTTTCAAAATCTATATTATAATGCCTTATTTCTAATTACAAACTGAGATTATCTTTAAACCTATTTGTTATAACTTCCTCCTATGGCTTCCTCCCACACAGAGCTCTGAGGTAATAATAAACGAGCGGATTTTTTTTACGAGCTAAGCGACTCATAGGGAAACATTTTCCTCCTGGAACAAAGACCTAGCTAGAGATTTAAAAAATTGGAATATGCAAACAAACTACCCTCAGCAGGCTCAAATTACCTCCACAACACCTACAATTAAACAAAAAGTCAACATTGAAGATAACTAATTAAATTCCAATAAATAATTCAAATTAATAACAACAAAACATTAGAGTTACATTAACTGTTAATGTGTCATGTGTTAATTACACACATGACAGTTAGACATCGAGTTGCAGTCATTTTTGACTTACACAACTGAAATTTACCAATGAATATTTTATATTATTATATATGCACCAGAATATTAGAATAAATATTAGTATTCAATCGATAATAAGAAATACTTTAATACTTAAACCACTAAAAAATTAACTTTAGTCTGCATGTTCAACATGACTTATTTCAAAAATGTATGTAAATGTTTTACTTATCTTACTGTTATTACTCTTTGGAATCTGTTACTATTATATAAATATAAACTATATATAAATACTATATAAATTACAAAACATATTACATAATATTATTGTGTGTTCGTACTTCATAAAATATTCCGATATCTAATTATGTAATCTAAACAATGCTTATGAAGGATATCAAGTACTCAATAATTCCTTTAATAACATTAGTGTTTGTTAACAAAATCCAGATTAATAACATCGTCGATAGCAATATTTTGTTATTGGTTAATCACTAGTGATTTTTGTATTTAGAAACTCTATGTTATTATCTATAATATTTATATTTATTTTGTTAAACTATATGTATGTTTATATAATTTTGTTAGATATATTCATATCACTAAATCATTCACTATTTTAACATGCATGGTTTGGATGCTATTTATTTTTCTACATATAATTTAACACCCTTAATTACATTGCCATGTATTGTTATACAAATATAGAATGTATGTATAAATCTATCTAGGACTATGTAGGATCTGTCTTATAGATATGCTTTGGATATAAGTAAATATTAAGTAGATCTTGCCCACATGTTGATATTAGCCGTCATTTTTACCAAAAACGCTTACATACGTTAATCATCCAAATATAAACTTCTAATTATATTTTCTTACAATTCTAAACGTCCTCATAATATAGTATTTAGTCCACGAATTTCGAAAAATATAGAATATTTACAAGATCTTTTTTTAAAGTCAAGATCAAAAAAAAATTAAATGGTAGAATATCAAAAGATATTTGCAGTTGAAAGCATAGTTCTTCTCTAAGAAAACGATTTGCAATTGATAACAAATCAGAATAGTTTCGTTCAGTTCGAGTTTATGATTCATCATATTTTATTGTGGAGGCTTCCACCATTCAGTACTAAATACATTAACATCACATCTTTTAAAACATTCACAGATCATTTCAGATTACTATAACCTGTTATTGTTGGATCTAAAAAATAATTATGGCAAACATACGAGAAATATTGTGGAAATAATTTATATTCGACGGGTCCAAAAAGCAACAATGACAGAATTACAAGAATGGAATGAAAAATGCAGAAAAGAGGGATGGCCTTGAAATACAATCAATAATGAGTTAATATAGGAGGAACAAATAAGCTGGTGAGACCATTTCTACGGAAACAATAGGTATACTGGGATGATAAGAGATGAAACAATAATTTTCAAAAAATCTAAAAACTCGGAGGAAACAAACGCACCACCCCACAAACAATAAAAAAATTAGACAAAATTAATTGTTCAATATTACAGTGTATTAAACATAATCATAACATCGACATTAGTCTATCATCCTATGATCATGTTGCAATAACACGACGGCATTATAATGATCGTAACTATGCCGCCGAAAAAACAAAATTTTAACTTGGCAAATTAACTTAAACCTGATATGCAGATTTACCATATGCGTACTTACCTCGATCAATGTATGAATCAAATTATGTCGGCTTCAACAATCTTACAACTGAATTAAAGAAGTACATTATAAATTAATATGAGCGGAAAGTAGAACAAGAGGTAATAAGAAATTAAAAAGCGTGTTAAATGTGTCTGATTGACATTTCGAGGTCCCGTAACATCTTTCAGACCTTACATGGAAAAAATACACGATGTCCCTCAGCTGGTTTCAATCTTTTGAAGCTGCAAATTTAATCAATGAAAGCTTTGACTGAAATATAAGCTATGTATTTATACATGTAATATGATATAGGTATACATCATCTCCCAAAGTTTCAAAAAACATTTTGATAGATGCACAAACATAATTTTTAAATAATATTGAATGGAATTTCGTACATTTTTATATTACTAAAATAGAATAGAATTATTTTTGAGGGAATTTTTTTAATTATGTTGAATTGATTCGGACTTATATGTCATTTCATATAGCGGGTATGAATATTTTTTGGCAGCTCCAAATATTCCGAATATAGAATTAGCTAAACACTCGAATGATGATAATACCAGATTAATGCTTCTTTTATATATTAAAAAGGAGAAACTGAAAATTTCCGATTATCATTGGAAATGTATGCTGAATATTCTCAACGATAAAAATTGTTAAAAAGATTTATAATTACATTAAAATAATTAAAATTGTCATGTTAATAAAAATTACATAAATTATCTAAGATGTAAAAGAATGAAAGTGCATTAAGTAAAATATATGTTTTAACATAAAATGTTCTTCGCAGATTCGCAAGAAGTCATGAGTTAGCTAAAGTGACTAATCCTTCACTAAGCAAAGAGTTTATGCACACTGAAATTTAACTATTAGATCCAGATCTTCGTGGAAGATCTTTTTATATCTTCAAACCATTTTATCTTTATTAAAGTTAATTTAAGTCATTTGGCTTAATTGGCACATTTGGCTTTGCTAATAAACTATTATTTTGATCAGACGTCACTTCTCTCCACTGCTAGATCCAAAATGATGGGTAACCAAATTCGGGAGTTTGATTTGTATGAATTGTGTAATGAATATCTCTTGTATAATAACTTGCTTATTCATCATTCTCTTCTTAATACATAATATAACCAAAGTTATTTTGTACATACGTCAACTAAATTGGTGACGTTAAAACGCCCCCTCAACTCTGAGTTTAAGTTCAGTTTGGCTTTGACATACGACAAAATTCTAATCTAAATAAAATAATAAGACAAAAATACTGTTATCAAATATAATTTAGTTTAAAGTTAAATAAATCTAACGCATCTATTATCGAAGAACTTAAAACCACAAGAATGTGCACAGTTATCATACGTTAGGTTTGTAGGTTAGGTTGTATTTGACTATACTTGAACTCTTTTCCATACCACCTATGAGTTAGTGTGTATTCTAGGCGCGTTTGTAGTTGTATCCCTGGAGGCCTAATCCACCTACTTGACAATTGAATATACAAGTAAAATATTTTACTTAGAGAGCATATTTACCTTTTACGCTTAGTTCTTGTAACCTTTGATGTTTCATTGTAAAGTCATTTTGTTATCACTATATTCCACCTTTGTTTGTTTTGCTAATACCCGTATACATCTTTTTTGATAAAACTAGATTTAATTACTGCATTCTCCTTAATAAATTTGCCATCTATGCAAAACAGTACCTATTTTTTCTCTTTTGATACATTTTAACCAAATGCTCATGTATATTCTGAACAATTACACGCATATTTGTGCACATAAATATTTTACACTCCACAATAACATTTCCTACAGTTATCAAATATTAATTCATATCAACTCATCGCCCTGTCTTAAAATTTACTTAAACTGTTAATTTCCAATCAATCTAACACTTGTTTACAATTCGGTCATTTGTTAATTTCTACTGTAATGTGTCTGATCCTAGTAAAAATAAAATTAGGTACATTAAACAAAAATATATAAAATATGTAAAAATATTATCCAATAAAGCTAAAAAATTGATATATGAGAAACACATTATCAATTCCTATATCCTCCAGAGGTTCCAGAAAAAGTGTTGCGAGTCATCGTCGATGCCCCATATTACGTGCCCAACAAACTGATTCAGCGCGATATCTTTTTAGAACCCATAGCGAGTGTGATTCGAAGTGTTAGTGCGAAGTACTCTGAAAGACTATTAGTGCATCCTAATGCACTCGCCATAAAGTTAAATCTGCGCGATGACAGTGAAGTGCGTAGGCTCAAACGCAAACCACCATACGAACTGATTCACACATAGAGTGAAATTTAATAATTTCTAGAATACATTAGAACAGTCATTAGAATAAGCTAGGATAGACTTTAAAATAAGTTAGAATAGTATATAGAATAAGATTTAGATTATAAGTTGTACTGCAGATCACTTACTGAAGTGATCTACATGTTAGGGTGGTTATATTACATAACGGAAATCAAACAATAATACTTATTGCACACGGGCAGATTGTTGATATTGAAACAAATTAATAAAAAATAAAACTAAGAAAAGTTTTACGATAAAATAAACAATTTATAAATACAAAGTTGTTTAAGATTGTTAAAAAACAGACAAATATCCACACTATTTATTATAGTTGTGACTTTATAAACGAAGCGACCACATAATAAAACGACAGTATAATTAATGGACAAAACCAACTTTGTTTGATGCTATTTCATGATGTTACGCAGCAAATGGGTCCATGGAGTAACGCGTACGGACCCATTGTTAAGGAACCAGTGTTATCGGTACGCCCGTCACGTACACGAAATCGAAAGTTTCAGGTTAACAAATATATTTCAGCGTATTTGGCAGTTTATTTTTTCAGTCGTATCAGTTTGGCGTAAACAACTGAATTGACTATTGATCATAAATATTTAATTATTAATAAAAACAGGTCACTAACATAAAACAGCTTTCGTGGAATATTTCTTGCTTTATTATTGTTATTTTGCCCCTGTTTTGTCAACTTCTATTATTTATTGTGTCAATTATTATTATATATTAGATTAATAAATTGGTAGCACTGTTTTGCTTTCTTTATTGAAAATATCATATTGTAATAATTATAATAACGTTGATAATATGCCTTAGTGTTTTAAAATATTTGTATCAGTATTAATACATGTGGATTAGAATTACCCTATTGAAAAATTTTCTTTTGCTGTTCTTGTTAAATTAAAAATTAAAGCGCACCAGTTTGAAGTGCCTGAAGATGCTCTATTAAGAATGCTGCTTTATAAATGGCAAATAACTAACAATATTTAGGAATGACATAATTTAAGCTATTTTCAATGTACAAACTAATTAGCAAAACTATAAATATGAAAAGTATATCAATAGTAATTCTTTTGAAACGACTCTGTCTGGGACTCTATGTCTCTAAATAGAAAGTACAAAATTTGGATATAGAAAAAGTTATCGGTCCATTATATTATTCAGCATGCTGAACACTGACATAGGTAACAAGTCAATTGAAAAGTCCCATAGTAAAACAAATTTTTTTTTTGGCAAAGTCAGTTTTTTTTTATTCAACATAATTCCCTTTAAGGATGATACACTGATTATAGCGTCCCTCCAACTTTTCGATACCATTTTTGTAGTACGATTTGCCATTTGCTTCAAAATAGGCCTTACTTTCGGCGATTACCTCTTCATTCGACAAAAATTTCTTCCCAGCGAGCATTCTGATGAGATCTGAGAACAGGAAATAGTCCCTGGGACCAGAATACAGTGAATGAGGAAGCAACTCGAAACCCAATTCATGGCTTTTTGCAATCGTTTTCAATGACTTGTGACTCGGTGAATTGTCTTGGTGAAGCAGCACTTCGTCTTTCAAACGGCCCATTAACTTTATGTAATAGTCGCTGTTGATCGTCCTTCCTTTTTAAGGTAGTCAATGAAAACTATTCTATGTGCATCCCAAAATACAGAGGCTATAACCTTACCAGCCGACTGTTGCGTTTCCCCACGCTTTGGAGCGCCTCCTGTGTGTCTATTTTCTGCAGCACCTTTATCGGATCCATAATACACATGTTAAACAATCTAATTTTTATTTTAAGAATTTGTAAGGCTTCGAAAGTTGGAAGGAACAGGACGATAAAGAAAAAAATATCGCTTAAGGAATTTTTCAGGGGATAAGAAGTCAAGAAGCTTAATATATAACTGTATAAGGAGTAATTGTCAAGGTAGTAATTTCCATAAAAGTATTGATGTGATTATTATCTTACGAATGAATTTTAGGTAGACTACGATAAGTAAAGAAGAGTTATGGACAAAACATTAATTTGAATCAGTGTATATAGGTTTTTTTTTTGTTAAGAGTAGCCAATATGAATCTCAGAATCTTTCTCATCATTGAATTTTGACAAGGTAATAGAGAATTGTATTTTTAAGTAATATCAATTAATCGTCCAGTTTATAGGCATTGTAGAAATGCAGGAAAATATTGCATACCATTGATTCTGAAAAGGTAGTTATTTGGAAAAGTATTGTACTTCATCATTGATTGGTTATCACATCATTGAGTTTTTAAGTACTTAAGACATGATTTCATTAAATATGGTGGTGGTTTTTAGTGGGAGAATTATTCTATTACAACTTTTATTGTATTGTAATTAATTAGTAAATAGTGCGAGAAATATAAAGGAATGTATCTACAAGGAGGTTGGTATAAAATTTTATTTATATATGATACATATATATATATATATATATATATATATATATATATATATATATATATATATATATATATATATATACCTGTATGGTATATTTATGTATTTATGTTAATATAAATCTTATGAACATTACTATTTAATTTAAAAAATATTACAGAGAATATTTTACGTCTTAAAGACTAATATTATGGCGATATCAGAAATTTGGTTATAATGAAGACACAGAGCTACTCACGACGTTCCAAGCAACACTTATATCATATTTCTAATAACGGGGATGCACGCGCCAGCGCAATATATTCAATCTACCAGACCACGATGATTTTTAACGTATCCTGTTTTTGACCATCTTTTAGACTGGCTGAATGAAAACAAGTTTCATACACAGCTATTTTAGTTCTTCGTAAATTAGGTGCAAACTAAAATTGCATGTTATCTTTCTTCAAAACGTTTATAACTTAAACTGCGTTCACTAATGAAAACATATCGATAATGCGATATATTCTTAGTTTTTATTAATTCGCAATAACTAATAATTAATTATTTTATGGTATGCAAAATTTACTACGAGCCTAAATATTATGGTTAAATATCATTTTAATTATTGAATACCCGGAATTTTCCTGTGTGGTGAATTATTTATTTCAGTACGGTTTACGTAACATAACTGTATCTTATGTGGAACAAATAAGCACGCCCAAATATTGTATATGAACTTGTGGTTGTTTCCGATCTTTTGGCGACGTCTTATATTAATTGGCATATATTATACGGACCACGACGAGCTTAAATCATTCCTCGTTACCGAAATTCCGACGCCCCTGCAATGCCCCATACGAGGACCTGGCCGTTTTTATTTTTTCGATTCCGCTATTATGCTCACATATTGTAAAATATGAGTCGTATCGTTTGAATATCCCGCTGTCCCGGGCGCTTCGTTATTATTATTATCATTTTTCTGATCTGTCTCTTTCTCTCTCGATCTCCTTCTTTCTCGGTCCTTCTCTTCTCGCCTTAATTGGTCGACATAGCGGGACACAACCTAAAATATAGTTGTTAGACGTTTTTTGACACTTTTCGGTCCCGAAACGACCTGGTTCTGTATCTAGATCTGCTAATTCGGAGACCATTAATTGAACGACATCAGTTGTTGTCGAAGAACAGCGGATAATCGGCCATCTTTTAGCCGCCCTCCAGGTATCTGTTCATTTGTCTAATAAAATCAACCGTTTTACTTCTTACAAACTGGGAACTAAAAAGAATAACGTTTAAGATCAGATAAGTTTGGTTTCGTCCAAGTCCCTCTACACGATGTATTCTACCTAAAGAAGCAGACGAAGATGTTTTTGTGTTAAACCAAAGGGCAATTAATAGGTAAAAATCGAATATCTATATAACCGAATTCCATAAATTCTAATATAACTTGTAAATAGTTTATTCTTGATTGAGTAGAAAATTATATTTAGTAATTTTACACAATACAAAAGTACAATAGTTAAAAATTAAATCAGTTAAATATATAAACAAAAACAAAGGTTAAAACACTATTGGTTTATTGCTGTGATTCATATATTATTTGATCAGGTTATTTGCTATACACTTTTGAGTCTCATTTTCAAAAGCTACCTAAAGCATACCTCTTTTCACAACATATTTGGTAAAAAAATAGAGGTTATAAATATTTCTTATGTAGAACATTTTTTATTTTATCAAGAATATTCTTTTCCTTTCTTCAACCTATTTTTACAACCTAAAGGAATTTAGATACTAAAGAAATCTACAAACAAACCACTATATATAGATTAATTTAAATTATATATCGCTCAGCTAAAGCGGACCTGGTTGTTCAAAATAAAGAAATGGCGTATTTATATCAGACTATCGGGGTGTATTAGAGTGTATAATGACATTTTTAACATAACACTTTGGTTTACATTAGAATATGATTAAGTCGCTATCATGTGTTTACTAAGTCGCCAGTTCGGATGATAGTAAACTTTTTGCTTTTGGGTACACTGACATATTTTCAGAGTACTTTACACTGATACTTTGGATGCTACTCACTGTAGACTCGATGAAATGGACTCGTAGTAAACTTCACGTGATAAGCCATGCCATCAATCACAACAAAATCTCATAGATTTTGTTGAAAAAAGTTAAAGTTTCTTTGTGGCTGATATTGGAGGAAGATACAGGAGGTATAACAATAGACCAAGGACATTCCTCAACCGAACACCTCAATATATTGGATGTAGTTATGGTATTCGTTATCTTGTTTACAATGTTGTACTGTAAGATGTCTGTAAATGCTATGCTATGCTAGCTGAAAATGAAGCGGATGCGGCGGGTTTTTTTCAATTTAACTTATTGAACATATGTTTTTATGTATTTGGTGATCTGCAAACTTGCTCTGTTCTGGAATAACATTTCTTTCTTTTGTGATTATTTTTTAACCCCTTAGTATAGTTTATCTTTTGTATAGAAAAGCTTTCCATTTAAAATGGACTATTAAGAAAACCGTTAAGAAAAATATAATCATTTTCATCAAATATGAAAAGTTAAAAATGTGTATTTTAAAACCATACATATTACTTACCTTAAATATATTAGTTTCAAGAATTTTTTTAAGCTCTTATCTATTTACCAATACTTACATTACTATTTATAACACTATAGTTTTATAACACTTATTAAAAAACACTCAAAAATATAATTTACTTATTCACTTATTGACTAACATACCTCTGAGTCGATAGTATTTAACACTAACATTTACAATTTTTAACAGAAGGATTTAGATGCTACCAGAAAGATATAAATGTAATGTCATAGAAAACATTTTCTATAGAAATAAATTGAGGTAATATTTTAATTAATCATATAAACATTTATTTTAAACCACCAAACAAACTGTATCAACAAGAGCATCTATTTGTTTTTAGACTACAATAATCTTATTTGTTCTAATGTTATATACAATAGTTTTCCAACCAAAGCTTCAACATACCACCATCCAGAGTCTGTTTCCGGACACAGCGATCATATTTCCGTGACAAAGAGAAACGCGTTCAATTTGTCTGGCTGGGGTATTGTCGAGGTGCGAAAATGTCACCTTAAAATCCGTTTCGATTTACCATCGACAAAGACGTGAAAAGGCCTCGAAGACCGAACAATAAACAAAGGGCACCCATTGAGTCTAGACAATAAGGCGTATTTAAAAATTTCTTTTATAATCTCCTTACGCGCTTTTCGGACATAGTGGATTGTAAAAAGGGGAATTGAAAAGGTGGATTTCTTTTTCTTCTCTGTGTATATAAGAAAGCATTGTGACGAACGACGACATATGTGTGACGATATTAGTGCCGTTTTGTAGTTTTTCATCGAAATTTATTGTGTAGAATTATAAACAGGTATTGTAATAATTTTAAGACGTATATATATATATATATATATATATATATATATATATATATATATATATATATATATATAAACTACAAAACGACACTAATATCGTCACACATATGTCGTCGTTCGTATATATATATATATATATATATATATATATATATATATATATATATATATATATATATATATATATAAGTGACAAGAGACTTTATATATACATCATTTAATTTTGGGACCTCATAACCTCACTATGTTGCCGTATGAACTCTGGGTTTTAGTTCAGTTTAACTTTGACATACAACAAAATTCTAACCTAAATAACATAATTAAACAATATACTATTATCAAATATAACTTGTTGTAACATTATAGACAATATAACGCATTATATACAATCCAATATATTATCGGAGGACTTAGAGGGCATATTTACTTTTTACGCTTAGTTCTTGCGTCTTTCTCTACAGTGTTTCCTTGTAAAGAAATTTTGATATCACTGTATTTCTCCTTTGTTTGTTCTGTATACATTTTTCTTGACAAAAGTAGATTTAATCATTGTATTCTCCTCTTCCAGGGCGTTATTAAGCATTCCTATATCCAGCATGAAGTACAATATATCTGCAATGAATTGTTATTATATGCTTTGGAATTTTTATTCTTTTAAAAGCAATATCCGGAAGTTCCATTAGACCTCTTCGATAATTTTCAGACTATTAACTTCCTTTGAAATAATTGTATTAAATTGTGTTTGTATTGAAAAACTACTCCCTCTTTTTATACATTTCATATATTTGATCTCTTATAGAGCTAACATCAAGCTGGTCTTGATTACACTTTTCATTTTTTGAGATATATCAGTGACCGTAACCATACTAATATTCAGTGCAGCTGCAACACGCTAAAGAAATTTATTTAACAAAACAAGCAAAGCATTAAAATAACTTTTGTCGTTTTATAATCTCTTATCACTATTGTTTTGAGGAAATATACATATCTTTGACAACCGGACCACTTTGGCAGGTTAGTTCGGTTACACGTTCGAAGTTATCAGACAGCATTGTATTTCTTTTTAATTAGAATAAAATGGGAAGGAAAATATTGTCTGATTCTAAAACGAATTTACAAATTACGGCAGGCAATACATCAAACATCTTGATGGCGTATATACAAAAAAAAAATTGAAATGAAATTAAATGAAATATTAAATGAAGTAACACGTATTTGTATTTTAATTAGAACAATAAACAACAGCTTATTAGTTATTTCCATGATTTTTTGTCAATAACAGTTTTTAGTACGAAAAATACATTTTATCAACATAACACATTTTCAAAATTCCGCATTGTAATTCAAATTTTACGAAAAGAGAGCTTTTGAAAATTGGTAGCGGCAGTTGCCAAGGCAACAGGACGGTCTTCCTACTGCTGTAGTCGAAATCCTGGTAAGGCATTTATTGGGTAAGGAACTATTTGTAATACTGATTTTCATACAAAATGCTACAAAATCCGACTGTGAAATTCATCACACTCAGGTCAGTAACCAATCTGGTTTACAATGTTTTCTGGTAAAATCTCGGACCGTGTCAGTTGTTCCAGTCACTAAACAATCCAAGCGATTGACATGCCTAAAATCTAAATCTATATACATACATATTTTTTTACCATAATACAAATACATCAATTTGTAATCCTCCAACTTGCATGTATATAAGTCCATATATTCATCATAAGACAAATGGAGAAATGCAACCTAAAAAATACGTAGCATTTAGTGATGGAAATGACAGAGTAAGGAAAAAGATACTTTTAGTTATATATCAGAACAACGGAAATATGAAATCGAGAAAAACATATAGGGTATAAAAATATGGACAAAAATAGAAAAGCGAGTAGTCTCTTTTGCGTATGGAGTACTAATAACCGAAAATCTTAAACATATAGAGTATGATACTAAAATAATAAGGAGTGATAGAGAATGAAAGCTAAATAGAAGTCACATGATCAGAGGTCCTAACGAAAAATTCAATATCCCAATTGAAGATATAAAAATGGAACAATTAAATTCATTTTAGGTTTAATAGAAACAAGATGCAAGCAGTAGAAATGAAATACGTCAGAAGAATCTAGAGTATAATAAAGATGGATATGATAAGAAGTAATGAAATAGGAAAAGACCCTCAATATTTAATCAGTAGAAGAGTACAGAGAAAGAAAAAAGCTTAATTATTGGGGACGCTTATAGCCTATGGTGTACTCAAGACAGGTTAAGGAAGTTTTGGAAGCAAGGACAAAAAGAACAACGATTAGATGTAGTCTCCTTTTTACCGACTAGGGTTTATCTGGACTGAACCTACTGTTTAACGCCAAACCTTGACATTAAACCTATCGACTTGCGTGGGACTAGTTTTGGATATCATCTCAAAAGACATACGGTCTTACCCAGCTTGGTTACTCGCGTGATTGAGATGATTTTCCTTGTCGGACTTTGCACTATTGTTTAAAGTAACGACATTCCCAAATGACAAACAATGACAAACATAACGACCAGGTCCCTTCAAGATTCCAACTCGCAACTATCGCAACCATCCTGTCTCCATTACCATTGCACCGCCAAGCCGGCGAAGCAAGAAAATTGTATAGGGACAGAAGAAATGGCCGGAAATTGAAGATAAGAAAATGAGGTGTGAGAAAACAGACACTAAACATAACACACTGACACCAAATGTTAATAGAATGTTAAAAATATCAAATTATTCTTCCATTTATATTACATAAGGCGTTGAATCTTATTATTGTAAATTTTATTATGTTTTTTTAACCATGTTACAAAATTTGATAACAAAAATTAATATTATTTACTTATCTCAAATATTCAAACTATTTTTAAACTAATTAACACGAAAGGCTTTCACAAATCAATTGTTGAAATTTGACCTTTTTCCATCGGTATGTTCAGCAAAAGAAACAGATAGGAAGATATCCATCGCTCAGTTCAAAAAGTAAAATATTTCTCATTTGCCTTTCTCTTAATCGTTAAAAAGCGAGCACCTAACGCCGAACGGCCGTCGCCCTGGTACCATCCGAAAGATTTATCTTTGGATCGGTGAATGGTATTGTGAATTGCGTCGAACTTAACAGTACTCGTCCGTCTACCAAAAGTACCGCGAATGGTGCTCCTACTACGCTCACCAAAAACCTGTTCGGATTACCATAAACATCGATACTGAATTAATGTTAGACACGGGGAATATAAAATATCGGCGGTTTGTCTTATTTAAATGGTCGAAATTTGTAAATTTCGGCACAGATGATGAATTTAAACGGACGGCATGTTTCCGGAAACTCGATCCCTGTTACGATTAATCGATGCCAAACAGATGGCCGATTTTTCAACTTCTTTTTACCTGCTCCGATATATTTAATTCAAAGATTAAGGTCACTTTATAAGGTCGAGAATATCGATTTTTGATGTTAATCTTTTACAACTGTTAAATTATAAAGTTTATTAGTTTCTAATTTGCAAGTTGTTGATTTTTCTTCTTCACATTTTGTGGTGTCTCTCCTTATATAACAGTAGACAATTAAAATATTTTAGTCCATTTATTGCAATCATGGATGCAGTGAAGATGCAACATATTTGCTTTTGTTAGCATCTGACATGGACATTCATGAAATAAAGTCTGCAGTTGTATTCAAGATTTTTCTGGGGTATTCTTTATCTTCTATTTTCAAATAACTAGCTTCAAATAATCATCTAAATCAATAAATATGCATATTATTTCTGACAAAGTTATATCTTAAGGCTAATTTACCTTGAGAAATCATTCAGTATTTTGATTGAAATCACTTGCATCCGTATATATGAGCATATTGGGAACAAACCACGTTATATTATTATTCCATAAAATACAGTTTGATATTTTTTGCCATATTCCTCTCTATTCCGTAAGTATTAACATTAAATACTTCCACAAAAGCGAACGGTCAAAGGAAAGAAAAAACTCTTGTCTCCGGGAATTGCACGCACATAAAATAAAAACTGTTTTTGTATCGTTTTATTTCTAGAGAAGATGTTGCCCAACAACAAAATAGGACATGGACATTGGCTGATATCAGAGTGGCAGGCTGTGTCGTTCGAGCCGTGCACAGTTATTTGTTGTTGATTCTCACAGAACAGAATTCTTTATTGTCACTAACATCGGGAATACTGCGAAAAAAGGCTCAACTATTTCCTTAAATGTCGCACAGTTAATTATTTAGAGCTAATTCTCAATTATTGGTACAATAATATAAACTAAAATTAATGTCGGATGAAATAAATAATTGGAAGTATGATTAGTCTGCAAACCCTAATAGCTCTAAATGAATAAGTTATATTAATTTAATGATAATAATTTTATTACATCTAATTCACAAATGTATTTACTGCTGTTCTATTATCTTGTTCTGTTGGATTAACCTTGGAGACTAACTAAAATTAAATTAGAGTACTTAAGCTAATGTTAAGAGTAACATATTATACACTAAACTAATTAGTGGTTTGGTTGACTTTAATCTTGTGATTCCTTGCACGTCGTCCTGTTGGTGTATTGCTTACACGTTGTTGTGATTTAGTAAGGTTTTTTCATATTTTAAAACAAAATCAAGTAATCTCTTGTATCCATTTGATTTCGACAACATCATGCAGTTTTTCATTGGTTACGTAGCGAAAAGCATTGATAATTAATCAAAGAACTTTGTTTTGGTGGTGTTGGTTTAATGTTTTAGTGTAACCCCACCTTTGCACACCATAAATTTATAATAGGCTGATACGGTTCAGTCCTTGATTGACTTTCGGTCAGATTTGCTTTTTGTCTAACGTGATGTTAGTTGCAATAAATTAAAACAAAAATAACAAGCGATCAAATTTAGATGATACCTTTATATCTAAGATATATTTCAGACATTAAATTTAGACATCACAGCGGTATTACACCGACACAGGCTGCATTTACATTAAACATTTACGCCCTGTGATAAATACACCTGCACCCTCTATAACGGCGTGAGGAAAGAATTTTTTATGCGTATTTATACTCGGACTATTTATTTTATCCCTATAACAAATTGTTTACCGCTGTCATATTCTCATTCCTATCTCTAACCTTAAAAATAATCATCAATATTGCTTCAAATGTTGTTAATAACGTACTTTCGACCGGCTATGAAAAAAATTGTATACACCACACGGGCCAAAATTAGAAATCTCGGTCCTGCTCGTTATGATTCCCGAGGCGAGGCTGAAAATGCCCTTGTGGTGTACAATACCATTTTTGTAGTTTTATTATTATTATTATTATTATTATTTAATGATTACATTGTTACTAGTCGTTTCCGTCTAACCTACAATTTATCTTTACGATAACTTAAATCTAGGTATATAACTAGGAGGACCCATCGGCCCTACCTCAGTCTCTGGTGAAATAATGTTTATACATGTCACTGCTGTATTTTTATTATATGCACCTCACTATACAACTCGACACAAGATCAGATGGTTTGATTTTTTTGAGTCTGTGTCCTTTTCTGGTGGTATCCAAAAGCTGCAATACTTCAATATTCTCGTGAGAATGGGGTCTTTCCTCATGTCCCCTTGCAATTCTCTTGATTTCTTGACTGACTGTAGTATCTGAAGGTTTCGATGTAGGTAACCAGTCCTATAGTATTTGGATGCGCCCACAATACCTCTCAGGACTTTGTTCTGAAAAAATTGTATTTTATTTATGTTACTCTTTGCAGAACATCCCCACAATTGAACTCCGTATGTCCATAGAGATTTCAGTATTTGCTTATAAAATATCAATTTATTATGTAGTGATTATTGTGATTTTCGTCCAGTTAGCCAGTACATTTTACTATATTTCAATTCCAATTCTTTTCTTTTCCTCTTTATATGTTTCTTCCAGCGAAGTTTTGCATCAAGATTCATTCCGAGATATTTAGCGTTGTTGCTATATGGAATGATAGTATTATTTAATGTTATTGGTGCTTGTACGGTCTGTTTATAGGTGAACTGCACATGTACAGATTTACTTTCATTAATTCTTATTTTCCAAGCTTGTATAAAATTATTTATATTGCCACTTGCCTGTTTGTAGTGTTCGTGAGGCTTCTAGACTATTGTCTCCGACAGCTATAATCGCAGTATCATCAGCAAATGTAGCCATCGTAATATTCTATATTTGGGGTATATCACACGTGTAGAGTAGATACAACATTGGTCCCAGTACACTTCCTTTTGGTACACCTGCTTTAGCTTCTTTTATTGTAGAGTAAGCTTCTTCTTGTTTAACTCTAAACATTCTGGTTGTAATGTACGATTTTAATAGTTCAGTGTGTTGTTTTGGTAGCATTTTCTGTAATTTATGAACAAGACCTTCATGCCAAGCCTTATCGAAAGCCTGTGCTACATCTAAGAATATAGCTGAGCATACTTTTTTACTTTCGTAGGCTTTTTAAATAACATCTGTTATTCTCTGAACCTGGTCAATTGTCGAATGTGAAGGCCTGTGCTACATCTAAGAATATAGCTGAGCATACTTTTTTACTTTCGTAGACTTTTTCAATAACATCTATTATTCTGTGGACCTGGTCAATTGTTGAATGCTTGTTAATAAACATAAACTGGTGTGTTGGTATAAAGTTTTTTCTCTCTATGATCGGTTTTATTCTTTTCAACAGGAGTTCTTCAAGAACCTTAGATATTACTGGCAGTAGTGATATAGGTCTATACTCTTTTATTTCGTTTGGTGACTATTTTTTGTAGTTGATAATGTTTACTGACACTTGATATCGTAATGCAAGAAAGCACTCAAATATCGGTTATTGCCAATAAGTCATTTACTCCTTATTCAATTAATTATACCGAAAATTATAGAATTCTTTAAATTTTCTTACCCTGTTATAGACTATTTCTATTTCATTATGTTCCAGGTTTTTTTAATAATAAATTTTTGTGAACAAAAACGCAATTGCAATTAATCAGTTTTGATTTGTAATAATATAGCTTTTGCACTCTTTATAGTTTTTTCATAAATTGGGTTTCAATATATGTTACTGATGTTAAATTTATTAGTTTCAACTCTATATATTTAAAATAATAAAAATATAACTAAAATATAATTTATGATAACATTAAGAGAAGTACTTATTACCCGACAACGCGCCAAGCCAGTCAAAGCATACGAACTTGTAGTGTAGTGTAAAAGTTACTAGTTTATTAGTTTTATTTAGTAGTTTATTTTTATTTTAATTTAGGAAGTAGCAGGTCAATTGAAAAGTCCCCGACCTACCATGATAAAACACATTTTTTAGCAAAATTTTTTATTCAATATAATTTCCTTCAAGGATTATACACCAATTATAGCGGCCCTCCAACTTTTCGATACCATTTTTGTAGCACGATTTGTCCTTTGCTTCAAAATAGGCCCCCGTTTCGGCGATCAACTATTCATTCGACGAAAATGTCTTCCAAGCGAGCATTCTTTTGAGATCTGAGAACAGGAAATAGTCCCTGGGACCAGAATATAATGAATGAGGAAGCAACTCGAAACCCAATTCATAGATTTTTGCAATCGTTTTCAATGGCTTGTGTGACACGGTGCATTATCTTGGTGAAGCAGCACTTCGTCTTTCAAACGGCCCAATAACTTTACGTAATAGTCGCTGTTAATGGTCCTTCCTTTTTGCCTTTTTCCACGCTTTGGAGCGGGTTCATCGTGAACAGTCCACTCGGATGACTGTCAATTGGACATCGAAGTGAAATGATCGAGCCATGTTTTATCCATTGTCGCATATCGACGCAAAATTTCGGGTTTATTACGCTTGATTATCTTCAAACACTGCTCAGACTCATCAACTCGTCGTTGTTTTCGTTCAAAAGTGAGCTCGCGCGGCACCCACTTTCCACAGAGCTTTCTCACATTCCCAAATATTCGGGAATGATATGATGTACACGTGTAGTTGATAACTTTAGAGGGTCTCCTATATCATTCAATTTCAATTTACGGTCATTCAAATCATTTTGTGGATTTTTTAAATATTTTCGTCGGTAACAATCTCTTTTGGGCGTCCACTGCGTTCACCGTCTTCGGTGCTCATTTCACCACGTCTAAACTTAGCATACCAATCGTTGATGGTTGATTTTCCTGAGGCAGTGGCCGGAAACGCGGTATCAAGCCAAGTTTTTGCTTCAACTGTATTTTTTCCCTTCAACATGCAATATTTTTTCAACACGCAAAATTCCTTTTTATTCATTTTTCTAACAACAACAGAAACTGTTTCACTCAAAATGCTATAATTCACAAACTAATGATCCCACAGCGGTCAAATTTATACACGCATCTTTGGAGGGTTAGGACTAACTAAAAGATATATGGATTTAATTCTAGTAGCGCCATCTATGTATCAGGTCGGGGACTTTTCAAATGACCTGTTATATACTGATGAACTTATCCATCACTCCTCTTGGTTGTATACTGAGGCAAGAATAAGAGCACTATTCTAATAAATTAATTCTTAAATTAAATTTGTCTATACATATCTAATATAGGATGAAACAATAAAAAAATAATTGCAGTCCCTAACAAATAAGTAAGTTTAGATTTTCATTATTATTTCAAATTTTAATGTAGCCTTTGTTTTTTCTTAAATTTTTTAATATAATTTCTGTAAAGAGGTATATATATATATATATATATATATATATATATATATATATATATATATATATATAGCAAGCCATAAAATAAAATGCTAAATATTACAACAATAACAGTGAAGAAATCATAATCGAGAAATGTGGCACTTGTTCCGGTTCACATTTAGTTTCAAATCGGTGTAAAGAATGTTCAATGGTATTGTGTTTAATTAGACGAATAAATATCACAAATGTGTTATGGATTAAAACGGCTTCATTAGTACCATTCACTAAAATCCCGCAGCTTTGCGAATTTACGTCCGAAAACTTTGTAAATATTCCTCGGCGCGGAGAACGAACGCTACCCAAACACCAAAATATAAATATTGTCGATCAGATACGCGAAAAAGATGATAATCTGCAGCCCAATTTGGTGATAATCTGCGAGCAGAACGCCAGGTTGGCTCGAATGATTTAGTGGGCAGTGTTCCAACGGGCATTGGACAAAATTGTAAGTTCTTACCAGTGCCTAAACTTGTTCTACGCTGCCCAATCTAGTCACCTTGCGTCCGTTTTGTACCGGTTGAGCGAAAGTAAATTGGACATACTAGTAACCATTAATCAGATAATATTAATATGATATGCTTTAATGTGAATTCTATTTACTTACGATATATCACTTCTTGCCATTACTATATTTTAAGTACTTTCTTTTATTTTTATTTATAATTCACTAGTACCCCATAAAACAATAGACGACATTTATATTGACTTACATAAACTTCTTGTTATTCTAATCCATACTCTAACAGATCTCTGATTTTAGCCCACTGCATTCCAATACAGTGGGATAAAATCACAACAATTACAATTTTTTTAATAATATATTGCTTTATTATTCAAATTAATATGATAAAGGAGAACATTATGTGAACTGGAAAAAAATTTAAAAAGCTTAACATATAGTATAAAGTGCTTTTAATATTGGTAATCTTATATTTCCAAAAATTTCAATTCATATAACTGATAATATATGCAAAGAAAAGACTGAACTTTGTCCGATATTCTGAAATTGGACCGATTGACCACCGTCCGCGTCATAATACATTCCGAATCAAAGATACAGTAAAAATCATCTAATGGGAGATGAAGTAGATTCTCCAGCCTTATATGATTAAGTCGGCCTTAAATATGTTATTAAATAAACAAATTTAAAATATAAACAATTCATTTCTTCCTCGACGGACAGGCCATAAATAAAACCGATAATTAAATGGTAGGAAGTTAAAAATTAGTTATTTATGATCGAAATTTTCGAATAATGACGTTAACAAGGAACAAGGAATATATATATATATATATATATATATATATATATATATATATATATATAAGCTCTGTAGGCAATTACTATTTATTGTCTCATTGTACAAATATAATTAAAATAATCTTATCTATTTCTAACAGTGAACTTAAAAGTGAATAAAGCATATTGGTGCAATAGTTTCATTTTTCATGCGTAAATAAAACAGAAAAGTTCTACGTCCATGTCTGGATTTCCGTTAGTCTATTGTATGTGCTATTTGGTTCGATTTCCAGTAACTCTTCTTATATCGCTCATCCGAGATCATCATTTAATCTTCCCTGATTACGTTTATCGTAGTATTGTTCAATCCTATAGCTTTTCTTCATTACTTTTATCCTAGCGGAAGTCTTTAATCTAATTAAATGATAGCAACTTATTCATTGAATAAATAGAGGGTTGATATTCCCATGTTGTGCAATGTGACTTTTTTTCCAAAGATGAAGTTTTAAATCAAAGAAGAAAACCTTTAATCTTATGAAGTTGCCTAAAAATTAAACTTAACAGTCAATTGAAAAGTCCCCGACCTGACAAATAGATGACGCTACTAGAATTAAATCCATATATTTTTTAGTTAGCACTAACCCTCAAAAGGTGCGTGTATCAATTTGACAGATGTCGGATCATTAGTTTGTGAATTATAGCATTTTCAGTAAAACAACTTTTGTTATTATGGAAAAAATGGATAAAAAGGAATTTTGCGTATTGATAAAATATTGCTTTCTGAAAGGAAAAAATATAGTTGAAGCTAAAACTTGGCTTGATACCGAGTTTTCGGACACTGCACCAGGAAAATCATCATCAAGAATTGGTATGCTAAGTTTAGACGTGAAGAAATGAGCAATGAAGGCGGCGAACGCAGTGGACGTCCAAAAGGGGTTTTTATCGACGAAAACCTTAAAAATGCCAAAAATGATTTTGTCTTACAATTATTAAGTCCAATCGACAGTCATTCAAGTGGACTGCACAATAATTTTCATTGACCATCTTGAGAAAGAAAAGACCATCAACAGCGACTATTACATAACGTTGAAGACCGTTTGAAGGACGAAATCGCCGAAAAACGGCCGCATTTGAATAAAAAGAAGGTGCTGCTTCACCAAGACAACGCACCGTGTCACAAATCAGTGAAAGCGATGCCAAAAATTCATGAATTGGGCTTCAAATTGCTTCCTCATCCACCGTATTCTTCAGATATGGCCACCAGCGACTATTTCCTCTTCTCAAGTCTCAAAAGTATGCTCGCTGGCAAGAAATGTTCATCTAATGAATAGGTGACCGCCGAAACTGATGCCTATTTTGACGGGGACTTTTCAATTGACCTGTTAAGTAACATCAGACTTAATTATATGTGAGATGTAAGACATATCATTTCTTCAGGACGAAATACAAATCTAGCCAGCAATAAGCATATTCAAAAACAGATAGCGATAAACATTGCCAGTTGAAACCTACAATTATGTTTAATTTAGCAGCTTGTAAGACACAACGTCTTGTTGATCCTAACACGACAAGACGACAAGACTTTACCTAGTAGATCCCCTTTTATCGGCAATTATAAACTTCAGAAAATTCTTCCTTTCGCCAAGAAACTACCCATCTTCTCTCTATTTGGATCTTTCCTCTCGCATATGAATCAATTGTTTATTCATCAACTGCTAAAATACCTATAGATTATTTCAAAGTTTGACCTAGATGTTCGTCCAATATATCGTGCAATTTATTATCTCGAACTTGTTTAGCCCTCCAAGCCACTCTGTGTAATTGATGTTAAAAGCACCACACTTAAATTATTGAAACTGAAACCGACTGTGGAAACATGATGAAGCAGTATCGCCATAAATTTTTACAAATATTCGATGGGTTTCAGCAGCGAATTTCTTTAAATCAATCAGCAAAAGCAATAAACCCGGAAAATGCAATATTAAATGTTTCGGAATTAACATGTGTTTACACTAAACTAAAAAATTCTAAACGGAAAACTATTATTTTCTGCAGAGGAATATCAAAATTACCTTATCTTATTTAACCGGTGGTCTAGGTTTACATTGGTACTTCGCATTTCTACCAATAAACACAAACCCGTTTACAATTTATCATACTTCTATAAAAGTGTTACTATTAACCACGGGAGTATATTATCATATATTTATATCTTTATTATTGAATTATCAACTCTACATCGATGAAAATATTAAACCAATATCATTAAATTATGAAACGCCTATTAAAAAAATGCCCACAATTTCCAAACAACTGTAGAGACATAAACGAAGGACAGAACAGAAAACTAAATAAAAGACAGTCATAGAAAATTAATAGGCTATTAAAGTTGACGTGGCGCTGAGTGAAATAAGGGTTTTTTTCGGACACGCAGCCACACACCGGTCAAATAAAAAAATTTATTTCCAAATTGTATGGTATGCCGTTTAGATGTTTAGAATCGATAAACAAACCGACGGTCGCCGATGTGTGTCTTCGAAATATCGAGCTAGGAAGTATTAAATTATTTTTCTTTTAATTGCTCACCATATAAGGGAATGTTCCCAAAATCCATATATTACCGTCGCTCGGTGAAATGCAATGAATCACATTCGAAAGCGACGCCGAGAAATGGGAGATATGGGTGATATGGCGGACATTGACAAAGAAAGTGTTAAATTCGGTCGAATAGTCGCCTTTGGAGCGACCGTGACTAGCAAAACATAAGAAATTCTCGGAGTATAACAACGTACACGATGTCTTAGGAGAAAAAAGCACTGATACTGAAAATTAATATTGAGCAATTCCCAAAGGACACTAATCACGTTATAACTACATTTATCTTAAAGTATCATTGTGCTGATACCAAAGTTGTTCTTATATGATCGCCCTCTGATCGAAATTAGACCGCAATTTATTTAGTTAGTTATATTTTTCTCATCACAAGGTAAAAGGAATAATTTAAAAATGATATGTTACTAAACTTGTTTTTACAGTGTTGATATAAGATCAGAAATGTATATAATATAATTAAATATGATTAATAAATATCTCTATATATCATTATATATTTTTAAATGACATTTAATTATATCTAATTTCCATTGAGAATCACTAATCCACAATGTATTGATAAGTTACTTTCGCAGGCCACTATTTAATCCTATAGTGCAATGAAGGCTACTTAGAGACTATAGATACTAAATAAGGATCGATGTTCCCTATATCTAAATAACTACTTTTTAAGAAACAAATTGTAGCTTAGTCGGACTGGTTACAATGTATTAATTTATTACAAGAATTTAGAAAAAAATCTATATTGGAACACCAATCGCTTTTTCCAATGCTAACACTACTCTTTTCTTGATCATTTCCGCTATTACTTGGTTCATTCCAGCGGTCTTACAATGCTTTAATTATCTAATTGGACTTCAAAATTAATCTACTATTGGCTCGTCACTAGGAAATAAAGATTGTGGATTATAAGATATTGGCAGTGGATTATTAGATTATTAATAGGAGTTACCGATTTCTGTGGTAAGTTACAATTTTAGTACTGTTTAAGACTAATAGTATTAATACAAAAATTGTGTTTGAGCCAAGCTTTGAAAATTTTGTTTAATTAAAAAAAATCTTTCACAAGAAGAAACGCAATAGTTTTGAAAACGAACAAATATTATTTACGCCTCGTTATTTACGTATTTACGTATTTACGTTAAATAAATATCTCTAATCAAATATAAGGTGTTTAAGTCATCGTTTAGTATTATACTCAAGTAATTAGTGATTTTTTGTTTGCCTTAGTTATTTATATATTATATATAATCTGGATTTTAATCATATTTGTTATATTTTTTCGCTATGAATCCCGTAGCAAAACATTACCAAACAAAACCAATTCAAATAAACATTATCTTCCGAAAAAAATAAAATTCAATTGTTACACCAAAAACGTGACCAACCGCCAGCAAAGAGGGCCTTAACATTAACATCATTTCGCATCCGTATTTGCATCCTTGTTTCTTGCTAAAATTTATGTATCCATATTTACATAACGTTATCGAAAATCAATTTATCAACACGTACTGCCATTTCGAAACTACAAAATACTCTGAATTGAATCATATAACTCAACAAATAATGTTGTCATTCTTTAAAATATTGAAAGAAGCCAGTCTGATAACTGTTCAAACAATATTATAGTATAGTGTTCTTTTAAAGAAAATTGTTAAATATTATATAAGACCAAAAGGATGTTGAAGTTTGATTGTAGTTTAGTCGGCAATGAATAGAAACAATATAATATAATAATAATAATAATAATAAGTGTCCCTTTCTGGTGTTTTTCAAGACTTGTATTACTTCGATTTTAACAAGGGTATGAAGTTTCTTCTCAATGCGATTCTCTTCATTTTCTGAGTGGCAGACGGTATCTGAAGGTCTCGATGTAAATAATCAATCCTTTAGTATCTAAGTACAGCTAAAATATTTCCCAGGACTTTGATCTAAAAAACTTGTATGGCATTTATATTATTTTTGGTGGAACCATAATTCATTTCCTTATGTCCTATAGATTTCAATACTTTTTTGTATAAAAGCAATGTAATATATGTTGACAATTGTGATTTTATTCCAATTAACCAATACATTAGACTGTAATAAAATTTTTACGTGTTCCTTCCAGCAGGGTTTTGCATTGATATTTATTCCGAGATACTTTGCTTTGTTGCTATATAATATGATAGTATTATTTATTGTTATTGGTATGTATGCGGTACGATTATATGTGAACTGTACATGCACAGACGTATTTTAATTATTTTTTATTTTCCATATTTGGGTCCAATTATTTATATTGTCACTTGCCTGTCGTAATTTTCGTGTGGTTTCTTCGCCATTATCTCCGACAGCAAGAATCACAGTATTATCAGAAAATGTAGCCATCGTGGTATTCTCCCTTTGTGGTATATCACATGTGTACTTCATAGGTACCTTGTGGTACCTGCTTTAGCTTCCTTTATTGTAGAGTAGGTTACCTCTTGTTTAACCCTAAATATTCTGGCTGTGATATAAGAACATTAATATTTTTATAACATTTTCTCTAGCTTATGAACAAGGTCATCATGCCATACCTTATCGAAGGCTTGTGCTACATCTAAGAATATAGGTAAACATACTTACTAACTTACATACTTTTTACCTTCATAGGATTCTTCAATTACATCTGTTATTCTATGATCCAGGTCAATGGTTAAATATTTTTAGCAAACCCAAATTCATGTATAGATATTAAGTTTTTCTCTCTGTAGTCGGTTTTGTTCTATTCAACAGGATTGTTTTCTGCAGTAATACATTAGATATTACTAGTAGCAGGCTTATATTTTATTTGATGAGTTTCCAGGTTTTGAAATCATGATTATTTCAGCCATTTTCCAAATGCCTAGGACATGTTTTAATTGGAATGCTGCATTGATTATGTTAGTGAGTTTAATAGTTCGAGAGTTTCCTTTCTTAATAGTTCTTGCAGCAATTATCCTGTTATTAAGTCATAGAATGATGTCATGAAGATTGCTGAAAGCGTTTGCATCTGTATGAACGAACAAGCTCTATCAGTAGGGATCATCACATCAGTTAAAGATTTTCTAGCGTCATATTAAATGCGATGTCTGTTTTTAAAGATATTTTCGCATAATTGCATTATCCACTATGATAAGAAGCAGTGGAAAGACAATATGTCGTCACATGGTAAACACTGGCTCGAACACATAATTTGACGGAAATAATTTCACACGCTCAACTACCGAATTGTATCATAATACAAAGTATCTAGCTTTAAGATATATATTTGTTAAGACAGCATCTTAACATTGTTACAAGCACTTTCTTATTAAAATTATTTTTCTTAATATTATTATTCTTCTTAATGTTGTGTCAAAATGACTATCAAATCGATTGATCTCACTTTACGCCGCGAAAGTTGTCTGTGATTTGTTTTGAAAATTGTTCTGTTTATTAGTATTATTATTAATTATTATTAATAATGCCGCGACCAAGAAGATCCAATATTTCCCAACGGAGCCGTAATGCAATAAAAACTCCAAGACCGACTGCTGCCGATGAAACAAACGCTTGCCTCAAACCATCAAACCTGTATCACTATGTGAACAAACTTCAACCCATATGCTGAAGATTTCTCCAAGAAATTGCTGACCATCGGCAATGATCGTGTTCATGTGGACGAATCCAGCGGATTGATTTAACTTCCTTATAATTTTTGCAATTTCGTCTCATCGAAAGAAGAGCTCATCAGCAAGATCTTTTCGAACACCATTGGTAACCACACGAATAACAAGTGGTTATGTGAGCGAGCAATTTTTTCAGCTAAGAAAAAAGATGTGAAAACTTTATGATTCAGAATCATCTTTGGTATTCTGCATTCATTCAAATCTACTGACTGTACAACATATGAAGACGAAGCCACTAATTATCCAAGTGAATTTTTAAACTCCTTGGATGTGCCTGTTTTACCACCGCACAGTCATCATGCTTGATATAGTCATCATGCTTCGAAATCTAAATCAACCAAATCTATGAAACGTAACGCGCTTGGTGATAAGAAAACTCATTGGTAATGTGACTCACGCGACGATAATCAAAGGAAAATTTAAGGACGAGTTAGTTATCATTCTGAGGATTCCGATAATCCCAACGGATATATTCTTTGAGTTTATATGAATTAATCTCCCACTTTTTCTTGCTTTTTCCATGAAGATTAGCAAATCAAAATCACAATCCTTAACTGTTCGTGGCCTCACCTTAGAAAGTTCATGGAAATCTAAATATATGTAACTCATCCATATATTTAAAAATAATACAATTGAATTTGGCAACAAGACCCGATGTAGTAAGGTCCGAGAATTCTACTTCGAAACCGCTTACGACAGTCAGTCCAGAGACGAGCACTACATATTCAAAATTGAATATCTGCTGGACCAGAAAATAACAGCTAAAACCCAAAGAGGCACCGAGCAACCGGCACAAAGTTTCAACTGCCAGCTGTACGGACATTCTTCCGGGAACTGCCGAGCCCATCGAAAGTGCATGAAATGCGCCGGTAACCATGTGTCCATATCACCGGCCGAAATCCTAACAAATCCCTGCTCAAGTCCTTCAGACATCCGCCTGGGAAAATCAAGGAAGGGAAGGACTAGTCAGCCAGCTAACCCCATCAGTAATGACAAGAGATCTCGCCGAAAGAATATCATGCCTAATCGGTTAGTTTCACTACGCGTAAAATAATAATTATAAACCCATGAACAATTTCTCGTACTTCAAAATCCGGGCTCTCATGAAACAATTTCCAACAGGCCGGTTGCCACCGCGGGCTTTATCACAAACACACCTTCCCATCGGAAACTCCTCAGGTATGCTAACGCTACATTATACCCATTTTCCTTGGTGACCAGAAAAGGTGGCCTACCTCAAATCAATTTTTATAATGATCTTCCAATTCCAGGTTATTTTGGATGAATGCTGTCATCTCATGTCGCCTCCTATTCACTTCATGGTCCCAATTATCCAATCAACACTGGTTTATGACCACCATCTAGTCTAGTTTGTCGTTTCTACAAAAATATGGTAGCTTTTTGTATTCTGTCGTTCTTTCGGAATCTCTTTTACAACAATTAGCATTGTTCCAAAAATGCGAAACTTTCCCCTGCATATTTACTGCTGTGTACACATCAGTAAAAACCCGCATAGGGTTCTCCCGTCAAAAAACGGTTTCTCGGCCTACGGGTACTATAAATTACTCTACTTTCATAATGTATAAATGTTCTTAATTTTAGATTGAGTAGTTTAATTTTATTTTAATTTTGGGAAATAAATACTGATATATCAATCCGGTATTCGCCTTGCTTGTATATCAATGCAACTACGACAGAACAGTAGGAATAAATTAATTGGAAATTAAGATTACAATAAGCATATCTAATGTAAGATGTAATTAATAAAAAAGTTGTATAACTTCCATAAAATCATAAATTTAGTTCAACTCGTAAGTACCAAGACATTCATTGACTGTTGGTATGAAGTTCCCCGGGTCAGATAGTATTCAAATAATACCGAAGAAATGTACGGACTAGAGGACGAAATATATATGAAACAATGTAACCTGATCGACACAAACATACAGGCGAAACGGTACACCTTTAATAGTCAAATTACAGATCGGAATCGATATTTTAAGTTCGATATATTCAAAACGGATCCCCGCGCAGCATTCAAACTTAATCTCCGGCCGTTTATCATGACACTAACGAGAATCTAACAAACGTCTTCACTTTGCATCATTAAATAATTCTTCTCTCATCCGCGCCGTGCAACGACGCAACGTCGCCCCCCTCTACCACCCCCCTCGCCGTCCGTGGAAGACGTCGAGGAACTTTTCGTGAACGCAGAGAAAATATTTTATATCAAACATTATTAATTACCCGGTCGAAAACATTCAATTGGCCCTCAGCTTCGGAGGGGCTCATCAATTTTTCTCTATGACCCGTGTACATACTTAGAATACAAGAAACATTTTTCGATCTCGGACCCAACATTTTTTCTTTACGGTTCAATTGTATAATAATATTTTTTGTATCTTCGATCCTAACGGTACACGGTTTAAAACAATATTCTTTTATTATTAATAATCTAAATAGCGCAGAATGACGGCTGACCTCGGCTGAGTTAGAAGAGTCTATTCCCGCTGATTCCGAAGAGTTTTAGCTGTACGAACGTTAAGGATTCGAAGCGATAACTGTGAACTATTATACTAACGAAAATTACCAAATTCGGATGAACGAATAAGTTTTTTTTAATTCTTAACGTAACTTATAGTGGTCAAATTATAAGCACTAATTTAATTGATAAATAATTATTCTCTCCGAGTAGTATATAGTTTGGTTTTTGTTTATAACCAAAACTGCATTTATACATCTGTAATTTTCGAATTTCGCAGAACTGAACCGGTGACTTATCAAATTGTGGGGCACTTGTTGAAAGTATCAGAAATCATAAACAGTAACGTCTGGCAAATGTGACGATTAGGCTGAAATAGCCCATTTAAGCTGTCAGCCCAATTTTCACATATCGTCAAACAATATCATTACCAAAAAATTAATTTTTCAATTCTCAATTTTCGAAGTTTCTTTAGAGTATTTAGAGCAATATCGAGCTACTTAAGAGCCTTTGAGCACTATCGTTCTTCTACTATATTCCTGTTCCTAATATTACTTAAAGCCACTCAGTCAGTCTTTTGAAGTTATTCACCACAGCATAGGGATGCCGAAAAAATACCGATATATTAATGGATATTTTTTCCGATAAATCGATACTTTTTAATATTTTTTAAAGTATCGATAGGTATAAATATGAATATCGAACTTTTAGATGTAAAGTGAAACATCGATAGTAAAATGTAGGCTTTTTGAAGGAGAGTATTGAAGTTTGATTTTGGGATTCCTCCAACGGTTATATCAAGTGATGCGTGATTTGTTATCTATATTGTTGGTTCAACGATATATCGATTTTTTTTCGCGAACATATCCTACTTAAATCAACCTTACCATATATTTCCGCAAGCAATCGCTTCTTATCAACGAGATTTTGTATACATGCCACAAATGAATGTATTTATTTGACCGAAACCCGAAACTTAAGAAATAATTTCCTAATTACATTCTTCCTTTCTCTTGACATCAATATAGGATTCTTAAGATACAAAACTAGATAAGACATATTTATAGTTATAATGCATGACTGATAAAGCCATGGTTATTCGAAAGGACAGAACGGCATGTACCTTAAACTGAAAATCGTAAAGTCGTACCTTCTCTCCGAAAAATAAAATAGCTTTAGAGTTAAATAAAAGTTTTTGTATTTCTAAAACCTTCTCATCTCATAACTGGCGTAGTTGTAGATTTAACTTACTTAGATACCTCTAGCCATAAGCGTCTTTCGAGAAATCACCAGGATGTAAGTCCACCAAAGGCAGACTGAATTTTGAGGATCATAAGACGCACACTAGTAGATGAAAGTGTAGGAGATAAAAATAATTTGACTACAATTATAAGCTACCCACATTAAACACTGTCCCGAATCCATCAGAATTCCAATTGAAATAAACAATAAATATAGTTTTAGGAACAAATATTAATAATTTTGCAATTTCTTGGTTTAATTATTATTTTTATGCACTTCCATTACCACGTATTTTATTTACAATTACTTCAAATTATTTTGAAACTACGATTAGATAAGAAAAACAAAAAATAATTCAAAATTAAATATGTTTTCTGAAAAATGCAGAGTTAAATGAATTAAATCGTAGAAACATCTAATTTTGAATTAATTTGTATAGGGAGGAATCAATATAGAAGAGAATGAATTAAACAAAGCTAAACCCGAAAATTTCATTCATCCTGAAATATTAATTAAATATATTATTTAAGCCAACATATTTTAAAAGTATCATATAAAATAGAACATAGTGCGGAAAGTATTACCGATAAAAAAAAATTAAACCTGGTCCAACTGGTATGACAATGACCAAAACTCTTTTAATAAATGACATACCTACCATGACGTTACACTTTCGGGGCTTTTTGACTTTTCCGATATGATTGTAATGCTTTGTCTGGTTTCTAATCTACAGATAGCCCACAGGAATTAATCGTGTTTCGTATAACTTTTGATTGGATTTGAACTTTACTTTTAATCGAAACGCATGTACGAAATAAAAATAAATGTCATCTTCTCATCCTCTCGATCTATTTTAATTATTGTAATTTTTATGTTGTATGTTCTTATACATTTTTAAAGTATATTTTAATTTGATGGCGGGAAAAATGTTCTATAAGGTTAATCATTAAGTGTAATCTAATAAATAACATTTTAATTTATTTTAATAAGGTAATGAATAGTACAAGGTATAAGTTAAAATTCAATATTATCAATAAAATCAATATTATCCTTTAGCTCTGTACTAAACATTGATGTTATAATTATATAGTAATAAAAGACAGTGGTCTCAATTATCAAGAAACAATCAAGAAATCTTATCAGCATTTCGTAATATATTTTAGATATTTAGCAAGATCGTATCTATTTCTCTCTTACTAATATCATGAAATATTCATATCTAATGCCATATTCAAATATAAAAACTTTTATCATATAAATAATGGCGTAGATGATGTCAGATTGCTTAATAATAAAAATGTTTAAAAATATTTTTCTTTTGTCCAACCTCTTCTAATACTTATTACTAATTATGTTAAATTTAAAAAATTATGTAATATCATTAGATTTAGTTTGGAAACCTTTAAATTTTATTACTTTTCTAGATATTCGAGACAGTGGTTTAATCAATTTGATTTTTCAATCAATTTATTTTCTATTGGCTCTTATCTTATCTTCTTAAGCAATCTATAACTTATATCAACACTATAATTATAGTAATAATATAGCCACTGCCGATTTTTTGTTATCGAACGAATTAATAAACGAATCTCTCATCCTCTTTATTTCTTCTGATCTGTAAATGTTAAATTCATAGACTTGATTCTACTGGTCATAATTCCAATTTACGTGTACTGTTGCAAATTTAAATCGAAATATGTTCTTCTATAAAATGAAGGAATTCTCATTTTCTCAATTTTGCATACAAGAATACATTTTTTACTTCGTATTTTATGATCAGTTTATCAGTGGAGGGGGTTATTTTTGTAGCTCCTCCAAGTTTTAATGCTGCAACTATTCAAAAGATACTAAAAAACTATATTTAATTCAAAATAATACTTATTTATATTAATTACTTGGCAATATAAATTTGATTCATTTACAAATAATATTATAATAATTTATTTTACATTGATAAATTCACAACCATTTTAGAAAAAAAGTTACGTTACATTAAATATTTTAACACAGTTACTCTAGTACTTATGCAGAAAGATGCAAGTTGATTTCTTCAAATATGTTATTACATATTGCATTTAAATATTTTATATAAAAATATTGACAGTTGCTAACTTAATAGTTACAAATCCTTTTGAATATACTAAATATTAATATAGGCACAGACGTACTGATTCACGTGTTAAAATAATTTAATGATATTAGCCCATGTTTTGAAGTTCTTATCGTATGAAGTAAAAATGAGTTTTAGACAGATTCTTCTCAGGTTTACCGCTTTTGTCGGAAGTATCTCAGCATCTCAATAGAAAAGAGCAAGCAATACAGTTTTATATGAAAAGTAAATGAGTGAAACTATGATTAAATGATTTTGTTTAATATTAAACAATACGTCTTAAATATCAATGTTGTTCAAGCTTTTCTTTTACTATAGATTATTACAGTATTGTTTGAACCACGAAAAAACAAAAGACAAATTCGGATCAGAAACTACTGTAAATGATACATCTTAGATTTTTGGTAGCGACAACAAATTATAGTCTAATTTAATAATAATTAATCATAGGATTAACAACATTTCAAAATAGGAATAATAGACCCCGCCTTTCCATAAAATCAACAATATTTAAGTTTTAAGGAGTCTAATTTGAATACAAAGAAATTTAATAAATTTGTGATATAGAGAACGTAGGGCAGCAAAGTATTATTTACAAAAAGTATTTTTGCTCGTAAGGCACAGTATAATATTGTATTAGGCTATGATTGGGGATTTCTCATTTTTAGGATTAATTTATAATTAATTCATCTCAGGTGTATTTAAGTGAAAGCACTATAGATCTGGTAGTAAGTAGATCCTATACTTCATCATCCAATAATAATATAAGAAAATAAAAATAACAAAGAATTATGATTTAAAAAAATAAACAAGGCCTGCTAATATGTTTTAATCTGTTTTCTTAAATTCTCAATTTAATAAACGTTACAAAAATTTGAAGCAAAAAAATAACTAATTACAAAAGACTACGTCATTATATACAGCCATTGTGACACATGGGCTGAAAAGTCCCAGGCGTAACAAAGAAAACGCAGCTTTTTTCCAAAATTGCTTTTATTCATCAACGTAATCTCCATCAAGAACCACAGCAAATGCGGCACCCACTTTGAACAGAGCTGTCTTATAGTCAAATGCTCATGTATGTTAATATAAAACCAACACTTCATTTGATATCTTTGCGAACTTAGCTAACTGACGCAACTTCAGTTTTCAGTCATTCAAAAGGATTTTGTGGATTTTTTTAAGTTTTCTGGTGTTACCGCCCATTTGGACGTCCACTACTTTTTGCATCGTCGGTATTTGTACGACCACCTTTCAAGCAGAAAACCAACGTTTTCTTGCTTCGCTTAAACGGTATTTTCCCCATCAAGACAAAATGTGTAAAATTAAAAAGCGGAATTGTTTTTGATTCATTGTTTTGAAAATTATAAACGTAATATCACTCTCAGCACAATAACTTTTAAACTTATGAGTAGAATATCACCTTAATTGTAACATCTTTCTTTTGAATGCAATAAAACTAGCGTCATCTATGTGTCAGGTCTGGGACTTTTAAGCCCATGTGTTAAGGCTTAATTGTAATTGTGTATATATTATATTCAAATGAAATACTCAAATACTTTAAAGCATAGCAAAATGACAAACCTGCTATCAAACTCACCATTCCATGAAAAAGTCTTGAATCTTTTTGTATGCAAGCCACAAGAAATATATATATAGTCATGAATAGATAACAAATATTTTATAAGCACTATACAAAAATAATTATAACACTATATATTATATCTATGTTAATAGATAGGAAAATAGATCAAAATATTTGCTGAGATTTATTAACTTAATGAATTACTATCGAATTCCAACCACTACTAGATTAGTAAATTTGATTAATAAAATATCTAGAAATTGTCACTTTATCATGAAATTATTATACCATGAAAGCATAAAAACACGTTATGTAAATAATTCATCAAAAAGTTCTTTTCGAAGACGAAGAAGAAAAAAACTAATCAAAATCGAGAAACACACATTTCGGAGTTAAATAGACGGCGTATTATATTGACGATCGCGCCAAGACCTTACGGGCCCACGCTATTGAATTTCGACACAGAAGTAAAAGAGGCGTCGCAATCAACGGACGGTCTATTGGATCTTGAGTGTGCATTCAAAACTATTTTCGAACATTTTGATAGACCCATCTGGTTTGAAGCTGATCGACTTGAAAAGGAAATGAAATATAGGGTCGGCCGCTCTTAAAGGTACCTAAACAATAACCTTTAATAAAACCGTAGCAATGGCCCTTAAACAACTCGATTACAAAGGGCAGGGAAACGAGAATTCTATATCGAACAGGATATATACGATCTATTATATGTAATAGCATGAAATTAAAGGAAAATTTTCTAAATATAAATAAACGAACGCATGGGAAATGTTCGGGTGGTAATAATTATATCTTAACTAAAACACTTCTGAGTGGAAGAAGTCGCCATAGTTCTGGTAAACAATGACTAATCACATAAATGATTTTTAGCTATTTCGTCGTCCTCTATAAATTTCGCTGGCCATAATAATTGATAATTAGAATGTTTGATTGTAATATATTGTAATGATAACTTCGTGCACGACTACTATAATGAAAATAACTTTTTTTTAATTACATTGTTAGTAGTCGTTATCAGTTCACCTATAATTCATCTTTACAATAGCTTTTTGTCAAATGTCAAAATGTAATCAACAATCAATCAATCAACACGCATCTTTTGAGGGTTAGGGCTAACTAAAAAATATATGGATTTTTATTCTAGTAGCGCTATCTATGTGTCAGGCAGGAGAATTTTCAATTAATCTCTTAGACTAGAAATAATATTTATATATTGATACTGCATTTTTACATTAAATGCATCTCAATACACTACACTACATAAGGTAATAGTTTTATTATTTTAAATACTTCGGTTTTAACATGAGAATGTAGTCTCTCTTCATGTTTACTTGCGATTGTCTTATTTTCATGAATGTCAGTCTACACCTAAAAGCCTCGGTGTATGTAATCAGTCCTGTAGTATCTGGGTTCACTTCTTAATTCAAAAATTTATTTTATATTTGCGCTGCTTTTCGCAGAATATCTGTATAATTTAATTACATAAGTCAAGGATACCAAAAGAAGCTAAAAATGCTAAACTAAAGAAAACAAGTTAGATTTCATTTGCGAATTTCTGCTGAAAAAAAAACAAATAAAACCATTTTTAAAAAAGGACTATTTACAATATTTTGATCAGGAGGGAATTATTTATTATAAGCTGTTTGGACCTGGCCAAAACATTAATGAACATATGTTTAGTAACTTACCAAAAATAGAAGTTTTGATGAATCCACCAAATAGCCCAGATTCCGGAATCTAATATATTTTGTATATTATTTTATTCAGTAGGTTTTTGAAAATGAGACTTTTTCGAACGAACCACCGATATGTGGTAGTTTCAAAAACTTTCAAAACACTATTTATATGAATTTAAATCTGCCAAATAAACGAGAACAAAAACTAACTTAAAAACCTAAAACTTCTGCAAACCTTTATACTTGAAAGGTGATCAGATGCTATAAAATACCAGGTATACCGAAAAGGAATTACCGTTTCTTTTCAGATAGAACTACATAAGTCTCAAGAAAATTGAAAAAAATATTTATTTTAAGTATTAGCCATTTGATATAATATATCTCGTTCGCCTTTCAGGCAGTTTATGGATTCCATATCAAAAAAAAATATTTAATTTTAGCCATATTACCAAAACTATTCATTGAGTCATTTTCAAGTATATTGATGCGAAAATTGAGAGTCGGGCGACGTAAGGTCTGGAGATTACGGCTGGTACGATAATATGTTTCATCCAAGTTCCTTCAATGTTTTCTCAACTAGTTTTGTTTTATGAGACCGCACATGACGCTTCCTGCAAAAATCACTTTACGGTGTCTTCGGGCCCATTCTACACGTTTTTTCGATCATATGGTTCATGATTCAAATGGATTGAACAGCATTTCGCAGATCATTTTTCGATTTTCCTTTTGCGTACCATTCAATTGAAGTGACGCCCATTTTCTCATCTTTTAGATTTTCCGCATTGCTGGTAATCGGTCGCTAATCGTTCCTTAGGCCACATTTAACGCAATTGATTTTGAGTTTGGGTCAGGTCTTCATCCAATAACTCTTGCAGTTTCGTATCTTCTAACTTTTTCGATCTACCAGAGCGTTCTTTATCTTGAATATCACCACCTTTGAATTTTTGAAACCAGGCCTCACAAATTTTTAAGGTTAGATCATATTTACTCTAAGTTTTTACCAACAAACGATAAGAAAAATGGCTTTCGGCACGGCAAAACGACAAAAAAAAATTCCAGCGGCTTTTTTTTTGACGATTTTCGACGTGGATTATTACAACAAGAGTGCATCAATCAACTTAATTTGACTTTTGGCGATGAAGCTTCCATCAAAAATCACCGTGTATTGCTGGTTTAGTGAATTCAATCGAAAACATCGATGCTGTGTGCGAAATGATTAAGCAGGATCGTCATGTCACCTACCGTGAGATTGAGGCATCCCTAAGAATTAGTTCCACCAGCATATATTCGATTTTACATGAACACTTAGCTGTACGAAAGTTATGTTCGGGTTGGATCCCACACAATTTGACAATCGCTCGAAAAAGGCTCGTGTCAATTGCTCGTGAAAAAATTCAATCGCGGTCCTTCGAAAGACGTTTATAAAATCGTGACAGGTGACGAATCATGGATATATTCATAGGAATCATAGGCAAATTCAACAAAAGTTGTTTGTGCACGAAGCACTTCAAAGAAAATGGTGGCCTGTTTCTTCTGGAAAATTGGTCATATTGCAACAGTGCCCCTAGAGGATCGTAGAACAATAAATTCTGATTGGTACACAATTATTTGGTTGCCAGAAGTTCTCGGTGAAATAAGGAAAACAAACAATTGACGCCGGATTGTTCTTCATCATGATAATGCAAGCTCTCACACATTGGCTCAAACAAGAGACTATTTGAGCACTCAAAACATCGAATCCATGATGTGAAGCTACAATAGTTTATTATATATAATTCGGAATGGAATAAATGGTTTGAAAACTAGATGGCCCAATATATATGCAAAAGTGTATTCATCATCGTGCGAGTACTTTGGAAAACAACAAAAATATATTCGCAAATTAACTATTTGTTTTTTTCCTATTCCCAGGGTCAATGCAGAATGATAAATGTTTTCATGAATGAATATATAACAAATACCTCTAAGAATCCATGAAAGTATTGTCAAACGCTGTAAAGCTTAACATTAATAGCACTATCATCATGTGTGTAGCTGTAATATATTACTCGACACTGACCTATACTATTACATTTATTACAAAGAAAGATCCAATTACTTTCAATTTTTTATATTACTTCATAGCTATGTATTAAATTCTTATATTTCAAACTAGCTTACAAAGAACTATTAAATTCGATTATATTATCACGATAACGCCTATTTTTAATTATCAATATGAAATTATCAAACTAAAAGCAATTGACATGACCCGATGCGAAAACTCTCTGATTTCGGTTAACTTCTCAGCTACCTTGATGAATATATCTTGTAGGTTTCTTAAACGGTACATATTAAAATATTCATGGTTCGTGTATTTATATTAAAGTTATATGTATGCATTTATACGTACACGGTGATCGAGGTAGCATTACATTTAACAGTTTGAGGTCAGTTGTTGAATTGTTGTTCTCTCTTTCTAGTTAACCGAAACATTCATTACCGTTTCGTTGTTCTGCTCTATTGAAATTATAAACTCGATCTGCTCTTTGATATTTTCTAAGGCGCTTTTGGTTTGATGGCGTGATCAGCTGTGGTCTTGGTATCCAGCGGTGTGTTATCAATTACGGTCACCACGAAACCCTACTCATCTACAACAATGGTAAATGTTATTATTATTGTAGATGTTTTCCTTTGTTTCTGTAATATTTATGACGTAAGATGATCTGCGGAACTAGATCTATAATTAAATGTTATGGGATTATATAAAATTTCATCTTATCCGTTTTTATTGGGGATATATATATATATATCTATACATGTATATATATATATATATATATATATATATATATATATATATATATATATATTATTATAATTTATTTTAATATTATACTACATGTAACGCATATATTAGCGAAGAACATAAAACTATAATTAATGATACAGCCTCAATAATTTATAGATTAGAGTTGTCTTATTATGTTTGCATTAAACTTTTTTCCACACTAGTATAGGTAGAGTTCTAGGAGCGAGTTGAGTTCCCTTCGGGGGATGAAGGCCTAATCCTCCTATTTAACAATTGTATATATGAGTAATGTATTTTATTTTCATTAAAGTGCATATTTACATTTTACGCTTAGTTCTTGTATAGTTATTTTAATATTACTATTTCTCCCTGGTTTGCTCTGTTACTACCTATATACAACTTTCTTAAACTACACATTATCATTTCATTATCCTCAATGCCTTTGCCATGTCTGCAAAAATGTTCTTGTATATTCTGAACAATCACACACATGCTCATAAAGCTTTCACACTCTACAATACAATTTCATACCATTTGTTAATTTCTCCTTCAAGGTGTCTGATCCAAACCAAAAGTGTTATTTTCGACAATGCATCTTTCCATAAATCCAGACAATTCTGGTTTGAATATCCTCCTCGACCTGAATATCTATTATAATAATTCTTTGCAATACCCCATATCAACTAAATTTGGTTAAATATGCCCTGATAGCATAATGCTCGATAGCTATAACATTCAGGAATCTGGGTTTCAGGCTTATTTATAAAAAAGTAAATTACATAAAATTCAATTAAAAATTTTCATTTATAATTACAGAGTAACAATTTGAAATAGTTTAGTTTTTCACATAGTGTCTTTGAAATTTATTTTATGTACTTTAAACCAATCCTTAATTGCAACCTTTGTTAATGCACTTGTTGGGATATTCTCCACCAGTTCATCCAAGTTCTTTAAAAGCTGCTTTTCAAACAACTGCAAGAAATAAATTGTAGCGACCTTGAGGCATGTCGAATTTTGCATCGTGGAATAACGGTCTACAAAATACCCAGAAATCTAATCCCAGATGTTGAACACGGGCGGGGTGCCAGCAGCGCCAACTAGAACCCGATAACGAATAGCTGGCAACCCCGAGACGTTTATCTGGGATGTTATTGAAGGGTATTACCATTCATTCAGTGTTCAACCATCGTTTGGTTTAGACGTGCCACCATCGACTGCCCAAGCCTCGTCTCCAGGTAACACCGCTGCCATCCATTTTATCTAATTGTATATTTCACATTTTTTAGACAATAAATAACGGTCACATAATGTAAACACCCTGTTTCATTTCGTTTTACCTCTATTCACAGAGCCATATCATTTACCCTAAAAAATTATGGTTCATTTCTTTATAGTAGTCACCTTTGGACATAGAGAAAAACACTTAATTGTCTATCAAGAATTAAACTATTCTTGTTTTCAGCATGAAGAACTATATGTCGGCGATGAGTTATTAATAAATGTTATAACTAATAAAACCTAATCCATAACCTACTTTTGTTGTCTCATTCTAAATATATAAATTGATATAAAAATTCTTCCTTCACATTTTATGTTTTTAAAAATTGTGTTCTTTTAACAGCAATCTCTCGAAGTTTCATTAAACCCCTTCGTGGTTTAGTTTACACTACTTAAATCCTATATTACCCAACAGTGTATGAAGTTATGTTATACATAACTCAAATAGCTGCATATCTTTTGGCTTTTTATGTGAAATAATTGTACTAAATTATGTTTCGATTGAAAAAACTACTTACTGTTCTTATACTTCTCGTATATTTGATCTCTGATACAGCTAATATCAAGCTGATCTTGACTCGTCACCTGTTTCGCATAAAGACAGTTCTTTTTTGGTGAATTTAAGGTTATATTGTGTTTAACGATGTGCAGCTGCGACGCCCTAAAATATTTTCAATTAAATCTACGGCGATTTGAAATTTATTAAAACAAAGTGTTAAAACAACGTTTTCCGGTTTATACTCTGTAATTATCATATTTTGAAAAATTTTGCTGACGTTTGAAAAACGGATGGCTTTTGTAGGATAATTTGATTACATGTTCGATCTTATCAAACGCATTCTATCTCTTTTAAATAGAATAAAATGAGAAAGAACATATTGTCTGACTGTAAAACGAGTTTACAACTTTCGACAAGTACATATTGATGGCGTGCGTCACTACTGTTTTGAATAGTCTATACATAAAACCAAACTATACAACTCAATAATATTAAACCTAAAACGGTTAATTATGTAGAGAATATCTAAATCGTCGAATTTAACAATTAGGTTAAGTTATTTAATAGACCTTCGAATTATTATTGAGATAATAATTCGAATTTTCATGCAAAGTTCTCGCTGTTTGATAACAAATAGTTTAGCTAGTGAAAATTGTGACAGATATTTTTTTAATCTAGTTATTCAGTTTAATATATTTTTCGTTTCCTAATAAGATAGTCTCTTGTTTTCTTAAAATATATATATTTTTTATTACTCTTCGTGAGTCCACAATCTGCCCTATTTGCAATAAGTATTTCTTATGTCTATATTATATATACATGGCATGTAGAAAATCACTTCATTAAGCAATCTTCTGTATCAAATATTATCTTAATTAATTAGTCTTATTCTAAAGTCTACATATGTCCAGTAATCGGATCAGGTGGTGTTAAACGTTTTAGTCTACGCACTTCACTATCACGTCGCATATTTAGCTGATTAGCGAGTACATTGGGATGCACTATTTCGAAGTACTTCACACAAACACGTTGAATTACACTCGTTATAGGTTCTAGAGGAATATCGCGTTGTATCACTTTATTTGAAATATAGTACGGAGCATCAACAATGGCACGCAACACCTTATTTTGGAGCCGTTGAATGATGGATATATTAGATTTACTAGCGGTACCCCATAGTTGGTTTCCATATGTCCAAATGGGCTTAAGTATAGATTCATACAGCAATACCTTATTATCTAATGATAACTTGGATTTGCGCCCGATGAGCCAATACATTTGATATAATTTTAGTCCCAGTTGTTTCTGTTTAGAGAGTATGTCCTTCTTCCAGGATAGGCATCGATCTAAGTGCATACCAAGATATTTAACATGCTATGCTTGGGAGAGTTGACGATGATTGATATTTACTGGTGGACATGTTCTTCTACGCAGGGTTAAAGGTTATATGCGTAGATTTTGTTTCATTGGCTTTAATGCGCCATGTCTTCAACTATAATTGTATTTGCTCCAGGTGGGTTTGTAGGTTTATTGATGCTGTGACTGGATCTTCATGGGATGCTAAGACTGCTGTATCGTCTGCTTATGTTGTCACAGTAGTTATTTTTGTGGTGGGCAGATTAGCCGTACACAGAAGATACAGTACTGGACCCAGTACACTACCTTGCAGAACTCCTGAATATATGGGATTTAATTCGATATGTTCATCGCTTTGATTTACAATAAAATATCTATCAGTGAGATTTCTTAAAATAAATGAAACTCATGTTTTATCTGAAAACTACTTGTAGATATTCATTTTGACGATTCAATGTCTGCTGATTTATCGTATGACTGGTTCGAATGTGTGTGATGTGCGAAAAGATATGAAGATGAATTATTGAAAGTTTTATTGGAATGGAGATCCATATCAAACCAAATCAATAAAGACCTTTCGGAGTCATTAAATTCTGATCAATTCCTACAATTTTGAAAGATAGTTAAAGCTGTTTCAGATAACAAGAAGTAATATATTATGAATCCATGAAATTAAGCTAGTCGTATATTCCGTGTAGTAGGTAGTATAGTAGAATAGTATATGACCGGATTGTAAAAATGTGTTGTGTCACGAAAACAGATGAATTTATGGGCAATAACAATTTTCCGTCATAATGCGCACCTAATAATACACGGTCAATTAAAAACTATGAAGGAAATAGCAGATAGAAAGTTGTTAGGCACAACCTTCCATCAACCCAAAGTCTTTTACTTACTAAAACATAGTTTACATCATTTAAGGGACCCAAAATTACCTCCAGATATTTCTGTGATTGAAAATTGAGGAAAAACATGTTGCTGGCATTCATTAAAGCTGTGAATATTTTTATCTTTCGATCAACAAAACACTAATAATAATATATTCATTAGTATTTCTATTAAAATGAAGTCGTATTTACAAAAAAAAACCGAATAATTGGATACAGATATATATTCAACTCTTTTAAAATGAATCAAGTCACACACAAAAATTCAACAATAGAATGATAATGATTCTGCTGAAATAAAAACATTTAAATATTCTTATTTAAGTCACCTAGATATGAGTATAGCATGACAATTATATATGAAATATACTAATATATGTATAGACCTAATCCTATCTAATATTCCTTAGACCGAATAAGAATAATTAGCACGTAAACAGAACATTATAAAAAAGGTAAACACAATTTATCTGCCACATCATATCTATGCACACACCATAAACTTTACAATATCTAAAACGGTAGGTTGGGGAAAAAGTTAGTTCCTTTTTTAGTTTTCAAAGTGAATTTTTTAGGATAAATTTCATATATTAAACAATAATATATAGTCTATTCAAAGTTGTTTTGTACATACGTCATCAAGATATGTAATAAATTGCCTGCCGCAATTTGTAAATTCGTTTTAAAGTCAGATAAGGTTTTCCTTCTCATTTTGTTCTAGTTAAAAAGAGACACAATGCTATCTGATTAGTTCGAACAAATAAACAAATGAGCCTGTCAAGGTGCCCGGTTTTCACGTATGCAAAATTCTTGAGAGCAATAGTGATAAGAGGTTATAACTCTACGGTTATAACGTATGTAAATATATATTTTGAACAGGCTGTATATGTGTTATTATGATCGATGACTTATTGCTAATTAGAACATTTTTGCGATTTCTGACGATTGCGAATTTATTTTTCAATTTACACATTCAAACTCGTTCCATTCGATTTTTTACCTTCAGTAATTGTGGAATGTGGAATGGAACTAAATTTGTAGATGGTCTTATAATATGTATACAATTATAAGGTCTTATATACAATTCAATTCAGTCTTATGTAAATAGCTCAAAACTATACCGTCGACAATTTATGTCAGTCTACCTCCATATTATAAGAATTTCATTGGCTTTTGATCGACCAAGACGACGTTCATTTATAACACCCAAAATTCCGGAACAAAAATGAGTAAACCAATTCCAACACTAGAATTCATCTGAACAATCTCCACTCATAAACACCACACATTATGCTATGCGCTTGCGCTGTATTTGTTCCTTCCTTGCAAATTAAAAAGAAATAATGTCCTAAAAGTATTCAAAATACCAAAATTATCAAAATAATCTATATATTTATTGTACGCACTCTTAATATTTAGATATCTTTTTCAAAATATACTCATGTTGTTAAGTTCTTTGTTGTTGGATAATATGAAAGTTATATTAAAACATTGAAAACCACACAACAGCTTCTGAATAAAAAGAAACTTGACCGTACGTATATATAATTATCGAACCGAACTGTCATCATCCTGAATAAGTTCATTAATTATAGATACTTGTTTTCGTTTATTTGACAAATCGGTAATGTTTTTCTCGATGAGACCGACCAGATAAGCGAAATGAAACGTGGTCCAGCTAACAATGCTCTTCTCCTTTCCTGCTTCTAACGAGTCCTCGAGGGTTTTGCGGCAATATAAATAATGTTTAATAAATTGTCGGTCTTCGAAACGATGTCCTTTCCTCGGCCACGGCGGTCGTATTTTATATCGCTCGATGCGGCGTTGTCACATTTTGCCACGCACATTTGCTCTTGTGAGCTATTGTTCGAGTTTGTCGTGCACTCCACTAATAGATCTAAATGAACTGTCCGTGCAGGGCGTGGTACTTAATTGATCGATGATCGACTAAGAAATAAAGGTATTGATAATCCTATTCATTAACATTATAATAAAAGTTCAACGTTTTATGTTAACATGCTTCAAGATCTATATGAAGTCTTAAATAACACATCGGCTGAAAAGTCTCGGACGTAACAAGAAAAATGCGTTTTTTTACAGTGATGGATTTATGTTTCATCCATTACCATATATCATCGCAAAAATTCCGATGTGTTAGGTTTAAACATGGTCAAACACTGCTCAGAAGAATCAACACGTTATTGTTATTGGTCAACAGTAACCAAACGCGGCTCACACTTTGAACAGAGCTTTCCCGTAGTCAAACACTCATGCAATATAAAACCAAAACTTCCTTTTGATATATTTACGATGTTAGCTAACGCACGTAACTTCACTTTTCGAACATTCAAAACAATTTTGTGTATTTTGGACTTCTGATTTGGACGTCCACTGCGTTCTGCATAATCGATATCTCCACGATCACGTTAGAAATCAGTTTTATTGTTGCTTCTCATGGATCGGAATCGTCGGAATACTTTTTAAGCCATTGCTTTACTTGAACTGTATTTTATCTCACCAAGAAGCAGTGTAAAATTAAAACACGAGATTGTTTTTGATACATTATTTTGATACACTCTTAGCACAATGACTCAGCCCCGGAGCTTTTCAGCCCACGTGGTATTTATTGCTTTAGAGCTATTTAGATATATTTTATTACTATATATGATGATTGTATTGGAATTGGAACCGCGTTTTATTGTCTAAAACTAACCAAAGTTTGAACGATCAACTTATATTTGCCCTGATTTTAGGACATGTTGGATTATTAAAAATTATCAGGATGTTTTGGTGCTTGTATATCTAAAAAACTTCTGGAAGTTTTCCTTCAAAATAGCCTTGTGGAGCAGTTAAAACTTCGACTTTATTAAGCTGAACGCTGTAACAAGAATTCACCCAATGTTCAGCCAAAGTTGACTGAACCGTGTGTCCATATCTGACACATCGTCGATGTTATTTTATTGGTTTACGTTACCACACTCATAAAGGGCTTTGTACAAACCTGTTAAAAATATTTTTATTTCTTTATATAACTAATAATTAGCTGGGGGTCTCTTTTGGGTTTGAAGTTAGAGAGGGTGTGCGGTATCTGCCTATGTGATTTGAATACAATTTTGCAGTACTTTTTCAGTACCCTTCCAATGCAGGTAGATATTCATTTTCATATATATACTTCATATCCTTCAAGCTCTATTCGTTTTGAAGGACACGTTTTGGCGTTACATTTTTGCTTTTGAGCTTCTTAAAGTACATCTTCATTCATTTGCCTCAGACATTTATATTATTCTTCCTTTTATTAAATTAATTTCATTGATTTTTTGCTCATATCCAAAAGTAACTTATTTAAACGAACCTTAACGACTTACTTATTTAATAAACCAGAGAGACACTATTGGAAAACATTTAGTTAAAACTAGATTGGTTTTTAAAACCACATCTTAAGACGTAATAACATATGACTAGTTGTACTTGAAGGAAAGAGCTATTAGTATTTTTCATTTGTTAATTTCGTATGGCAATTACTTTCAATTTTTGCCCTACCCTGGTTTTAATAACTCGTGCGTCGCTAAGAGCGAAAATGTCAGTTTGAGGACGCAATATCAATTCTGTTTCTAATTTTAGAGTATCTAAGTTGGCCTTTAATAATCAACGGGTACTAAAATCATTAACAATACAAGTCCTATTTTTATTACAATTATTATACCTCAAATACAATCATAATGCAATGACACCTAACTCAGTTTTATGTGATATTTATTCTTAAATTTAATCATCAACTAAAACATACCTTTACAAAAATGGAGAATAAATCCGAAACCATAATAGTAATATATTGAAGATGACTCACTAAATATAACTCACAGTACAATTCACACTATAGTGAGCCTTTCACTTTTGGTATGGTACTATGGTAAAGTATGGTAAATTAAAATATAAAGCCACCTCAATCTGATTAGTTTCTTCCTTAATGGAGCAAATGTATATACAATAGTTGCGATGGAATAGGAATCAATTATAAGTTATATTGTGATTTCACGTGATATTACGTGATGCTATCAATTTCTACTGTAAATATACTCGAGATTTTGTTAGAAAGGTTTATAAATAAATGATTTTTGTTAAAAAATGGTTAAACGAGTTTACGTCTAGTTTCTAATGTAATCAATGAAGAATATCAGAGCTATTTTCAAGGCCAAATTTTTAATACGGTCAATCATGTTTATATGTGATAAAATGGATATAACGCATCAAATATAATATTATAAAAGATCTAATTCTGACAATAAATAGTTTTCTTTTTTCTAACTACATTTCCTGTTGCTATTTCAGTATAACTGTATAATTAAATAGTATAAAATAATAGCTTTTATAAAGGACATGTTATTAAAATAGTTTCCTATTTCGAATAATTCTTCAGTACATACCAATAACAATTCCCTTTATGACAAAGTTTCTCGACAGAGATTAACTAAATCTTTGCCCAACCCACTAGATCTAAAGCCGTCTGAATCGTTCCACAACGGAGCGGAAAACATGTCGATCTGTCCCGGCACCGCTTCCTTCATTAGGAAAAGCAGTAAGTAATCAAAAGGCGGAGCTGAAAACATGATCTTCCCACCTAGAAAGTACCGAGCCTTTCGACAAAGCCACATCATACTTTATACAATACTTCCTAATATGTATCAACTTACTGTTCCGCAGCCTACGTCAAAATCAAGACGGCGTTGACAATCCCATGAATTATGCGTCGCTATTGTGCGGCTAGACTCGCGGCGTTGCTGTCAAATATTCTCCAATTCCCTTTTGTTTCGTCCGTCGGTCTCGACATTTGCCGAATTTGACAGGAGTAGTAGGCGATGGGTATTCTTAAAATATTCACTCACAAATTTTATCGTGTAATAGTCGTGTTGATCTTAATCTGTCGATCATATAAGCAATCTACGGTCTGATGATGGTAAGAAAAAAGTTTAAAAACAAACACGCTTTTTTTGTTTTTATGACTGGTCATCAAGACAATCTTGTTGTATTCGGCTCAATAATATATCTGCTCTAACTTAGCAAAACCAGTTCTTCATATTGCAATGTTATTTCATAATTTAAACTGATTTAATACATCAACAAAAAATAACAAAAATATATTTGCTGAAATATTTCGGAGCTGCTTTGGTGGCGCTGCGGTCAAAGGTCTTCCTTCTACTGTTACAGTTACCTCTCAGTGCATGAATGTTGTTCACAGTTATCCCAATAAGCTCAGTAGGAAGACCATCCCCGCCGCTTTGCTAATCAGTAAGACGAGGTGTGTTAACAGGTCAATTGAAAAGTCCCCGGCCTACCATTGTAAAACCCTTTTTTTTGGCAAAATTAGTTTTTTTATTCAACATAATTCCCTTCAAGGGTGATACAGTGATTATAGGGACCCTCCAACTTTTCGATACAATTTTTGTAGCACGATTTATCCTTTTTCAAGGTAGTCAATGAAAATTATTCCATGCGCATCCCAAAATACAGAAGACGTAACCTTAAGCCAGCTGACTGTTGCGTCTTGTCACGTTTTGGAGCGGGTTCAGTGTGCAGTCCACTCGGATGACTGTCAATTAGACTTCGGAGTCAAGTGTCACATATCGATGCAAAAACTCGGCTTGATTACGCTTGATCATATTCAAACACTGCTCCGAATTATCAACTCGTCGTTGTTTTTGATTAAAAGGGAGCTCGCGCGGCACCCACTTTGCATAGAGCTTTCTCATACCCAAATATTCGTATTTATTCCCTTCAAAAAGCAATATTTTATCAACACGCGAAATTCCTTTTTATTCATTTTTTCACAATAACAAGAGTTGCTTCATTCAAAATGCTATAATTGATAAACCAATGATCCGACAGCTGTCAATTTTATATACGCATCTTTTGAGGGTTAGGGCTAACTAAAAAACATATGAATTTAATTCTGGTAGCGCCATCTGTGTGTCAGGCCGGGGACTCCTCAATTGACCTGTTATGTAATAGTCCACCAGTTAAGATTCGGAATATTGCAATATTCGAAATAGATCCTGTTCAGATAAACCATAATTGCTAAAAAGGATACAGAAAAAAAATATATCCAAGCTTCAAAAGAAAATTACTGTATTTTAAGGAAAAGCAGGTCTGAAAGAATATATAGTATAGAAGTTACTTGCAGCTTAAACTAAATAGCTTAGTATTCAATGACATTAAAAATATTATTTAAAATATTATGTACCCAAGTAAAACTACAGATATTCAAACTTTTCCCCTTAATACATTATGTATTTCAACAAACTTCTTTATATTGTTACAAATATGGGGTCGCAAATATGGGGTTGCACTAAGACATCGAACCAACTACTAATTCCACGTACCAAAAAGAAAGTTCTACGATATCTAACTATCAACGCGTATACTCGTAACCAACGAACAGCTGCACCATGACCTCGAAATCAAAGGGATATACGAAATAATCCAAGATTTCGCTTTAAAACATAAAATAAAGTTGCTAAATCATTCAATCATGCTAAATCACAGCAACGAGGAAGCAATACAGCTACCAGACAACTTGCAGGAAATCGGCATATGAAAGCGAACCAAACCACGTGAACTTGTTTAGTATATAAGTGTCTTCTTAACTTATATTATTATTACTTCAAATAAACTTTTTTTATATGAGAAGACCCATCCATCAACTATAACTCAAATTAAAATATATCAGTAAATTACTTCCAATATATGAAAAAATATATAATAAAACTCAAATAACATTAATATTAATCATAATCATAAAATAACTACACTCGATCTATTCGAGACTAACGCATCTACCAACCCCCGTAAGCGTATCTAGAATGCGGCTAGATCTTGGTGATTGTGATTTTTCCGACGGTCTTTTGTTTCGTTCGTGGTGCTCGAGAGTTGCCGAATTTGACACGGTAGTAGGGCGACGAGATCGCGTGGGCGACGTATAATGCAGAAATGCGGACGCATCCGTAAAGATCTTGATCGTGGCTGGTGCTCTTTCGATTTTTGCACGTTCGACTTCCGCGAGGCGAGAAGCCGATGCGGGCCCGTGCAGAATTTTAATTATTCGACTGCATCGATAAGGTTTTAATGCTTGCACTTGTAAATAGAAAATTTATCTTGCGCGTTAACGCTGCTGGGATCTTTGGAGTTTTTAGTTTTACCACTCTGGTCGCGTTTTTCCGTTTCGGATCTACATTAAAGGCTACGTTCCCATTATACACATAAATATATATCAGGTGTACCGGAAAGTCATTACCAATAATTCTAACAATAATTCATCAACCTTCGAAGCTATACATGTTGAATTTGGCGAAAGTAACACTGTCATATATTTATAGCTTTGAAAATGTCAAGTTCCGTGCATTTGCGGCACGCATTACTTTTCTTATTTAATAAAATGAAAAAGGCCGCTGAAAGTAATCGTTTGCTGGTAGAAACTTACAGTAAGCATGCTCTAACCTCAAAAACATGCGAGGTTTGGTTTCGAAAGTTCAAAAGTGGTGATTCGATGTGCAAGATAAAGAACGATCTGGTAGACAAAAAATGTTTGAAAATACGAGACTGCAAGAGTTATTAGATGAAGACCCAACCCAAACTCCGAAACAATTGGCAGAAGCGTTAAATATGGCCAAGAAACGATTAGCGACCGATTACGAGCAATGGCAAAAATTCAAAAGATAGGTGCTACATCAATGGTATTTCTACATTGAATTGTGACGAATGATGAAAAGTGTATTTATTTTGAAAACCCTAAGCGCAAATAATGGTTATCACCTGGCCAAATCGGCCGATCGACTCCGTGGCCATATCTTTTTGATCGCAAGGCAATGCTCTGTGTTGGGTGGGGCGGAAGTGGCGTGGTGTATTGGCAATCTGTTGATACCTAGTAAAACAATCTATAGCAATTGCTACCAACAACAAATGATCAATTTGAACCATGTATTGGTCGAAAAACTTCTAGGATGTGCCCGAAGGTTTATTTTTATTTTACACCCTTGACATTTCATAACTTGTATACTCTATTTCGGATATTTCTCGTATCAGAACATTTATATACTTGCTTATCTTTGATAAGCCTATTTGAGTTTAATAACAGAAATTTAATAACATTAAATTATATTTTTTTAATGTATTGGACCTATCAGTTTCTAGAACATATCCGGTCTTACCCAGCCTAGTTAGTGGCGTGATTGATAGGTTTATTGCTTGTCGAATTTTCCACTATTGCCTATAAAGACATTTACATTTACAATCACAAAAATAAACTGCATCCATTCCCCAACAGGATCCGAACCCGCAATTATCGCGGCAGTAGGAGGACCGTCCTGTCACCTTGACCACTACGCCAACGAAGCCGGCTATTGAGAGTTTAAATATATTCTAACATAAACCACTATATCTAGACGTGTCACTCATCACACCATTAAGTGAAATATAAACAGTCTTAGCCATATCAGTCGTGCAATATAATAGCTCTTTATTTATAAGTATCACGTTCGTCTATGGTATAGATTGTATGGAATGATGTCCCAAGTTTGGGTGACTCCAAATGCCATTGATGAGAAACTGGGCTATTGCAATCTGCCTTTGGTGGTTATAGAAATATAATGAAAGCTTTTTAAAAATCTTTTTTCTAAATTCCACTAAACACGTGAATTCACAGCATCGTCAGTCCGCCTTTGGTGGCCTTACATCCTGAACTCTGGTCCACGGACTATGGGTGTTTTTCTAATTTTTCTGTGACATCTGTTGAACGACCAGCACAAAATTATATTAAGTTTATATCTATTTCATTATTAACCAAACCACTATATCTGGACGTGTCACTAATCACTCTATTGGCTGAAATATACACACACAGTATTCGTAGCCAGAACCTATAAAACACGCGATATAACATACATATAACAATTCAGTAGTTATAACTGATGACGATATTGGAGTGCTAAAATTAATCAAGGAACTCTTAATCAGTATTCAAAAAGTACTCTTTTCTTCATCATATTTGGTCATTGCTAATGATCAATGGCGATTATCCTATCCTGAGTACAGTACAATTTACATTGTTATATCATACATGGTCAAGTTTATATAAACTTATTTTAAGGAAGCCATTGTATAGAATAAGGAAAGCCTCCCACAAAACACCTTAACGCTGAAAAGTTTAGACTAGAACAAAAAGGGATATTTTCAATATTCATCCCTATTTCGCTTATGTAGAATATGAAACTGTTGCTAGAAGATCTCTTACTAAACTGTTCCAATAAACCTCTTTTTGTTTCGATTTTGGTTAATCTCCTGATTTACTCTTCTATATCTTGACAGCTATATATAATATAGTTTGCCCGTTTAATTAATGTTAATTACCTTACTGAAGTTTCGCCTCCATAAGTAATATTAAATTCGTAAACTATAATATCAACCGTTTGACTTGAAGCTTTTTCGACTTTTTTATCATAGTTAATGATAGGATCAAGAAGTAGTTAGTGATATCAATCAAATCAAGATTATACTCATCCTCATCACCCATTGGTCGATAATCCTCATTTGAGCCATCTGGGCAGCTCGATCAGTTAAACTAGGATCTCATGGCTGATATGCCCAGGGAGGCCAAACGAATATTATGTCAAGGTATAATACATATATCAAATACTCAGGAATAAAGGCATAAACTTTGCGTATTCGTTTATTTAAGAAACAGCCATAGTATGCTACAACAGCTATGATATAAAGCGACAATGATCTGTTATAAAACAGAACAACCCGCCTTACTGGTTCATCATTCAGCTATTTTTAAATGTATTGCTTTATAACACTTCCCTCCTAATGAAACGACCACAGGGATGTACGTGGTCATTATTCCATCAGACAGTTTTTAGGTATTATAACAATGTCTTTGTGCATCAATTATATTTTCGTCCACCAGTTTCTCTTTGAAGATCTTCGAGACGGCACTGATTCTACCCAAATTCCCATGGTACCCCTTTCCGGAATAGTTTCCAAATTTTGGTGACTCCAGATTCCAATAGTCTACGGCTAAGAAACTGAGCTACTAAGAAACTAAGAAACTAATCATATATTGTAATGCATGTGCCGGAAACTCACAGGCTAGGGGTGTTTTTTAAAGCTTGATGTTTCAAAGCGATGTTTCTAATTCGGAATAGTTTATGGCTAGGGGTCGTTCAGCACCTTCAATCCAACTTTTGCAACCTTAGAACTTCAGCGACTTTTGACCAAATTCCACTTAAATACACCAAGAAACGCTTCGAGTAAATGCAGAACGATTGCCAAACATCCACCTGTCTTCTTTTCTTGACAATTAATTCCACTTTAGTTAATTGAATTAATTCAAAAGTGTATTTTTTAGACTCTAACAAAATAACATAACGTTCTCGATTACTACTTATTGCGATTCAAAGGTTGAGCAAAAATTAATTTTTGAAAAGCACTAAAAGGCTAACTTTTCTATTCTACAGAAACGAAATACTACTCGGAAGATCAAAAAATAGTAACTAATGATAGTTAGGTTCATAATAATATTCAAATAGTATTGCCAAAACAATAGTCAATACAACTTTTCTAGGGAACATGGAATTAAGATTTTAATTTTGATAATTAATATATAATATTTAATTATTCCGGACCACCTACGATATTATAATAATATATTAGGAGCACTAGTTAATATTATTTGAAATAATAAACTACTTACGAAACAATCGAATCAACGAAGGCTATCGAACGATCAAAACTCGCAAACAAAAACTATATCAATCCAGAGCCATTACGATTTCGGAGACTTTTCATTTGTAAAATAAATTGGGCATAACGAATTTCAGCGCACTTAATTGCCGACTCAAAGAAGGAGAGATTACTAATTAAAATGAATCGCGCGAAAAATATGCAACCCGATTTGCATGCGAGACGCAATAACTGTTCCGTTATTAATACTGTGCACCGTCCGCGATAATCCGTCATCAGTCTAATTCGAAAATATTCGCCAATTGTTTTAATCAACTCCATAAATCAATACCAATCGGAATTTTTAATTTTAACCTATGTCTTCCGAAATGATTATGATAATTATTGGCTTGGATCATATCGATTATATTACCGATGATCTTCATAAATACATTTTGTATCATAATAATTGTTTTTGTACTCTGGAGAAAAGTTTTGCTTTGCCCAACGTCCAGATGTAATTAGATTGATCAAATTAAATCTCCACTATAGGCACACAAGATAAACATTTTTCTATAAAGACATTTGACTGGCTCCTTGATAAAGTTTGGCACGTGACTGTCCCGACATCACGTTTAATTGACTATGAAAATTTAAATAAAAAGCAATTTAATTTTTGAAATAAATTTATTAAATAAAATGCAATGAATGAAATAAATTCAATCTGTAAAACTACAAATGATGTATAAAATATAAATCTAGTATAAAAATTAATATACCTATAAAATATAAATATTCCAAAGAATTTTGGAACAAATCAAAATTATCTCTTCAGATTTTTCCCTTTTCATATTTATTCTGGGCCATTAATTCTTCTTTTTCTGGCTTTTTGTTTTCCTATACTGAAAGCAAACTTTGAGTCTTTCTCTGTTAAAATCCTGTTTACCTGTTTTATTCAAAAGTATATGGTGCATATTATTTTTAATATTATATCTGGATGACTATTAAATTGTGTACAATTAAAACGTTTTAAGTTTACATCTGTTTAAAGATGTTTGACAAAAAACATGTTATATTATTGACATGGCAATATCGTGAGATAATATAAAAAAGATAGCTCAAAGAACTACTTACAGTTTAACAAAACAATTTTATGGGGCATGTGATATTGTCTTGCCTCGTTTGTTCATATAGGAACATTTGCATTTGAAGGTAAAAAGAGAAGTTGCAATTTCTCAACTCCTGGCAATACATCCCCCGTTAGTATGGAACTAATCCTGTTCACAAATTCCTAGAAGCAAATGAGATGAAAAAATATTAACTTATGAGCGCTTTACATGATTTGTCAAACATACTAGCCGAAGGATGCATATATATTCTTCATTCCATGAACCGTATTAGACTCTAAAAAATTCGAAATTGTCTTGATTGAGTAGCCTTAAGCCAATATATTTCTTCGAATAATTACACTTTATTTTAATGAAATGAACCACTTCATGGTGATTAATACAATTTTAGTTCACTTTAACAATTTTGTTCTTACTTCAACAATAAAATTTTAGCCCTATTTAATTCCTGAATCGCTTTGCAACAAAATTCCTAGTGTATTAATATTTGGCTAATCCTCCCTTAAAAGGTTTATATTCAGAAGCTATTAATTTAGTGGAGATTCAACTATCAAATAATTGATCCAAGTATAAAAGTGTATATATACATATATATATATATATATATATATATATATATATATATATATATATATATACATTTCACTTAAACATAAATTAATGTAAGTAGGGTAATGGAATTGATGAAATGAAATACTCTCGTTAGAAACATATTAAGCATATTTATTATTCGTCACTAATAATAAATATAACGAGTAAATTTTATTAGTTAGTTATTAATTATCAGTTAGTTTATAATTTAGTTGTAAGTTTAATCTGCCCTGTTATTTAATTAACAAAATTGTTTTGGTATTTATTATTTTTACATACTTTACTAACAATATCCATTACCTAACATGAAACCTCAGATCTGATAAGCACACTCTTTACATTTTTTTTTGTTTTGGATCTCCAACCAATCCATTATCTAATATTATAGAAATCAGCTCATTTAACATATTCTCAAACTTAATTAAAAAAATCATAAACCCAACTTATCTTTCATATTTTAAAGTATATACAAATCTATAATGATAACCAAGCACCATAATTTACTTGTAAGTGTATTGTTGTATATTGTTTGTGTTTTGAATAAAACAGCCAAGTAATTTATTGAGATAAAAATTGTAAAACTTTTTTAAGGCGCTTTTTCATATGTAGAACCACACTAGCCTACACAAATCCTATGGATAAAAATATATCCACAAGTTAGGTTTCGGATTCTAAGCAAGTGATAACCCTGATTGATGACAACCGATTATTTTGGTCGTCTGTGAATTGGCTACCCAGGTGATGCTACTGGGTCCTACTAAATTATTATTAGGGGTTCCACATATGAACTTCGATACCACTTTGAGAGCTCAGATTATAACATAGGAACCAATAAGCCACAAGTAAGAAATACTATTAAAGTCGGCATAAAACATGACCTTCTGATATTCAGCCCAATATATGCAGCATCCTTAATACCTCAAGTATAGCTTGTTTAAATCCATTTCAGCATTTCAGCTTTTATTGTAAATTAGTATAATAATCCCCAATATAAATATATAAATATGCTTACTTGTCGTGAACATTGATCAGTAAAAACTGTCAATAACAAAACATACCAGCATCAACCAGCAGATTAACATCACCTTGATATTTTAAAATTTCATTATTGATAATTTTCTAATGATATTACTCATTAATAGAGTTATTCGTAAAAATATGGTATTAGTTAAATATAATAATGTTTGAAATCAATATAGCTCGATTGAAATAATAAATATATTTATTTTCGAAAAGTTACCACAAGAATTAAAGCCATTTTTACTATATGCAGTTGCATTTAAATGAAAAAAAAGAAACATTTTCTCTTCCACGAATATCTCAAGAAGTACATTCCAGATAGAACACCATTTAATATTTATAACATCAACTGTCAAAATTTACGATCACACTTGTTGAATAAATTCGGCATAAACTTAATGCAAAGTATTTTTAAGGCAAATAAAATAATAATCGTCTTCATCGCCAGGAAAACAGAACATAATATAAACTATCAGAACATCTTTTTCGGCTTCCTTATTTAGCAGTGTGCAGCTCTTGGCCATTTGTAATCTGTAAAAGCATCTAAGAGGTCATTAGTTCACGAGAAGAGAGTTTACATGCTAAAATATTATTATGGATAGCGGTGAGGCACATGGTTTTACTGCAGTTGATTTTCTTCCATTGAGATGCATGTAAAAAGGCCTATCAGCGATACCTGTAAAATACCGATAATTTTTTAAATACCGTTAAGCTCTAGAATTAGTAGTAGAAGTATATCTAGTAGGTTTATATAAAGATAAAACATATTGATGCACGTTTTTGAATATTATTTAATGAAAATAGCTTCACTTAAAAAATATTTATTGAGAAAATTGAAAATATATAAAGATATATATAAATATATATATATATATATATATATATATATATATATATAGATATAGATATAGATATAAATAGTATGCCGGGTGCGGTAGAACTGGAATGAGAACACACTCCAAGATGAAAGCCCTTAACACTTGCAGCCTGTAGCCTAACAATGTAATCCAAGAGAAAAATTTTGCGTTTGTTATTCGCTACTGCAATATCAGCTGCATTCGGATTTAGTAGTTTGAAATACAGTGCACCTTGTTGATCCCACCATAGACCCAGAAAAACTGAATGGCCATGAATATTCCGCTTTTGTGCTCGAGCAGATGGATATTCTAACAGGTCAATTGAAAAGTCCACGGACTGACACTGTTGATAAAATATTGTTTTTTGAAGGGAAAAATACATTTGAAGTAAAAACTTGGCTTGATTCCAAGTTTCCGGACACTGCCCCGCAAAATCAACGATCAAGGATTGGTATGCTAAGTTTAGACGTGGTGAAATGAGCACCGAAGACGGTGAACGCGGTGGACGTCCAAAGAGGTTGTTAGTGACGAAAACATTTAAGAAATCAACAAAATGATTTTGAATGACCGTAAATTGAATTTGAGTGAAATAACAGACACCATAAAGGTATCAAATGAATGAATATTTGGGTATGAGAAAGCTATGTGCAAAGTGGGTGCCGCGCGAGCTCACTTTTGACCTAAAACAACGATGAGCTGATGATTCGGAGCAGTGTTTGAAGATGATCAAGCGCAATAAACCCGAGTTTTTGCGTCGAGACAGTCGGCTGGCAAGGTCGTCTGTATTATGGGATCTGCAAGGAATACTTTTCATTGACTACCTTTAAAAAGAAAGGACCATCAACAGCTACTATTACATAGCGTTATTGGGCCGTTTGAATGACGAAATCGCTGAAATATGGCCGTATTTGAAGGAAAAGATAGTGCTGCCTCACCAAGGCAATGCACCGTGTCACAAGTCAGTGAAAACGATGGCAAAAATCCATGAATTGGGCTTCGAATTGCTTCTTTATCCAGCGACTATTTCCTGTTCTCAGATCTCAAAAGAATGCTCGCTGGAAAGAAATTTTCGTCGAATGAAGAGGTGATCGCCGAAAATGAGGCCTATTTTGAAGCAAAGGACAAATCGTACTACAAAAATGGTAAAGTTGGAGGGTTGCTATAATCAGTGTATCACCCTTGAAGGAAATTATGCTGAGAAAAAAATAGTTATGCCAAACAATGTGTTTTACTATGTTACTCATTTTCGCCGATAGATACCGCTGATCAAAATTATCAATTGATCAGTATATTTAATAATGTAACTGTTATATTGTTTTAACAGCTTATCAATTATATCATGTTGATACATTAATATAATTTTATAATTGGTTGTTAACAATTAAATACGGAATTATATTAGAATGAATGAATAATTTAAGCGATGTGTAGACTGGAAAAAAATCGTTCCAGAATCGTAAGCCGCAAATTCAAGAATAATTCATTGAACGACTAATCAGATACATATTTCAGGTCCGCACCAGCGTCTCGAAACATTTCTCGGCGTTCTCTAAAATAACCGCTGCCGAGTTTTTGTCGCAAATGTTCTCATTTGAAATATTTGATGCTGCACTTTTTGACAACGCGGTATGCGGGTACCGTATACGTGCTTGTTTTGATTAATATTTGCCGGAATCCATCAGCTTCTCTTTATCATAATTAATTAGCTGACTTTTAAACGGTTTCGATATCGAAATGAATCCGCACAGCTCTTATTGTTGTGAGTTTTTTATGATCGACGTATTTGTCGCGCTCCGGACTGGCTAGAAAATGTTGGAATCTCGCTCTGATTGAATTTTTTAGCAATCGATATGTACTGTTTTGAATAGAATAGGTTTAGTAAATTTTGTTATTTGAGATCGAATTATTTAAAGATGGCTGTAATCGACTTTATTCTTATTTATCATGCCATAATCCTCTACATCTACTGGGTAGGGTGATTAATATTTTTCTCAAAAATAAAACGTTTCATCTCTAATAAACTAGAAATCGCTGGCAGCGCATTTTTAACGTATCCCTAAGAATGCGTAAATGACCTTCCAGAAAATCGTACATTCCTTGAAATGATCATTAAGTCACTTTTAAATATCTTCAAAATTGCTGAAATATTTCACTGAAGGTGCTTAGGATTTCGATGAAAACTATTCTAAAATTGCAATTTGAGCAATTAATTCTTCAATGAGTAGTATTGTTCACTTTTAAATTAAACAGCACTCCTCAATATTTTTTTTGAAACCAATGAATTATGTCCAAATAACTCTTCTTGAGACAATTCCCGATGGATTCATATGGGTTTAAGGATTTGTTTATACAGGAGTACTTTTTTGTACCCTCCATGGACAAAATTTCTTCCAAATGGACATTATTTTTAAAAATCCATTATTTTTATTGAATGTTATTCCAAAATATTTTTCTGTATTAGCGTACCTTTCAAACCAACATTTGGTATCTCCAATGCCACGAAAACCCTACGGTATTGTAAGTACAATACACCTCCACTCAGCGCTCCTCGGAGACATAAACGAGGCGGAGCACGATAGGACAGTTCGTGGTGGCCTTAGCATACCTTTTCCCTTAGCCCTTTACCACATTTAGTCAATTCTAGATAAGCTGCCCTGTTTTAGTCGAACTCTCGTGTCTTTCGACTTTTTACCCTTATGCTGTTGTTCGCCAAGTGTCTCCATCGTCCAGGTTTGAGTGTTGCCACCCAAGTCTTCCTTCTCATCTGTCTCTTTCCCTCGAGCTTCCCCAATCCATCCTTAACAAAAAGGTGAACGCCCTAAGGATGCTTAAAACCTTCAATTGGACGCTTTAATCCACCTCGGCAGTCAGAAAGGTGTTTCCTCATCATCTACTACTTGCACTCGACTCGACCGCTATCGCCACTCGACGTTTTCCCTGAGGTTGGAAGTCCGGGTATTGTCTACCTTATTCCTGTCCTAAGGGGGCGGGTTTTTCCCTCGGCCAGCTGAGTTGGTTTGCAGTTTACTAGGATCTGACATTTCCTTCTCGAGTACGACCGCATGTAGCAGATGCACTTTAAAATCAAATGATTATCTAACGGTTAAAATATCGACAAAATGACCTTCTGGTATATCGATTTTTAAAGCTGAATAAGTTTCAACCAACTCAAGGAATACTTTTGTATTTAAATACCTTTATATTTAAAGTGTTCAATGAACTGTTACTGTTCAAACGCGCCATATTATGTATGTAAGTAGTCACTAAATTACTAGAGATGCGCAACTTTTAATGAACAACAACAACCGAAATTACTTTTTATTCAACCTAACATTGCTGGTTTACTATAATATAATTTAAGAGATTTTTTTGTTATTACTAACGTGTACAAGGACGTAAATTGATGTTTCATAGATAAATAGTTCTTGTTCAGTTGTCTTTAGATATATTTATCTATATCTAAAATTATTCCGTCAATACATATTACAGATGTATGTTTACAAAATCCAAACAAATATTCCGAGAAATATACGCGAACCTGTTTAAATAATTTATGATCGCACATACGCGTCGAGAGGATAAAAAAATACACACCAAGTGATCGCTTCAAACTCACATCGAGACACCTTCGAGAGATTTTCGTTAGTTTTTTTTCTTCTGTATCTCGCGATTCAGGGGCAGCTTTCAAGCCGCTTTATTGGCATGTCAAATGTTGCAAACATTAGAATCAGATAGGCTTGACGTTCGTCATCTAGTTGATCTATTGGAAATACTTGGAAGGCGCATTGTGAATGCGGTTTTTTGTGGGATTTTATTTTTTTCTATCGGTCGATTCAGGATAATTGGCGTATGAGCAAAATATCTAACGCATGGAGATGGAAGTTGGAGATATCTTTAGATGAAAATAAGAAGTTCAAATATTTGTAGCTAAAAATACTATTTACCTCATCATATCACAATAAAATTACCGATCAATAAATCTATGAAGCGCCATCTATTCGTCAACAGTAGAACTAAAATTCGACGCCATTTTAATATTTGAACTTTAAAAAGATTATAACTGAAACTTTTTACTAAAATACAGGAAATTCAGGCAAGTTTGATCTAGAGTTATTTCGTACTAGAAATGCCAGTTCCTGTGGCGATAACACGTCTTTTTTCTTTTTTTCTTTCTTTCTTTTTTCCCCCCTATTTTCCTATCTAATTAAAGGAATAGGCTAGATGACTGTAATAGAGAATCATAAAAATTTTGCTTTTTAATAATAATATACTATATATAAACTATTAAAAATAAATTTATTTTAAAATTAAAAGTGGAATTACAAAAATTTTACAAAAAATGAAAACAAAACAATTCAGAATTCGCCATATTAAGTCAAACACCAATCAGAAATTCTACGAAACATTAACGTCACTTACTGTTTCCTAACCTTAATTTCTCCATTCCAACGTTTAAACTTTTTAACACGTTTCGAATTTATTTAGATTGCTTATATTGCTTGTATTTTAGAGTTAAAAAATTGGTTATTTACTACCAACGGAAAGAAAAACGAACGATAAACGAACAAATTGAACTAGATATATAGGAAAATAACCTAAATTTTCCCAGAATCGATTCATTGATGGTGACTGTTTTGTGTGACTGTAACTGAAGTAACTGTAATTGTATTTGACTGTAACTGTATTTGACATAACTATCAAAATATTCATTTTACATAGCTGATAGCAACTGCAACACAATAAAAGGTCTAAAGAATATGAATTTGATAATATATGTTTGATGTTCTTAAATTTTTATCAGCTCTGCTAAAGAGGAAAGTGAATTCTTCAATATTTGGGTAAATAAAATGCGCAAATTGTAATTTTAAAGTTTATTTTAATAATAGCCGTACAAACTTAAAGCACTAGCAACTGCAATACTTCATCAATTACTGTACAAAATCTGCGTTTAGACATGCTTTAACACATTAATTTCTCCTATGAATTCTTAAACTAAGATCACTGCTTAGGAACAACATTTGAATTCATACATTATCTATACGTAAATATTGTTCGAAATATTTGAAGAATAAAACACACATACCAGGCTATAAAACCTTGATAAAATCACACTGTTCAATCAAATACATATCAGTTACCCTTAACGTGGTGAAGTAAATCCCAACAAAATATATAATGTATTTTGTGTTTTCGTATTTGTTGTGCTTTGAAGAAATATGGTCATTCAATAGTGAATAACATTAAAAGCTCAATGAGTTAAGTTAGAAGCCCATTTTCTTCTTTTTGATTGGCAATATAATTTCATAAAAATGTATACTGGTTTATCGCACCACATTGTACTAAAATACTTATATTAGATCGTCTAATTGCTCTAAATAAATTACCAATGTATAATATTTGAACAATACTTAATAGGGACCCTCACATCATCGATACCGATTAGAAAATGTAATTATAACGCAGAATTATTAAAATAAGACATATATTCGTACAAATCGTACAGTGAAACCAAAACAAGCGCGTTACGTAGGCGCTGAATTGGAATGTTTTAGTGTGCATTTATAGTTACACCATTCCAAACATCAATTTTTCTTTCAAATCCATTTTCTTGTTGAATCAGCTTTTACTCCGGGCAAAGTATTTTAAAATAAGTAATTGTCATAAATTTGTTTTTTATAAATAGTCATCTAGCCTATTACTCAATTAACTGGAATTCGAGAACTTACCTCACTTTGAATGTGCCACCAAAGGATAATTAAGTTTCTTGAATCAAGATTGAAGTTTGTCAATGTACCGGTTTTCGTAGACAATTAAAAAATGATTCCATATTCTGTACAATGGAAATTTGGGTAGAAACATTATAGTTTAGATGGTCATCAAATACAAACCGAATGTACAATTACATAATCCATTCTCTCATAAAATTTTGTTGTAAATTAAGGATAACTAGACTGTACCGCAACCAAAGCCAAACTTTTGGTAGCATCTTTCAGGAGGTTTTACGTCAACAGATTGCTACACTATTAAGTATTCGATAAAACCCGTATGGCCGTAAGCCCTCGTTTAAGTGGAGTTGACAAGTATTCATAATAAACAGATACTTTCATTAATATTAGAACACATATAAACTTGATGGTAGCCACGAGCTAAAGTATTTCTATCTCTAGATGTATCAAGTCGTCAATGCGTGATTCGTTCGAGATCCTGCTTGCTCGTTTCGTCCAGCTTCTTTGGGAGCTTGTCTTTGGGGACTTATCTTTGGGAACTTTTCTTTGGAAATCTATTATAAAAATATTACGTCAATGGATGCCTTTCTCGCTAGTTAACAAATATCACGAATCTTGCAGCTAAACTACATAATTTTTGTTCAAACTTACATTGATAGTTATATAACGGAAACAATATATAAATATTAAATCCTGTAATTATTGACCACTAGCGACCCGCCCCGGCTTCGCACGGGTGCAATGCTGATACTAAATTAAATACACTACAGAAAAAATATGAACGTTGTATATAAAAACATAGCGGCCCGCTCCGACTTTGCACGGGCATAAAATATATATGCCTATGTCACTCAATGAAAACATGATTAAAATCGATCCAGTATTTTTGGTTCATTCATTACTGCCCTTGGCCTGCACGCATTAAATTTGGAGTAAAACAATTCCTCTTCCCCTATACTTACTATGAAGATTTCCTGCCATCTTTGGAATATCTAAATTCATATAATTTTTATTACATTACACATTTTTAAACGCAAATTTTAAATTTGTAATATCTCCGAAAATATTTGTTTAATTTACATGCTGTAAGGAACCATATTGATCTATATTAATTGCACACTGTATTTAAGGTACTTAATTCGATAAGGATTAATGCCGTATTGCTTAAAATAGCTTCGTAAATAAGCCATTTTCTCACGTAAAAAGTAAACAATAAAAATGGTTAATGTGGGTTATCCCTAAAAGATAAACATATACCATCGCGGACTTTTTTGTAGACCTTTTTATGGTGTACAGTACTGTAGTACATTAATTTGATCTAACTCATAGGGTTAGGCAGCGTTTTTGCTAATTGCTAAATAAGCCTAAAAAAATAGGTTAATTTACGACATCACGTTAGAAACCTCTAAAATTAGCAATGTTGCCTTAGTATATTATGCATGTATTATACATATAAACCTTCCTCTTGAATCACTCTATCTATTGAAAAAAACCGCATCAAAATCCGTTGCGTAGTTTTAAAGATTTAAGCGCACATAGGGATATAGGGACAGAAAAGGCGACTTTGTTTTATACTATGTAGTGATGCGACACTAATTAGCAGTTTTAACAGTGATTATTTAGTCCACAAACTGTAACAATAATAATTATTTTTATAAGTAAATTAAGTGCACAACAAACAAAAAGCAATTTGTTTTACTATTTGCTATTACTACAAAATTTAAAATTCTAGTTTTTAGACTTTAATTTTTGAAATTTGTTTATTTACTATAGTACAGGTAGTAAAAAATGCGTTTATTCTAAAAAAGTAATACATTTTAATAGTTTTAGCTTTTAAATACTGGGTGTAAAACAGTAACAGTTTAACGTCTGTTTAACAGTAAATTTGCACATTTTTGCATTTAAAATGATTTTATTAAACTTTTAATCCATAAACTTTTGTATTACTAATTTAGTAAAATTATAGTACAATATACTCACTGAACATATCAAGTACATTGAGGTTCAATTTAAGGTATCTAAATCTTTTAATCTTTTTAATAAACTTGTAATTATGAAGGTTTATTTAATACATTCTGAATTTTTTATAACTCATATCTGTAAATAATTCTAAAAAATACAATCTCATCAGCTATTTCCAATATGTTGATAATATATCAATCCACATTTAGATCAAAATATAATTTGTAATATTATTTTGTTAGTTGTAAAAATACCTAGAGTATTTGTTCTAGTCTGTAAACAGATTTTTCGGCTTTTAAATTATTTTTATTTTTAATTAATACTGTAACTCATTCAATACTCATCAAAAAAATTTTGAGTATTATAAATCATTGATTACTAAAATTACTCGTGTGATCGACAACCTTACTCCCTATACCTGCTTAAATTATTTTAATATTATAATATTCAAGTCGAAATCAAGGCCATAAAATTCACAGTTAGGCTACAACATGTACTGTCACTGCTGCATAAAGCACTCGATTTAACATGGATTGGGCAATAATACTGAAAGGAGTATTCAGCGACGAGACGACCCGCCATTGTGTGAACCACTCTTAGAAACCTAAGGTGATACACCTAATTTTTGTTTCGATTTTGTTTTCAAATATTTTAAAGTAATAGTTTTGGTGTCAATAAGAAGAGTCAGTTCAGATCAGATCAAAGTAGTTTGGTCCTCTAGGTTTTTACAATTAGACAATTAATTGCAAGTTATTGGACGAAAACTCAGAAAGTAGCTTTCAAACAGCTTAGCAATTAACTTAGCAAAGAAGATTTAAAGAAATATAAAATCTATGGCTACAATTCAAATGGACTGAAAATGTCATTTCGAACTGTTTTAACATCGAGTTTTCTGTGGCATACCGTAACTGATGATCATAATCACATTATAACCGAAGCGGAATATCATGGCCATAAAATCTGGTGTATATTGTGGGATCAGTAAGGTATAGTTGATATGAGGATCTAAAACAGAATAAAACTGTTACTGCAGATATGCTGTTGCGGAAAATACTAGTAATAACGGGTAACAAGCGCAAACTCATCCTTTTACATGACAACGTTCAAGCAGAGTTTGCAAGACTTGTTAAAGGATACAGTGTTGCAATTCTAATGGGATTGACATACCCAGCGTAGTCACCAGATATAGCGCCTTCTGAAAACCACTTGTTCGGATCGATGCAGCATGGCTTGACTGATGAGATGGTTTCGAAAGCTCAAATAATCGAAAACCAACATCGTTTTTTTCGACACGGTATCGTCATGTTGACATGAAGATGAAAAAAGTTGTATTAGTTGTCCATTTTTCTCAATATTATATTTTTAAAGTGAAAAAAATATCGTAATCCATACAACCACATAACATTTACATCGACTCTGTATTATATATTTAAACGTCTGTGAAATTAAATTCAATCGTATCGATACCAATCGGTTTGTCATAAAAATGAAAAGGAAACATTGGCTGCGTGAACGTCTTGTTATTGCAACTCAACAACATAGAAAGTCGTGTATCAGATAACGAAATTATTCTTAAATAAGAGCTGTTTTCGCGTTTCTGCTTCAATAATTTGTCAATTACATTTTTGTGAGGTAGTACTTAATTTAATGTTGTGTATTTGGAATGCTACCATGCTATACGAGGTATGATTGTATAGTGTTACATTTATTTATTTAAAATTTTAATAGATTTTGAGAAATATAAAATAGTCAGAGAATGCAGTATATCATTTTCTTACTAAATTCAAAACCATATGACAAGCATTTCAATTATAAGTAGGATAAAACAATCAAATATTATTATTCAGATAACACATAATCGTCGTACCATTCAACTTCCAATTGATGGTGTCCAAGTATGTTTTTACAAATTGTATATCATATAGTGTTATGTATATTTAAGTGAAACTCTTCCTAGCCTACCGATCGTAACACTGACAGTTACTACATTAGTTAATTTTTGTTATCAAAAAAAACAACGTTATAAACTATAATTGTTGTTTATTAAGAGAATGAAACAAAAAGCATCTTATATCAAAATCTAAATAAAGACAAAGATCCTACATCGGGACCTTCAAATAACCACAGTCTGTCAAGAAATCAAGAGAATTGCAAGGGAACATGAGAAAGGAATCCATTCTCATGAGAATATTGAAGTATTGCAACTTTTGGATACCGCCAGGGCAGGACACAGACTCAAAAAAATTATCTGATATTGTGCAGTGTTGTGTAGTAAGGTGTATATAATAAAAAATACAGCAGGGACATGTATAAACATTATTTCATCAGAGACTGAGATAGGGCCGATGGGCCCTCTTAGTTATATAGGTAGATTTAAATTACCATAAGGACAAATTGTAGGTTAGTCGGTAACGACTAGTAACCATTGTTACATTATAATTATAATTAACATTATAATTAAATAATAAAAAAACTCTTTTTTTCGTTTGTTGCATAAGATCATTTTTTTAACTAAGATAAATAATTGAAATAAAATCGAAGCGCATTCAAACGTAGCAATGCGAAAATGGTGGCTAATAAACTTTAAGTGACGTCTCGTACCGCTTCTGAGTGGTGTTTGACTTAAACTAACGAATTCAAAAAAGATATATTTATGGTAAAATCTTAGTAATTCCACTTTCAATTTTAAAGCAAATGTATTTCTAATAATCTCTAGAAAATATAAATATTATAAATCAATATTTTTGTAATTCTTTATTAAAGTTATCTAGCCTATATAGGCACATAGGCCTCTCAGTTCGATTCCGATTGCCTAATTTTATTTATATATCTTCTCAAAAATAAGATCTTAAAATTAAAGTAAAGTAGTTTTGGAGTGCACCTCGTATATTTTCAATCAGACAATCATTTCATAATTGATATATCACCGAAACAACACCGGTACCCTATCAGTACTAACCTAACAATTTCATTATCTGATACGGTACTACTACTTTCTATTTCGCCGTGTCGCGATAACGAAACGTCAAACCGTTCCACGTTTCTTTTTTTCGACCGCCACCACCGTCGTCAGCGCGATCAGTATCGTTTCAATCGAATTTCAACCCGGTAGAAATTCAAATCCGCCACTAGGATTGCATAAATATGTTACCAACATCAATCCATAATCATAATCTTCGAGAGTGTAATGCTACGCGTACAATGGGGACCTAATGCATAAGCACCGTAATACCGTCGAACATTTAGCAACATGGAAAATTTATCGTCGTATAGATTATTCAAATTTATTATAATAATGTTAATAGGATTATTTGATTTCTATTGTTACATGTAGCAGGCGACATTTTTCATAGGGGCGTGTTCACAGCTTTTTCGATATTCATTTTTTTGCCAGTTAATGTAAGCGGAGAGAGACATTGTGGTTTGGTATAATGACCTCCGAGATAGTTGGCGTCGGAAATAAAACAATAGAAAAATAACGTCTTTGTCAAGTAGACCGATGATTGAAACCTACACTGGTGGGACTCGCCTCTTAACCAAATTTACTCTTGACTCATTCGAATTAATTTCGCGATTTGCATTTAATAATGCTCGTTAGCTGTTTCGTGTGCCCGATGTCGTTTTATTAATGAGGATAAAAGATGTGGAATGGAATGCTGAATGTCCTATGATTTATAACTTTTGAAGAATATACGTGTATCTAAATTTTTCAAATAAAATATTCATGAAACATTTATGTAATATATTCAGACTAAGCTAACATACAAGCCCATCTGCTCGTATCCAACTCGTAAAGTTATAAATAATCCACTTCGGAGTGAAAGAAAACATTGAAGTAACAAACTGAAACTGAGTGAACTTTATACTAAAAACCTAAGTAATGCACCTAACGTTAGGCTAAAATTATATCCCAACTACCAAAATATGTAAACGTGTATATACTATACCACAATAGAACAAATGTAAACGTACAATCTTATCATCGGTTCCTTACACTATAAATATAAGAACCGAAGAGTATCAACGGCCAGCGAGGAAATTAAACGGCTTGCTACCAAGTGAGATTGCGTGAATATAAAAACGTCGAAGTACTGCAGCTACTGAACAACAAATTAAGCAATGTATACAAACTGTCCCATATTTAAAATCTATGTAGAGTGCTAAATGCCAATTAATTTTAGAAATTAGTCTAGAAAACCTTAACTTTAAAAGCAATATGAAGGACAAAATAATAGATACAAAATACAAAGATACAAAATACTACAAATAACTAGTAATATGCAAGCCATGTGAAAACCCACAATAAGTATTCTCATCAATTTATGGTCAAAAAGTATCCATAAAAGATTCTCTGCATCTCAACTACTATACTGCCTGTTTGTGCCTTTTATTCAAAAGACTTCGTCCTCAAATCATATAGTTCTGTGCTGAAAACCATCGGGCGAAGGATGCTCGAAGCATCAACATTTGCATCATGAATATATGAAAAAAAAAAAAACAGTTCAGTTCAAGCAAGTAACCGAAAATATTATAAATGATTGCTCTTGAATAGAATGTACAGTTTATGAAAATAAAAACTACAATTTCACAGAACTAGAATGATTCTTGATGACGAATGATAAGTGCTTAAAAAAGCAAACTGAACGGTTTTTCACCATCACATAGCTCAGCAATAACATTATACATATATATCTGATTATTTTACATAAAAAATATGTGAAAACTTTGTACATGCTTTGAAATTTGAGCATATCCTTCGATTCAAGCTTATCCTTAGAGTAATAATAATCGAACTGGAAATCAACAACCGAAAACATTCTTAGCTGATAAAAACTTATACAAAAATCTCAAATTATGAACATTAAAGTGTATTAAAGAAACTTGGACATTAACAACAGTGAAAAAGTTCCAAACTTTTGAAATATAAAGATAGAGGCGGAGAATACTAATAATTTCTTGGACACATAGGATGACCAATAGCTGAAATAACATGTAGATTGGCTAGGGACTACTGAAGTAATCATTGGAAGGAAATGATAAATACCTAGGATATCTAGCGATAAACAACCACAAATATATCAAGTTCTAATCAGTCTCAGATGGAAAGTAATGGGAAGAGGCGACTTCGCACAAAGAAAATAAATAACATGAATGACATCAAAAATTGTCCTAACCTGATAACAGCACACAGAACGTGTACACACATTGCAAGACAAAGAGACATACAAACAGATAGCAATACACATGCAAATAGTATAAGGCTTCATAAATTATAATTTTGGGTCGTTAATAACGATACATTTTGTATAAAATACTAGTAATGTTAGAACAAGAACTAGAATATACTGCAGCTAATTTTCTAATTTTCTTCATGGCAATACAATGGTTTGACGGTATTATAGATATTTGCAAAGACTGTTGCTCAATAAGTTGTACCTATGTCTACCTTTCGGACCAAATGGGACTATCTATGACTACATGTGATTCTCGCTGAATCCTTAGAGTAATCTAGAGTGAAATTAGTGACAAAACAACATTTTCAATCCAGCGTAACTTTATGATACACACACAATTCTATAATTGAAACCAGTAATATTTAGTCTATTTAAATCACTAGTTACTTTAAGTTGTTGAAATTTTATCTTAAATATAACCTAAACAGCGATTTAACATCAATGTGGTATTTCGGCCGATAGCTTGTATAGTAGGTCTGAGAAATACACGAAAAAAAAACCAAGAACAACCCTGTCCATTCACGGCTGTAGTAGTGACTTTAAATTTATGTTTAATTAGTGATGGTACACGTGTAAGCCGACGTTACATTGAATATTTATATGTAATTGTGATCATTTCTGCAATAAATTTTGGTGTTAAATGGGTTGATGGTTTATTGATGAGACCTTTAACGCACCGCGGGTCCACGAGGCGTTGTACGAGGCTTTAATACCGAAACGGCCTTAACGGCAAAAAATAAATCTAAAAGAATTATTATTCGTTATCGTTTATATACAATAATATAGTTATATACAATATATATTGTCTTAAGACGTCCGACGAATGCCTTCATAATGATGTTTATTTTGTAAGAAGATAATTGATAATAATCGGTTTGGGAACTCGCTTAACCCATAGTTAAACCAACAAGAAACGGATGCGTCACTAGTCGTGCTCGTGTGAATACAATGTCTTTTTTCTATCTTTCGCTTCTTCTTTTAATCGACTGTTTACTATATAATTATAAGGATGATGTTTGATTTTGAAAAAGCCCAACTTAAACATGTATGTACATATATATATATATATATATATATATATATATATATATATATATATATATATATATATATATATATATATATATATATATATGAAATCCTGTATTTCAAAAATGTATATTTTATTTATGGTCAAACAAGATATCGCAAGAAAACTAAAATTTATAAAATATAAGTTTAAATCAATCAACAGATTTGAACAAATAAAAATATTTCATAGCAACGTAAATTGTCTAAAGCAAAGAATGCTGGAATCGGACAGAGAGGGCTGAGAGGGAACTCACTAATTATGTTGCTGCTAATAATGAACAAACTTAAATATTTGGGCCTCCTAATGATCCGATGTTTCCAAATAGTCGATCAGAAGGAAAGAAAGATATTAACAAAATTAGCATTAATAGCAAAGATTTAGTAGGACTGGTTAAGAACGTTATGGTTATTTAGGAGATTATTCTGAACACTCTCTTGGAAGTACTGGCTGTTAAGGTGTGTAAATCTAGGTCTACAATTTAAGAAATATATATTTGCAACCTATTAGTCTCTTCCTCAATTTTAACAGATAGGACCTCAGCAACACATTGTCACAAAACCCAAGCCCTAGAATAATTATATGAGACTTGATTACTCACGCTTCGGGCTGGGGCTCTCTAACACTGATATTAGAGGATGCCTCATTCTGAATATAACTAGAGATACTCACTACTATATGATGGTACCACCCTTTTCTTGTCCTCCTCGACAGGTCTACCCTCCTATGTGATTATGCGTTTATGGAGTTCATAACAGTTACTGCTAAGGGCTCAATAGACTGCACTGTAAAATCTTCATGATAGTGATCACCACACAATTTCAATGGAATTCCTTATGGTATCTAGGCATTATACACATAACACATAAAAAGACTGAACCAAAACCATGATTCAACAACCAATTTTACGAAATATAAAAGTCTTCTAGCCTTAGCTAGCAAGCATAAAACATGTTGACCAATGACAAACAATATGTATAATGTGTAGCATAAATGGCATACAGAAAATAAAATAAAGGTAAACGATAAGAATTGAGGTAGTTAAAGCCTTCTGTGAATTAGTCGTAGTTGTCTTATGTTAAATTAAGCTAGTTTATAAACCACTATTGTTGCTACCAAGTGGGCCGATAGTCTTAGGTAGCTTCCAAGAATCTTAAAATATTGGCTGTTTTATTGGGAATGGGGTCAAATGTAAGCGATACGGGGCATTGTTTTAATAAAAGTTATGATAGATGATTCCAATCCAGTAGAGGAAGATCGAGAAGACAGAGTTTTCTCTACAGATTTATGGAATCTGTTTAACCAGTAAGGTCAGCAAATAATTATTGAAATATGTAATATGTAATATGCTTTTCATAGCAGATGAGAAACAGGTAAAAGCACAAAAACGCATTAGAAAATATGGCGTGAAGGAAGCTGATTTGAAATAGAGCGAATATTGAATTGAAATAACACATATTATATAAAGTCGCATTGCAACTGTTAAAAACGCTACTCTGTTACGCCGTTAAGATCATTTTCCGAAGAACAGCTTTTCCATTATTTTTAGAAATCCAAATGGAATAGAACTGAACCAAAAATTTACGACGATACCAGAGGAAAAGTGAAATCAAAGCATGAAAGTTATAATATAACACTTATTTTTATAACTGATATAAAAAGTATATGTAATTAATTAATACTAGGAAATTGATGATGCTGGTGCAAGTGATGATGTTGAATTAAAATGGTAATAAAATAAGAGGAACTTTGTGAATAACAGTGCCTAGCAATATCAATAGATAACACATGCGTGTAATTGTGTGTGTACTTCGATATTCTGAAAACGAAAATAATATGGAATAAATTCCAGGACATCAAAATTGATGGATGCTTTTAATGCACATTGGAATTCATCAAAAAGAAATCTTAAAGTTATTCTGCTTCACAACGGCGGTTTTTATGATTGGATTCTTGTAAGTCATTTGGTAAAACTCAAAGAAACCTACAAGAACTTAGAATTGTTTCTTCGTAAATTAAAATATGAAGGCACAGTTGGCAAGTACGCGCGAATTTTGAAATTTTGTGCATGTTACTTGGGCAATTAGCTGGGTTTACCAAGTTTCCTTGCTTTTTTATCTATGGGATAGCAGAGAATGAGCAAACTACTGAACCAAAAAGAGTTGGCCGCCGAGGGATCTTAAAGTTGGATTCGCAACCACTTCGCAAAGATTAAGAATACTTCAAATATATAGTCCCAAAGTTTCCAGACCCAGACCTCTAAGAAGCAAAGGTGAAGGAAGATGTTTTCGTCGGACCAGATATTAGACAGCTTATGAGTGACCCAAAAGTCATTATAGATATTGACTATCCTCAAAAAGAAGGGTGAAATTTTAGACAGAGACGTTTAGATAATCGTAGACTCAAGAAGAGAAATCGCCAAAAGAATGCTAAAATCATTTGAAACTTTAAATTGCTTAAAATAATCTAAAACTACAATTTCTTCATTCCTATATCGACTATTTTCCGCAACATTTGGAAGATGTGAGTGAAGAGCAAGATTTAATCAGGATATTATAAAGATGGAGAAAAGATGCAAAATAAAATGAAGCGTCTTATTTATATCAGAGTACTATCGAATGCTTTAGAAGGTCATTCCAGATTTTTTCCACAAGCGAAAATGTGTAAAGAGGAGCGTCTCTGGAAAAAAGGCCTTAATGTGTACTGAGGAATGTATATTAAAAAATATATGTCCTTAATGGTCGGTAAATAAAATTATATTATTCAAATATATTCTATATTATTTTAATGTAATAATCTGTTTAATAGAGTTGGTTTTGGTATGGTATGCACTTAAGTATCTAGGTAATTGAAGTCAGGAGGTGGAAATGAATGCCAGAATTGGAAAACATTGTACAAAGCAATTTACAGATCAAACCAAACATTCGGTTGTGAGAGATGAATATTATAAAAAGCTCAGGGATGTAATAAAAATGATCAGGATGAGAAGTAAAGAAATAAGAAAACTGCTCAATATTGAATCAGTAGAAGAGTTCATAGAAAAGAGAGAACTTAATTTGAAAGGACACTTATAACGCACGGAGGACAACTGACTAGTAACTTTTAAACGCTAGATACAACCCTGATTCATACATTTACATATAGAAAACATTTGTGAAAACACTATTTAAATATTAGTAGTTGGAATTAATTCGTTTTATATTTGTGTGGCTTTTTATTTTTGCCATTTGTGGTAATATTTTATTTATTTTTTTAATATATGATTCATAAAAGCAACATTCTATGGCCACATTACATGAATTGAAGTCATTCTCGGATTCAGAGTATTAAAAAACATAAGGATTTTGTCACAAACCGTAAACAGCTTTTAGAAAATATCTGCAGACCTTTGTATTTCAAAAGTCATAATAGATATACAGAAAAAAATCTCAACATTAATTCGAATCCTTTCATATACTCACATATAGCAACATGCAGCTCTCCTTGCCTTTTTTTATTCATTTACGAATCCCAGTTAAAGAATTTAAAATATACGTAACGAATACAAAATACATTCTTTATTTTAAGCACGCCATTAAAAAACGTCGTAAACACCGAGACCCATATATCGAATTCGATATCGGGGCGATACGTTATTCCGGTCGTCGCGAGCCATAGTGGTCCGATTCATTTCGTGCGCTTTATGATCCCGAAAACTTTGTTCTCAGACGGCGATGCAAATTTTTCGCGGCCAATCTGACGGTCTGGTATTTTATGCCTCGATAAATATGGCCGAATTGTTTGCCTAATATTCGAAGAAGGAGAATTATTAAGGAATTTACGGATAAGATACGATATTGTTACAAGCAAAATATTTTTACAGGTTTTGAAAAATATCATTAAATAAATTATATAAAAATAATAATGATATCCAAAAAACAAAAGCAAGGCGTTTATTAGTTAAAATTATATATGCAAACTAAAATTGTTTTAAAGAGTTTTGTATAAATGGAAGGTTTTACTCAAAGTCACCGCTTTCTTTTATTTTAATGACAGTATTTATTAGGCGTTTGCATCTATTTTGATCAAGAATATATTTTAGTTCGTATAGAGAAGAACTTAAGACTCATCACTTAAGAATAATCTTAAGAAATAATCTTAATTAGCCTTATAGTCGACGGTTTTATTTCCCTACTTATATTGCCAATTATACTACTACTATTTTCTAACTCATTTCTATTTAGCATTATTGCAGATGCTCAAAATTGCATTTTCGGTATTAATTGCTGTTATATAGTGACAAAACGCAAACAGCTTGGGGTTAAACGATACCAAATGTATTGGCTGATCAAGCGTAAATCTAAATTATCAATACTTAGGCCCGTTAGACCTATTGTATTCAACTCTGGGGTACAACTAGCAAATCTAACATAGCTATCCTCCATAGGTTCCAGAACAAAGTGTTGCGAGTCATCCTCGATACCCCATATTACGTCTCCGACAAACTGATTCACCGCGATATCCTTTTAGAACCCATAGCGAGTGTGATTCGAAGTGTTAGTGCAAAACACTCTGAAAGACTACTAGTGCATCCCAATACACTCGCCAAACAGCTAAATGTGCGCGATACAGTGTAGTGCATAGACTCAAACGCAAACGAAACTGATAAATAGACACACGGAGCGAGATTTAATAATCTCTCTATGTGTCATAATCTCACATCGTCTTTAGAATAAGGTAGGATAGACTTTAGAATGTTAGAATAGTATCTAGAATAAGATTTAAATTATAAGTTGTACAGCAGATCACTTACTCAAGCGATCTTCTACATATCAGGGTAGTTAAATTATACAACGGAAATCATATAATAACACTTATCACCCACAAACAGATTGTTGAAGTTCAAAGAGATTTTAAAAAATGCTGCTGTTGTTTAGTTTGAAGAAATCTGCTAGTGCCATACACGGTGATACTGCTCTACTATATGGCAATTGTTGGGATTGGTTTAAACGATATAAAAGATTTTTATTTCAATGAGAAAGAACGACGTAAAGTACCAAAATTAATTGAAATCATATTGAACAAAAACCCAACTGAAACAGAGCTTTCTCTGGTTTACAGAGCTTTCTTAGGTTGTGGTTTCAAATGTTACAAGAATTGTGAGGGATACATTGTTATTGTTCCAATGAGAGGTTCTACCACACTCAGAGTTCAATTTGTTCAGATCGATATAGTATGGCTTAGATCGCTTATAGTTTATTATACCCTTTTTTCTAACAAATACATATTTAAACTAAAAAATGTTCCGAATATATACGAACAGCTAATAAATTCGACAAGTCCGTTGCTTTTTTCTTGAATGTCAATATATAGTTTAAATTTAGTAACATAACATAACTAAGCATTTTCATCGACATAGATATCCCCTAAATATATCGTTCATTTATATCAATAACTAACTGCTTATAAAACTAACTGAGCTAACCAGAGCATTATTTTCAATTGTATATTGTAGAAAGCTATAGAAAATGGTTGAAGAAGAATGAATTCCTAAAATTTGGAATGATGAAGATGTTGAAGATATATCATCTAACCTTAGTTTACTTTAATTTGAATATGGCTATTGCAGTTCAGTATTCAGTGTGTAAAGAGTTTGATAAATCCGTTAACCCAGACTATGTTTTACCCCTTATGTTTTAAATTATATTGTTTAAGTAAAGTAAAAATGTGTTTTCATTTTTAAACAAAACAAAGCTTTATGGCCTTATTATGGAATATATCTTCATTCAAATATGGGAGCATTGATTGATTGCGAATTAGAATAAATAGGATATACTCTCAAATCATTCTTACAGAATGTGTATCATGGCGACCACTCTGTGACAATACTTTTGCAGAGAGCACTTTTAGTTAATTGATCGACATCTTGCAAAACTAGTATGGGTTAGCATCGTTCTGTATACAACAATCATGCTTGTTTGATATTATTATTGGCATACCTAGTCATAAAAGAGTATTCCCAAACACATTCCTGATATCAGTCTAATAGAACATGAAATTTATAAATTTCATTTTTATGTCAGTGACAGAAATTAATCAGTAGAAATCTTTGAGAATAAGTTATTAGCGGAAAGAAACGAAAAGTCTACACTACCATTAAACGTTTATTGGAATAAGCAGTGCCATTTCTCGTTAATCAAATACGACCCAGGTATTAAGGAACAAATAATTTACTCCTAAGTAAAAATACCCACTTTTTATTTAGGTTTTTACCCACTTTTTAGCCAACAATATAGACCTTTCATCCATATATGATCTTCATATACCTTTCATCCATAAAAATATGTTATTGCCTTATAATAATTAACCAACAATGTCCTTAAAAATATTTACCATATAGGAAGATTAATATTTGATCAAATAATTCATATGAAAATGCTCCTTTACAGGGCTTTTAAAATGTTTCTTTTTGACAGAATTTATTACACTTTTCGTTTGGCAATATCTATAAGAGTTTAACGACCGTTAAACCTATATGAAGCTGTTCACAATTATTTATTATCCGGTAATAATTCACTGAAATTTCATTTTACCGTAATATATAAGTACGTTTCTTAAAAAATTGCGTCGCTTTAAAAATGTACGCTTAAAATAAAAAGACTCTTTACACTATTACACGGTCCATCTCCTTTTGTGTAAATTGGCATAAAAACGGTGTTGTAACCGCAACCATTTTTAAATGTCCGCCTACAACAGTTATTTACGATATTATTTAATTGTTTATCATTCAACCCGCAGAGATGAGAGTCGATTCGGCCTTGAAATTGACAATTTGGTGGAGTAACCCACCCACGATAAATGAGACTGTAAAAACTTTCTTCGTGTGCAGATTCATCCTTTAAAAAGCCCTAAAAGCAGAAATAACTCGATATTAATAATTTGCATCAATCATAATGTAAAAAATATATAATAGTGGTTTACATGACCATAAAATATCAACAAATTCTAGAAGAAAATAATTACATTTATATACATTATTAATAAAATCAATAAAAAATACAATTTGACATTCAGCTAGTTTAATTCTCAAGATAGCGTAATATATAGTCCATTCAAAGTTTTTTTAGTAATGCGTGGTGGATATTTGTGCCGTCGAAACATTACAATGTTGCCGCATCATCTCTGAGTTTTAGTTCAGTTTGACTTTGACATACAAGAAAATTTTAATCTAAATAAAATATTTGAACAAAAACGTTACCAAATATATTTTATTTTAACATCATACTATATCTAAAAACTACGGTTATTTACACAGCCACAATAATTTATAGGTAAGGTAAATGATTCAAGTTGCCACGAAAATTTATAATAATACATTTTGTATAGAATCAGACTTCTACTTCTTTCACATTTGCTCTTCCTAGTAGCTAAAAGTTTTTGGCAACACACTTTGGTTAGTTTTCAAACTGTAGTCGTTTGTTAGATACACCTTTTAATATATCTGTCAACTATGTTTTTCAGATAGTCAGATAAAAAGAAATAATAATCCAAAGGGACAGTTTATTGGTGTAACATAGGTTTTTACAAATGTTATAACATGTGGTCAAGTTTCATCAAATGAACCAATTGCTTGTACCATATAATGAAATTTATACGTGTGTCTCTTTTAGCTTGAGTTGAACTTCTTTTGAATAGGATTCTTTTTACCGAAAAATATTGAAACCAGCAGGTCTAAAACGTTACAAATGAAACATTAAATTAAAAATTAAAAAATATGTTCAATATATGAATATACGTATCTATAGAAATGTCCGATGCAAAACAGAATAAGTATGAGTATATGTATAAACCTGCTACCTACCTATATATGTTATGTTATGTTAAACAAGGCGAGTATGGCCTAGTTGCGCAGAAAATAAAACTAAGACTATTGGATTTATGTATGTTATCTGATGAGTGAACTGTTTAGAATTAAAGGTTTATTATTAAAATAGGATTGGGTCAAGAGAATTTTTTGTACATAAACCAACTATTCGCCACTTCTTTCCGTTAATATTTAGTTTTCAATCAAGTTTCAATAGCAATCAATTCGTAATTATTTGAAACATTCCTTAATAACATTCCAGTTACGTACAATTCGGGATAACATAAAGTAGATCCACATGTCGCTAAAGATTCTTGGTGCTCAAAGTACTCATGCAAGTAGCCTACTCATGATATTAGTCTGTGAATTCCTACCACAACCGTCACACTGCAAGGGACAAGAGCCACCAAAATCATATTAATGTTGCTGTGTCTAAATGTAGTAACCTAATAATTACCTAATCTACTGGCTTATCTAACTTGGGCAGAAGTTGACCGTTTAGGATCTACGGCTATCATATTGCATTAGTTCGATTTCTCACCCGTAGACCATTGGAAGTTGGGGACACCAAAACTTGGAAAACCATTCCATGGAGATTATACTGTAGGAATGTTCATTGGGTCGGTCGGTCGGAATGTGTGGCTGTCGATACGATTGTTTGTCCGAATACTCACTACTATTATTTGGAAGAAATTCGCACGGGAACTGAAAGAACTGGTTGAAGAAATACTTGTTTATTGCGATATTGAATGATACATGTGGTCGGCGGGAGAATAGACAGGATATTATATTAAGGTAAAGGAAGTACGATGGCGCTATGGTATGGTACTGTTACAGGGGGGTAGAGAAAGGAAAGGAGAGCGAGACGTCATTGCGGTGGACTTTTATAACTAGTAACCGTATGGTACCAATCTACCAGCGTTGCCAACCTTTGAAGTTACTGTAGATGAATGCTTGGTGGCCTAAAGGGTCGTAGCGGTCGGCACATTACCATAGAAATTTCAGTAAAGACATTTTGTTGTAAAAACACGCAATTCAAATTCTCGTCGGAGGCAAACTGGCTAACGAAGATATTAAAAAATATTATTGCTACAATTGTAAGCTGTCCAGATGGGACAGTGACCACATACATCTTTTTGGTTGTTTCTTCAGGAGGACGGTATTACATAGCGCTACTGATACAGCCATCGTTGTTCAGGAGGAAGGCATTACATAACGCTACTGATATAGCCATGGTTGTTCGTAAAAAATGATATGTTTATATTCATCTGTTAAATTTGATGAGATAAAACTTCACAATTGATGGTTTAGTTCATATTGGGGATAGTTCGACAGTTTTATCTGTACAGTAATTCCAACAAGTCGCCAATTCAGGAGGAACGTATTACATAGCGCTACTGATACAGCCATGGTTCTTCAGGAGGAAGGTATTACATAGCGCTACTGATACAGCCATGGTTGTTCGGAAAAAATGATATGTTTATATTCATCTGTGAAATTTGATGAGATAAATGTTCAGAATTGATGGTTTAGTTCATATTGGGGGATAGTTCGACAGTTTTATCTGTACAGTAGTTCCAAAAAGTCGCCAATTCTTTCCATCAAAATAAAATTAAAATTAATTAAAATTAAAGTAAAATCTTTTGTTTAAACCCTACATGTTTCATAACTTATGTTTAAATATTATTACCTATATATTTACGTGCAAAAAGAGGTAAAAAAAACTCATGACCGTTTTTAAATTTATTTTTTATGATATATAGAGAATAGTTTATTTCATTATTCTTTCTTTTGCAAAACAGCTTATTTTATAAATGGTTCTTTAAAAGCCTGAAGAAACACCCCAGCAAATGTTAACAATGCCCCATAAATAAAGTATTTCGTTACAGTTGAGTGGCAGTTTTAAGTAAGCATAACTAACTTGGACGCATAATACACTCGTGCTTGAGCAGATACCTCTGAAAATTTTAATATTCCAGAACTGCCATGAACAGTAAAATTTATTTATTTTATATGTTAATTGATGACATGGCGTTATTATGTAAATTACTGTTTTGATTTGCTATGGTAAACATGTCCTGATAACTAATTACTTAGACACAATCAAATTATATTTATATCAATTATATTCGTATTAGTAATAGTTTGGGGGGAAAAGTAAATTCGTTTTTATTCTCATGTGTTTCGAAGCGAATTTATTTATATCTATTTTAAACACTAATTAATGATATATATGCCATTTTGATCGACGATATTATGTTACTTTTGTGGAAAAATCATAATTTTGTTACTGAGATTGAATTCTGAGGTTTCTATAGGAAACTCTAAGTTGATCTTCATAAGCCATTAAGAGAATCTGCAAGGACCGGAACAAATGGTAGCAAGAAAGGTCAATTGTTAATTAGTTATTGACTATAGAGAATCGAATTAATAGTTTCAATTCATATGTGAGCTGCTCGTGATGAACAATTGATTTCAAATCCCACCAATCACATCATCAATACTGGCTTTCCAGCAATTTATAAAGCTTTGGTATTCAACTACATTTTTTTAAATACTATTCCGATATTGGCGTTCACTTAATTGCCATCAAAACCACATACTTTTTGATAAGCTTGCAGTATATTGTTCTCTCTGTATTTTCTTAAGTAAAAAAAACAAAATATGATGTAGAAAACTTTATTGAATCTCTATTTTCAAAATGCAATAACCATTAAATGCAAAATTTCGTTAATATTAAAATGCTATATAATATGGCCACATTTTATGCGTATTACTAAAGATACGCAGCTTAATTAATAATTCCTTGAAATAATTATTAGTAGTTGTATTTGAAAAATATATCTATATTTAATAGAGTAATGGCTAAAAATAAAATATTATAGTTATAATCTCACTAATCTATTTTGGCTTAATATGAATGTTTATAGTTGTCGACGTTGTTACAAGATAATACAAATTATCTAATCAACAATAAAATATAATATAATATGATATTTCTAATATTCACCATTAAACTGCTAATTAATATGTCATAATAATTGCTAAATAATTTCTGTTTGAGATGAGGGGTAACAACAAAGGTTAGTTTTTGTTGTTAGACAATTATTCCCAAAACACCATTGCTGTTAGTTTCTAGTAAGCTTTACGTGGTGTTCTTATAATGAACATGTTGATTTTCAAGTTAGACATTATTTGTGGCACACAGAAATTCACCTTTCGGACGGGCTAAAATATATTATAGAAAGTCACAATGTCACGACATATTGGCATAATATCTTCCATGACACCCACCTACCCTTATTAAAAAATCATCACATTTCAACTGACTACAATTTCATAAAAGCTATTTTATTTACATCCCTATATATAATATAAGTTTTGATTATTTATATTATACATTTCTTAAAAGGAAACAAAACAGTTCAAGAGTTGTATTAATAAATGATCAACATTTAATGAATCAATCAACAATAAATAATAACATTACATTTGAGAAATTTTTGTAAATCTAAGGTTTTTTCTGAATAATTGTGTTTTTATTTAAACTTATTCAAAATAGTGTCACTTTACAATAAAGCAGAAATAAAAGTAAATCAGAAGTAAAAATACCTGAAAATTGGAGATTAAATTCCGTAAATTAAGCCCGTAAATACAAAACCCCAAGCTAAACCAAGAAGATATATGGGAGATCCGGAATCTTAGAATATACATATTTCGGTCAGTAATATATAAGTCACAAATAATATATAATTTTTGTATTATTAGTTTTACCCAGATTTTTTTGCACAATGATCATCATCAATGCAAAACCAGCACTCGAGAAGAGTCTCTGTTTCTGAATCTATAAGTTGCTATTTTTATTACAGAATTTCGAATATGCTTTACCAAGTCTTGTGATTATATGATCATTCACAACAGTTGTGATCTCAAAAACTTTTAACCTCCATTTTCCAGATTGCATTTTAAGATCGTTTTCGATACACAAGTTTGCAATTTGAAAATAATTAGTTCACTACTCGTTTGAAAAACATATCTAAGCGTTCCTCAGCTGTATAATCTCGAAGACAAATATACTGAATTTGCTAAAGTTTGCAGATGTTTAAGATCAAAGACATGTTTAGAACACTATTAAAGTATCAAAAAAATAACAAAATAATCATGATAGTAGGCAATTGGACGACTATGGGGGTTTTGGAGCAGCGAGTGAGGCGTATATTTCCATATACAACATCACTAAAGCAATTGACGAATGTTTTTATACAAGAGACAATATTCTGTGGAAAATATTCAGAAATTCTACGAATTTATTTCGTGAAGAATTGTAGCTGTCTTAAAAGAAATAGCCACTATTAACCTTACTGATAAATACATATTGCATATATGTCAGGGTTCATCTTTTAGGGTAGATTGATATGACTCGGTGAATGGAGGTAAAACGAAATGAAACAGTGGTGTTTACATTATGTGAGCGTTATTTATTGAAGTAATATAAAAATATGGAAAATACAAAATAGATAAAACGGATGGCAGCGGTGTTACCTGGAGACGAGGCTTGGGCAGTCGATGGTGGCACGTCTAAACCAAACGATGGTCGAGTACTGAATGATTGGGAATGTCTCGGGATTAGCAGCTATTCGATATCGGATTCTAGTTGGCGCTGCTGGCACCCTGTCCGTGTTCAACATCTGGGATTATATTTGTGGGTATTTTGTAGACCGTTATTCCACTATGTAAAATTCGACATGCCTCAAGGTCGGTACAATCTTATTTTGTCCATCGTCTGTATATTCAAGAGATATCCGCTAATATATAATCGATAATTCGAATAACAGAAATTGAAATGAAGTCATTTTCATTTTTAACCGTCCTCAAAAAAGAAAGAGGTTCTACATGTTCGGCTATATATTTTTTTAATATATGTTCGCCGATTTCTTCGTCAGTTATGGACCGATTTACAAAATTCTTCTTTTATTCAAAAGTGTGCACTTAGCTAAGTTAGAATCTGATGGGGCGAAGAGGGAAAATGGAGGGAATAACTCTAATTTCAAAGCAATTTACAATGTTTTCTCATATTTTTTATCTAAAACAATCAGATATTCGTATATAATGTGATTTCTGAACTCATGTAAAGAAAAATCGAAAGTAGTTCAATGTAAAAACTATTCCGTTTACATTTCAAGCACTAACCATATCATATAGTTTTTTTGTACTGAAAGTTTGATTATTTTTTACTTTTTAGTGAGTTCCTTATTTATTTTTTGAAGTCGGTTATTTTTTTTTTCTAAAAATATTTTATTATGTTAACCATAGACAACAAGAGATATTTTGTAAAATATTTTAGTTTCACATTGAACATTTTTTCTAGAGGTTTATATAATGCAGCTAAAGATCTTCACTGATGCATAAACTACATTGGTTTCCAAGCAACAATTATTTAAATTCAATAGCTTGGCAATCATACTGACAATGCCATAACCCTTAATAAAATATATCAACACTAATGTGTTTACTTGAGTTAATATTAAAGGTAGTTACACCAGTTACAAAAAAAAGGTTAACACATTAGCTTTTCTGATTTTGAAGCGAATATTGATGGAATATCGAGGAGACTGGATTTTATTGATTTATGGAAGACCGACATGAGATACGCTCCAGACATAATGAAAGTAAAAACACATCATTCGTAGAGGCATTTCAAAATGATAAACCGTACGTTTGTCGAATAATATTAAAATAGAGATAACATCAAAAGGTTTCTAGATTAGAAAACGTTTAAACATTCATCTTTTAGTGTGCCCGTGCTTTAACATGGGTCTCGCTGTCATATGTTTAAAACATTATTTAATTTTTAATTGGTAAAACGATAGGAAGCGAAAAGTTACAACGACTCCAACTCGATTTTGCCATAGAATAATGTATATTTTGACGTATTCGATTTATATTTATGAGTGAAAATTGTATTCGTAATGCGTGAAATACAATTTATTGACTTTTCTATATGTTTTTATCTTTTATTTCCTACGCTCTTATATGCTATTTATATTTTAATAATTATAAATGTTTAAGCGCGCACTCCCTCGTAATATATTTAAAGAAAATTTAAATTATGTTTAACAGAAATTCCACAAAGCTAGTTTTGTTTACAATTTACGGATTACAATTGCAGATTTATATTTATTGTCACTAAATATAACTATAGTATTTTACTAGTTACAACTTTTAGCAATTAATTGCTAAGTACTTTGCAATGTATTGCATTTATTATAAATTTGAAACATACATTATACAATTACAAATTATACAAAACATGATGGTTCAGATCTGAATGATATAAAATTATTAGCACGTCTCTGATATGTTTAAAATTTATTAAAACTTAAAATTATTATACTCAAATTGGAATAACATTGTTATAAATGTGATTAAGTGATTTTTTAAAATATTTTCTTTGCAACCCGCACTTCAGTGATATGATTTGATGGGATTTATATTGTAAATCTAGTACTTAATCTAATTATTATTCTATGTTATTCTAAAAACTAGTCTATTAATCTGGTTAGATGGTAGTAAACGTTTTAGCCTACTTCACTGACATCGCGTAAAAATTTCCGAGTACTTTACACTGGCACTTTCGATAACACTCGATATGGGTTCCAGAGGGGTTTTCGCGCTGAATTAGTGTATTACAGGCGTAATAAGGAGCGTCAACGATGACACGGAGCACTCTATTTTGGAATCTCTGAATAATGGCTATGACAGGTTCGCTAATAGTACTCCACAGTTCGATATTTTTCGACGTATACCTCAATATCGTGTTATCTAAGAAAACTTTAGATTTAGACTCTTTAATAACTTGTTTAGGCTTTATTATTATATTACGTTTCTTCAAGTTAAGCGTCGAACTAGATACATTCCCAGATATTTAACATTCATTGCTTGTGGGAGTTCATGTTTATTAATATTTACTATTTCCTCTGCGCAGATACCTCACTAAATATGCGTCTCTTGAGTAGATTTTGTTTAACTACCCTTAATACGCCCTATTTTCAACTACATATGGATTTTAAGAATTTAAAGTACTTAAATTAACTGGATAATACATAAAATATTATCTTACAAAAACTGTCGAAACATCCCTAACCAATCAATTTAAATTTTACGGAATCGCTAAAGATTTGTAAAGTTTAATGTTGTCATAACTCAAGACAAGGTCTTTTTTTAGTGATATCTGGTGGTTTTTTAAATGGCTTCTTTTTTTTTGCTTGGTTATTGGTATGAGATAATTGAATTAATGGCTTGTCCAAGTTTAGCATTAGCACTCACCGCATTTTCAATTAGTACCAACTTTAAAAAGAAAGCTGCTAAAATTTCATGATATTCTACTTATAAATTTGTGAGTTATCGTGCTAAGAGTGACACTATTTTTGTTATTTTCAAAACAATGGATGAAAAATAATTTAATATTTTAATTTTATACTACTTCTTGATAGGAAAAAATAACATTCAAGCGAAGAAATGACTTGAAAAGTGTTTTAGGGGCTCCGCTACATCAGAAACAACAATAAAACGTTGGTTTGCTGACTTCAAACGTGGTCGTAGGGACACCGATGATACAGAACGAAGTGGTCATCCATATGAAGTGGTAACACCAGAAAACATAAAAAAACACAAAATCGTTTGAAATGATCAAAAAGTGAACTTGCGTAGTTAATATCGTAAAGATATTAAAAAAAGGTGTTGGTCTCTTTAATGGACTATGAGAAAATTCTGTTCAAAGTCGGTGCCGCGTTTGTGCATTGTTGGCCAAAAACAAGAACGGGTTGATGTTTCTGAGCAATATTTGGCCATATTTAAACATAACAAACCAGAATGTTTGCTCGATATGAGACAACTGATGAAACATGGATCCATCGCTTCATTCCAGAATCAAAACGATCGTCATCTGACTGTACAACAACTGGTCATCGGTCTATTTTGAGATATGCAAAAGATAAATCTTTCTACAAAAGTTGTATCGAAATGTTAGGAGTGGCGCTGGATTGATTTTGCGGCTCTTAATGGAGATTACGGTGATAAATAAATAATTTTTAACAAAAAAAAGCGTTTTCTTTGTTACGGCCGAAACTTTTCTGCCAATGTGTTATGGTTGCAGGTTTAATGGGAATATCTACCACGTCCAGCATACTCACTAGACATATAACTTTTTCGGATTATCACTTGTTCTGATCAATGCAGCATGGATCAATGTCAGCCATGCACACGGTTACAAAATAATGAAGAAGTACGAAAATATATCTGTAATTGGATCGTTACCAAACGACAAAGAGTAAAAAATCAGTAAAAAATACAGGTCAGTCTTAACATGCATCACACCATATAAAAAATTGTAAAACGCTTAAGAACATTATCACCAACTTTTGAAGTAATATGAAAAAGATGTCTTACACCAATTTGTAGCAACTGATGAAACATGTAACCGTATGAATATATCATCTTAAAAAATATCTAATTGAAATCAATGAAAGCTACTAAAAACAACTCGTTCGACAAACAGATATATCTTAAATATTTGAATTACGTTAGACAAAAATTATCATTCTTGAAGGAAACATACTCAGTTAGACAAAATACTTATTGAACCATACATTAAAGCTTACTCGTTCTTTTCAGAACACCTTGTATTCAAAATATGGAATCCGCCCGTTACATTCCCCAGCAACATACGTGAGTTACTCATGAGTATTATCAATTGAATGGATGAAATTTTATCCGCTTCCATGATATCGTAATTGTAGGTATTCTAAATTGTCCTCATTTAATTTGAAAGTATATCTCCAACTAAATCTTTTTCATAATTATAGGTGTTGTTAATCCTTTAGTCACAGTTATATCAAATTTATCGTGATATGTCAGGACTAAAATAAGCCGAGGTGACAATGTACAATTTATTCCTGACAATTAGACTTTCTCCAGCTGGCGAAAAAAATGCCTTTTACCGTTTGATAATATTTTATTGTGATTGGCATTTTCTGTTATTTGTTTGCGTATATTTAGAGATAGTTACGCAATGGAATTATTAGATTACTGCGTGTGTTCTGAGTGAATAATAACCGATGAAAATGCAATAAACTACGGAAGTTATGAAATAAGAACGAAATAAAAGCAAACGTTAAAAACCCTTTTTTGAAGATTGTTTATATAATTCTTTTATAATAACGTATGACGTTAGTCTTACTCAATAAAAATAGATTTATTTAGAGTGCTTATTCTTTAATTAATACTCTTTATTATTACTACTTACTCCTTATTTTAAAGCAGATTGTTAAAAACAAGCTAAAGCTGTTGTTAATATTATTAAATTCATCAGCAAATATTAAAATTATGTTACTTTTTACAAAGAATTTAATATAAAAATATTTATAGAACACACCATCATTTTAATGCCTTCAACTAATAACTTTAACTCATAAAAATAACTTCAGGATATAAAAATATGACAAGTCTACGTTTTTACTTTACCCGAAATAAAAGTTATTTTTGCAAAAATTATCGATTTAACAGAAACATTAACATTTGCAATAATGAAATCTTGAAAGCCGAAATGGTCTAAATCTGAGCATGAAGTAGTTTTTTAGGTCACATTGGGTGGTTTTTATGGGTCGCTTCTTGTCTTGATATAAATTTTTGTCACAGATCTTGTTTATACATTATTTAATAATTTTGGGTTATAATTAGATATTCTATCGTTTATCGATGGTATCAAGGGTCCTAATATAACATCGCTAAAAACACCAAACAAATTGCTAGTGTAGTTTGAATATCGACAACTAATTCACAGCAATAATATCACTCTAATGTAAATATTTACTTCATCAAATACCTTTAATTATATTTCAAATTTAATTAAGCTAATATCGAGGTAAAAATACTGTTGATAACATTAGGCTAGGCCTCATTTTATCTTTTTGTCAATATTACAGCCTGATATATGTGTCAAAACAAACAAAAATTTCAAACTTTTTGAACAGTACTTGCATACAGTAAGTAGGAACCAAATGTTTTGAAGTCAAGTAAAGAAATAGAATCTAAACAGATATCTAGTTAAAAAATTCATAAGAAAATTTGATATATTAAAGCATATCTAAACACATATTTTGAATATATTTGAATTCGAATAAAATTATATGTTATTTACCTAAATATTACAAGATAATTTGGTAAAATACAGAACTTCGACAAATGAATATAATTTAAAACTTCTTTGTGTTGGAATAATATGAGTAAACTGTCAATAATATTTGTCCTTAATAATTTTGTCCAACTATATAAAATGAATCCGTATCTTCAAATTATAATTATAAGATTTTTCAAGAGGTACGCCATTCAAAGAATTATGATTTGTCTTAACAAATATAGAGCACTCCATTATAGGCAATAATCTACTCTTCTGATAATTCCAGTTACACAAAACCATTATATTTAACTCTGAAATATAAGATAAATAATCCAAATAAAATCGAAGCGCGAAGTTCAAATGTTAGATTGCGGAAATGATGGTGAGAAAACGGTAAGTGTCATCAATGTATCGTAGAGCTTCTGATAGGTGTTTGCCTTAAAATGGCGAAAATACTTCTGGTAAAATATTTAAAATCCCACTTTTAGTTTTAAAATAAATGTATTTCTAATAATCTCTCTATGGTATATTATTACTATAAATCAATATTTTTGTTATCTTTTTTAGTCGTCTAATCAATTCTCCGTTGACCATTAAACATATCCAAAACCGATTATATCATAATTACTGAATTAAGTAAGACTGGTTACACTTTCTGCATTCAAATCAATAATTTTCAAAAATATCGAAAAGACTCGACCATATTACAATTTCAAAAGTTCAAAACATCTTCAAAACATCTTCAAACATCAACTTTACTCAAAACTCAAGATTCCAAAACTTATTAAGTAATATTAGCATAATAAATAAAAATTTATATTGTTCTTATGCTAATATTACAATGTTTTGATAAGTAATCAAAAATATTAAGTATCTAACAATATGAACAAAGATTACGTTCCCCCATATGATTACTTCTGATTTTTTGTTAAAATGTTTAGTAAGAAATTGGACTGTTAATTTTCCTTGCTCAATACCTGCACAACAAAAGTTTAATTCCACTGCTCCCCATATATCATTATCTCCTAACACCCTCATAGCATCTCTTATAATATACTCAACTACTATTTGCAAATATCTTTGCACTTAGTCGAATACGTAAATGTATCGTTAACCTTGTTAACATCAACGAAATATTAGTTTCCAACTTTTTCCTTAAAATTGCCATACAAAGAGAGTGCAAGCTGATTTGATACCTTCTCATATCAGGCTGATATCGCGTGATATCAGTTTATCTTCTAATAATGTTTAAAGATGTTCCTACAAATTATTTTTCAGAATGAATTCAGATTGAAAATAGATTGAAATTGTGTTAGAATTATATTTAACTCTTAAGCATATTACATTATGTATACAAAGTCAGTGGGACATAGTTTAATTACGGTTAATTTATTACAGAAAAAGTAGCTCGCTATCAATAATCTCTAAATAGTAATAGTTTTCATGTTTAAAGCGTTTATATATAATAATGTGAAATTGCTATGAAAACAATATAATTTAGCCAAAGCAGATTGATTCATATGGTGCCCTAAATGTGTTGACATAAATACTCAAGAAATTTATAGTAATTTTACACTAGCTTGCTAACATTTCTTATAACACGTTTATATCAAACATTAACATATTTCAAAAGTTAAAGAATACTACAACATATTTTCTCCTAAAAGCCGTTACGTCATTATGAAATATAAAATTAATTTCATTTTAAATCAACATCCATACATTGATAAATTTAATTCGATTAGAGTTAAATGTAATTTATTAGCGCTGTTATTAGTAACTAATAAAACAGTTATTCAGAAACAGACTTCCTATAAGCAGAAACTCCCTATAAACAAGCGAAAGAAGCTTTACCATTTGATATTTCTTTATTATTGATTGTTTATGTTATATTTCTTAAGAGCCTAATATAAGCTGATACATATTACTTAATTACTGAATTACAAACTTTACTACAAAATGTAAAATTAAGCTTATTAAAAGTCACTAATGTATGTATTGTCACACGATATGTACTTAAATATTAGCCGGATTGTTTATCTGTAAATATTAGTTCACTATAAAAAGCCTCCTGAATGGCATATAATTGAAAATATTACTCATCTTTAACTTCACATTTGGCTATCTCTCAGGCACCCATTAAACTTCCATTTCAACATAAACATGCCAAACGGATGTGCAGGAAAAATTTTCATAGCGCATTTGCTTTTATAAAGTTTTTTAAGAACAGGTCTACATTCCAGCTCAAAATCCACACCAGACAATAATTCTATAGATGGATATCCGCCTCTCTATGAATCTCGTATCGGATAAAATCGTCACATCATATATTATTACACGAATACTTTTCAACATAGCAATTCGTCCTTATTGAAAAATCCTATATATATTCCAGCTATTTTTTATTCAGATACCTTACTCATACACTATCTATATCATTACCATGTAATGGCTTCAGTAGTTTTAGAAGCAATACAAGCAGTACAATAGAGTTCACGAAACTTTACATATGAAAATATTTTTTACCTTTTGCGAACATTATCAGCCTAAGCTTTAGGTCCACTATTATTTGTCGGATAATTCCCATAACTCATGTAATGTTCTAATATGCTAATATACATGTATAACTAAAATATATAAGTTTGTTAATGAATAACATAATTAATGATTTTGTAACTAAATTTAGTAAGGAAATTGAACTATTTCTGAAAGGCAATCAGATAATAATTTATTTTCCAACAAATAATATCTTGTTAAATATTAATCGCCTACAAATATCGTAATAAGTAATTAGGAAGTACACAATATCTAACAATAATTATTTTTATTTTAAACAGCACAATATGCCATACATTTAAAGTGCTAAAAGTTGTCTATAACTTAATTTATTATATGAAACTAAAAAGACAAAATAATTTATGATAGAAAGTAAAAAAGTTAAAGCACAAAAAGTATTTTGTATTATATGCTTTAAAAAAAGTTTATTTGCATAATGATATAATTTATATTAATAAGTTATTTATGACAATTATATTAACTCATACTAAACATCCCCCAATCCGTTAGCTCCCTCTAACCCTTTGATAGCGATAATAAAGTGTATCATCAATACAATCATTAGCAACCCTAACGAATTAAATAATAGTTAAAAGCAAAATACAATACCAGTACCACTTTATTTCTTACTTCCTTGCTCTGTATATCCGCTCACATCTGTGTTGATGTTTTATATACAACATTTTCCTATCATCAAGTTATTAATATATAAAATGTATGCCTTTCTGCAGATGTATTAGAAACAATCCTCGGTCCAATTAAATCTCTCTGAAATAATAGGTAGGACACAAATGGTAAAGTACCCTCAAGATTTTTCTGTAAATCTATCCTGCTATGAATATTGTTGAAACTGTTAATTATTAATAAATGTTCACAGTAGCCAAGCAGTTAATATTTAATCGAGAAAGTTATAAACAAAAAATATATCCCACTCTGTTTAATTTAAATTTGGATTTAAATATATACATTTCAAGTGCTAACTAGTGATACAGATACAGGTCTGTTCATTATCATATGAGCACTTAATTTCATTATTGTAAAACGTGTGGTTGAGATTTCGGGCCAAACAAATTAACAAAGGATTTTCATAAAGCACTTTTGAATAGTTTTACATATGAAAGGGAGTTTTTCAAATATGGGAACAATTTTTTTTAGATATTTTAAAGTCCTCTTTTACCAACTATGGGTTTATCTGGACTGGACCACGGCATTAAGCCTACCGACTGCCGAGTGACCAACTTAAAAATCATCCTAGAAGACTCAGTCTTACCCAACCTGGTTACTGGTGAGACTGCGATCATTTTCCTTGTCGGATTTCACATTCTAGCCTAGACTATCACAACTATTAAACAATCAGAAACATAAATTTACGACCATGCCTCAGCAAGATTCAAAACCGCATTTTTTAATTTTGGTTAAAGTGCTCTTCGTTTTCGTTGCTATAATTTTTCAGTCCCCGGCCCACCATACTAAAACATATTTTTGGCAATATTTTTTTCCTATATAATTCCCTTCAAGGGTGATGACACTGATTATAGCGACCCTTCAACTTTTCGATACAATTTTTGTAGTACAATTCGTCCTTTGTTTCAAAATAGGCCTCAGTTTCGGCGATCACCTCTTCATTCGACGAAATTTTCTTCCCAGCGAGTATTCTCTTGCGATCTGAAAACAGGAAATAGTCGCTGGTGGTCAGATATAGAGAATACGGTGGATCAGGAAGGAATGCGAAGCCCAATTCATGAATTTTTGACACGGTGCATTGTCTTGGTGAAGCAGCACTTTCTTTTCTTCAAATGTGGCCAGTTTTCAGCGATTTCGTTCTTCAAACGGTCCAATAACGCTATGTAATAGTCGCTGTTGATAGTCCTTCCTTTTTCAAGGTAGTCAATGAAAATTGTACCATGCGCATCCCAAAATACAGACGCCATTAACTTGCCAGTTGCCAGTGACTGTTGCGTTGTCCCACGCTTTGGAGCGGGTTTATCGTGCGTAATCCACTCGGATGACTGTCGATTGGACTTCGGATTGAAATAATGGAGCTATGTTTCCTCCATTGCCACGTATCGATGCAAAAACTCGGGTTTATTACGCTTGATCATCTTCAAATACTGGTGTGAATCATCACCTCGTCGTTGTTTTTGGTCAAATGTGAGCTCGCGCGATACCCACTTTGCATAGAGCTTTCTAATACCCAAGTATTCGAGAATTATATGATGTACACGTTCAGTTGATATCTTTAGAGTGTCTGCTATTTCATTCAGTTTCAATTTTCGGTCACTCAAAATCAATTTGTGGATTTTTTAAATGTTTTCCTCGGTAACAACCACTTTTGGGCGTCCACTGCGTTCATCGTCTTCGGTGTTCATTTCGCGACGTGTAAACTTAGCATACCAATCTTTGATGCTTGATTTTCCTGGGGCAGTGTCCGGAAACCCTGCGTTAAGCCAATTTTTTGCTTCAACTGTATTTTTACCCTTCAAAAAGCAATATTTTATCAACACGCGAATTTCTTTTTTTAACAATTTTTTTACAATAACAAAAGTTCCTTCACTCAAAATGCTACAATTCACAAACTAATGATCCGACAGCTGTCAAAACTATATACCCATCTGTTGAGGTGTAGAGCTAACTAAAAAACATATGTATTTAATTCTAGTAGCGTCACCTATATGTCAGGCCGGGGACATTTCATTTAACCTGTTATACCAAAATTACTCGTACTATGGAGAAAATGGAGCTCTAAAGTCACATTCGCTCTTAAAATATTGAAGCTTGTCAACATATTTAGAACAATAACTATGATTTGCTATTTGTTGAACTTTAATTTTTACATACTCAGGTTAGGCAATATTTTACAAATGTATCAAAGCTCACCTTATTGGTTCAATGAATTGTTTTATCATATGCAAAAAAGATTTTTCTCTACTTCGCACATTAATTCACAACAATCTCTCATTAGGGCTACATCATTTTCAATCTACACAATTCACAATGAACTTGCGTTTCCGTACTTTCCCACAAAATTTTTACATATTTTAATATTTTAATATTACTAGCAAATATACACAAAGAACGAGTCAATATATAGTTTCTGATAACAAACATTTAATGATAATGCGTCTTCTATAGATTCGCCTTAAACTATCAAGTGTTAACAACACCAAAATGTTCCAAACCAGAACTATTTCAATACTTTCATGAGTATATTCCAAAAGTACACTTGAACATATAAAAAACATATCAATATCCAGGGCAACATGATTTTATCATTGAGCTCTGGCATCAACAGCAAATGAAAATAATTAGTAATTGATAATAATTGGTGGAACATGATTAAAAAATATAATCATTATCTTATATATAAAAATGAATCGCAAAATATGTTCCTAAGCGCATAACTCAACAACGCCTGGACCAATTTGGCCAAATCTTTTTTTAAAATGTTCGTTGAAGTTCAGGGATGGTTTTTACGGCGAGAAAAATTAGAATTATTGCTGGAAAAACCCTAAAAATAGCCCTTTTTGTTTGAATTTGTTTCGTGTATCAGTTGACAATTCATCTGTCATCTGTCAAAAGTCATCTGTAACAGACAACTTTTTTTTTTTAAATTTGATATGACTTGAACTCAAATCCTTTTAATCCGTACGAATTGTTTTATTTATTTAAAATTTTTTATTTGTTTAAAATTTAATTCAAATTTTAAATAAATAAAACAATTCGTACGGCTTAAAAGGATTTGAGTTCAAGTCATATCAAATTTAAAAAAAAAGTTGTCTGTTACAGATGACTTTTGACAGATGACAGATGAATTGTCAAGTGATACACGAAACAAATTCGTATATCGTGTTTTGTGCAGAGTGTTTAGTTAGTTAGTGTTTGTTTAGTTCGTGATTAGTGAAAAAATAATTTATATTTGATATGCCTCCTATAAGACGAAGCAATTTAGGTAGAAGAACCAGAAATGCTATAAACCAAGCTAATTACCGATCTAATCGTACTGCACAAGAACGTGACGACGGAAATGAACGTGAAAGAATTCGGATATCACAAACGCGTGAAGCGCGAGCGCGACATTCAACTAATAATCGCGCAAGTTTGAATCCAGCTGCTTTCAGTTACGATGTGTCAATTGACTACAGTAACTACCAATGTGTTGTTATTGGTTCTATGAACTTGGTTTGCTCACACTGTAAGGCATTAAAATACAAAAACGATGCCAATGGATTGTGTTGCGCAAATGGTAGAGTGAAATTGATACAATTGGATCCACCACCAGAACCATTGTACTCATTGGTTTCAGGAATAGGAACAGATTCTATACACTTTTTGACACATATTCAACAATATAACAATTGCTTTCAAATGACTTCATTTGGGGCAACAAATGCAGTTCGGGAAAATTTTATGCCAACTTTCAAGGTATGTATTATAGCAGTTACTCATAATTATTTTAGCGAACAAAATTTTCTGTCACCAAAGTTAAGATGTGTTACTAATCTTCAATTTCTTAATCATTACGAAATATATCACTTAGTCATCATATTATATGGTGATTCAGTTTCAGTGACACTTTTATTATATTTTATATTTGATAGATATTAGTTAAAACTAAATATATACTTTTTAAGATCAAATATTATTTAAGTTTGATCATTGACAATCCATTAATTTATACCACACCATAATATTTTTTTTATTTACAGATACAAGGGCAAATATATCACAGAGCAGGTTCACTGTTACCAGTGTCAGATAGCGACAACAAATTCCTGCAAATTTATTTTATGGGCAATTCACCACAAGAAATTGATCTGCGTTGTGCACATAACAATTTAGTAAAAAGGTCTATTGTAGAACAATTACAAACTTTATTTCATCAACACAATCAATTGATTATATTGTTTAAAACTGCCCTGGATCTGATGCCATCCGATAATCACAAAATTGTAATCAGAGCTGATAAAACACCTGCAGGTCAACATACAAGACGTTTTAATGCACCAACTATTGATGAAGTTGCTATCGTTGTAGTTGGAGAAAACTTGGAATCCCGTGATATTGTTTTACATCGTCGGAATTTTCAATTACAACCTATAAAGGAAACACACCGCTCATATGATGCACTGCAATATCCCATTATATTTTGGCAAGGTGAAGATGGCTACGATTTATCAATAAAAATGATAAATCCCATTACAGGTAACTAAAATATTAGTTTAGCTATGGCGATAATATCTCAGTCACTATATTATGTATTTTAATTTTATATTTGAATGTTATTAAAACAAAATCTGTTTACAGGTTCTGAAACCAACAAAAAAGTCAGTTCAATGAACTATTATTCATACCGCCTAATGATTCGGGAAAATGCAGATAATCACATATTGAAATGTCGGCGATTATATCACAAATATGTTGATGACATGTATGTTAAAATTGAAACGGAGAGATTAACATTCATCAGGTTGAATCAAACCAAACTCCGATCTGAAGAGTATATTCACCTTCGAGATGCGATTAATACTGATGGAAATGCACAGAATGTCGGTCGGATGACTATTCTTCCAGCAACATACATCGGAAGCCCTCGGCATATGCACGAATATGCTCAAGATGCCATGTCGTATGTTCGTCATTATGGTACAGCAGATTTGTTCATCACATTTACATTCAATCCGCAATGGATAGAAATTAAGCAGGAGTTATTACCTGGGAAATCATCCATTGATCGTCATGATATTACAGCCAGAGTCTTTAGACAAAAGTTGAAATCTTTAATGAATTTCATCGTAAAACATAATGTGTTTGGTGAGACACGCTGCTGGATGTATTCTGTGGAGTGGCAGAAACGAGGATTGCCACATGCACACATTTTGATTTGGTTGGTTGAAAAGATAAGGCCAAATGAAGTTGATGCAGTGATATCAGCTGAAATCCCTAATGTACAAGTAGATCCTGGATTGCATGAGGTAGTTATCAAAAACATGATACATGGTCCCTGTGGAACTCTTAATCAAAATTCACCGTGTATGATGGATGGTAAATGTTCAAAACGATATCCACGGACATTAATATCGGAAACAATTACTGGTAATGACGGTTATCCATTGTATCGTCGCAGATCGACAGCAGACAATGGAAAATCAACAATTGTCAAATTAAATTAACAAGATATTGAAATAGATAATCGTTGGATTGTTCCATATTCACCCATTTTATCAAAGACATTCAAAGCACACATCAACGTTGAATCTTGCCATTCAGTGAAATCGATTAAATAGATTTGCAAATACGTAACCAAAGGGAGTGATATGGCTGTGATTGGAATTGGTGCAGAGAATTCTAATGATGAAGTTACCCAATACCAAATGGGCCGCTATGTCAGTAGTAATGAAGCAGTTTGGCGAATATTTTCTTTTCCTATTCATGAGAGACACCCTTCTGTTGTTCACTTAGCTGTGCATTTAGAAAATGGACAAAGAGTGTATTTTACAGCACAGAACGCAGTACAAAGAGCTGCTCAGCCACCATCCACTACATTAACCAGTTTTTTTGAGACATGCCAAAACGATGATTTCGCACAAACATTGCTATATTCTGAAATGCCAAAATATTATACCTGGAATCAATCCTCAAGGAGATTTATACGACGGAAACAAGGAAAACCAGTTCCAGGATATACAGATGTATATTCCACCGATGCGATTGGCCGGATTTATTCAGTACATCCAAGCAATGATGAATGTTTTTATTTACGACTGCTATTAGTCAATGTACGTGGCCCAACATCATTCCAACAGTTACGAACTGTTGATGGTGAATTGTGTGGATCCTACAGAGAAGCCTGTCAACGTTTGCAATTGCTTGAAAATGACGCTCATTGGGATCAAACTCTCAATGATGCTGTAATATCATCACACACTCATCAAATACGAACATTGTTTTCTATAATCATATCTACATGCTTCCCATCAAACCCAATTGATTTGTGGATGAAGTACAAAGATTATATGTGTGATGATATTTTGTATCAAATACGGAATAGAATGGGAAATCCAAATATACAAATCAGTGAAGAAATTTACAATGAAGCATTGATTTCAATTGAGGACATGTGCTTGATAATGTCAAACAAACTATTAATTCAATTAGGCCTGACCGCGCCCAATCGTCCAATGCATGACGCTTTTAACCAAGAGTTGCATCGAGAAAGACTGTATGATCTCAACGCTTTGAAAGAATAAATTCAAACAAATCTTCCACTGTTAAATGAACAACAGAAGTATGTATTTGAAACTCTTATGAAAGTAACAAATGATGAAACTGGAGGGATTTATTTCTTAGATGCACCTGGTGGTACAGGAAAAACTTTTTTTATTTCATTAATATTAGCAACAATTCGCTCACAAAATAAAATTGCACTTGCACTCGCTTCGTCGGGAATCGCAGCAACTTTGCTTGAAGGTGGTCGAACAGCCCATTCAGCACTAAAATTGCCATTAAATATGCAAAGCAATGAAACTCCAACCTGCAGCGTTTCGAAGAACTCTGCAATGGCAAAGGTTTTGCAGCACTGTAAATTGATTGTTTGGGATGAATGCACGATGGTACATAAAAAATCTTTGGAGGCTTTAGACAGAACCTTAAAAGATCTACGTAGCAATAATAACCGATTTGGTGGTGCAATGATTTTATTAGCAGGAGATTTTCGTCAAACATTGCCAGTGATTCCACGATCAACGCCAGCTGATGAACTCAATGCATGTCTAAAGTCCTCCAATTTGTGGAAACATGTTAAAGTACTTCATTTAAGCAAGAATATGCGTGTCGAGTTGCAAAATGACCAATCTGGAAACATATTCTCTAAACAACTCATTGACATTGGTAATGGCAAATTTCCTATAGACATGTTGACGGCTTGCTTTTGCTATGACTATAAACAAGTCCCAGGGGCAATCATTAAGTGTTCGTGGTATTAATCTAGAAAACCCATGTTTCTCACATGGTCAATTGTATGTTGCCTGTTCCCGTGTTGGAAAACCATCAGATTTGTTTATCTATGCGCCAGGTAATCAAACAAAAAACATCGTATACCACAAAGCAATATAATGATAATAATAATAATAATTATGATTCACATGATTAACAATAAAGCGATTACTTACTTTTCAATCCTTATATATGTTTTATTTAATTATTTTTTATTCACAACGCCCTATCACCAGGGTGATGGTTCTGTTCAGGAGAATTTTTTAAAATACGTAGGCACAAAAACTGCCACATTACAAATCTTTTTGACAGGACGAAGTCTGTCGGGTCAGCTAGTTAATTATAAAAATGATTAAAAAAAAGACAATCACTTCATATCTTCATATTGTATTAATATTTATTTATAAAACATGCAGATGTTTTTATAGCTTACCTAGAGAAATACAACGTAGTGACCAGATTTAAAATGACATTTATTTTCAATAGTAAACGGGATTCCGTATTTCTACTTCAGTTCTCATGAATGTATAATCACTATCTTACTGTAACCTTTAAAATAAAAAATAATAGATATTACACCTGAAACAACCAAAAATAAAATAAATATATTTTATCAGCTTACCATCACTTTATCTGAAGCGCTCACGAAATAATTTCAAACAGTTGAGGCCTATTCTAAAGTACCCGAATTTATCTTTATTATACTCCGAACCTGGGTTTCGATAAAAGCGTTTGGGCTTTGTATTAAATAAATTACCGGTTAAATGATGATTAAATCAAGATACCGGAAAGTACGGTGAATATCATGGATTGGAACAGGAAATTGATTTTTGGGTTATGTATATTTCTAACCAAATTATTTTTTCTCTGGCCGATTATGTTTATGAATATGAATAAGTTTATTAAAAAAAAATACATTCAATTAACGTCTAATTTAGTAGTGTGAGTAATATATAATAATGTTGTTTGTTGACTAAGTGGATGTCATACAATTTGTTGGTGGGAGTTTGATGTGATATCATCATCTTTCTGCATATTATGGACTAATCGAATAGGAAGCTGACTATAAAATCAAACATTTGACAAACTCGCAACTATCAAGTAATGGAAATTAAATAATGTTTCTGTAATTGGATCCCGTAAGTCCACATGTTTTAAAGTGTATTTTAAAGCTTTAATTTGTAGAATTTTATAACCACCTGTAAGAATAATAAGTTGAGTAATGAACGACCCAATAGACTCTATACTTTTCGAGTTGGTTTTTACATAGCTAATTAAATACTTTACACTAAAGGTAATATAGCCATACTAATAACATAGATATTACTTAAATAAATAATATAAAAATATAAACAAATAATAATCATAATTATATATCACATATCTTATATCTATATAATATAGGTACCATACGAATTATTTTCACTTTTCAGTCATTTTTACTTTTAAAATGGTAGTGATCATTCAATGTTTAACTCAAACATATCAATTTTAATTTGTAGCAATATCCCGTAATTACTTTAATATGAACTTACTTATTTTGGAATTGAACTGCATTTTCTATCCTTCACTACATTTTCCGCCTTTGATCTTCCACAAAATTCACCGTACTAAACGGGCTTCTGTATTAAAAAATTCTGTAACTCGTCAGTAAATTTTTTGAAATTAAAGTTGAGATTGCAGATATTTGAAACCAAAATTGTAAACAATACCTAATATTATGATATAACTTCATGGTCATAACTTCATATATGGTTTTAAATTACATAATTACTTAATTGTGCACTCTTTTGCTAGGTGGAAGAGCCTTATGGCTACACCTAATAACTAAGACGTCTCGAAGCTTCCTCATAAACTCATACGTTACTTATAACAAAATATCAACCAACTAATTCCTTTAATAATTGCCAGTCACGATTAGATTTAAATACATTTCTGTCGAAACCAAGACCTGCTGGATTTCTACATGGTTAGAAACTTTTTAAGCAATTATAAAATCTAGACGTAAATTTAGACAAATAGTAAATTAGTAGTACATAACATTGGAGCGTTTCATATTCACGGTATTAGAACAAAAAATCAACTTAGGAGACCGGATACAGACTGAGGTAGAAATGGATTTTGAGGTGGAGAAGTTGGTCAGGGATAATCAATACTGAGCGTGGAAAAATACCGCAGAAATCAGATAGAAACTAAAAAATAATAATTACTCCAAAAAAATCTTAGAACTAAATCCTAAAATAATGATCGGGAAAAAAAGGGCGAGGAATAAGTGGTATTATTCCAGGGCTCATCAAGATAAAAATAACCTGAATAATCTTACATCTGAGATATGAAATTAACCTAATAACTAAAGAATCACATCACGAGTGAATTTCTACGTGAACTTGCCAATAGTGATGAGTATTCCTCGTGGAGAACTACCAGAGCTAACTAGAAACTTAAAATGACTTTTGATTATGCAAACTGGGCCAGGGATCATCAGAACAAGATTTGCAGATCACCTTGAGTACTGTGGTGAGTTAATTAATTAAACCATAGCAAATTGAGATTTTGATTGATTGATTTGATCGCTATAATAAATAGTAAAATAAATAATATTAATACATACACTGTAAAACACGTACACTCGATACAAACTTTCTGGATATTTATGAAGTCAGTTACCTGACGAAAAAATATTATTTTCTGTCCAGTGATATATAATAATAGAACTATTATTATTTAACTAAATCAAAAAGAAGACTGTGTGTTATTATTACTCAAAATAATCTTGTACATTTTTAATGGCCATATAATATTAATCTCATTTGTGCAACCAGGATAGTATCCAGCAAAAATATTTCTAGTTTCAGCTTTTAAATTATAATTCACAGTTCTAGAGTATTACAAAATTCTTACTGAAATTTTAAAAGAGTATATTTGACTCTATACTAGAATATGTAAAGAACAGCTTGCGTTCAAAAGTTTCTTGAGCACTTTTCGTAGCAGTTAATACATTTACATATTATATTTACGGAAATTATTTAATTTCAACATAAAAATAATAAATTAATACAATTTTATATGAAAATAATGCACAATATAAAACTACCTTTTAGCTTAAGTTTATTGATGAAGGTTTTAACATATATTACCTTCATCGAGATATTAAAAACATCTTCTGAGAGTTCCGAAGCAATTAAGCAATAGTTAAAAACAGAAAATTGATTTTCTCGCAGAGCTTTTAACGAAAAATGACGCATAACCGTTAAATAATAACGCGTGGTCTTTATAATGCACTAACGCATACATATGCATAATTATATTGTTTTCGGCCACCCACACGAAAGATTAAAAGATTTATTTTTGTTTTTTATGACACCTACTCGATGAACTGATATTATGACCTGATTACACCACCGGGTGAAAATGTTTTATGGGTGGTATTTCCATCCAAAATTTAACTTTCTTTTGTTTAAACTAAATCCTCTTTTGCAATGTATGTCTAAAATAAAACATGGTGTGTTCATTTTAATCTGAAAACAGAATAATGAACGAAATAATGAATAAAAAAAAAACGTATAGTATTATTATATATTATATGCAACACTCTTGTGTCGTGTTATCTTGCTATTTTATTAATAAATTCTGAAATAAAAAAAGTAGATCCATTTATATAAATAAATTAAAGAAGTGTACAGTTATGATAACCATTATTTTATGAAATCTTTATTTTAGGCTTCTTCCAAGCGGATATCTTCTCATATGGAGTCTAAGTGAAACACGACCATGGTTCATAGCCCGCGTTAAGCTCTAAATCCACTCGAACCTCCAAAATGTAACAAAAAAGAGTTTTTATTAAAAAATATAAAAGATATATTACATTCGAAGGCTCTACGTCATAATATGCTAATAATTATTATAAATATTATCGGGTATATTAAATACTATACTTAGTTTTATGCATTTATATATTTTATATGGGTTTCTTCAATTTTGTCTAAATATCTGGTGAATTTTTCTAACAAATTTCGTACTATTTTTGACGATTCTATGTATAAATGAATGTCAGATATAATATAATTATCACAGCTTTATAATAGTGATATCTAATTATGAGTTATGGGGAGTCTCTTATATAAAAGAACAATGTAAGAACAAAGAATATTTATTACCCATCGAAAAAAAAATAAATTGTTCATTATATGAAATGATACACATTAGTATTATTATGCAATGTATTAGTAACTAATGCAAGGACAATAATATGAATGAAGTACAACGTGAATTAGATAAAGTCCGAAATATCCTATGTCACAATAGCCCTGTTACAATTTAGATCAGGACATGGTAATTAAAATTAACGTAAATAAATTGGTTAAAGTGAATAAAGCATATTCGTAAATATTTTCATATTCTTATGGTCGAGATAACCAACTTAAGCAAAGTTATTGGTACGTTTGGAATTGCTCTGTTAGGAATTCTTTAAGAATGTATTAATGATCTTATATTAAACATGCGCTATGTTTGTAAAGATAAATTTATTGAAAAATACATTTCTTGATTTTCCACTTTTCTTATTATTTTAATTTTGCTACAAAAATTTTAAACAGCTTTTAATTGTCGAAAGCCGGCCTTAGGTTTTCTTTTAAAGCTTTTGTTTAAAACTTTGTTTTAACCAACTTTGTACCTATTTGAGTCATAAGTCATCACTGCTCTTTTTGATTTAACTTTCTTTATTTACGGTTTACCTTTATTTACATATATAAAATGATACAATGTATCAGTTATTAATATTATTTAAAAGTTAATGAGTCGAAGTATGTGGCATTGACCCATGAATCATCGTTTATTTTGTTTCCTACAAATGAAGCAAACAAGGGGACCCTCTCATTCACCTCACTGGCCGGATTACTGCAAATGAATATCTCGACATCCTCATGGTGAAGTTCTAACTATGGCTAAGATATTTTGTGATGATAATGCGCCCATAACTATTGGCGAAAAATTCAATATTGGTGTGAAGAACATTAGAATATCATTAGACATCTTCCCTGACCAGCACTATTGCCAGTCCTCAACATGAGTGAACCGTTATGGGAGCTTTAGAGCAGAGAATGAAGAATAGATTTCTATATCCAATATCATTGAAGCAATTGGGGAATGTTTTGGTGAAAGCATGGGAGAACACTACATTGAAGACTATTCAGACACTTTATATTTATTTATTTGTTTTTTTTTTCTACCCATCAGCCTCTTGGGCTATTTAGGGTCGGTTACAATTTAGTATTTATTTCCAATATAATGCGTCATAAAAGAAATATATAACACATAATAGAACACTAACAGTATAGAGTATACATAAAATGTAAGTTAAATTAAAGAAAACACATTTAGGATAATAAATATGTTAAATTATAGCGTAAAAAGACATAATATTGAATTTATCAGTGAATGTTGTAAGTGCTGGAACAAGTCCATGTCTGCCAAAAAGTTTACAAAGTCAAAAGTATATGGGAGGGAGTATATAATCCTTACTTCATTCTTTTGTAATATAGTGTGCAACTCTCTAATATATATAACCAGAAGGTGGACTGTCTTTGCCATTCTCAGGTTCACCAAGGAACACTTTGAATCTGTTATTATCAGTATTGGTCCGCTAATCAATAACTTTTCCAAGGCAGATAGAGAAAATACTGATCATAGACGGAAGACAAAATTGCTCCTCAAACGGACTTGATGTATACGACGCACCCACGAAGTCTTCGCGATTTGAACTATCTGTGCAAATGTGTAATATCAGTGTTTGAAGATGATTAAGCGTAATAAATCCAAGTTTTTGCATCGATATGTGACAATGGATGAAACATGGCTCCATTATTCCACTCCGAAGTCCAATCGACAGTCATCCGAGTGAACTGCACACGATGAACCCGTTCCAAAACGTGGGAAAACGCAACAGTCTGCTGGCAAGGTTATGGCATCTGTATTTTGGAATGCGCATAGAATTATTTTCATTGACTACCTTGAAAAAGGAAGGACCATCAACAGCAACTATTACATAGCGTTATTGGAATGTTTGAAGGACGAAATCACCAGAAAACGGCCAAATTTGAAGAAAAAGAAAATGCTGCTTCACCAAGACAATGCACCGTGTCACAAGTCAGTGAAAACGATGGCAAAAATCCATGAATTGGGCTTCGAATTGCGACTATTTCCTGTTCTCGGATCTCAAAAGCATGCTCGCTGGGAAGAAATTTTCACCGAATGAAGAAGTGATCGCCGAAATTGAGGCCTATTTTAAAGCAAATGACAAATCGTACTACAAAAATGGTATCGAAAAGTTGGAGGATTGTTATAATCAGTGTATCACCCTTTAAGGAAATTAAGTTGAATAAAAATGCTAATTTTGAAAAAAAAAATGTGTTTTACTATGGTAGGCCGGGGACTTTTCAATTGACCTGATATAAACCAACTAAAGCTTGACATGACAGTATATATATTTTTAATATTTAATTATATTAAATTTACGGTCATCATCAAAAGCATAGCGAAACATTTAAGTTGCCCATTTAATATTAAGCATCAGCTAAAAATACTTGAAAGCGAGATAGGTTAATGAAATTCAAATATAAAATGAAGCGTAGTGATAAAAAAAAGTTCCTTTCCATCATACAACCTTCACTGTGATATATATATTTCAAGCAAAAACTGCAATTGTCTTAATCTAGATGATAATAACTTCAGCAGTACGAAGAAACCCTGGATGTTTGAAATATGGCTAATGTTCCTTTTTTACAACGACAGCAACTATAGATGAAATCTATAGTAATACCGTGAATCCGAAATGGTAGATACCGGGCAGATGAAATATGTAGATGTCGAACCTTTCGTAACCTTCGCAATCTCGACCGAAAATCTGGGCACCGAATTCAATGGCTTAATTTCGTATAAATGTTTTTTGTTCGACGCTCTCGCGGCTTATATAACACTCGTTTTGCCAACTATTCGAAACGAACATCACAAAAGAATGCCGTCTTTTATGGACGGAAATTTAAATAACATCAATAAATAAATTTATGCCGTTTAATATTGTTGCTATTATTCTTATTCCCTAACATTTAGTCAAACCATCTAGTCATTGAACATAGACCGCTAGTTATCGTGATCTTGTTCTCGAACGAATCTACAGATGAAACTGATACGTTTCAGTGGCGTAGATTGTACGTTAATGTTCTGAGTGTAATCTTGCTTAACCCTTGAATATAGGGATATTTTATTATTGTCAGAATACGTTATATATTATAATACGCTATAATATAGATTAATAAAAATATTTTCCTTAATAATTTATTTTCTTACATGATATGGGAAAGTTAAAATCGATGTTGGTTTGGCAGCGACCCAATCGTCGATCCTTTTTCACACATCTTTAGTAATTTGAAACCGTGTACAACAACATGCGGTGAGTACACTGGATATGGAATAACTACTTAGTCAAGCTAAAAAAATTAAACCTTAACACTCCTGCAGCAACAATTTTTCCCAGAGCGCCAGTTATTCAATTTTACTGGTATTTTTTACGAATTTATTCAATTGATATCGATAGACAACATCAAAAATTCAGTTAAAAAGTTTCAATAGATTATATTATTGTATTGTGAACTCGTAATATAGTATAACTTTGTAGATTTCACCATATTCAAAGCAATACTTTATGGCCATTATGGCCACGAATATTTAGTTTCGGTATCGGTGTGGATGACTTTCTTGGGGTAACCTATAACTTTTTGTAGGACCGTCATGGTAGATCCATATTTCATTACCAGTCACAAAAAGCCTCAGAAAATTATTTTTTTACTTGGAAAGCAATGAAGCGAGCTGCTCACTAAACTGTACCATATCAGGAGATCCCATGTCCCTACTAGCACTTCTTACATTTATTAAGAAAACACAGCAATAACCCGAAAACCATTAGATGGTAAGGCAAATATATGATGAAAAGCAGAACGATTTTCGAATTCTGGCACGACGGAATGTGTCAGTGCTGTGATAAAAGGTATAACCGGGCTGAACCGGATATACTAGTGACCTGTAATGTCAGCCAGTTCGATGAAAAATTTATGAAATATGCTATAAATTCCTTGACGTGGGGAACGTCTTACCGAAATACCTAATAGGAGTCTTCAAAATATTCGAAATAAGTGCTAAATAGGTTTCTCTAATGAATGTTATTTTTCTAACAACAATCACAAAAATAATAAATCGCATTTGTTGATAGTACGGAGTCGACTCCACGTGTGAGTCGACCAAATCTCTAACATTATGTACCATGATGGTTTCATTTGATCTCAACGTCATATTCGGACTTATTCTGTGTTCCATTTCCCTTTCACTCTTCCTAAACGTTTAATCTCAACAACTTAAACAAAAAATTTGAGACAAATCGCAAATGCAAGGTTATATTTTGATCAATCTTATCAATCTTATTATGTGGGATTTTATAAATAATGTTTTTTATAAATTTTAATAAATTATAAATTGACCATACTATTATAGTACATATTTGGATTTATGTACTAAAATATCAAACTCACAAGTAATTTAACGCTGCTAAAACAAAGTTCTTCGATCAATTATCACTGCTTATCGCTACGTCACCAACGAAAAAATGCATGATGAGCTTTATCCAAGATATTGTCTTAGAATATAAAAGAAGGTTACTAAATCATAGCAACATAGAAGCTATATAGCTACAAGACAACACGCAGAGAATAAGATGAAAGCAAACCATACTACAGGAGTTTGTATAACGTCTTCAAATTTAGAAATCATAATGAGTGTAATGCAGACATAGTGAAGTGAAAAGTATTCTGAGGGAATGTCTGTGCACTGTTTGTCCAAATAGTTAAATGTGCACGATGTCAGTGAAGTATATAGACCTGTATCACCCTTGAAGGGAATCATGTTGAATAAAAAAAAATTTGCCAAAAAAATGTGTTTTACTATGTTAGTAGTAAAAATTGTAATAAGCATATATAAAGTAAGATATAATAATATATATATAAAGAATAATAATTTAAATGGGGATATTTATAAAAGTCAAAAATATTTATCTTTAAGTCTACGCTACTGTCTTCTTTGAAAAAAAAATGTCCAACTCCGATTCGCTTAGTTACAAATTTTAGAGATCCTAGTCTCTACGACCAATAGAGTTTCACGAATCGATTGTTTATTCTAACTGGACATTTTAAAGTTAATTCCGAAAACACTCGTGAGTTTTTAATAAGCCTGATTAGACCATTATGCAATAGCGAATATTTTTCATTGTTCGAACGGGTCGGGCCGCGAGCTTGAACTTGATGGTAACCGATCCGAAGACGGTCGTGAAACGAACCAGGGACGAAGTTCACAAATACGAAATGGGAAATACGTAAATGTCAATTAAATATGATGATGTCGCACCGAATGAATACCTAATAGTGTTTTTTTTTTAATTTAATGACGATGTTAGACCACCCGTATCGAGGCATCGTACTGAAACCAGATCAAAGACGATCAAATATTTTATTAGCTAACAGAAATGTATCGTGTCTGAAATACCTATTTGTTTCTTCATGGAAGAAATCGATAATCATTACTTAGTCAAATATTTTACATGTATCTCACACTCCCACGCTATCTTTTAACCTGTTCTTTGATGCATAAGTAGCATTTTTATTAGGCACATTTATAATACTTAACTATCCGGCTAATATTTAACCCTAATATGTTTATTATGACTTCGTTGTCGTGATCATTAATTTTCGTTATTATTTTAAAAACAGTTAAGACTTTGAAACAATATCATTATATTAATGGACATTTAAAACATATATTTAACTATTTTAACATTGGATCCAAAACTGCATTTCTCATGTTAAAGCTAATTAAATAACTAGCTGATATCCGTCGAGTTCGCTGCACATAATATATATTGATATAACGATATATCGATATTTTTAGTCGATATTTTTTTGACCGATATATCGATATCTTTTCAAAAAAAAATTAAAACTATTTCTTAAACATTATAAAAAACCGTTTAAAAAATTATTTTTAAAATATTTTTTAAATTGGTTTCAAAGGTTTGGTTTAACTTTGGTACTTGAATAAGAGGGTTTATTAAGAATATCAATATATACTGCAAGAAAATATCAATGGTATTTTTCTACAATTTTCGATATATCCATATTTTTTCAATCGAAATATTAATATTTATCTTTGCGGCCGACACCCTTAGAACACAGGATTGTTGATAGTGGAATAATAAGGATACGTTTTAAATTAGAATGTCATGATTGTATAGGTATTGTATTTTGTTTAAAACGATGGTCTTAGAAGTCCAAGGTGATCTAACTACTGATATCTTTTCGTTATATTTAATTCCAGATAACTGACTGAGAGAAGACTTGGAGTTTATTTTTTAACATTCTCTCTGTTCTATTACAGTAATGAGTAAACTTTGTAACAGGCCCTTTATGTACTTCAGGATGACTATGGTTATGGTATCTCACAATTCCTCTAAATTTTCCTGTGATTTAGATAATATTTTCAAATAGTTTCTTTTATCATATTTTTTTCTTGACTACAGTTGTTATTTTTCTTTTTTTACTCTTAATTCAATATATTAATTTTGTATAGATAGAATTAAAGACTCAGTTTTATTCTAACCCAATTTACTTACTTAGATAATATATTTAGATACGATAAATACACCATTTTAATATCTATTTTATTTTAGGAAATAATTGGCGACATCTTTGAATTCATTATACGAACAATACTGCCGATTCAATCTTATTATATTGCAAACGAAATCCTTTAATTATCAAAACTAATATGCCAATTTCTTGGTATGCACAGTGCTGTGTTACGCATGCGATGTGACACCTGCTTCCTAAAAAAAATCAAAAGACATGTACCTGATTGTTCTGTTGTCTAGGCCGTTTTAAGTTGTAATAATACAATTTGTATGTTTATTTCTGCCTTTATTCTATGGTATAATCTCTATGAACTGGTTTCTAAAATGCCTATAATCAACGGCTAAGCAACCCAGCTACTTAGCTTAAACTTTTAGTGCCGTACGTTCGGAATTAGAAAATGTTACCCAAATTCTACTAGTCTACTCGAAGAGCTTTACTCAGCAACTGCAACTACCTTTGATGGCCGCACATTTTTCACCGATTTCAAAAAAGTAGGAGACTCTATCTTCGGCTGTATTATTTCTTTTAATATATGTTAGCCGATTTCTCCATCAATTATGGTCCGATTTTCAAAATTCTTTTTTTATTCGAAAGACTGCAATGCTTTGTCAAATAATGAACCAATAACTTCATCAGATACTATGAAGTCAGTTCAATAAACCCAAGAAAGTATATAAATAAAAATTAATACAGTAGGAGTCCCTTATTCGTGGTGCCCTATTTGTATTCACAGCTACAAATGTCTTTATTTGTGGAACCAAGTTTGTTGTTGAAACCAACCCAGTTTGTAATAACTCTTGTTGGCTTTCTTAGTACTACTGACACCGACAAGGGCAAAACTTAATAAATAATATTGTCACAGGAATAGCTAATTGTTTTAAAAATTAACATTTTAAATGAATGCTAACAATGTGTTATTGATGATAATAGAATATTAAAGTATTGAACCCTATTTAGACTTATATTCTTGCAAATCAAATGCTAACAGTATTTCCTGAATATCTAAAGATATCATATATTATAAGTATTATAGATGCAAACACAAAAAAACGCTATGCTCTAGAAACAAGAATTAAAAGATGTTAGCAACCAACAGATATTGTCCGAGTTTAGGATTTTTCTTTAAAACTGACTAGTTTACTAATTAATACGACAAACAGTCGAAATTCGAATAATTCCACAGAAATAATAATCAAATTAAAAACACAATTTACGGTCATTGCCTACAGTTAAAAAGATAAAAATTCTTATATAATTGATAATACCTAATTATGTCTTAAACTCGTTTAAAACCCAATGTAAAAATATATTGATATTAGTGTTGTATGGTGTAAGCTATAAAGGTGTAATGTATTTTGAGATGATTCCAAGAAACGATACGATCAATTCAGATGTTTACTGTCAACAATTGTATTCCACAATGACTTTTCAACCTCAATTCTACAATGAATTGTGTTCATTATGACAATGCACGGCCTGATACATCTTTCGTAACTCGTGGGAAATTATTGGAGCTTGGTTCGGGATCAATGCTGCATCCTACATAAAAACCATACTATTTAAATTTATTTTGTAATTTACGAAATTCTTGAAATAGTAAAATTTACTGAGTGTGATAACATAATTTCAACCATGACATGAAATGGTTAAGTGACATTGTATAAAATTTAAGAATATATACTATTAGATGAAATCTAAATTTATAGATAAAATCCAAATTGTATATTAAAAGATTATAGTAAACTTTATAGTTTATAGTAATTTTTTAGCAAACATGTTCACAATTTACAAAACATAAATTAAAATTTAAACTAATGAATTAATGTATATCTATTGTTTGAAAATATCAAGAGTTATTTCATTAAATCAACTGTAACTTAAAGACTAATAGATAGTTAACATAAAATCCGACACATATCGCATCCACAAAAAATATATATTAAAAATGGTATCATCTATACACTAACCCGAAGATTTAAATTTGGAAATAACATAACTTAACTTTTCAAAACGCAAATCGTTCTAATTTTAATTTTCAACTTTTTAAGGACTAATTTAAAAATAGTATGTGACCAAAACTTGTATTCACAGTATTTTCAATATAAGACCAGAAATATATTTGATATACAACATTAATTAAAATAATAAATGGGTGTATAATACAACATATTAAAATACTAATACTAATAACTATCTGAAGAACTAACTCTCACTAATATCCATTAACCTTCAATAATCAATAAAGTATTAATAAATGTGAATTATTAGGCACCTGAACATTATAACAAAGTTTTATAAGTAAGATATTATTTTCAGATCTCTAACAACTTCACAGCATCAAATTTAAGTATACATGATCTTTCTTTACTTTTTTATTATAAAAATAAGTATGGAACAATATTTATTACTTAATATTTGTATATTAGAACAAAGAATATATGAACAATCTTAAATTGAAATATATATTTGTCTTTAGCCTGTATATTAAAACAATAACGAAAAGGAATTTACTTACAATCAAAAAATTAACTATCGATTTTACAAAACTTAGGTCTATAAACTAAATAATCAAAATAATAGATACAAGCTTCAAATAATACAAATGTCACATAGTCACGTATTTTATTATAACAGCTTAATATTTATCAATGCTTTAAAATGTTTACAAATATACTGTTACTAATTCATCATTTCTTCTATTTGTCCTATGTTTTTTATCTGTAGAAATGATGTATTCAACCAAAATATATATTAAAAAAGCAACAAATACAACAGGCTGATTAAAAGAATAATTTCTTTACCTAAATTTCTAAATAAAATTGCATTGTTTTTTTGCTTATTTATTTCACTCTTCGATCTCTCCCTTGCAGCTAGCTAATCTTTAGTTTGTCTTGTATGACTTTCATTTATCTATTGCTTTCTACTTTAACAGATATCCCATATTTTCCAATTAAAATTTTATATTGATATTCTATGCAATATTCGGTTAGTGCTTTGTTAAGAAATGTATTTACTAATGAAACCTGAAATTAATCAGAAATCAATACTATTCAAATTTACAGAATCTTAACAACCTTTAGAATTACCTTTACTACAGCGATATACAGAACCATATTAAGTAATAATAGTCCTGAAGCAATGAATTTTTTTTTCTTCACCAGGCTTCAAATGAAATGAATATTGTGTTTTTGAATATCTGAATATCTTGTAAGTAAATAAAATAAACCATTCTTGTTATTCTCGAATTCTGTTAATCTATTTTGGGATAAAATGTTCACATATGTCGGTCTTTTCTTGACAGCTGTGTATACCTTCCGATAAAGCGGGCGCACTAATTTGTTTTCTGTGCAAAAAATGTAAAATATAATTTTACGTGACCATACTATTCCTCTTTTTGTGATAACATCTTTATTAGATACGCTTAGTACAATCTTAATTATAAATTAATTTATTACTACATTTCATTTGTAGTTGGATTAATTCACAAGCAAGACGAGTGCAAGAAAATACATCAATAATTAATCAATCAATTCCGCAGTTATGAAATTATAATAACTTAAGCTAGACTTTACGCTAAAGATATACACTCTATAGAATTTCGTATGGTTTGGTTCGCTTCAATCATCTGATATCCTGCGCGATGTCCAGCAGTTGTATTGCCTCTACGTTAGTATGATTTCTTTTTAGGCGAAATCTTGGATATCTTCACAAATCCATTTGATTTCCAGGTTATCGTGCAGTTCCTCGTTGATTTGCATTTTTAGTGCAACCCCATGTTTGCAACCCATAGGTCCAAAATGGCTTTATGATTGTATTATAAATCAACCTCTCTGAACGGTACTATTCCTAATCGTTTTTTTTATCCAAACTTGTTGTCGGTGAGTCAAAACTTACCCCGTACGGCTACCCACTTGATTTGTTCATATATTTTGTGTCACCGATCTGACGTCTATACCAGGTTGCTTGATCTGGGTGTTTTTCGTTTTATTGAAATATGTTTACCTGTAGCGCATATTACACAAAGAGAGAGACAAAATTCTCGCTAAGGCGATTAATATATAGATACTTTAATTATTTTACATGGTATATTGAATATTAAAATGATTTAAAACCATACTTGCGTTTGTCGTGTAAATGGTACGTGTATAGAATTTTAAAGTATGTTCGTATATTTAATTCATTAGTAGTAACATTATGAAGTGTTATTTAAAATAACAGTTTCAAGTTGCATAACATTAATAATATGTAAATAATTATATTTATTTTCATTCAATTTCATACCCATTCAGTTTTAATTGTAATAGTACTTTAATATATCAGATTTTCTCTCTTTATTAAATTATTATACTTATATTCCATTATCATAATTATAATAATATAGAATAAGCTCAAAATTATGTAGTTTGTGTTTGCTTTATAAAAGATCTATTTATTAATTCAAAATATTTTAAACTCTATTGAAGGATAACAATGCATGTTCTTCCTTAAAGATGACAGCCACTGTTTCTCAATAAAACTCAAGTCTAACACGGCACCGACTTCAAACTGATCAGTTGGTAAATAATATAGTAAATAAATAAGTAGGTTTAGATATGTATTAAGCTAAATTGTGTGTATATAGTAGAATATAAAATGCGTGTAGTAAATAAGTTAAATAAGATTCATTTTTATTTAGCTATTACAACGATTATTATATTTATATTTTATTTTAAAAGGTTTTTCTTGTGTTAAAAATCTAAGTTTAATTATTTTTTATTTTTAGTGAGTTCCTTATTTATTTTATGAAGTCGGTTCAATTTTTTTGTTAAAAATAGTTTATTTTTCTCCTTTTAGTGCTACATAATTACTCAATATATTACGCATATATTTTATCAATTATTACAATGAGTAGGCAAGTACAGCCCGTATGAGGAAATATAGGAATAAAGAAAAAATGATTGAAAATAAGGAACGCTTCCGGCCCCGGGGTCCGCTACCTAATCTAGGCGATTTGACAAATGTTCTAACCAAACTAGAACAACAACAAAAATCGTTGCCCCCGCCGGGAATCGAACCCCCGACCTCCGCGTGTGAGCTGAACACTCCAACCACTATACCATAGAAACAGCTGATTGCAATATTTCTACGGCTTCCTATATGATATGGTTAGTGCTTAAAAAGCAAACTGAACGGCTTTTTCACTGAACAACTTCCAGTCTTCCTTCACATCAGTTCAACAATAACTTGATACATAAATATCTGATTATTTTAGATAAAATGCGTGCCTTTAAAATTTGAGGGTTTCCCTAGTTTTCCCCAATTTCCATCATGAGAGCCTGATGGAATTGGTTCCAATGGGATCACCTCAGTAGTGCACTCATTCAAAAAAATAAAAAGAATTAAGAAAATCGGTCCATAATTGCCGGAGAAATCAGTGAACATACATTAAACCTCCTCCTTTTTGAAGTCGATTAATAAGCGCCTTTGACTCATCCTTTAGATTTCTTAACCCTATCCCGATACCAACTGTACACGGCAGGGCCGAATCACAAAGTTCACAAAAAGTCCCCATTATATAATAATGTGTAAGAAAATATAAAACAGCACTGTTGAGGAATTACGTAAAGGGCACCTGATTACTCATTCGCTAATCAAGGCAGGCGTGGTATCAGGACCGGGCGATGGGAATGCGAGATGTAAACTTTTGGATATAAAGGATGGCACCTTGACTAGAGAGAATATAGTTTCTAAGAGTCTTTCGAAGAGTATGTTGTTGACGTAATTGATAGCCGAATGTTATTTTAATCATCGTTGTAATACCTTGTTTATTATCAAGTGACCATTATAGTGACCATTATAACTCTTTGTTGAATATTGTATTTTATTTACCAAGAATTAAAAGTATTTCTTACATATGCATGTTAGATATAATTATCAAAAACAAAACAGTTGCTTTTGCCTTAATTTAAAAAAACTCATTGGCCTATAAACAAATAATTTCTATTGACATCGTTTTTATTAGTTGATTCATATTTGTTACTTTCCATAAAGAAACAAAAAAAATCTTGATTATTTCTTAAAACTATAGCTATAAATTAAAGACCGCCTTGACAAGGTCCCTCTCATATATCCACCTTTTTCTAACATAAAATATAGGAAATATTCAAAAACCATACAAATCGTAATAAATTATACCTGAAATAATAAATGTCACGTAGTCAGACCCATTCAAGATCCACACAAACATATGCCAAAAAAAAAACGACAGAACCGCGTTATATAAAACACCATTAACATTCAGCCACAACAAAAACATAAAGATGGCGACAACGAGCGAGGAAGAGAGACCCCCAAAAAAAAACTTTCTAGACATACAACATGCACGTCTGTTATTTTTTTCGATACGACTTTTTTACAGCGAATTCGTTACGTAAGCCCGACTGATGCAAAACAATAAACAATTGGCGAAAACAATGGCTCATTCTGTATTTTGTGTGTCCAAAATTTCGTGAAAGGTCCTTTATTAATATTCGCACAACTGTTTGTACGCTCGTTTAGTTCTTTTGTTGCGTCTCGAGGAATGAATCGAACGCTCTCGAACAATTAAAACAACGTCTAGAAGGGATGACAACAGTTTTCGTTGAGGCATTTATCGGTGAGAAAATCGACCACACCTTTTAATAGGAACATCTTTATTTTTCATTTACGACTTGCGGCATTGAAAACGTATTACAGCTGTTTAGCCTGCTTCTAACAAGATATCGTATATTGCGCTGAGTAATTAATGGCTTTATTTAAATTAGTTCCATTATTATTACTAATCATAAACAATCGTGTTCAACTTCAACACATTAGGAAGAGTCCTATAGTCTATTCAAAGTTATTTTGTATATACGTCATCTAAATTTGTGACGTCAAAACGCCGCAATGTTGCCTCTTCAACTCTGAGTTTCAGTTCAGTTTGGCTTTAACATACAACAAAATATTAGTTTAAATAAAATAATGAAACAAAAATGTTATAATAGTTTGTAGGTTAGAGTTGTTTTATTATACTTACGTTTAACTCTTTTCCAAACCACCCTTCATGTAATTAACAATTATATATCAAAATAATGTATTTTATTTTCATAAGAGAGAATATTACTTTTTTACATTTAGTTCTTGTTTCCTTCGATGATGTGTTTACTTGTCAAGTCATCCTGATATCACTATACTTTTTATTTCTTCTGCTGCTACCTGTAGCACACCATTCTTGATAAATTTAATCACTGAATTCTGCCTAACGCATTTACCATATCTAGAACACAGTTAGTATTCATCCTTCCCTCATACCTTCTAACCTAATGCTCATGTTTAATTCTGAACAATTACAATCGTATCTGTGCACACAAATACACATTCACGATCTACAATACCATTTTTAATCACATATCCTAAAAGTCTCCTTTAGCCACTGTCACTTTCAGAGTCACCGTCACTTTCAGAGTCACTGTCCTATACAATCCCTAAACTGTTAATTTGCAATCTGTCTAAAACATGTTCACTATTCCGCCATTTCTCAAGTTCTTCCCCTGTACGTTTTATCGAGTTCATCCAAACCCAAGGTGTTATAATTGACAATGGTTCCTTCCACATATCTAGACAGTTTTTAATGGAATATTCTTCTCGACCAGCATGTCTATTATAATAATTCTTTGTTACCCCCCATATCAACTCGATTGTATTCAGTACACAGTGATAGGGAGGAAGTCATAATACTATGTTACCATATTGTTCAGCCATCTGGTCTACAATATATCATTTTTCGGGCTTATTTCTAAAAAAAGTAAATTAAAAAAATGCAATAAAACATTTCATTTATATTTACCGAGTAGCAATTTCAAATAGTTCATTCTTTACCATTGCTTCTTCAAAACATATTTTATGTACTTTAAGCCATTCCCTAATTACAGTCTTTGTTGATGCACTTGTTGGGATCTTCTCCACCAGTGTACTATGATATGGTGATTTGTCCATAACAATAACTGATGGTCCCTCCAAGTTTTTTAAAAGCTGATTTTCAAACAAGCAAGAATGTAAGAACAAGTTATGGTTCATTTCTTCATGGTACGCACATTTGGACTTAGAGGAAAATAGTAATTCTGCACCAGGAATAAAAAACCATTCCTGCTTCCAGTATGAATATATATATATATATATATATATATATATATATATATATATATATATATATATGCACCAGGAATAAAAAACCATTCCTGCTTCCAGTATGAATATATATATATATATATATATATATATATATATATATATATATATATATATATATATATATATATATATATATATATATGTCTGCCTAACTAAACTAACAAAACCAAATCGATAGTTATTCCAGCGTTTACCTTCATCCATCAACTTTTGTTGTTTTTACGCTTATCATCTTGCCATGAGTGATTCAATGTACCATTCTGAAATATCCAGGTCTCATCTAAATATACAAATTGATATACTAATTCTTCTTTGATTTTGTTATGTTTTTAAAAATCGTATTCTTTTAAAAGCAATGTCTGGAAGTTCTATTAAGCTCATTCGTGGATTATCTTTATACCACTTAATTCCTACATTACCCAACAGTGTATGAAGGGATGTACTGCATATCTCAAAGAGCTGCATATATTTCAGCTCTTTCAGATTTCTGTGGATACTACAATTTAATACAATTATTTCAGAGAAAATTATAAGTATATTTGTAATTATAAGTATATTATAATTGTATTAAATTATGTTTCGATTGAAAAAACTACTTACTGTTTTTATACATTTCGTATATTTAATCTCTAATACAACTAACATCAAGCTGATCTTGATTTGTCACTCGTTTTGCATTAAAACGGTTTCCTTTTGGTGAATTTAGTATTATATTGTTGTTTATTTTTTGAGATATTTTAGTGACCGTGCCCGTACTAATATTCAGTGCAGCTACAAACGCTAAAAATTTTTCACTAAAAACCGCGGAGATTTCAAATTTAATAAAACAAAGCGTTAAAATAACGTTTGCCAGTTTATAATCCGTAATTAAAATATTATGAATAATTTTGCGTACGTTTGACAACCGGACGACTTTGACTAGCTACTTCGGTTTCACGTTCGAACTTATCAGACATCATTATGTCTATTTTTAATTATAATAAAAGGAGAAGGATATAATAATTACAAACAGCAAAACGCTGAAAACTAAAATTCTAAGTCAATGCAGCAACATTATTATTATCATTAGTATATATTTTTTGTATGTTCACCGATTTCTCAGTTATGGATCGATTTTCAAAATTCTTTTTTTTTTATTCCAAGGAATGCACTTCCGAGGTGGTCCCATTGGAATCAAGTTAGGAACAGAATGTGAAATCTGCCGAAATCGAGGGAAACCCTCAAATTTCAAGGGCACATTCATTTCATTTTGTTATCTGAAATAATCATATACTTGTGTATGATGTTATTGCTAATAAGGTGATGAAAGACAGGAAGTCGTTCAGTGCAAAAGCCGTTCAGTTTGCTTTTTAAGCACTAACCATATCATATGGGAAGCCGTAGAAATATTACAGGCAACTGCTTCTATGGTATAGTAGTTAGAGCATTCAGCTCACAGGAGGCGGAGGTCGATAGTTCGATTCCCGAGCAACAACTTTGTGTTATTGTTCCAGTTTAGTTAGAACATTTGTTTGGCTAGATATAAGGTGGGATAGGCTAGGTGGGATAAACAAAAACCTCATTTAACCCATATACTACATGTATTTTATATTCTACTATATAGACATAATTTACCTTAATACCTACCTAAACATATTTATTTATTTACAATATTATTTCAACTGAACACTTTAAAGTCGGTATCGAGCTCAAAGAATACAAAAATAATAACATAATTTTGTGATATATAAACAAAATTACAATACGAAGAAAACAATTTAATTTGCTGAAATTTGAAATTTTTAAGATTATTTTTTTACTTTTTAATGAGTTCCATATTTATTTTTTGATATCGGTTCAATTTTTTTGTTAAAAATATTCTATGATGACGTACATTCTATGTTTTATTTAGTAGACTATATTCTTTCTGACTATATGACAAAATTTCTGACTAAACTATTGACTTTTCTAAAATACCAAAGTATCAAAGATTTGGTAATTAGAGATATAGATACTAAAAAATGTTATTCTGCTCAATAAATTTCCAACTTTCCTATTAATTTCAGACCAGAATACGCTCTCAAATAAATATGTCTACAAGATAATTCAGCATTGCAATTTTACAAAAAAAAGTCATATTCCTGGGCATTAACTTAAATACTAAGTTGGCAAAAACGTAAATACAAGAGTTTATATTTTTTTATTATATTTTTTTTATATTTAATTTTCAAGTCCTCTTTCTTTATCTTCACATGAGCTTTCCAGCGTAGTTTTGCGTAGAGTATCATTCCTATATATTTCTGCAGCACTTTGATATTCATTTGTTAATTTTGTTTACTATCATTTACAGTTTCATTGATGCTTCTTCATGGTCTCTCTCTACTGACCTTATGCTAGTATAATCAGCAAAAATAGGTATTATTGTTCACGACTTGGTTCACTTGGTTACAATATGTTAAGGATACCATTTGGAACCATGAAATGGAAAAAATCAACCAGTTATTGACCCATTTTAACTTGATGGACTTGAATTATTCCAAAATTCCTCTCGGAGACATTTTAAAATTCCTTTCGCAGACACTTTAGTTAGACGAAAGCACAATAACCAACTAATATATCAGATTTAAAAGATACTAGCATATACAGACGGATAGATAACTTCAAACTACTTTGCACCATCTCAATACCAAAAATGAACCGTCCTGAATTCTTCAATTCACAATGCGTTCTTCATATCTATACCAGAGTCCTTTGTGTTTAACTTATTAACTTATTCAGATCAAACGAGCAATACAACTCAATGATCACTTTCTTAATCACTTTTGACTAATAATAAATATTATTAGAGTTTTAAAATCATCTATTAGGAAATATTGCGTTGGAAATACCTTTTATATATGTATATATGTTCTATTGCGAGACGGTTAGCAGGCCTGACTAGAAAAACTGCGTTAGAAGACGACGCGAGATGCTTATTTTAAGACAAAATGGTGGTTAAGAGTGGGACGTCTAGGCACAGAGAGCTTGACTAGTTGGTTTATATTCGAATATAACTATATCTTCAGTACCCTTTTGTATCACGTTCGATAAAATAAAATAGCTTTTTAGCAAGTTTCTGTATTTTAAACCCCTCCCATTTTATAACTGACGTAGTTGGTAGGATTCTGAGGTTTTGATCATAAGACTGTTCTCTTTTGAATTTATACAATTAACCGGACTCAAATTAATTATCAAGAAAACAGAGACAGGTTGAAATTGAATTGATAATCGTTCTGTAGTTACTCGGATCACTCCTATATGTAGTTAACCGGAGTTCAGGCAAAAGTCTCGCAGCTGAAACTGTAAGGGCACAAAAGGTAGATTGAAGGTACTTAAAAAGTCCTCCTAACACCCATAAACTATGGATATTTGTGAAAAATATCACAGCTCAAGGTGTAAGGGTAATTTGGACATCGGCCCTTTCTCAGTCTCTGATGTTGTAATATGTAATTGTAATATATATTTTTTATTATATGCACCTAACTATACATTAAAACACAAGAACAGATGATTTGAATGAATTTAATTTTCGTTAATTTTTATTTTCCAAGCTTGTGTCCAATTACTTATACTGTCAGTTGCTTGTTGTAATTTTCGTGTGGCTTCTTCACTATTGTCTCCGACAGATATAATCGCAGTATCATCAGCAAATGTAGACATCTTAATATTCTCCATTTGTGGTGTGTGGTGTCACAAGTGTAGAGTAGATAAAGCATTGGCCCCAGTACATTTCCTTGTAGTGCGCCTGATTTAACTTTTTTATTGTAAAGTAAACTTCTTGTTTAACTCTAAACATTTAATATACGATTTCAGTAGTTCGGTATTGTTCGGTATTGTTTTGGTTTAACATTTTCTGTAGTTTATGAACAAGGCCTTCATGCCAAACCTTATCGAAGGCTTGTGCCATATCTGAGCATATTTTTACTTTCGTAGACTTTTTCAGTAACATCCATTCATATATAATAATAACATTTATTCTCTGGACCTGGTCAATTGTTGAATACTTGTTAATAAATCCAAACTGGTGTATTGGTATTAGGTTTTTTCTCTTTGTGATCGCTTTTACTCTTTTCAACACGAGTTTTTCAAAAACTTGTCAGCAGTAATATAGGTCTATAGGCTTTTACTTCTTTTGAGTGTAATTAATTAAACAACTAAACTGTGTAAATAAAAAATAGATATCAAGAGCAATTTGGTCTGTTTTATAATAGATAAAAAATCTTTAATGTCATTTTACATCACCGTTCAACAAGTCTTCATTCTTTCCATATAAAAGTTTTTGTATATTTTAAACACTTCCGATTTGACAACTTATATATATATGAAAGAAAAAACCTTTAAAGTCGGCATTCAACAGATGCTATTTATAATCCGCGGTTCTCGGCAATCATCAATCATCAAAAGCACGATGCGTATCAGAAGTACATTTAGCTGAGCCCCCGTATTATCGTGTCGGTGGGCGTAAATAGTGTTATTTTTGAATATGGCCTGTTTTGTACATAATTATTTACGTTGTCAGAATCGGTAAGTATGAGGCCGATAAGGTGTTCTTTAATGTTCTTTGCGCGATATAAAAAAGTTAAAGGCTTATAGTTGCAGCGAGCCAGTGACAAAGACAAATGTTGCAACTGAGATTTGCAACGTGAGCAACCGTGTTAGTGCAATCGTATGTGGAGTGCAAATTATCGAGTCGTTTCGTGTAAAAATTCCCATTTTCTTCCGCGCAGGAATGTTTAACCGAACATTACGATACTATACTAGTCTATTAGTTAATTATAGAATTTATATTTTGCAGTGGTACTCAATATATCATTATATCATTAAGTTCTACTCGTATATAGTTACAGTAAAATAAATTATCATATTAAAAATTATTTTCATGTTCAAATTATGTTCAAAATATTTCTAATAATATTTTTATACGTTGGTTCAACAATCTGCTAATGGACAATAAACATTTGTTGTGATAATCATTATATATCTGACATGCAGAAGATCATTTCATTAACTGATCCCGTGGATAAAATATTATGTTTTAATCTTGCTCTAAAGTCTACATATGTCAATTAATCAGATGGGATAGTAGTAAACTTTTTAGTCTACACAGCTCACTTTTTATTAGTTGATTGACAAGTACATTATGATATACTGACACTCTTTCAAAATGCTTAACACTAAAACTTAAGTTAAGCGTTAAGTACACTGTCTTCTGGATCTACTGAATATGTTGGATATAGTTCAGTGTGTTCATCATCTTGTTTAATAGCAAACTATATATCTGTAATGTAAAGTTTCAGTAATTGAGAGTGCGGATAAAGAAGAAGCATTTTTAATTTAACCTCCAGACCTATATGTAATACTTTATCAAATGTCCGATATATCCAGATATGCAGCCGAAGAATATATGTATTTGAGATTACAAGTAATAAGCTTTAGATTTTTTTCTGACTTAAAAATTATGATTTCAGCCACTTTCCAAGTACTGGAATGTAATCCATTCGAAAAATTACATGAAATATAAATGTTATTACCTTTGTGTGTTTTTCTGGTAGTTGCTGTAGAACTGTTCTAGTTATAAAACCATATCTAGAAGTTTTTACGCCTAACTTCCTCATTGTTATGTATTTAATTTCATTCTCATTGGTTTATAATCTACATCTGTAGATATCTCAAATGAGATTAATTACATTTTTTTTGAATTATTAGAGCAATTCTCAATATTTTCTTATTTATTCCTAGCCCATTTATTGACATTATTTCTAACGATTGGCATTAATAATATAAGTAGAGATATTTGGATATTAGCCTATAAATGACCTATAAAATTATATAATACACATTTATGTTCTTGCCAACTAAATAGATTTAATAAAACAAAATTATTATGATTTATAAAACAGCTATCCTTCAGATATTTCTTCAGCAGTGAATGAGGGGTTCACGAATTAACAATTTGGGCAATATCCTGAGTCCAGTCGATCCAATAAAACTATTTTTCATTAAATATATCTGTTTCTTAATTATTACTTGTTATCACTTGTCTTCAAATCTTTTTTTTTTTGGGAGATTATTATATGTCTAATATGTCTATATCCCACACAAATCTTGGTTGTATATTGATTGATGCAAGTATAACACAACAATACAATTAAATTAATTCTTTAAATGAAGTATATATAACATAAGACTAGCAACATAATCAATAAAACAACTATATTTTATATAAACATAAATAATGTAATAGAAAACCACAAATTTAATTAAGGCTGACTTAATATTTCCAGGTCTTATAGTAATATTAACTATAATATATAAATAATAAAGATAAACAAGTAGTAAACAGATAAAAGCAAACCAACATCAAAAAATAAGTTCAATGGAATTTGTAATGAATGAACAGAATATAATTATAATACTAGATTCATATCGTATAGCCCAGGCAGAAAATACCAAATATTTGAGGTATAATAGGAAATATTTCAAATATCGAGGTCTATCTACATCAACGTTTAAATTTGCATTTAAACTTAAACGTATGTATTGTCGACCACGACCTAAAATATCTCAAAAAATAATAAATAATATAACCTCAAATTCGCCAAAAAGAAACCGTGTTTATGTGAAACAGATGACGAATCAAGATCAACTAGGTGTTTCAAAGATCACATATACGAAATGTATAAAACAGTAAGTAGTATAATATATAAACCCTTTTCAATAGAAACATAATTTAAAACAATTATTTCAGAGGAAATTGTTAGTCTGGAAAGTATCCATAAAAATCCAAAAGATATACGGCTATTTGAGAGATGTAGAACATCCGTCCATACATTTAATGGAACTTCCAGAGAATACAATTTTTAAGAACATATAACAAAATTAAGGAAGAATTATATCAATTTATATATTTAAATGAGACATAAATATTTCCGAATGGTATATTGGGTTGCTCATGGCAAGATAAATATAATGTAAAGAGAAGAAAAGTTGATGGAAAAAGGTAGACGTTGAAATATAACTATCGATTAAGTTTTGTTAGTCATAAAATTTATTGATAATTCATTCAAGCAGACATATAGTTCTTCATGCTGGAAACACGAAGGCTTTTATTCCTGGTGCAGTATTAGTATATTCCTCATAAGTCCAGGGTGACTACCATGGAGAAATGAACCATAACTTGTTTTTGCAGTGGTTTGTAAATCAGCTTTTAAAGAACTTGAAGGAACCATCAGATAATGTTATGTACAATGCACCATATCTACCTTATATATAGTACACTGGTGAGAAAAATTCCAACAAGTGCATCAATAAAAGCTACAATTAAGGAATGGCTCAAAGTACATAAAATAAGTTTCGAGTAAATCATGTTAAAGAATTAACTATTTCAAATTGTTACTCGGTAAATATAAATGAAATATTTAATTGGATTTTATGTAATTTACTTTTTTAGAAATAAGCCTGAGAGAAGATCTACTATGTGATCAGATTACTGAATGTTATGGCCAGAGAGTATTAAGTCTTCCTCCCTATCACTGCATTTTTAATCCAACTGAGTTGATATGGGATATTGCAAAGAATTATTACAATAGATATTCAGGTCGAGGAGGATATTCAAACCAGAACTGCCTGGATTTATGGAAAGAGGCTTTATCGAAAATAACAGATTCGGTTTGTGTGAGCTCGATCAGACACGTTGAAGAAGAAATTGACAAATGGTAGAATCTTGAGCCAGTTTTTAATGGATTGGAAGTAAACAGCTTGGTTATTAACTTGACTAGTGTTTCTGAAAGTGACAGTGATTGAATAAAACTTTATGAATGTTGGTTTATGATTCAATGCTGACGATTACCAAGATTACCAGGGTGATCAAAGAGGAAACCACTAAAGGTCAGTATACAATTAATGTACCTCAGTTGTAAGGAATTGTATTATAAAGTGTGAAAGCTTAATTAGCATCTGTGTTATTGTTCAGAATATACATGAAACCAAACCTGTTAACCCAACGTAACATATATGAGGAGAGAGAGAAATAACACTAAGTCGTTTGCAGATATGGCAAATGCATTAAGGAGAATGCAGTGATTAAATGTAGTTTTATCAAGAAAGATATATACAGATAGTAACAGAACAAACTAAAGAGAAATATAGTAATATTATAATGAGTTTACAAGGATACATTACATCGAAAGAAACAAGAACTAAGCGTAAAACATAAATATGCTCTCTAATGAAAGTAAAATACATTACTCAGATATGCAATTGTTAAGTTAGGCCTTCAGGGAATACCACTACTTACAAAAACGCGCCTAGAACCCTACCGATACTAGTGTGGAAAAAAGCTCAATGTATATATAATAAAACAACTCTAACCTATAAAATATTGTGGCTGTAGAATTAATTGTACTTTTAAGTTCTTCGATAATAAATGCATTTGATGTACTGTAATGTTAAAATAAATTATATTTAATAGAACATTTGTTCAATTATTTTATTTATATTAAAATTTTGTTATGAGCCAAAATGTTCTAAAACCCAGAGTTGCTGCGGCAACATTGCGACGTTTTGACAGATCTGCTGTGTCACTGCTATTTTGAATTGACTATATCAGATCTAATTAATGGCCATATATAGGCTTTACAGTAAGATTCAGAATAAGATATTTTACTGAAGAGATGAATTTATCTTCTACATGTCATGTAAAAAATAATTTTCATAAGGAATACTTGCAGGTCCTTAGGCCGATCCACTAAGGGTAAAACAAATTTTCTGTGGAACTAGACTAAATTATTTAAAGAATATGTATTCTGTGAAAGAGGAAATATTAATAAAACGATAATAAGTTACAAGTTGCATACCTCAAAATTTAAAAACATATCTGCAATTAGAGAAGCTAAGAGATATATAAATAAAAAACGATATATTTTATATAACTAAATGTTATTTCCGTCCGTATATATAAGTATCGAATAATTCTCACATATTCCAAGGAAAATTAATAACAGTATCAACAGTATCGCAAACATTTCTTTCATTGCTCGAGCCGACCACGCAAGTTCGATATCAACAAACTCATTAATATTATCAATTAAACCATAAAAACCTTAAAATATATTAGCCATTTTAATCCAATTACTAATGCGATATTATTTGACCGGAATAAATTGACTTTTTCCCGTCCTTACCGTTGGCGCAAATCCGCACGTCAATTAATAAACTCGGCAGAGTCGAAAAACCGATTGAAAGAAATTAATTCCGGTTAATACATAATGAGAGGCCGGCCGGAGTTTTATCGCACTCCAGCCGATTCAAAAGGAACCAATAAAAATGTTCACACGGTGTAAGTTACTGGCCTTTTATTTGACAGGTCAACATATTACCCACACCACGGACCATTGGTAAGGTAAAAATAAAGGAGGCATCTTTCTGATTCAATGCAAAACAGAATTTAAAATATGGACTTTAGCAAGGACTGTGATAATTGTGACCATTTATTTTCTGCGCTCTTGTTGGAAATATCATTAAATGAGGCTTAATTTATTAGAATATTTATCGCAAATATTTTCGCATCGAAATTATGGCGGCTAAAATTTTTAGTGGTATAACAACTGTTGATTTAATATAGATAACTATGATATAACTATTGAAATTTAATTATTTTCATTAATATTAGATATTTTAGAATAATCTAAACCAAATCATAGTCGTTAACAAATTGTAGCTTCCTCTAAACTATAAAACTGATGTTAGTGTCATAAGATTGACTTTCAATTATCGATCTGAATATGGAAATAGATCCACGAAATGCTGCACTTTCTACTGCTCAATAATATCACTGATTGTAAATAATTAATTCTTTAAACAACTTCCCATGCTTCTAATATATGTAAGTGATCAAATCACTAGGGATAGAAACAAACATTTAATTTACTTTAAAACCACTTTATTTTAACGGAACTAATTGGTTATTTGTTGAATTGACTATACATATTACAATCTTATTTATAAACACTTCATTCATAACATTTTAAGCTAGACAGTAATCCACCGATTTCTTAGAATTTATTCGCTTCGGCGGTACATAAACCGAAAATTTAAATGATACGAGAAAGATTACCATGAATGACACCCAAAATAATTTTACCCATATTTCCGCTTCGGTTCACGGCCTATTAAACGACTGCCTACGACTCATATCCTGGTTGTACAACTTTCGAATACCCTGGGGGTAACGATAACTTCTAAATAAATATCTTGTCTCAACCCTCAAGAAACCCTTGTTTGTTTGTCGTCTGCATTTCCTAACTTTTTAATCCCATCCTATCATCCTGGCAGTCAACACCTAGTTCGGTCATCCACCATTAAGTTTGCTTATTTTTCCATCCAATTATCAATCCGTATTTATTTATTAATAATTTGCTCTTTTACATGTTAAATTGGTTCCAGTTAAATGAATGAAACCAAAAAAGAACCGCCTTTTCCTGAATTTTACGGAGTCTACCTTTCATTAAATTAACAGAAATATGTGACTATGAAATGTGGATCTACAACGAAAATACGAAACGCAAAATCGTATCATGGGATAGGGGACCCATCCACATCCACACCGAAGTGGAATATTCATGGTCATAAAGTATTGCTCTGGAGATGATAGTGCCAGCAAGGTATATGTATGCTATGTAACTTCTAAAACCAAATAAAAGCGCAAATATGTAGCACGTATTGTCGCAATAAACACTAGCAATAGCGAGTAACAAACGCGGAGTCATCAGGTTGTAAAGGAGTTCGGTCCCGACCTTCATAAAGTCAAGACGTGTTTTTTCCTTCCCGAAAACGAGTCTCTGTAAATATCAAATAAAAATACATCTATATATTTTTTACGATCAACTTCGGTTAACCGTTTCAAAAAACGGGTTACGGGATACGGTGAAACGGCCAACCCAAAGTGAAGTAAATACGAGCTCTCAAGCAAAAGACGTTCCACGTTTACCAAAAAGGGAAAAAAGTGAAAGTTAGTGATAAAAAACATTTAATTATGACAATAAAACATAATGGATTTGAATATATTACTGAAAGAAAACGAAGAATTAAGAACGAATACCGAGCGTCTGAACCAACAACGGTTACTGTTACAATAATCTAAGGATATGGCTGCTATCCGTTTGCAACTGCAAGGGCACACAAGATACACCAAAAAGGCATACTAATTATGCAGAAGACTACTGCATTAATACACTAAAATATATAACACTATAAACACAAAAAAAAAGAAGCAAGGAGACAAAATCGCTCTGCCCCCTCCGATCAAGGTAAGCAATGTTGGCAATTTTAACTGATTTAGATCACAAATAAAGGGAGTAGCCTCTCACCAAGTGCAGTTTAAAGCTTTTTCTAACGATGATATTAACGTAACCCTTAGTAATGAAACGGACTATAGGAATGTAAAAAAGCATCTTATTTAGATGAAGAAAAACAATTCATTCAATAAACTCGAATACCAGATTTATCAGTTAAAAAGTGATAAGTGGTATAGAGTAGTCATTAGAGGATTACCGTCCACAACAAATCAAGACGATATTAAATCGAAAATATAGCGAAAAAGACAACTAATGTAAATGGTGAAAAACAAATTAAAACTTTTCCGTTGTTCTACGTAGACATGATACAAAACGAAAATAATAAAAATATATATGGCATAAATTATTTACTAGACTATAGGATAAAAGTGGAACCTCCGAAGAAAAATAATAATATACCAAAATGCACAAACTGTCAAAATCTTGGACACACTAAAAATGTTTGCAGTAGGGAACCAAGAGGTGTGAAATGTGCCGGTAAACATCACACAACTCAGTGCAGGAAACAACGCAATAGTGTAGCGACATGCGTGTTATGCAATGAAAAAGGTCACCCTGCAAATTATAAAGAATGTGCAGTATATCAAAAAAAAATAAAAGAACTCCAGCCAAAGAAAATTACAGCAGAACAACGCTTAAGACAAATTGACAAAGTCAAAAACTCTGAAACAACATCTACCGTTGTAAATAAAAAAAATCCAAGAAACCGTGGAAAGACCATCGGTCAAAAATATAAACGCCACCAAAATATCAAATGATAAATAAATAAATACAAAACCGCAGAAAGCTGCGGCCAACGAGCCAACTATCGTCGACATGATGAAATTGCTCAAAGAATTCCAGACTGAAATGAGACAGAAATTTGATGTCAGATTAGAGACAGAATGTCAGTTAGCAGACAGGGTGGAAAAATTGGAGAAATGCGGATTGAAGAAAATTACCCAAAACATGCTAAAGAAAAACAAAAATGAGTAATTCGTTTTTAAGAATTATAACTTGGAACGCAAGCGGACTAAATTAAAGAGTCCGGGAACTAGAATTATTCTTAAAAACAAATACATAGATATAGGTCTCATATCGGAAACACATTTTTCTTTAAAAAAAACTACATTAAAATACGGGCTTATGATGCTTACTGGACACTACACCCCAACCAACGGGTTCGAGGCGGAACAGCTTTAATAAATAAAAATATACAGAAAATATACAACATTTCCAACAAGAAGATATTAAAAATGAAGAAATGCAAGCTACGATAATTAGCATCGAAGAAAACGGGGCTGAAATAAATATTGGCGCTATATATTGTCTTCCTAGACATAAAATTACACAACAACAATATAAAGATATTTATACAAAATTAGGCCTACGTTTGAGTCTTGGTGGAGACTTTAATGTTAAACACGCAGCTTGGGGTTCACGAATAATAACACCTGGAAAAGGAAACGAATTACTCGAAGCCATTAACCTTACAAATTGTAATTATCAAAAGAAACACTACTTGAAACCTTTGCTGACGACACAAATATTATGGCAAAAGATATATCTCTGCCTAGGGTAATAGAAAAAGTGCAAGTGGCAGTCAACAAAATCTACAAATGGACGAAAGATTGGAAAATTCAACTTAATAGCTCCAAATATGTCCACGTTAATTTTACATTGAGGCGAAATAATAAAAACTTAATTATATCACTCAATAGATGCCCAATTCCTCTAGCAGAATCAGCTAAATACCTTGGAATCCATCTTGACGGTAGATTAAATTGGAAACATCACGTTAGACAAAAAGCAAAACATTAGAACCAAAATAAAACAACTATACAGGTTAGTCCGAAGATACTCTCAACTTGGTCTAAAATAAAAAAATCATCAATCAAGGTTGATCTATAATACAATTATAAAGCCAATTTGGACCCATGGGGTGCAAATAGGGGGTTGCACTAAAAATTCAAATCAACTAGTCATACAACACTGTCAAAACAAGGTTCTTCGATTAATTACCAATGCCTTTCGCTATGTAACCAACGAAGAACTGCACGATGACCTGGAAATCAAATAGATTTGCGAAGTTATCCAAGATTACTAAATCATACTAACGTGGAAGCAATACAACTGCTGGACAGCGCGCAGGATGTCAGGAGATTGAAACGAACAAAACCATACGAAATTGTGTGAACATTTAGTGTGTAATATTAGTGTAAGCTATAGCTATAAGTTAATAATTAATAAATAATAATAATTTTATAATTGAGGAATATATACTGATGTATTTTCTCGCACTCGTCTTGCTTGTTAATTAATCCAAGTACATAGGAAAAGTAGTAATAAATTAATTGTAAATAACGATTGTACTAAGCGTATCTAATAAATATGTTATAAAAAAGGTTGTAAAGAGTAAGGTAAGATCGAGTCCCAGCCAACCAGTAATCAGCATCATTCTTTCGATAGAGTACCACCATGCCAGACAGATGGCAGAAAGTCGTATGAAATGCTAGAAATAAATATATATTGTACCAATTTTTCTCAATCATCGTTTCAACACTTTTTAAAATGATCAGAACATCCTAATATGTTTTTCTATTAGGTTTCAGTTCCTATATAATTCAAAGAAAAAATACCGACGAATGTTGTAAAATGGAATCTTACGGTAAATATATGTCATCGATAAAAACTTATTAGTATTGGATCCGGTGTACCATTAAAGATTTATTAATGAGAAATTAAAAGCCCATAAAGAACAAAAACATAACAGCAGGTCGCCTTCGATAAAGGCAAACAGTTAGATTTAAGTCGGACACCGTCGCTATAGAACCAGAAGCGCTAAAAAAATTACATTGTAACATCAAAACTTCAAATACTGAAATAAATACACATGGTATAAAATAAAGCTTAACATTAGACAAAATAGAATATAAGCAGTACGTAGTAATTAAATTCTTCAGCAGTTATTTTTGTCTTATTGGTCTTTTCTTTATATACCCAATATATTTTCCAATACAACAAACATAACGTCGTAAATGCCTACATTTTCAAACTCTAACAATGAGAGATGTCGAGAGACAACAAGTCACATTCATTGCCTTTGTTCATTCTTTGTTTCTTAATTGTCATCTGTCAACATTAATCACTTGGTATAAGGTTCGGAAATAAATTTAATGGAACAATAACGCGATGGTGGGCGCCTTTTACTGTTTAAAATAAAACTAAGGCAAGAATTTCCTTTCATATTAACATATTTACTGTTCATTGGAAGTTTATTTGGGAGTCTCATATAAGCATTATTATAATATTCCACATATGAATGTATATGCACAATATATTAATAATAATAATAAAAATAATCGTTATTTGCCTTTAAATTTAAGTTGCTCAATAAGTTTGATAGTTGGCTAAGAAAAGTGAAATATATTGTCAGTTTAAAATTAATAGTTTTATATAATTTTACGAAGATAAAAGGTTTGGTTCAACTTCAAAAACTTCATAAAATGTTACCAAAGAAATAGACAACACTTTACAATGAGAGAAGCTAAAGAGATGTACCGCAAGGAAGTGTATTGTTTACGTACTTTACTTACTTTGTACAAATATATAACATATGGAAAATATTTCCATGGCTATATTCGCTGATGTTGCCTACTATTGCAAACAATGGCTAAACCATGCAACAAAAATTACAACAGACAAGTGACAATATATAGTCAATCCAAATTTATTTTGTACATACGTTATTATACTTATTTTACGTATAATTTGTGACGTCAAAACGTCATACAGTCAAACGTTCTCAGTTATAATAGTTTGTAGTTTAGGGTTGAGTTTGATTATATTTACATTGAACTCTTTTCCATACCACCTATGAGTCAGAGTTCTAGGCGCGATTATTATGTAGTTGTATTCCCTGGAGGCCTAATCTACCTATATATACCACCTTAACAATTGTATATCCAAGTAATTATTTTGCCTTCATTAGAGAGCATATTTACCTTTTACGCTTAGTTCTTGTACAGTGTTTCCTTGTACAGACATTTTGATATTACTGTATTTCTCCTTAATTTGTTCTGTTAATACCTGTATACATCTTTCTTGATAAAGCTAGATTTAATCACTGCATTCTCCTTAATGCATTTGCTATATCTGCAAAACAGTTATTATTCTTTCTCTCCTGATACATTTTAACCAAATGCTCATATAAATTTTGAAAAATCACACACATATCTGTGCACATAAATCTTTTACACCCTACAATGACATTTCTTACAGTTATCATATATTAATTATATACTACCTTTACTTGTTTCCAGTCTCATAACCCTGTCTTAGAAATTGGCAGCATAGAATCGCATGGTTTTTATACATTTCATATATTTAATATCTGATAGAGCCAACACGAAGCTGATTTTGACTCGTTACCCACTTCGTATGTGGCCGGTTTTTTAGGTGAATTCAAGATTATATTTTTCATTGTTTGAAATATTTCTGTTACCCTTAGTATAGATACACTAACATTCAGTGCAACTGCAAGACCCTATAAAATATTTTCAATAAAAATTGCAACAAATTAATATTTAAAAGTAAAGATGCTTACCTCTCTAACGAATTTTACTGGCAAGAGCCTCCATTATCACGTTCCTGATCAAAGCAACAGATTAGAGACGCAATCTGTTCTGTTTGGCTTCGGAATTTTCAATTTGAGTATTAATAAGCAGCGATTCAAAATGTATCAAAACAAGCAACACATTAAAACAACTTTTGCCGGTTTATAGGCTCTTATCACTGTTGTTTTGAAGAAATTTTCATGCCTTTAACAACTGGACGACTTTGACAGGCTAGTTCGGTTACACATTAGAACTTATTAGACAGCATTATGTTACTTTTTAACTAAAATAAAATGAAATGTAAATCATTGTTTAATTTTGAAACGAATTACGGCAGGCAATACATTAAACATCTTGATGAGGTATGTACAAATAAACTTTGAGAAAAATTATTTCAAATCACAATAATGAAAATTAAATGTATTTTCCAATGCTATGTCATATCAAAATCCTCCTATCTGATATCTCCCAACTCTGCTATCTATTGGGAGATATCGCAAAAGTCAGACTATTATATTATGCCAAAACATAAGTTTAAATGTAAAAGGATAATATTATTTTTATGTCTTCCTAACTCTGAAACATTTTCATATTTTTATACGTATTATTTATATGCGCACATAAAACGTAATTTTCATATTATATGGCTAATAGACAGGTGTGTCCCTTAGTTTACGAGGTAATTTAAATGATCATTGAGGAAATCAAACTGCTCAGCCAGATCTGAATATAAAGACAAAATCATAAATTTAACAAGAAATGTTCACTTTATAATTATCCTATTGAGGCATTAAATATTATCTTTATTTAATCAGTTTATCCAAACCGAAGGTGTTATTAACCATTCCTGTTACAATATATCTGTAATGAATTATTAATAAATATTATGACTAATAAAAATTAATCAATTGTTATTTCAACGTTTACCTTTTTGTGACAACTTTTGTTGCCTTAATACTATTTTTATCATCTTGCTATGAGTGACCGTAGGGCATATTTGTCCAATTCTAGAATATCCATGTCTCAATACACAAATTGAGATAAGGAGTCCTTCTTGATTTTATTATGTGCTTTTAAATATTGTATTTTTTTAAACCAATGTCTGGAAGTCCCATTATACCTATTCGTGGGTTATCTTTACACCACATAAATCCTATAATACCAAACAGTGAATCAAAGCTAATGCGAATCAAGCTATGCACCTCATAACTTTCTATGGATAATTTTCAGACTAACAGTTTCCTCTGAAATAATTGAATTAAGTTATGTTTATATTGAAAAAACTATTCACTGTATTTATATATTTCATACATTTGATCTCTGATAGAGCTCACTTCAAACTGATCTTGATTCGTCATCTTTTTCGTATGAAGACGGTTTCTTTTGAGAAAAACGAAGTTTATATCCTTCATTTTTTAAGATATTTGAGTGACCGTGTCCATGCTAATATTACGTACAGCTGAAGCACGCTAAAAATATGTTTAATAAAAACCACAGTTACTCAGTATTTAACAGTAGAAATTAAAGTGCCGAGGCCAAATAATACAAAAATAATAATATAATTTTGTGACAAACTGATTACAAAAAATTAAATTAACAACACAACAAATCTAAATTAACACAACTGTTTGAGTTCGGTACCGACTTCAAAGTGATCAGTTGGTAGTAGTTAAAATAGTAATGTAAATTGTTTTAATAAATAGGTTTAGGTAGATATTAAGCTAAATTGAGTGTATATAGTAGAAAATAAAATACATGTAGTAGATAAATACAGGTCATTGAAAAGTCCTCGGCCTGACATCGATGGCGCTACTAGAATTAAATCCATATATTTCTAGTTAGACCTAACCGTCAAAAGATGCGTGTATAAATTTGAGAGCTGTCGCATTAGTTTGTGAACTATAGCATTTTGAGTGAATCAAATTTTGTTATTGTGAAAAAAATTTATAAAAAGGAATTTCTCGTGTTTATAAGATATTGTGTTTTGAAGGGAAATGCAGTTGAAGCAAAAACTTGGCTTAATACCGTGTTTCCGAACACTGACCCAGGAAAATCAACCATCAAGTATTGATATGGTAAGTTTAGACGTGGTGAAATGAGCAAGAGGGTGAACGCAGTGAACGCCCAAAAGAGATTGTTACCGACGAAAACATTTAAAAAATCCACAAAATGATTTTGAATGACCGTAAATTTAAATTGAATGAATAAGCGGACACTCTAAAGTTACCAACTGAACGTGTACATCATATCATTCACGAATATATGGGTATGAGAAAGCTCTGTGCAAAGTGGGTGCAGCGCGAGCTCACTTTTGACCAAGAACCCGAGTTTTTGCGTCGATATGTGACAATATATGAAACATGGCTCTATCATTTTACTCCGAAGTCCAATTGACAGTCATGCGAGTGGATTACATACGATGAACCCGCTCCAAACCGTGGAAAAATGCAACAGTCGACTGGCAAAGTTATGGCGTCTGTATTTTGGGATGCCCATGGAATAATTTTCATTGACTACCTTGAAAAATGAAGGATCATCAACAGCATTTATTACATAGCGTGCAATGCACCATGTCACAAGTCAGTGAAAATGATGGAAAAAATTCATCCATCTACCGTATTCTCCAGATCTGGCTCTCAGCGACTATTTCCTGTTCTCAGATCTCAAAAAAATGCTCACTGGGAAGAAATGTTCGTCGAATGAAGAGATGATCGCCGAAACTGGGGTCTATTTTGAAGCAAAGGACAAATCGTACTACAAAAATGATATAGAAAAGTTGAACGGTCGCTATAATCAGTGTATCACCCTTGAGGGAATTAGGTTGCATAAAAGAAACTAATTTTGCCAAAAAAATGTGTTTTACTATGGTAGGCCGGGGACTTTTCAATAGACCTGTTAAATAAGGTTTTGTTTATTTTTATTTAGTTTTTACAACCATTATTATGTAAATATTTTATCTTAAAATATTTTTTGGGTTAAAAATCTAAATTCGTTAAGTATTTTTTAATATTTAGTGAGTTCCTTGTTTATTTTTGATGTCGATTCAATTTTCTTGTAAATATTTTCTTACTTAGTCCTTTTACTCTATTATAATAGAAATATTAATTAAATTATACATTCTGGTCGAATTTCGACCACAGGGCGATCACTAGTATAATATAATCCAGATAAAATTTAGTTTAAATATGGATATTTTTGTATATAATTTTAAAGTAGATTTATCTGTAAATATAAGTAAAATATAACCCATACGGCGACTAAGTAGAATGAAATAGTAATTGGCTTCCAGAGAAACCGTTTCCCGTATATCACACGACGAGATGCGATGCTGTTCCGAGCAACAGAATCTCGGGACCGGGATTTAAATGGTTCATCCGTTGCCGCTCGAACAAAACGAACAACGATGTCGTTTTTGTTTTTAAGGATGCGCGATTTATATTTTCACTCGGTTACGAGCGGGTTCGAGCCTTATTTTCGCTAACTACGAGTATTTACGATTTCCGAAGGGCAGTTATTATTAATAAAGAATTGTTGGGCTCACGGTCGACTTTTATTTTCGCTTTTTCGATTAATATCGGTGAGCGCAATTAACTTCTTATTTATTTGCGGCGGCCCATAACGGATGCTAGGGGACTCTCCTAATGTCAATAATCGGATGAGCAACTAATTGATGGCTGCGAGCGCTTACCAATATTATCCCGGCTTTATAACCCTCAAACCAATATTAAATTTATATACGACGCTAAGACTTTGTCCTGCGAGTACTCCGGTGCGGTAAGTTCTGATATTAATCTGAAAAAAATAGTATTTGAACTTTAGGAAACGATCATTAAATTGACAATAGTTTTGTTTGTTCCAAAACCTACTACTTTCTATTGTTGCTGTGATTAAATAAGACGTTGACTCTTAAATAAATATTAAGAGCTTTTATGTACTTCGACTGCTCGATTGTTTCAACAACGATGCAAACATCTGTTAAATCAATCTAAAGTAGCTGTTAAATTCAATTATTTGAACACTATTCTTTTGTTTTTCTATACCATGTATATCAGAATGTCATTACTAATTTTCTTAAACAGATGTACCTAGGCTTAAGTAGGCAATTTTATGATTTGACACATATGTCATTTTATTATATTGGCATTAATCTTCAAAAATATACCTCTATGATTATGTCGAGTTTATTGCCTGAAAACGTGCATTTGCGACACGCATTACTTTTCTTATATAATCAAAAGAAAAAAAGCCGCAAGACAAAGAATAAATAGACAAGGGATGTACTGGTAGGCCGGAGAAGTTTTAAGATGCGAAAGTGCAGGAATTATTGGATGAAGACCCAACTCAAACTCAAAAGAAATTGGCCGAGGCGTTAAATGTGACCCAAGAAATGATTAGCGACCGATTACGAGCAATGGGGATTTGAAACTTGGTGAAATAGTTAATAGTGATCGATGCTAAACACAAATGATCAATTTGGATTATGTATGCATAAAAAACGTCCAGAACGGGTCTGAAGATACTATAAACTGATTGTACAGCACGATAACGCGCCGTCTCATAAATCAAAACCGACCAAGGAAGCGTTGAAAGCACTTAAATGGGACGTATAATCGCACCTGACAAATTTTCCAGACCTTGTCCCGTCTGACTATCAGTCTTTCGCATCAATGGGGTATGGGCTTGCAGTTTTTCTTGGTTCTGGCCTAAAATCAGGCGGTGGAATGCATAACGCATACCTGGTCGCGGAAACTTGCTCTGGAGTGACAAGCTGGAACAGGTTATGTGGGACTGCCTCTGACCTTACCAATTCAGTAAACCGAAACCGCCTCACTGTTGACCCCTGTGGATTGCTACTGCTACTGCATTAAATTTCGGGATATGACACCCGCCAACCAAGCAGTTTACTTGCGTTTTTTTGTTTACTTGTTTACTGGCATGACTGCGATAATTTTCTTTGCTTGATTTTGCACTATTGCCTAAGAACAATCACAAATGTTAAACAATTATAACAGGATTCAACCTCACGACTATTGCAACAGCAGGAGAACCGTCATGTACCATAATCACTGCACCAACCAAGCCATTTAATAGAGGCTTAGATAGTTATATAAGCTGTACTTGAAATTAAATAGTAATAAAAATAAATCATTAACAGTCTTTATTATATACTATAAATATATAATAAACATACATAGTATACTATAAGCATTCATAGTATACATTATTATGAAATACAGTAGAGAGTCTTCAAATCTACTTATTCAGTTACTAAGATCTAGGACCCTAAGGCCAGTTAAATATACTCCAAATGCCAAGCCCATAGTGCTTCTCTTTATCAAGGACATGTTAATTCCCAAAAGTTCTAACATCTTGTAATAGTAAAATGTCTTACTGTAATAGCTAGATTTCAAAAAAATAATTGAGAATATTTTTATTATCAATGACACAAAACAAGTTTTGCAATTTGTAATAAACATTGTGTATAATATTAAGAAGTTTACCTTTAATATTGTTTATAAAACAACATTCCGAGGTAAGACCATTTATAAATGCTTTCAGTATGAACAGGATATATATTACGTAAAAAAAGCAGTAAAATATGAGCGTGTATATCAAAATTTGTGAAATGAAACCCTATTTGTTTTGTCGTTAAGGTTTACAGTCACCAAACAAAGCGACAAAATTAATGAGTATGCCAGCAGTGAAAGTAAATTCACTTGTAACTTTATCACGAATGTTCAGTTCTCAAGATATAACGAACATTGGTTCGATGACCATTCGTACTTTACATCGTCTGACAATACTACCGGAATGTATTTGAGTTCACTTATTTCAAATAAAATGTTGAGTAAAGTAATAAAATAACTAACATTTAATAAGTTATTATAAAGGGTTGGGAAAAAGTAATTCCGTGTATTTTTTATGTTTCTCGAAATAATTATGTCATTATAGAGCTTCTGAAATTTCTAAACGAAAAGCGGAACCAAGATTGTTATAAGCTTCTTTTGAAGCATCTTTACGCGATTAAGAAAGCTTTGTAGAAGTCTGAACAAATAATAGCCGAATGATGAAAAAAGGGACTATGCGATAGGTGCATCAAAAATGCTGTTACTAAAAATATATGGCCCAGCGGCGTCATAATTTGGAGACGTCTTTCCTATTTGTCAGTTCTAGTTGTTTTTTTAATCATATCGTATACTGTATAGAACTGAATTAATAGTTTGTTCAGTTTCGAAAAGCCCATGAGGAATCATTTCTTTCTAATCCCACCAAACATTATCACCTTCCTTGGAATCAATGTTGATCAATACAACTACCAATTGTCTAACCTGATATTTAACATTGAAATTTCGAAAAAAAAAACTAGCAAATCAATTCTAACAACGACATTTACTTAATCATTTTAAACACGATCAGTAATTTTTGATAACTCTGCAAAGCATGACGAAAATTATGAATTTTCCCCAAAAGTATATAACAGGTGAATTGAAAAGTCCCCAGCCTGACACATAGATGGCGCTACTAGAATTAAATCTATTTAGATTTTTAGTTAACCCAACTCCCCCGTGAATTATAGCATTTTGAGTGAAGCAGCTTTTGTACATCATATCATTCACGAATATTTGTGTATCAGAGTGCTCTGTGCAAAGTGCGTGCCGCGCGAGCTCCAAAAACAACGAGTTGATGATTCGGAGCAGTGTTTGAAGATGATCAAGAGCAATAAACCCGAGTTTATGCGTCGATATGTGACAATGGATGAAACATGGGTCCATCTTTTCACTCCGAAATCCAATTGAGAGTGATCTGAGTGGACTGCACACGATGAACAAGCTCAAACAGCGACTATTACATAACGTTATTGAACCGTTTGAAGGACGAAATCACCGAAAAACGGCCGCGTTTGAAGAAAAAGAAAGTACTGCTTCACTAAGACAGTGCACCGTGTCACAAGACAGTGAAAATGATGGCAAAAAACCATGAATTGGGCTTCCAATTGCTCCCTCAACCACCGTATTCTCCAGATATGCCTCTCAGCGACTATTTCCTGTTTTCAGATCTCAAAAGAATGCTCGCCGGATGAAAGAACAAATCGTACTACAAAAATGGTATCGAAAAGTTGGAGGGTCGCTATAAATAGTGCATAACCCTTGAAGGGAATTATGTTGAATAAAAAAAATTGCCAAAAAAATATTTTTTACTATAGTAGCCCGGGGACTTATGTTATACCACTATGATTAGCAAAAAAGTAAAATTGAAATGGAAACAAGTTACTTATTTATACCCCTTTCAACGTTATATATGTAAAATCTATTATAAAAACCTAGAAATGCCAAAACAGAAAAGGAAGGATAAATGATGCCTTACCACAATAGTGAATTGAACCAAAAACCAGACTTCGAAACTAATTGAAGTTAGTTAAACATGATTTTTTTGTTCTGCAATTGGAAATTTGCTCATTATTTCCTCCAAAATTGTAAATCTACCATCTTTATGTCTTATTTTCAGGAGGTTTAATATTTTCAAGAATAGTAACGTAAGTAAGTAAGTTCTTATATCTGACCACCTTGGTTAGTTAAAAGCGTTTTTTCCTAGCGTTGGTTTTCAAGATTTTACTGATTTCCAAGATGTTAGTGCTACCCTTCAGCCTTTAGCTATATCAATCCTATAAATACACAATCAGATTTACAAAATGAACAAACAGTTATATTCTATAGTCCGATAAACCAGTGAATTCACGTCAACTCTGTGTTTTAGTTCATTTTGCCTCTGACATAACAAAATTCTAATATAAATAAAATAATGAAACAAAAATGTTATCAAATATAATTTATTTTAAAATTACAGTACATCTAATGCACATTGAACTCTTTTTCAGCACAACCTATGTAGAGCTCTAAGCTCCATTTTTATGTAGTGGTATCCCTTGGAGTCCTTATCTACCTAATTAACAATATCCAACTAATTTATTTTACTTCCATTAGAGAGCATATTTACCTTTTGCGTTCTATTCTTGTTTCCTTCGGTGATGTGGTTTCTTGTAAAGTTATTTTGATATCATTATATTTCTCCTTAGTTTGTTTTATTACTACCTGTATACTATATGTTTATTATTACTACCCTCCCTAATGCATTCGCCACATCTACAAAACAGTTTATGTCCTTGACGCTACACAATATGATTTCATACAGTTTTCGTATATTAATTATATACTCACCTTTAGTTGTCTCCACCCTCAATTGTCACCCTCAGTTGTTGGAAATTGTCAGCATTGAATCATATTCCCATATTCAGAAAGTTTCATTCATTTACTGTCACATTCTAAGTTGCTAAGCTGTTAATTTCCGATCTATCTATCTATCACTTGTACACAATACCAACATTTGCTAATTTCTTCTTCAATTTATTTGATCGAGTTCATTCAAACCAAAGGTGTTATTAGCCATTCTTGTTTCCAGCATAAAGAAAAATATACCTGGAATGAATTAAAATAAATATTATATTAATAAAACCTAATCAATTGTTATTCAAACATTTACCTTTTTCTATCAATTTTTGTTGTCTTTACACTATTTTTATTATTGTTATGAGTGAACTTTGGGTATATTGTTTCCGTTGTAAAATAATCATGTCTCATCTAAATACACAAACTGAATTAAAGTCTTCCTTGATTTTTCTATAAGGTGTTAAAAATTGTATTATTTTAAAATCAAAGCCAGGAAGTTTCATTAGACCTTTTCGTGGATTATCTTTACACCATTTAAATCCTATATTACCCAAGAGTGTATGAAGGGATGTTCTATATCGCTCAAAGGGCTGCATATCCCTAAGCTTTCTATGGATACTTTCCAGACTAACAGTTGCCTCTGAAATAATTGTATTAAATTATGTATATATAGAAATAATTACTGAATATTTTATACATTCCATATAGTTGATATCTGATACGCTTCATATGAGGACGGTTCCTTTCGGTGAACCCAAGTTTATATTTTTCATTTTTTAATATATTTTAGTGGCTGGGCCCATACTTTTATTCAGTGCATATGCTAAAATATTTTCAATAAAGCTGTACCAACTTAACACTTAACAGTAAGAAGTAACAACAACCTCTGTAACGCATTTTACAGATAAGAAGGGGCCTTCATTAGCTCTTTTCTTTTCGAAGTAACTAATTGATTATGAGACGCAGTCTGTTTTGTCTGGCTTCGGCATTTTCAACCAGAGTATTAATTAGCAGCAATTTGAAATTTATCAGAACATATATAACAACATATATATAAGCAAATCCTTAACACAACGTTTGCCGGTTTATAACCTGTGATTAATACAACTTATCAGGCAGCATTATATCTCATCTTAACTAGAAAATATGAGAAGGAGATTGTCTGAAATATTAAACATCTTGATGACATTAGTTCCCTGTTATTTTGAATAGACTATAGCTTTAATACTTATTAATTGAAACACACTAATTAGAATAAATATTTACTGCTAGTTAAATATGTAATAATAAAAATTAAGCATGAAGAATAATTTGATAATCCAACATTACATTTACTAAAAAAAAATGCTTCTTAATTTTTGTAGTATAGTGATTATTCGTTGAGTATAGCGTTTAAGTCAGACAGGTACGAAACGAAAATGCATTTCAGTGAAACAACTCTGCTACGTGCGTTACAAGCGCCGAGCTAAAACAGAAGCCAAAAATAAATAACTCATTGTATTCCAGTCGACACGGATCACTTTACCAATCGAAAAATAAAGAGATTGAATGACAAACGTAATTATATCGGCGGGAGAAAACAATCAATCATCGGCCGAGTTGATTTATTCATCTACCGTTTACGTCTCTATGGCCGTCCGCAGCAACAACCCCATATAATACAATCACACATAAGTTCAGCTCCTATGAATAGGCAATTCCTTTTTCAATGCCACTTATATATTTTAATAAAATCCGCTGCCTACGTACGAAACGGCCACAGCGACGTCTAGAGGTCCTAAATCAAAGCTGCTCGTAAACTGGGCAATAGGGCGCGATGCTTATAATACCATTGTGCAGGCCCGGCAATGCATAAACGTGTTTTATTCCTAATAATTTTAGCGGATATAATGGCGGAATTAACATATCTACTTAGTTTGTGCGGCGCGCACATATTTATTACCCGCCGCTACATAGGATGGGAGGGCCTTCGTTGCTCAGCCCCGCTTGATATCGTAAACCACATCGTTCGCTTTTATGAAATCTTATGATTTCTCGGTAACGAAGACGATTTTCGACGGCGAGCAGTGTATGTGTGCGCGTTTCAATGCAAACACGGACGCTTTATGGGATAATTTCTACGAGCCGTCTCTATCTATCTTACAAATTGGTTGTAAATGGGATCTTTTTCCGAGCTACAATCCGTATTAGTTAGCCACCCATCATCGTATCTTTTAGCTTCATTATTAAGTCATTTTCGCCATGTTTTGACGTTGAATTATCGTATATGTTAATATAAACGTAAAATCTCATCACTTTTATACGCATTTAATGTGACACCTATGAAGTCAGATAATAACCTTTGAATAACTTGTAATTCTAATAGAATGTGTGCATTGAGAAAGTATGCTAATAAATATTATTTACTTGCACATACTTTGATTAGCATTACTATTGGTATTGGTGAATATTGAGCTTTTACTATTATTAATTAATATACTGAGATTGGTTTTAACAAACAGCTTTATTTAATACACCTATCTAAACAATTGAAGACGTTATATAAACGAAATAATGAATTGAACTATGTACAATAACAAATAACAACAATATACAATGTGGTTTCAAAATATATTGATATATCTATATTTTCTGAAAAAAAAAAATGAATTTTGGTATTTAATTTTAGGTCCACCAAAACTTATTATTACAAAAGAATATACCGATTTTTTTTTTATTCTCTGATATATCGATATTTTTCCGGTGGCCAACACACCTAATGCAGGCTGCATCGACAACACTTCTAAGGACTTGGCATTTCTACTCGAAGAATATCCCCATAATTGAATTTCATAGGTTTTAGAAGTTATTTGTAAAACATCAACTTATTATGTACGAATAATTAAGGTTTTTTTTTAATTGTCCTGATTTTTTTGCTTTAATTCGACTTTTTTATTGTTTATATTTTAATATGCTCCTTCTAACCAAGTTTTACATCAAGATTCATCCCAAGATGCTCAGCATTGTTACAGTAAAATAAATAAAATATTATTCATATTTATTGATATAACATATGTACAGTGTGATTGTAGGTGTTGTTTAAGCTTTTCACGTTACAAAAAAAAAGTTAAGTCTTAGATTTTTTCACCTTTTTAACAGGAGTTTTTCAAATACTTTGAATACTACGGGTAGTAGTGAAATTCGTCGATAGAATGTTGTTTTATTTGGTGGTTTTTCAGGTTTTGGAATCCACATCAGGTCCAAGTCCACTTCAGTCATATTCCAAACATGCGTGGCATATTTTAATTTTAATGCAGCACTAATCAAGTGAGTTTTGTTATTGCCTTTCTTTTTGGTAGATATTTCAGAACTTGTTCGGTTATTAAGTTTTAGATCGGCAAAATAATATACAAAACTTTTGAAGATACACTCGTAATTAATTCGTACTCCTTATACATTTAAATGAATTTTTGGTGAACATCGTCTAAACATAATATTCTAAAATCGAAAACGTGTAATTTATTTTACTTCGTGTTATTTAAATCCTGGTCTCATAACATTACACTAGATATGGGTCAGTGGAACTGAGAATAAGTAACAACCAACGCTCCCTCAAACCCATGCAAAAATGAACCGATGAATGAGTCATGCGAAGCGAAAGCATTAATTATTGTTTGGGCCGTTAAGTATTCCGATCAAAATCCTATTAATTCCGAGGCGGCCAACGAGGGAAATAAATATTTCGCCAATGTTTCAATTAAAGCTTCAATTTAAAATGAAAAATAACAGTTTTTTAATTGAAAAGTTTCGGAAATAATTCAGCCGTCTGATTTATCCGTTCTGCGTCCAATAAAATCGGGCATGTTTTGTCGGCTATTCGCGAAAAATATTGTACTGTATAATAGTTATACTGTAATGGAGCGCACGAATACGCAGGCCGATCATGCAACAGATGCATAAACCATTCACGTGTACCGCTAACTGGTAAGTACTGGTATTTTGCTCCCAGCAAATATGGAGGCAAAGGTCGACAGACAAACCAAATTATCAACAATCCCCTTGTATTTGTATCGTTAACTGTTTACCATCAGGCTGAATTAGAGAATATCCAAAATCTCTTAATTCCACATTAATTATTTGACCTAAAACAATTGAAATTATTATCCTACTAGTCCATATTTCGTTTAGTTTTAGTTAACCAACACAACTATGTTTTAGCGGCTTATGATTTTACTTTTCTTAAAATATAAGATATTTTGTCATAATCGCCATACATCAATATTCGGTATTACTGAGTATCTACTTCTCAAGAATTTTTACCATCTTAAGGGTTGTAGTCTTCTCGTTTTTCGCCATACCAAGTAAACTACAATATGTCTAGAATGTAATCGAGAATTCGATCACATCAGAAATGGTGCTTCGTGGTAATTTGACTGGAATTTCTGCGGAGACCTAACCTGCTCTGGGCGTGTGCTGGTTGATAACACTGTTCACTGAAGTCGCCAAACACTCAGTGGAGCCTTTGGCCTTTTCTTTTCCTTCTGGTATATAGGCTAAGCACACCATTCGTCCATAAGGTTTCGGACGGCCCTACTTTCAAGTCATGATGGATATGTGTTCGGGATATTTCATAAATCCCATCGTACTGACCCAATCACATCGTAGACATTATACTGATATTTGCGGTTTGTTCATTTTCGCTATGAACTTTGATTCTTGGAGAATAGTATGGTAGAAGTCACATTAAGATTCCGAAAAGTATTTTTATTAGTATAATAGCTTAGATTGGTTTAATTAGAATTAAGTATTAATTCAGGTTTGTATTCATTGACTTTAATATAGAAATAGGTAGGTTTTTCTTGTTGCTCCCATTAGTCTACTTTATTTAGTAAAAATTAGTAGGGAGAAAGCCAAGAACCATCAAAGGGAACCATTTGAGCAAAACCACCGAAGTAAACATGGAATTGGATCGATCTAACACCCACGGATTGTACGGATTGTTCTATTGAGTTTTTGGTACTTTGAAGAAAAGTAGACGACATGGTCTTACCACTTTTGACAATTAACCACAACCATCCCAGCTTCAGATATTGTTACTCACTTATATTTCAAATCACTCTCTATGATAGTGATCCGTATCTGTTATTGAGGTTGTTTATTGCATGTTCGATTCAAGAGATCCATTCAGCCAGAGCAGTCTGAAAAATTTGTTCATGTTTCCTTCGACAAGTATTTCAAATTCAAAACTTACATACATTGCTTACATCATATAGATAAACCGAGAACATAAGCATTCGAAGGAGATATATTTTCGCATTAATTCATAGCGTAGCTTTGAGTTGTTAATGCTTTTGTCTCTCCTGTAATATTTATAACTATATTCTGTAAGATGCTTCTAGTCTCAACATCTGTATCAGCAATTGTACAACGTTATCATACTACATACTATTTCGGGATAAATATTGATGCAAAATTTCGCTGAAAGGAAAATGTAAAGAAAAGGACTAAAACTGGTGTTAAAATATAGGAAAACGTATTGATTAGTTGGAAGAAAATCACAATTATCAGTACATAAGAAATTACTATTATGGACATATATGTTCTATATGGACATTACATTTTGGTATTGGGAATTCACTTATGTTCAGCGAAAACTGATATACATACAATACAAGTTTTCCAGAACAAAGTCCTATAAAGTATTGTAATTGCACCGACATAATACGGAACTGATAACTTTGACCGACACCTTCAAATATCAACTGTGACTCAGGAAATTAAGAGAATCGCAAGAAGAGGTGAGGAAAGACGCTATTTTCATGTCAATATAGAAATAATACAACTCTTGGAAAACCCAAAACAAGACAGCATACTGAAAAAGATGAAACAATTTGATAATGTGTAGTGTAGTGAGGAGCATTTAATAGAAAAATAGACGTGCTGTCCAGTGTAATGATAAGGACAATTGCACGCTGTACATAGTAGACACATTCGACAATGTAGAACCTACTAAGCCTTTGAATCTTCAACTTTTTGATTTGATTAACTCTTTTAAAAGGAGATAAGGGGCATATTCTCCAATAGTTTTTCTGATCCTACAATAAGAATCTCCTTTCCCCTTCAATATTGAAATATATCCTATATGGCATTCTTTCTTTCCTTTTTATCCTACATGCTTTCTTTCATGCTGACGGTACTCTCTTCGATCTGCAAAATTGCGTAAGCATAACAAGAAACCATCAAAATAAAAATTTCACTGCCAACTTTGGCCATTTCTGCTATTATTTGGTCAACTCCAACCTGTTATCAAACTTTAGTGATTTTATTGCTATTTTTAACTCGTTGACTCGTTGAAAGGAAGTTTGCGTTGATTGAAGCCGAGTTGAGTTGTTATGGATACATGTAGATTCGAATAAATAAACTCCTTCCATCTCAGAAACTTGACAAAGGTTCCATCAACTTCTTGCTGTGTTTTGAGTGTTTAATTAAAGTATATGTTTCCACACCATCCTAACAACACACCTCTTTCTACTTTTTGTTTATGCCTAACATTGTACAACTAACATAAGTGTATATATATCCAATAAACATCATTCCTTAATTTCATAATTATAACTAGATATGATAAATGTTAAAGAAACTCTTTACGCTAAATAATGACTGAATTATTTAATGTAACTTACGAAACTATTAAAATTTGACCTTAAGACTTATTTGAAATGCTTCAATGTTTTGAAGTATACTGCATATACTTCTACTGTACTACATATGGTGTTACTTATTAATTATTTATTTATTAATAAGGTGTTGAAATACCATTTCCTTTTAAAATAGCTGCAATTCTTCACGGAGTGTCTGAAGAGTTTATATTTCTTGTACCAAAACGTCATCCAATTGCTTTAAAGTAGTTGTAGATGGAAGTCTAATCCTCACACTCCATTCTAAAACTCCCCATAACGGTCCAATTATGTTGAAGCCTGTCGATGTGATTGTCAGGAAAAATGTTTGATGATATTCTAGTTCTCCTCCAACCAATACTGGACTTATTTGGCTATATGTATGGGCCCATTATCATCTTGGAATATGATACTATTCAACAGCAATATGCTAGACATAGTAAGAACATCACCATACAGGATATCCAAATATTCATTCGTAGTAACCCAGCAATATGAATGAGAAGACCAGCGATATTGCCACTCAAATTATAACGGAACCTTCTTCATGACTGACTGTAAGAAGCAGGCAGTCCGCATCGTAGGCTTATTTTGGGATTCTCCATACCCAAACCCGTCTGTTTGTAGAAAATAATGTAACTGATGATTCATCAGACCATACCATATTATTTCAATCATTAAGGGCCCAAGTTTTGTTTTCATTGCACTACTTATTTCCTTTTCCTTCCATTAATGCTTTCTCCGCGATAGCTTTATGTTGTCTGACGGTGTCAATGTGCATCGATCTCGGTGAGTTAAGTTTGAGCTTCGCCTAGTAATCTTCTTCGCCGATGACGCTTCCCATTATGGTGATTACTGTTATCGCGACCAATAAATTCGGTTCCCGCTAACTGAGCACCAATGATTTGTCCTCTTTCGAACTCTATTTTAATCAACGCAGAACAAGGCGTATGTAACTTAAACGTATTTAACTGAAATATAACTTACAGAATTTGATATGTAACCTAAGCAATATATACACCAACGTGCAACAAACATGTACTATATTACATGCTGTTCATACATTGTTTGTATTCAAACAAATTCGAATCAACAAACACAGCCATGACAAAACAAATCCATCAAGAGCACACACACTAGCACCCACATCAAAGTGGTAATGATGATTTGGTCAGAGACACTCATCTCATCAAGCTGGACTCAAATACTCAAACTCCCGCAGAAAGCCAAGAAGGCTGTCCGTATTTTCTCCTGTTAAGGAATTCCTAAAGTTTTGCAGCACATACACAGCCCTAAACCGGATGAGACGTTAAGAGTCGCCCAGTACATATTAAACTGAATTAAGGGCAACAGGCGGGCTCGAAGTCACCAAATCACCTTGCGAGAAAGGACAGTGACCGAATCTCAGTTGATTCAGAGCTATGGCATGGCGACGAAAGGAAGGAATGAGAAGAGAAGAGAAAGATTCCGTTTGATGAAACACGAAATGAAATGGATAATGTCAGTATGTGATGTAGAAAGTAGTACCACCTGTTAATCCAGAATATGTTCTCATCTATTTAATTCAGTGTTTTTCTAATGTTTTTTATTTAACTTCTAAAATGAGTGAAATTCTTAGTTTTACTGCATTGAATTTTTCATTCGAAAGATTCGATTTTTATAATAATTTTAAAACGAATGTAATTGTTCAGGTAAGTTGTACACTTAGAGAAATAGAGTATTAACTTTATAGTAAATTTTTGGGGAAAAGCTTCGCGACGTCCAACATCTAGATGTCGTTAATTTTAACTTATTACTTGCTTTAATCGCTATGCTAAAAGCCGCCATGGGTGTTGATTGGCTCAGATCGCTTTTTGGTGCGTTGAATATTTATTTATTTCGGGTGCTATTTTCAGTACGACTGAGTTAGGAATAGAGCGTTTAGATTCTTATAACGTTTAGAGATTCAGTTATTAGTCATTAGTATATATAAGTTGGTAGTAAAGTTATATTTACTTTATTCATTGAATTTTATTTAATAAATTTATTTCGGAAATTAAATTGTTTTTTTTAATTCTATTAATTACACGTGACTTCAGAGCTGTTACGTGCCAAACTTTATCAAAGAACCAATCAAGTCTCTTCACAGCAAAAGGTGCCTATAATGGAGAAATTAACCAATACAGTTACCTGAATGACCGATATAATCTCATCTAGATATTGAGCAAAGCAAAACTATTCTCCAGAGATCCTTATTGAGTTTTCTCTCTATGATTGTACCTAAATAAACAATAAGATCATATACCTAAAAAAGACTTTCAGTACTAAACGCATGAAACTAAAAAATCAAAATCAATGACCAATAATCGATGTGGTCCGGTACCATTCATTATTTCTCATCCACGTATCACCAGAGTGAGCTCGGCCGCCTCGACTGTCACGAGGCCGAAGCAAAAACCGCGGCAGAGTTTGACGTTTCGCGGGCATGACATAATGACTGTAAAAATGCGCGGTTACTGTGTATACATTTCCTGCAGGAGACAAATCGGCGACCGAGTGGCGAGCCGGTTGCTTCTTGTTATGATGAATTCCTGCGATGACAATTAAGGTCGGGCCACAGCTTTTTTACCGCGCTAATAAACATCTAGTTACGTCCACGACTCGAACCGGCCCCAGAATATTTGTCGACATTCGTTTCTGTACCCGGGCCTTTCGTAATTTTCGCATTCGGATTAATTGAGTTTTTCTGTTTTACGCGGTCGGGTTTTTCACCGTTTCGTCGGACATTCCGAGACGGTTGATTAAGATGAATTACCACGGAATTCGCACCTGTTTACCGAAAACCAGCAATTCGGTGAACGATTATCGAATTATCCGATATAACTCTTTTCGAAATAATTGACCTCGATTCATTCAAAACGGCCAGCTGTTTCGTACAAAAATAGACATCTTTTTATGAAACGGTAATTCAAACAAATCACTAAAGATTGATTGCAAATTCTGTATATAGATATAATATTAGATATATGAAGAATTAATTGGTATTTTATTAACAGTTTCTCACAGATTCTATAAGCCGTGTAACCATCCTTGTTAAAGAACAAGTCCTCCGCTGATCACTATTGTAAAAACCAATGATTTCAGTTTTTAAAACAAATTTTAATTTTCAAATTATTTGGACTACCGCTACTACTAATTTGCTTTCCATATGATAGTATGTGATTAGTATTCGTTAACTATTTCTAAAGTAACAGACTTTTTGAGATGGCGATAATTTTAAAACAACAATAAAAGGAATTTCGCATGCATGCGAATTGGCCAAAACCGCTATTTTTTTTATTATTATTTAGTTATCACATTGTTACTAGTCGTTTCCGTCTAACCTACAATTTGTCTTTATGATAACTTAAACCTAGGTATATAACTAGGAGGACTAATCGGTCCTATCTCAGTCTCTGGTGAAATAATATTTATATATGTCACTGCTGAATGTTTTAATATATGCCTACTATCTCACTACACAACACTAGACAAGATCAGATGGTTTGATTCCTTTCAGTCTGTGTCCTGTACCGGTGGTATCAAAAAGCTGCAATATTTCAATATTCTCATGATAATGGAGTCTTTACTCATGCCCCCTTGCAATTCTCTTGATTTCTTGACTGACTGTGGGTGTCTGAACGTCTGAACGTTCTGAAAAATTTGTATTTTATGTATGTTACTCTTTGCAGAACATCCCTATAATTGCACTCCGTATGTCCATAGAGGTTTCAGTATTCACTTATATAACAGCAATTTATTATGTACTGATAATCGTGATTTTCTTCCAAGTAGCCAGTACATTTTCCTATATTTCAATTCCAGTTCTTTTCTTTTCTTCTTAATATGTCCCTTCCAGCGAAATTATGCATCTAGATTCATTCGGAGATATTTAGCGTTGTTGCATATGGAATGATAGTATTATTTAATGTTATTGGTGCTTGTACGGTCTGTTTATAGGTGAACTATACATGTACTGATTCACTTTCATTAATCCTTATTTTCCAAGCTTGTGTCCAATTATATATATTGCAACTTGCCTGTTGTAATTTTCGTGAGGCTTCTTCACAATTGTCTCCGACAGCTATAATCGCAGTATCATGAGCAAATATAGCCATCGTAATATTCTCTATTTGTGGTATATCACAAGTGTAGAGTAGATAAAGCATTGGTCCCAGTACTCTTCCTTGTGGTACACCTGCTTTAGCTTCTTTTATTGTAGACTAAGCTTCTTCTTGTTTGACTCTAAGGACTCTGGTTGTAATGTATGATTTTAATAGTTCGGTGTGTTGTTTTGGTAGCTTTTTATGTAGTTTATGAACAAGGCCTTCATGCCAAACCTTATCGAAGGCTTGTGCTACATCTGAGAATATAGCTGAGCATACTTTTTTACTTTCGTATGCTTTTCAATAACATCTGTTATTCTGTGGACCTGGTCAATGGTTGAGTGCTTGTTGATAAACCCAAACTGGTGTGTTGGTATTAGGTTTTTTCTCTCTATGATCGGTTTTATTACCGGTTCCTTAGATCGGTTACCTTGTATATTACCTGCATCAGTGATATAGCTCTACAGGCTTTTATTTGGTTTGGTGACTTCTCAGGTTTTGGTATCATTATAATTTCCGCCATCTTCCAAATGCCTATGACATGCCTATGATTCCAAATATGACATGTTTTAATCTAAATGCTGTATTGATCAAGTTGGTGAGTTTTATAATTCCCTTTAGTTTTTGCAGTTATTCTCATATTATAAATGTAGCCTGATGACTTCCTGGTGTTAAGGTCAGTTTTAATAACTTTGGTTTGCTCAGTTGGTTAGTAATTCAATCATTGAATTTTCAGCTTCTATGTCCGGCAAATTATGTTCAATATTAGTTTCGTTTGGTTTGGAACTTTTTCTAGATATTCAGCAATTGCTTCTGCTTTTTGGCAATTGTCACGTGCCCAATTCCCATATAGGTCTCTTATAAGTGGACCGTGTAGACATGAGCGCTTTCGATATTTTGTGGCTTGCCAGTTTTGTTTTTAATTTCCAGTATTTCCCCTTTCAGCCGTTGGGTTATATTCTTTAAACTAATTTTATTTTTAGGTGTTCTGTTTTGTTGCCTTTTTTTAATTTATGTTTTTCACCTACCATTTCCTTCACTTGTTTTGGATAATTAATTCCTTTAGTTGTACTCTTAATTTCTGGAGTATTATTGCAAGCAGCTTGTGGAACATCTACTACGAATTTTTATGCTTCAAGATTTAATTGTTCAGTTGTCTTGAGGGTTACATTTAGTTGAATTCGTTTGTTCAGTTCTTCAGCAAATCCTTCCCAGTCTGTTCTCTTGTTTGTTAACGCTGGATTTCTTTCTTTTCTTATTATATTTTCGATCAACGTTGGAATCACTGGCGTATGATCTGAACTTAGCTCAAAATTTTCTTCGACTTTTATATAGTTTTATGTTATATTTCTTACAATGAAGATATCTAACAGGTCTGAGGTTTTTTCATGATCAGTAGGCCAATAAGTTGGTTTTCCAGTTGACATAAAACTGCTCATATGCATTAGTTTTAAACTAGCTTGACGGATTTCACAACCACGCGATATTCTTTAATAGAGCTGTGCTTAGGATGTTATTTTTAGGTTAATTTTATGAGTATAAAAGTTTACCCATTTAATATAATTATCTATTATTTAACAAGAATCCCTTTTAATTTTCTAAACTTTTAATTGACAAAACACAAATATACAAGACAATGAAAAATATTTAGCATATTATATTTGGTTTGGAAAAAATATTTCGGTTTTTTAGGTTTTTCTAAGAGATGTTCTCCGATACATTTCAAATGCTAAACAGCGGGATGTGTCGTTTTGATCGATGCCTTTTTATTAAATTTCTGGCAAAACCATAATTCCAATTGGTTTTCACAAACCTCTTTTAAGCTCAGCACCCTATTAAGAGTTAATTATTATAAATTTCGTTCGTTTTAGAAATTATTCTCAAGTGAACATTCATTTTTCAAAATAAGTAAAATTTAATGAAAGAAATTTTGTTAAATTTCCATTTTCAGTTGACAATCCAAAATGAGGCTCCTAAAATCTTTGAATCTATTTTATTATATGGACTGCTACTTTTAAAATTCGCTATTGTTTGACTTCAATATAAATGTGTGCAGTTATAAAGCCATCTTTTAAGAAAACTAAAATGTATTTCTCTTGAACCTTATAAAATTTTTGTTTCCCGAAAACCACCTGTTTGTCTCTAAATTAATTACAGTTAGTGTAAGCTGATTTAAAACAAAATAACACAGCATAGAATAGTAGCAGAAAATTCTCTGAACAGCATCATGATCTTACTTTGTACTCTATAAATTTTATCAAACTGGATTTTATTCACCAGAGCATCAGCAACAAAATTTAATTATGCGCTCGTCTTTATTAAGTTGTTATCTTGTTAGCTGATATGGTACTAAAGAAAAGATTAAACGCCTTGAAATATGGTGAGGAAATTTACTACCCATCGTATCTGTTTATATGGATATTCGTCGTGTTTTGCTCACGTTTTATTTCGTCGTACATAGTGATTACATTGGAATGAAACACTGCCATCATAAAAGTTAAAATGGACGCCTGACCTGTGCAATTTAACATGACATCTAAGCACAGGCTTTACCTTGGAGGCGTTTATACGTCACAGGATACATCCTATATCGTTTTTATACAATAAATGTTATCCAACAGCTATATTACATCACCAAACAATGTTAATATTTGTTTATTTGGCACAAAAATAATAAAAATAAATTTATTCGGTAGTATTACGTTGTAATAGATGTTAATTGATATATTTTAATTATTTTCAAGTAATAATTCAGATATGATTTTTAATGGGCCTATACAAATTGTTATTTTATTAATATCAGGTGTATACAGAAAGTGAGATAGAACTCAGTGAACTCAGAAATCACATCAGCACTGTTCTTGTGACACTATCTGTTGAAAAACAGCAAATATAATATAAAAAATTGTTCCAGAATTTAATAACAATTGAGTATTTCAACAAATGAAATCAATTAACTATAAAAAATGTTATGAACTAACAGTCATCCCTATTCATCCCTTACATTTATATAACACAAAACATAAAAAGAATAATCAATTCACTTATAATTACCAATAATACATATAAAATGATAATGTTGGGATATTCTATCAACATTAAGCCTCAGAAAAAGTAGGTGAAACCAGATAGGATAATCATGAATTATTATTTTCACGCCAGTTTCAAGACAGTTAGAGTAATGGCGATTACGTATATCAGAAAATACAATAAATTAGAAACAATAAACTAGGTATATTCGGTTGTGGATTACCATTTCAATTTATCGATGATATTTAGATAACTCAAAATCCAGAAAAAGCATCAAACAATTCGCTTATTATTAAACAATATTTGGACACATCGTCATCATTATCAGTCTAGAGGTATCAAAATAGTGAAATTGCGAAAATAACTATGTTTTTTTCGGACACCAGTACTTATACTTATAGTAAATGATTTGATAATAACATGACTGCGAATTAGTTCTTCATGTTATTTATCTTCATAATATTTAATGATATAAATGCTAATTAAAAAAACGACCTCCATAACCAGGAATTGTAGCGTTATAGTTTCAATACACTAATATAATATTAATAATATTTATAATTTTAATATAATGACTTTTGTTGTTTCATTTGAAAAACTCTACTGCCGAATGCGACCACATACCTGCAAGGCTCGATGATGCTGCTCCGTCCATTTTCAATTGTCGATTTGAGATTCAATCATTTAAAAGTGGTAATTTCTATGTCAATGGCAAAGAACGGCTTAAGTAACCAAACAAGTTAGAAAACTATGATTATCAAGACTTATTGGACGATATTTACTCAGGCAATTGATAAGTCAACTGTTTCTAGATGTTTACATGCAATGGAAAGGCTCCAAAAGAAAAAAACATGACTACAAGACGAATTGGCTGAAAATACCTTTTCGAACCGTTTCAACATCGCAGTTTCATTCCTTGCTTGGCAAAAAAAGGGTTTTCTATGGCACATTGTGATTAGCGATGAAAAGTGTATGTACTACGACAATTCCAATCGAAGAAAGTCATGGGTTAGTCATCCATATACCTATAACATAAATTAAATTAAAGATATAGTACATTTTTCAACATCCTCCTAGTTATTAATATTCATAAGAATAGGCAAAAAAAGACAAATGAGTTGATCATAGGACAAGAACTCCTAGTCAAATTCAGAAGTGTTAAATGGTGCTTCCTAGCCTATTCTGGTCGTCCTTCAAACAACGCACAGTTCATAAATGACTTCACAGTTACCATAACCCAACTTCTATCTTCTTCTAAATCATCTTAACCAACACACAATAATCATGCTAAATAAGAATATTGTCAGTAACAATATGCACAAGTATATGATAACATTCACTAGCAAATTTTAATTGGACAAGTAACCACTGCGTTTCGTAAACATTTACTCAAAATACGACGTATACTATATATGTGCCATATGCAACATAATGACACTAGATATTGTGACTCTTGTTTTCAACACCACCTCTCACTTTAAAGTTTTAATATAATCATCAGAATCACCAAATTTTGAACATAAACACCACATATCATGTTAAACCATACAGGTCAAGCAACCGTTTAAACTTTTATGATGCCAATGTTTCATTCCAATGTAATCACTATGTACGACGAAATAAAACGTGAGCAAAACACGACAAATATCCATATAAACAGATACGATGGGTAGTAAATTTCCTCACCATATTTCAAGGCGTTTAATCTTTTCTTTAGCATCGTATCAGCTAACAAGATAACAACTTAATAAAGTCGAGTGCATAATTAAATTTTGTCGTTGATGCTTTGCTGAATAAAATCCACTCTGATAAAGTTTATTGTTTACAAATTAAAGGGTTGATGGTGTCATTCCTGCTGGCGGTTAAATGGAAATTACATCATCTTTTATGATTTAATAAAATGGATGAACTAATCATAATAAAGCTTAAGAATAAAAGTAACTATATTTTTAAAATAGTATACATTTAAATTCAGTTAAAAACATTATGAGCCATGCTTCATAAGCTTGATCTCTCTTCGTAGTTAAATAACCATTACAATTTCGAGAAATCGACTGAGAAAGATCGTCATTTAATGAAAAGAAAAATTGGATTGTATATATAAATGCTTATATCAATAATGTAGAATAATAATTACGAGGGTGAAACAAATATTAGCTAGATATCGAGAGCGTAATTTAGAATCAGTCTTTTTAATTAGAAATTAAACAACTATTGTGAAAGAACAGAAACTTAGTTACATTCAAAACAGCTATCGCTAGCTAATACGTTTTCTTATTCTTGACGGCAAAATACATTATCTGTTGAGACCATACATGAATGAAATCAAATTTCAGATCTTCATATAACATGAGATATTATTCAAAAAATTGAAGTCTCAGAACTGGAAAAATCATGGAAAATAGAGCTATTGATACTAGAGTCATAAACTGGAAGACCATTGGAATAATTATATTCAAAATTATGGAAATAGCATCGTAAAATAAAGTAATTTTTGCGACTGTAACATCGGATTTTCATTTCCGTTTTGGATAACTCATTGCCATGAAATATTGCCATTTAATGGTATATATTTTAAGGTCATGGAAAATTGTAAAATGTAACATAAATTTAGTGAAAAATTAATAGTCCATAAGCTATAAACATAAAGATAACATCCTTGTTTTACTCAATAAAAAGTTATTAATCTTTTAAAATTCGTTAAAGATGAAAAGTCGATGAAATTCTTATACATATTTCATCCCGCGACATTGCTACTGAACTAAACTACCCCTATAACAAAACCCATAAATAAGACTGGATACAAAAATAAATTAGCAATAGAAGCTAGAAATTAACCTAGCTACCTACACATTCATTATATAAATCTTATTAAATCAAGCAAAATCGTCCTGAATATGATGAAGAGCGACTAAGGCATACTAACTTTTAGCAGAAGATAACAGAAAGATCCAATAGATTACGTTTAAGTTTCATTTTCTTAGTATGAAACGTGTTAACGAATATACTATAAACAGAACTATATAAAATACTATAAAATTTAATTACATACATAATAAATAATTAGTGCAATCAATATACAATATTAATTAAATAAAACGTGTTTATTGCCAAATATTTTTGTTTGTTAAAATAGTATAATGCTAACTGATATAAAAAGTAATGATATTTTCAATACATATTGTGAGGTAGCACCATCGATGTGATGAAATATTTGAACGCTTAATAATAAAAAATAATTAGGTGCTTGAATGTATTTTGATCAGCGATAGCTGTTGGTGAAAATGCCAAGTATCAATTTGAAGACCTATTATATTCGATGGTTTTAAACATCTCTCTATATGAAAACAGTTTTCCATTTTATTCAGTGACTCAGCGTCTGTGGAATAACGGAAGGCTCAACATTTTATTTTCAAAATTCATTACCTTCAAAGCCATATAACACTTCTGCTCGGTCATATCCCAACCGTTGATTTTGGTTTCACTTATTAATAACTGGTGTTCTAGATAATAAAGAACGACTTGATTTGTTCAGAACTTAATTTATATTGCAAGACATTCTTTAATTGCAGCCTTTGTCGATGCATTTCTTAGGATCTTTTCAACCATTGCAAAAATATATTATGGTTCATTTCTCCATGGTAGTAGCCATTGGACTTCGAAGAAAACATTGTCTTCCTTGATTATATTATATGCTTTTAAAAACTGTACCTTTACAAGAAGTATCTGGAAGTTCCGTTAAACCTCTTCATTCAATACGAGCATTAAACCCAACATTCACAACAGATTATTACTCGACAATGTACTAGCTTAAAATTACCCAACAAAGAGTTGCATATTCCTGAGTTTTCTAGAAATACTTTCCACGCTAACAGTTTAATTTGCAAATTACATTAAATTATGTCAATATTGAAGAAACTATTCATTGTTTTTATGCATTTCATATATTTAATCTTTGGTAAACCTAACATCAAGATGATCTTGATGCGTTACCCACTTCTTATGAGGTTTGACATCCGGACGAATCCTCTAGGCTGATTTTGTTACATATTTGAACGTATTATTGTATCTCTTTTTAGCTGGAATAAATCCAGAAGGAAACTATTTTTTAATTTTAAAACGAATATCAAATTGCGAAAGACTATACATTTATCTTCCTAATGACGTATACGAAGCCAGATATCTCTATATTACTTGACTGAGAGAAAATTTTGCCTCTTTTTTTGGAGTAAAACGGGGGCATCTGGGGCCGTGAAATTTTACATAATTAAAGCTTACATGGAGGAAGAATTTTTGTACCTGAAATTAATATGTAATATGCCCTACATATAAATATATTCCAATAAAGAGCAATACGCAATAAAAGCTACCAGGTATAGCTGTTAGACCAGTGACACAAAAAATATATAAACAAATATTTTAGCTACCCAGTGGGTAGCTGTCCAGGTTAAGAGTTCAGCTTGCCCATAATAAAGTACTAGGATCGTATCGCTAAAGGTCGTTTAAAAAAGTTTATAATATAAAATAAGGGGTAATATTAAGGGTAACTGTGTTAGGGGTCTATAAAATAAATAAATTTTTAAAGAAATCTGGCAGCACTATACCGAAAAATCAACCGCCGACAGAAATTTTCGAAAAATATCTAAGATATTGTATATCATTGTACTATAAATAATTCTAAGAGAAATTATGATTTTCTGTACATTTTAGAGGTATTAACTTGCTGGTTTATAACCTGTAATTATTATCACTAATGTTTTGAAGAATTTTGCAGAGGTTTTACAACCGGACGAATTTTGTAGGCTGATTTGATTACATGCTCAAACGTATCAGGCAGCATTATATTTCTTTTAACTTAAATAAAATGGGAAGAAAATATTGTCAGATTCTAAAAGGAATTTACAAATTATTTTATTTATATATATTTTTTTGTTATTAATTATTTATTATTTTTATTATTTATTTATGATATTTTTATTTATTTTTTTTAAATAATTTTCTCAAATGCCGGCTTTGTGGGCACAATGGTAAAGGCGATAGTCGTAAATTTATGTTTGTGATTGTTTAACATTTGTGATTATCCTTAGGCAAGAGTGCAAAATCCAATAAGGAACATAATCCCAGTCACGCCAGTAACCAGGCTGGGTAAGATCGGATGTTATCTGGGATGATCTCCAAGTTAGGAGGCCGTCAGTCGATGGGCTTAATTACGAGAACCGTGGTTTGGAGCACATGTCCAACAGTAAATAATATAGCAAATAGCAAATATTTTAATAGAACCGTTCTAATTGTCTATATAAAACAAGGGAGCTTGATCCAGTTGAGGCGTCTTCACGTAACGCGACGCCCTCGTACGGGGCGAGAAGCCCCACTACCCCGCCACCGCATTAATATGCCAGCACGGTCATCCGGCGCAGCAAAAAGCCGCCACTCGAGCCGAATACCTGTCTGGGTTGCGAGCGGGTCCGCGAATTTCCCGAGCGTCACGTGGTCTATGGAGCTCGGGCAGCGTTTTTTGCCGATGTCGGGGGGAATTTTTTAAAAGCGGTCGGTCGGAGCGGGCAGACAAAATGTTTGGCGTTGCCTCGTCTTGTTTAAGGGCCGGCATGCGGCCGAAACGTTTTCGGACATTAATTAACAAACATAAAGGCATTGTTTTGCCGGGTTCGCAGGCGTTTTCGGAGGTTTATGCATCTGTTCATGCGAAATTGCGTGCCGGAATCCGAACCACCAACGACACCGGCATTTTTCGGTGGTTATTGATGTCGAGGAAGAGCACCCATTATTTGGGAGGAATGCCGGGACCCGACCGCTCGACGAACCGTCGCCAAAATTTATCTTCGACGATGCGACGCGGATCTTTTCGTCACTTCTCCGCCAATTGAGCCAGATTTTGCATAATGACTTTGGACAGTTCGTCCAAATGTATACCAGTGCATTTTCGAAAGTTCTTTATACATATACCTTTACACAATACACTTTTGTTTTATTTTCTTAATAAATTGTTCACCATATTAGATTTCCGATGGATTTAGAAAAAAATATTATTCAACATTCATATGCAAATTTACTTCATCTTAACAATATCGAATTTTGGTTGTAAACGTGGCGTATCAAAACAAATGAGACAAAATACCACCCATGTGACATTCACCCTTTGTAGAACAACATGTCCGTCAGTAAAATTGAATAATCATGAACTTCTGCAAGCAGACAACGTTAAATATCTGAAAATGCATTTTGATCGACATTTGACAAACATATAATGACAAAACGCAAACAGCTTGGGCTTAATCTAAACCAGATGTATTGGCTCTATATTATCGTTAGATAACAAGGTATTGCTGTATTAGTCAATACTTAGGCCCATTTGGACCTGTGGTATTCCTCTAGATGTTCTAGAGGTTCCAGAATAAAGTGTTGCGGGTCGTCTTCGATGACCCATATTACGTGTCCAACAAACTGATTCAGCACGATATCCCCTTAGAACCCCTAACAAGTGTGATTCGCAGTATTAGTGCGAAGTACTCTGAAAAACTATTAGTGCATCCCAATGCACTCGCCAAACAGTTAAATGTGCGCGATGACGGTGTTGTGCATGGGCTCAAACGCAAACTACCATACGAACTGATTAATAGACACACAAAGTGAGATTTAATAATGTGTAGAATAAGTTAGAATAATCTTTAGAATAAGTTCTCTACATGTCAAGATGGTTATATTATATAACGGAAATCGTATAATAATACTTATTGCCCACGGGCAGATTGTTGACGTTTTAAGAGATTAATAAGAGTGAAAAATTTGCATATTTTTGCAAATTCACTCACAATTTTTCAGTCAATTTACAGAGATTCAATCACGATAAAAAAAAGATTCTTTGGATGAAACACAATTTTGAAGCGAAATTCATTCTATATATTCATAATATATTATTTAGAAACCCAAATATTTTTTTTTGTTTATTTATATCTAATAGTATTCAGAAAATTGTATAAAATAAGGCCTACAATAAAACATGCTTATTGAGAGAAAGAGCTTGATCGATCTGATGCTCGCCGACGATAGCGCTATATTTACTGATAATGATGTTCATGCTTTTATATAGATGTACATTTTTTTATTAATCTCTTAGAACGTCAATAATAAATATTATTGTATGATTTCCGTTATATTATATAACCATCCTAACATGTAGAATATCACTTCAGTAATGGATATGCTGTACAACTTATAATCTAAATCTTATTCTAGATACTATTCTAACTTATTTTAAAGTCTATCCTAACTTATTCTAATGACTATTCTAACTTCTAATTCTTCTTCTATTCTTGTTTTAATTCGAATTCTAGAAATTATTAAATCTCACTCTATATGTCTATTAATCAGTTCGTATGGTAGTTTGCATTCACTGTCATCGCGCACATTTAACTGTTGCATTGGGATGTACTAATGGTCTTTCAGAGTACATCGCACTAGTACTTCGAATCACACTCGTTATAGGATCTAAGGGGATATCGCGTTGAATCAGTTTGTTGGACACGCAATATGGGGCATCGACAATGACTCGCAACACTTTATTCTGGAACCTCTATAGATATAGATACAGATATAAGCAATATTGTCCATGATATAGTCGGCATTGTGGAACTATATAATTTGAGAAAAATATAATGAATGAACAAATAGCTAAAAGTATTGATAACCGACAGCTTGTTTACTATTATAAATCTTAACGGGATAAAGGAAGAGCAAGTGCAGGAGTTAAAGTATTTGCTATCAGTTATACAGAGAAGTCGGCTTGGTCAAGGCGATAGGAGACTCTACTGTTGTGATAACCGCGAATGAGAATCCTGCTGGGGCATGGGGGTAAATGTAAGTTTGTGAATATTTATAATTGTGATTATCCAAAAAAGAGTACAGGAGTACAAAATCGAACAATCAGAAGTAACGCCAGTACCAGTCACGTCATTACCCAGGCTGGGTAAGACTGGATGCCCTCTAGGATGATCTCTAAGTTGGTCACTTAATGCCGAGGACCGTGATTCGGCGCTCACATTAGGTACTAGGTCCAGTCCAGATAAATTGGTAAAAAGGGGAATGATCTGAGGATAATATGACAAAAGAAAGTAGCATAGGAGAAGATAATGAGATCTAAGATGGTGTGTGAAAAGAGAGGAAATATTCCAATCATAACTGATGCAAGATACATTCTGTATGGCTTGAGATCTTTCAATTGCCATGTGTAAGGCAAATTCTATATATGTCGTCCCGATATGTTATATTCATTCGTATACAGTTTATGAAAAAATCCAGAGACGCAAGTTATAATGATTTGGACAAGTATATTGAATTAAATGCAAACAATTTTTTCCTAAACTTCTATAGCAAAGTGGAAATTTAAATTGCCCTAGATCAGAACGGTTGCGACCAATGACCAACGCGGTAAGTTGATCAGGAATATTCGAGGTCTTACGGCACCAATAACAGAGTATTGGTTTAGAAATAGACAGTTCATTCAAGCGTCGCCTATAAATTGATGATGATAAATATACTTAGATAATTCTTAGTCGATATCGATACTTTATCAAGGCTAAGGTAAATTTTTTTTTATTACTCTTCGTGAGTCCACAATCTGCCCTATTGGCAATAAGTATTTCTTCTGTTTATATTATATATACATGGCATGTAGAAAATCACTTCATTAAGCAATCTTCTGTATAAAATATTATCTTAATTAATTAGTCTTATTCTAATGCTTATTCTAAACTCTACATATGTCCAGTAATCAGATCAGGTGGTGTTAAACGTTTTAGTCTACGCACTTCACTATCACGTCGCATATTTAGCTGATTAGCGAGTACATTGGGATGCACTGACACTCTTTCGAAGTACTTCACACAAACACGTTGGATTACACTCGTTATAGGTTCTAGAGGAATATCGCGTTGTATCACTTTATTTGAAATATAGTACGGAGCATCAACAATGGCACGCAACACCTTATTTTGGAACCGTTGAATGATGGATATATTAGATTTGCTAGCGGTACCCCATAGTTGAATTCCATATGTCCAAATGGGCTTGAGTATAGACTCATACAGCAATATCTTGTTATCTAATGATAACTTGGATTTGCGCCCAATGAGCCAATACATTTGATATAATTTTAGTCCCAGTTGTTTCCGTTTAGAGTTGACGATGATAGATATTCACTGGTGGACATGTTCTTCTACGCAGGGTAAACGTTATATGCGTGGATTTTGATTCATTGGCTTTAATGCGCCATGTCTTCAACCATAATTGTATTTGCTCCAGGTGGGTTTGTAGGTTTATTGATGCTGTGACTGGATCTTCATGGGATGCTAAGATTTCTGTATCGTCTGCAAATGTTGCCACAGTAGTTATCTTTGTGGTGGGCAGATCAGCCGTATACAGAAGATACAGTACTGGACCCAGTACACTACCTTGCGGAACTCCTGAATATATGGGATTTAATTCGGTATGTTCATCGCCTTGATTTACAATAAAATGTCTGTCAGTGAGATACGATTTTAGTAGCTGATAGTCCGGATGAGGGAGAAGTTTCTTTAGTTTAACCTGCAAGCCCATATGCCATACTTTGTCAAAAGCCTGAGATATGTCTAGCAAAGCAGCCGAACAATATCTTTTGGCATTTAGGTCAGCGTTTATTTGGTTTATAAGTCTATGCACTTGTTCTATAGTCCCATGCTTATTGCGAAAGCCAAACTGATGTTCTGAAATAATTTTTCTTTTTTCTATTATATAGTTTAGTTTTTTTATGTATAATTTCTCGAAAACTTTCGAGATTATTGGTAATAAACTTATAGGTCGGTAGGAGGTCACATCTTCTGGTATTTTTCCTGATTTAAGTATCATTAATATTTTAGCTACTTTCCAGATACCAGGGAAGTAATTAATTCGTAAGGCTAAGGTAAATATAACTCATTATAATATTACACTGACTTAGTATCACAGCTGTCAAGGCAATTTTGCTACTAAATAGTCGTTAGTCTTCAGAATGTGGATGTGAATATGTTTATGTTTGTCTATTAGCAATAGTATAAAATCCACTAAACAATAATACCATTTATACCACTGTCCAAGAGGGGTAAAAGAAGATGTTTTCTAATTGGTCTTTTTACAGTAGGTCCGGTAAGTTTTAAAATGATATTCAGGAAAATAATATGGCGCTAATAACAAAAGAAACAAATAGAAACAAAAAATTAAAAAATAGATGTAAAGCATTTTAAAAATTCTTTGAAACAATTTAATCAGATGTAAAATGTTAAGTTAAAAGTGAACCATTTATTAATACACTAAGACACGTTTTATCTATTTAAATAGATAAAAAGACGGAGACATCACGAAACAAACGCGAACTAATGAAGAAAAAAACGTTGGGATCGCATAGCTCATTTATCATTTTTTTTTTAATGACCGGCAAAATATGTATGACCATTCTAATTGGACATAATGGAAACAAATATGTAACGCGGCCACGCTGCTCGCTTTTCGATCTCATCCCACGTAAATAGTTTCGCGGTGTTAATAATGTGGAAATTATTTTATTATTGTATTATTGGCATTGACATTCAGTTATTATTTATGCGGAACGTGTCCCGGCGCCCCCGTATTCGATCCGATTTCCGTCGCATTCCTGCAATATTATCGGCTCTATAATTAACTCGACACGTTTAATCGTACCACTTACTAATGTAACATTGCGGAATATGCCATGAATATTCCTATGTGGCGCCGATATGTCACAATCTAGTTCCTTTTTTTCATCAAGGTCGACTTGATTTACAAGAATATTACGATACGTAATAGGTCAATTTTAACTTATTCACTACTATGATTATTAAGTTCCCACAGTGTTAAAGGTTAAAGGTTAAAGTGTTAAAGAAAAATTAAATAAGATACGAGAAAACTACATATTAGGTGTTTGCAGATATTCTCTCTTTTTTTTCATTTTAAAATATTTTAGAGAGAAATTAGTAAAATATATATTAATCAAAATATTTTGCATCGCTCTCTGTAAATTTTTCCCATCATTCTGGTACCTTAGCACTACTATATCTAAATAACGCTGTTGGTTTGGCAATGATACAATTGTCGATCCATTTTCGCCCGTTCTCAACATTTCGAAACCGTTTGCCCGCCGATTCCTGCACAAGTTGTAATCAGAAAGCACTATCCAAAGTCTATCCAAAGTTATTTTGTACACATGCCATCAAGATGTTTAATGTATTGCCTGCCGCAATTTGTATATTCGTTTAAGAATCAGACATTATTTTCCTTTTTATTTTATTCTAGTTAAAAAGATTGCTGTCTGATAAAGCGAACGTGTAAGCGAACTAGCCTACCAAAATCGTCAGGTTATCAAACGTTTACAAAATTCTTCAAAACAATAGGGATAAGAGGTTATATCCCGACTATTTGCTTTATTCTGATAAATTTCCAATCGCTGCTTGTTATTGCAGACAAAATAGATTACATCTCTAATCAATTACTTTGAACAGGAACGAGATAATGGAAGCCTCCTCTGGCCAGTAATATTTATTAGAGAGATAAGCATAATTTTTACTGTTAAATATGAATTTGCTGCAATTTTTATGGATTTATTTATTTATTTATTTGTATATTATAGACCTATCAGCCTCCGGGACTATTTAGGGTCTATCTATAGATATAAATATTTACAGTTATACAATTTTTATAGAAATTATTTTTTAGCGCGTTGCAGCTGTACTGAATATTAGGACACGGTCACTGAAATATCTCAAGAAATGAAAAATATAATGATGATTAGCTTGATGTTAGCTCTATCAGACATTAAATAATTTCAAAGGAAACTGTTTGTAAAGTCGGAAAACTATCGAAGGGAATGGAAATGGAACTTCCGAATATTGCTTTTAAAAGAATACAATTTTTAAAACCATATAATAAAATGAAGACTTGTTATTTCAATTTATTTATTTAGATGAGACATGGATTTTTCAGAATGGGACTAATATACCCAATGGTCACTCATGGCAAGATGATAATAAATATAGTGTTATGACAACAAAAGTTGATGAAAAAAGGTAAACGTTGGAATAACAATTGATATGGTTTATTAGTCGTAACATTATTTTTTAAATATATTTTAAAGTCTCCTTTTACCAACTATGAGTTTATCTGGACTGGACCTGAACGTGGGCTCTGAAACACGGTCCTCAGCATTAAGCCTACCAACTGGCCAGTGAGGACTCTTGCCTAGGACAATCACAAATTTTAAACAATCACAAACATAAATTTACGACCATGCCCCAGCAGGATTCGAACCTGCGGCTATCGCAACAGTGGGAGGACCATCCTATCGCCTTTACCACTGCACCACCAAGCCGACTCATAATATTTATTAAAAATTCATGCCAGATATATTGTACTTCATTCTGGAAACAGGATTGATTAATAACACCTTCGGTTTGCATGATCTCGATAAGACTTGAAGAATAAATTGACAAATGATGGAACCTGAACAAATGTTAGATAGATTGGGAATTAACATCTTAGTTATTCAATTGAATAAAACTTTCTGAATATGATATGATTCAATTCTGCCAATTTCTAAGATAGCGTCATGAGAGTTGAAAAAAGTAAAGGTGAGTAATATATGGTAACTGTAGGAAATGTTACTGTAGACTGTAAAAGATTCATGTGCACGGATATATGTGTAATTGTTCAGAATATACATGAACAGTCTTTACAAGGGAACACTCAACCGAAGTATACAAGAACGAAGCGTAAAAAGTAAATATGCTCTGTAATGAAAGTAAAATATAATACTTGGATATACAATTGTTAATTAGGTAGATTAAGCCTCCAGTGGATACAGCTACGCCTAGAACTCTAACTCAGGTGGTTTGGAAAAGAGTTCAATGGAAATATAATCAAACATAATCCTAAGATACAAACTATTATAACTGTTAATTAGAGTTTTAAGTCCTTCGATAATATATGCATTAGATCTACTATAATGTTAAAACAAATTATATTTGATAACAGTATTTTTGTTAATTATTTTATTTAGATTAGAATTTTGTAGTATATCAAAGCCAAACTGAACTAAAACTCAAAGTTGATACGGCAAAATTGCGATGTTTTGACGGCACAAATTTAGATTACCTATATACAAAATAACTTTGACTAGACTAAATGTTTGATGTGTATGCTAGATGTGTCAGAACTTCTCACTCGAGCTGCAGTATATCCTTCACAACTATTGCGGCTTGTAGTCGAGCATTGCCATGCAAGAGAATGACTTTGTATCTGTTACTCGCTATTGCTGGTTATTTTGCGCAATACATGATTTCATTTGTACATTACACTGTGCTGGTCTTCACTCACAATATGCCAGAGAAAACCTTTTCTGCCTGACAGTGAAATTACTATGTTGAACCCGTTCGAAATGGAATTTTCAATCAACTCAAGTGGCAGTCATTTTGCTTCCTCTTGGATATTTCTGATGATCGCATGCAAACAAATCAGAAGATTCTTGCAGTTCATTATGTTCGAACTTATCATTAACTTTGTAAAAGTGGTTGTTGGGCTTTGGCAGGAAATTTCTTCAAATAAAACAACAAATCTATACATTGAATAACTCAGTAATACTAAATGGAAAATTGTGATATTACGTAATGAAATATCAAAACCATCGAATTTAACAGTTGGATTTGATTATTTCACATTTTCACCAAAAATATCGCTGATCATTTTTTGATCATTATCGCTCACCATATTTTATTTGAATACTCGCTGACCTGATAGATGTCATTCTATCAAAAACTATTGTGGAATAGGAATGTGTCAGTAGTATAAATCTATTGCTGTGGCTTGTGGTCCTATTGATTCCATTAGCTTATAAAGTCTACATAACGGAATGACATCATGTGCCATGTATATGTTTATGACACTATACATTTACAAATGTATCATTTAAACAAAAAGACAGTACAAATAAATTTCTAAAATATATTTTTAAATTACTTACAAAATTCAGTTTTCTATTTCATACTGAAATATGAAAAATATGGCATGATACATGAAATGAATCTTGAACTTAACAGAATCAAGTACAAAATAAACCAACCAACCAAAGATTATCGAGAAACTTGTCCGTCGATTGAAAAGTGAAGATTTGAAAAATGTCAATAAATAATTGAGAATCGACTGAAAATCTTTCAAATTCAAACTGTAGATAGAAAAAGTATCAAATCTATAAGTATTTGGTAATTTGAATAAAAACTGAAAGTAAATGAAAATGAAAATAACTTTAAACTCAGTTAATTCTAGATCATCTAAGATTGATTCTTTTAATAGATTCATTGCTTATTTGTGATAAATTACATGTTTAAAGTATATAAATTAATGGCTTCAATACACTACATAGGGTGCCCCCTTTCATTTATTTTCTTATCGAGTATGCTTCTTTTATTTAACCGCATGCATCCTGACTGTAATGAAAGAGTAATTGTAATTTAAGAGTTCAGTGTATTTCTTCGGCAACATTTTCAGACAATCTGTGAATAATCATGTGAAACAGGCTTAGTCTACATCTCAAAATATTGTTAGGCAGACTCTTTTCTCTTCTTAGTATCTTTAATGCCTGCTATTCTATGCACTCGGTCAATTTTTGGATGTTTATTTATAAAATCAAAGATATAAGATGTGTAAATATGTCTAGGTATATTTTGTAGTAGGGTTTTTCTCCATATAGCTGATTGTAGGTTTTTCAACAATAGTTTTTCAAATACCGCAGCTTTACGAGTACTTAACATGAATATAGTATGTACGACATTATATAAAATCTTATATATAAAAAACATAAAAATATATGTACACTACAATAAGTAATAAGTCATAATTTCCGATCTCTTATTTGAATGAATCATTTTACTGACATTTAACTATTAAATTAGGTTTCAATAGGTTACGACATTGTCAATTATCTCCATATATATCAGTGTTCTGTTTTCGGTCTGAATAATGATGCTTTGTATATCTGCACTAATGACTTCTTAGATCTCTATGACTACACCCTTTTATATATTAGATTATATTGTTTATGTTATAAACAATTTTAATAAAATAATAATTTGCTGTACATAAATAATTTTCATCCAAAAGTTAAATAATGCATATTAATATACAAATAATTTGTCCGGTTTACAAATAATTTGCATATCATTTGTTTAAGTTCTAATCCTATTCTTAATATTGTTGTACAGCGAGTTTCTTATATATATATATATATATATATATATATATATATATATATATATATATATATATATATATATATATATATATACAATATTATCGTTGTAATGTTAACATGCAATGGAAATATCATACAGCTTATATCTGAATTCCCAAAATACTAAACTGCTAAAATACACTGCCTAACAATGAAAATATTTTGAGCTCAAAAACTGTTTCTTTTACAAAATATGCATCTATTAGTAATAAAATTATCATAAAATTAACTAGTAAGCTTTAATTTATAACAATCATGTAATTTCTATTTTAAAGATTATTTAGATTAGCATAATTAATGGATTGCATATTTAAATTGCAAAACTTTTGCAGGAATATTAGAAAAATGACTGAAGAAAAAATCACCATTTTCTATTCCTTTCTATTATTTGGTTATAGCCAGTAAAACATAAAATATAGCATGCCATTGAACAAAAGAGAAACTGTACAATATCAGAATGGTCAGCCTGATACTTTGTCGAATCGATATCAAAATATTATACATCTCGAAAATTATTCAATTGTGTCAAAATTAATATTTCTAATAAGTCCACAGATTAGTTGTTTTTGGCTTGGATGCAAAATACTGTAATCCTGTAATCTAGTCGACAGAAAAAGGAACTAGCCTATAAAAGATAACGTTTTTCTGAGGCTGACAAATGATTCCCTTTGTACTTAATGGCCCGATATTCTTCCTTGTATTGAAAACATTTAGAATATATAGAAATGAATGAAAAAATAGCTATGTGGCTTCTATATTGCTGTGATTTAGTAACCTTATTTCGTATTTTAATGCGAAGTCTTGAATAACTTCGTAAATCCAATTGATTTTAATTATGGTCGCAGGAATAGTTCTTCGTTGATTACGTATCGTACGAGGAATTTTATGCTAGCATTATTGGATTACTCGTTGGTCTGATTTGTACTTGATAAGTCCAAATAAACTTTATAATAGACTCATTAAGACATTCTTAATTTTAAATCAAGTTGAGAGTATCTTCCGACTAACCATTACATTTATTTACATTTTCAGTCTGATTTGCTCTGCTTTTATATAACGTATTATGTTAAAAATATGTTTTTAAAAATATATTTCTCAGTATAAAACTAGTCTATAAAATCTATATCATCTTAACATTCCACAATAATCTACCCAATAGGCAATGAGTATTTGATGGGAGTTATATAAGATACATATTAGACAAAAATGTACATAACATTTTTATGTTCAAACCTCAAAGCTTTTCTGTCTAATTTGGAAAAATAAACTATATCGTAATTTCATATTTCTAAAAGATCTCAATATGCAACATAATGATATGATTAATGAATCGATAAAGTCAACATAACAAAAAATTATAATACGTTTATTTTTAGCACAAACCATTTATACATTGACATTAAAACAAGCCCAAGCAAACAACTCCGCAAATATTTTACGAACGACATAATTCGATTTCGAACGTTCACATTTACCCGCCCGCACTCTGTCACCAAACCGAAAGAAATTCTGTGCCAATTCCTTTCGGTCTATTCATCAAACCGGTTCTAAAATTACTAATCTATGTTGGTCATACAGCACACGCCAAAGAACTATTTTGTAAAACAATAGACGGCGAAGGAGCAGCTTGCCACCTTTTTTTCCTCCCAAAAGACACATGTCCCAACAAATTAAAACCGAGATTATTTATTACACGATATTAACGACGTGTATTATGTCAGCGTAGACGTAACTTCTAATTTTTTTCTCTAGAAACTCCTCCTTCTACAGACTCCTACGGACGTTCGGTCGGTGTCGGTACAAGTTGATGACCCGAATTAATCATAAAATTTTGTTGTGACGGTCCCCATTAAAACCGTTTATTAATTCAAATAAGCCGTAAGTCGTACTTGCTACTAAACTATTAGATTATATCCTAACGGTTGTTTATGATTATTAATGAAAAAAAGGGACTCCCATGGATAGCCAAGATTTGTCTTTGATTTTGTACACTCGAGCATATTGCGTAACAGTTTAACATATTTTAGCTATTGTCTAATTTATTTTGAATAATTACTATTTTGTTAATATTCCTTGTAAATATGCACTTTTCCTAAATAAAAGCTCCTTTAAATTATCATTAAATTCTTCAGTATATTTTCATCAGCGATATATACCAGGTGCACCGGAAAGTCATTACCGTTTTTTTTTTCGGAAAAAGCTACAAAATTTTCAAGAAAATTGAAAATTTTATTTATTTAAAGTATTAGCTATTTTTCTATACACCTTGTCCATCTCTCACGCAATTTATGGATGCCATCTCAATAAAAATGTTTATCCTTTAAGCAAAAACCTTCATCGAGACATTTTCTAACTTCTTCGAAATTAACGATTGACGATTGACCCATTTATGCAAAAATTTCATAGTCAGAGAAAGCAAGGTCTGAAGAGTACGGCGAGTGGGATAATATGTCCCATCCAATAAACTTCAACATTTCCTTGATCATTTTGACTTTATGAAACGGCGCATTAATGTGCTGTAAAGTCACTTTATCGTGTCTTCGGGCTCATTCTGAACGTTTTTCAATAAATGCATGGTTCAAATTGATCATTTATTTTCGTTACCGATCACTATTAACAATTTCGCCAGGTTTCAATAGATCTTAATACACCACGTCACTCTGGTCCCACCAAACACAGAGCATTATATTGTAACCAATACGCCAGGTGATAACCATGATATTGTGCGCTTAGGGATTTCAAAATAAATCCAGTCTCAATCCGATCATACCTTTGAAGCAGCATCTCACAGACGATATTTTAGTTTTCCATTTGCCTGTCATTCAATTGATGTGGTATGTTTGATACTACCCATGTTTTGGACTTTCCCGTTAGTCGTTTCTTGAGCTATATTTAACGCTTTTGCCAATTGTTTTTGAGTTTGGGTTGGGTTTTCATCCAATAACTCTTTCAGTTTCGCATCAACAAAATTTTTCGGTCTACCAGAACATTCTATGTCCTGCACATCAAAATTACCACGCCTCGCATATTTTTATGGTTAGAGCATCAAGGTTAGCTCCGTAACTGTCTACCAGCAAGCTTTCATTTGTCTGTGGTTTTGTGGTGGGATATCTACGTGTAGTGTAATATAAACTGCTAAAACCGAATGAATATTTTGTTGGAGATGTGTACCGAAATGTACTGAACAAATTGAACGACGTCTTTTTGCGAAGGGTCCTGCCATAGCAAGTAAACGACACAAAGTTATTGTCTTGCGTAGCGTAGCAACGTGTGGTCAAACGTTGAGAGAGTTTTGAAGGACGCACTAATCAGATAGCAGATCGTATTCTACCACATATAGCATACAACACATAATGTCCGCTTCCGCTTGTTTAGATCGATGTACATATGATTATTATATAATTTATGAATTTTGTATATAAATATATATCCAAGCCGATAAAATCCAAGCCGTGGGTTAAGAGGGTATTTTGGTCTAGAAGAATAGATTTTAAGCCTTTTCTGAGTAGGATAGAATATAAAAAAAAACATTTTTAGTATAAATTTTAGTATCAAGAATACAAAAATCACCAAAAAAATTGTTAATCAATAATTGAAAGAGTTACAACTGGAGCTAAAAGAAAAGATACCATACTCAACATATTTCCAATTCTGTTCCAATTCCAATTCAAACTATTACTCCGATAATCACTGATCCATCCCTTCTCAATCACTGATCCTTCTTTTACTTTAAAACCAACATTTTCTAAATTTTTTTCATCTAGGTTAAACTACCCCTAACTTATCTAAAAGCTGAAGAAGCTTGCACTTCAAAGGGATTCATTTAAACTTCTTTGATTCTCACAGAAAATGTATGAGCTTATAATGGTGAAGTCCGCGACGTTCTTAAATTCCAAACTTAGTAAAAATTCTATTATTTAATTATTTATAATTAAGAAAATAGTTTAAATTAAATGATTTAATGATTCTTTATTATTTTGAGTGTATGGTTATATATGGAGTCTTGTATATCTGAGTTAACTATATCCCGAAGGTTTGTTCGAAGGCTTCTACTACATTTCGTTTCGGCTTATTTGTAGCATCTCAAAACCCCGAAAAAAGACATATTCTTAAAGGTCTAAAATAGGAAATAAAATAATATAACCCCTTAATAAGCATTACGGAAACTGTATCTATGAAATCAGCTATTATAAACTGACCTGTTAATTTTCAACGCAGTCTTATGTACACTGTTAATGCTACATATTCTAGTTGTGGCGACCGCCACGACCCTTTAGGCCACCACCAATTCACCATCAACAACATTCCTACATAGTTAATGAATTCATTTCCCTACTGATTTTACGCTCCATTTTTGGTTCCCAGTAACTACTGATATTCAGGGGCTTTAAAAAGACGCTCAAAGAAAAAAAATTAGCTCAAATGAGGAATTGAGGAAGGATTTACCAGTGATATTGATATATAACAAACTTTTACCATTTGTATTTTCATAGTGTATCGATTTTCCTTACTGTACTATAAACGAAACTTATTTTTTATTGTTACTGTACTTATATAATAAATTTCTATTCTTCAACAATTTTTAACATTACAAGAATATATATTCATATACAAGAATATATTCTATCTTCAAAAATAAAAAAATAATTATAACTGGAGAAAATTATAAATATTGAGCTTTTTTAAATTATCGGAGTATAAATAATAACGAGAACGAATTCTATATGAATATAGGTATTGATTATAAGAATTATAACATTTTTAAATTTCTTACAACTATTAAAATAATTACCTTACTTACCTCTTTACTACATGTTGTCAGGAAAAAGATATTTAAAAGTAAAATAAAACATAAACATGCTAGCTTGGTTGGTGCCGTGGTAAAGGCGTAAATTTATGTTAGTGATTGTTTAATATTTGTGATTGCCCTAGGCAAAAGTGTAAAATCCAACAATGAAAATGATCCCAGTCATGCCAGTAACCTGACTGGGTAAGACCAGATGTCTTCTGGGATGATTTCTAAGTTGGTCACTCGCCAGTCGGTAAGTTTAATGCCGAGGACCGTGGTTCGGAGCCCACGTAAAACAGTCCAGATAAACCCTCGTTTGTAAAAAGGAGAATTTAAAATATACTTTTAAAAAACCTTGAACATAATATAAAAATGATTATTTGGTTTACTAAATTTAATCAATAGCATTCTCATTAAAAATTAATTTATATAATTTATAGTACATGTAATTAAAGCATGACACGTACAAGATATAAATTCTACTAATAGAAGGCTAAATAGAAGGTTACTGTTCATAAAAAATCACAATAATCTAGTTATTATCCACTATATAATAGATTTTATTTTAATTTCTACATTTAATCATTTTTGTACAAAATTCATATTTGTATCTAAATATCTTCTGAAATATCCAATAACAATTTCAATAACGTGAAAGGCAATACATGTTTTTAGTATAAATATAAACACTATGCTATTGAATTTAATGTGTTTTGTTGATTACTTAACCTACTTAATTAAAGCAGCTCTCAGACTGCTTCGCAGATTATAATTCTAATTATATTTTACAGTTTTAAATAATATTAATGATGTTGTTTTATCATACTGTTAAACGACGTTTACAAATTCTATCATTTCAACTCTTTTAGTTTTAAGCATTTCAAGAATTCTGAGTTTTATATTTATGTAAAAGACTAGGGCAGTAAATTATGTATAAAAATCTAAAAACTATGGGAATATATCACAGAAATTAGAAATGTATAATACTATATGATATATTAAAATAAAACAAAAGTGACTCACCAACACTTATTAAGTACATGGAAAACAGGGATTAAAGAGGCTAGTCGAAAAGAATATGTAATTAATTAAACAAAGTCATTGGCTTTATTAAAATATTATTTAAAACTAAAAAGAAACAAACAAACGCTATTTTTTTATATTCCTGCATATTTCGCACGATTGACGGTTTGATGAAATCATGTATGAAAGGCAGCTTTCAAAAGGCATTGACAAGGAAGGAAATATTTCTCTCATCGTATATTAAATGTGCAGCATTATTAAATTGATTATTTGAATATCTTTACAAATTCAATATTGAAAATTTCACTCGCTATAATCTTACTATCGAACTCTTCCTGAATTTTTATAAAGTTACTATAATGATACTAAGATGTTACTAAGATTATATAATCTATCCAAAGTTGCTCTGAACATACGTCATCAATATGTTTAATGTATTGCCTGCTGTAAATTCATTTTAGAATCAGACAATATTTTCCTTTTTATTTTATTCTAGTTAAATAGATATAAAGTTGTCTGATACCTTCGAACTCGTAAACGAATAAGCCTATCAATGCCGCCCGGTTGTCAAACATATGCAAAATTCTTTAGAACAATGGTGATAAGAGGTTATGAACCGGCAAACGTTGTTTTAACGCTTTGCTTGTTTTGATACATTTCAAATAGTTGCTTATTATTACCCTAATTAAAAATGCCAATACCTGACAGTACAGATTGTCTCTCTAATCAGATACTTTGGACAGGAATGAAATAGTGGAGGACCCATCTTTCCAGTAAAAAAAATCTCAAAAAACTAAAAACATAATTTTGAAACAGTGGGCAGTTCCTTCAATATAAACAAAATTTAATACAATTATTTTAGAGGAAACTGCTAAACTGAAAAATATCAAAGAGGTCTAATGGAACTTTCAGACATGGCCTTGAAAGAATACAATTTTTAAAAGGATATAATAAAATCAAAAAACTTATTATTTCAATTTGTGTATTTAGATGAGACATGGATATTTCAGAATGTGACCAATATACCCAACGGTCGCTCATAGCAAGATGATAATAAAAATAGTTTTAAGACAACTAAACTTGATGGAAGAAGGTAAACGTTAAAATGGTAATTGATTAGGTTTTATTAGTCATAACATTTATTAATAATTTATTGTGCTTAATGCTGGAGACTGGAAAAGATAGATTGGAAATGGCCAGCTTTGTTATTCACTTGAGTGAAACTTTCTGAATATGGGATTATGATTCAGTGCAGATTATTTCCAAGACAGGGTGATGAGAGTGGAAACAACTAAAAGTGCGTAATTTTACAGAATATACATGAGTATTTGGTTAAAATGAGAGGACGCGGAGAGAAAATACCAACTCTTTCGCAGATACAGTAAAAGCATTAGGGATAATTCAAAGATTAATTTTATTTTAAGAATGGTGTACACAGGTAGTATCAGAAGAAATAAAAAATACAGTGATATCAAAATGACTTGACAAGGAAACACACCATCTAAGGAAACAAACACTAAACGTAAAAAAATAAATATGCTCTCTAATGAAAGTAAAATACATTACTTGGATATACAATTGTTAATAGGGTGGATTAGGCCTACAGGGGATACAACTACATAAAAAACGTGCCTAGAACTCATGAGTGGAAAAGTGTTCAATGAAATTATAATAAAACAACTCTAACCTATAAATTATAGGGGCTGTATAATTTTTATATTTACTAGAATTTTGTTATATGTCAAAGCCAAACTGAACTAAAACTCAGAGTTGATGCAGTAAAATTGCGACGTATTGACGTCATACATTTAGATGACGTATGTTCACACCAACTTTGAATAGACTATACATAGTAAGGAAAAATTTATACATAAAAATAGCAGCAGTATGTCACGACAATAATTATGTTGGCAATAAATGATGAAAGAATAGCTAAGTACTTTATTAGCAAAGTGCTTTATTGATCGTTGAATGTATATTAACAATGACTACTTTATTGACCCTTCAATATAAATATAAATTATAAAAGTGCTAGACGAATTATACTCGTAAAATATTTTGTAGCCTAAGATTTCAGAGAAAAAACGATTCGAGATTCTCAGAACGAAAACCTACGACTGCAACACAAAGGACGCAAGAGCAAATAGGTATGTCTTGTGGCAAGTAATTTATGTCCCTTTAATGGAAGCAGTGTCTGTGCGGATGACAATTACTCCGAGATTCCATAAAATCTCTACTCAATCAGAAATAAAGTGCATATGGCAGATATAAATCATACCTACACCTACTGGCAAGCAAAGTATTAACATTAATTGTTTCCTATGCATATTTCAGCACTCCAACACAGAGTTGTACTCGGTTAGTCTAATTTAGAATAATTTTATACCAAAAAGTTTGTACCTAATAAAGAGAATTTTGAATGATTAAATAAACAGATGTTATAAGTAAATGTTAAACTTAATATATTTTTTGATAAATATATCTTGAGAGTGTCCTCCAGACCAGTAAAAAATTTTATTTAAAATACGTACGAATATGATAAATACGATCAATATTGTCTATATGATGTCTGTAATTGTATACAAATTCGAATGTACTTTGAAGAATCTTTTAAGGCCAGATATCAACATTAAATACTTTTACTAACCTCTCTGATTGTCTACGCTTACAAATGGAAAGACTACTCAACTAAATCATAAAAGGTGATAATTCCAGGGAAGTAAACACGTACTGTCAGTAGGATCTTTTAAATATCATGCCGAGTCTTTTTAAAATGTTTTTTTATTCGAAAGAGAGCACTTGCGAGGTGATCCCATTGGAACCAAGTTAGTATTGTACAAAATTATAGCAACATTTAAAAGTTAAAGTTGTGAAAAATGAAATAATCTGAGTGAGAACAGTTCCTGGCTTCATCACAATACACCACTTCACAAATTCGTATAGTGACGTTCTTGACTTCTTACCAAATTTAACATTATGTGCCACATAACAGTAAGAATTTTATAGCGACCAGAAGGATATAGTCTGATGTTGATAACGCTTCTTCTTGAAAAGTTCGTCTTTATCTATTCTCATATTTAGCTATAAAGATATTTTTTACAAAATTAATATTAAAAATTTAGGTACTTACATGTTTTCTGATATTTTTTGTTTTAAAAAGGCCTTTATTAAAAAACCTGTTACAATAATTATCATTGCTCATCATTTTCTACAAATAATACAACTTTTTTCCATATTTCTAACAAGAATGAGTAACAGTCAGTGCGATAAAACTTCTCATTCTGCTATAATTTAACAACTTCAACACCGTATTGCCGAGAGTTATCATTACCAAAACATAACTTTGCATCTATTAGTCGCTATAACTGTTTTTTTCTTGCAATAATACATCGGCAAATGTGTTCAATTGGCATCCACTTGGCTATTGATTGGTCATCTGTTAAGATTTCTTAAAGAATTTTAAGAGTTTATGCTAAGTTTTCGTCTAATAAGTCTTGATTTCGTCTAATCTAGGTTTTCATCCAAATTAGGATTCGGGAATAGTTTGATGAACTTCGACAGTAGATATGTTATATTACAAATTTCTCTCAAACCATTATATCAAATCAACAAAAATAATAAATGTCGGAAACGCAATTTTGAGCGTTCCGTTATTATACATTGAATAATTCAGTAATATTGAAGGGGAAGCAGTAATTCTCTATAGAGATATTTTTTTTATTTATTTATTAATAAAACTGGTCTCCCATACCAACCATTAATTTATTGCTAACAATTACCATTTTAATCTAGACACTCCAGTCTATCTAACGACAATATTTTCTTTCTCACACCTTACACCCTTCGCTCACGCATTATTACACAAGTTTCCAGGGTTTACTCCTCGTCAGTCTGAATATCATCCATGTAGTATCTGAAGCGCCTCTGGGTTTTCATGGAGGCGCAGCCTGACTTCTTGCATCTCAGCGAACTTTTTAATGTATTCCTTGACTGTAGGAATATCTAGGTCTCGTTGCAAATAATCATTGGGTACATACCAAAGTGCGTCCACTGCGTTACGCAATACCTTATTCTCGAATACTTGAATCTATTTCTTTGAATTGCTATCCCGGGTACAACCCCATAACTCTATACCATTTTTACCTATTTACCTATATTTACCATATTTTATCTATGCCATATATTAGTTCGAAAACCTGATTATAAATCAATTTCTTTTTGTGAATTGGTATTTTGGATGTTATTCCAAGAAATATATATAGCTGTTTAAAATTTGAGTTCAGCTAATTTATTTTTGACATTTATTCCTTCCATTTTAATTTGACATCTAGTGTCACATCTAGATATTTAGCAATATTTACATATGCTACTATCATAGAGTAATACTCTATGGGTACTATAGCGCCATTCCAGTTTAAGATTGGTGGATTGTTTAATTCTCTTTGATAAAAATTAATAGGAATAGACTTTAGCTCATTTAATTTTATTCCCTATTGTTTGGTCCAGTCAATCAGTTAATCGCTAGCTGCCTGTAGTCTCTTTATGGGTGCTTCTTGGTTTTTACCCAGTGCTAAGAATGCTTTATCATACGCAAATATAACTATCGTAACTCCCTTTTGGGTTTGGTATGTCACTGGTATAGAGCATATAGAGGATAGGTCCCAGGACGCTTCGATCTGCCTGTCTATAGAGATATGTCAAGCTATGAATTTAATAGTTAGATTAGGTTAAATATGTATGTATGTATATATATATATATATATATATATATATATATATATATATATATATATATATATATACTTCCAAGGAATATATATAGCTGTTTATAATTTGAGTTCAGCTAATTTATTTTTGACATTTATTCCTTCAGTGTCACATCTAGATATTTAGCAATATTTACATATGCTACTATCATAGAGTAATACTCTATGAGTACTACAGCGCCATTCCACTTTAAGATTGGTGGATTGTTTAGCTTCTTTTTGATAAAATTAATAGGAATAGACTTTAGCTCATTTAATTTTATTCCCTACCCCCTCCTATATACCCCCTCCTAAAATCATTATCTTGCAAAAAATAATATAATAGGATAGGAGTATAATTAGGATATAATAGGATTATAATTAGCCAATAACTCACACAAAATTATGCATCGAGCGATTATTGATTTACAGTCGCATACTCCGACTACAAAATTGACTGAAGAATTAATACTGTGTGCATGTTTTTCAATGATTTCGATATAAATCAAAGTTTAATATAAAGTGTCGGGAATTTTCGCATCACTCCCCGACAAGCAAGGCAGGTTCTAACTGTTAATGTCATATTTACAACGCGCGTGGCTTATTGGAATTACGTGTTTGATTTTAAACTTTTTTCCATTACTCGCTGATAAATGAAACTATCTGTGTTAAATCCCCGCCGTGAATCATAAATTACTGATAAATATCTATAAGGTAATTGGCAATGAATAAAGTAGTACACATTTACCATTCATTTTAATCATTATAAAATTTTAAGATTTTCCTTGGATATTAATTATACCATACAGTCCACGATACTAGTACACAGTACTAGTTTGCTTCCAAGTAACATGGATAATATGAAAAGTCAGACCTAATGGCTTTGACTGACAATAATAAAGAAAATAATAAGGGTATTAAAGTAATGTGTACAATATCAATGCTCAAAATCACTATAACAACCTGACTATCTAATAACTTCGGCATTTTCAGACAGATTAATAATAACCAGCAACTTGAAATTCATCAAAATAAGCAAAACGCTAAAACAACGTTTGACAACCAGTCGAATTTTGTTGGCTGATTCGGTTACACGTTCGAATGTATTAGACATCATTGTATCTCGTTTTAACTAGAATAAAGTAAGAAAGAAAATATAGTGTGAGTAAAAAACAAATTTAAAACACCTAACATGAATTCACTGTGATTTTGAATAGACCATATGTTACTTGGCCAACTATTTGTAGCTGTTTTTCAAACAGATTCAATGTCAGACTGCTAGACATTGTTAAAAGTGGCTGTATGTGTGAGCGAATAGGTAAGGTATACCTGTGAGCCTCCATCTCTTATAGAAATTTACAACAGGAATAAAATCCTGGTTACATATCTCGAGAAAAACACAAAATGGGTCAGTTGAACCAAAACAGTACCGATAGAGGTAAATCCCCGAATACTGGATGAGTTCGTATTCTATTATAATTCAGTGATGTTTTGGTTCATATCAATAAAAAAATATCATTAGTCGCTTGAATAAAAATTGATAAAAATAATTACACACCCAATAGTTTCAACATTCCATTAGGCGGTAATAATAATCTATTACACACTTTAAATTCTATCAAACCATGAATAATTCAGTGGGCCCTTTTTCACTGTAACAGTATTCTAACAGTTAACAATAGCTAAAGAAGGACCAGCTGCTCTTCTGCATATATCCTAAATACAGAATATACCATTCTGATGGTATATTTTGGATTCCATCGCTTTTTTTTCCGATATTAATATCTATTTTTCTATCAAAGAAGCATGATTTAATAAAAAAACATATTTTTTGTGCATGGTTTTTCTATATAAATTGGCTGACATGATCTGTTTTTTTTTTGTTTGGAATTTATTAAATATGATATTATTATTATTGACTATTACTACATTGTCCTTTACTTAATCCTTAATAAAATAAAAGTTAGTAACACATTTCAGTATTTTTACGGTTTATTACACTTCACCACGCAAGATGTGATTTGGTTCTCCTGAGTCTGCGTTTCTAGTTCAGTGATGTCCAAGAGTTGCAGCACTTCGAATTAACATGGAAATGGAGTATCTCCTCATGCCTTGTTGAGAATCTCTTTATTTCCTCCTACTAGATGTTTGTGTAACTATTTGTTCTAATAGTGTCTGGATACATCATCAGACTTCTCAAGAACTTCTTCTGAAATACTTCTATTGTATTATGTCGAAATTACCTCTCACTGAACATCCCCATAACGGAATTTGATAGGTACATATAGGTTTTAGGGTCTGCTTATTCAGCAGTAACTTATTACGCATAAATAATTTAGGTTTTCATCCAAATAAGCAATATAATTTTTGCATTTCAATTCGTGTACTTTATTTTCTTTTTGATATTATTTTTCGCATCAAGATTTATTCCAAGGTAATTGGAAACATTACATATTTATTGCTATATGAACGGTTTAATTGTAGGTGAACTAATGTACACTGATTTACTCTCCTCCGCTTTTCACTTATTTATTTTACTACTTACATGTTTCCGTTTTTATTAAAAATCAACAAGGTTATTTTATGGTAGTCTGTCTACTTATTTAATATCTACATATAAATCATTATTACATAGTTGGCTATCTTTCCTTACATATATATTAGCCATTGGATTGTATATTCATGTCTAGGTACTTTCCTTTGAATATGAACTCCAAATCAGAATATGTCTATAATTTCTATTTAATGGTCTTTCAATTACAGAAATGTTGTAAATTTAATCAATAGTTCAAACAACTACAACAAATAATCTAATAAAATTTTAAAATAAAGCTGTAGTCCGCTTGATTTACATCCATTTGATTTTTCTTTTAAAATTATTTTCTACTAGGAAACTGCGTACGGCTCTGGAGCAAGTTGCGTCAATTCACACCGGACAGAATCTCTTCGCCAATTTATCATGTAGAAACGTATAGCTGTTCACCATTAGTTAATGATTTTGTTTAAATCGAAACTAAAATAGTCCACGGACACTGGCTTATTTATTGCCAATTCGATTATCGCCGTTAGAAAGATAACCAAGTGCATTAAGCGTATTTTAAACTTTTTCGTTGGTAATTACCATAAATATTCCTCGGCACTTCATTAATAACTTAATTAATGTATACGCGATTGTTATAAATTATATGTAATTCTTTATTAAGTTAACAAACGTTTTCATATACATTCTATACACTCAATATCAATGAAATCGTAAAAGTATGTAGTATTTAGGCCATTAGTTAGGATTCATCAATAAGGCCAATTCAGCATCCATACAGCCTCTAGAACAATAAACTGTCAAAGGCATTAAAAATTTTTGAAAACGTACAAGAATAGAATGGTTGATAAAAAATAGTTTCCATTAGGCTAACTCATCTTTTCAACTGACTCAAAAAGCATTCAGTAAAATGAATGAACTAAAATATGACTCAATACCAATACTCAATATCAATGAAATCGTAAAAGTATGTAGTATTTAGGCCATTAGTTAAGATTCATCAATAAGACCAATTCGGAAGATGATACTAAACCTATTTCTCGTGTTCTATATTCTTCAGCATCAATAATGCCTCTAGAACAATAAACTGCTGAAGGCATTAAAAATTTCTGAAAACGTACAAGAATAGAATGGTTTATAAAAAATAGTTTCCATTAGGCTAACTCATCTGTTCAACTGACTCAAAAAGCATTCAGTAAAATGAATGAACTAAAATATGAAACGTTACAACATTCATCATATTTGCTATATTAAGCTTATACTAACTTTTAAACGTGTCCTACACCTGGTCTAATAGGAGGGTTGCTATTTATATATCTGACCTTATAGTGGAAAATCAAATATCGATCAACGAAATTGAGTTTATTGATTTTCAATAATCTCTGTGAAAATCAACACACATATCCATGCGTTGGAACCAAATTTCGTCACGCTGTTTCCCCCCCGATTGAGTAACTTGAAAAACCGAATTGGAGCGGGTTCTCTTTCTTTTCTCTTCTCCTCAGGGTGTCGAAAATCGTTGACCATTTTTAAAAATATGGCAATGAAAATAACTTCATGATACCTAATTAGTCATTCAAAAAATGTAATCGTTTTAGCCAATGTGACTCCGCTTGTATTGTCACGATAAAGTGTGATTCTCGTTCGACTTTTTCCGAAATTTCCGGAAGATTTCGGACGAACAAATTGACGTATATTAGTCAGATTTGACTGTCCCACGTTGCTCTAATGGCACTACTACATGACCACTAATATCGAGTAATTTCTTTAATATTCCCTTGCATCATTCGACTTTAGCCATTCCTTAGCATTTGTCAGATTATATAAGATACCACAAGCAAATATTTTTACGACCAAATGATCATGTAATATTTTTAATATTTGTCATGCTGATTCTCAAAGATGCCTCAATGTCATGGTATGTCACTTGAGAACCACGAGTGTCGGTCATGCCAATTTATGCCAGATTTTGCAGTACTAGTGTCATTTATTTGACCACCCTATACAGAATTAAGTTCATATATAACAATATATTCATGAAAATAGTTCGGTAGATATAAAAAAGTAACTGCAAATAACGTAAATCGTACTCATATTACAATATTTTCTGAAGACAGTTGATGTATCTGATGTGTTAACAATACTTGCTATCAAGATGAGATAGATTTCTCTAATAGCAATACTAGTTACTGCTATAGGATGATAGTTTACAGTCCTCCCAAAAAAAAACACTAGAGTAATTTTTGCATTTCAAAACGAATGACTTAATTTCTCAACTAATATGGAAGATAACAATAGAATTTATTTTAAGCATCGCATTTTAAAAACCACTAGTTTACATATGTCACGATCTCCCCCATGTACCATCTTAGAGAAGCAAAAGCGATTCGACTTGTTACTTCATTCATGCCACTTTCTTCTCCTAAATTACTGATCTCAGGAAATTCTCAGTAACTCCTACTCATGCTCTAACTGGTTCCCGTTGAAACTTACTATAGGAAATCAGTCAGTTATTTTTGGTTTCAGAACTTTGGATTTCTCTTAATTTTTTTCTCAAGCCCATATATATAGATCTGCACTGCGAAATTTAACACTTGAAATCATCTAGGAACTGAAATCTGAAATGAATTTAGCAAATAATTCAGTACTCGCACACAGCTAATGGAACCTGAAGAAGTTTAATAATTTTTATGAGAACATATTTAATTTCGAAAGCTGCCCAAATTGTCCAGTGTATACAATCGAAAGCATAGCGAAAAACAATTAAAACGAGAATAGAAAGCTTTTCATATCTAATACGTTCCTCTATACACTGGCAGAGTAGGAAAATCTTACATACACAACCGCGATTTATACCGCCATTGTTTTTATAATACTTACCATCTTATATTTTTAGTATAGAAACAATTATTGCCTTTTTCCATGCTGGAGGTACACTCTCCAATGCCCAAATTTATATGAGCGAATACAATCGTTGAAACAATATTTCTCCACCGGCTTTGGTCATTTCTGCCATCACTTGGTCGACTCCACAGTCTCACTACACCTTAATGATTTTTGAGCAAAAATATTAAATTAGGCAAGGAAGCTACATCATCATAGCTGCACCAGATTTTTTATCGGTAGCCAAGAAGTGGTTAGAATAATTTCCCATCGCAGAAACTAATGATCGTAATGACTCTGGGGTTTTACTTGTCCACTGGTACAACGTAATCCAGTCGATTCACTGATGTATACCTTACAATATTGACAAACGATTATAATTTCTCCAATTATGATTGATTGCAACTGATTTATTAGAACAATCTGTTCATCGTTCGGATCATAGTGTTCATTGCGGAAAACTGCTCATTTCTGAATCACAGCAGCACTGCGTCTGCAGTCGCTCAATTATTTGTGTCATGCTCGCTATTGTTGTGTTTAATGTGCATAAACTCGTTGTACTCTAATTCTAATTGTGACAAACTAATACGACTATTAAATTTTCTGTCTCTCGCTGGCCATCAGTGCGATTAGCATGTGAGGCCACTACACTACACATTTCTATATCTTTGCTAAATGTTTACTCAACTGCAATTAGAATACGATTTCTAATCATCGTTAGGCACATAGTTCATTACATTTGACATATATGTCATTATTTGATTTAATAATAGTAGCCGGTAATCTTAATTAGTATTCAACATGTTTACTCACAAAATAAATCTCCGAACGCATCCATAAATAATTTACAACTAACAACAATGACGATTCTTTTGACAGTAAAACTTTTGATGACAGTGACAAGGGAAAACAAAATTGTTGTTTTTACTATTTTTCTCACAGTTATTCCATATTTTTTCACCATATATGTCTTCACTGGGCTTTCACAAATATTTTCAAAACCAAAGATATCGGAATAAGTCCAGCCATTCTAGGCTTTTAGCGAGACTAATGAACACCAATTGATTTTTCTATATATATTTTTTTTTGGCCATTTTATAATATATATTTTCGAATTTTATGTTTATGTGCACTCCGATAAATGTTCTAAATAAAAATTCTGAATAAATTACACTAATTATTCATTTTGATTTACCGCTTTTTTATGTGTACATTCAAACGAAAAAAAAACTTTTTATAAACATGGTGATCAAGCAAATAAAATAATACCGCTCGTTATTTATATCTTTAATTACATCGGTTTAATTTCATTTGTGCATTTAATAAGTAATTTGCGTATATTAATATCTCGGACGGTAAAAGTATCATTCCAGTTTTTTTAATCGCGCCGCCGTTATTTTTTTTCTTCTTCTTTCGAGGAGAACTATTTCATTCTAGTGGAGTCGACGAAGCACATTTACCGTTTCAAACTGGTTCAAATCGAAAGTATGCGAGAGATCAAATCCATAAATAAAATATATTATTCGCGGATACCTGTTGTTTGGCATTCTGTTTAAACACATAGTGTAATAGATAGAAAACTCTATCTGTTACTCTATTTATTAGGGGTCTCTGGAGAAAAGTTTCCCTACGTCCAATATCTAGATGGGGCTATAATCGCCCACTCAACTACTTTGATTTAAACCCCATGATAAGCACCTGTAAGGGAAACATTTTACTCTGAAGACCTTTGATTAATGAACGGCACGTGACGGCCTTGACCGTATAATGTTGACCATTATAATAAATATAATTATTACTAGAAACTACTGTTTTTTCTACTATTCATGATAGAAAAACTTCATAAAAGAATTGACTACTTCCATATTTTGGTTGAGTTATTGCAAATTACCTTTAGTATTACTTCTAGTACAATTGTATATTACGTACAGTTTACAATTTAAACACAATTTAAATTAAGTTTAAATTTAAAAAATTTTAATAATTTCGTTTTCACTTTCTTGTTATCGTTTTGGAATCTGAAGCTATTTTTAGGTGAAATTTTTGGCATATGTTGATCTTATTTAATAAATTTGGCAGCTAATATTCCCACAAAATTAATGCTCTTTGAGTTTCATAACTTTTACACTTAATTTTCTTCTTCCATGTATTCAAACCGATGTATGTTAACCACCGAAGATAATACAACAATATAATTATTATACCTCTAGAATTATTATTGCAGCAAAAAGTCTAAAAATTCTAAACTTTTTTGCTATTTTCACTCGATCAACTTATAAAGAACGTACTGTTATTAGAAAATGAAGACATCCTGGAAAACTATGTAATATAAAGATCCTTGTAAATGTGCGCCTGCGCTAGTCCCGAAACCGTCTTCTAAATAATGTATTCTCCCAAGGCTAGCTGAAAAGAACGTCCAAACTAATGCTCTTAACACAGCGATTAAAACAAGTAATAACAGATCAATTGAAAAATCGCCGGCCTAACACATAGATGGCGCTACTAGAACTATATCCATATGTTTTTTAGTTAGCCTTCAAAAGATGCGTGTATAAATTTAACAGCTGTCGGATCATTAGTTTGTGAATTATAGTATTTTGAGTGAAGCAAATTTTGTTATTGTGAAAAAAATGGATAAAAAGAAATTTCGTGTGTCGATAAAATATTGCTTTTTGAAAGCAAAAAATAATAGAGTTGAACGAAAAACTTGGCTTGATACCGAGATTCCGGACACTGTCCCCGGAAAATTAACCATCAAGGATTGGTAGCTAAGTTTAGACGTTGTGAAATGAGCACCGAAAACGGTGAACCAGTGGACGCCCAAAAGAGGTTGTTACCGACGAAAACATTAAAAAGCCCACGAAATGACTTTAAATGACCGTAAATTGAAATTGAATGAAATAGCAGATACTTTAAAGATATCAACTGAACGTGTACATCATATCATTCACGAATATTTGGGTGTGAGAAAGTTTTATGCAAAGTGGGTTTTTTATGCAAAAAAAAACAACAACGAGTTGATGATTCGGAGCAGTGTTTGAAAATAATCAAGCGTAATAAACCCGATTTTTTGTGTCGATATGTGACAATGGATGAAACATGGCTCCATCATTTCACTCCGAAGTCCAATCAACAGTTATCCGAGTGGACTGCACACGATGAACCCCTGAAAATTACAGTCGGCAAGGTTATGGCGTCTGTATTTTGGGATGCGCATAGAATAATTTTCATTGACTACCTTGAAAAAGGAAGGACCATCAACAGCCACTATGGCATAGCGTTACTGTACCGTTTTAAGGACGAAATCCCCGAAAACAGGCCGCACAGCGACTATTTCCTGTTCTCAGATCTCAAAACAATGCTCGCTGGGAAGAAATGTTCGTCGAATGAAGAGGAGATCGACGAAACTGAAGCCTATTTTGAAGCAACGGACAAATCGTACTACAAAAATGGTATCGAAAAGTTCAGGAGGGTCACTGTAATCAGTGTATCACCCTTGAAGGGAATTATGTTGAATTAAAAAAAATTGCCAAATATATGTGTTTTACTATGGTAGGTCCGGGACTTTTCAATTAACCTGTTAAATTCAAATTAGTGACATCTTGATAATGGCCACCGCTACACATTTCTCCAAAATTGCCTATAAAGTTAAATCTGTATTTTCTCTGTGCTTAAACAAAATCATTTACTAATGGCAAAGTGCTATTAGTTTCCGAGTGGTATAATGTGCGCGTCGCGATATATTGAATGTATGGATTTTAGTTTGACGTCGTTAAGGAACGTTGCTCGCCCGCTCTAACTGTAGATTTTCGATTTACTGCGTGCCCGGCTTATTGAAAATACGTGTTTCACTTTTTGAGATGTTACGTTGTTATAAGATACTGGGGAATATGTAAACGACGTGTTACTCAATGGATAATATAGCATCAAATGTAAATATATTTTCAAGTATTCTTGAACCATTCAAATACAAAATACCGTTAATCCTCATGTATTATCTATAAGAGCAGCGTAATACGTTGTGTTTGAGAAAGACATATTGTATGAAAATTACTCGATACAAACAAATAACGCGCATGCTGAATACTAACTATACCTTAGCAACAATTAGATTTCGGTTTTCCTTACTTTTTCTAGAAACATCCTGTTTTCTTAAATTTATATCAGCTTGTTCATTCAACGCCAAAAAACATTTTGATACGACAACGTGACTGTTAATGATTCTTGTAAGAGGCTAGGCTCTCATGGCCCATAATCGGCGTTTCAACAAAATCATCAAGAGAAATATCCAAAATGTATATGATTCTGATGGGTATACATATAGGCAACAGAATTTTTTTGTCTGGTCCTAGTAATTAGAATTTTTAACACAATACACTTTATATAGCTATAATTAAATAAGGTGTCTTAAAGTAAAGCCGATTTAAGAAAATCAGCTGGTGGTGACACTTGTGATTTTTAACGAGGGTGGTTCAAATGTGATGGAGTCAAACGCTGTAGATGGCGCGCACATATGTTTTGAAGGTCGTGGCTTGAGTATGTGATAGCTGGGTTCCTTACGAGCAGTGTGGCATAGTTTTCGTCAGGGGGCACTTGTTTCACGCGCGTGCTACCACTATGAGTGAACGTAAAGTGCCGACCGCCATAGCCCAACGTATTGTCATTCGTTTTTTAGTGTAGGAAGGCATTAACAAGACGGAAAATTTTCTGCGTTTGCGAAATCAGTTCGGTAGTTAGTGCCTGAGTAACGCTGTCGTGTTTAAATGGGCCAAAGCATTCAAGGCCTTCGCGGTCACTGTCGAGAATGAGCCGAATGATCGTCAACCAATGTAGGTTGTGCATTGTCTATTCCTGGTAGGGTAACGACTTCTTGTTGTTCTATTTTGATTAGAACATTTGTCAAATCATCTAGGCTATCTAGCGGACCCCGGGGCCTAAGGCGTTCATTATTTTCAATCATTGTTTCTTTATTCCTCATAATCACACATTCATTAGTCACATTAGTTCAGCAGTAACATTATACACAAATACCTGATTACTTTAGATAGCACCTTTACTTGGCTTACCCATTGTAATGCTTAATAAAATTACTACGTATTTTATTGAGTAAATACATAGCACTAAAGAGAGATAAACAAAATATTTTTAACAGAAAAATATAACCGACTTATAAAAATAAATAAGAAACTCAATAAAAATTTAAAAATCATCAAACTTAGATTTGCAACACAACAAAAACCTTTTATAACAAAATATGTACCAAATAATCCTTGTACAACTAAATAGAAATAACGAAAAATATTATTTAACTTATCTATTACACATATTCTATATTCTACTATATACACACAATTTATCTTAATACATGAATGATGAATACAAATTTTAAATCAAGTTGAGCATAACCAGTACAATTGTTCCATTTTGAATCTAATCTGTTCTGCTTTTTGTTTAACATGACGCCAAGGTATTTAACTAATACTGCTTAAGGAACCGCACATCAGTTAAGAGATATAATTAGATTTTTGTCATTTCAGGAATTTTATCCTTTGGTATTTTTCAGTTTCTAGTTCATTTGTAGATAGTGTACTTGTACATTTTATACAGCTTTAGGCAGATCTTTTACCATAATAACTATGTCGTCAACAAATATTCCAGCTATTGTTTCTTTTGTTATTGGAATATCTGCAGTGTAAAAGAGATACAAGAATGGTGCCAAGAGACTAGACTAGTGAACTCCAGCTGAAATAGACTCTATGGGAAATTTTCTTTTAAAAAGATACGACTTTAGCAATTGACAATAGTTCCAACATAACAAAATGTAAATAAGTCACAAATGCCACTCCCGGTCAAAATCTAAGACATCCAGGAAAGTGTTTAACAATTATGTGTATTTGTTAAGAAGTAGATCTTCTCCGTAGTAACCTCTCTTCTCTCTGAACCAATTGAATGCCACATTTTATAAGAGAAACTTAATTTATAGAAGAAAATTATAATTTACTGACTTCATGGCTATATGATATAGATGTTAAGAGAAGTATTTTCGGGCCTTCCGGAAAAGCACTAAAGTGATATCAAGGATATTAAGTATATTCAGTATCAAGTATATTGAAGCTAAAAAAGCATATTTAAAAACAAGGTCTTTCTAATAAAGGTAAACAAATCTTAAAACACAGTTACTAATATATTTGTTTTATCTGCGTTATCTTAAAGTCAATTTCATGTCCTCGAGTAAACGTAACATATTACATTCCAAATAAATAATGTCTTAATGATGATTTTTAATATTAAAGTGCCAACAACAATGTTTATGATGGAATTCCCAACTGAGAAGCAACAACTTGTACCAGAGTTTTTCAACAATTTAACGCTTTAATTATCCCCTCCGACCCGAAAGCATTTAAAGCAACAGATGACAACAGTACCAAATAACATCGGCCAAAAAAAACGCCAATTTGTTTGATGTTGATAAACCGTCTTCTCCGAAAATAATTAGTTCCGACCGATCGGTCCTCAAATATCCCAACGAAGAGCGAACGCAAACGCGCAAACCAAAACCGACACACGGAAACGATCGTTTTCGATCGTTCCGAAAGAGGTCGAAAAAAGCCGAAAAAATCCGCCGAACGACCGACTCGTCTCCCGAGGGGGGGCGTGGTTTCCTCGATCATTATCTACTAATCAGTTACGGGTGACAATTGCGCTGTGGACCGATGCTCCGAGTATTTCCGAAGCGGGACTAGTTTTTGTCGGGGGGCCGGCCATATTTTTCGGCAATTTAAATCGAAAAAGTACCGGTACAGGTGAATCATATTCGACAAAGAGGTGGACTTGAGGCGGCGAGATTTTGAAGAACGACGGCCGAACATGTTTATGCAACGTTAAGCCAGATAGAGAGGGACAAGCGAAAAGACACGCGGAGAGAAAGGAAACGAAGTGGTGGGAGAGTCGCACCGCTTGGGGATTGGATCGGCTTTTTTTATTTATACCCAGTTATGATCAAAAATATTTTGATGAACATCATAATTAAACCAATGGAATTTAAATTATCTGGGAGCGTTTTTACGGTCTTAAATTTATCTTTCTTTAATTTATTTTTGCTTCGATTTATAATACTGTTTAAAATCCCTTTAAACACAAGCATCAAAAACAAAATAACAATCCAAATCTCATGCGAATGGCAATGGAAGAATAGCAATGTTATTGGTTATCATTCAAATTACAAAAAAAAACAATAAGGGGATGTATAATGAGGCAAACAGCGAATAGACAAACCAACAGTATCTTTCCTTTATCCCGATCCCGAGAGATGATTCCATCTCTCCATCTCGTAACAAAGAAAACGCGTTTTTTTTGCTCAAAATTGGCTTTATACATCAACGTAATCTCCATCACGAACCATACAGTCATTCCAGCGCCGCTATAACATTTCAATACCACTTTGGTAGAACGATTTATCTTTTGCTTCAAAATAGGCCTGTCGCCAGGTGCTGTCCCCTCAGAAGACGATCGTGTTGACTCCAGAGTGAAGTGATAGATCCATGTTCCATCCATTGCCACATATCAACAGAAAAATTTCGGTTTGTTGCGTTTAAACATGGCCAGGCACTGCACAGAATCATCAACACGTTCTTGTTCTTGATCAACAGTGAGCAAACATAGCACCCACTTTAAACAGAGATTTCTCATAAATAGTCAAATACTCATGCAATATGAAACCAATACGTTCTCACACACACTCAAACTCACACAACTTCACTTTTCGATCATTCAAAACGATTTTGTGGTTTTTTATACATTTTCTGGTGTTACCAGCTCATTTGGTCGTCCCCTGCGTTCCGCATCATCGGTGTCTCTACGACCACGTTTGAAGTCGGGAAACTAACCAAACCAAATTGTCGTTTCTGATGGAGCGGAGTACTTAAAGCACTTTTCAATCTATTGCTTCGATTGAATGGTATTTTTCCCAACGAGAAGCAGTGTTAAAATAAAAGAGGAAATTATTTTTGATCCATTGTTTTGAAAATAACAAAAGTAGTGTCGATCTTAGCACAATAACCCACAAACCTATTTTTTATTTTTTTTTTATTAATTACATCTTATATTCGATATGCTTAATACAATCTTAATTCACAAACACATAATTTATTACTACTGTTCATACTACAAGCATATAAATATCGTGAAATTTGAACATCTTTCTTTTGAAGCTTAGTACATTGAAAAGGCGGCGAATGAAATAAAACTAGCGCCATCTATGTGTTGGGCTCGCACTTGTGTTTTGTGTACCCGGGGTGAGTGTTAAGGACTTTTCAGCCCATGTCTTGAATACCACTGACTTGAATATTTTATACCAGTTAGACTTAGATGTAAATAATAAAGCACTCACTGTAGTTACTACTAATTTATTAATTAACTATTCACAACGGAATGAATCAAAGTGATGATTTTTGTAGGTCTTGTCAAATCAACGACTTTCAACTATTAATTGTTGTGAAGAACCTCTCGTAGCCACAACCAAATGTGATTTTTAGGCTATAAAAATGCAGATATTAAATTAAACTGTATTTTGGGAAATAACTATTAGAATTTTATAAACATAATTAACAATTTTATTCATGTAACTCACTGACATCCTGAACGCTCATCATACTCTGGCAACATCTGGAGCCTGCGAGGACAACGGCTCTGCAATTCGTCAAGTTGCGAGGCTAGCCGGCGAAATAATCGTAATTTTCATCAAAAGAACGTCATGGAGCAGTATTCTTAAATGTTTCTAAAACCTCCAACAAAGTGTGATATCGTGGTCTATTATTCAAGACATTTCAAGTCAAAGTCTGTAATTCGTTATCGACTAGGACATCCATTCAGTCTGGTGTTCTACAGTACTCTTTAGTTGCTTTGATGCTTCGCCTACTAAATGCTGTCGAATAGCTGTGAGCTAAACATAACTGTCCAATGCCTCAAATTTGAAACTGAAATCTTTGTTCCCTTGCTGAAATCAGATTACACATTGAAATTCCTATTCTGAGGCTACTAAAATTATATATTTCAGACTTTATTTCGACCGCTGTCTAAGTACGAAAATCAGCGAAACGCGAAACAGATAAAAAACAATGACTGCGAAACGCCAACTATAGACTCAGGAATAAAAGTAACTCCTTGAAGTTATGAAACGATTCAAAATTATAAGTAGCCGGTTTGGTGGCGCAGTGGTAAAGGTAATAGGACGGTCCTCCTACTGTTGCGATAGCCGCGGGTTCGAATCCTGCTGGGCCATGGTCGTAAATTTATGTTTGTGATTGTTTAACATTTGTGATTATTCTAGGCAAGAGTGTAAAATCCGACAAGGAAAATGATCCCAGTCACGCCAGTAACCAGGCTGGGTTAAGACCAGATGTCTTCTGATAAAATTTCTTCTAAAGTTGGTCACTCGCCATTCGATAGACTTTAATGCTGCGGACCGTGGTTTGGAGCCAACGTTAAACTTTAGGTCCAGTCCAGATAAACCCATAGTTGGTGAAAAGAGACCTTAAAATATATATTAAAAAAATTATAAGTAATAGAGCAATAAACCTATGTCGTTTAAATTAAAAAATCAGTTGATAAATATTAGTCTGCTATAAAAAAACCAATCATCATTATAGCTCATCATCATCACAATACATACCTGAGTAAGTATTACAAAACTACTTCAAGAACAAGCGATATGTTCCAAAGAATATTTACAAAATATACAATATCAATGTATATTAATATATTAATTAGTAATTGTTAATGTTAATGTTATTATGATTAATGTAGTCTCATGAATCCCTATTATATATTCCATTTCCTTTAACAGGCTATTTTTGTCTGCTATATAAATACCCATATGTTTTTTTCGAGTATTTATATCCTATTCAAAGTTTTTTTGTACATAGGTCACCAATTTGTAAATTTGTTTCAGAATCAGACATTATTCTCCTTCTCATTTTATTTTAGTTAAAAAGAGACACAATGATATCTGATTTTCTAGAACATTTTCCCATCTGACTGTCAATATGGCTATGTTGTTTTGGTAGCGATACGATCGTTAATCCATTTTCGAACTTCTTCAGCATTTCGAGACCATTTGCCAGCCAAATCGTGCTACATCAATCTAAACAAGTGGTAATCAGAAAGCACTATATCTGGTAAATATATTTGGTACTACAGCTGCAAATATGCGGTAAATATGAAGGTACCACATCCCTTTCGAGTTTGAAGCAGTGTATCCTTAAAAACTCTGGTAACGTTGTTGCAAATAGATAATTTTGCATGGTACTCGCTATATTTCATCCTTTTTGCAACAATACGTCGTTTAGTTTATTCAGCTGACGTCGTTGGATATTTGCAGTAATAATTTTATTCGGTTTTAGCAGATCGCAATACACTAATCCTAATCCCACTATATGCTGAACAATACTTCATGGTCAATAAAATTGTATGGCTTTTACGCTTAGAATTGTCGTAGTATATCCACTTTTCATCGAATAAATAGAAGCAACATCACCATAATTTTCTAATAGTATTTACGTACTTCGGCAATAGATTTCATCAAATGAAACAACAAAAGTAAAGAATGTCAAAAATGAAATTTTGAACGTTCCGTGATTAGCGTCTATATATACTGAGTAATTCTATAATACCAAATAGATATCTGTTATTTTATATAGATAATAATCAAAACTATTGAATTTAACAGTTGGGTTAAGTTGTTTATCAGTTGTTTACAATGATACCTCGCATTTTCATGAATACGTAACATACAATTACACTATAGGCATTTTACAATTTAAACGACTTTTAAAACGTTTCCCTTCCCAAATATTTTTAACCATAAGCCCCTAGCCCTAACCCTCAAAAGATGCGTGTATAAATTTGACGGCTATCGAATCATTAGTTTGTGAATTATAGCATTTTGAGTGAAGCAATTTTTGTTATTGTGAAAAAAATGGATAAAAAGGAATTTCGCGTGTTGATAAAATAATGCTTTTCGAAGGGAAAAAATACAGTTGAAGCAAGAACTTGATTTGATGCCGAATTTCCTGGCACTGCCTCAGGAAAATCAACCATCAAAGAGTGCTATGCTAAGTTTAGACGCACCGAAGACGGTGAACGCAGTGGACGCCCAAAAGAGGTTGATACCGACGAAAACATTTAGAAAATCCACAAAATTATTTTGAAAGACTATCAACTTTTGAGCGTTTAAAGGACGAAATCGCCGAAAAACAGCCGCATTTTAAGAAATAGAAAATGCTGCTTCACCAAGACAATCCACTGTGTCACAAGTTAGTGAAAACGATGGCAAAAATTCATGAATTGGGCTTCGAATTGCTTCTTCATCCACCGTATTCTCCAGATCTGAGCCCCAGCGACTATTTCCTGTTCTCAGATCTCAAAGGAATGCTCGCTGGGAAGAAATTTTCGTCGAATGAAGAGATGATCGCCGAAACTGAGGCCTATATTGAAGCAAAGGACAAATCGTACTACAAAAATAGTATCAAAAAGTTGGAGGGTCGCTATAATCAGTGTATCACCCTTGAAGAGAATTATGTTGAATAAAAAAAAAATAATTTTACCAAAAAAAATTTGTTTTACTATGATAGGCCAGGGACTTTTCAATTGACCTGTTATATATATTTTCTATATATATATAGGTTTAAAAAAATTAACAAGCGTTTTTGTTCAGAATATAAACAATGTGTTTAAAGTTCGTTATTGCATTAACAACGGCAGACAACTTAATCAGTGAATTGTATCGAGTTGTAAAACGCGCGCAAAAAAATTCCGCAACTCTCTTCACCTTCCCATGTTACTTAACAACGATCCTTCTGGCAATTTATATCTCGTACAAATAGATATACACGCCAGAACACAATACCTAAAAGAATGCGACATTATATATATAATAGGCACTTTTCTACTTCCATATAAGACGATGACATAAATTTCAGAAGTAAACTCTGCCTACTTGAAATACTAAACGCGACTTTTAACAATATATTACGGCAACATTTTAATTAAATAAAACGAACAACAATGCCCAGGCCACGTTCGAGATCGGGTCGAGCTCGGCCGAAAGCAGATATCTTAATCTCGGCTTTAACGCGATCCATGAGAGGCGGCTTCTCGATTATCGGAGCTCGAAAAGCGACACCAACGTAATGGGAAAGATTGCGCACGTGAAAATTGTCACCGCTAATACCTTTTCTTCACGCGCTGACTTATAGGTTTCAAGTTTTCCTTCTTTCAATCCTTTCTAAAAGCGGAATTTTGCAGAATCAGAGATTCAATATCATGCAATGAAATATTTTTAAGGATATATCTGTAATATTATCCGTATATAAAAATATGGTATGTAATGTAACTCCTTATGAAATTATTATTATATCAACTATTTTATTTTTATTTATCTTAAATTTTACTATTACTAGTGTCCAAAATAAAAAGAACTATAACAGGTCAATTGAAGAGTCCCCGGCCTACCATAATAAAAGACATTTTTTTGACAAAATTAGTTCTTTTTACTCAACATCTGAGAACAGGAACAGTCGCTGGGAGCCAGATCTGCAGGATACGGTAGATGAGGAAGCAATTCGAAGCCCAATTCATGGTTTTTAGCCATCGTTTTCATTGACGTGTGACACGGATAATTGTCTTAATGAAGCAGCACTTTCTTTTTCTTCAAATGTGGCGATTTCTTCCTTCAAACGGTCTAATTACGCTATGTAATAGTCGATGTTGATGGTCCTTCCTTTTCCAAGGTAGTCAGTGAAAAGTACATGCGCATCCTAAAATACAGACACCATAACCTTGCCAGCCGACTGTAGCGTTTTCCCACGCTGTGGAGCGGGTTCATCGTGTGCAGTCCACTCGGATGACTGTCGATTGGACTTCGGAGTGAAATGATGGAGCCATGTTTGATCCATCGTCACATATCTACGCAAAAGCTCGCGTTTATTACGCTTGATCATCTTCAAACAGTGCTCCGAATCATCAACTCGTTGTTGTTTTCGGTCAAAAGTGAGCTCGAGCGGCACCCACTTTGCACAGAGCTTTCTCATACCCAAATATTCGTGAATGATATGATATACATGTTGAGTTGATATATTTAGAGTATCTACTATTTCATTCAATTTCAATTTACGGTCTTTCGAAATCATTTTGTGGATTTTTTTAATGTTTTCATCTGCAACAACCTCTTTTGGGCGCCCACTGAATTCACAGTCTTCGGTGCTGATTTCACAACGTCTAAACTTAGCATACCAATCCTTGATGGTTGATTTTCCTGGGGCAGTATCCGGAAATTCGGCATCAAGCCAAGTTTTTGCTCCAACTGTATTTTTCCTTTCAAAAAACAATATTTTATCAAGACGCGAATTTCCTTTTTATCCATTTTTTTCACAATAACAAAAGTTGCTTCACTCAAAATGCTACAATTCACAAACGAATGATTCGACAGCTGTCAAATGTATACACGCCTCTTTTGAGGGTTAGGGCTAACTAAAAACCATATGGATTTAATTCTAGTAGCGCTATCTATGTGTCAAACCTGTTAGTTTGCTGAAATGTTTAAATTGCTGTAATAATAAATGTTGAACGGTGTTTTTTTTGCGAAAAAATCTCTTGAGACGAATTTTTCACCACGGAGAGGAACAGTTTACAGGTGCGGTTTATAAGCTGGATGAAACGTCATAACTAAGATCCTGCAACTTCAGGTAAGTCGCTGTGGAGGCTATGTGCAACCTAGTGTTGTGTCGATGATATGCAATTCCTCTCCTAGTAGCTAAATTTGGTCGCTTCTAATTGATTGCTTCATTCAGTCAGGCAGGTTAATTGTTCGAGTTAAGAGTTTGGACGTAATGAAACCTTCCTCCCTGTTGATCCTGGTTTGATTAAAATAGTGTAGAACTTATACATCCAGCTTAACTTTGTATCCAAACTGTCCGGAATGATTAAACAGTGTTTGTATAACATATTTTTGACACTTAATCTTCCAGAGCGTGGTACATCTTTGACATCGACATTGTTGGAATGAAATTAACGAACTAGAACCATAACTCATCAAAACCACGAAGAAATAGAGATTTAACTTTATAGGAAATTTTGGGGAAATGTTTCGCAACGTCCAACATCTAGATGTCGCTACTTTTAACTGATTACTTGTTTTAATCGTTATGCTATGAGCAGCCACGGGATCTAACTGGCTCACTCGTATCGCAGTGCGCTTATTGTTTCTTATTTCATTATTGTTTATTATTTATTTGTTTTGGCCGCCATTTTCAGTGTGCTTAACGTAAAGCACAGTGTGTTTAGATTTTTATAACATTTAGAGACTAAATTATTAGTTCATTAGTAAATATAAGTAGTTCGTGCAATAAATAAAGTGAATTCTCGACCTAAGAAGTATTGTGTACCCGGATGACAGTAAAGAAATACAGATTCGTTTTCTTTCGAAGAAGTATTTGGATGTCTTTAAAAAATGATTATTGCAGAAATTAAGTTACTTTCTATTTAAATTTTATTGGCCAATTAAACGTGACGACAGGGCTGTCACGGGCCAAATTTTATCAAAGATTCGATCAAATCTCTCCACGGCAAAATCATTTTCTTATGGTGCCCATAATGGAGATTTAAATTGACCAATCAAATTACGTGAATGGCCAATTATAACTCCGTCTGGATGTTGGGCAAAACAAAACTTTTCTCCACCGACCCCTATTAAGTTTTCTCTCTGTTACTCTGTGATCAAAACTATTCACATATTCAGCCGTATATTCAGCATTTTCAGATTAATCCCAGAGAAACTAAAATATACCATTACTGATAACTTTACATGACAAAACATAACCACGGTTATTTGTTGGTATAGGTAACCAGCTTCTAATTTTCTACCATTTTTCCGGACTTGCTCCTTCCTCATTATCTGAGATTTTATCAGTTGTTTATAAAAGAAGTCCAAAAGTTGTCTAAGGCCTCATCTATGACCTATCATATCTTTTAATCCTACCCAAAACTTAACAATCTTACCTACCTTCACGGACTTTCACCAACTTACTACCATATGTAACATCATTGTACTCTTACCTTTGCTTCATTCAGTTAACAGCATAAAAAAAATTCTTAACAAAAAGACAAACTATTATAAGGGAAAAATCTAATTTTTCAGTATGAAGAAATAAGGCTCTAATGGCATGATTTCAAAAGCCTCTCTATTTTAAACCGGTAAGATCGCTGATTCTAACAATTCATTCAAATCTAGTGTTATTTTAGACAACATCCTATGAAGAAGAAGTAATCTAGCTATAGTCTATGTCCCGATAAAAACTCTCCATAAATATCCCGAAGTCTGCAATTCACAAAATGCTGGTTGGATCCGTCTACCTATAAGCAACCGTTTAAGATAAACAGCAACTCGAGCAGGTTTACTAGATTTAAAACGAAATAAAAAAAACAATGATGCTAAATATTCTAGTCCTTCACAATTGACATTAATTGATTCCCATCCTGGTGTGTTCCCTGTTTGATTCGAATAGAACTTACAATACAAAATACAATTTTCGTACTTCATTTTGTTTACTATTGTATCATACTTCATTCTTTCTATTGTGTGAGATAGCTGATACTAAATTATTCCTATAACCCTCAATCTAACAACTAACTCTACGCGTTAACTTAGGTAGTTAATACAAGTATACAAATAATTCTATAAAGAAATGGTGCTTTCATCTAATAAATTTAATTATATTGCTCTAATGATATTCTAACTACAGTATAATCTGGTAATTCTGTTATTGGTTATTTAATACTCGTGAATAATATAATTGCATAATATTTAAAAAATAATATACAATTTTGTAATATTTCAAAATTTCATTTTTACAACCTAATAGTTTATCTGGACTGAACTTAATGCTTAATGCGTTCTCCGACCCACAGTCCTCCACATTATACTAACCAGCTGACGAATAACTATAATTCAGAGACTGTCCCAGAAAATATCAGATCTTAACCAGTCTCGATATTGGCATGACTAAGAAGTTTTTCTTATCGGATTTTATACTCTTGTCTAAGGACAATCACAATTACAAATAAACACAAACTTACAATCATGCCTTGGCGGGATTCGAATCCGCGACTATCGCAACTCTGGGAGGACCGTGCATAATCTTAACCACTGCGATTACCAAACTCACAAAAGTTATTATTGTATAAATAATTATTATTTAGTCATTATTATTATTAACGTTTAGTAGTATACAATTACCTGTAGATACATTAGACACCTAGTATATAATTTACGATAGCGATCTATCAATAACCTGTAATTTTATTATTAAACAAAATTGAGACATATTAATCTATATCCCTGAAATATACAATATATAGTGTTAGTCCTATCGAGCTTCACGACAGACAAAATGTATTTATAGCAGAGTGCTGGAAACCTCTGGCAACAATATCATCTAAAAGTCTGCTTTGGAAAAACGCTTACTAACTACTTAGACATAACAAAACTATCATGAAACTATATGTATCATTTGAATGCCCAAGTTCCTCATTCACAAAATCTACGTTAAGCGTTGCGCTCCTTGGATGGATAATTTACTAACCCTCAAACCTTACACGTCCCGAGATCCCCGAAAATAACTCAATTCTTAGAACATTTCTTAACAAAAAATGCATACGAACACGGAAAGCATATAAAATTAAATAAAATACTAAAAATTCTGCCAACTTGCGCACAACAGATACAACAACAAATATTTAAAAAGATCCAACAAAAACATTTCAAAAAATTTCTTGATATAATAATTTTAACATTTTTGCTTGTCACTCCATTCTATTCACTAGGCTAAAAAAACATATTATATATACATAGAACACTAATTACTACAAGATATATTATGATTGCTTACTGATGCATTAAACATCTTAAAGCAGTTTCGAGAAAATCGCCCGATATAATCACACCCTTACCAGACGCAATGTACATATGAACATATTACGACATGTATTATTGTCAATACACAACACCAATTTCTTTATTAATTATTCAAAAAACACATAATGGGCCTGGTTCGACCAGATCCTGTATCTATTTTGAAACTCTTTGTTATATCTTACTGTTAAGGCGATTTCTACAGAACAATGTGTTATATTTCCATTGGGTAATATTAGTTTAGATTTTATCAACTCTTTTGTGCTGAATTTATAGACGATACAAGCATGGGTTATATCGATTTAATTTGACTTATGAACTTCTCTACTACTTTTATCATCAATATTGTGACATATATATAAAACAATATGTGACTTTTACAATGAATTAAAAACATATGTTATATTTTAATCATAATTATATACTAATATAAAATAGCATTAATATTGTTCTATGTTCATGGTTAATATTGATGATATAGTCAAAGCATAACATTAACATCTGTCATTTCTACTTTTTTCATTAAGTCCTTTTTCGATATCGGAAAAATGTTTTTAGGGAAAGTTTTTCTTGATCTTGGAAATTATATAAACAGACAAAATTATTAAAATTGTTGTCCCAATAACTAGTGTTCAATAACCATCGTACCTTTAAACCGTCAGTATATAATTGATTTGGAATGATGAAAATTTGGAAAAATTAAAATATTAACAGTGATAAAATTAACATGCCCTTATTATTTTATTAGTGACCAGTATTAAATAATTTGAACTTAGGCAAATTATTATATTAACCAGGTATAAAGAAAGTATAAACTTTCATTTATATTATCAATATTTATGTTTTTTCCAACCCTTTAAATAATCGGAAATTACTTATAACAAATTTCATGATAAAATGGTGAATGTAAATTTATATAGGGTAAAACAATGTTTCTTAATAATAACTTTATACAAGGTAAAATGCTATATACGTTTCTACACTACTATATACGTGCTTTATGGTTGGTTATATCATATAAAATATGTATTATTTTTCAAATAAATGTAGTTATTGACATATTTATATATTTTTTTAATTTGATTAAAACCTACTGAAATTTATTAAGTATATCCGATATAAGCAACTACTTAGAGCTTACTTAAGTGAAGAAAGAGAAACATAATATCAATCCTTAACAATAAATACATATAAATAGATCATACAAATAGTATTAATAAATAATATTAATTAATAAATGTATACTTTTAGAAAATTTCCCTTCGCCAATCTTTCACTAAATAGAATAGCTTAATACAATTTTTAAGCAATATAAGTAAAATTCATAACAATCAAGAAATAATCTGATAATGACATCTGAATTTTACTATATTTTAAAGTGTCCTTTTTACCAACTAGGAATTACGTGGTTTATGCTCACCGTGGTCTCCGAACCATAGTTCTTGGCATTAATTTTACATTCATATTAAACCTTAATTATAAACGAATAAAGAAATATACTATATCATAAAATTAATATGGGTTTTATAATATTATGATTTTATATATACTCTAACAAAATATTTCCTAATAATCAAAAAATAATAAAGTAAAAATTATCTGATAGTGGCATATAAATATTTAATATTTTATTATATTGTAAAGTATCCTTTTTAGCAACTAGGGGTTACTTGATCTATGCTTACCGTGGTCCTTGGCATTAAAAAAATAAACATTAATTTTAAACCTTAATTATAAATGAATAAATAAATATACTATATCATAAAATTAATATGAGTTTTATAAAATTATGGGTTTTATACTTTAACAAAATATGTCCTTCGCCAATATATCATTAAATAAACTAAATGATACTTTATATTAATGCAAATGTAAAGCTTATAACAATCAATATATAATATATATATATATATATATATATATATATATATATATATATATATATATGAAGATTCAATTAATTAAGTGTACTATATTAAAAAAGTATAAACAGTAGTAAGATATAAAAAGCATATTAAATAAAATTTCAGATAGCGAAAACTATTACAAACTGGCAAAAAAAGCAAAGTACTTTCGCATTTAGAACACCTCCAGATTGTGAAAGATCTTCCTACTTACTCCCATTACGATATAACATAACCTGTTACGCTAAATCTATTATAATCGAGTGTGAAGACAGTAAATGAAATAAAATGTCACTATCCATTAGTCGATAAACGTTACGGATATGAGCTGCTTTTAACGCAGATTCTAATGGAAAGATAATGTAAGAAAGCAATTAAAATATCAATTGAGTGCTGTGAGTTGAATTAATTACAGCTGGTCATGAATTATACACTTTTATTATATACAGTTTAATTATATTATAAATTACGTTCATATCAAAAATATTTTTAAATGTTTCTGCTAAGTACTTTTTAAATAACAATATAATAAGCCATCAAGTAGCGCAGGAATTAATTAAGCATTTTGATTTTGGCTTGACTCAATGTAGATTTTAGCACTAACTAGAGTCTGTTAAGGTGGGGGATTTAAACATATTAGCCCCCACAATTGACTAGTAGAAATCTTAGGATTACTAGGACTGTTCCCCTACTGCTGCAATACTCACAGATTCGAATCCGGCTAAAGATATAGGTGATTTCAATTTATGTTTCTCATTGTCTCTGGACAAAAATGTTATATCCAAGAACAAACAAGTATATTAGTTAAACTAACAGCATAATTGAATAAGGCCGGATATCTGCTGAAATGGTTTCTAACTTGGTCATTCATCAGTTAGTAGTTTCATCAGTTTTTTGCCTAGGACATTTGTTTGTACTCTCGGATATTCAAGCCATCAATGTTACAAATAAATATTCTGCATGTGCGACATCATTAAAATATTAGTCAGATTAGATTAATATCGTTGCGGGAAATTATATCCAGACAGGACCGAATATATAAGAAAACCATCGGATCTATGAAAAAGCCCAGAGGCTTAAGCCTTGTTCAAAAAAGTCAATCTGTGTTGGACAAAATAAAATGGTATGTGCTCACTTACTTTAATACATTAAACACGCATTTATGACGATAAATACTTATGAAATCTATATAATAAGTATTCACAACACTGATCAGTTATAACGCTTTTGACAATTTCAATAATAACATCTCATAAATACTCACTAGTATTTTAGTGAAAGAGTATTGACATCATTATGGATGAACTTCTCTAAAAATTATAATTTCTAATTTCGGTAAAATGTCACCAGTATTTTATATCATAATATTTTATAAAGAGTATTTTGGGACATCTCCAACGAGCTAGCTTTTATAAGTACCAATGTATTTTTAATGTTTCCATTATGATGAAGATTAACAAGCACTATCCGTTCAATAGAGTTAACAAAATGTTTTGTCAATTTTAGGTTTTCGGGAAGAGTGTCCACTTATCAAACATTATGCTGCTGTTGAAGCTGCAGGACTCACGCTTCTCCGCTAAATCTCTACTCCGTAATAATTAAAATACAGCTACAAAGTTGTACTATAATATGATTTTGCAACGTAAAATGTTTATGGACGTCTATATAAAAACGCTTAATGCCAAATATCCACCCTCAAATTATGTCCCTTCATATACACTCATTCATATTATCACTAAACTAATTAGAATAGCCCCAAAGGTCATCTGAATAATTTTCCAGCCTGGAATATGAAGACTACTATTAGCATGCATTGGAATACTACAATTAACAAAAGATTTTATAATATAATTGAAAGTAAAATAAAATATTAAGAATATAGTACTGTATCCTTCAGGAACCCAGTAGATGTAATATTTAATTTATGTAGATTTTGGACTATAATAAAGAATAAAAACTAATCAATGTAATCAAATTTCAAGATTGCATTCTTTATTATTTATAACTATGCCGCATTAGAAAATTCTTAGAGAAAACTTGGAAAACTGTTTTTTTTAATAGTACTTTAAATACACACAGATTTTTAACTTTAACAAAGGGTTTTTGAACCTTACTCTCCAGATTTGGGACCCACCGTCTATTAACAGATAAGGTATAGAAGAGTTTCAACAAATTAAGGGCATCTTGATGAATAATTAAGTAAATTAATACTTTACTTAGATTTACTCGTCTTAATATGGGTTAAGTTTTCAAATAATTTTAATCAACAAATATAGTAAATTAATCATTTACATTTATTTCAAAAAATTTACATCTAACAAAACATTAAACTAATTAATTACAAATTAAATAACTTTCTCACAAAATTATGTACATGACTAGCAAAAATATACAAAGGTTTATATTTTACAAAAATCAATAAGATACAAAAATCAGTCTAAATAATTCTCTACTATCTCTATAGATAATTTTTACAATCCAAAAATACTACAAAGAAAAGAATAACAAGAAAATTTAATGTACGTAAGGGAATTAAAAATATTTAGAAAATTCAAAAATGAGGTAGTAATGTACAAATATAATGAAATTGCATTAATTTTGTATCCCAATAAGTATCAATATTATTTTTAATATAATGAATAAGCCTCACAAATTTACCTTTACAAGACTCCACCTACTAGTAATATTCTCAGGACAATTTTTTTAAAGATATTTTGAAAGGAACTTTTATTAACCCTCTATAAACTGGTACTAATACCACAATACACCATAAAGTAAATTTCCGTTTAAAATATTCACAAATAAATAATTGATATCTATATATAAAATTTTAACTTCTAGAGTACATAGCAGCACAAAGCCTTAATTGGAAATCCTTATACAAAAGTTTCCCGCCTAATGGTACCCTCGAAAGGAACATACTGGGAGACATTAAACAAAGAGCTTTTCCATTCATAAGGAACCTAGAAGGATGCACATCAGGTAAACCATGAACCATTGTAATATGTCTTAACCACTGCATAACGTGCTCCCTTGTCCATTGTCTTGGATCTAAAAATATAAAAAAATTATATATTTGACGACAAAATGGTGAAGGCAAATGTTAGTTTAATATAAATTTTTATATAAGATTTTCATATATGCCGTACCTTTTGGAAGAGAATCTTCTTCGTCACTGTCGGAATGAACATTATTATAATGAGATAATCTGTCCCATTCTGATGATAGACCAAATCTAATTGGTCCTTCAGCAGCTTGCAGCGCCATCTTTACTTTCTTACTGTAATAGCCTATTTTGATAACTAGTGAAGGTGAAGGTTGGACAAAATCGCAACCTGTAAAGAAATAAAGATGTTAATAAAAAAATATGTAACCCTTTTAAATAAATAATGTTGAAGTGAAATAACAGAAATAAAACTAATAAAAACATAAAATATGGACTCCGACGTCGCTACCGTGTTTCCGTTCTTCCCGATTCATTCACCCTTGATCGAAACGTTTTTTTTTTTTGCATCCTCGCATCAACGGAATCTGTTTAGACAGAAAACATGTGTGCCAGTCGGAACTTTGAAAGGATACACCCCGAAAAGCGCTCTTAACGGTTTCTGTAACCGTTTTTAGCACACACTAAATCTATTTGGACCGGGTTCATTTGTGGCTCCGACCCTACATAAGGAAATGCCAGGAAGCAATTATGAAGAGTTATGCACTTCTCGAAAAATTATTTCTGGTTAATGGACTTTATTACAGCCTACAGTCGAGTATTTAACATACAAATTAATATATTTCAAAATGTAACGGTCCAAAAATGTGTTCGACAATAAAATGTTTGTTTAAAACTGGTCGGATTTATCAAGAACGTTGGGTAACATACCACCCACTGGAATACCTCAGCATTACCATGAGGGAATACCGGATATGTATTAATATACGATAAAAGCAATACTGAAACGGAAACCAATAACCACGTAAGTATTAATAGTGGAGTTTTGCTGATAAATAACGCTTACGAGTTAGTGCAAGATGCAGGATGTGGTCTGGTCTGTTAGACGTCTGACATTCTTGACTGTCTCGCGCCTCTATATCATAACAAAATCTAAATTTATTCACAGTAATAGTTTTGTGTTTATAATAGGCCTACACATAAATGTTAAAGCGCTTTTTCTGGTAAAATATTGTAATATCTTTTTAATCAATATACGTATAGTTCTAATTTTTCTTACTAATCTTTATTTATTTTTTATATCTCGGAAACAGACTAGCCTTCAATAGAATTGACCGTACTGTACTAATAAATGTTTAAGCGTTATATACGTACTCTCCTGTTTTTTAATATATTATTTTTGCAGGAAATAAAGATTTTTAGAAAAAACTGCTTTTTCCAATTTTAAGATTTAAAATTATTTATCTTGTATATTAATTATATACTAAAGTATACAAATGGTGTACTCATATACAAATATAGATGAAACAATTAAACAATGAAAAAAAGTGTTAAAATATGTACAGAACAAAATGATGGTTAGACGACTTAGTGGTTAGCGGTTAAGGTGACAGGACGGTCCTCATACTGTTGCGATAGTCACGTGTTTAAATCCTGCTGGGGCATATTCAAATGTTTATGTTTGCCAATAAGGCAAGAGTGTAAAATCCGACAAAGAAAATGACCCTGTCACGTCAGTAAGCAGGCTGGGTAAAACCAGACGATTTCAAATTGTCGAATACCATTCGATACGCTTAATGCCGAGACCGCGGTTCGAAGCCCACATTAAACATTAGGTCAAGTCCAGATAAACCCTAGTTGATAAAAAGGAGGCGTTAAACATGGAAAAAATAATCCCAAATGATTTACATCCCTGAATTATTGAAAAAATATCGAAATATATAGAAAATATTTCATTTTTTTCATTAATTTTTTCGTCACTAAACAATTTGATTGATTGATGCTGTTTTATGAAATAAATTATCAATTCCGACATTAATAGGAAAATAAATAAGTTGCTATAAATCCAATAATCCTATAAATACAATATTTTGTGATTGTTGATTACTATTCTTATTAATTGAATTATTTACGTATTTTGCAACATGTAATGCCTTTATACTCGAACAAGCACTTTTCAGTAAATATTCCCTGATGGTTTAAGTGTAAGAAATAAAACAAAACAAAAATTATTAAGAAGAAAATTGTGCTCTATTGAAACTGAGTATAAAAAAATTATGGTACAAATCATACTACGTACAAAAGCATATAAATATAATAAATTGCATAACTATAATAAAATCAAATAATCTTATATGTACAATGATTTGAATAAATGAGTATTGCGAATACCTAGTCATAACAATTGATAGCTATGTTTACTTAGGTAACAAAAGGACAATTATCATAGATAATTTTCAGAAAAATACAAATCCATAAATGGTCAGTTCATCATAAACAATAAATGTAATGATTCCAACGCACGCATGTCATTGCTTATGTATGATCAAAACTAATAACGATAAGAAACGAAATAAAGTAAACTATTTGTCATGGATGACCTTAGCGGTATGTCTCATAACCGCGACATAATAACAAAAGCAGCTTTGTTTCCCAGTAATTTTAAGAGCTTCCTGTATTTAGGCAGTCTGATGAAGTTCGTCATTTTTCCATTGTGCGTGTCCCGTCGAGAATACCTCAGGAAGCGTTTGTTTATTGTAATATTTACTTAACTGGGATACTTAAATTATAATTTACACAAACAGAGAGTCGTTTTTAAAAAGGCTTTAAGTGTCGGGCCGATCGTTACCGACTTTTATGTATCCTGCACGGTGGAAACGGGAATTTTAATTACGGTATATTTCAAATATTGACGTACCGTATATTTTCATTATTGACATAATAAATATTGATGCACGTACGTCTCTTAAAACGAGATAAAAGCAAATCACCTTACACGGGACATGTGAACGGTGTTTAAAAGACGTTACATTAATTTTACATTTTGTTTATAGTTTGTATTATTAAATGACCTTTAAAAAAACTGCTTAAAAACCTCATAATATATATCATTTCCTCCCCCTTCTTTCTACCTATAAAAATAAACAAAAACCACTCAATTCATTAAGCTACGAGGATAGCAGCAAAGTAAACGGCATTTTCATGTTAAGAACATCAAGCTTTAATAAATTGTGGCACCATAGTCTGATTTTCAAGTCTGGTATTCCTAGAGACCTTTAGGATATTCATCCAGTCTGGAGTTCTACAGTTCTCTTCGCTCCAGTACTGTTTAGTGTTTATATGGCTGATTATTATTGTACGGTATCAGCTCTACAGCTGAAAAAATAAAATCCACGTTTTCGGCGGTCGTCTACAAACATACTTAATTTCTTACATATCTATCAACTTAATTTCGACTGCTGTCTAAGATGGTCAGATCAAATCCTGCAAGCCAGTACAAATGGTTACGGAGTATCGAGAGTAATCTCCTGTTTAGATCAAGTAAACTACTCATTCTCATCTAAGATCGTCAGGCTCTGTTTTCCCTCAAACTAACTAATCCGAAAAAAGAAGTTGCAGATGATTCTAAACGCCCCATAGCATATTAAAAACAACCAAATACATAGAGAGTTAAAAGTCTCATTAATAGCTGCTTTTACAAACACAATCACTAAAAGATTCATAAAAGGAACTTCCGGCATCAATAATAAGTTAATTCTGTTAACTTCAGCTATGCTACAGTACCATCATGTTACACAGTTTGCAACAGTATGTCGACTGGTAATTAAACAAGTCCTTCGTACCTTTATTACCCGAGTGATTATTCGTAGAAAAATTAACAAACACCCTTGATCAATCGAGTTTCCTACCACAATCCATATTAATGAAAAATTGCGTACTGCAAAACCGAACAAGAAGACTCACAGAAATACGAACTAGTAAATAAACATTCGAAGAAAATAACCTCTAAAAATTCTTGGTATTACCCAAAGCATTTTACATTAAACATTATTTAGATCAAATTGTTCAATGACCTAGATGTAATGACACTAGGTAATACCGGATTAAACGTTCTTGGTTTACAGCGTGCTAATATCCCATATATTACTTAGATTATTTGATTAAATAGATAAAACTTCCTAGATCTAATCTCGTAAATCTTTATTACAAGAATTATCTTTGTAGATCAATCAATATAAATCTCTAGGTTTTATTCGTTGCGAATCTGCATTGCAAAAATGTACTAGATCCATTTTGTTGAATGATCCCACAGATTTCCACTTAGAATTATTCCAATTGGAATTTTATTGATGGTCGTTTTATATATTATATTTTGCGTTGAGAATATATCATCCAAAAAACATCATATTATATATCCAAAAAACAAATTGTCCTTTTTGAAATATTAGGGTCCACAACAATTTGAAAGTTTACAATCAGTCGTTGGTAAGTACAGCCAAACCATAATATTGTCTTCAATACGTTTTATTAAATTTATTAATAGTTTATTAATTAAACATTCAGTTAATAGTGCAAGGAATTTTATTCAGCCTGGTTACTGGCGTGACCAGGATTATTTTCCATGTCGGATTTTACACTCTTGCCTAGAACATTCACAAACAACATAAATTTACGACCATGCCCCAGCAGGATTCGAACCCGCGGCTATCGCAACAGTAGGAGGACCGTCCTATCGCCTTCACTGCGCCACCATGCCGGCTAAATTAATTCCTATTAATGTGCCAAATTACCAAGCATTTCAAAAGAGTTTATTCTTTATAAAGTATTAGAACAGTGAGAAGTGTAGTAGATAGGTTAAATAAGTTTTTTGTTTACTTTTATTTATTTATTACGATTATTACGTACATATATTAATTTAAAATGTTTTTTGTGTTAAAAATCTAGGTTTGGTTTTTTTTAAATTTTTAGTTAATTCCTTATTTATTTTTTAAAGTTACTTTTCTCTATTTAGTGTTAGATATTTACTCAATAAATTCCGCAGTTATTTTATTTAAAATTACATTGGGTAGACCAAGTAAAGATGCAGCCCGTATGAAGAAAAATAGGATTAAAGAAACAATGATGGAAATTAAGGAGTGCTTCGGGCCCCTGGGTCCTCTACCAAGTTTAGGTGATTTGACAAATGTTCTAACTAACCACCAACAAAAAGTTATAGTTCTCGCCGAGAACTGAATCCGCGACCTTCGTTTGGGACCTAAACGCGTTAACCATTACACCATAGTAGCAGTGGTGTACAATATTTCTACAGCTATAGTTTGTGTTTAAAAAAAAACTGAATGACTTTTGCACTGAACGTCATCTGATTTTCCGTCACATCAGCTCAGCAATAACATTATACATAAATATCTGATTTTTATAGATAAAAAATATGTGAAAACATTGGTAGATGAACATAAGGTAGAAGTGGATTCAACTAGTATATTAGATTTGAAGCTTGACCTTGGGCGAGTACAGTCACCAAAAGTAGATTGAAGTAGTTTTATTGCTCAGTCTTAGAATAATGAAACTTGAAGGCACCAAAACTTAGTAAGCATTACATTACATTACATACGAGCTACATTACGGAAATTTGAATTAAACCAGTGCAGACCAGAAGACCATCAAAGGCAAACTGACGGGCGAAACACTGACAATTGAAATTCACAAATCATTTTACTACAACTGTACACTGTTCAGACAGAATAGTTTCATCACATCCCTTTACATTTATCTATGATATATGATGAGTGAAGAGTTTAGAATTAAAGGTTTGTCTTTGTACTGAAATAAAATTGTGTCGGCAGTGTTGTCTATAAGTACCCAGTTCTTCCATTAAAATAAAATGGTTTTCAAGATAATTAAACGTTTTTATTAATTAGTACGGTTTAATTTCTCGGACGGTCTCCAATTGTATCAGAAAAAAATGATTCATCAAAGCTCATAAACGATTCAAAACACTTTTCCTTTAAAACAGGATATCCCGTTGAGGAACGGTAACAGCAGCAGCAAAAAACCGATACCATTAAATGTGGGGGTCGACACAATTCCGGGGGTTGGAGTTGGTAACCGTAGCGCTGTACAGGAAGGGGTGTTCCTAACAGAACCAACCAACATTTCCGTCTGATGTTTCGATGAATGAATGGGTCCATTATGTGTCCGCTCCCGATTTTCTGGGGAATGCGTGTCGAAAACGTGCGCCTCCGAAATTGTCGACGAAAATTCGGCGAACGTCTCCTTTGATTTTGACAGGAAGTCGTAAGCTGCTTGTGTGGCGCTCGTGTATGCCGGAGTTGATTTATTGCACCAAATCGTGGCGGCACTGTAGTCGGACTCCAGACAAATTTCATAGTTAATTTTCGACGACCAATCGTTTGCTCGGGACGTTGTAGCGATATTTCACAGTCTTTCGCTTATTAATTGGTACTAGAGATCGCATTACACCACTAGGTTCTATATTTTGACTGTTTCCAAAACACTCTGCGATATTTCATAATTATATATTACCAATTTAATTCAGTCGGTGTTAAATATTAAACACAACTAATATGCAAATGATGATCATTGTATAAATAATCTAATTAACAGATTAACAGAGAAGGAAACTCTAGACTTATTCCTCAACAAAACGATTTGAAAATGAGTAACCTAACAAGAATATTCTGATTAAGAAAACAAGATATAAGGAGAAAGTAAAAATAATGTCAGGCATATGATTATTTTTAACATTTACTTCCCATATGACGATTTATTATTTTCAAAGAACATAAAAATTTCCTCTTTTATTATGTGATAATTATAAAAATAAACCATAAAACAGTCTATAAAACTGTAAATAACTTTCTGAATTATTTCCAAAACAGTTATTTTTAGTTTCATTTATTTGAATAATCTCGTTAAAATAAAGGGCTTAATCTTATATCACATGTTTGAAATATAATAATAAATATCAATTATTTAATCATAAAGGATATAAAATTGAAAATTTGGTGAATTTTCATACGATTTCAACATGAAAAGGGAGTCTTATCGAAACATTATCAGGCGGAAATATACACAAAACCAACCTGTAACAGCGTTAAATAATGATTTAAGAATAGAAGTTGTGCAAACGTCTAAAAACTGATCGATTATGAAAAAAAATTGATAGGGCTGATAGAAAAAAGTGTATGTTTAGTGAATAAGTTAAATTTTACTAGAAATCAATTTCACTTTGAATGGCGATGCTGAACGAGCAATTTATACTGGAACTGTTTTGTCAATGAGTAATTAACTATTGCAAAAACGGTGCCTTTAACATCAATATCGCACAGTACTTGGGAATAAAATTAATTTTGTAAACACAGCTAATAGTAGTCTCAACATTACTATTTATTGACAGACAAGTCGGACTAACAAAATATAATTTTTGACAATTAAAGAATTGAGTACAATTTGAAATAGCTGTTTATTAGATAGTACGAATTTTTATCTATTTATGTCGCTTTAGTTTGTAAAATTTGCACAAGCATTTGATAAAGGAATTAACCAGCTCTGTATTTTTTGACATTCTCATTACCCAATGAAGTATGACATAATACGTGAAGTTGAAGTAATCCCAAAGATGAAAGAGGAAACAAGAAAGCTATGTCTCGATATTTTATAAATGAGCCAAGAGATACCAAGGCTAGAAAAGAAATTATGATGACATATATATTACCTTAATACACTATCTTACCGGACATATTTGGAAACTTTTGTAAACTACATTTTGCGTCTGAAAGCATGAAAAAAACAAAAGCAAGTCTTAAAAAAAAACAGGAGTATAATAGATATTAATTTGTGAAAAAGAAAGCAAAGGTACATTAAAAAGAACCAATGGATATAACACACAAATTCCTCGAAATTACGATAACTATGACAGAAGTGAATAGTGTTAAGTGTATTATTGTGACAATTGATAGAAATATATTTAATTCAAAAATTCTGAAAGCTTTTATCAATATTTCTATTCTGCATAACTCAAGCTACGACCCGTCACATTAAGATAACAAGAAAAAGTTGATGCGTTTAAAAAATGTTTGTAGTATGTAGTTAACGAACCGACCAAATAAAATGTAGAGAAAAGTTCTTATCCATGACGCTCGGCAACAATTACTTCAACGTGTCCTTAAAATCTATTCCGTAAAAAAAACAATAGAATTGCAAAATTGATATCTTCCTTCCTCTGGGAAGATCGCGGCACCACACCGCGACTCAGTAGCAGTCGCAGTTTAATATCTTGTTCAGTAATTAAAGCAGAAACATCTAAGCGAAAATTCACCATCACGAATTATAAAAACAGGATATCCTAAATATAATGGTTTATTATAATACAATGGACAAAAGAGGAGGCAATTTGAGTGCAGAACATCACTATTAATAATGCATAAGCATCTTCCTTTTGTTCGGTAGTTAGTGTAGCACCGTTTTTTTTCTTCCTTTTATTTAAATTTAATTAATTTAAATTCAAACTTGGGCGTTTCTTTCATGCACTGGCAAATATTTTTTCTTCCGTTCGGGGGGTGGCGACCGTGAAATCATGAAAATCTATTCGGCTGGCGAAAAGGAAACGGCAACATAATTAGTCGGTAATCGTTCGAAGGAAAGAAATAATGATCGTAAAGGGAAATAATTAATGATATAACAGCGGCTGCTTAACTTACTGTACATCAAAACGACTATTAGAATTACCGGGGAATTTCGAAAAGGTTCTTTCATAAAATTTACCTAAAAATAAGCAAAATTGACAACACCGCTTTATTAATGTTATTCAAACTGAATGATATTTGTTAAAAGGAAAGAGACCCCTTGTTTAAAAATAAGCGTTTCATTTTAAAGAATATTAGGCAAAATACCACACGCCATTGCAATAATAAATTCTTTATTTATTTATTTATATTTGATACGTTTTTCTTTAGGCCATCTTTATACATGTATTTATCAAGATAGTGTTACTTAAAAATCGACATCGTCTATAACTCTAAAAATTGAATTCTCTATGTCGAAAAACATAATACTGTCTGCGACTTCTGCGAGTAATGTCAACATGATACAAATATTTCAAAATAAATGGCTGAGTATGAATGAGTATTGTTCATGCACTCAGTACAACAGTTACTTATATCAAGACCTTCTAATTCAAACTGTTATAGAGGAAATTAAAAGATTTGCAACAAGGAATGAGGAAAGACTTCACTCCTATGTAAACATAGAAGTTCTTGTTCAACACTAAGCTAGGAAGCAGGCTCAAGAGAACGAAATCGTGTGATCTTAAGTAATTGTGTAGTGAAGTGCACTAAATGGCAAAAACATCAACCTTTATTTTATTTGAGACTAAGTAAGTACCAATGGGTCTTTCTACAGCAAGTCTATTCGAAATTACAATGTCGAATGTATTTCCTATCGCAATTTGTAAATCCTTTTTAAAAACCAGACAATATATTCTTTCTCATTTTATTCTAGTTAAAAACAGATACAATGCTGCCTGATACTTTCGAGCATGTGACCGAATCAACCTACAAAATTCGCCTGGTTGTCAAACGTTTACAAAATTCTTGAAAATATTAATGAGAATAAGGTTATAAACCGGCAAATATTGTTTTGGAGCTTTTCTTATTTTGATCAAATCGATTCTTATCGATAATCTAATTTAAAATTCCGAAACCATTAAAAAGTCAGAAGCAAATTGCGTCTCTAGTCAGTTACTTCGAATAGAAACCAGATAATATATGCATTAGAGGTACTACAATACACTATATTTGATATTATTTTTGTTCTATTATTTTATTTTCAAAGCCAAAATAAACTAAAACTCAGAGTTGATGCTGCGAAATTGCTACATTTTGACATCGTAAATTTAGATGACATAAGTTCACTGTTTTATTGAACGGACTCTAAATACATAGTTTTAATATACGTTGTTACATTTTATTATATTTTAAAGCAAATCTTTTATAAAAATAATTCACAATAAAAAAATAATTTGTATCGAAAAACAAAAGTTGTTTTGTATCGCATTCGTTAAGACCGAGTGCAAAAACATTCGCGTTCGTGAGATTCGAGTGATTCTGAGTCAAAACTACAAGATAAAAATTAGTGTGAATCCAGCTTTTAGCACTCCAAAGAGAGCGTGTCTTCATAAAATGTCCCAGGAATATATTAGTGCCGGAAATTACCTTCAAAGCAATAGAACAATACATTTAGATTATTATTCTAACTCTTTGGACCGATGGAATGGTCAGAAATGGTCCAGTTTATAGAAGAAAAAAATCTATTCAAGATAATATATCTGCTCACGAAGTTAAAAATCTATGGCTTAAATCAGTTAAAGTATTAATTGTAACAGTATCCAGCTTATTCGCCAAATTTTACACCCTCTAATTAATTAAGTCTCTTTAAATCTAACTATAAACCCAAATCTATCGAACCTAGTAATTCGGTTAATCCTAGAAAAGTATGTCATTTTAATTGAAATAACAAATTTCAACGAAATACCATATCTAAATAAGAAACCGTTGATTATTAAATTAAATTAATCATAACTTAATTCGTTCGGACCAATAATAATTTGCATTAAATTTTGCATTAACTGTTGAGTAAATGGTGAAAGTGTCGGTGAAAGTCTTAGACAAAGTCAAGCAATCAAAAATAAAACAGTGAATATTCGATTGCGATACTTGCGTCTATCCGTATATTCCGTTTAAAAGTCCACCACGCTTATCGATTGTCTTTCCATTCAGCTCCTCTCGAACGAAGAATTCTTTTAGGAATGTTGACCTGTCCGAGCCGAAACTGGTTTCCATTCCACCTACGTAATAGCCTCAACTATTTCGTGTTACAGAGGTCAATTTTTATTTGTTTCGAATGTCTTACAGCTCCGGCCAATAGTTAATTTCTATTTGACGCCGCACATAATACGGGCATGCTGCTTGAATTTTTAATTGTTCGGTTCAATTATATAGGTCAATTAAACGTGTGATCGCCATCGAAACAGTTAGCCTATGACGTAGTTGGATCATGACGTAGCGCATATTTCTTCAATTCGTTAAATAAATGAAACATCGAGAATAAAGTGCCGCTAATTATATCTCCACACATCATTCAACAACAAATTCTTCTTAATGTGTAATTAAATGTGTTTAACAACAAATAGTTTCGACTACCACCATCAGGTATTACTTTTTTTATATAAATTAAGTTTGATACGATAACTTTTATTTTAATTGAAGGAATATCGTATGGTAATAATTACGGTAAAAAAACACGAAATGCATACGTGAAAGTGTAATAACTATAACAGTAATTGATCAATTAAGGCTAAAAATAAGTGCCGTGACTAATTCTAGTAAAAATTCTGTAAAATTCTAGACTAATTATTTTTAAATATACAAATAATTTCGTACAATATTAGAAATCAACCCGTCCTTGAAGACTGAAATCTTAAATTTCAATTAAGTCACAGAGAAATTTAACTGAAAAATAATGAGAAATTTATTATTTCAACTAATAATAGAAGAAATATTTAGAAATAATATTGAAAATGCACCAGATTAATTTCTTTGAGTATTTTTGAATATATGTTCTGCATTGACATCGACGAAAAAACATTAGTAGAAAAAATTAGCTGTCAAATAAAAAGACATCATAAAATAACCTGCATATATCTTTTTTCTAAATCTTACCTCATCTATTTTTAGATCAATACTAATTAATTTGCGTTCAGAACTGCAGTTATTTTTGAGTTGTTATTAACATTAATACAAAGTTCATATGTATGAAAATCATATGTTGAATAATTATTTTTTTCAATCAGTTTTGATAAAAAAAGGGAACTTCAATATAGTTTCAACATCGATGCTGATAACTAATAAATTTCTAATCAAAGTTTATAAGAAACATTAAGTTACTATTTAAGACCTATATCTAGATATCAGTCATCATGAAGCATTGAAATTATTAATATTTAGGAAATCCAGATGATTCATCAACAGGACGTGATAAAGTACTCAAGAGTTTAGTACCCAATGTAAGATTTTTGAACACACAAAGATCTTTACTGAAAAATCGGCATATAAAGATCACTGTTCCATTTCCTGTATAAGTAAAGTACCAGTCTCAATTTAAACTTGTCAATCAGTGTCAATCAATGAATCCTAATGATACATTTAAATACATGGAGTGTTATTATTACCTGAAATCACAAGCTCTATAACCAAAAACATTAAGGCTCAATTACCGTAGTTATATTACATTGTGCCTACCACAAGTTTCCTATCACAATCCCGATTCTAAGGTATAAACAATGCAATCCTGGATAAGAAGATTTAAAAAAGTTATAAAATACTGCTTCAGTAACATATACTGCCATTTAAATTCTTAAGATTATATGCAATTCACAAGTGGTAATCAAAATGGGTAATGTCTGGAGAATATGGCGGATAAAGTGGAACTTCCCTTTCAAGCGCTGTAATTGGAAACACAAGCCTGTACACGTTCGACATTTATACACTTTATCTTCAGTCTATATTTACGGAGATTTATCGGCAACGCTTCAAGCGTGGCATTTTCCTGTGAAAATGGGGAAAGAGAAAATCCACAGACACCAATAATGCCCGCTCCAAAAATAGAAGAATTGATTTAGTGTCACTGGGGAAATTTAAGTCTTCCGAATACGAGCCGCCGACCAATTAATCTATTTTTAAAGTAAAACATTTAGGAAAACTGTCCCGAATGCGTGTTTTCGAGTTTGTTTTCGTTAGGACCGTTTGGCTGGAAAAACAGGAAGGCTGGGTTTTAAACGGTTTTACGAGACAAATCGTTGTTGTTGATGCCATCGCCAGTATTTTCGGCACGTTGGATGAACGGGACAGTTTATGACCTGTACCAATGAACCAGTTTTCACTAGCAAGACTTTATGTCCTCTCTTCTTCGGATAATCACTAATATAGTATAACAAAACTATACCGAAAACATGTTACAAATATTTTCATAATTGTAACGAAAATCATCATTATAAATAATTATTCATAATGACATAATTATGTTACATTATTGATAATATGTATAATAAAATATATAAGCCAACAACATTTTCAAAATCATATCTGATAACTTGATACCAGTAAGAGATGAGCAATTATAAATATCTAATAGCATATTTGAGAATTACAAACAAAACTCAATAGTCAAGTCTTAAGTCCTTTGCTTTAAAATAGGCCTCAGTTTCGGCGATCACCTCTTCATTCGATGAAAATTTCTTCCCAGCGAACATTCCTTTGAGATCTTAGAACAGGAAATAGTCGCTGGGGGCCAAATCTGGAGAATCCGGTGGATGAGAAATCAATTCGAAGCCCAATTCATGGATTTTTGCCATCGTTTTCACTTTGCCGGCCGTTTATGTACTATGTAATAGTCGCTGTTGATTGTCCTTTTTCAAGGTAGTCAATGGAAATGATTCCATGCGCATCCCAAAATACAGACGCCATAACCTTGCCAGCCGACTGCTCCACGCATTTTCCCACGTTTTGGAGCGGGTTCATCGTGTGCAGTCCACTCGGATGACTGTCGATTGGACTTCGGAGTGAAATGATGGGGCCATGTTTCATCCATTGTTACATATCGACGCAAAATCTCGAGTTTATAACGCTTGATCATCTTCAAACACTGCTCCGAATCATCAACTCGTCGTTGTTTTGGTCAAAAGTGAGCTACTCGCGCGGCACCCACTTTGCACAGAGCTTTCATATGATATATGATGTACACGTTTAGTTGATATCTTTAAAGTGTCTGCTATTTCATTCAGTTCCAATTTACGGTGATTCAAAATCATTTTGCGGATTTTTTTAATGTTTTCGTCGGTAACAACCTCTTTTAGGTTTCCACTGCGTTCACCGGTCTTCGGTGCTCATTTCACCACGTCTAAACTTAGCATACCAATCCTTGATGGTTGATTTTCCTGGGGCAGTGTCATGTATGCTTCAACTGTATTTTTCCTTTCAAAAAACAATATTTTATCAAGACGCGAAATTCCTTTTTATCAATTTTTTTCACAATAACAAAAGTTGCTTCACTTAAAAGGCTATAATTCACAAACTAATGATCCGGCAGCTGTCGAATTTATACACGCATGTTTTGAGTGTTAGGGCTAACTAAAAACATATGAATTTAGTTCTAGTAGCGCCATCTATGTGCCAGGCCGGGGACTTTTCAATTAACCTGTTATTAAAAAATCACTAAAAATTTAGATAGAAAAGCTTAAAAGTCGTGAATTGAAAAAATCTTTGAAAATTAATTGACAATCACAATTTTTACTTTTAATAGAATTGAAATTTCATAGTATATTAGAAGACCTACAATTGGTCTAGGGTGAAAGAGATAGCTGCGAACATTTTCTAGATTTCAAAGTACATCAAAGCATCTTAGATTGACCCAAAAAGGTGTAAAAAAATGTGTTTGATATGATCTTCATATTATTGAAAGATGCAACAAACCAAATACTGATCACCTTGTCATTAATAACATGATGTAGTATTACAAATACACAAAGTTGCGACATAGCTATGGAACAAAATATTAATAAAAATATATTTGGATTCAACAATAAGTTGACTTCGAAATAATGTTGTGTACTTGTAATGAATGAAATTGATTGGGTTATTTTTTCGTTCAAGACATGATGTAAAACGAACTCATACATATTCTATGTATTTATTATTCACTGGGTATATATAACAATAATACCATATAGGTGCCAAAAAATGCTGTTTATTATCTTATTTAGAAACAGAGTCAAAGCATGTAACAATTTCTATCTACATTCCAAATTCGGGTAAAAGAGAAAAATGATTCACATGTTTTGTATATAATCAACGAAATCCAGACAAGTGCGGCGACCTGATAACGATCATTAATCACTTCAAACCAAATATTTTCTGGAAAACTATTCATCAACATGTTTAGTTATAAACGCTTCTTCCAAAAACGCATATCCTCCTCATATCTAACCAATATTTACGTAAATATAACAAGTTGCCTTATCACACCCGGTAAACCCGCAGGAAACGGACGCGTTTATTTCAAAGGAATTCATCACGACAACATCTGATACCAAAACCATATCGTCTATTACATCACACACTTGAAATAATGTAAATAAAACGTAATATCACTCAGTTATGTTATAGATATGCGGTAGAATACATAAAATGTGTAAAATGTAACGTTTTTTATTATTGAATAAAACGCATCTTATACATGACGTTTAATTGGTTTCATTGTAATAAGAAAATGTGTCATAATGTAAATTAACTGACAATGAAACTATTAGGTATTTATAGGTCTTGAGAACATTTTCGTATAACAAAAGATTTAGATATAAGGTTTACTTTACATTAGAACAGAATAGACCAGACAAGATGGTTTGTAAGGTCGGTCTAATAAGTCTCCATTTCTTTAAAAAAATCATCTCAAGGATCTGTTGCATTGTGAAACTATTTTTGTAAATGTCATACTTCTGTAAAATTAAAACTAGATATTAAGCTGAATCTTTTCTGTATTTAATTAGATATTAAGCTGATTTAACAACTTTAATTAGTTTTAGTAAGTCCAAAACTATGATAAATTAACTATTTACACTATATTAATTGAGTTAGTCTTTCTCATTGTAGATTTCTTTCTGCTGACGATAGAGACAGATAAAACAAAAATGCTACCATGTATGTAGAATTTTGGAGCCACTCCTGTGGCTGCTCTACACTGATGATATGCCAACAACAAAATAAACAATGCTTGAACATTCTTGATGACATAGTTATCATGCCAAAAGCTATATATTTGCTTAAAGCTGTAGAAAAAGTAAAAGTAACAGTCTACAAATGAACTAAAGACTGAAAAATAGAGCTTAATAGCTCCAAATCTGTCCATACTAAAACACATACGTTGTGGTGAAATTACAAAAACCTAATTATATCACTTGACCGGTGCCCGATTCCGAATCAGAATTGGAAACATCATGTTTAACAAAACGCCGAGCAGATTAAACTCAAAGCAGAGCAACTGTATGGTTAGTCGGAATATACTTCCAGCTTGACCTAAAACCAAAGAGATTGGTTTATCAGTCAATCGTAGAGCCAATTTGGACCCATGGGTAGCACTAGAACATCAAACCAACTGGTAATCCAACGCAACCAAAACAAAGTTCTACGATTAATTACGAATGCTTATCACTACGTAATAAACGAAAAGTTGAAGGATGACCTCGAAATCAAATGGATTCACGAAGATTTAAGCATGAAACAATGTATATGAAATAAAGTAGCTAAATCACAGCAACGTGGAAGCAATATAGCTATTGGACAAAACGCAGGAAATCAGAAGAATGAAGCGAATCAAACCACAAGAACTCCTAACATACTGATGTATTAATCCCGTACTCGTCTATTAATGCAAGTACAACAGAACAATAGTAATAAATTAATTTGTAAATTAAGATTGTACTAAGCATGTGTAATGTAAGATGTAATTAATTAAAAAAAGTATATGTAGAATTCATAAAATACCAAATAAAGGGTAATAAAATAATAATTAATAAATATAATAAATTAAAATAATGAATTTAAAACCTTAAACGTATAATAATAAACATATTTAAATTAAAAGCATAAATGTTAAATAATGAATATGAATTTTAAAGTGTTACCAGGGGTTGTATAAATAGAAAACTACAATTTAGATGGTATGTTGATACCATGTTCTGATCGTGTGATAGCAAGTATGCGTTCACCGGTCTTCGGTGCTCATTTCACCACGTCTAGACTTAGCATACCAATCCTTGATGGTTGATGTTATTTAATTTATTTATTAATTTATTTAATGCGGCGTTGCTATTAAACATTGCATAACTAGTGATAAATACCTGATACTAAATATCGATGGTAAACTGCGTCGAAATTGGCTGCCAAAATGGGGGCCAGTATGTGACACGGGGGCAATATTTTAACATACTAAATGGGAACGCGTGGACGCATCAGCGTAATATACTGAAAGGACATGGCGCGCCGAGGCCGGCACAGGATATCCGTATCCTTGCTTACATAAAGGCAGCATAAAAGCATCCAAAACAGGAAAAAGGAAACATATTATCACCGATTTTCAATTGCCGCTATCGTGCTTTTTTCCGTTTCATTCAATATGCACAAATGCAAAAATCCTGTGTCGATGTGTGTGTGTTTTTGTATATGGATTTCGTTTTTTGTTTTCTAATGATGGTAACTATGGTGGGCTCTTTGAATAGTCAAAACAATGGAGAAGGTCACAAAGATTCGGAAATTGGTTAGAAGTTGCGAACAACAAGCGGAACTCTGTGATTACATGGAAATTCCTGCGGAAAATTACACCCGACACTTTTGTCAATTATACAAAAAAGGGAAATAGAAAAGATAGCTATAAATTTATCGTTATTCATTAACGAAATAAATGAATTGGACAAAAACGTTCCATGACCTAACATAACATATATTTGTTAGTAAAACGAAAAAATACTTTGATTTGCTTCAAATTAAAATGTATTAATTACTGAAGTTATTAAAGCACAAGCAGTTTGTTATTATTAATTTTTAATAACACACAATTTTTAACAATCAAATGTAGATATAGTGCAATATATTACAAGTAATAATATTAATTTGTAATTAAACATATTTTAATATATTAATAGTACTTATTTTTCTTCATAAATGTTAAGCCGAAAGTGTTTATAGTAGAAAGCGTAGCAAAATTAGGATAACACAAATAGCTTATTAGCGTTAATTACTAGATTTCAATAAAAAAATATTTAAAAATATATTCATAGATTCATAATATTAACTACACTCTGCAACACACAAAAATATCCTGAACAAATTCATGAAAAGTAAATAACAGAAATAAGAAAAAATATTTGTTTACTGAAAAAATTAACCGCTGAAGAATTAAATATTAAATAAAAGCTCTGAATAAACAAGCAAAAGAAAGAATAGGGCCTTACCTTATCAGAAATGTTTCCTCCGAATCGATAGTCACACCTGGGATCTTCCCAAATCCGTTTGTATCAACCGAAATATCACCAAAACGACTCTTGCAAGTGCTGAATCCAAATAGTTTCCAATATCGACAGCTGCGTTATTTGTTTATCAAACCGATTGGTTAATTTTCTCTATAAGGAATTACAGAGAAAGAAGCGGACGTGCCAACCGACTGCGATCGACCAACGAACACGACTAACTGCGCCAGACTGATACTGTGAAGCTTTAAATCGATTCCGGCAGCTGAGCTAAGCTAAGCTTCCCTACAAGCCACGTGCTGTCGCCTGTCGGACGGTTCACAACAAATAATTGGCGGGACTGTCCAGTGGTGGGGGATTATTGATCGTGTACCAGAACATTTTCGTACGATCGGCGTAAATAAACAATATCTTCAAGGAAATACAATTGTTTGTTTAATTTTGACGATAAAGGAATATACAAGATCAGAAAGATGCATTAAAATTAATTCCGTAAAAATACAGCCCCAAGTATTCAGTGTTAATATATGTTTAATATATTTAAATAATGTTACCATATAAGTGAAAAAAGAATTTTTTTAGGGTTTTTCTCTTGAAAAATACTCAAAGGTTTTTAATGAAATTTGAAGCTTTAATATTAGCTTCTTGTACATACAAGACAAGTCAAAATAAATTTTTGATTAGTAATATCTGTTAGTAAGACGTCAAAGTGTGGAAACAACTGTTAAACAACCTAGCCTAACTCTTAGATTCGGTTTTTTTAATATTTTTTTACTTGAAATAACAGTTTTCCCTTCAGTAATATTGAGTCATTCTGTCTAATATTGCATTTTTGACCTTTGTTGTTTGATATAAAGAAATCTGCCTTTTAGGGCATTTTCAGAAACTTACAGTGATAATGGCATCAGTTTCAATGATTGAAAAGTGATGATTTTTTATGTCAATGACAAAGAACGACCAGGGCAGCAAAAAAGTTTTAGGCTTCCACTTATTCGGCGAAAACTCTTTGAAATTTTAAAATAACTTTTTTTGCAATTGATTAATCAATTTGTCTTCAGGCGTTTACATGCGGTGAGAGAGATTCCAAAAGAGAGAAAGTTGTAACTACACAAATTGATTGAAAATGCCAAAACAGAAAATGGTTTCTACTACGACAAAACACATGGCTTAGTCCAAGAAAGTCGATCATCATTCATATCGATACCGAAGTAGAATATTCATAGCCAGACCATCTTGCTGTGTACATGGTGGTATCAGCATGAAGTGATTTGTAATGAACTGCTAAAACGAAATGACACTGTACTGTACATATATACCGACATTAACTGACTAAACTGTACGACGACTTGTTGCAAAAAAAGAGCAGCAATAGCGAGTAACAGACACAAAGGTATCCTCTTACCTGACAACGCTCGTCCATATGTTGGGAAAATCGAAAAAAGTTGCAGAAAATGAAGGAAAATATTTTAATTACCATATGTTGTGCCAATTTTGCTTAATAAATGCCTTTCTAAAGTGACAAAAAGGTCAGAATACATGCAACACCTAATATATGATACACAAATATTTTGATATAATATACACAAATATTTTGATATAAATTTGTAATATAAAATTGCATCGTGGCACTATGAATATAGAACTAATAACGTAATCCAAGTTACTTGCATGAATAGTCTCTCTGAAAAGCTATAGTTCAAACTTCAAATCAATAGAATTATTAAAAGAATCAATAGAAATGTAATCAATAGAAAATTAAAATGAAGAATTGAACATTGAACAGGCTTGTCTATTTTTTACCTTTACTGTGCAATCCCAGTGTCGTATAACTGACTAATTCACGTATTTTCGTCTTTAACCTTCACAACTCTCTGAGATCTTAGTCCACTTCACTCGTCTTGTAAAGTCTGTCCGACCTTTTTTGGATTTACTTTTACAAACTTGTGAATCAACTTCCAGTCTATGGTTATATGATACTGAATTATTCTTCAGCTGGAGAGGAACAAAAGAGTCATTCTTAATAAATATAATTTTTTATAATTAATTTTAGCAATTTTAGTGATATTACGTCACAACTAAAGGAAAGCTTAGAAAGAGCATGTGATAAGTCTTTTGAACCTAACAACGCCGATAACCTGGAGCCATATTGTCGTCATGCTAACACTCTAGTTACAAAATACGTTAGTTGTCAGAAAGCATTATAACAGATCAGAGGCAAATAATTCACATTTCTGCAAATGCATGCTTTAGAGGCAAATTAGAAAAATCAAAATATTTTTAACAAAAAATTAACAAAATATGTACATAATAATCGTTGTAATAACTAAATAAAAATAAACAAAAAACTTATTTAACCTATCTACTATAAATATTTTATATTCTACTATATACATACCATTTAGCTTAATGCCTACCTAAATCTATTTATCAAACTTGAAAGTCATCAGTTGGAGTAGTTAATTTTACGATTATTGAATCTTTCGACTGTTTTCGGTTGATAGTTTTCGTTAATGGTTTGTAAATTTGTCGGGCTCGGCACCGACTTCAAAGTGATCAGGTGGTATTAGTTACAATAATATTGTAAATAGATAAATAGATGTAGTCAGGTATAAAGCTAAATTGTGTGTATATAGTAGAATATAAAATACGTCTAGTAAATAGGTTAAATAAGTTTTTTGTTTATTTTTATTTGGTTATTTTAACGATTATTATGTACATATTTTATTTTAAAACGTTTCTTTTTGTGTTGAGAATCTAAGTTTGATTATTTTTTACTTTTCAGTGAGTTTCCTATTTATTTCTTGAAGTCGGTTCAATTTTCTTCTTAAAAATTTTTTTTCTCTTTTTCGTATTAGATATTTACTCAATAAATTACGCAGTTATTTGATTAAGTATAACAATGGATAGCCCAAGTAAAAGTACGGCCTATATGAGGAAAAATATGAATAAAGAAACAATGATTGAAAATAAGGAACGCTTCATACCCCGGGATCCGCTACCTAGTCTAGGTGATTTGACAAATGTTCTAACCAAACTAGAACAATAAAGAGTTGTTGCCCCCGTCGGGAATCAAACCCGCGACCTCCACGTATGAGTTAAATGCTATAACCATTACACCATCGAAGCAGTTGTCTGCGACTTCTCATATGATATGGTCAGTGCTTTAAAAGTAAACTGACTGACTTTTACACTGAACTACTTCCGACTTTTCGCCACATCAGTTCAGCAATAACATTATACACCAATATCTGATTATTCTAGATAAAAAATGTGTGAAAATGTTGTACGTGCATTTGAAATTTGAGGTTTTTCCTCGATTTTGCCCACTTCCTCCATCATAACCTAACTCGGTTCCAATGGAACCATCTTGGAAGTGCACTTTTTCGAATAAAAATAGAATTGTGAAAATCTGTCCATAATTGACAGAGAAATCGGGAAATATACATTAAAAAATAAACAGCCGAACCTCTTATTTAAAGTCAGTTAATTAAATAATGTGTAACAGTAGTAGCAGTACTAGTAAAGAAGATTTTATTATTTTTACGCACTGGGATAGTGATCAACCACAGACTTCCAAAACAGAATTATATATAACCAGCTTCTTAAATGAAAAAAGCAAAAAGTCCCTGAACGCTATTCAAATATGAAAAATAGGCTCATCAAATACACGACTTAAAAATATTTTGTATTTTAAATTTTAAATGGAAGTAAGATAATATTTTGTAATTAGTATATTAATTAAAGCAAATTATATATTTTGCCCAACTCTGTTATTGAGCCAGATAACCTCCCTGGAATTTGTAACCATCATCTATATGTAATTTAAGAAATATAACCAATTTATTATAAACTGAATATTATCCCTGAAGACCTTATATTTATTTAAGCCATTAGAAAAAGCAACAAAAACAAGATAATATAAACCTTAAATCTATAAACAGAATTTTATTATTAACAATATTCGCTAATTATGAAAAACTATTATATTAATGTGATACTTTCTACTATTGAACAATACTAATGTATAGGTAATTATAGTCAATGTTATACTAATGTAACTACTCATTTTGACTAGAAGGAAATTTAAATTCAAAATTATACATTTAAATTTTGTTCCAACAAAATGGCATTAGTGGAACATTTACGAATATAATCGCTTCCTGTTGAAACTAAACACAAACTCTGTCTCCATTTTAGAAGTGATAAATTTGAACGACAATCAAACATAAAACAAGACGGAACTATACTGTGTGTCAGTCGAGAAGCTCTAGGTAAAACTTGGGAATAATTTTGCAAATACTATTTACGGTTATAAATATTTGGTGCGTTTGAGAATTTATAAAAGGAAGAACAAAAAATTATAAGAAAGTTAAACGATACATTCCTAATAACAGAAAATAACAGTAACAGAAAAAATCCGATTATTTATATCTGGTTTATAATAATTAAGGATGATAGGATTTAGAGGTTTTTTTAATTGACAAACCGTATATAACTTTTTGACGAATTGCATCAAATGATCTAAAGGAATATAATAATAATAAAAGTTTCTTGTTTTACCAATATGAAGGTGATCCATGAACAAAATTGCTATTACATTTTATTGTTTTTCGCCGATTTCTATATTTCGATATTTGTATTCAAACTTATTGTTGTTGCATTGTCTGCGAATTCGGTGAACTGAAATTATAAACGAGATTCGATATTTAATTGAAAGATAAAATGATGAACTCCATAGCCAATATAAATAGCAATGGCTTTTAATAAATTAATACTTATAATATATTAAATTACCCAATGAATCACACAATTTTAATTACAGAGAATATTCTAATGCGTACAAGACTACTTTTATATGGAAAATAAATGCAAACTAAAATTACGTATGTAATTTTGTAAAATACATTTTAATAAATATTGAAAAACAACTACTTATATTCTGCAACATCTGCGATAAGGCTCGGCGGACCACCGCTAATAGTTTATAAATAAAAAACACATTAACGACTTCCCTGGTACTACCCACCACAAGCTGTTACAGCACCAGGCGTCCTTCCTTTACACCCCAGGAATATTAAACGAGTTCGGCATTCGTAAAGCTGCCGCTACACTAAACGATTTGTCAAACAAGATATTAAATATTATACAAAAATATCACTATTATACTAAATAATACTAATATCATAACAAATGCAATTATATATGAAATATTAATTTCAAAAAATTCTGTATTATATAGAACCTTTTTCAAAATTTCTATAAAAATTTTAAATTCTATATAATCCTAGAGAATTAGTGGTTTCATTCTGAGATATCCGAAACGGGATATAACGAAATAGCCACAATCTTTGGCCACTACAAAAAGTCAGTTGTTGTTCCATGTAAATAATTACTTGAGTACTTGAATTTACAATTTCTAATCTGCATTACCTGAATATTTTAATTGCAATAATTTTTGGAACATAATTATGTTATAATATAATTTGCAATAGTAATAATCTAATAAAATATTTTTTTGTTAAATTTGAGAGTTTCCTTTTTACGAACTAAGCCTACTGTTTAATATGGTCTCCGAACTACGGTCTTCGGCATTAAGCTTACCGACTTCGAGTGACCAAATTGGAGATCATCCCAGAAGACATCCGATCTTACCCAGCCTGGCTACTGGCGTGACTGGGGTCATTTTCCTCGTCGGATTTTGCATTCTTGCGTAAGAACAATCACAAATGTTGAACAAAAACAAAAATTTACGACCAACAGGATTCGATGCCGCGACTATCACAACAGTAGGTGAACAATCCTGTCGCCTTTACCACTGCGCCAACCAAGTCAACGTAATTATAATATGATTACATTGACAAACGAAACAAAATTCAATGGTTTATATTTGTATTTATGATTTAAAAATATTCCTATCTAGTTTTTCAAATTTTATTTTTAATTTTTCATTAGATTGAAATATTATGTACATAATAATAATTCATTAAAATTTAATTTACTTTTAAAACTAATTGAATAGGTCGGAAACAGATAAAATTAAAAATGCATTTGGCATGATGCATGTGTGACTCATCATACAGCTACATTTCGGTTACGTATTTTTGTTACGTATTGGACACTATAGTTTATTATAAAAATGAAATAAAACGACCTGTTAAACGATGATCTATTTTTGATTATAATCCGAAATTGGCGAAATAAATGATAAGACATTTCAAATTAAGATATTTTCATACCGCTCTCTATAATATAACGACACTAAATTTCTCTATATTTGATCACATCTCTCATAGCCACCTTATAGGTCCAACATCTTCCGCCAAGTTCTCACCCTCTCATACATTCCATTTAATACTTTCTCAGTGATTGTTTTCTGTTAAGTGAAACTACGATGTATCTAACTATAAACATAATTGTTGGTAATATAGACAGATTATTTAATAAGATAATATCCGATAAGAGGGAGCTCATTCAATCCTAAATCCTACTTGTTTATTTACTGACCAAGACATTCTTTATCAACTATTTCGAAATAACCACTTTTAAAATGTTTAAACCAAATATGTAAAAAGTTTCGAGTACTCACAACATTTTTATCGACGAAATATATTCACTGCACGTTTTCAACAACATTTTCTTAGCTAATTAAAAGTTTGGGTTGGTTAAGAAGAGAGTTAAAAGGAAAAGCCTAAAAATATAACTGAGGTAAAGGACATATTATAAAAATCAAGCATAGTAACAGAACTTTGATATGAATATAATTCGCATATTGAAAGTATATATTGCGACACAAAATAAGTAACGTCATCTATCTCAAATATTTATATATACTAATTCAATTCGTCAATTCAACAATATCAGATCAGTCAGCTCGATACTTCTGCTGCTTGGATGGGACGCGATGATTCCAACTCTCAAATCCCACTTTGTTTGGAATTGTGATAAACAAAAAAACGGATAAAATCCGAGAAGTAACCAAGCGAAGTAAGTATTCTATAATTATTCCATGATTAATGAAGTTTAATCTCCAGACTGTAAGAAGAATGCCAAAAAAATTGCCGAAGCCCACAGAGATCTAGTTAATAAAATATATAATAATATATATAATGAAATAAAACCTAAATAAAGTTATTTCATTTTTCATCTTAAGATTAACTGATAAGCAAATAAACAAGTTTAGTATAAATAACTATTAAAATTTAAGGTTAAGGAAAGTAATTTTGGATTTTCCCAATAGATGGCTTTAAAGTCGCATATAATGGCACATATAATATTAGAAGCTTGCAAGTATCCTGAACATCTCTTACTTTAAATAAGCATTTATTGAAGAAGAATTGGTACAATATATTTTATACGTTTCTGTATTGGTCTGGACAAGTGATACTTAGAACATACTGATTGAAGTGTGATAAGTACGCTGATTGCGACAGAACATCCCATTCGAACTGCAACAGTGTATCATTCATAACTTTTTCAACATGTAGCTGAGCGTTATCACGCTAAAGGATGACTTACAACTGTTACTCGCTATGGCTGGTATTTTGTGTGTGTGTGTGTTTGTGTGTGTCATCCAGTTTATTCAAATAACATCGACAGACATCTGTAGTAATAGTTTCATTCGGTTTCAGCATCTTGTAATATACTACACCTTACTGATCTCGCCGTATGCACAATAATACTTTACAGTCAATAATATTCATTACAATGAGAATGTGAATGATTTTCCTGAACAAATTAGATTTGTTTTGTTTGCAATTTAATTTTGTATATGGGTCACAAAATTATATTATTATTTTTATATTGTTTGGGCTCGGCACCGACTTCAAAGTGATCAGTTGGTAGTACTTAAATAATATTGTAAGTAGATAAATAGGTTTAGGTACCTACCTAAACCTTTTAAGTTAAATTGTGTGCATATAACGGAATATAAAATACGCGTCGTAGATAGGCTAAATAAGGTTTTTGTTTATTTTTATTGAGCTACTACAATGATTTTTATGTATATATTTTATTTTACGTCTTTTTTGTATTAAAAAAATGGCTTGATTATTTTTTACTTTTTATTGAGTTCCTTATTTATTTTTAAGTCGATTCAATTTTTTTATTACAAATATTTTATTTTTCTCCTTTTAGTATTAGATGTTTATTCAATAAATTACGGAGTAATTCTTTTAAGTATTATGATGGGTAGTTAAGTAAAGGTGATCACCCTATGGTCGAAATTCGCTCAAAATAGAGTAAAAGGACTAATCTGAAGATGATATGTTACTAAAGCTTGTTTTTACAATATTTTCAATATAAGAGCAGAAATGTATTTGATATATAACATTAATGAACATAATAAATTCCTGTATATTGAAACATATTAAAATATATGCAACTATCTCACGATGTCACTGAACTTTATAAAAAAGTAATTATGATTATTCTTTCTTTACTTTTATGTACTTACACTTTACTTATTCAAACACAAGTATGGAATAATATATAGGAATAAAGAGAGAATTATTGAAAATATGGAAAGCTTCAGGTCCCAGGGTCCCCTACTTAGCCTAGGTGATTTGACAAACTTAGAACTAGAATAACAGTAAAAAGTAACTTCCCCCACCGGTGATCGAACCTTCGACTTCCACGTGAAGCTGAACGCTCTAACTACTACACCATAGAAGCAGTTGCCTGCAATATTTCTACGGCTTTTCATATGATATGGTTAGTGCTTAAACTAAAACGAACGGCTTTTGCACTGAACGACATCTGGTCTTCCATCACATCAACTTTATACTCAAATATCTGATTATTTTAGATAAAAAATATGTGAAAACTTTGTACATGCCTTTAAAATTTGAGGGTTTCCATCGATTTCAGCATATTTCCTTCGATTTCCATCAGATCCTGACTTGGTTCCAATGGGACCTCGGATCAAAAGAGAGCATCTTTCGAATAAAAAAATTATTTTGGAAATCGGTCCATAATTGATGGAGAATTCGATGAACATACATAAAAAAATACAGTCGAACATAGTACATCCTCCTTTTTTGAAATCTGTTAAGACATGTTTAACAGTCTTCTATTTCTTCAAATGAAACAAACAAAATAATGAATACCAAACATGAAACGCTTTCCATAATTAGCTTCTGTACACGCTGTAAACTATATTATATAGATATATCAAAACCATCCTATATAACAATTAGGTTAGGGTGTTTAACAAATGTTTTCATTAATACTTCACATTTGGCTATACAAGGGAGTAAATATTTTGTAACAATATAATATGTAAGTTGAACTTAAGACATTTAAAAAAGATTTTACTAATTAAATTTAAATAATAACAATATTAACTGTGCCAAATCATAATTCAACTTAAAAAAGAATTAGAATAAAATCTTTTATACTAAAAAAATGTATATAAAACTATATTCTGTTAAAATAAATTTTTTGTAACAATGTCAAGGCATTCAAATTTGAATAACTATTATATATTCAAACATGTATATGCGACATAAAGACGTATATAAATAAGTTATATAAAGACGTTAATTAATAATTTAAACTTATAATTAAGGATAATGTACCTCCAATAAAGAATGTCAAAATATCTCAAAATGCCAAATAGAAAAATTTGTCCATTAATACACAACTGTCACTGGTCTAAAAAAATCTAATCGTCGTACAAGGAAATCTTTTCAGCCTTTGAACGACAGTCAACACCATGTGTGGAGACCTTTAGATCCCCAAGAATATTAATAGGTCCATCAATTAAGATGCTCGTTTCAGGACGCATCCCTGACCGTGATAAGTCGTATCCGGCGCGGCCTGTCTCCATCCTTTTCGTATATATGGAATCGCCGAGACGGCCAGCTCGCTTTAATCGATCGTTTATTAGAAATGTACCGGATGCCTGACATCGGTTGGCCCCAGTTTTCTTAATAGGTTTCCGCTTTTTATTCGTTTGGAGGGTCCCGAAGTGGCCGATAAAAATCCCTTTTTAATTGGATGCGGTCGCTGCTTATAATTGATGTTGGCACGTCGTTTCTCTTATCACCAGCTAAATGGAGGCAGAAACCATCAAGAGCGATACGCGCTTTCCTTTCAACTGGATGGGTTCTAAATTTGTTCCCTTAAAAAACTGTCTAGAAGTCATAAATTTCAAATTTTATGCTGATGGTTATTGAAAAAAATTCTTAAAAGGACAGAAGATAATTATACAAACCAGCGACCATACAGTATTTAAATATGTTGGGAAAATATAACTTTGGTTTTATACGATTTTGACGATATACGTGCTCAGAACAATTTGTCGCACGAACGCTATTTGTTTATTTTATATTTAGTTGAACATTTCGTCTCGGTAAAAAATGGAACTGAATCGTTCATTTTCGTGCGATGATTTTTTTGACGTGGATTATCACAAAAGTACATCAATCATCTTGATTTAACTTTTGGCGATGAAGTTTCATCAAAAACCACCGTGTATCGCTGATTTAGTGAATTCAATCGTGGTCGTAGTTCGCTGTCCGACGAGTTTCGTAAATGTCGTCTATAATCGGCTGTTGTGCCAGCAGCATTCGACTGTATGGGTGTTCCAAGATGAACCAAATCCAACAAAAGTTGTTCGCGAGGATAGTTCTTTATCATGACAATGCGAGCTCTCATACATCGGCTCAAAACAACGACTTGATGGGTCATGCGTCGTATAGCCCTGATTTGTCACCCAATGAGTTCTTTTTGTTTCCATTCGTGAAGAATAAACAACATGGTCAACGATTTCCATCGCCCGAAGAAGCTATTGAAGCGTTCAAAAATCATGTTTTGAAGATACCTCATTCGGAATGGAATAAATGCTTTTAAAAATGGTTTAAGCGTATGCAAAAGTGTATCGATCATCGTGGCGAGTACTTTGAAAAACAATAAAAATTTATTCGCAGCTTAACTATTTGCTTTTTTTCCTATTTCCGAAATATAAATAGTGACCCTCGTAGATTGAATTATATGTTTGAACCGTTTACCCCCTATTTGAACTATAATTTATCTGGACTTATCCTACTGCTTAAGGTGAGCTCCGAACTACCGTCCTTGGCATTAAACTTACCAACTAGGGAATGATGGGAGATCATCCCAGAAGATATCCGGTATTACCCAGCGTGATTACTGGCATGATTTTAATAGTTTTCCTTTGCGGGTTTAACACTCTTACCATATTACTCGTGAACATAAATTTACAATCATGCTCCAGCAAAATTCGAACCGGTGACTATCGTTACAATAGGAAGGCCACTCTTTCAGTGTCGTAGCATAGTATTGGAGACAAAGGCAGCAAAATTTTACAATATATAAAATTATTTTCTAAATAAATAACAATTTCTTATGTTTGACATATCTATGATTCAATTGAAATGTGCCAAGAATTTTTCGTTACTTATTTTTTGACTAAATCGCAGAATCCTTTTTCTTTATATGATTTTGAGTAAGCTTATGCTATTAGTACTGGGAGACATTCAGGAGTTCAACAAAGAATTAAAAAAATAAATCCTAAAATTGAACTGATTTGTGTACATGCTGCTTCATTTGCTGTTAATTTTTCTCCATGTCTACACTTATATGGAATCCAACTATGGGGAATCGCTAGCAAGTATAATATATCCTACAAACGATGGTTCTAAAATAGTGTTGCCATTGTTGATACTGCGTACTATGTTTCAAATGAAGTGATACAACGCGATATTTCTCTACAACCAATAACGAGTGTAATTCGACGTGTTTGTGTGAAGTACTTCGAAAGTGTGTCAGTGCATTCCAATGTACTCGCTAATCAGCTAAATATGTGAAGTGACAGTGAAGTGCGTAGACTAAAACATCTAACACCATATGATCTGATTATTGGACATATATAGACTTTAGAATAAGCTTTAAAACTAATTAATTAAAATAGTACTTTTTACAGGATATCACTCAATAAAGTGATTTTCTACATGCCATGTATATATAATTTAAACATAACAAAAACGTACTGCCCACTGGGCAGATTGTGGAAATACTAAGGGTAATAATTAGAACAAATGTCCACACTTGACACAGACAGGACAAAATCAGATGCAGGAACATTGCTAGTTACAATGCAGTCATTTTCTTTCATTGTCTCCTGGGCCTCTAGCAACCAGCACTATATGAATGATACATAAACATATGCACAAAAGGACTTGACATAAAACTATGCGTGCAGAAAATAACACAAATGGCATTGATAAAAAAACGAGAAGATTGGGCATGTGGCAGTGTAAGTTATCTAAACAACATGTATCAAAAACTTGACATTTGCATGGACTATTAAAAAAGCATAACAAGAAGGAACATTTTTGATGATAGAACCAGAAATGTTAACTTATCATGAGTGCTGAAGATGAGTTGAGACGGAAGCTGATTTCCTCGTTAGATAGAATCTTTATAGAAATTTGTCAGCGTTTTCAGAAGCTATAAGGTTTGGCGAATAAGCTTGCTTATCTAACGTCGTTAAAGTAATATATTCGGACGAAACTAAATGTAATCTACAGTATGCATCTGCCGAAATGTGCGAGCAATAAGGTAGTTTTTTTTCATAAGATTCAGGGTTTTTGACGTATAATATATTTAATCCAATTATTTCAGAGGAAACTGTTAATCTGGGAAGTATTCTCAGAAAATTCAGGAACATACAGCTCTTATCTATAATACGTTTCTTGTTTATGTATATCTATGCATTATATTCTAATATGCGTCTGAGCGATGTAATCATCAATCAATCCCTTCATGTACTGTTAGGAAACATATGGTTTAAATGGTTTTAAATAAATGGTAAAGATAACCCACTAAGAGGACTGATGGAACTTCCAGACATTACTTTTAAAAGAATCCCATTTTTAAAAGCATATAATCAAATTACAGAGGTTTCCTTATATAATTTCGCATTCCTAGATGAAACTTGGATAATCCAAAATGAAACATTGGGGCACACATGGAAAGACAACAAAAGTTGATGTAAAATTGAGCCACAACATTTTCTTGGTTTGCAACGAAGATACCGCCACATAAAAAACTTGCCTAGAACCCTAATTCGTAGGCGGTATGGAATAGAATTCAATATAAATATAATAAAATAACCCTACACTACAAGCTACTGGGACTGTATAATTAACTCTTTTTTAGATGTACTAAAATGTTCGTCAGATAATATTCTAAATCTATATAATAAATAAAGTTATATTTGATAACGTTATTATTTCATTATTTTATTTATATTAAAATTTCGTCATATGTCAAAGGCAAAATAAAGTCAAAGCAGTATCAAGCAACACTGTATTGTTGTGACGTCATAAATTTTGATGGCATGAATTCTCTGTTATTTTGGAAGGATTATACAACCATATATGTTACAAACAGTACCGGGACGTGTAGGAAAACTTGTTGAACTCCAGACCAGGTCAGAACTCGAGATCCAATGAATCTTCTAGACGAAAAAAAGCCATCGACTTTGCCTTGGAATTATCTTGAAATCGATATCTATATGATAAATATTTTACAATCAAATATTAGGATGTTATAAGTTTTATATTTTTTATAAAAATTATGCTTTATCTTATATTAGTTATCTAAAAGGGAATCTAGGAAAAATTGAAAAACAAATATAAATTTGATTTTTATAATGTGTGACCGACAATAGCTATATATCTACAAGGTTCAGTATCAACGTACAATAATATATATTTGAAACGGAAGTAATCTTGTAGTGGAAAAAGAACCACCAACTATGTCTTATAATTTCTTTAAATTTTTTATGTTTTAAAATCTCCTTTTTACCAACGACGGTTTATCTGGATTGGACTTACAGTTAAGGCTCCGAACCACTGTCCTCGGCATTAAGCCTCCCGATTGGCGAGTAGCCAACTTAGAAATCATTCCAGAAGGCATCCTGTCTTACCCAGTCTGGTTACTAGCGTGACTGAGATCATTTTCCTTATCGGATTCTGCACTCTTGCCTAATAACAATCACAAATATAAATATACGATCACGCTCCAACAGAATTCAAACCCGCGACTATCGCAAAGGTAGGACAACCTTCCTATCGCCTTTAATATTACGCCTATGATATATATTTTACAATTAAATATTAGGATGTTAATTAGTTTTAATTTTATAGTTTCGTCGTTAAATTATTGGTAGATTTTAGATATGATAAATATTATTTTTGATAACAATTGTGATTTATCTTACATTAGTTGTCTAAAAGAGAATCTAGGAAAAATTGAAAAACAAATATAAATTTGATTTTTATAATGTGTGACCGACAATAGCTATATATCTACAAGGTTCAGTATCAACGTACAATAATATATATTTGAAACGGAAGCAATCTTGTAGTCGAAAAAGAACCACCAACTATGTCTTATAATTTCTTTAAATTTTTTATGTTTTAAAATCTCCTTTTTACCAACGACGGTTTATCTGGATTGGACTTACAGTTAAGGCTCCGAACCACTGTCCTCGGCATTAAGCCTCCCGACTGGCGAGTAGCCAACTTAGAAATCATTCCAGAAGGCATCCTGTCTTACCGAGCCTGGTTACTAGCGTAACTGGGATCATTTTCCTTGTCGGATTCTCCACTCTTGCCTAATAACAATCACAAATATAAATATACGATCACACTCCAACAGAATTCAGACCCGCGACTATCGCAAAGGTAGGACAACCGTCTTATAGCCTTTAATATTACGCCTATGATATATATTTTACAATTAAATATTAGGATGTTAATTAGTTTTAATTTTATAGTTTCGTCGTTAAATTATTGGTAGATCTTAGATATGGTAAACATTATTTTTAATAACAATTGTGATTTATCTTACATTAGTTGTCTAAAAGGGAATCTAGGAAAAATTGAAAAACAAATATAAATGATTTTTGTAATATGTGACCGGCACCAGCTACATATCTATACGGTTCGGTATCAAAGTATAATAATGTATTTTTCCAACGGAAGAATAAAATAAAAATGGCAAGTAATAAATTCAATTTCCCCATACATACTAACTGACGCGTCATCGTTTTGCATCAGTTCGCCGAACAATAGGTCTCGCACCTGAGAAATTTCACGTCCCAGCTTCAAATGTCCAAAGGAGTCCTCGCGTCTGCCCCGTTTACCAACATTGAATGCAAAAATGATTCGCACGAAACAACGGTTTCGGCTAATAGTGGCCTGATAGAAACGTGCCTGAATTTCGAACGGACAAAAGGAGGAAATACCGACCGGCACAACTGCCTATCGGGACGTTAGATCGGAATTTTTACCTACTTTAAAAAAAAAGAGGACGGAATCTAGTGGGCCCGGTGTTGTGTTCGGTTAGGTATATTTTTTCAGATTACACGCGTCTGAGGTATAGGGGTTCGTCACCGCTTTAATTTTAGATACTCGGGGCTGAACAAAAGCACGAAACCCAATAAGAAGGTCGCATACGTCGTCAACATAACGGTTAATCGAAGGGATCCAAGATAAACCAATAAAAAGTGACAGTATATAAACCGTCAGAGTAAGTAAAATATCACAGTTGTATAAAGAATGAACTGTATGAATGCAATAAATCGACTTGATAATCAGTTTATGTTAGTGATCAAAATAGATTAGTAACTTTTATGTTGGTAATATCATTTTGTTTTTATTCAAAATATTGTTGAAAATAATTCTATAGACAGGGTTGCTTCGAAAAATATGTTATTCACTAAAGCCCGGAAGCAGACACAGATTACTCGCTATGGAAAGCAACTTGGAGATATAAAAGACCAATTATTAAAGTACCGCCTATTAAAACTGATCAAAATGAATGGGTTCAACGCAACGATGAAAAAGCTGAATTATTCGCAGAATATTTAGCTACCACATTCCAATGAAATGATCATTTTTATCAGCCCGAAGTAGCTGTAAAGCTGATTTCTCCAATAGACATTTCTCCAACAATCTCAATACTAAAAAATTCTTGGAATTGATGACATTTCACCTGGGTTATTAAAAGAGCTTTAAAAAATATTATTAGCTATTAGCTATTAAAAAAGCCAAGAAAAGTAATAATCATGTTGGCATATATCTTCAATGCCTATTTGAGATTGCAGCATGATCCGGAGTGTCTTAATATTGCTCGAATAATTTTGCTTAAAAAACGTTAAACAAGTTGGATCTTACAGGCCTATTTCGCTACTACCTTTGATATAAAATGTATTTGAGGAACTGCTGTTAAAATGTTTTAAACTATTTATAGAAATACCAGACTTCCAGTTTGGATTTCGTCTCATGCATCACCACTCGACAATCGACCAAGTGCACAGAGTAACAGCAGTTGTTGAAAAGGTATTCGAAGAAAATAAATACTGCCCTGCAATACTAATTGACTTCTCACAAGCTTTTCACCGAGTATGGCATTTAATTTATATATTTAAACTACAAAATACTACAAATTACTACCGCGGAATTACTGTCGATTGCTGGAATCATATATTTTCGAAAGAAAATTTAGAATCTTGCATGAAGAGGCATTTTAAACATTTAAATCTATTTCAGCTTCCAGAGAGTTCCGCGGGGTAGTGTCTTGGGACCACTGTTATCTCTATACTGTTGATATCCCAACAACAAAAGAAGCAGTCCTTGGAACATTTGTTAACGACAGAGTCATGATGACAAAAGATACATCGCTGTCTAATGATGTAGAACAAGTACAAGTAGTGGTTTACAAGATCTATAAATGGACTAGAGACTTACAAATACAGCTTAATAGCTCCAAATCTGTCCATGTTAAAATGACAAAGAGCTAATTATATCACTGACAAATGCCCGATTCCTTAAGCAGAATCAGCTAAATACCTCGGAATACATCTCAATAGTAGGTTAAATTGGACACATCATGTTAGACAAAAAACAGAGCATATTAGATTCAAAGTCAATTAATTGTACTGATTAGTTGGAAGAGACTCTCGACCTAAAATAAAAGATATTGGTTTATTAGTTAATCATAAAACCAATTTGAACCTATGGGGTTGAAAATGCAAAATGACAAAGGCAAAGCTGCACAATGACATCGAAATCAAATGAATACACGAAGTGATCCAAGGTTTCGTCTTAAAACATGAAATAAGGTCGCTAAATCAACGTGGAAGCAATACAGTTACTAAACACGCAGGAAATCAGAATTAGTTTTATTTTAATTTGGGAAATATATACCGATGTATTAATGCCGTACTCGCCTTGCTTGTATAGTAATGCAAGTAAAATAACACGGTAGCAATAATTTAATTTGTAAATTAAGATTGTACTAGGCATATCTAATGTAAGATGTAATTAATAAAAAAAATATAATTCTGTAAAAGTCATTCGTTTTAAATTTAACAAGAGTTAGACTAAATGGTCAAAAATAACAGTATAACAGTTATTTAAAATTGTTTCTCAAATAACCCCAACCCAGAGAACTTCGTGTCACTTACATCTATTTTGCAAATTTTCTCCCTCAAAAACAATAGCCAGTTTGTCGATTGTCAGTGAATTAAATCTCCTCACGTGCTCACCAGTAAATATTTTCTCAGTCAATTCTGATGACGAGATTATACCTATATCAAATGGTATCCAGTTCAGTGCTATTTTAGACACCTTGTCTAAACCGTTATTCTGATAAAGAAACGTTTGTAGTTCTTGAACAACAGTTCGCTACACCATTCTCAGAATACTATCATGCTCATGCTCAGAATCGATTATCTGCATCGCTAGTGGTAATTGATAAATGATTAATTCCGATATACTTAACGTTGTTGCTATATGGAATTATAGTATTATTTATTGTTATTGGTGCTTGTGCGGTCTGATTATACGTGAACTGTACACGCACAGATTTATTTTAATTAATTTTTATTTTCCAGGTTTGAATCCAATTATTTATATTGTTGGTAAGTAACAAGTTGTAATTTTCTTCTACATTAATTATCTACGCTAATACAATTGGTTCTTCGCTATTGTCTTCGACTTCAAGAATTGCAGTGTTATCAGGAAATGTTGTGATGGATGGATTGATGTTCCATTTGTGGTATATGACATATGTAGAATAGGTAAAGAATTTTTCCATCTTACAAATTTCATAAACTTTATAACTAGGACTGTGGCTATCATTGCTATTAGGACATAGAGTGGCAAAAACCAGAATTCGTCATGCGCAGAATGATCACAGTAAATACAGAGAGAAGCAACTTTGTAGGCCAAAGAAGCATGGTCGAAGAATCGCTATTTAAGACAGTATTACTGTGTGAGAATATAGGGACGAACCAACGGACACAGATAAATAAATTTAATACTTTCTAGAAGATATGTTATTTAAGTTTTAAATGCTTAATATGATCTACTGAGTTAGATTTGAGACTACATTTTGGTTTTGAGATATTTTCTTAATATCATTAACTTCAAGTGGCTTGGAGGTACCCAAAATTTCGTGGTCCATACACAGAGTGAGTCCTTGATGAGAGATCACACCACGGCAGTAGTTGAAAGTAGAATGGCATTTTGCCACAACTAGAAATCCAGAGAGATAAGGGTTGTTTTTATCTTATTTGTGAGACTGTTTATCATTTTAAGTGCATATTAGTGAGGAACCGTCTTATTACTACAAACACTTTTTAGGTTCTTCGTAAATCTGATTAAATATTCTAAGTGCGCTAATTTTTTCATACGTATTATCCTTACTATTTGGCATCGATTGAACCCAATTAAAGGAGGAAAAGATACATAGTGTTTTCATGAATATCTAGGGAAGAAAAGTCAACCTCCAGAGAGCCTGAAATCTGAGAGTAACTGGAATACTACAGAAGGACGAGAGGTATCCTGTAGGTTGGTTGAAAGATACCGATCTCCAATTCAGCGACGCATCTCTTTGGCTCAACCCATCGTGAGATCTAGGCTTTTATTGAGGTTGCCTCCTCTTAGCTTGAGCGATTAAGCTAAAATCATCCGTTTACCACTCGCGAGGCATAAACACAGACAGCAATAAATATGGTATGACTAAGGAGCTCTTTGAAGACAGCCCTAGGCATCATTCCCTCATTCCGCAATCCTCTAATCACGAAACTACACCCGGTGAGAGGAATCCGAATTCTGGTGTCGTCACTTGATTATGCGGTTACACCAAGTACGATTCGCAGTACTTGTACTTGGTTATGATCAAACCTTGTAGGGTTTTCAGAATAATAAATTTAGAACTGACATATAAATATAACAATCTTTTTTTTGGTATATCGATATTATTTAAAAGATATCCCGCCGGCTTGGTTCGCTCAGTGATCAAGGCGACAGCACGGTATTTCTACTGTTGCGATAGTCGCAAGTTCGAATCCTGCTGTGGCTTGGTCGTAGATTTATATTTGTGATTGTCCAAATGGCAAAAGCGCAAAATCCGACAAGGAAAATGATCCAGGTCACGTCAGTAACCAGGTTAAGTAAGACCAGATATATTCTGGCATGGTCACTTGTCAGACTTAATGCCGAAGACAGTAGATCGAAGCCCACGTTAAGCAGTAAGTCCAGTCCAGATAAACTCTAATTCGTAAAATGGAGACCATGATCTCGGAGAGGGTAGTGAGTGAGAACAGATTTAAAAATAATTTAAATTTAAATCAATTTATGGTTTAAAATAGAGCATTTTGGCTCACGCTGTAGTTGGATGTTTTTAGTATACAATATGGGACTGGAGAAGCGTAGAAAATCCAAAGGTGGGTGGAAAGGAGAATCCAAAGGTTAAAAACAATAATAAAAATTTATTTATTACAAAAATGAAAAATATTATCTCTGGTATATTTTGAAAATAATCACACTGATACAATTTTATTTGTTAAATGTAATGAACATTTTACAATTAATTTTATGATTGTTTAAATATATGATTTTAAATATTGTTGTTTATTTTAAAAATTTCAGCTATGTCCACAACGAGCACCAATGCCACGATTCATAGTCTACTCCCTGAAAAATATTGTTATAACCACACTAACTAAAATATGTATAGGATTAATTGAATTAACCTGTTATTCTAAGAATCTGAAAAATCTATAAAATTCTTAGGCACTTAATTAAAAAACTCCCATGCATGTCCTTTACACAAGTTTACAAATTCGGGTCAATTTTTAGATCCAAGCAGATGAGAACGATTCTTAACTTTATTTGACGCCCTGCATTTAGATATTCAGTGTATCAAGATTGGTTCTAGTTTTCGAATTCGCGCATGGTACCGCTACGTTCCTATAATGGCTGTCAGCTGACAACGGTACTTACAGTACTTAGATTTTGCTGACATTTCGCTTATAGTAGACGCTGAAGTCAAGGATACCGAAATTGTTTTGTAACGCATGCAAAACAAAGCTGTACAAGTGGTCAATTGGTGAAAAGTTGTACTGTAATTTTCTGTGCCAACGCTATAGAGAAATTAAAAAAAATGATATAGATGATTACTACATTTGGTACTACAAACAATAAATATCCTGACGCATCATGAGTATCGAAGCCAGTTCCACATACGGACAGTGACAGATTTCCAATTTGTCTAGATACAATAACAAAAAAATCCTTAAGAACTTCGTCTTCATCACAGGTGAGCAATAAAAGCTATTTCCTTAAGAAAAAAAACATTTAATTTCGCAAAGTGAACTCAGTGATTTCATTCACGATTTGAATTTATCGAAACAATAAGAAGAACGGCTTGCCTCACGGTTGCAGGTATCGACATATTTTTACACAAAACACCAATAAAACTATATACAGAAATAGAAATCATGCGATTTTAACGTTCAGAAAAGAAAATAATATATGCTTCTACAATGATATCAATAGTTTATTTGATGTAATGAATACACCATATGATCGAAATGAATGCCGTTTGTTCATATATGGTTCTAAGTACAGTTTGCTAGTTACAGTTACAGTTTGGCGGCTTTACTCCACATTGAAAATGCACAATGTGTACAGTTTTGGTCACGATCAAATACAATGAGCATCAACGGAAAAAGTTGTGGTGATTTAAAGGTTCATAAATAAATTAATTGTACCTAATTTCTAAACATTAATTAACTTACATATTCATTACAGATTATTGGTTTATTAGTTGCGATGCAATCAAAATCACGAATTCTTGCAGTTTTTTTGTGTTTGTGAGACAGCCGTGCAGTTGATCAACATTATTTGAAAAAGGTTGTGGCTGAGTCGTACCCATTATGAGCCAGGACAAAAAAACCTGCCCTGTATACCACACTCTTCATGTTAAACCCGGACTTATTAGGAATTCCGTCATAGAGTTCAATCGAAAAGTACCGACTTTCCAGTAAACCAAATTGACTCCAAAAATGTTCATACGTAAAAATTAAAAAAATGTGTCGGACCTGATATTCGAAAAGTAATGGATGGCGCAAAATATAAAAATGAGTGATGAAGCAGCAGCATAGGCATGGTTTAAATGCGCTATTCACAACTTTATCAGTAACTATAAATCACCAGAGTACAAGCACATAATCGACAATTTGATGCAAAATTTCCATAAGATTGAAGGTCGAATGTCTCTCAAAATAAATTTCCTGTATTCATATCTTGATTTTTTCCCACAAAACTGGGGGATACGAGCGATGAACGGGGTCAACCGCAATACCAACATATATAGCTACAATCAAAAGGCGACACCACGGATTTTGGGACGAAGGCCATGAGCGATTACTGTTGACCCTAATACATGACACAAATCAGTATAAAAGTAAATCAATAATAATTGATGTATTTCAATCCAATAAATTTCATAAAAAAAATACTAAAATAATTTATTGAATATTTCGAAAGCTAGAACCAATTTAAAAAAACGGCCGAATTTATCTTTAAACAGCTTTTGGTAGCTCCGGTCCAAAACCTTGTATACTTATAACCCTGTTATTATATTAAGTATTAATACAAAGTGACAACCAACAATAAACTTGCTAAAATAAAATATAACACTTACTCATATCTCTGATATGAATAATTAGACGAGCTACTAAAATCAAGTATTCCTCTTGGTTTTTGGCTTGTTGAAAGATATGCTTCTCCATTTCTTTGCTATTTTTGGGCGTTCTCATTCCAGATTTGCGGACAGCTTCACCACTTCATGAAAATATAAACTAATTTCAAACAAACCCTATATAGAAATAATAATTGTAATTACATTTTTCCAACAATACTTTGGCGGAATGTGCGAGTTCTCCAAGAATAATCTGCCATAGTAAATTATCAATTTAACACTTTACTGTAACAACTAAAACTTGAACGTAACAGAATTATTTATATATATTAATTATAAATTATATATATTCAAAACGTACAAATAATGACATTTCACATTCTGTCACGTGTCAACAATAGTGATGGGTAACATCGAATTAAATGATTTTTAAATGATTACTAAATGGGTAATGTAAGCATAATAGAATTTAGTCGATAGTTGCAATATAGTTAAACCAGTCGACAGCTAAATGAAAGTGAATGTGATGCGCGTTCCGAATATTTTTTCTATTCGCGGCATAAGACGGAGATATAGGAATTCCTTCTCTAATGTCATAAATGAGACGTAGGTGTATGTGTACATTTTATTATGGATAGTTTCAATTTAAATGATTTTTTGTGTATGATTATATTTTTTCTTGTAGATCTATAGAAAAGTCAATGTCCGGATGGTACTGCGATCGCCATTCTAGTAATTTTATTAGTTAATTTAAATATGCATTGATCACATTTTATTCCTGAAGAAAATTTAAATAAAAAACTACATGTAATTTCCCAAAACAAATTTATTAAAAAAATTAAATAAAAAGATCATATTATATTGTACTTTTATACTTTCGAATGCATTTTCAACAATCGCTGTTACTCTGTGCGCTTGGTCGATTGTCGAGTGGTTATTTCCAAATTCAAACTGGAAATCTGGTATTTCTATAAATGATTTATTACATTTTAACAGCAGTTTCTCAAATAATTTTGATATCGCAGGTAACAGCGAAATAAGCCTGTAAGATCCAATTTGTTCTGCCGATTTCTTAGGTTTTTTAAATATATTGTATACAATATTATTATAATGTAAATTAAAAAAATTTCGTCAATCACTATCACAACATAGTAATTATTAATAATATTTAATATTAATCAGAATAAATGTAAAACATTTTACAAATTAATGTTTTTTCGTGATATAATCATCTGCTAAACTATATGAAAGTTCTAAGAAAGTGTGAACTGGATTTTCGGTCATTAAGTCTTCCAATTATGTACACCTTTAAATCATTGAAACCAATATCGAAAATTGTTTACATTATAACAGTTGTTTACAGTAGTATTGATTCGAATTTTGGCCAATATAAATTGCTAATCAAAATACATCACAAGCACATAACATTTCAATTAACCCTTATAACTGAAACTACCAACAAACTATAAAAGATAATTTAAAAGAAAATCTGCTTCTAATACTCTTCACAATCAATCATTTATTTAATTCAAGGATAACGTGATTAATATAAATGTGATAAACTATTAAATAATATTTCAAACGTCAATATTTTATTTATATTTATCAGATAACGAAAGATAATATTTAGATAACAATTAACATTAAATACTTTAGTTTATTTATTAAGCAATATAAAAATATTTTATACTGCTGTTTGTTACATAACTGAAATTATGTGGGTAAAATATTAACGAGCCGATTTTTAAGAAAAACATTTGTTTTGGGTACATATCATAACATAAAAAAACCTTCGTATGTTAGCTATTGAGGTTACTGGTAAGTCACTATAATAACACTATAGAATTGATATTTATTCGTATCGTTTCGCATCAGAAATCTACTGCTTGAGCCACTTGGACTAAGTAATCCAGTCTCAAACTTGGTTATGAATTAACAGTTAAATCAATCCAACTGAGCCATCATTAATATTGTTTTATGTTTTGGAGTTAATGCACCTGTGTGTCTATTATTAATCGTGAATAATCGTGACATATGCCATGTGCAAAACTAATTTTTCACCATATCATGAATGCTTCGCATTTTCCAAATGATAACATATAGATATGTTATAAGTTAGTTATGTTAGATATTACCACCACTCAGCAACTTAGTAACTAGCTACTTATTATACAATCTTTATATATGCATAATAAAATTACCGCTAATTATACGCAGCACAACGCGAGAGTACTGTGATGAAAGATGTTAGCAACTAGCTACAAACTTTATATAAACAAAATACAATTTCATGTTAGCATCCAAAGAAGATATGAATCAGTACGCTAGAAATACTAATTGCAAAATCAATTATTGATGATAAATTTGATATTAGTAAATTAGTCGAGTAAGTTCAAGGAATGAAAGTTGTTACATCAATGAATTTTCAAGATATGATAATGATAAGATTAGATTATTACAAGTAAAATTATAAAAAAACAGTAACAAGATGATCTACAAAAACAAAAAGTGGTTTTTCAGTAGTACTTATGATTTTCAAGCTTGGAGACTAACCATTAAAGCCATTAAAATTGTTGACAGAAACATTTCAGTTTGTTGTCGAGAGAATCGAACATTTTTAGGCATATTTCACCTGACCTTGAAAAGTGCATCAATTATGATAATTGGAAGTGAAAAAAATACATTACATTATTCTAAATTGGTTAAAAATAAATATCCACAGTCATAACAGAAGTAAAAAGGTTTTACAAGAAGAATATGTTCATATGCTCCTTTAACACAGTAACTGACCATATGATTTTAAACTATGTAATTACCATTTTTTGTATCTGATTTTATTAATTAACAATTTTACAAATTAACATTAATATTTCTCGTTAATACGAGGGTCAGTATTTATATTTCGGGAATAGGAAAAAACAAATAGTTAAGCTGCGAATATATTTTTATTGGTTTTCAAAATACTCGTCACGATGATCGATACACTTTTGCATATGCTTAAACCAATTTTCAAAGCATTTATTCCATTACAAATGAGGTATCGTAACAACATGTTTTTGAACACTTCAATAGCTACTTCGGGCGATGAAAATCGTTGACCACAAAGTTTATTCTTCATGGATCGGAACAAAAAGAAGTCATTGGGTGACAAATTGCGGCTGTACGGCGGATGACCCATCAATTCGATGTTATGAGTGCTCAAATAGTCTCTTGTTTGAGAGCTCGCATTGTCATGATGAAGAACAATCCGGCGTCTCTTGTTTGTTATCCTCATTTCACCGAAGTCTTCTGGCAAACAAGTGGTTGTGTACCAGAATTTACTGTTCTAGGATCCTGTAAAGGCAATGTGGCAATATGACCAGTTTTTCCGAAGAAACAGGCCACCATTTTCTTTGAAGTGCTTCGTGCGCGAACAACTTTTGTTGGATTTGGTTCATACCTACAGTCGACTGCTGCTTACTTTCGGGTTCATACGTATATATCCATGATTTGTCATCGGTCACGATTTTATAAACGTCTTTCGAAGCACTTCGATTGAATTTCTTAAGCATTTATTTACACCAATCGACACGAGCCTTTTTTGAACGATTGTCAAATTATGTGGGACCCAACGCTAACATAACTTTCGCACAGCTAAGTGTTCAAATAAAATCGCATATATGCTGGTGGAACTAATGCGTAGGGATGCATTAATCTCACAATACATGTGGCATGACAATACATGGTGGCATGACGATCTTGCTTAATCATTTCGCACACAGCATCGATGTTTTCTGGCACCGATTTTGGACGACATTCACGAAACTCGTCAGACAGCGAACTACGACCACGATTGAATTCACTAAACCAGCGATACACGGTGGTTTTTGATGGAGCTTCATCGCCAAAAGTCCAATTAAGTTGATTGATGTACTCTTGTTGTGATATTCCACGTCGAAAATCGAAAAAAATTATCACACGAAAATGTTCACGATTCAGTTGCATTTTTTCCCGAGACGAAACTTTCAACTAAATACAAAATAAACATATAGCGTCCGTGCGACAAAATGTTCTGAGTACGTATATCGTCAAAAATGTCAAACTTTACGATGGACCCACATGACAACAGTGTTGCCAATTCCCGAAATATAAATAGTGGCCCTCGTATTACAAGCAAGATTATGGAAAGCAATAACAAGATTATCTACAAAAACAACTAGGTTAAACTGTTAAATCCAGTCACCAAAAAAAAATTAAGAAATTGGCATGATTAAGATATATTTACAAATAATATAAAAATAATTGTAAAACAAATTATAAATGAACACTTCTAAAATTAGAATATTAACACACCAAAAATAAAAAAAAAACAGAACAGATATTATTGTATTATTGTAATTAGTTCTTTACTATCTATTATAATTATCCCAGCTATTGAGATAATTGGTAAGTCATTTTAATAACATTGTAGAAGTGACTTATCCGTAAATCTCTTCAGCTGTCTCTGGTACAGTTTAGCATCAGAAATTGACAGCTTATGCCATTTGATTACTTGGTATCAAATGTCGTTCATTCACATCAGTCATCATTACTTTCGCATTATGTTTTGAATTTAATACGCGTGTGTATTTATTATCAACCGTGAATAACGGTGACATATATATTGTGAAAAACATATCATGAGTTGCTAGCATCACTATATAGTTGTCAATTAGTTAAGGGGGTATTGTAGTTTTTCAGAGCTTACCTCCTTAAGATTATGTGCCCTTAATAAGATCTTTCAACATTTAAATTACTTTCGTATTTATTTTGCATCTAAAAACAAAATTTTAAACGCATTTTTCTGGAAACTACTCGAAATTATACTTTTAAAAATCAAACAAACAAAACAAATATTATTGTATTATTTTAATTAGTTCCTACAACTCTACAAAATAATAAAATTCTGTGTATCGTCCTACTGGGGTATTTATTGTAAAACTGATTCATATTGATGATTTATTTTGCTCTTTGACCTTAGCCTTATCTTGATAATTTGCTGGAAATATTCTAGCTAAGGAAATTATTTTTAAAAGTATTATGTATTCAGAATTATTCAAATATCCCTTTTATAGAACAATGCAGCTTCCTGCTTCTTGTTCATTTAAGACCCTGATAGATTGAGCTACTCTTTCGCGTCTACTAATATACAATAAATTAAATATGTTGAATATATTTTCGTGTTTTTCTGACGTGCCCTAAAACAAAGTTCAATAATAAACAATCATGTCAAATATATGAAAAATTTTCTAAACCTTTCATATACCTAAAAGCTTTGGAAATGATCAACAAGAAAGTCCAAGATTACACTATATATTTGATAGTAACTATTTTAAATTGCTGAACTAAATGAAACTATAGCTATCAACTAAGATGTCTCAAAACGGGTTGGCAAGCAAGTTGATGCCTCGTTCGACTACCACTTATAGTCCATGTGAAGATTACAAAAAACAAGTCGATTATAGGATTATACTGAAAAGCGACAAGTTCTTCAGACGACGGATCCACTTCTTGTCCAAGAACGGGAAAGGATTTTTTACAGTATTTTTTATTCATTTTTTTAACTACAAACTAATTCCACCTAATAATATTCACTACTGTTAATTATTCCCCTGGCAACATTATAGATAAATATCATTCAATAAGCGTTGAAAAACACGGAAACCATAACCTTTCGGGTCGACTGTTGCTTTATTTATTCGCTGTCACGTAATAATGCAAAATATGCAAAATGTTTTACAAGATATGATTAGCACATCTTTTTCAAAATAGTTTATAAGGTTAGTTATATAGTTTGTGCTTGGGAACGACCAGAGAGCACTGCAAGCGGGAATATTTAGAAAATATAATACAGAGAAAAAAAAATATGTACACTACTTAACATTTGAATTCTGCGTTTAAAAGTGTGTTTAAAAAACATCAAAAACCCCTAGCTAATCTGATAATTGTGATGTTTAAACAAATAGGAAACATTAGGCCAATAATGAAATCTACAAGAGAGTATATAGAAATGTTTATTCTTTAAAACATTAAATATAACATATGTATATCATATTATCTTCATTCAACATTAATAAAAAAAAGTTCGATTTCTGCAACTTTTATGTTAATAGGAAAATATATATAAATTGCGTTTTGAAATTCTAGTGACTTTTCTTATCCACTAAAACAAACAACACTTAATTATTATTACCACATATACACTTATTTCTTGGTCGTTTTGGCATTATACTGTCTGGTTCTTATCTGCCTGAAGATAAAAGCACAGTTACGTCTGTATTAAGATAATCTGTGGAGGAAGTTATAATATTCAGTTTTCAAATATCTCAATTCACTTTATTTGAAAAATATATTCTGCTTACTTCTAATTCTTTTTGAAGATTCTAACACGGATTGAACTACTTCTGCTAATCCCAGTTTTGAAATGTATCATTGTTTACTTTTAAAAACTATTAACCTACCAACATCCACATCCACATTTCCCATAAAATAAATTTATAAGAATTGATGATCTGCGTACTCGTAGTGGTAACAGCTCCTGGTAAGTGATAAACTGGTCATTGTTTTACTGCAAAGCTTTAGTTAACTTATTTATAGTATAAATTTAAATATTACCAGAAAACTTTGATAATAATACCTTGAAAGTGGGTATAAAGTTATCCTGCACAATATGTGTTTGCGACAAACGACGTCATTTGGAAGTATATTTTTGAACGTTGGTCAAAAAAGTAGTTAGAATCTTTTCTAATGAGCGTAATGTATCTGGTGGTGTAACTAATTGTAGCAATTTTACTTTTGCGTCGGCAGAACATTATCCAATAGATTCACGGCTATATTTTAATATCTTACAATATTGACAAAACAGTTAATACATATTTCAATCCTACGATTACAAACGATTCACTACAAGTTACACGAGCTGGACTGAACGAGGAGTAGAAGAAGAGGAAGCAAGACCTGAAGATGGCAGATTAGATTCTACCGACCCGTTGTTAAAATATTAAAGGTTCTTTTTAGAACCAAAGGCGGATAGAAACCCGGAATACTAAACTATCAAAAAAAATAAGAGAGATATATTCTAACTTCTTTCCTCTTCACCCAAAAACTGTTTTAGCCTTAAAATCCAAAGATTACTTAGAGATAATATGTTGTACATAATAATTCCCTTATCGGAATTCTTCAATCCTTTCAGTTACTAACATCTTAACTCACAGATACACATTTTACCATAACATAAAAACATAACTACACCCAATATATTCAGGAGTTCGACAAGGCAGTTAATTTGGTCCGATATTGTTTTTCCTATATAGAGATCGTCTACCTACCCCCGAATTACTACTGGGCAACATGGACGCGAAAGGACAGCTCAACCTTTTAGAGTCTTAAATGAAGAAGAAGTTGGAAGTTTCATTGTTCTATAACAGGGATATTTGAACAATACTGAATAGATAATACTTTTAAGAATAATTTCATTAGCTAGAGTGTTTTCAACATAATATAAAGATAAGGTTAAGGTCAAAGGGCCAGTCATCAATATGAATCAGTTTTACAATACCCCAGTAGACGATTCATTATATTTTATTATTTTGTGGAGTTGTAGTAACTAATTACAATAATACAATATTATTTCTTTTGTTTCTGTTGATTTTTAAAAAACAAAATTCGAGTATTTTTGAGAAAAATGTACTTATAATTTTGTTTTTAGATGCAACACAGCTACAAAAGTAATTTAAATGTTGAAAAATCCTACTAAGGGCATATAATTTTAAGGAAGTGAGCTTTGAAGGACTAGAATACCCCCTTAACTAATTGACAACTATATAATGATAACAGCAATTCATGATATGTTGAAAAAATAGTTCTCACAAGATATATGTCACGATAATTCACGGTTACACACACACGTGTATTACCGTCAAAACATAATGCGATATTAATGATGACTAAGTTGGATTGATTTAAGTATTAATTAACTCATAACGACGTTTGATATCAAGTAAACAAATGGCATAAGTAGTCGATTTTTGATACTAAACAGTACCAGTAATAAACAGTACAGTTGAAAAGTCAATTCTACAGTGTTATTAAAGTGACTTATCAATAATCTCAATAGCTGTGATAATTAATCAATTATTATGTGGAGTTATTTAAGGAGCAAAGAACTAATTAAAATAATTCAATAAAATCTGTTCAGTTTTTTATTGATTTTTAAAGCGTAATATTCTAATTTTAAAAGTGTTCATTTATAATTTGTTTTACAGTTATATTTATATTATATGTATGTTGATCTTAATCATGCCTATATTATATTTCTTAAATACAGATCATCTACCTATTACCAAAATTACTACTAGTGCAACATATGTAGACGGCAGTCTTAGCATCACATGAAGAAGCAATAACTGCATCCAAGAATCATCTAAGAAGAGCATACCACTACAATACAATATAATATATACCGAAGCCTAACTGGAAGAAGTACATAACTAAACGAACACAAGGTGGTCTTATAGTACAACCAATTTATCATTAGATAACACGGTACATATTGAATATATATTTATGGGGCTATTTCTATATATGAAATCTAACAGTTCCAATATAAAGTTTTCAGTGAAATTATCAATGCTCCATACTATGTCAAATGAACTGTTGCTGCGTGATATCCATTTAAAACCCATAAACAGATGAATCAGACGTGAAGTATTTATTTTGAACTGGTAGTTTATAAAAAGGCCAATCATAAAGCAGAAGATTTTATCATTTAGTGTAACGCGACATTTATAGTAGCAGAGTTAATGGTACTAATAAACATGCGTAAATTGAACTGTAAATTAATTTTGACGTAATATTATACATTGCTAAGATAACTATTAATGTATATTACCATTTGCATACAGTTTTCCCTACTTAATTCGAGTAAATATAAAGCTGAAAATCATCGAATGTTATCCAATATATAGGAATTGGTTCTAAGATTATTGATAAAAAATCAAGTTAAATGACACCACCATGACAACATTCTACTATGTTTCATAAAAATATAAAATTCCATAAAAATCTGGGTAGAAATCTTCAGATATTTCTATCATAAAATGAGTGTAATTTCATCAGGCAAATTGAAACATTATTTGTCTATGAAAGATAAGATATCCCCCAATATTTACCACATTCCATATATTCAGATTTAAAAAATAATTATACTAAATTGAAACATAAAAATCCAAATATAAAAATATTTAAGTCATATTTTTTCAAATTAATAATCTTTATTGTACATCTTTCCGTGCCCCATCGTACATACAAATCACACTAAAATACTACAAAAGCCTACCCACGACGTGAAAGAAAAACGAGTCCCCCAAAAACGTCTAAGTAAATAGCCCAGATTTTATCACGACGCAGTGTTAAATGCAAATGGAAACATTGTTAAGACGTCACCTTGTTTGACAAACATGGGTTCTATGTTTTTTTTTGCCAAGACGAAAGGATTTTCTACGGGAGTTTTGGTCGGAGGAAGTTTGTCTTTGCATTGTACTCCTGTCGGTTTTTACAGTTCTTTTGTGATAGATCCGGAAGCATCTGCGTTCAATGCAAACAGTGGACTCGACATCGGAAGAGTACGTTTGCACCATTGGTAGTATATTTATATAACAGCATATACAATTTAAAATTATAACATTAACTAATGTTAATTCTAAAATGAACTCTATATAATATTATATTGTTATTATTTAATTTTCTACTGATTACGCTATATTGTTTTATTACCCCATAATACATATATTAATATATTTTTATAAATCGTCTTACAATCCAATTCCACACTCTTGATTACCATAATTAACAAACGTCATCAATATCGACAATTCATCAAAATCGAGGTTTTTAATGGATCTAACATAACGGGGTATGCAGATGTATTTTAATCACTTTAATATATTGGGTATTCCAGTGACTCAACTTAATGTGAACTCAGAATTGCGGCCACCGCCTAGCAATCGAATTATTGATCATTAGGAATTTGTGAAGCTTTCAATATCATCTTAAAAATAACGTATCCGGCCTTACTCAACAAAATTAGGAATAATCATAGTAGTCGCTGATGTAACTGAGATAATTTAGACAATAATTTCGAAGTTATATTATTGTTTATTAACACTCTATATTCCCAATGGAGAGGTATTTTCTAGGTAGCGAGATGAGAGTAATCTTACACCTAGTTCATTTTTGCTAGTATATACAAATTATTACACAAGAAATTATTTCTTAAAAGATCTTTTTTGGTATATAAACATAACCTTATTTAGATTACAGATACCTATGTTATAATGGATAATTATAATGGTTAAATGGCCATTTTATGGCTAATAAAATTTGGGTGAAAATGCTGTTTCAACACGCTACTTTAATTTCTTACCAGATAAAAAAGAGGTTTCTGTGGCATAGGATGTCACGGATATAGTAAGACAGTCCCAATTTCAAAAAGTCATCGTGCATAGTCAAAGGACTTATTCAAATCAACCGAACTGGAATATTAATGGCCATAAAGTCTTGCTGTGTATATGGTGGAATCATCAAGTTGTAGCGTAATACGATCTGCTAAACCCAATTGAAACTGCTACTGATAATGTCTACCGAGTAATAGATGCAAAATCATGACAGCATCCTCTTGCAGGAGCTTCAAAAGATATACTATTGCAGCTTGAATAAGTAGTTGTTCCGCATCGATATTGAATGGGAAAAAGTTGTAGAAAATATATTAATATATATTGACTACGAATATATATTATATACAGATATAAGCTAGAAAATATATTAAACTACGGACGACAGAGTATAAATAAAATACCAGTAGTTTAAATTAAATATCAGCTAGTTTTTAAGTCAATTGCGTTTAATATACGGTAAAAAAAAACCTACAGTAAATTCAAGCTTTGCAGGTTTTAACACCTCGACCAACTTTGTATCCTGAAAACTATTCCTACAAACTATGACTCAGAAGAATAGTGCCGATGCTACATGGAGTAACCTCTAATTGTAATAATCTTATATAAAAAATTATCTATATTAGGATACGGTAATTAAGTTAAGGAAATAATAATACATATCTGAATGAATAAATCAAAAAATAAGTTTAACCTAGCAACGGAGGCTATATTACTGTTTTGACACTAATTATAAATAACGACATCAAACACGTAGTAAAAGCAGTACAGATACATCTATGTGTATTTATACCACTGGCGCAAAATCCGTACAGCTTCAAATAATCAGTACTTCCGCTATATTTTTTACCACCTTATCCGAATGCTGGTCTTTTCGACAGGTGTCAAACGTAACGAAACAAACCGTTTTGTCGGCGACTGCCAACGCTAGTCGTCAACACAACGGGCAAAGGAGTTAGGAAATAAGAATGAAATTGAAAAGAAATTAGAGATCGGAAGTGACAATTGGCGACGGATATGCCGCACAGCGTCCGGGAGAGATAGACGTGACTGTTGGCGTATTATTTTTGTGAAAAGTAAACATGCCGCACGGTAATTGGTGGCAATAAAGTGACAGGTCTAAATTTTTATTGTTCATGTAACCTGTAAAATCATAAAAAAGTTATAAAACATAGTTAGCTTGGGAATTGCTCTTCAATGACGTTTATCGCAGCTTATAAAGATTTGACATAAAATATACCTTTTATATCATATTTGACTATAAAAGCTATAGGTCATTTCACTATCATAATTTTTAAATTATATTTAGATTACTTAAGTATAATGAAATTTCTGTATAAAAATATGTGTATTTAAGCTTTATAGTACTTAATAACCTTACTTTACTACCTCTTAAGACTGTGTTCGCAACCAAAATAAAAATTTCAGAGCTGGTAATTTAGGATGACTAAAAACAAAGTATAATATAATTAATATTAGTTGTTGTTATATATTAATATAATTCATATTAGTTAATTAATTAATCATTATTAAATGAAGTTATTCAATTTTAAGGAGTGTTATTTAAGATTTTGTGTTAATTTCGGTTATTTCCGCATTATATTGCAGATAATAAATACATTGATTTGTATAAGAGTTAAAATGAATATTGCATAAAAATAATATTAAGTTATAAAATAGTCTCATAGAATTTTAATTCCGTATTTGTTGATGAGTTGTTACTTGGACATGGGACATAAGACAAAGTAGAAAGCAGTAGATAAAGGAAAGTCATCGACGATGAGCTATCTGCAGGGGCGAGATCGAAGAATGAAATAAATAAGCGAAAACAATGCAATTTTATTTAAAAATGTAGATATAAAATTAATATTTTAATCAGCCTGTTGGATTTATTGCTTTTGTGATATATATTTTAGGTGAGGAGTATGTATAAAAGATAAGGACTATATGAATACATAAATGAAGCAATGAAAATATAATGGAAAATAAATATAAAGAAAATAAAATGGAACTAACTGCATAATTTGTATAGATGGAATACATAGGACAAATAGAAGAAATTATGACTTATTAACAATACATTTGATATAACAAGCATTGATAAACATTAAGGTGTTTAATGTGTAATATGATATGTGTATAAGCTACTATATGACATTTTATTATTTGAACCTTGCATCAGTTATTTTAATTATTTCCTTTATAGATATAAGTTTTAGAAAGTCAGTAATTTATTTAATGATTGTTCATAATGAATGTAACATGCCTTTTATAAACATTACCAAATTGTAAAAAAATATAGTACCTAATTTTGTTCGTTATTGGTTTAATATACTTTCTAAAGTCAAAAATCAATTTCAAAATTGTTTTATTCATATATTCTCTATTTTAATGCATAAGCATGTATTATTTAATTTTCTATTCCATATTTATGTTTATAACATAAAAGTAAAGAAAGTACATGATCGATGTATACTTATATTTGATGGTCTGAATTTGTTATAGTTCTGAAAACAATCCTACTTATGGTTTTTTTTTTGCTTTTCACTTTTTTATGATACTTTTTGATAATTAGTTAATTTTTATTTTTAGTAATTTAATTTTTTTATTAGTCCTCCATCATAAGAGAAAAAATTAATTTAATGCATTGTAGTCGAATTTCGACCACAGGGCGATCATATGCTTCAATAATTCTGTTTTAAAATAAAGTAAGTTATATTCTTCGGTAGTATAGTGGTAAGTATCCCCGCCTGTCACGCGGGAGACCCGGGTTCGATTCCCGGCCGGAGAGAACTTTTTTTAATTTAAGTAAGTACTTAAAAACAGCGCGTTAAACCAATAATTTAACGTTACAAGAATCATATAAGAATAAATTATTCACTCCCAAATCATGGCTTGAACGCGTTTTTTTTCTGTCAAGGTCTAGTACTAAATTTACTTAAATTATATACATTATTTTGAAATTTAGAAAAATACAAGCTAGTCTCAATCAATAAAAGATACCGAACTTGATTATATTTTGAATATAATTTATTAATAAACAGTAACACCAAAACTAAATAGATTTAACGTTTTCTCATAAATATTTGTCATGTTTAAATACTTGCCAAATGTAGGTGGAAACACCTAATTAATTTCTATATAGTTTTTAACAGTATTTATAGCGATAAACACTATCTGAATTTAATATACGATTCTTCCTCATTTGTCTAATCATTGTTGTCACATTCAGTAAAATTTAAACATTGAAATACATTTTTTCGCTTCTGTTAAAAATAAATATAATTATAATTACCTAATAATTAATTGCATCGCATTATAAATAAATATATATATATATATATATAGACATTTAAAATTATGTGCTTTTTTTTGTTTATTTTTTATGATAGTGACACTTTACTGCTAAGTGCGCGAGAACTTTTGTCATTCTGAATAATTACAATTTACGATCCCGAGGAGAAGACGACCTGACTTAGGTCGTCGCAGTCAATCCAATGTGCGAAGAGCTACCTCACGTGCTAACCGCACTGATGACCAAAGGGAGAGGCAGATCAAGAAAATAATCGTATTGCTATGTTAGAATTGCGTTCCTTAGAAAGTGACAATGAAGTAGATAGGCTTAGAATGCAACGAGTTCATGCACATCAAACACAACATCAGCAAGCACGACGTAATGAAATTGAGCGATTCCGCAGACATAGTGCTCCTGTGATCCTGGAACGAGTTGCATTCCACTATGATGCGGTAATAGATTATTATGCCGACAAATCGGTAATAACTGGAAATGACAATAATTTGTAAATATTGCAAGGCGTTAAAATACAGTCGTGAATTTACTGGATTAAGTTGTGCTGGAGGCAAAGTAAAATTACCACAATTGGTCCCGTCACCAGATCCGTAGTTGTGAAGGTAAGAGGACAAAATGTTTATGTAGACAATGGTTGGATCGTGCCATATTCGCCAGTATTATCCAAAACTTTTGACATTCACATCAATGTGGAACATTGTAACTCTGTGAAGTCGATAAAGTACATATGTAAATATGTTAACAAAGGTAGCGATATGGTCGTCTTCGCTGTAACCAATGCAAATGACGGAGTATCACAGTATCACAGATCCCGCGTATACAGATGATTCCAACGGATTTACCATTAGATTTTAAACGTTTACAATTTCCAGTACGTCCGGCGTTTGCGATGACCATAAATAAATCTCAAGGCCAGTCGTTGTAAGTTGGCGGAGTCAACTTGGAGTTTCCCTGTTTCGCGCATGGACAATTATAAGTCGCGGGTTCGCGTGTCGTAAAACCGCCATCTTTGTTTTTTAAGTATGAAACATCATGTGTAATAATCGAAAATAATAATAAAAATTCATTCATACCTAGCATTTTTTTTATTAATTACGGGTTATTAGGGCTTTTATTTGTCGATTGAGGCAGTACGGAGTCTGCCGGGTTAGCTAGTTTATCTAACAAATCTTTAAAGCTAATAAGTCTAATCGATTTCCTTTATAAACATTCGATTAAAGTATAGATTAACAGTACAACATGTCTTTTGTTGTTTAAAAGAGAAGCATTTCTTTTAACCATGTAATGGCGTAATGAAGCCTAATGAAAGGAACCATTAATTTCGACCCTTGTGGTTATAAATAGAGATTTTGTTTTAGTGTGTTCATAAAAATGATGTTTCCTGTAACCGTAAAACATGTGAAATGAAATAAAAAGACCGGCGCTTACTAATTCCATTCAGTGTGTATTGTGTATGTCATTGAAATTAGCAGTTAACAAGACAGTATTTAGGAAAATCTATTTGTATTTTGACGTTTGATTCATTTTAAAAAATGTTTTTTTTTTATTTTAAAATCTAAATTTTGTTTAGTCAGGCTATTAGAACCTTCGGAGATTGACAGATTTTTAATAACAATTGTATAAACACCTCCCTCATGAAAAAATATTTACTAGTTCAGTTATAAATACGAATTTACCTCAAAGAACTTAATCGTTGAAACAATATTGTTTCTTCAAATTATCCAAGACAACCAACCTTTCACGTTTTTTTAGTCTTGTTACTCGCGCTTTTATTTACTGCACAATTTACCAACTGGTTTACCCCAATTTTCCGACTGGAATCGGAACTTTGTTAGAAAACCCAAAGGATGAGTCAAGTCCAATTTGTAAATGTATGTATAAAGTAAGGAATGGTATGAAGATATTTGTTAATTACAATTCGGTATACCGTTGCATCTTGTGCAACGTGACTATAATACATCAGTCAGAATGGACTGAATTAACTTATGATTGATGCTGGAAGTACCTTTTATAAACTTGTTGTACTTGCATTAATATAACAGATCAATTGAAAAGTCCCTGGCCTAATATAGTAAACACATTTTTTGGCAAAATTAGTTTTTCTTTATTCAACACTAGCGACCCGCCCCGGCTTCGCACGGGTGCAATGCTGATACTAAATTAAATACAGTACAGAAAAAATATGAACGTTGTATATAAAAACATAGCGGCCCGCTCCGACTTTGCACGGGCATAAAATATATATGCCTATGTCACTCAATGAAAACATGATTAAAATCGATCCAGTATTTTTGGTTCATTCATTACTGCCCTTGGCCTGCACGCATTAAATTTGGAGTAAAACAATTCCTCTTCCCCTATACTTACTATGGAGATTTCCTGCTATCTTTGGAATATCTAAATTCATACAATTTTTATTACATTACACATTTTTAAACGCAAATTTTAAATTTGTAATATCTCCGAAAATATTTGTTTAATTTACATGCTGTAAGGAACCATATTGATCTATATTAATTGCACACTGTATTTAAGGTACTTAATTCGATAAGGATTAATGCCGTATTACTTAAAATAGCTTCGTAAATAAGCCATTTCACGTAAAAAGTAAACAATAAAAATGGTTAATGTGGGTTATCCCTAAAAGATAAACATATACCATCGCGGACTTTTTTGTAGACCTTTTTATGGTGTACAATACTGTAGTACATTAATTTGATCTAACTCGTAGGGTTAGGCAGCGTTTTTGCTAATTGCTAAATAAGCCTAAAAAATAGGTTAATTTACGACATCACGTTAGAAACCTCTAAAATTAGCAATGTTGCCTTAGTATATTATGCATGTATTATACATATAAACCTTCCTCTTGAATCACTCTATCTATTGAAAAAAACCGCATCAAAATCCGTTGCGTAGTTTTAAAGATTTAAGCGCACATAGGGATATAGGGACAGAAAAGGCGACTTTGTTTTATACTATGTAGTGATAAGTCCCTTCACGGGTGATACACTGATTATAGCGACCCTCCAACTTTTCGATACCATTTTTGTAGTACGATTTACGGTCATTCAAAGTCATTTTGTCGATTTTTTAAATGTTTTCGTCGGTAACAAACTCTTTTGGACGTCCATTAGGTTCACCGTCTTCCGTGCTCATTTCACCACGTTTAAACTTAGGATACCTATCCTTGGTGGTTGATTTTCCTGGGGCAGTGTCCGGAAACTCGGCATCAAACCAAGTTTTTGCTTCAATTGTATTTTTTTCCTTCAAAAAGCAATGTTTTATCAACACGCGAAATTCTTATTATCCATTTTTTTCACAATAACAAAAATTCCTTCACTCAAAATGTTATAATTCACAAACTAATGATCCGACAGCTGTCAAATTTATATACGCATCTTTTGAGGGTTAGGGCTAACTAAAAAACATATGCATTTAATTCTAATAGCGCCATCTATATGTCAAGCCGGGCACTTTTCAATTCACCTGTTACAAGCAAGGCGTGTACGGGATTAATATATCAGTATGTATTTTCCAAATTAGAATAAAACTAATATACTTAAGCTAAACTTAAAAATACACTTATGCACTAAACTAGTTTTGGTTTTGGTTGGCACTAGAGTGGTTTGGTTCGGTAAACTCTTCTGATTTCTTGCGTGTTGTTCAGTAGCTGTATTACTTCCACGTTACTGTCATTTAGCAACCTTGTTTCATGTTTTAGGGTGAAATCTTGGATCACTTCGTGTATCCATTTGATTCCAAGATCAAAATAAGCATTGGTAATTAATCGTTGACATTTTTTTGGGTGCGTAGGGTTACTAGATGGTTTGATGTTTTAGTGTTACCCACAGACTAATGACACCCAAGTGTATTGGTATGTTTGGTTGTTTCTGACATAATAAGGAGCATTCTAAAACATCATCAATGCCTTACATTCGAACACTTGCATTTTTTAAAAATCTTAACCGTAGGAAACGGAACGTAGCATCATAGCCTGATATATAAGAATTTTAAATGAGACTGATAGCTAACTTGACCTACACAAGAAAAGGAATAGAACTCGATACAATTGACAGTGATTATGTTAAAGAAAGAAATATTTTAACATATATTCAATTAAAATAAAGAAAGGATTTACACATAACGGAATTTAAATAGAAAATATTGAAAACTTTAAGACGTAAGGCATAATTCATTCATTACAATATTATTCATTGATGCAGGTTTATAAGATACAACCGGTTAATTAGCCATAATTTCTCTCAGGTTCCGACAGAACACAATTGCAGCCGGTTTTATAGATATCGTTATTTTATACTATTCCTTTGGATTATGTACCGATATATCACCAAAAACCTTTGTTTGTCCTCTGTTTTGTTTTGATCTCCGTCTCAGTAATCTCCCAAAATTAGTCCTTATTATCCTCACTCCTCCCGTTATATATAAAAAATTTATTAAAACAACCTTTAAAAATTCTTCTTCTATCTTTCCCATTTTGCCTGAATGTTATTACAGAGTTTGAGCTGGAATTTCTTCTTGCAACTCATTGCCTCAGAACTTTTTAGTTCTCTTTTCTCTCCTCGCTATCTTTGATCAATTTCATGTTTTGAGCGTTTCATTATTACCGTTACACTGAATAACTTAATATTACTAAATGGATGGAACTGTTATTTATTTATATTAAGTGTCAAAATCATCGAATTTAACAGGTTAGATGTTGTTGTTTTTCTTTCACATTTTTCGCATCTCCCTCTTTCAATATGTTTTTCTATTATTTTTCTTTTTTTTTCCTACGAAAATAGACCTTATCTATAAAAACTCGTTTTTGTTCTTTTTTAATTCTGCTATATTTTTTTGAATGTAATAATATATTCAGGCATGGACCAGACCGAATACTAAAATAATTTCATTTAGATTTGCATTCTCTAACAATTCCTTGTAATTATTAAACCTTCTCCGAAATATATCCTAATACTCCGAGAAAATAAAAGTCTGTAGGTAATTTTCTTACAATAAGTACCTATATCATTAGACTTATTTTCAAGAAATCTCAACATCGGATAAGTCTACAATATTGCAAATGATGGCAGTCCCTTTTGTTTCCCATCAATTTCACTTACAAAAAAAAACAGATGACCTACTAGTAATGATTGTCTCTAAAATAATGCTTTGTGCAAACACCTCGAAAGACTTCATTATCATTGCTAAGCTGCCTCCCTCAAACCATCTACTCGATCAACTAGTGAAGGAATAAAATGTAAATATAATATAAAGTAAAGCAAGGTCGTCATTTGATAATCCGTAATATTGAAACATCCTTGGGCATTGGCCTACGACAAGCATTAATAAGATCTTGTATAATAATTTAGCTTTAAAAAATATATGTTCATGTTGGATCCCACATAATTCCATGAGCAACAAATGCTCAAACAATGGCTCATATCGATTTGTTCAAAAAGATGTTAAAAAACTATATGTAAGATCTACACAGGTGATGATTCATGGATCTCTAAAGACGAACCAAACCCACCAAAAGTTGTCTATGAAAGAAACACATTATGATTGTCTTTTGTCGACATTACTAGTCACGAACGTTAGGAGAATGTAAAACAATCAATTCTTAATAGTATACCTAGAGTTGCCAACTCTCAACAATTGCCCAAACTACAAAAAATCTTATGTTGATTGAAGATTGGCATTATACAGCGATTTTGACATTTCATTGTAAATATAATATCGATAGTCAAAACACTTCTATAAAAACTTCAAATACCATAGAACAGTTCTTTCAAGTGGATATTCACAATATTCTCGCACCAGATCACACCCGATGGTTTTCGCGAAAAGTGCGTATAAAGTAAAAATACCGTGCTAAAGCCGTACATCCTATTAAAAGCCTACATAACAGATACAGTATTATTCAAAAATACTGATTACAATTAATGATCCCGAATCACTGTAGTGTATTTAGAAATGCATGTTTTATGTACTTTAACTGTTAATAAATTTCTATAATTTGTTTTAATCATAAATATCCTTTCTTTACAGATTGAAACCATAGGTAAGAAATCTTTGCAAAAGGCTGTCTGCTAATTTAATTAAGTACATCAAATTCTGAGCTAATATTTTAAATTTTTCAGCAAGACAACATTTTCTAGTTTTAAACGAAATATACATTGGATTAAAAACTGGAAAAAATGTGGAAAAATTGAAAAAAGGTGAAAATTGACCTGGTGCTGCTATTGAGGGTTTCTTTTGAACGTGCCAAGAATATTATATTACATTGACGTCAGACATATTTACCAAGCGCTTTGATTTCAACTATCCCTATTTTCTTTTTTATCTGCTGTAATTTCCTATAAATCCATGACAGCACAAAAAGACATAAGATGGCAGTGTCAAGTTAAACCTATCAATCAAAATACATTGTAATTCATATTTTATTTCATATTATGCAAAAATAAAAATAAATATTATTTGAAGGATTTGAAACTTTCATTCCTTAAAATAATATTGTGGGAAATTTATGGGGAATCAGTACATTTTTTCCCCAATTTGCGGAATTCATCTCGGATTATTACAAAATGTGACGCTCTTCAGTGTTCGGAGAAATTCGCAAAAAGTCGAAAAAAAGACGAACATTCTCTTACTTTTACCATTTACATACATTCGCCCTGACAATGAGGTTTTTGACTAGCTAAAATATCAAATATGCGATATTATATATTATATATTATATAATATATAATTAGTGAAATTATATATTATATTATATATTATTATATAATATATAATTAAGAAAAAGTGCTACGAAAATTGAATTTGAATTGCATTCAGAATATTTTGAAAAACAAATTCAATTTCGATCTTCAATATTAGTTTTTTCATTGTTAGACGAGAAATTCAAATATCGTCATATGCGTTTAAATAAAATTAACTAAAGAGTAACAAAATCTATTTACAAAAGGGTATCATATTTTTACGAAAAAACGGAGAATATCAATAAATTCATTCAGATTACTTATATTAGATAAGAATAATTGCTAACTAATCTATAGGATATATAGAATTTTTAATGTGATCTTATTAAAGGGATTAATAAAGAGATAATGTTTTCACACCCTTAAAATTGGAAAAACCAACCTGACAATACGTGAGTGAATAATTTAATAAAAAAATTACCTCATTACAACGGAAATAATTTAGCTGGGTAACACCGGGACTCTTCTAAGAAACATTAAGTAGGTTTCAATAAAGGAGCGAAATATTGCGATATTTACATTGCAATAGCAAATAATAATAGTTCTAGGGAATGATTTTGCGGTTTTAACTACATATTATTGCATTAACAACAAAATAATCATTATAACACTTTAAAAGGTAATTTTCCAAAGAAAACTCTCTTTGCATTACAACAATAATGCGAATTTAAATGTGCATATAATTAAAAAAATATTTTGTTAATTTCCTGATAAAGATTTTAGTACTAAAAATATGTAATCAACAAATATTACTATATGTAGACGACATTTTGAGAGATATATAAGTGAGATATATAGATCTCATGAACTAAAAAGCATAGAAATATAGATAGAACGGCCAATGTGAAAAAAGAGGTCAAAAGACTTATTGAAAAAACCCACAGACAACCGATATTTATAAAATAAAATAAACTCTCTAGCAGGACACACTCAAAAGAATTAAACCATTTGACTTATATTGAAGTGAAATGAATTTCATGAGTAATCACGAAACATTGCTACTGTAAATACCAAGCAACGACCAATGGATTTTCATAGCTATATACCTAATTTTTAAGTTATTTTAAAAATAAATTATAGGTTAGTTGGCAACGACTAATAATAATGTAGTAATAAAAACATAAAAAATGTCTCAGAATCATGCATATTTTTCATACTTGAAAAAAACTGAGACAGATTTATGAGGAAATTTTGATAAATACATCACCGTATATTTCGAAACTTGCCTTAATGATGTAAAGCATTTGTAAAGTGATTCAGACAATCTTATGAAAATCACTTGGTTCAGTTTTTTGGCCAGACCTCTCCGAAGGGTTACATTTTTTCGTCTCTCTCTTCTCTGCCATGTCTATCCTAGAACAATAAGCCACTGTACTGTCCAACTTCTTATTTGATTGGTTTTAATTATTATTATGAAATAGCTTCCATCAGTGAGTATATGTCCCATCTCTCCATGTTAATATCTGGCTGAGGCTGGGGATGCAACATCTCTTTAGTCCAGTGTGTTATCGTCTTCCCACTCCAATCAGCGCTTGTACTAGTTAATTTGTCTATTGTGCGAGGCTTTTCCGATATCTTAAGCAATAGTATCTTATTTCTTACTTTACCGTTCATATATTGTTCAAATAATTTCCGGAATGCTATTTCAATAGGATCCAAAATAAATTGTCCTTAGAGATGTCAGTGAATCACGAAACTGACATCAATTAGTTCCTAGGTATCTTCCTTTAAATAAAAGTAAACTGTTTCTTAATTACTTATATTAAACTTGTATTTACAGTTACAATGCAATGCAACACTATAAAATACCCAAACTATCTTCGACCAAACGGATATATCTTATTTTACAAATTTGACTAATAACTAGTCGTGAATATAAACTTATCGTGAATTGGTCGTGAATATTTTCATGAACACTTTATTGTGAATACTTATCGCGTACTGATCGTGAATGCTTATGAACCTTTTTTTTCTTGTTCCAGATTGACAAGCTAGAACCAAATGATCTTTTGATGGTGTCGCTTTAGGTTCGGGATAGAGAAATTTTGCGGGCGATAGAGACTCTGGAATACGACTGGGATTGTCGTAGTTGGTTTAGCTACCAGGGTTTGTGGATGGGTAGAGATTTGATCAAGTTGTTTCCGTGTTCTAAGGCGCCAAGGGAGAACATTACACTGAGCACGTTCGCAAAACTGATGATGACTGGATGTGAGTGTTCACGTTCCTCATAAACCATGGGGCATTGAGTGACGTGCGAACTTTTTGGGCTGGAACATTTGAAGTAGTGCAAGTTGTTTCTCAGAGACGTACCTGTACCACACCTGTGCTCTGTAGAGGCAGACTGGACGAACTAGCATTTTATACAGAGTCGCTTTCTGGGGGATTGGGAGTTTGCTTTTTCTGCAGAGGAGTGGAAATAGTAGGCTGTACACGTCATTGCTTTTGTAAATAGCGTGCTGTATATAAGCTGACCATTGGAACCTGCGGTCGAACTGGAGACCGAGGTATGATACCTTCTGGAGTAAGGAGATAGGATCTTTTTCCATTTGAAGACGATAAACGCGGAACTCCTTCTTACGGTGGAACAGAATAGCCTGAGTTTTGCTCGGGCTTATCCGCAGCCGCCAGCATTTGTACCACGCAATCGCCTGGTTCAGTTGGCCTTGGAGTCTACTGCCAGAAAGACCCAAAATACCTGCAGAGGCAGATGTTACAAAAACGGTATTTTGGGAAATAAATATAAGAATTTTATAAACATATTTAACAATGTTTCTAATTTATCTCTTTGACATCCTGAATATATATTGAGGCACAGATATTTGTTGCTTATGCTTTGGAGAATATTGAACATGTTTTTACTTTGCTCTAAAATATTTCTAAAATGTTGCTTGGTTTGCCTCATAGCTGAAAACCGTAGGTACAAATTGGCGTTATAATAACTTTGTATACCATCATTTTGCATCACGACTGAAGTGGTAGTGGCGGCCTTTCTTTCTTCTCTTGAGATGCCTTCATTACGACTGACAGATACTGACAGGAAACCATTGTCGTCAGCGTAGGTGCAGTTATTATATCCTCATTAGGTATCATTATGCTGCTGAAGGAAACCTGAGCATATCTCGTATAGGGCAGAATAATAACCATTACATTTAACTACACAGCATGTTTAGTTGATTCAGAATAACATGTGTTATCAACGCAGAAGTAACTTTTTGAGTTTGTATGCTATTCCATCGTGCCAGTTCAAAACTGCCATGATCTTATCGGAATGATAGTTTGAGGATTATGTTGTTTAGATATTCTTTCTTTCTGGTTAAATTTTTTTTTCTAGCAGTTTACTAGCTTATAGGTAGGAAGCTTATAGGTTTCTTTATTCGAAGTCTTTTCTTGTAGTGGGTTGCGTGGTTTAGACACCATTATATTAACTTTTTCCAATCTCCAATATTCCACTGAATGAAGAAAAGGATCAAAAGATAAGGGAATAAGTTCAATAAATTAAAAAACTGAAATTATCCTTTCTCCAACCCATCTTATTTACGAATAAATTAACAGAAATATATTCAAAATTATTATTAATTTATAAACCACTTGACAGTTATTCATAGGTTTATTATCTCTGAAATCACAGTATTATTTCCCAGACCAAAACTACAATAATATAATAATTTCTGACCAGTATAAAATGCTAGATATTCATTTTTGAATCGGTTACTGTTTGCATTAGCATTACATTAAAACATAATTTAATCGCGGATCTTACATAATTGTTATCCTGTCATTTAACATCTAATAACGTATTCCCATCGAACCATTTGTTAGTCTGAACCTATCGCTGTTACAAATGTTATTATATATGTAATGTTATTCATACTTAATTTGCATTTAATACTCTGTTATCGGCATTATCAGAGCGTATTTTAGTGTATTAATAATGAATTCTTCAGAATCGTCTGGTAAGACCCTGACTCATGGCGAAAGGATTTATTGAAGTACCCCATAGACATAAATGAGTCAAGCGGGTTTTAAATAATGTTCCGACTAATCGGCTTGTTAGTCATTTATGCAAAAACAAGGGCAATACAGACACCCGCATGAATCAAAATTACCCATATTTTTCGTTCATACGATATAATGGTAGATTGCATCACTGTATGAATCTAATCATGTTAACGTTGAAAAATATGGAATGGGATCATGAGCAACACGAACAGAAACTCATATTATTGATATTTTTTATCGAAAACCCGTAAATGTATTAAATAATCAAACATTAGGACACCCACCCTTTAAAAAATTCTCGTAAAAACTCCTAGATATGATCTAAAAGGTGGAAACATTGTACAAGGGATACCAACAAAAACTACAACAACAAAAAATAAAGTAACATTTATAATTAATACATTGCTTCGAATGAATTACTTTCGAGCATTTAGAAAGTGGATAAAATCAATATGATTCTTAAAATCGAAATTTACTACAAAACTAGATATCCAATACATTCAGGAGTCCCAGAAGGCAACGTACAGGACCCAGTATTATATCTCCTGTACACTGCTAATCTACCAATCACAAAAATCAGTACTGTGCCAACATACGCAAACGACACGACAATAATACATCAAGGAGACTCCAAACTAAATTGGCATACTAAAAGAGCATAAGAGAGCATGCCTATCAATGAATATAAATAATTGCCATCTCCTCCAGGATGCTCAATATCTTAACATGAACAACTTGAACTTAAACTAAAGCAACTGTTGTTCGTAACATCATTAACATTAGATGCGCTTAGTATAACCTTAATTTAAAGAATCAATTCCTGTGTGTTGTCCAGTAGCTACATTGCTTCTGCATTGCTATGATTTAATACCCTTATTTCACAGTTTAAGTCGAAATCTTGGATAACTTCGTAAATCCATTTGATTTCGAAGATATGGTGTAATTCTTCGTTGGTATAGGTTTTGGTAGTTAGTACAATAACTTAATTTTGGCTTCATTGGATTACTAGCTGGTTTAATATTTTAATACAATACTATATTTAAACCTCATAAGTCCAAATAGGCTTCATAATAGACTGATAAACCAATCTCTTTGGGTTTGATTTTAGGTCAAGTTGGAACATTATCCAGTAGAGTTCTTTGATTTTGTGTGTGATCTACTCTGCTTTTTGTCTAATGTGATATTTCCAGTTAGTCTGTCATCGAGATGGATGTCAAGTTATTTCTCTGATTATGCTTAACTCTGATTAATGTGACAAAATTAGGTTTTTATTATTTGGCCGCAACGCAAAATTAACGTGGACAGATTTGGAGCTATTAAGCTATATTTTCTAGCCTCTAGTCCGTTTGTGAATCGTGTCAACTGCCCCTTGTTCTGTTAGTGGGATATCAGCATCGATTCAGATTCGAATAGTTGCAAGACACTACCTTTCCAAAATCCAATCGATATAGGTATAAATGATGAAAATCTCTTCATGCGAAACTCGAATGAATGGGAATTTTTGTTCTAAAAAATATGATTCCAGCAATTAACAATAGTTCCATGGTAGCAATTTCTTCCATATCCTTAAATAACAATATTGCAATGCAAATCAATACTTATTAGGCATATTTGGTACTAAAGAATCCAACTATGAAGTACTTCTTGCAAATCTAATATAGCGACCAAACAAGAGTTCCAAAACAAAACATTGCATGTTATAGCCACCACAGCATAATATCCCTCTAAAATCCATACAATATATAACAAAATATCCATTGTGGTAGTACTTCGTTAATACTTTAATTGAGTGTACACCTCAATATACTTGCTAATAATCTAAATGAGTTTTAACAGTGAAGTGCGTAGACTAAAATATTTACAATGATCCAATATGACTAATGGATACATATAAAATTTAAAGCAATATTTACAATAAAATATATTACACACTTACATTAGATATACTTAGTGCAATCTTAATTTACAAATTAATGTATTACTATTTTTCTGTTGTACTTGCATTAATACACAAGCAAGACGTGTCGGGATTAATATATCAAATGTAGTTCCCAAAACTTGAAACAAAACTAATCTACTTAAGCTAAACTTAAAAATACACTTATACACTAAACAAGTTCGTGTGGTTTGGTTCGCTTCAATCTTCTGATTTCCTGCCTGTTGTCCAGTAGCTGTATTGCTTCCACGAGGCTATGATTTAGCAACCTTATTCCATGTTTTAAGACAAAATATTCGATCACTTCGTATATCCATTTGAATCCGAGGTTATCGTGCAGCTATTCGTTAGTTACGTAGCGATAAGCATTGGTAATTAATCGTAGAACTTTGTTTTGGGTGCGTTGGATTAATAGTTAATTAATAATTTAATGTCTTAGTGCAACCACATATTTGCACCCCATAGATCCAAACTGGCTTTATGATTGACGAAATGATATGAAACTAATCTTTTTGATTTTAGGTTAAGTTGAGACTAACCAGCACAGTTGCTTGACTTTGAATCTAATCTGCTTTACTTTTTATCTAACATGATGTATTCAAAATACAAAATACAAATTACGGTATACTATCAGGAGTTAAGTTATGTAAATAAAAATTAACTAATCCATCCCAGCCTCTCAGGAAAAGAAGGATTTCTTTTCATAAATAGTAGATGTTCAAATATACTATCAGACAAACAGTCTCTTGTTGCAGAATGAATAGAACCTGTTATAGAAAACAATATTTCTACAGGTCTTGATAAGCACAAATTGTATTGTTATATTATATGAGCGCTTTTTTATATTTGGATAGCATTCAAGAATGGTAAGCTTTTTATTTTTATCGTTTAGAAAGCTAACTAATTCTAACTCCATTTTTGGTTGATCACTATCCCTGTTTTCTAAAACAATAAGATAATAATGCTCTTTAATACTTCTGCCACCCCAAGTATTATTTCATGTTTTTTTTTTTGGTAGTTTATCTCTAAGGCATAAATTGTGAGATTTTAAATTATTTGCCTCTCATCTGTTGTGATGTTTCCAGGTAACCAGCGCATTTTGTAATAAGGGTGACTATGATAGCATGACCCTAATGACTTTTTTCATATAACATTATATATTCTATTTATTTCATATATCCGTTAAAAACTTATTAAATCTTCAAAATATTACTTTTGATAGTGCCTTTACATTTAAGATATCATCCATCGTGACATTTCTACTAATAAACTTAACTAATATGGAGAGGTATCGCAAAAATAACCTTTTAAGAAAGTAACAATTGATCAGGTACTTGTCAATTTGACGTACAGTACAGGTGTGCCTGCTGTAAAGATAAACTTATTAATTACACCTATCGATAATATCGCTAAATGTATTTTTGTTCAAATGTGTTTTGCCAATGTTTATTATCTAAATCATAAGTATTTGAAATGCTAACCACAAAATACCTCAGCGTCAGATATTGTATTTGAAATACCAATTAAAAATTACATTTTTAAGAATTAATAGAATAAAAAATGCCAAATATGTATTTGTCCTTCTATTACGTATTTCAATTACACGTAATCAATGAAAATTCTCATCGCCGAAGAATGTATTGTCCTAAAATAATTCCAACGAAATAAAAATTCCTGACTATAAATATATTTTGAATTAACTACCTAATATAATATATTACATCACTGATTAAAAATGTATCGATAACTAATAACCAATCCTTCATAAATGACTAATTTATTTAACAATATATAACGTATACGGCTATGTTAACGATTCCACGAATTTAAATTAAATTAAAGAATTATTTTAAATAGATAACGACCGGTTTATTCGTACCGTTTTTGTTACATCATGGGAAGTACCAATTGAAGCAAACACACCAAAGACATTATTAAACCGATTCAAAAGACATCTTTTTTTCAGAGATTAAACAATTAATGTTTCTAATGTAACCGAATAAGGTTGTCCATTGTCCGAAATCCTTACCGGAAACTACCCTTAACTAGAAGCGTCCGCCTGTTTTGGGGGAGGTCTCCCGACAGCCGATTTAAATACTCCTATTCGATGACGGGCATCGAGCGGAGCGGAAGTCAATTGTTAAACTGCTAAAAACAGGAAACGGATATTCCCATTTCTACGGGCGTCGAGTCGGTTGGAGAAGAAGCCACTTTTTGTTCGAAAAAAAAGAGAAGCAATCTCTGGGAATGGTCAGGCTGAATAAGTCGTGGACGTGCCGATTCGGCGGGTAAACGATTTGTTTGTTGCGAGCATTAAACGTTCTTTGTCCTCGTTTATTTGCCAAAAGTAACAACCGTGGAAGACGGTACAATTAAAACTACTTTTTGACTATTTTATTAACTTGATAAAACAAAAATACTAACTTTAAGTCAACATAAATATAAATATATAAATAAATATAAACAAAACAATATTTTTAGCCCTAGATAATGTGCTGTATATCAAACATAATACTTATAGTTTATCCAAAGGATTTTTGCACATACGTCATATAATCATTTGTAATGTAAAACATCGCAATGTTGCCGTATCAACTCTGAGTTTTAGTCAAGTTTGGCTTTGACATACAACAAAATTCTAAGAAAATAATTAAATAAAAATACTGTTATGAAATATATCGAAGATCTTATAACTACAATTAAGTACACAGTTTGTAGGTTAGGGTTCTGTTTGATTATAATTACATTGAACTCTTGAAAATTCTAGGCGCGTTTTTTATATAGTCGTATCCCCTGTAGGCCTAATCCACCTTATTAACAATTGTATATCCAAGTAATAGATTTTATTTTCATTAGAGAGCATATTTACCTTTTACTTGTAATGACATTTTGATATCACTATATTTTTCCTTCGTTTGTTCTGTTAATACCTGCATTCTCCTTAATATTTTTGCCATATCTGCAAAACAGTTACTATTCTTTCTCTCCTGAAACATTTTAACCAAATGCTCATATATATTCTAAACAATTACGTACCTATCTGTGCAACATTTCCTACAGTTATAATATATAAATTATATACTCACCTTTATTTGTTCCTACTCTCATCAGCCCGTCTTAGAAATTCGCAGCAATGAATCATATCATATTCAGAAAGTTTCATTCAAGTGAATAACTAAGCTAATTTCCAATCAATATAGAATTTGTTCATTATTCCATCATTTGTCAATTCCTTCTTCAATGTGTCTTTTGTAAGGCTGATGCGAATGATCGACTTCATCCAAACCGAAGGTGTTATTCACCATTTCTGTTTTGCAGCATTAAGTAAAATATATCTGCAATGATTTTTTTATAAATGTTATGACCAATTTTACCTAATCAATTATTACTCCAATGTTTACCTTTTTCCATCAACTTCTGTTGACACAACACTATTTTTATTATTATCTTACCATGAGTAACCATTGGGTATATTGGTCCCAATTCCAAGATACTTTTAAAAATTGTATTCTTTTAAAAGCAATATTCGGAAGTTCCGTTAGACCTCTTCGATACTTTTCAGACTAACAGTTTCCTTTGAACTAATTGTATTAAATTATGTTTGTAGTGAAAAACTACTCACTGTTTTTATATATTTGTTTAATGTCTGATAGAGCTAACGTCAAGCTGATCTTGATTCGTCAACCGCTTCGTAAAAGGATGGTTTCTATTTTCGGCGAATTAAAGATATATTTCTCATTTTTTGAGATATTTTGACCGTGTCCATACTAATATACTACAACACGCTAAAAAATATTTTCAATAAAAATTCAGCAAACTAATATTTAACAGTAAAAATGTTTACCTCTCTAACGAATTTTACTGGCGAGAGGGGATCTCAATTATCTCGTTCCTGTTCAAAGTAACTGATTAGAGACGCAATATGTTCTGTGTGTCTTCGAAATTTTCAATCAGAGTAATACTAAGCAGCTATTTAAAGTTTATCAAAACAATCAAAGCATTAAAATAACGTTTATATACTAAATGAACCGACGAATCTCGTGTCACCCACATCTATTTTGAAAATTTTCTCTAATAATAACAATGGCCACTTCGTCAATTGTCGGTGAATTAAATCTCCTCGCGTGCTCATTGGCAGGTCTAATGACGATATTACGGCTGTCAGATGACATCCGATCTAATGCTTGAAAAAAACAGCCTTCCTAGTAAGCAATAAATTAGTCCTTGTATTTTCAATTATTTAATATTTTGTTAAATCATTTCTGATACTAATTTGAATGTTACCAAAAAACGTTTATGATATAAATAGGTAAAATAGGTATTAAATTATGCGTTGTGACAAACGACATCATTTGGAAACAGCTAGTACATGAATAATATATGAATATTGACCAAGAAGTGGTTAGAATAATTTCCATCGCAGAAACTAATGAACGTAATGGATCTGGCGGTCGGGCGAATTATGGAAATTTTACTTTTTCACCGGCGCAACATCACCAGATTCGATTGTTATTTCCTCAATCATAACCCCATATTTAGTTAAAAAAAATTGATCTCGAAATATTTTAAACAAATTAATTCTGAACTATAATCAATGAAATTTAACTAAATCAAAGACAAATATCCATTGTTTTTATATTAAAATATGGGCTCAATTAATTATAAATATGTAATGTGTTAAAAATGCATTTTTTGAAAAAATGCATGTGCAATTTTCTATCAGTACTTTTATTTCCTCTATATTTCCATATTCTCGATATCATGTAGAAAGAACAATGTTGATTTTGCAGCGATCCAATAATAAATACATATTCACTTCTTCTTCATCTTCTTCTTCTTTTTCTTCTTCCTAAACTAAACTGTATCGATCTAAACAGCGATTCCCATTTGAGTTGTAAGAGTGTATCCTTCCAAGGGTGTGCAACTCCAATTGTGAATAGTGGGGGCAAAGTTTTGCTTAGTTCAATCGTTGGCGGCGCTAACAACGTGAATTTGATTGGTTAGTTTAAAATAGTTATGTAGAAACCTGTAAGGAAAATACTTTGCTTTGATTGGTCTGCCATTTCGCCTGATTACTTTGTGACGTCACATTTATTGGCCAATAATAAATGAAAATCAAATTTATTTTTTAAAATTAATTTATTAAAATAAAATCCTATACAAATACACATAAGTGTAAATAATATAAATATATATAAACAAAAAGCAAAAAAAACAATTATGAGCTCTATTCTAGGCAATTAAAATATCTATAATTCTTCTATAACATCTTCCCATATTTGGTTAGTGCCATCAATTTTATGGGATCTATTAGAGTTCTCACTTATCCTGATATATTGAAGGTAAACTTTAAATCCTTCCGTGTTGATATTGTATTAACTTCATTAAAGCAAAAAGACAATCACACCTTATAATAACTTTTAAAATTTGGCCTTGAAAATCATTATGGATTGGACAGTTGAAACACTAAAAATGTATGTGTTTTTTAAAGATATTTAAAATTTAGAGTATTTAATCTGTGAAACTACTTAATATAGAATGTAGACAAATATTGCATGTTGTCTCTTTTTCAGAAGTTTTGTTAAATAGCCTGAAATAAAACTAAAATACAATATTAGACTCTTGTTTTTCTCAGAGCAAAGTTCTCTGGAAGTGAAAATATAGACTCAACTGGTGATTTAACAACCTCAAGTGGTACTAGATCTCCCGTTGAAAAAGAATATAAGTTATCTAACATGCTCATCTTCTTCACAATTTTCTCCGGGAGAATGATGTGAAAAAATTGAAGTGATGATGTGCCCTTTTAAAGATTTCTCGAACATACTAGGTGAAGGATGCTGTTTCTACCTCCATGACCTCTAATAGATTCAACAAAATTCTTTAAGCAATCTTGGTTAATATTTGTTAAAAAATGTAGTTATTTGTAAATTTAGACAAAATAGATTTCTTTATGGTAATAAATCCCTTAAAAGTAGCAATTAATTTTTTAATTGATGGCACCGTAACAAATATTTTCTTAACAAGATAATCAAATTTAAATGTACAATAGCTCTACTATAAAATTATTGAACACTGATTGTTCTAAAAAGTTAAAATATTACAAATATTTTAGGGACATTTTACAATTAAAAGTAATATTTATTACTACTAATTATCCAGTTATCTTAATTATTACCTTCTTGTGAGACTTCTTTATGTAGAGACATCACACTGACAGCATACGAACAACTTGGTAGATTAATTGAATTTTATTACTAACATCCTCATAAGTAGATTTTGATATTCTGTAAACAAACAATATATAAACAGACATATAGTACATAGATAATTTTATATGTACCTGATGTTGTTGGATGTGCATTTATCCTAATACCTGTTCGTGAAGGAAGGATAATTCTAAATTTTTCACTATAATGTCTGTGACAGACACCATGACGTTGATATATTTGCATTGTGGTTTATCCAGGTAACTTACTACTCTTTACTTGACCAACCCATTTTTCGAAAGAAGCGAGATCATTCTTTGAGAAACGATGTCCAATTTCCGTAGTAGATTTTTATCCCGGTACACTACATCTTTTACTACACTGGCGCATTGTCATCAATTTTTATATTATTAGTCCATAATAATTAATGTAAAACAGAACATATGCACAACGTAAAACAAAGATTTCTTGATCTAAACAAAAACCAAAACCTTCAAACAACAAACTTAAAAATGGACGCCCATAGAAAATGCTGACTTCACACAATTTGGTCGACCAATCACGTTCCATGTTAGTGGCGGCACCAGGAATTTAAACTAGCCAATCACAGTTTGCGATCGCAGCGCTACCGTTGATTGAACTAAACAAAACATTTCCCCAAGGTCGCCTATACCGTGAAATTTCTGTTTTTTCTATGTATCTCTCACAGCTCTTACAACATGTACTAATTTTGTACAAAAACCATATGACAAGCAATATAACACGCACATAAGCCAAATATCTTGTCCGTGTCATTTTTCTGAAAATAAAAAAAATTTCACTAAGCTTACAAAAAAGCTATTCCTTGAAATTGAAAGGTCTTAATAAAAACCCAAAATCTTAATTGTCCTCCAGTTAAGAGCGGAAGTAAAGGAAAAATAATATCTGGTAAATATTTAGATAATATAATGTGTAAAACCCAATTTCCCGAATTACGCTCTTGTCTATTAGATATATTCCGAAGTTAATCGCTATGATAAATAACAAGTTATTTAGTAATTCGCGGAATGTTATTTCGAAACATCCAATATTGCTAATGTTATTAATATTTTGATGAACTTGGATCATTCTTGCTTTTATAAAATAAGGTATATAATATTACGATAAATAAGGATACATTATCCACTTTCATCGCTCTAATTTCAGTAATTAACAATGAGATCAAGTAACTTAATATCACTTTATTCAGTACTATTTTGGTAAAAATGGAATAACAAAAAATAAATGAACGGACTAGTCTTAAGTTATAGTTATAAACATTTTGACTGGATCAGCTAACTCTAGTTTATGGTCTGCTCATGGTTTAATAACCATCACAAAGAATCAACATTGATATATCCCATCCGACATTAACAAAAACACTGACATGGAAATCTAAATTTAGTTAGGTTACATTAGGTGCTTGCTTGTGTTTTGATCGACAATGTCTATAGGTAAAAAAGCGATATATCAATGTAAACAACTGTTAAGTTACCTAACCTAACTATTTAATTCTACGGTTTTGAGATTTCTCTGCATAGGTTTCAGTTTTCTTAACGGTTTTCGATCTGGTAAAGAAACGCTAATCATGGAATGCTCAAAATTGAATTTTCAACATTCACAATTAATTTGTTTGATTTGAGGAAATCACTTTAGGAAGTTGATCAAGAACTTTTGGAAAATATACGTGATATTTTTTCGTCATATTCTAATTATCGATATTGGTTTCACTGATTTAAAAGTGATATGGACGTCAGCGCCGGAGATATCCAAACTGAAAAATTGTCTGTAAATTCAAAAAAAGATGACGATGAAAAGTGAATTGTGTCCGCTGATTACCACTTAATCACATACCAGTATCATTGACATGTTAGAAAAAACATGGGAAAAAGTTGTAGAATATTATGAAAAACATATTGATAAATAAATAAATATTGTACCAATTGTTCTCAATAAATAAATTATTAATGTGAATAAATGATCGAAATACACGCAAGCGCCTATCGTAACCAGGATATGTTGCAATGTTACGGTGCTCAGTTATATACTGGAAAAACTCAAGAATCACTTTAAAAATACCACCCAGGCGCTATGTCCACGAGAGGTTTCCGCTTCCGATTATAACGTGTCTCAATCAATGCCATATGGTCAGTTGAAGTAGTTTCTATACTTTGTTCTACAATCGTTACTACATTTCTATAGTATTTTTATAAAAAACATAAAAAAAGAGTCAGCTCTTGAAAACCACCAAAATTTTTCGAATTATATTTCATATTTCGGTATTAAGGGAAATTTTCAATTGGCCTTTTACGTCTCTGAGAGACAACTTGTACTACTCCAAGTTTTCCAGTCCAAAGAAGTCCACGCGCTACTCAATGCTCCATGGTTTATGAGGAACATGAACACTCATCTCGAATCAGGCATCCCATTCGTGAGAAGTTTCTCGAACACTCTCAGTGTAAGGTTTTCTCTTGGCGCCTTAGAACACAAAAACAACATGATCAAATCCCTACCCATCCACAAACCCCGGTAGTTAAACTAATTACTACCCAGTCGTATCCCAAAATGTCTCTATCACGAACCCGAAGAAACATCAGCAAAAGGCCATTTGGTTCTAGCTGGCCAATCTGGAATAAGAAAAAAAACTCGACGGTCTCTTTCTTCTCCGGGGTCCCTCGAGTAGCTGTGTCGTCTTTAAATTGGCAATCACTCGAATAAATCATAAATAATCCCGCTAGTTTCTATCACTTCACCACGTGGCCATCCTCAATTCTCATATCAGAGGTGGGATTCGACATGGTTATTCGAATGATATTTGTAAAAGTAAAAAGTTTTTAGAAAATGAGTCGAGCGTCAAATAAAATAAGAAAAAAAGAAGATAGAAGAATTAATCAACCAGTGATGAATAGAAGAAATCACTGAAGATTAACAGAAGAAGTTTAAGTACTTAAGTAAGAACTTAAGTTTATTAACTTTAGCTTAAGTACGCTACGATGTATAATTTTAGAAATATATATCGATGTAAAATAGAACTAAACAAGATTGTACTAAGCATGTCCAATGTAACATATATTGAATAAGAAAAATTATATATAAAAACAAACAAATAAATATTGGTGAAATGAAAATATTCAAACCGATTAAAAAATATATGAAAACATTCAAATGAGAAAATCTCAGACACCATATTATTCAAATGTTGACATGACCTATATAAGCAAAAGATGGGAAAAATAAAAGAAGGTCGTGGCGCAATATTTTTAATATAATCTTTATAATTTAAATAACTTAACAACATAAATAACTAAAAATACATAGAAATTAATACCAACCCCAATATTATATATTAAATTGTAACACCCGTCTATATTTTCATCATCAGTAAATATAAGCTGTTGAACTGAAGTCATACGGAACGCCTAAGTACATGTACGTAGTACAAGATTTACATTACTGTTCTGATAAATACACAACGCGTAACTATAAAATCGCATGATTTTAACATTAATCCTGTTTGTTTTTCTAACACTAAAATCCTGTTTACACGAAACGAAGTTTTACGACGACGTAAATCTCAATATTGTGCATTATCAAAACGACATCCTGTCAGTCGTGGGATCTTATAAATCGAACAAAAATATACAGAAATTCTGCTTTTGGTGTGGTCAGTTTCGGATATTTTTCGTCGACATATTGTTTTTTCCCCCGTTTCGGCTTTTAGGACTTCCTGCCTATAAGCTCTTTCCTTTCGGTTGTTTGTGTTTATGCGTATTAATCCAACCCAGAATGACAATGTTTGCACGACGCTCGTCTGATATGACGTTTTCTTATATTTGTTAAATATGTTCCCAATTCGTCGAATAGTAGGGCATTTTATCTTCTATATATACAATAAAATATTTTTAACAAAAAAATTGAACCGACTTCAAAAAATAAATAACAAACTCACTAGAAATTAAAAAAATAATCAAACTTAGATTTGTACCATATAAAGAAACGTTTTAAAATAAAATATGTACATAATAATTCTAGTATTAACTACATGCAAATAAACGAAATACTTATTTAACCTATTTAAAAATCTGTTACCTGTTAAAAATCTAAGTTTGATTATTTTTTTACTTTTTAATGTATTCCTTATTTATTTTTTGAAATCGGTTATAAATGTTCTCTTTTTAGTGTTAGATATTTAATCAATAAATTACGCAGTTAAATACAAATAAACAAAAATCTTATTTAACCTATCTACTACACATATTTATTCTACTATATACACACAATTTAGCTTTATACCTAGCTAAACCTATTTACAATATTATTTTAACTACTACCAAGTCGGTGCGACAGAAACAACAAAAAAGCAAATATCTGAAACAATTGAGTTGAGTATGCCATTGAAAACCACTAGTTTATTATACACTGTATTAAAGAACGAAAACGAGCAAAACTAATAGATGTTGAGAAATATCGCAAATTAATTAGATATAACTGAAGATTGAGCGGTAGACCTAAACCTACCAACGACAACACTTAATTGGATGGAACCTTTCTAAATTCACACCATGATCTTTTCTAAAGATAGAAGGAATTCTTAATGCCACTCTACAATCACGATCTACCCACCTATGGGATACAACACATCCGACAGCAATTTAAATTCCAGAAACTTAAATTCTCGATAAAAATGGACGAATTACGAAAGTATACGCAGGCAATAAAAGTCAGTTTGCTCATACAGCAGCATGAAATAAAGCAATAATTGTTCTTATACTGAAGAAAGAGACAATAAATATAGTAAAAACTATCGAGGTATTAGTATCCTATCATTTAGTGGAAAAAAAGTATTTATAAAAGTCATACAACATATAAAAAATCTTAAAAAATTTAATGCAGCATAATGTAAAGACTCAATCATTAAAAGAACCTTATTTACTCTCAACTGACCTTCAACATTGATAATACTGTATATATCTGATCAAGATTCAAACCTTGTATTATTCATCCGACTATTTAAGACCACCCCCGCTGACTTAATTATAACACCTCGTACGATGGCCATAATACAACCGACCATAAAACAATTGACCATAAAAATGTAATTTGAAACAGGGATGTACTCTTAATCAAGACGAACAATTGCCTAATTACGTATGTAATCCAGTTAATTGAATTTTTATTCCCGACGTAACGTCCCATTAGATCGGTACGAACTCCAAAAGTTTTCGACAATGGAACCCCCACGAAACGAGACAAAACACACTTCTACGTCGTTAATATTCATTGTACCAGATGTATTTCCCATTTAGAGTTGAGGTTGGAATCTTTTTACCGCTTAATATGCGCTTTAAGGATTTAAATACAAACAATAATCCCTACGACAAAAGATCGGAGCAGGAAGTCTCTTAAGAAACTAACAACCATCTTCCTTATTTAGGAAATAAGGTATAAATACATAATAAGGAACACGTACGGCTTTGGGACAGTAAGAATTTTCTACTTTTCGTGTCGGGCTTTAACCGTGCGCCGGCAGACGAGAAAGATTCCAAATAAAAATTAAAATCGTCAGGTGTTTTCTTTCGATTTTTCATTGATGACTAATAACAACGTTTTATTGTCGTTTTGGTTCGTGCTAGAACACTTACCGAATTTAAATGAGACCTAACAATTATGCATCTATTAAAATTATGCATATTCCTGACTATTCCGCCGATAAATATTTTTGTTTGTTACACTGCCCGACAAACAAATTCAATAATTAAAAATTAATAAAACCGATCAATTAATTTTAAGCGTGCCTTCACCGGTTTTACAACATGGGATCGACCGTTGTCATACTGAAGAATAACATTGTTGTGTCTTTGCTCGTTTTCCGACCGTTTTTTCGCGTAAAACTTGACTCAAACGCATCAATTGTAGTCGACAGCAACAGATCTCCATTAATTTTTTCATCGTCGAGTAATAGCATTGATGGTTTCATTAGGTTTTAGCAGCTTATAGTACCACACCAAACTGATCCTACCAAATAAAAAGCATTAACTTGGAGCCATGGATATTTCGTTTTGTCATTGATGTTGATGCATAACCAAGTGGTCCCCATGTTTTTTTTTTCGCTTTGAATTACCGTAATGGATCGACTTTTCATCAGCAATAAAAATACGATGCAAAAAATGGAAAGATTTTTCCGTTGAAGCAGCTTTTCACATATAACCGAACAACTTGCAATGTCCCTTAACTTCTGCATATTCTTCTTGCGATTTTCGCGGATCATCATCGAATAAATTTTCAATCCTCGTTTTCAAATCCTCATCTTCCAATTTTTTTACCTATCCAAAACGCTCCTTTTCTTCGGTGTCAAAATCACCACTTTTAAAACGTCGAAATCAGTATTCACATGTTGAAATCGATGGGGCATGGTTGCCATAAGCTTCACACAGCATTCGATAACCTTCAGCTACCTTTTCCTTCCAAGTGATTCAAATTCTCACTTAATACAAAATCAGATCATTTTCAAGGCACTGAAAAAATGTTTGTTCACACTTCGACGAAATGACACACAGTGAAAAAGTGAACCCTGTCAGTAAGTGACACACCTGTTGTCAATCCTTTAAAATTAATTTATAAGCCTAATATAATTACAAGATACAACGAGAAAAACTGTTTTATTCAGTTGATAGTCTAAATTAAAACTAGTCTCCTAGACCAACCATTAACTCATTGTTAACAAGGTCCTTCCCATGGTTTGGTTCTCTTTAGTGTTCTCTGTGAACGATGTTTGTCTATCTAGTAACTACAGGATCTCAAGTTTCCATGAAGGTGTAGCTTAGCTATAAATCATAATCTCATATTTATATCCTTATATTTTACTTTCAGCTCGGCTAATATCTTTATTAGATACTGGTGCCATTTTAATTTGACATCAATGATGTCATATCTAAGTATTGCTATTTAATATTAGTTTAATGTCAATGACTTATTCAGAATTTTGTTAGTAAAGTTTATGTTTAATTCATAAGTTATATATATAAGTTTAGATCTAAAATACATAGATTGTAACTAAGAATAAATTATGATTTATATTATGATTATATAGAATAAAAAACTATATAAAATATCTCACACAAAACATCTTGGAAATTTTAGAGAAACTCTAATATTGTCAATAGCTTATTGTAGCATATTATATTATTATCATATTATATCATATTATTGTCATAGCATATTATATGTAGCACAGTTAGTCACGTATTTTGGATGTTTAGTTACCAAAGTTGCCACCAACATACCAAAGTTATAACACTATACCACCACACCACCGGCCAAGTAACTAGACTAAGTAAAAACTCAGCAGATGCTCATCAAGTGGAGGCATTAAAAGGTGTACGGTCTGTACTACAAATCCATTTCCATTTCACGAAGACAGAGTAAGGTCTGTACCACGAGAAAGCGTGGAGTATACCTGTTATAACAACATATACTCTTTTGACTCTCAACACACAATAGACTCTCATCTAAAATAAATAATTATGTCGTAATTCGTCAATTCTTAGTTAGGAGTACATAATTTAGCCACATGTTCAGGAAAGAGATATGCATTTTGTTTATTGTCGTTGACCATTCTAGCTTCTTATAAGGGAATATATATTATTATTATTATCATTACGTATATTAGCAGGCAGAACATTTTGGTACCGAACAGTCCGATGTCCTTTGACCGATTGAACACTAGTATACGATTGAATGTTTGTAAAAGATATAGCTATTCTTCATATCTATTCATTCTTTTGAAATTTTCATTTTTTTGAACCTTAATGATCATCTTAAGATATTTTGTAATAATACTCCAAAGATCACATAACATTTTTGGGTTGATAAAATTATACTATATTATAAGTTTAACAAAGAAGCAGCTGCATAAAAAGGAACAAAACGATACCCAAACACGAGATTACTTTTAACTACTAACATACCTTGTGGTCACACAGGTAAACAGACCATTAAGTATCATTTTTCGGTTAAAATAAAAACCGTTCGACTCTAAACGTTAAAAGTGTGCCTTGTATTATTTGGTGTGTCACTAAGAAAGCCTTTTGTAAAATAAAAGCAGATGTACTTCAAATCTTCAGAAACTCACCATAACTAAATTCAAAAGATCGATTATTTTATAAAACTCCCATATTTGAAAAAATGAAAAGAAATGTTGAGTTTTCTAGAAAAAAGGTCACACTGCAGGTAACAGTTTTTATATTTTATTTAAGGTATAGATACAAACTTGCTTTATAGTTACCAAATAAAAGTTATAAGTTAAAATTGCTAAAAAATTATTAAAATGTCAGGCTTTAAAAAAAGGTTAATTTTTTTTATTATTATGGATCGTTTAAAATGTATTTTATCAATTTATTATACTCGTAACATAAAGCCTTTCAATAAGAACAGGTTGGTTTTAAAAATAGAATGAAACAAGCTGATGTGTGTATGACTATTTATTTGAAATTCAACTGAAATTCAGTACAATATATTTACTTATTTTTGTATATTATTTTCAACAATAAATAATCTTAAATTAAAACAATATCATTTAATGATATTTAAAAAAATTAGATGAATATAACATAAAAAAACTATTATTAAACATATATATACCGCACTTAACCGTACCATTAAACCATTATACTTTTATCCCAATTAGGTAGTTTTTACCCATAGTGATTGAACTAATGCACTATATAATAAAATATTTACCAAAACAAAAACCTAATCATAATTTACAAAATTATATGATATCTAACTATAGATTTATATTAACTTAACTACTTAAATATGTTAAAATGTATCATCAAACCCAACGTTATTACAAATTATTATTGTTTTTGATCTGCACTTGATAATAGTCAAGTTAAAGCTCCACCAAATAAAGATATACTTATCGCACTTATTAAAAGATATACTTGTATAAAAATAAACAACCTATTGACATAGATTAATATCCAAACTCAATAAAAAACGTTGATTTGTTGGTCATTTAAAGAAATGCCAGAAAAGAAATAGAAAGAGCTTGATAAGATTTAGGAAAATATTTATAGTATATAAATATGTATATTTTTTTTAAAATAAAATATCTCAGAATAGAAAGAGCCTGGTAAATCAGATACCATCAAATCTTTCCATAATCATCAATATATTTAAATAGACTGTAAACCATAGCATTGCCATTAACTACAAGCACGCTCTCTCTTCATCATCAATCCACAGACGGCGCTCAGGGAGTGTGTTTACTACTCAACCAATGCACTGCTGTTGGTACCGCAGGATTTCACTAAATCCCGCCATTGTCACAGAAGTAAAAGCTCCTACAGCTTGATCGATTATGCTTATTAATTTAGCAGTGTAGGTCTAATTCTTTATTAATACAATCAGTAAAAAAAAGGATCATACAAGGGAGCCAGTATCCTGCACTTGGTCTAAGTGGATAGTGCTGAGATTTGCAACAACAGGCGATAGACAATATGACTCAGCAATGCGAACTATATCAGCGAATATCAGAACTCTCAATAAATGTATAGAATTATATTGAACACCAGGTCTCTTTAAATAGCTTTTTGCATAACTGTATGCACTACTATGTCAAAAAGCAGTGGAAAGACCTTCCTCTATAAACTGACGGAGTAAGAAAATCTTATCTACAAAACCATGATTTGATCTAAATCCAGCCAGTTCTTCTCAGCTTGTTTCTTAGCAAGCTCCTTGAAATTTCATTTATATAATTTCCATAAATACATCACTGACAGAAGTTATCTGATCCAGAATATTAGTCATTAGGATCTTAATCCATTTAAAGATTTCAATTATAAAAAATCAGATTTGAGCTCATTAAAGTTTTATTAATCAAAGTACTAAGATTATAATATAAAATAGCGCCTCAATGGTAATGTGATGTCCTCATAATGAAATTATAAAAATAAAATGCACAGAAATAATAAAACCTTTATTAATATAACATAACCCATAACATAATTGGCTTCAAGTATGTAAAATGCAAGAAATTATAGCAGAAAATACGTTATAAGAAAATATTGCAATGTTGTCATATTACTTAACTGCAAATATTTATAACCTAACGGCAGAAACTTAAATACTTGACATTCCAAATATTTTTAAACATGGAAAGATAAAATAATAAGACATTCTCTTAATTTGAACTACAGATTCTGATTTTTATATTGGAAATATGTTAGTATTAAGACTGAATCAATAGCACTCTTTTATATTCATTATCATGTATCATTAAATAAGCATAATATATATATATATATATATTTCAAATAATTATATTAATAACATCATATTTGTTGACAAATGAATATAAAAGATAAGAAACAATTTATTTCTATTATATTTTGAAATACCATTTATTTTATAAAAATTCATTGTTATAAACAATTAGGAATATTATGATTTACACAAGGTTTTCTAGAATCTTTAATATATCCAGCAACATCACAATATTATTTATATACAGCTTATCTCATTTTCTACACAAAGATCTTCAATATTTTCAAAATTATTGAAATATTAAATTGAGGGAAGTCCAATTTAAAAACAATTTCACAGAACATAAAAATAAATAAAATGTTCTATATTTCAATCCATTTTATGTCAATTTCTTTCATAACAATTATTTTACACATTAAATAAACAAAAACAATCTCAGGCATATCATATACATATAAAATCTTTAATGTTTTCATTCTCAGGACACTGTCTATTCCTGAGAAATGTATTAAAAAATATTTAATATAGGGAAAATGTAATTACACTAAAACCTAGTACATATCTGATTAACCATTACAACATGGTTATTGAAATATTTTAATGAATCATATACCTAAACTATCAATTTGGAGCAAAGATCACTAAATAGTTGTCTTTGAAGTTATCTCTAAATTTCGATTCAAAAATCTTTTAACATACTCTTTGATTTCATCCTCATCTAAAAAATTAACTTATTAATTTAAAGTAATTGAATATTATAACCATACCTTTATCTGCAAGTGAATGTGATATTTTCCTGGCTAAACTTTTAAATATATCTCTTGATTCAAACCTCTTATCTACATATGCTGGTGTTAACAATTTTACTACCAATAAACCAATTTCAGTTTTCTTAAGTTTGGGTTTATTCCTTTTGCTGTCAGTTTTAATAAGTTTTTCACTATTACTACTCTTTTCACCATTTTGTTCTTTAAATTTATCCTTAATTATTTCATTTGAATTTGAGACCAGCTCATTTTTCTTTTTCTTCTCTTCATGTAAATTATGTACAGGATTATCTATTTTTGTATTTGTTTGATTTTCATTCAATTTCTTACTCAGTTGTTCAATATTATGATCAATATCTCTGTTAACTTTATCATTATTTACACCAGAATCTTCACTATTGTTTAACAACTTCTCATTGCCTACTTTAACCCCATTTTCTATTTCTGCACTTTTGCCATTTTCTTTTGCCCTTAAAATATTACATAATTAAAATATTTAAAAAAACAACATTTTAGAAGCATACCTATTTTCATGATCATCTTTTCTTTTATCTTCTTTTTCATCATGTTTCCTCCTTTTACTATCCTCTCTGCTATCACTTGAACTGTGGTGTCTTTTCCTCTCATTCTCATGCATTCTGTGGTGTCTGTCTTTTCTATGGTGATCATCTTTATGTTTTTCCTTTTCCCTATCTTTATGCCTATAATCCCTTTCTCTATCTTTGCCATGCTTATCCTCTTTATACCGCTCACTTTCATATTTTTTTGAAGTGCTGCTTTCTTGGTCTTTATTAAATTGCACTGATTTTATATCACCCTTCTCCTTTTGACTGTCATTCTGTTCATCATCTGAATCTCCGAAAAGATTCTTAAGGTCACTTGACTTTTTCATATTAGTGTTGAAATCAGACTTCTTATTCTTTATAATAAATGAATCTATTGAATTTTGTTTGCTACTAGTGCCATCTCCTTTTTTTCCTTGTTCTTTTAATATATCATTGGCAGTCTTGAAGCTGTTTTTAACACTGAAATCACTATCAACACAAGAAAATACACTTTCTTCTTCACAATTCACAATAGTATTTTTGTGTTCAGTACTGCAGTCATTCAACACATAACTGGTTTGTTTGAGAGATTCTAAAATAAAAGTTTCTGCCGTTTCTGCATCATTATCTTGAACACCACAAATGTCTTCAGGGCTACTTGACGAAGTTGATTTATTTTTATTTTTAAGCTGCTCCTTTTGGATGTTTCTAAATAAATCAACTAGAGTTTCATGTTTCGCTGGTCTTGGTTTAAAATTAGCTATTTTTTCATACACAATACCGTTTTCTGTACATTTTTTGATACTAGATATCTAAAAGTGAAAAATTCCAATCAAGACACTGATCTAAAAATAACTAGGTTAAATTTGTCGCGTGGTAACACAATGTCCACACTAATATATTAAGCAATAGAATAGCAATCAATCAGGCAAAATATGTGTTAAAGAAAAACAATACATAATTAAATAAAAAAATACATATTTTCCAACGAAGATCCAATAACTACGTTGAAAACAGAGAAATGTCAAAAATTGACTTTTCAAACGTCAAATACCTAGGAAATTTAAAATTTCAGTTGGTATAAAATATAAGCTTCTGCCGGTTAATAATGTTTGTTAAGTTGTCTACTGTTCTTTGACATTCCTAATTAATAATTTTAAAAATGCAGATTTAAAAGATATTTTGTCTTACCAACTTCGCAAACCCATTTCTATACATTGTTAAACTAGTAGTAGACGAAAAAATTTCATACTCCAAATCTATACCACAATCCTCCATATCAATTTTATCCAAAACCTGATTTGATTGACATTGGGAATAGTTTATATAGAGAGTGTCTGCAATTTTCGACAAGTATTGCTCCCTTGTCGCTAGCGTCAAACCTTTAACTTTACTTGAACTAGATGCGCCAGCTTTTACACGAGCATGTTTAGAAAACAGTTTATCCAATGTTTCATGAGACACTTCCTACAAGTAATCCAAAATGGTAAAATTGTCAAATACATAAAATATTTTATATCAAAAATACAACTATTAAAAATTAATTCCCTTCTTCGTAGATACCTGAGGATTTCTTCTTAATTCAAACTGCTTTTTAATGAAAACTGAAGCTTCTTTCTTAGCCTGCTGCTCACGCTGAAAAGCTGATTGACTATCATCATCATCATCACAACTATGTTCTCCCCTTCTAGCATTTGCTTCACTTAAAATATGAATAAAATAAAATTCACTTATGTATGTGAATTTGATTGATAAGTTTTCTTACTCAGAAATGCCTTTCCTTCCACCACCATATAAGTCACCATAATCCATTTCATTATATGAACATGCTGCTGTAGTGAATTGTACACTCTTAATATGAAAAATTTCCACCATTTTTTCAACTGAACGTTTATCTTTGCACCAATCACAATTTTTTTTGCAGTCAGGTGGATTTTCTCCGAAATAACTTGAAAAAAGCATATGTCTGCACTGACTGGAAATATTAAAATATTACAATTAAACTTTAAAACAAAACATATATGTATACTAAGCAAATATAACTCTACATCTACCTTGCTAACCTTGGATTCTCACAGTACTGAACAACTTTTTTAAATCCTTTGATAGCATTTTCAACATTCAACTTTTTAGCCTCTTTTTCTTTACATCTGGCTAAATCTTGTGTTAAATGAAATTCTATAGCTTTTGAATCAGCTCTGTTATAATAAACTCTACACCAAGATTGCTTTCCATCCCGACCAGCTCTTCCTGATTCTTGATAAAAAGAGGCTGGATCTTTAGGAACACCCCAATGTACCACAAACCTATTCAAATACAGTGATAGTATTTAAAATTATTACATTATTATCAAAATGTAAAATATTAACCTGACAGTTGCTTTATCTACACCCATACCAAAACTAATTGTTGCACAGATTACAGGGACATCCCCATCTTGCCATTTCTCTTGAAATTCCAACCTTTCACTATTCTTTAATCCAGCATGATAACATAATGTCTTTATTTTCATTGAATTCAACTTTGAGGCAACAACTTCAGTTTGTTCTCTTGTTCTGCAATATATAATTCCACATGACCTTTTGTTTTTTGGTAGATCATCCTGATCTTTAGTATTTAATGAGCCTTCAATGAATGCTTTCAAATGCTTATAAGGATCTTCTAATATATTGGGAAAATATACATCATAAAATAAATTACTCCGAAAGCAAGATGTTTTAAACACTTTATGGTTAGATAGCTTTAAACTGTTTGTTATATCTAAACAAACCTAAAACAAGCAAAATAATGTATATATAATATATATATATGTGTGTGTGTGTGTGTGTGTAACAATTAAGTAATATACCTGAGCACTTGCTGTTGCAGTTAAAGCTATACAAGGAACACTGCAATTTTCTCTTAAATTTCCTAGTTTCAAATAATCAGGACGAAAATCATGACCCCACTCACTGACACAGTGAGCTTCATCAACAACTATATAGGCAACTTTATTGAAATTACATAAATTTTTATACAGTTCCTTGAAAATAAATTATATTACTTTAACAAAAATGTACAGGTTATATTACCTTAAAAGTTCTAGTAGCTGCTTGTTCTGGGGTAACATACAACAATTTTGTATTTGGAGAAGTTGATTGTAAATCAGCAATAAGTTTTTCTCTTTCAGATTTGGTTATTTTAGAATTTAATGAAGCAGCTCTTATTTTGAGGGACAGCAGAGAATCTACTTGATCCTAAAAGTAAAAAAAGTTAACATGACTCTATCACATAGGGCATTGCACTAACTTTTATTAAAGCAAGTAATGGCGAGAAAACAATAGTAATCATACGTTCATGTAAAACCGCTGGTAATTGATAACACAACGATTTTCCAGATCCTGTTGGCATAGAAATATACACATCATTCTTTCCTAAAATAAGATATCGGTATAAATTGTAATATATTAAGTATATACTTATAAATCACTTTGACAAACTTCTATCACAGCTTCTTCCTGAAGCTTTGATTTAAACGCATCGAATTTGAAATATTTACGCAATCCCTCAAATATTAAAGAATTATCCATTATCCTTAAATAGAAAAAAGTAAAATTTTAAAATATTTAACTCTCCCCACATAAGAATAACAATCCGCCAAAAAACGAATAGCAAATACTGGACATAGCTGAGAAATAACTTGTGACGTCGATATCGATAAAATTTTCTTCATATATAATAATTAATGTTGTTTGATCTATATTCAATAATCGAAATATTTCGATTTTACCAAAATAAATCATATATTAATGATTATATCCATCATCGACAAAAATTTTTTAAAATGTATAATTGAAAAAGTTGTTTCAAAGAATGGAATTGTAACTGGTTCATTTCAATTGTATTATTATATGTTAATTCATCAAAAAATCAAGAATAAAGACAAATACCTGACATATGATATGTTTCTATAACTTACAATCGGGCAACACTGGTCGAGATATTCCATAATATATAAAATTTTATTTCACAAAATATAGAATTAATATAATGTAGTTATATATTATTTTTTATATTTACTTTTATTCACTGTATTATTTATATTTATTATTTATATATTCGGAATATATATATATATATATATATATATATATATATATATATATATATATATATATTACTATATTTTTTAGTAACTAGAATGCAGTTACTATAGTTCTCCCAACGCAGTATGAATATAATTTAAGTTTGTAACTGTGTTTATTCATAAACATGTACCAAGAACAGAATAATCATTCCAATCGCGCCGGTATTCAAACTGAGTAAGATCGTATGTAAGCGGTCAAAGTCAGTAAAAATTTCAAAAGGTTCAGATCTCTAAAATCTATATATATACATACATACCTAATTATTAAAAAGGGCAGATTTAACTAATGCTGTAAAAATATTTTTTAATATTCATTAGATAACATATACTATAGATATTTTTTGATATTCTAGAGTTTCCTTTTTGAAAGTTTATTTGAACCAGACTTACTACTTAACGTGGCCTTAGAGATAACATCAAAAAACACCCGGTCCGGATTTTGCACTCTAGTCTTATAGACATTCACAATTATAAAGAATCACAAATATGAATTTACAATCAATGTCTCAGAAGGACTCGAACCCAGGACTACCGCAACAGTATGAACACCATTCAATCTCCCCGACCAATGGCCAAGCCAGATTAAATGGATGTTTTTAATATAATATTTGGTTTAGTTACTAAGTAATATATACCTTAAGAAAGTACTTAAACCGTTCTTATAGTATTTTAAGTATACAGCGGTTCGATGTTTAATGTCATTGCCATAGATAATTATAAAAAAATATCCCTTCAACTATTAATTGTCTTAATATACAATATTGAAAACAATGAAATTAAATTAAATATTTTTTGAAATCTTGTATATGAGAATTTCACATCCAAAATTTTCGATTCATTAATAAGAAATTTAATAACTTAATTTAAAAGAACAAAATAACTAAAATAAATTAATAAACAATCATTTTGTACATGGGCATATTTAAGTAAATTATTATTTACTAAAAAAGATCTAACATTATTGCTAATAGATTGTTAGCCTATTTCATTTCGTTATTATACGAGGTTGACCACTACCTATGTAGACTGCTTATGCGCCAGTACCGTTAGTTGATGATACACCATCGACCATTGAAGACGCGTAGCACCAAGCCTTTCTTTTGTGGGAAAATGTTAAGTTTAAAGTTTTTATTCGTTTTTTCGCTTGTTTTGGTATACGTAGCCGGACAACATGATATGCACCAGCATGATATGCATATGAACCATGAACAGCACAGGGTAAGTAATGTTGAAAATACTTTAATTATGATTGGTAAATATAGGTATATTATTACAGTTCAGTCATAAAATGTAACCGTTTAACATTATTTAAAAATGTTAATGGTTCTATATGGAATACAAAAATAAAACGTTTACGATATGAAAGTTGTAATTAGTTGTAATATAATTGGTATTAAAATAGATAAAGGTCTAAATACCATCCAAAAGCACTTATAACTGCAAAGTTATGTTGGTGTATTTATGTATAGAATAGCTTTATAAATATCTAAATAAAGCTCAGTTTTTATAAAAATATGCTAATAAGTATCTTTTATATTTAACAAATTCATTTTTTGAATTTTGTTAAGCAAATTAACTAATATAGTTATGTTTAAGAATAGCTGGAATAATCCTATAAAATATAGATTACCATAAAAGAAATAACTCATATAGTTACTGTAATATAATTATTATTATACACGTAGTGATATAGCAAACATAATTAAATTAGTTTACTTTTTTTTTAATATTGATGCTAAACATTTAGCAATATTAGTGGTTCTATTTACGCAGAATAGAAAATATATGTTACACATTTTCTCTTTTAACATCATTTAGCATAGATACGTTCAAATCTGAATATTTTTCCAACTTGTATATAGCAACTTTCTCTTCCTTAAACAGCATGATATTTTCGCACCATACAATCTCTTTCAACATCACGAGGTGTTAAACATATCACTTATTTATGATTATAAAAATAGTTCATTGTAAGAATATCTTTTATCGGGTATAAACTATTGACTTACTAGAGTCTGTATGAATTATTACGTAAGCAACTATGGAATAAATTCAATATTACTAGTACTTCCTTCTGATTTAAAAGACTGTTTAATATGTTTCGATCTTAAAATTTAATATTATATTCCAAACAATGCATTATTATTGCGTTTCTACAAAATACTCTGACTGGTGGTTTCCAGAAATACATTTTAATTAAGGTATCATAAATATCGTCGTCGTCCTAACGTACCAATAACAAAAACCGGTTTACAACACAGAGATGTTTTGATTTCGTTTTTAGAATTCCGTGTTGAAACTTTACATAACGTGTTTGGTTCTGCCTATCGCGACTTTCTTTTCATTTAATGTTTGTGATACTGGCAATATATTTGTTGTTATTTATATATTAAACATATGTTTGTTACAAATAATATATATGCATTAGCATTTTGAGCAAATTGTTACTTATTTGTTTAATTCTAACTCGTTTTCATAGCTTTGTATTACAATACTACAAGTAATTAATAAATCACAATAAAAGTACACGAAATATAGAGCATGTTTTTAAGGTTTAAGATTCTAAATTTAAAAAATCCTATCGCGTAAGAATTGCATCGCTTTATCCCTGTCAACTCTATAATTAAACGAATCGATTTTAAAATGAATGTAGGTCTCTGGGCCTGTCATTTTCATAATTTTGCACTTTCTACATCTCTCACAACTCTTTGGACCGTTAACCCCTTTGCGAGAGAATGGGTAATAGCTTTTGATGAATTGTTTTATATGTTATATATAAACATGTAAAAATTAATGATATTTCAATAAAAAATATGTTCAGTACATATCAATGATTGTCACCTCTACAACATGTTTTAAATTTACGAAAAATAATTAGTTAATTATGATTTAAAAATGATTAATTAACATTCCTGTGTCATTAACATCAATAAACATGAAAAAAATAAGTTAAAGAAAATAGATATCACTGATATTATTTTAATCTTGCAATTCGCAACTGAATCGTGTCTAGCATTATCGTAATATAATATTATTAACTGTTTAAGTATGCATAACATTTAACACTATTCTCTATAGGAATGATTATGTTAGTTATTTTATTGTTCAAAGAACAATAATATCTCAATAATTCATAACGTTTTAATTTAATTTTAACAAATTAATCAATAATATTTTAATATGTCGCAAGGAAGCATTAATTATTAAACATTCCTTATATACACAGATGGATAGCATCATTGAAAATTTATAGAAGCAGTTAAATTTAACAGGCAGATTTTATTCCTAGTATTTAATTGGACTTAGTTAAAGCGAATAATTAATATAACAATATACAGTCTAATTGTGTAGAATGATTGTTAATGATTGGTTTAAAATTATATATGTTTTGAATATAGTAGAAATGTATATGTAACATAAAAGCATGTATGCATTCGTAAACATATGAAAATGTTAAGTTATGTCCATTTAAAATAATGCATCAGTCTCTTTGATAGATATTTAAATTACTTACAGTATTCATGAAATAAACTTGTAAAAATAAAATGCCTTACATCAATATTTATTTTTATACAACAGCATTGAAAAACGAAGGATGTTGCTTCACGATAAATTTTCAAACAGAATACTAATTATTTCTACCTTACACGGTTTGTAAACATCAATGTCATATGCATTGCAAGTATTTTTTATATTATATATGGTAATGTTTTAACATCTTCTAGTAAATATGCACCGTGATACAATCACCGAATTGGTGAGGCAGGAAAGCTCGCCTTGTTGCCAAATTCAACTATCGCTATGATACTTGCAATTGTTTATCAACAAGGATATACTTTTCGACATAGATTGGTTACATAAATCACGCCAGGAATAAGGCTGGGTGGGGCCGGATAGCTTCTGATAATGTCTCTATATTGTTTCTACACTAATTGTCAAAAATTTAACAGAACATTTACTTTTCAAAGTATGTCCAGCTATCAAATATGCATGAAATGTCTATAGATCCAGATCCATAAACAATAATACCATGATACAATATAAGAACTATAATTTTTGTCATTAAAATTACACTTTTTAAACCGTTGAGACCAAAATCATTGAAGATAACATAGTTTAGCCCCACCAAACAAAAAATTTAATTAACATAAATAAAAATACGGATACATCTTGGAAATATTAAATCTGACTCTGTCGTTACTACTCTCGTGACGACCAATAAAAGATACTGGTAAGAATTAAATCCTAATGGTAGTACACATAATGCAAAATTAAAAACTATGTATTTTATATTTCTCAATTCCACGCAATTTCGCATTCCACTACTTAAATAAGTAGTTATTATAATTATCATTATTATTATTATTATTATTGTTATTAATATTATTATTATTGTTATTATTATTATTATTATTATTATTACTATTATTATATTATTAAGTATTAATTACTAACTTTTTACAGGTTAATGTGGCAGTTTATTACGAGTCATTATGTCCTGACTCTAGAAAATTCTTCACCCAGCAACTGTATCCGTCTCTACAAGGAAATCTTTCGAATTACGTCAATTTGACTTTAATTCCCTATGGTAAAACTACGGTAAGTTTGACAATTCTAAATGTATAATCAACTTATCAATATAAATGTAATTATTAGACGTTCTGTGTAACTTTATTGTTAATTTAAATAATTTTTAGATTATTATTAGTTACAAATAAAGTAAAAAGTATCTATACTTTGGCTTGGTTAACTCTAATAGTTCCAATTTTCATTAGACCATCTTTAATATCAATTATATCACTTTTTGTTGATAGTTTGTAATTGGTTGTAACTAGGATATGACTAAAAGCAATTAACTACCTACAGTAACATCCTACAAAAGGCCTAAATATTGGATAGTCCGCTTGAAAACTGCTTAGATTAAATTTAATTGTGACATAATTTATTTTTTATTCATTTCATTTTATTTTTTATTCATATCGTTATTTTATAATTATTTAATAAATGTAGTTTCCTCATAATTTAGTAGTGAACACCCTTGAGAATCTATTTACTTTAATCATATCTCATTTCTATAAATAACTTGTTATTCAAAAATATTCTTGTAACAGGAAGTGTCGAACTGAAATTGGATCTGAAATCACAAATGTTATTATAGTTATATCAATGATTAGCATAAGATTAAAAGCTATTAACATAGTGCCAAAAGATTTTTTACAATATAATAAGATTACTATTGTTAATAGAATGTTTCTAATATAAAATGTTATTGTTAGAAAATATTATTAATTTTAAGACAAATCTTATTTTTTCATTTTATATTTAAAATTACTATTGATGTTATAAATTGTAGGTTTATAGTCCGAAATTCAGGGCAGTATTAAATTTCCTAATAATTTTATTAAAATGAATATTTGATAATATATAGTTAAATATTTCTAATTTTCTCTTGTCAGATGGAATTCAAAACAAATGAATATGAATTCACTTGTCATCATGGACCCAATGAATGTTATGGAAATAAAATTCAAGCTTGTGCTCTGAAACTGATCGATGGTGGTCGTAAAACAGAAGGTTTAGGATTTAATAGGTAATATTTTAATATAATTACATAACAAATTTGTTATGGTGCCTTTGTCAAAACTTTCTTTTCAGGGTTTCAGCGGGTTTCATTAACTGTTTGATGGATAAGTCAAATAAAAATACGGTACCCACAAATTATCCGACCAAGGAATGTGCCGAACTAAATCGCGTCACTAATTTGAATATCATTGAAAATTGTGCTGGTCATACTGATGGTATTACCAACATTGCCACCTACTTACTAAATATTTTTCATATTGTATCTTATTTTTAAGGTTCTAACTATTTAGCCAATCTTGGATCACTCACCAAAGCTGTCCAGGATCCTTTGAAGTCTGTACCAACTATCGTTTTCAATCAGAAATTAAAGCCAGAAGATAATAGTTTGGCACAAACTAACTTTGTGAAGGCACTGTGCAGTTATATTAATGGTCCAAAACCAAACGAATGCAACGGAACCAGAAATATTAAAATGTCCTTTGGAATCTTATTCATAGCCTCAATAATTGTTAAAGTTCTTCATTAATATTGAAAAGCAATACCGTAATTAAAAATGTTATTTTGTTATCTTAGATCTAACATATTTGTGATAAACCCAAAACATGTCCATAATATGTACTTATATGTATTTATAAATTCAAAAAATTGCCATAAGTGCATACTTGTTAGCCGATCAAAAATTATGAAATGTAAAAACAATAAACATCGTAATGTAACGTTTCTAGATTCAATATGTACAAATTAAACTAAAAATGTAAAGTGCAAAAACCTTTTTAATAACAGGAACTATTTTGAATAAACATATACATATATTGCTAAAGGTTAATAGTCGATATTTATTTGACTCTTCATGATAAAAACTCCTTTAGTTGTGAATTCAATAACATGCAACTTGTATTATAAATATTTCTTACTTAAAATCTCGGACAATCTATATATAAAAGTAATGTAATGTATATTGATTATAAGTGATATTTCTTCATTATTTTATTTTAATTTTTTAATTTCCATTTTTAATCCATCAAAACATATACGCATCGATTACGCCACATTATACAATAATTACAATTAAATGTTTTAGTTCTTTTTAATATATTTTAAAATCACTTTTTTACCAACGAGGATTTGACTGCTGGACCTGCAGTTTAACATAGGCTCCAAACCACAGTCCTCAACATTAAGCCTACTAACTGTGAGTGATCAACTTAGAAATCATTCAGAAGACATACGGTCTTACCCAGCCTGGTTACTGGCGTGACTGGGTTTATTTTCCTCGTTGGATCTTGCACTCTTGCCTAGAACAATCACAAATATTAAACAATTACAAGCATAAATTTACGACCATGCCCCAGAACGATTAGAAACCCGCGACTATCGCAACAGTAGGAGGACCGTCCTGTCGCCTTTACCACTGCGCCAACCAAGAAGGCTGTTTTGGTTTTAAACAGATTTGAGAAATATTTTAATTGAATTATTATGAAACGAATTAAGTAAATTTGCGTATATTGAAAAAAGTTTCAGAAATTGCCATGTGTGTAAATATAAAAAGCATCTGCGCATTCGTTTGGTCAATAGAGCCGAAAGATTCGCTGTTATTACTCAAGTGTGCGTGAAATACCGTCAACGTCAACACTAACCATGTTATACTCGGATACCATATACACTCTGATAAAAATAAAGCACAAAGATAATTTTCATACACGAACATACGCAAGGAGTTAAAGAACAGAAGGCGAAGTAACATACCCTTCCACGTCGATAAAGAACCTAAATGAAAAACAACGAAATCTTTAAAAAGTGCTTTGTTAATACCAAATTCTTTCAAACTAAATGGTTTGGCCATATTGTATTGATACGATTATTAACCAATAGAGTTCTTTAATGCTCATTTGGTAGATCTTATTTATATCGTCTCAGGCTATATAAATTAACAATTCAGCATAGACAGTGTATGACGTATCCTGAAAGGTTTCCTGTAAACCTATCTAGCTGATTATTGTTGAACTGAAACGTCAAAAAACCTCCTACTGCTGCGATAATTGCGGGTTCGGATCCTGCTGGGACATGGTCGTTAATTTGTTTGGGATTGTTTAATATTTGTGATCTCCTAGGCAATAGTGCAAAACCCGACAAGAAAAATGATCACAGCAACGCCAGTAATCAGGCTGGGAACGACGAAGTGCCTTCTGGGATGATTTCTAAGTTGGTCACTCGCCAATCGGTGTGCTTAACGCCGAGAATCGTGGTTTGGAGCCCACGTTAAACTCTCGGTCCAGTCCAGATAAACACTCGTTGGTATAAAGGCAACTTCTAATTATAAAAAAAAGTCTGAATTCATTTTTGTACATATTTTTATTTAGAACATATAGCACTTTAAACCGATTAAAGAAGCAATAAAGGGCCTATAATATACAAACAATTTGGCAAAACAAAGAAATATGTGTTGTAATATTAATATAAACAAAGAGCGGGAATAAATGACCTCAGAAAAGGTAAAATATTTAAAATATAATTATTTAATCCCAATATTAAACTTAACTTGAATTATTGCCTACAAATAGTAAAGTTATGAAAATTATGAATTAAATATAAGCCCTCAATTTGTTTATAATCTGGGGGCATGATGAGTGTCTCAATAAACTGTGTATAAGAATCATTCAAACTAGCTGTTTGTGATTTTTCAAATAATTCCTTATAAAGCGATGCACATTTTTTAGATAATTCAGCGATACAAACTTTATGTTGTTGCGATGTTAGTGGGAAATTTACAATTCTTTCGCCAATTGATGTTAATTTTACTTGTAACTTGATTAAATTATCTGCCGTTATGTTTTGCTCCAACAAATCCAGGTAATCCAAAATTAGGCCAGCCTCATTATTCCAATGTTGTATATCGCCGGATCCACATTTAACCTTATCAATCAAACTTCTAAGAACATCAAACTGTTCATTTATAAATAAGTCGGGTAACAAATGTTCTATAAGTATCTGATTAGCAGTTACATAATCATCTGCTAAAGAAAAGTGGTTAAAGGCTTCAAAATATTTCTCAGCTGCTAACGTTTTTTGTCCTTTAACCACGTGTATCCAATCCGCAGGTATTTTCATTTCATTTACCAATAAGTCCACAATATCTTGCGAACTATCAACATTAACATTTAAATTTCTATCTAGTATCCCTAAAATAGCGTTCTTCTTTATTAAATCATCTTCAAGGTACAAGAGCACGAAAATTGCCCACTCCCAATTTCCGGAATGTTCAAGCTGGTTCGAAAAACTGACAGTTATTTTATTAATTTCCGACTTTTCTATCAGGCCGACATCAATTGAAATAAATAATTGTAACAGCAACCAGCTGAAAATAATAGAAGTATTTAAATAATCATAAATATAAAATATTATTTGCAAAAATTACCTTAGCCTATAATCCAGAGGGTCGTTAGTATGAGTAGCAGGATTTAAAACACTACTAAGCCTATGAACTCCAGATTTATATAGTAGTAGTATGTGATATAATATATCAAATGGACCATCTTCTACAAATTGTTTGGCGTGTGGAGGATTAGGACGTTCTGCATACAAATGTTCACGAAATGATGCGGTATATAAGTCAATGGCGTTTTCTAAAGGCGAGCCGTTAGGACAAATATACCATAAATGCATACCAAAAGCTCGCTTCCAGTCAACATTGTCAAAAATGTTAACTTCATCTTTGGTAGGTATACCAGCCAAGAGTAAATATAATTTTTTCATCCCCTTTGTAATATGATTTGATGTCAACGAGCAATACCATGATTCAATTTGTTCCTGAATAAAAAGTTTTGTATCATTTGACACACTCAATTGAGCCAGTAAAAGTGACAAATTTGGCATTTTGTTATCAATGGCAATTCCAGCCGCTTCAAAAACTTTAAAAATCGATAAATGCATGAATATTGCTTCTACTGCATCCTCAGTAGATTTGAATGGCCCTTTTTCTAAAGAAATCTCATCTGTGTTACATGAGATTTTCAACCACTCAGTTAGTAAATGCCTTCTATTTGCGACACTACTTTCACTTGGACCCCAAAGGGCAGTGCAAAGAGTCCAGACACTGTGTAAATAATTTACTCTCACACTATTATATTGTAATGATAGTTTCTCAAATATTTCTGTTTGGCATTTCAAATATGTATCAGTTTTCAGTATGTTAAATATTGGTATTTTTGAACTACTCAGATGGTAGGTTGATTGATCTAATACAACTTTAAGCGAATCTGTTAAAACATCCTAAAATTAAAACCAAGGATATATTAAATAACATTCTACTTACACGGCAGTAAAATAACAAATTTGAAAATTACCTTTAGAGGATCAAAATCAGGAGATGCATCAAACTCTTTTAAAAGCAGCTCACTACTTAAAACCTTATCTTCAGTGTCAGTAGACAAAAAACTATAACCTTTCGACCATCCCACTTTAAATGATTTTCCTTTAAACAGCCCCATATCAACACAGCATCTAATACACAAAGGTTAATATTATTCTCTAATATACTGCATTGATAATTATTTTCATATTTAATACCTGCTTGGTAATAAGTTTACTGTGCTCTCTGGCTGATCATAACTATTAAGCACTTTCATTACCCTAGGTCTAATAACAGCTCTCTTTCTAATTTGGACTTCTTCCTGCAATGGTGGTAATCTTTGCATATCTTCAACTTCTGGCAAATCTAGATACTGTTTCAACATAGATACTTGGCTGCCAGCATCTTCAGATGACCGATCATCATCAGCAAAAAGGGTTGATTTCATAACCTAAAGATTTTAAATTAACACCAGGCATATTTAAAAATAGAAAAAATTACCTGAATATTCTTGGCATTTTTATAAGAGCTAAAATGTAGGTCTACTGGGATTTCTGAAGGTATATGATGATAATCTTCTTCAGAAGTATCATCAACAAACATACTATGATGCAAAACATCTCTATCATGCTGCTCATCATCATCATCATCAATAAGAATATCTTTATCTAAACCGAATGTTGATGGAGGTTTTAATCTGTAAAAACAATTACATTAAACAAATTTTGTACTTAATAAATTTCTCAGTAATACCTTTCAGTAGATTCAGGAGAAATGCTATCCTTTTCCTTTTGTGCCTTTTCAAATGCTTCCTTTATTTTATCCCCTTGAGCGATATTAGTACGATTTTCTGTTGCTTGATGGGGTTTTTGTATCGCCTTTTTTTTAGGATCTTGTGCATTTTGTTCATTTTCATCATCACTTTCATTAAAGCCATACTTTGAAAAATGATCAACCTAATGGAAAATATTTATAACAGTTTATAATTAAATTTAGGTTAGTAATATCTTTTACTTTAAAAACCCAACTTCCAGTTTCTGGTCTATAATCTATAAATCGAGCATTCTTCTTCTCTGTGACTTTACGTAATTTTTCTGCAAAATTCATTTGTAAAAGCTCTCCAACATCCTTTATAAGAACGTTCGAACCAGATCGTCTTGGATATATATTATCTAAAGTAACCTGAGCTTTTCTATTTAGACCCTGAAACAATAAGACAGAAGGCTATGTGTGAAATGAAGATTTCTTTCAGTCGAAATTAAAAAATATAGATATTTGCAGAGAACATTTCATTTTAGGAGGTTATGCTATGTGTTATATAGTACTTACTTGTCCCACAGGTGGCTTAATGGTTTCATCTGGATATACATTAATTTCTCGGTATCTAAAATGAATTAGCTTATCAATATTTAATCCAGAAACATCCATTTCATCCAAGAAATATACATTCCCATAGCCCTTTCTTCCTAAAATAGAAAAACATATACTTTAAGTCAATAATCTAGCAATTAAAATGAATTCCCCATCTTACCAACAGTAAATCCTTTGACTATACAACTACCATTCTCATCTGGTACCAAATCATTCAAGCTAGGTAGTGTATAATATTCTGGTCGAGTACATATTATATTTGCTGGATGTTCCTTCAAGGAATCACCCCCTGCTTCTTTATTTAAGTTATGTTCCACATTAGGTAGTTGAGTAACAGTTTCGCGTAGTTCATCTTCAAATATTATCTTTATAAAAGATGTGTTTTGTATATATTTTATTATTACCTGTATTTTCTTTGGTAGTAGAATTGATGATGTTATATGTTTGGGTTTCAATAGAATTGTTTATCAAGCTATCATTTTGTATAGTTGTATCAAATTGCAATCTTAAAGGGTTTCCTTTATTACTATCATTTAATGTTTTATTTTTATCAGAGTTTTCTTTGTCATCGCCCGCCAACATGTCTAGGATATTACTTGAACTCAAAGAATTATTTTCACTATCACCACGAGGTTTTACTACTAAACGACGAAAGCTATTTTTATAGTAATTTGTTGTTGGGGATTTTAATTCCTCTGGAGAAGGGATAGAATCAAATAAGCTATCCTAAAATATCAACATAAAAGTTTGTAGGCAGGAAAAAGACTATTAAAACAAACACTTACTCTGATATTTTTTAACGGAGTAACTTTCAATTTAGAATTATGGGACATATCAACCTTTTTGGAAGGATCTAATAAAGATTTCAATTCTTTCGGATCAGTGGCTGATACAGCAGCATTATCTATTTTCAATTTAGGTTCCAATCCTGCTAAATGAGGAGCATCTCCAAAGGGATCTCTTGTTAAAAGAGCAAGATTACTTGTAGATTGTTCAGAGTGAACTGGAATTCTAAATAATTGAAATTTTAGAAATAAGTAAAGGAATAATGCTTTTATAAACTTACAACTGCAGTTGTGGTTGTCCAATGCCAAAATTAGGATTTTGTGTGACATTTTGAACAAATAATGAACCTGCAGTATGTGTACTTCCAAACAGCCCTGTTTTTGGTTGAGTTGCACTTCCAAAAATTCCAGTATTTTGATTAGTTGACATGCCTGAAATTTTGTTTATTTCCTAATAATTCTGTTTATTCTATTAATTAATAGAAAGTCGTCGTAAATGTATTAAAAAAAATTACCTCCCAGATTAGGCCCATATGAATTAGTCTGGGATGGTCCAAATACTGGCGCTGCAGATTTCCCAAATGTATTACTATTGAAGGATGTATTATTTGAACCAAAACCAATTGTAGACCCAAAAGCTAATAAAAATATACCATTTCATCATTAATATTATAAAGTTAAAATAAATGACATAAGATTTACCTGGTGCAGAACTAGTAGCATTGCCAAATAAAGGTTTTGTTGTAGAAGTAAATAAGCTGGGTTGTGTAGATGAAGGATTATTAAATGAAAATCCAGTTTGTTGTGTTCCAAACCCACTTGTTGGTTGAGCTGGTTTATTAAATAAATTAGCTCCTGTATTCTAAAACAATTTTTTTATATTAATAATTTCACAAGGTATAAAATCAATTAATAAAATTAAACAATACCTGTGTATTAGAAAAAAGTCCTGTACCAAACCCTGTATTTGCTTGAGTTGTACTTGCTCCAAAAAGGGGCTGTGAAGTTGCTGTTCCAAAGGGTTTATTTGCTGATGCAGCACCAAAGGGATTAGCATTTTGTGTGGTATTAGAACCAAACCCAAAATTACTAGTGCTGGTTGGAGCACCAAATGCTGTAGGTTTAGCTCCAAATGGGCTAGTGGTATTCTGTTGACTACCACCTAATCCAAATGTATCTAAAAAATTAACACCAGTTTATAGATAATGATATATAGTGAACCTTATAATTACTTGTTGTATTTTGGCCAAAGGGTTGAGCAAAAGCAGTAGATTGTCCAAAAGTTGATTTATTCGCATCAGTTTGTCCAAATAACGGTGCTGTTGTAGATGCAGCACCAAATGCTGGTGTTCCAAATCCTGTTGTTTGTTGAGGGCCTAATATACATAATATAAATAATATTATAATATCTTATATTAAATACTAATTACCTTTTCTGTTGGCCTGATAATCTTCAAATCTTAGTTCTTCAAAAGACTTACTCTCATATTCCTTCATGCATGTAATACTATGATGTTTTGTATTAATACTCTGGGTAGTACCATTTTTTAACATGGTATCAGTTCCAGTGACTGGGTTGAATTTAGAAACTGTTCCAGTTTGTTGTGTTCCAAATGCTGGGGCTCCAAATAATCCTGAATTTCCACTTGTGTTGAATATATTTGAAGTCTGAGGCTATAACAAGTCATTATTGAATTTAATAAAAAAACAACTTTTACCAAATTGAACTAACCTGCTGAGGACCAAAAAGACCAGTAGTGGGCTGAGGACTTCCAAAACCAAATCCTGTCGGTTTATTTTGCTGTCCAAACGTTGTAGATGAATTAAATAACCCACCACTTGTAGATTGCTGTCCAAATAATCCAGTAGAGCCTACAATAAAATATGTAATAACAGCTGCTAGCTAACAATTGTATTTAACTACCAAAACCACTCTGAGTTGTAGGTGCAGTCCCAAACCCACTGCTGTTTGTGTTCCATGTTGTGGCCTGACCAAATGTTGATGTCGATGGAGCTCCAAAACCAGTAGCTGGTTTTCCAAATAAGCTTTGATTTTGACCAAATGGATTAGCTGCTGGTGTAGTTTGTCCAAAATCTGCACAATAAATTTACATATCAAGTATATTATCTATCGAAAAAACTGTTAAACTACTTACTAAAAGAAGTGCTGGGGGCCGTTGCTCCAAAGGTAGTTTTCCCAAACATAATAAATCGGTCGGTGAAATACCGTCTCACAAATGTCGCCCTTAGTTAACTTATATATTTAAATTCTAATTTATTACTTTATATCTGATCACCAACAACAATCATCAGTGAATTATAGAATACAGAAATTATCAGTACTTAAGCACAAAAATGTATCAATATTTTTGACGTGAATACAACAATAAACGACACTTGACGCCATTAATGACAATGTGAATAATTAGCGTTGGGAAATATCGACTGGAAATAGTAGAAGCAGTCGATAGTCAGAAACAGTCGAACGGAATGGAGTAATGACCACTAAATATTTCAATCGTATTTTCTCAATCAACTATTTAACCATCGAAACTTTTTTAATTACAATAATAATTTTTTTTATCGTTAATCACGTACATTTTAACATTGTTATTAGTTCAAGATTCAATGAAATAGTTCCTAACATTCAAAAGGCTTGAACAAATTTTGAGAGAGTTAATCGAATCGAAAAAGTCAATCAAAAAGAGCATTAACTATTATTACATAAAACAGTCAAAACTATTTTTCCTTTTCTGTTCAAAATTTTATTCTATTGCTTTATATTATACATTATAAATAGATATATTTTCTTTATATATCGAAAAATATTGGCTAATAAAAATATCGATATATCGATCAAAATGTATCAGCTAAAGTATTTTTTTCAAGAAATATGGATTGGACAATATATTTTTTATTATTATATTATTATTATTATTATATATTTTTGGCATCTCTAATTTATAGTGATCGAAAAAGATTAGCATTATATAGAATCGTATACGTTTTAAGAAGAGGAAATTCAAATTGAAATGAAGAGGTTCAAAACAAATCTATCCTAACCAACTTTCTGAATTTGTGATAGTTTGGAGAAACGGTAGTATAGGATTTGTAATAGCTATATTTTTTAAAAGTATTTCATTTTAAATGTTGTATCTTTAATGAGTTAAAATGGGAAAATATATAGAAACAAAATATTCCAATGTTCAAAATAGAGTTATCAAACCAGCAAAGAAGAAACGCAAAGTGCATCCTATTTCTGAAAAAATATCTAATTTAAACAATGAAGAAAAGAATGTAAAACCAATTGAGGAAGATATATATCAATTTCGATATCGTGTTAAAGAAAATACAGCACATAACATATTTTATCTTTCGTTACTGGAGAAAGATGATGATTTGTTTTGTACTGATATATTAAAAGCTAGGTAGTGTCTAAATTATTTTTATTTGAATTATATATTTAATATGCATTTTACAGATATGATCAATACACCAAATATAATTTTTTATTTTCAATATTTGATGAAATTGCCTTAGAAGGTTTAGATGGTATTACCATTGAAGGTTTTTGGAAAAGAATGAATGTGGCTCTGAAAGGACCAACCGGCCTGGAAAATATTGATGAATTAATTTGGAAATGTATATGCTTAAATAAAAATATGTGTTTCTTTGAAATACCTGAAGCTAGAGAAAATTTAAATATATATAATACACATGCAAATGAAGTATCAGGCTTGGATATGATATCTAAAAAAAAGTCTGAAATCTACAAGGTAGTATTTATTTTAATAGAAATGTTAATATATAATTAATTTATATTTTAAAGATTGAATGTGCTCCAAAGGGCAATATTTGGGGTTCCTGTACAACTTTACAAAGTAGAGTTGATATAAGTAATATAGTACGCAATATGAGTTTAGCTGAAGCTTATAATGCTTATCAAAATAAGTTGGTTATAGTTGCTAATCAAACATTAAGAACAAATGTGTTATATCATGAATCAGCTGATATAAACTATGATATTATGCCAATTGAATATTGTATTTTAGAAAAGATTGCAAGATCAAGAACTCTTGGTGAAATAACTTTAGGTGTTGCAGCAATAGGGATTGGTATGAAGTAAACTTATATATTTACAATAAAGTTATGTAAATGCTTTGATTTACAAGACATGCTTTATTTTGGTATCTAATTTTTTTTTTCTTCTAATTTTCAGATTTTAATATGAATTCAAAGTCTGTTCATCATTATGGAAAAAGATTATCAAAACAAAATTTAATTACGAAACAATTTTTTTCCCACAAGACTTCACTAGATCAAATTAAAATTGGAAGTGTGTTACATTTAAGGTTTTTAGAATTTCAAACAGTATACATATGTATAGTATACATTATTATCATTTTTAGGAGATTTTATGTAAAAAACAAATCTAATTTATTACTGATTACTGAAACAATAATTGATTATTTAAAGAAATGTCCAAAATATAGATCAGATTATACAACTTTTAAAAAAAAATTTCGGAATTTAATTCCTTTAAAATATTTTAAGAATTCAGAAGTACTAAAGTATATGAGTCCATGTAATGTAAGTTAATGTTCCTGGTTATTATTGTTTCACTGATTATTAAAGTATTTTAGCCTATATTATATAGAGAAATGTACCCCAATGCCATTGCAAGTCAATATATGAATAAAGTAATGACAAAAGAAAGAATAATAAGAACAATACAGTTGAAGAATCCTTATATTAATGTGATTGCAAATTGGTCAGATACTACATATGCAGATTCATCAGAAGATGAAGATGAAAATGGTACTGTTAACTTATGGCCATAATTTTAAACATTTCTTAAAGTTAGCCTCAATCACTAATAAGTCATTTTTTAGAGGACTCTGGTTATCTGATTGGTAAAGGCAGAGCTATTAATATGGAATTTTCCAAAGAATTATATCTAATGATCAGGTCTAAAGGACTACAGGGTTCTTCAATGCGAGAAATAAATGATACATTTGATGTGGATTTTGGTACTATAAGAACATGTACTAAGAAATTAGTTAAAGCTGGTGTAGTCAATATAAAGAGATGTGATGAAGGAAAGCAAAGACATGATCAGTTAGTTAAGCTAGTAGAAATAGGATCTAAGATTGATACATATTTTTTTTAGGTATATTGCAAAATATTTCAGAACTAATGAAATAACTTCTGTAAAACCTTATGATCGCCCACAAAATATTAGTACAGTTGAAAAAATGAAGCAAAGACAAAAAACTAAAATTAAAACTCTAAACAAAGATCAGTAAGTAATCTGATGAATTATTATATTTTTTTGAAAGTGTATTTGAAATTAATACTTTTAAAACATATTATATATTTCTTATATTTAGGGTAAGTAAATATTAAAACAGAATGAAATAAGCTGTGTATGAGGTATTAACGATTTTTTTTGAAAGGCGCGTAATGGCTATGCATAAATCGAATATATTAAAGAGTTTCCTATACTGGCACAGATCCGAGTAGTCGAATTTTCAACGACCCTGTTGCATAGAATCGTCTTAATTTGAACGATGGCATGGGTTATGTTATCTTTAACGACATTAATCAATTGCAGATTGTTTGGATTAACATACGTAATTGTCAGTCTCACAATATCGGTGCTTGACTTCCTAATTTCGAACATCTCTGCTGGCATACCTACACAAATTCAGCATTTTATACACCCTTGCTTCACCTCAGAGACCATCTTCATAACCAAATAAACACCACGGGGAAATTACGCATTTTACACATTACACACATATTTTAACGATTACAGATAAACCCGATTAAAACTCAAGTAATTCATCATATCATGGTTTCAAATAATTCTCATTCTTCTGCGAAAATAGTACTCATTAAAACAATTCTGTATTAAAAGGTCATTAAAGCACAAGTATATATATATATATATATATATATATATATATATATATATATATATATATATATATATATATATATATATAGACTCGTGATGATAAACGTCATGATAAACATATAAAAATAAAAACTGTGGCTACTTTGTAAAAAGTTTTGGGCTCTGCAAAAATTACGACAAAACTTCCTTTAAACACAATATATAGAGTAAAAGTTATATCATATATTGTAAATGAGTTACATAAATTTAATTAATATCGATTGTATATTTTAGGGTATATATGCAAGAGCAGTTTGAAGCAGAATGCAATTTAAGCATAGATAAACCTTCATACTTGCCAGTAAGTATGAAAGTTCCATCTATTACATGTTCTTACTTGAATGCATCTCTTAGTACAAACAAAATGGAAGAATCTGTAATTAAATCGCATTTTTCCTCATTGTTTACATTATACTTTCGATTGAATTTAACTTTACCTCAACTAGTGGATCAGATCGAATTTAATATTTCAACTTTAAGTAACAAGACTGATAAAAAACATTTAGATGTTAGGATGGAACAGGAAAATAGCATTACATATGATATAATACACATTTATAAGTGTAAACCTGATCATTTAACTAAAGTATTTCTAATGTTGGCAATGTTGAGAGACATAGAAATTAAGAGGAAAGACATTATTGATTTTCTCAATTTAAACAACAAAAAAGATAAAGGTATAAAACGAAAATATTCCAAAATTGTTGATATGAAATCAGAAATAGTTGGAAATAACGCGACTTCATCTGAAATCGCAAGCCTTTGCGACTATATGGGGCCAAACCCAATTTTAGTGTCTAAAGAGAAAGGCGAATATGATGTTAATATTGAATTAATTATGTCTACGCCACCAGAGAAATTTGTTACAGGTAAGTTTTAGGTTTTTTATATGTGATGTACATTTATATTTTCTACATGTTTCTGTTATAGAAAATATTACCCATTATACATTTGATATCAATAATGATAATATCACTGATAGACTTTTGAGCAGGATTAAAATAATTTTAAATGAAATCAATACAGTTCATATTTGCAAAGAAATAAAGTATATTGTTAAAATTATTAGAGATAAAGAAAAGGAAGAAGGTGAGTAGGCAAAGTGATTATCTTTAATAAAAATCCTATTTTATGTTATTTTATAATTTGAACTATGAACAATAATATTTGAACAAATATTGATGATTTTATTTTTTTTATAATTCTTTTTTATATGAATTCAGTATCACCTCATTCAATTTTACAGGCTATAACAAGATTATAGACAAAAAGTCATCACAACGAATAATACGGAAACTAGTCACAGAAGGGTATATAAAAGTTTTTCAAGTACACATAAGCAATGATAATTTGAAACGAATGGAAGTATTCATTTGTCATCCACGTGTGAATCACGACAATGATGTAATAAAGGCTCAAATACAGCAAACCGTCTGGAAACATTTTGGTTGCGGCGACCGTAAGATTGTATTAAGTAAACCTGTAATAAAGGCAAATGATGAGAGTAAAATGTAAGTATTGTTTTTATTCAATGTAATACTCAACTGTGGCTTCTTTTAATACAAATTATCTGAAGGAAAGTTTGTATTTGTTTATCTTACTGCGTTATGCAACGATCTGGAATGGCGCAAAAGAAGGACTTTATTTTAAATCAAGTTAAGTTAAATTGATATGAAGCTTTTTCCTGAAGCAATCTACGCGTTTTCCATGCGCTAGTTTGACAGAACGGTATGTAACCGCGTAGAAGAAAGTACAGAATTCTGCGATATTAGTGATTCTCCTAATAAAAATAATGATGAGTTCTCCCTCCTTGGAAAATAAGTCTACAGGTATGAAATAACAGGTGTGACAGAAAAACCAAAATCCGATCACCAAAGTCATCAAGAACGATAGGAATTGAGTAATGTTGTGGTATGTTGAGGGTGGCTGAACCTCTCATTTTGGAGGCATAACAGAAACTTTTTCATTCAACGAAGTGCAGCATAAGGAATTAACGGTCCTTAGAGGAGAGTTAAAATAATATTGTCCAAATACAATATTATTTTTAATCAACAAAAATTTGTTTGATAAAACCGTTCTCTTGAGAAACCTTGTAACTATAGCCTAATCGTGTTTTAACTTACACAGTAAAACTGACTAAAAGCATTAAAAAAATTCAAATCCATTTATCAGGTTGAAAGATCCTTAAATATTTGTTTCTTGATTGTTGGCGTCATTAAACCATTTTATATTCAGAATAGTCACTAAATTTTACTGATTGCTATTTTAACTTGTTGTCTAAGTGTAAAACTTAGTTATTTCCTTTTTGTATTGAAGATGTTTTGATAATGTTTAATACAAATTCTTTTATAAATATTTGAATAAATGAACCATTTATTATAAGCGCCACTTTTATATACTGTTTTATATTTTAGTTCTCCCTTTGGACGAAAGGATGTACAAGCTAGTATTCGAGAATTAAAATGTTTAAACCAAAACAAGCAGATCACTATGAAAATGATTTCTTCTTCAAAATCAGGAAAATTGTATGGATACAGACCAAAATTTTCTAGGATGTCTATACTGCACGAGTTACTTTTCTACTTAATATATGAATTGGATACACAAGCTCAAGCCCTCAGCAAAGCAGAAACTCTAAGTCTTTTTCAGAGTTATCAAGTAATTGAAATAATTTCAAATTCTAAAATAAAGTATTGAATAATTTTTTTCAATTTTAGATTAATTTGACACATGAAGATTTAGAGAAATTGCCACCTGTTTTTAATAAAGAGTTATCATGGAAAATGTTTATTCCACCGCTACCACATCATCAATATTGGAATCATGGTTGGGCTCTTATATGTGATGTCATTCTACGAATGCCTGTTTCATTAATTACCAAGGTTCATTGTATCAGTTATTATTCAACTGAACTTCTAGATATGCTACACCACCCCATTAAGAGGTATTTGAATATAATAATTGATAACAAATAAATCATCAAAATGCTTTTGGCAATCATTTTATTTACAGATTTTATATGTTAAAAAATTTATCTCCGCAACTACACAATGTAATTATGTATCGTCGAAAATATATTCATAGTATCTATGAGACAATAGCTCGTTTAGGTTACTGTGGCCTTGTACAGTTTGGTCCGTCGAAATATCAGGAAAAAGATCAAATTTTTCTGTACTTAAATCGGAGAGCCAGTTTACTTGAAACTATGGATTCCGAACCGGCTTATCATAAAGTGACCGTTAAAAATTATAATAAGGTAGAATTTACCTTTAATACTATGGACGATATTCTTAAATATTGGTCTACTTTGCATACTATCAGTAAGTATGTTATTCTTCAAATAATGGATTTACTTTAATATTATTTGTAGGTATGAATACGCCGTTAAATTCCAGATATATTATGAGTGGAAAAACCATTACACTAGAAAAAGAAAAAGGCAAAATATGTTTACAAAAGGTGTTTGATGTCCGTACACAAGAGGAAGCAAAGAAGTAAGTTACATCAGTATTTAAGCTATTTTTAATAGTCATTTTCATATTTATAATAACCTTGGGTAATTTCAACTCTTTATTTTTCCAACAGTCTTGACAATGGAACTATACCTGGTGATCATCGAGGAGCTGCCGGTTTAGATTCAGCGTTATGGTCTCACATTAAAAGAAATTGGTTTTATTTCGGAAAGGATTATAAGAATTTGAAATTTACGGATGACTTGGAGTCTCTTAAATTTGACCAGGTATATAAAAGTGATTTTGTTTCCTTATTATTTATTAAAAAGGTGTTCTGTTTATATATTTTATGTAACTATTCAATTTTTAGAAATATTTAAGTCGTCGTGCTATAGTAATCAAAAATATATTAAAATAATTTTAGGTAGTGAAACGTGAAAGAGTTTCATTTGAACAGCTAAAAGTGCCTAGTGGTTCTACAAAGTTCTTCATACCAAAATCTCAAGTAGTAGGAAACTTGACAAAGCGAAATAAGTTGAAAGGCCACCGAGAGTCTCGTATCATTAAACGAAAGATGCCAATTCGTAAGGTAAGCAAATCTATGAAAAATGTATATGATGACGTGGATAAAGCAATATACAAGAAGTACAAAGGTAGCATGAGATTTAAACCTTCATGGTCTGGCGAGGAAGATAAATTATTAATTATTTTAAAGGTAATATTTAAATATATACTATATAATACAGGTATATATGTATGTGTGGTTTAGATTGCAGCCAAATTTTTAAGTCCCAAGAAACCCAAATTGGCGATTAACAATACTACGCTGCGTGATATTCTACATCGAGTTCTTCCCGCTAGCCTTAACAAAACAACCAGGTAAGTTTAAGGTTCATTTTATTAGCAAAATGACATATTTAAAAACTCGTAGCGCTATACCTAGACGATGGAAGATATTAAAACGTGATATTCCTTCAATTATGAACATTGACTTTTGGGTATCAAATCTCTTCAAATTGGACAAAATACAGCAGTTTTTCTTACCACTCAGAATTTTTTTGCAGAATGAGTACAATTCAACAGGTAAATATTAAATATTCGTCATTAATAAAATTGGAGTTTCTTAGTAATAGTAAAAATATTTACCCAGTTAAAAACGAAATTATGTAATTTTAAAGTCCTTTGAAGCTATTTTGAAGATTTCGGATCTTATTAATACTCCTCAACCAGACCATGTCGCTTCAGTCAAAACTAGTACTATTGGGAAGGAACAATTTTTATTGCAACTTTTTAAATATTGTCATGTATTTTTTGACATTTTATCATCTGACTGATCGTTGCCCTGTTGAACTAACTTGTCGGGTTAGTACTTCCATAAGTACTAACCGCAACTGTACTAGCGGCATAAACTAATTATTTTTGGTATTCTTTGTCAGTGTTAATTTTAGTATAAGTAAATTCAACGAAGCTTAATTGAACATTCCTCAAAATTAATTTACAATTTATAAAATAATGTTTTTATAGGAAAACCATTTAAACTAAGTGATGCAGAATTACAGAACGCTTTTATATTCCTCTGTTATTATATAATAACGCATCGCAAAGAAGTAGAGACAACACTTGATGGAAATATGACTACAGTGGATTATTTTAAGTCAGATAATATCGAATTTATTAAATCTAATCTCGTTTCCGTATATAGTTCTGATACGAAGTATATGGATCCTGTTGATAAAGATGGCATAAGAAAAAGCGTATTAAAGAAATTATTTCATAGTGTACTAGGCGGCAGAAAAGAAGACCCCGGTATTATTTTATTAACTATTTTTTAACCATTACATTTTTTGGTATAATTATATATTTTTACAGCTTGGTCTTATCAGTTGTATCAGGTGTTTCAGAAGTTCAGTGACTCCAGCTTAAAATCTGTTATTGCAGAGCTGAAGGAACAAAAAATGATGACATATAAAAAGGATATGATCAAAAAATTTCATACTCCGTATAAAATTGGTTTACAATATATTTTTTCACAGTGCACCATATTTAATTATAATACGGTAGAAGAAGCATACTACACTTTTTCTAGTGTAAAGAGTAAAGCTTTACAATTTGACCGAAACTATGTTGAAGAAAAAAATTATGGGCAGCTTATAGCAGTACATGAGGTAAATAATAAGATCATCTTTAGGTGCATTTTATAATATATTTTAGCAATATGCTTGAATGTGTTTTAATGGCTTTTATTTATTGATAAATTGTGATAAAATTAATTATAAGAAATAAATACTATTAATGATGATTTAAATTCATTAAATATTTATTAGTTGTTTCATTAAGAAAATGTGTACTATAAAAATCCATTATTATATTATTGAAGGTATTGCCCATCTCTAGATACTGTTTTTTTCAATCTCTCCAGCACCGTTTGAATTGACGTTTTGCTCCATAATTGAAAGAACTAGTCATGTGTGATAATACTTGTTTTTTTTATAATTATGAGTTTTATATCTTGCAAATATTGTTTGGTTTTACACTTCCGCTTAGCGTCGCATAAAGCGTTGTTTATAAAGTAATATATTGTAATTTTCAACTTAACGCTTTTTTGGAACTAGAAAACTTAAAATATATTAAAAACATAATTTTACATTTAAAGCATGTTTAATTCATTTCATGTTTTTATATTACTTAATTATAAATGCACTGAATTTTCAAAATTATATTCTAGAATATACGCGTACCTGGTTCGTGTCGTAAAAACGAATTTATTCACGGTTCCTATTTTTAAATGGAAATGAAAATACTGCCTTAATTATTGCTAATAATATTAATTTCAGATGACTACTGTTTTATGGAATAATATTACTTTAAAATTTAATATTCCTGAAAATCCATTTATTTTAAATCCAGACATCGTAGACCATAGTGAGTTAATTGAAGAATTAGCTAAAAGATATCAAGTAAAATTAAAACATGAAGCAAAAGAAGTTGAACTGAGGTAAGTTTTTTTAATTATCAATAAACAAAAATAATCTTGGTATATTTGTTTGCAGTATTCATGCCGAAAACGCAAATAAAAACACTGATTTAATAATATCGGCGGAAGTTTTTGAACAGCCAGAAACATCACAACTAGATGATGATTATGAACCCTTGGATCTTACAGTATCGGCAGATAGTGAAACTATTAATAATCTGAAGCACTGGATTTCGGACTGTATTGATACCGAGAGAGTTCGTAGTCCTAGTCCAGATTTATTAATGTTTCAAGATGATAATAAGATACATATGCCTATTAAAGAGGAAGTATTCGATTCTGAAAATGCTACTGTTGAAGACTATAGGATATTATCACTTGACGAAATTAAAAAAGGCAATTAGCACTATACTTTGTAGACCTAGATTAATGCTGATTTATTATTTTAGAAATGTTGAGAGTAACATCAAAAGAAGAAAAACGAAATGTTCCATATATAACCGATCTAACAAAATTGTTAACAGAAAATTTCGATGAAATTGAGACAGACGAGTTAACTATTGATCGCTTAAAGAAACATTTCGTTCAACAATATCCATCGTTGGTGACGTTTGAAGCTGATGCATCTCACAATAGTATAACCGAGTCAATAGAAAATAAAATGAAACTTAATAATCTGTGGCAGACCTTTTTCAAGTTAGTTCAATCTACAAATCATTTTATCAATGTACTTTTATACATATTTTTTAGTAAACAACGAATTATATTGCCACTACAACCAACGCTAATAATTGAGGAAATCTTAAACAAACATGGCAGGAATCCTGCCGATATTGATTTAATTAACCACATTATCACATTCATTGATGAAAAAAATGTATTGGGTGCCACTGGCCAGGAGTTAAAGGTATTTTTGATATTTCTATAACGCAATTATGAAATGATAATTTTTATTTCAAATTGTACTGCGAGAATAAAAAAAATAAAAGAAATGAAACAAAACAAAACAAACAAACACACTTGAATTAATTATATTTTTATCATAATTTTATGTTATATTCAAACAGTTACATATATTTTCTTCTTTATATAAATTAATATAATGGAAATGATAATTTCTGTTGTTCCGTTCATCTGGTGCGTTCAAGTGCGAAGATATCTTAACATTTATGCCATTATTATTTATTATAATTTCTTATTATTGCAGAATGAATTTCAGAAATCTGATAATATTAATTCCTTAATATCTATAATTAACACGTTGCTCCATTACAATATAATTATAAAAGTGGGTATTTGTTGTATTCGGTTTATTCACTACACTTATGCATCTGAATGGCTGTTAGAATCGTTCAATCTAAATGATACGCATACAGTAGTTCAGGACGATGATGGATTTGATGAACTGAGGCAACAAATTGACAGTAACATGAAGTAAATATACTGTAGAGCTAAGTAGTTAATATCGCTAACAATAAAATTTTCAGAGTAACTTCTTGGATAAAAATTAAATTGCAACCATGGATTAAAGTTGATGGCACAGTCAACAAGGATTTAGTTCGGTTATGGTTGTCTACTATATTATCATATTGCACGGAAAATCCAAAGCTTTCACTACGGAGATTGTGCAATAAGTTTTCTTTCATGGCACCAGTGGATATATATCATTTACTTGAGGTAATTAAATAACGCTCTTTCCAATGGCGTTTTTATTTCTATTATTCCAATTTGACTAAATATCTTTTAGGTTTTAGAGGAATTAGGTTGCTTAGAAATACGAAGGTTTCTTCCTAGCCCAGTTTCCTTGTTTTCAGAGTTTGAAATTTCGGAGGACAGTAAGTTATTTTATTATAAAAATCTATTAGTGATTATTTTTTTATCATAATTATTTTGCTGAAATAGTACATTTATGCTGCATCTGTAGTATCTAAGTCCATGTTGCATCCAAGTATCTTTCTTTTATTGCAGCAAAAGCTACATTTTTGGACAATTTTGAGGATATGTTTATCGACCTAAAATATATGCCGTTCACATCACTAGGAGCTTTTTTACATAATGTATAATCTGTAATATTGGTAAAAATGTCAATATACCAAAATCAGATTATTCCTTAATGATAGATGATTGATTCATTAAATTGTTTGTAAGTATAAGTTCGTAATTCTATAAAAATATAAAATATATATGCTAAGCAAAATGATTTAACTATAAATAGTTAATAATGTTATATATGAAAGTTATATAAGTACCTGTTTTTTTTGATAATAAACGTACGTTTATCTGTAAAACGGTTATTTTGTTTTTAGTGTAACCTCCTTTTTTGAACTATTTAGAGTATATTTAATCTTTTATATCCCATATATTGGGTTGGAGAATTCGTGGTGTTTTACCAGATATACGGAATCATTTCCAGAGATCGAACCACTATCACTAGGCGCTTGTTAGAAAGGTGATACATAGTTATAGCTTTGAGTGGTATAAAATATACTGTTGAAAAAAAACTATGTACGGTTTTTTTTTTCAAAATCTATTGCACAGAACTTGGTCTATTTCGTTCTAGTATTTTTGATGTGAAATATGAACACTGGCAAAAATAATCTGGATGAAGCTAAGAATGATCAAAAGATTATTTTAACATATCTACATAAAGCTGGCTACAAAAATATACTCGATATGACAGAATTTACATCTAAGATTTATTGGTCAAATGCAATGAATTCTGCAATAAGAATTTGTTGAAACGTGTTTTAACGTGGTATGAAATATAAAACATCCATAATTGAATAATAGTAGAGGTTTTAAACCTCCAGAACTCAGACACGACATCCTGGTTATCACTTGTTCTGATCTCTCTCGACGGTGTTAGCCTACTTTCAAAGGAATAACCAATATGAGTTCTTCACTAATGACAGCATTACCCTACCTAATCAACAATCAAACATTCATACATTTTCATTAGTTAATTAGATGTATAATAGTTAGTGTTATTAATAGTGTTAAGAGAAACATAGTTTCATTCAATAAATTACATGAAGACCTCCATAAGTGATTGTAATACTATATTGTTTTTCTGCTTTGAAACTGAATTATGCTATATACACCTCACAATACCATATTATAATTTTATTCATCAATGGTCATTTTTTACACTAGCTTTCATAGTTTCACAATGCTTCTTGATATATGATATCAAAAAAGGTACAAGCATTATGAGAAATCTGAAGATTTATCTTGTGAAAAGTTTTTTCGTACTAAATAGGCGCTTCCACTTTTTAATCATTATATAATGAATCATAAAGTGACAAGTTCAACAATGTTATGCTATGTTTAAGTTCAAATGTTTCATGGCGTGACTAAACTTTATTCGATATTATACTTTTGTCGTTTTTGTGTTTTTTATATATCATATTGTTTCATTTTAATGGCAGCTATTTATGTACTAAATTTTACACATATATCCGTTGTGCAAAATCATACCCATTAAACGAAATAATTAAAAAATAGTCGTTCACCTAAGCTTAGCTTTCATGTAGCTTTGCTCATATATTATAGAAGCAAATTATTATAGCTGAAACAATGATTTATTAAACTGTTTTATTAAAAAATAGATAAAAGAATAAATGACAATACCATTTTTAAATGTCTTGCATCAACTTATAATTTAACATCTTAACTAATTCAAAATACAAAACAATCTTTTCTAAAATGTTTGATATATAACATTCTATTGATCAATGAGATAGTTTGGATGAACTACTAGTAGAGGGTCTTCTTCCTCTTCTTGTGAATCACCTTTTAACCCAACTTTCGTTAAAGGAATAATAATCTGATCCTAAAATATATAAGATTAATTTTATTTTTTGCATATACAGTACTTTTAAATTTCCAACTTACATGATAGATTAATCTATCTAAAATTTTTTCAAGCATATCTTTTTTCTCTATTAATTCATCTTCAGACTCAATTTCATCGGCAATGTGGTTAAGGTACCATTCCACAACATCACTTCTATGAATACCCTCTTTACCTTCTACAGTAAAATAAACAATTAAATTAATAAAAATCATTTGAACAATATTATACCTTCTTCAAGTCGCGACTCCTGTTTTCTCATAAATACAACTATCATATTACTAAGATTTTTGTATTGTTCAAAACTCAAAACCATTTTCTTCTTAACAGGTTGATCTGCAGGAGTCTGTGGTATATTATCCTAAAATTTTAATATATCCATGATAAATATTAGTATGTTTTATAATAATTCCTTTTACCTCCAATATTTCATCTTCATGAACAGACTGATTTTGATCACCTTCAAGATGAATGTCAGGCTGCTCTACTCTGATAATGGATTTATTCAGTAATCTGTAAGCTTCTCTTACATGCCTTGGTTGAACTTCATCATTTATATCCATTCTTGCCATAGCTTCAGATAAACGAATCATGCTTTCTAACTGTCTCACTGTTATCCTCCATGTAGATTTCCCAGCAGTACTATTATCTCTAAGCCTTAATCTACTATAGTAACTGTAAATTTTTTAAATTAGCTTCACTTGTTTCTTAATTTTAAATCACTTACTTCACCAGAAGTTCTCCAGCTTCTTGATTAATGACTGGTTTGAATTTTCTAGCAAAACTGATATACTGTAATACCTCTTGTTTTGTATAGATCTATAATGAACATATAAATATATGATATATATATATATATATATATATATATATATATATATATATATATATATATATATATATATTGTTATAGGCCTTATAAATGAAATATTTAAGTTACCTTTTCAACACTCTCTTCAATATTACTGTGAAGATCAACAATTTTCCTAGCAATTGCATAATCAACCACTTCATTGCATTCATCTACTAAGATGAAAAACAGATCAAATCTTGACATAATAGGCGCAGACAGTTGAATATTCTGCTGTAAGGATCGTGAACGATCATATCTCCCACCAATTGGATTTGCAGCAGCCAAAATTGAAGTTCTAGCATTTAATGTTGCTCTGACACCTGCAAATATATAAAACTATGAAAATATGAAAAATCAATTAAACACAACAAGAGAGCAATACTGATCAGAATTTGGAATGAATTGGAATCTCAATACATTATAGCAAAACCAGAAAAATATACTAGAAAAATAAAGTAAAATAAAGTTAAAAATAAGAATTGGTTTAAAAGGTGAAATCTATGTCTATATATAATTATATATAATATATAATAATATATATTTTAATATATAATATGGGAAGCAGAAGCTTCATAGAAGAGTATAATTATACTATATATCTTACCAGCTTTAGCAATGGAAATAGTTTGCTGTTCCATAGCTTCATGAATAGCCACTTGGTCTCTTGGATCCATTTTATCAAATTCATCAATACAACATACACCATTGTCTGCTAACATGAGTGCTCCAGCTTCAATAACAAAATCAGAGGACTCTTCATCTTTTACTACAGCTGCTGTTAAACCAGCAGCTGATGATGCTTTTCCTGTAAATTTATGACTATTAAATATCAATAGCTTCTTAAATAGAATTATTGTATTTTACCTGATGTATACACAGCTCTTGGTGAAAACTCAGAAACTTGTTTTAAAAATTGGCTTTTTGCAGTACTAGGATCACCTACTATGCAGCAGTTAATGTCACCTCTGAGGGTGGTACCTTCTTTTGTTGTTTTGGACACCCCTCCAAACAACATGAGCAAAATACCTTTTTTAACTTCATCATTTCCATGTATACTGGGAAATAAACTACTAATCATATTTTGATATAAGTTCTTATCATGGGACATTTCATACATATGCCTCCATTCTCCTTCAGTCATTTGCTGCCTCATTATTTCTGGTGTAATATCACCTAAATATCAAAAGTTAATTCAATGACATTCATTCAACTAATTTCTTATTCATACCCAGAGGCATTTCAATTCCCCCAAATTTTGGATTTGTGGGCTGGACACTACATGCCAAAAATGCCATTCTGTAATGTAAATCTCTAACACCCAATGCTTTTAGGCCCCTAATTCCTTCAGCCTCATCTCCATGTTTATGCTTTGAAGCTATCTGAGTTTTTGCTCCAGGTAGTGACATTGCACCAACATCAGGAACTACTATGAGAGTTCCAGTAAAATCATAACGATCACCTGCCTATTTAGTACATTTTTAGATCCAGTAATTCTAATAATATTAACTATATACCTGAACACTTTCAACATTTTCTGCTCTCAATATAACTTCAACACTTCTAGGTACACATCCCCTAGGTAATTCTGATTGTGTCTCTTGAATTCTAACTTTTTGGAAGTCAACAAATTGAGATTTATCAACATCTAACATAAACCTCCTACGATTATTACACACTGGATTTCTACAGATGGTTGGATTTGTGTACTATAACATACAAATATTAAATAATTGATTTTTTTTATTTCAATTAATACCTTAAACTGTTGTTCCACATTCTTCACTACAGTTTGACAATCTAAACATACAAAAGTCCCTGAGACTAATTCAGGATGAACTGGATGAGTTCTAATAACTTGGCCAGATATTCTTATCAATGTTCCAATTTTATCTGTTTTTAGCTCCCTTACTACATGTCTAGTTGGTACATCCATAAAAGCAATATAGCAATCCTTAGCTTTTTTTAATTCAGTACGATCTTTAACAAAATTAGATACAGCTTGGCAGAGATAGGGATATATCCTGTAGTATTCCTCAATTATCGTAGTGGCGAGATTTTGATTATATTTTTCTACATCCTCAAAACTAACTTCAATAATACTGCGTTCCTCATTTTGCAACTCTTTGGCTGGTTCTAAATATTTTAATTCTCCATCTTCTTTATACCTAAATTATTCTATGATTTATGTAATGTTGATACGAATGTAACTACTTACTCTTCAAAGAAATCTTGAAACAATTTTTGGCAACGGATTCCAATTTCATCTCGATGTTGTCTTTGACCAGCATTAACATCCGCAACATCCATTATATCTTTAATTAAATGAAACTTATACTCTTAATTAACACAACCGTATTTTCGAAATTAAATAATAATTGAGTAAAAAACTATCCTACCAAATTAACTTAATAATTATCTTTCCTCCGCTTTTCCTATAAGACGGTTTTGGCGGGAAACGTACCATTTAGGGTTGGAATTAGAGATGCCAAAAAATATCGAAAACGATCTAAAGATATTTTTCAATATATCGATATAACGTAATATTTTTCTAGGTCGACACACTATAATATAGGGGTGTAAGCCCCAAAAAAAATTTCGATATTTCCATATTTAAAAAAATATCGATATACCGAAGAAAAAGATATCGTTTTTTTTTGCAATAGGTATAAAAAATATCGATATTTTACAAAAAAATATATCGATATTTTTAAGAAAAATTAAAAATAGTGAAAAATAAATCTCTTAAAAAATAGTGATATTTTTTATAGGCCTTTAAAATTCGCCAATTTAAAAGGTTTATCAAAAATTGTATTTAATTTATTCTGAAAAAATATCGGCAAAAAAATGTCGATATTTTTTCAAAAAATATCGATATATGGATATTTTTTCTGTATCCCTACGACACACCCCTAGTTAGGATCCATTGACTGAAAATAGTAAAATCCAGTCGATAGTCGATCCAGTCGATAGCTAAAAATTGTAAACTGAAAATACTAATTACTTTTTTTTCAGTTTCAGGTAATTGCTTAGATCTCTGTGCTGTAGAGATTTTAAGACATTTAATATTGTCATGTATCGGTGTAATGTTATATTTTAACATTACTTTGAATTTATAAATAAAGGAATGGAATAAAGATACAACAATGACATAATATAATAATTGTAACATTATTTTTCTATTTCATTCAAATCTGTGCTTACAAATATTTTTTTGTATTAACTTTGGCAAAGAAAAATAAATTTATAATAGAAGAATAGAATAATGAATCCCAAATATTTTTATTTGATATATATAAAGTTCCAAAACCAAAAATTCCATCCCGTCCCGAATTATAGGTAATTTGTAAAATGAATTAACATTCAAGTGGATTGATAAAAAGTAACCATCGAGGGAATAGGAAATTCAAAATGTAACATGAAATATATGAAAAACTATTAGCAGATTTATTGGATTTAAATTATCAAATCAGAAAAATAAATAATTCAAGTCATAAAATTAAGAATAATAAATATAAAAAAAAGAAATTCATGTATTCTGTATATATACCATTCCGATTTGACGTTATACATTATAGTATCTTTACTAATGTAACCAAATTATATTTTAGTTAATCTATAGATTAATCCATTATTGATATTTAAATAATATTAAAAGGAATTGTCAGTGTAACAAACAATATTCTTTCAATACAAGATTATTTTTTATTGTAGTGCTAATAATAATTGTTTCTGTATAGAAAGTAGCCATAGAGGGGAGCATAACAATTGAATATATCAGAATATAATTCTAATAATTTTGATCTTAATAAATATACTCAGTATGGAGAAGCGAAAGAAGCTTGATCAATATATTAATGTTGAGTAAAGTTAAAATAAAGAGAATTGATTAACAATAAGAAATAACATTAGGTAATATATCAGAGTGTAATCCTTACTCGAATATATATTCTATGTAACTAAATATTTTTTGTTGTTATTATATTATATTTAAAAATAAGTATAATTAAAAGTTTAAAAGTTTAGTTATTTAGTTTAAAGTTAAGAGTCAAATATATTATCTAGTAATTTATGCAACCTTCGATACTGTAACTTCCTCAATAACCTTCCATTACCCTCCCGATCGATAACCAACATTATTAATTTTTCTTGAAAAGTCAATTATCATGTCAATTATCAGTTGTAAAGCATAGAGTAAATATATAATACTCTATGGTCGTAAAGTTTTTGGGGTCTGTATTTGTTATTTCTTACTATAAAATTTAACCAAAATGGATATTGGAGAATTATTGGACTATAAGGTAAAGTATAATAAATAAACATTTTACTTCAATAATTAATTCGACTTCAATTCTATAAACTCAATTTTAGCCGCCTCAGGCTATAAAAAGACCCGTGGAAGTAGAAGATAAAGAAGATGATGTTGAAAAAGCACGGAAAATGAGGAAAATTGCAAGAGCTAAAGCTGAACAAATGGCTAGACCACCTTCACCCACACCATCTCTTCAAACTCTTGATCAGATATCAGAAGAAGAAAGAGCAGAGATCTTGAAATATGTTGAAACGGAACAAGCACAGGTTTGATTTTGCAATTTAAATATATATGTGTACTTTTATGTATGAAAAACAAGTTTATAGGGTGAAGTTGTTGATCCAGCTACAATTAAAAAAATTGTATTAAATTTTGAGAAAAGGTCTCTTAAAAACAGGGAGATGAGAATTAAATTTCCTGATTCTCCAGAAAAATTTATGGAAAGTGAAGTAGAATTACATGAAACTCTTCAAGAGATGCGGGTTTTATCTACTGCACCAGATTATTATCCATTATTAGTAAAATTACAAGTTATACCAAGTCTTTTAGAACTACTCTCTCATGATAATACTGACATTGCAGTAAGTATAAAATAAAGTGATTTAATTTTAAGACATATTTTATATTTATATTATCTCATTTCACGATACTAGGTTACAACTGTAGAATTAATTCAAGAACTTACTGATGTTGATATACTTAATGAATCTGATGAAGGAGCTGATGCATTAATACAGTCACTTTTGGACCAACAAGTTATTGCATTATTAGTTCAGAATCTGGAAAGGTGCCTTTTAGCATTTCTTATTTTCTTAATCAAATGTATATTTATGTGATTCGTTGAATTATAGATTAGATGAAAATGTAAAAGAAGAATCAGATGGAGTGCATAATACATTATCTATAATAGAAAATTTAACAGAACTTAGATCAGAGATAACTGCAGAAGCTGGAAAACAAGGTAATGTATAACTTATTTTTGGTAAATATATCATTAATATGTTTAATAGGTTTATTAGCTTGGCTTTTAAAAAGATTAAGATTAAAAGCTCCATTTGATCAAAACAAGCTTTATACAAGTGAAATGTTATCAATTATATTACAAGATAATGAAAAAAATAGATTAACACTTGGTGAATTAGATGGAATTGATACCCTTTTACAACAACTCGCTTTCTATAAAAGACATGATCCTGCAAGTGCAGAGGAACATGAATATATGGAAAATTTGTTTAACTGGTATGATTATAATTTTAATTGTAATAGCATATTCCAAAGTTTTTTTTATTGTAGTTTATGCAGCTCATTAATGGCGGTTTCAAACAGAGACAAATTTTTAAAAGGTGAAGGTTTGCAATTGATGAATCTTATGTTGAGAGAAAAGAAAATATCAAGGAATGGTTCTTTAAAAGTGTTAGATTATGCAATGTCTGGTGTACATGGAAAAGATAATTGTAAGTTGAATATTAACAATCATTCTTATTGTTGTAATATATTTATTTTAGGTAATAAGTTTGTTGATATATTAGGATTAAGAACTATATTTCCATTATTTATGAAAACACCTAAAAAAAACAGAAAGAAAGTTTTATCTACTGAAGAACATGAGGAGCATGTTTGTTCTATTATTGCATCTATGTTGAGAAATTGCAGGTGAATAATTTCTAGAAATATTTGTACAATTAATCAACCTTTGTATGATCAATGGTTTAATAATGGAGACTTTTAATTTTTAGAGGGTCACAGAGACAAAGATTAGTAAGTAAATTCACTGAAAATGACCATGAAAAAGTAGACCGGCTGCTTGAATTGCATTTCAAGTATTTAGAAAAGGTTGAAAAAATAGATGAAGGCCTTGAAGATGAGGAAGAAAATGAGGATGCTAATTATGTACGAAGATTGGAAGGTGGTTTATTTACTTTACAGCTGGTAGATTATATTATTTTAGAAGTGTGTGCTGCTGGCCCAACAAGTATAAAACAGAGAGTTATGCAGGTAAAGAATATTACTGAAACCATTGCATGTATTTTTAATAATGTATGAAACAATTATTTTACTATTATACAGATATTGAACATGAGAGGAGCCTCATTGAAAACAATAAGACATATCATGAGAGAATATGCAGGCAATTTAGGTGAGGAGGGAGATAAGGAATGGAGGGACCAGGAACAACAGCACATTCTACATTTAGTTGATAAATTTTAATTAAAAATATGTCAAATCTAAATTTATTAGTATAAAATTAAAATGTTATAAAAATAAGTTTTTTCCCATGGAAATATAATTACTTTTTAATAATTTTTTTATTATTATTTTGAATTTTCATTTTTTAAGATGTATTTTAAAGTCTCCTTTTACCAACTAGGGGTTTATCTGGACTGGACTTACAGTTTAACGTGTGCTCCGAACCACGGTCCTCAGCATTAAGCCTACCGACTGGGGACCAATTTTAGAAATCATCCCAGAAGACATCCGGTCTTATCCGGCCTGGTTACTGGCGTAACTGGGATCATTTTCCTTGTCGGATTTTACACTCTTGCTTAGGACAATCACAAATTTTAAATAGTTACAAACATAAATTTATGACCATGCCCCAACAGCAGGAGGACCGTCCTATCGCCTTTTCCACTGCGCCACCAAGCCGGCTAATTATCATTTTTGTTATTTAAAAAATTCAATTTATTCAGAATAGTTTCTTGTACAAGAGTAATTTGATAGCACAGTAGTAATACTTCAGAACTTTAAAACATAAGCACGTCATGCGCTTGTAATTCAATGAAATAAGTAGGTTAAGACAACATTCAAAAATAAAATGTAAAAATAATTCAAATCAAGTAAAGTAATAATATGTGGTAATTGGTAGAAAAAATATAATAAAAAATAATTTTGATGCACTGGAACATTCAGTTAAATTGAAATTTGTCATCTTAACAAAGAATAAGATGTGAAGTGGTGCTATTAGTCTCACTTGATTATCGTATTCTAGATTAACATAGGAAAAGTTAATATAAACTCTAGTTGACTTACTGAATGCGATTTTAAAAACGGTTCTGTGTCTATGTATAAAAATTATATCTATAGTCAAAACAAGATATCAGAAGTTGGCCAATAAATTGTTTTTAAAAAATATAAATCGTTTTTCATTAAGACAATGTGCTTACATCAAAATTTCATGGCTAAAATCAAGGGATTAAAATGCATTATTTATTAGATTTGCTATCCTTTATTATCTGGTCTTGGAAATCATATTTATATGGAGGGTTTTCGCACTTAGTAATGGAACTATAAAAATGATTTGAGAAAGCGTATAAAAGTTATTTGATTATTTTGAATTATGAAATGTACTTGAAACCATAAAATGATAATGACAAAAATTATTGAACAATATGGTATCCTGAAAATTAATTTCAGTTAGTAGTAATTTTCGTTGTACGTACGTATTCCATAAATAGTTAATAATCCATGACAATTAGCATGTTTTACTTTTAATTAATCCTCTGTTGTAATAAGAACTAATTATAAATAAAAATTAAAAAATTTCAAATTTCTAATAACTTCGTATAGATTCGAATGCTTTCGTAAACTTTCGTTATCTATTTTCTCCTCAACTATCAGCTGTCAGTAGCCTTTTGTGTGTCAAATCAACTAACGAAAAGTAAAGTGTCAGTATTTCTAATTGTTTTTTTAAGGATAACTAATTTATATACAGTTACATATAAATAATTGTGTTTAAAAAATGTCGTTGGATACGTGATAATATTTAAACATAGAAGAAGATTTTTATTAGATATTTAAAATGTCCGGAGTATTTGGATATAGTCGGGAAGCGGTAAGAGTAAAAGTAAAGGTAAGTATAGTCATTTATTTAATTTATTTAGCATACATTGCTTATAGAGTTTATTTAATATTGTAATTAGTTATTTTATTATTTGATTATAATCAAGTACAAGAACTGTGCTTCACTGTTATATTAATTATTAACACTATTTTAAATTTTCAGATTGTTTTGAACTAAATAAATTTGAATAATAATAATATTGTATTTTCTGAATATTTTTTAAATAATATTGTTATAGGATATATTATTCTCTGTATGTATATTTTAGAAATTTGAAGGTTGTTTGCCAGTGGAACTCAGAAAATTCAGTGTTGATCCTCAAATTACTTCATTTGAGGTTTTACAAAGTATTTTAGCTAAAGCTTTTGACTTAAAAGGCGATTTTGCTATATCATATAGAGCTTATGATGTAACTGGTAAAGAGGTATATATGAGACTACTGTCTGATTGGGATTTAGATGCTGCATTTTTAAAGTAAGATTTTTATATGTCCTAATTTTTTATTAATACTTAAAATGTTATAGAGCACATAACACATCCGTTGCTACCAATGCAGAGCCTTGTTTATGTTTAAGAGTAGATTTAAAATCTTTTGAAGAACAGATTGATGACTGGGAACAAAGGCAAAATGTTTCTATTATTACACAAATTAGAACAGTATCAAGCCAAGAAGCAAAACCTTCTTCTAGGTTGCATGGCATGTTTAACCAGGTTTGTCTTTTGATGATCCTTTCATTACATGATTAAGAGTATTCTAAATAGGTGGGGAAGACCCTTAATATGGTCCAGAAAGTCTTAAATTTTGGAGAAGATGGAAATAATGTAATACAACCACCAAGGCCTGCATTAAATGATGCAGAATTTCGTAAATTTTGTGATGCAGTGGGCCAAATTATTCATCCCAAGGAATTAAGATCTGTCATTTATTATGGGGGTATTGAGCCAAGTTTGAGGTAATCATTTATTTCCAAGAATAGTTTTGTAGATGTGAATAATTTTGCAAATTTATTATAGAAAAGTTGTTTGGAAACATTTATTAAATGTTTATCCAGATGGTATGACAGGTAGAGAAAGAATGGACTATATAAAAAGAAAAGCTAATGAATATGAGAAACTAAGAGATACTTGGAAGCAGGCAATTGCTCAGGTATGTATGTTTATATTTAGTATTTAGTAAAGTAATAAAACTTTTCTTTAGGGTCCAGTTGCTGGTGAATTGGCATATACCACTGGAATGGTTAGAAAAGATGTCTTAAGAACAGATAGGCATCATCCGTTTTATGCTGGTAGTGATGATAATCAAAATATTGCTTCACTATTTAACATTTTAACTACGTAAGTATTATAAAATTATATATAATACTTTTAATGCATGTGAACTACACTGTATTTAGATATGCATTGAATCATCCAAAGGTATCCTACTGCCAAGGAATGAGTGACTTGGCATCACCATTGTTGGTGACCATGAATGATGAAGCTCATGCCTATATTTGCTTTTGTGCTTTGATGCAAAGATTGGCAACAAATTTTATGATTGATGGCATTGCCATGACTCAGAAATTTACACATCTAGCAGAAGGACTTATGTATTATGATCCTGAATTTTATAACTATTTAAAACTCCATCAGGTACATGAATATTATATCAACAAAATGTTGATTAACTATAGAAATTTATATTTTAGGCAGATGATCTTTTGTTTTGCTATCGATGGTTGCTGTTAGAAATGAAACGGGAATTCGCATTCGATGATTCTTTGAGAATGTTAGAAGTTTTATGGGCCTCTTTGCCAGCGGATCCACCTCAAATAGAACTTCGTTTACATGACACACTGTTCCATTCAATACCTCCTACTGCCACACCTCCTATTAGCCCATTGGTAGGTGTATGATATACTATGTTAATTCTTACATATCGATGGAGTCTTATTTTACTGTATTCCTATTTTTTAAGCTAATATGTATTTTCAGGTCAAAACACCGAGAGAAAATGCCTACACCAAAGTTTGTGCTTTGCGCCGTCAAAGTTCATCAATATCATTGAGTAATTACGCTTGTAGAAAGTCTTGTCCTGTTAAAAGACAGAACCATAGCTTAGATGAAACAATAAGTAGATATAAAGGTAGCACGCTGGACATTAAGCTTAACAAAAACCAAAGTTTGGATGATACTGCACTATCAAGAAATCTGAAAGGTAGCAGGAGTAGTGATTCAAGTCCTAAGTCTCCCAAGCATGGTCAGTATAACTTTGCTAATAATATAAAAGGAAAAAATAACAATGTGATAATAATATATATATATGAGAGGTAAATATAAAATAAAATTTATATTTGCTTCTAAATATATATGTCAATAATAATTTAGTTTCCATTTGTTAGTTTCCGCTTGTTTTTTCTCTAATTTGTATATATATGTAGATCACTGAACTAACTGTTGCAACTAACACTATGCTTTTTTGATTTGCTACCACAAAACAGTCAGTCATTTTAAGTAATAATTGCGATTTACTTTACTATGTTTTTTTTTAATTTAGAACTTTATGAACTAATTTAATAGATTTACAATTACTAAACTATGCTATATTTAATAGGCAACTCCTATATTAATTTCAAGCTATGCCAGCAGACTTTATTTTCTATTTGTCAAATTTTTTCAGGTTGAATTCATACGCTTCTAGAAAGATGATAAATTGGTAATAAAGCCTTGAATTAAAAACAAAACCTCGAAATTAATTCACACTCGTTATTCACATTTAAAAATTCTTTATTAATTATAAAATAGAAAGTAGTTCAATGTTTTTTTAGCAGAACATACTTTTAAACATAACCAACATATTTACGATGCAATATGCAAATTTAAGCTTATATTTTGTATTTTATGTTTCTAATATCGTTTCCATTTTGGTCCTTTTTCTAAATTATTTTCTACATAGATATTTCTAATATCTATAAAATTTGTAATAATTTTATGAGATAAAAAAGTGAATGTGGTGCAAATCTAATTAACTGATAGGTTTTCTAATTGCTTTTACTAACATTAACTTGAACCATCCCATTGACTCCTTATAGGCAGTTCCAAAGAAGACACATCCCTATCACCTTGCTCTGAGAACAGAACACGATCTGCTTCACCTCTAGAACCCAAATCGGATTCAGTAGTGCTTAATAATCGCTTGAATCAAATACCCGCAAAATTAAAGGGCTCCAGCCTATCATCTAGCATGTCAAATCTAATCAAGAGCACCAAGAAGGGTGGTCATTTTAAAGAATTGAAAGAGAAAATTGCGGCCCATAAGATATTTTCTTCTTTAGATCGACTGGACGCAACACACAGCATCAAGGAAGAAGAAGAGAAACCAAAGAAGGTGGTGAAGAATTTGAACGAGTTTTTGAATTTCGCTGGAATGAACAAGAATAAAATTTCGGATAGGACACAAAGTCAGAATCAGCTTCAGATTAATGAAAAACCAAAGATTATGCTGACTAAATCCAGTTTTGACGATTCGGAGAGTTTCAGTGATAAGTTGAAGTGTTCATCTACTTCAAATACAGTTACAACTGATGATACTGATACATTTGACGAGTATAGTCCTGACGATAGTCAAGAATATTTTCCCTTGACTACTTCAGTTACTAGAGAGTTGCGCTTGGAATTGGAGAATTTAGACAGGAAAGTTTTTGGTGATCATTTTACTAGCAAAGTTTCAGAATCTCCACCATCTAGTGAATGCGATGTAAAAACAGCAACTAAGTTTGAAGGTATACCTCGGGAAAAAGTTAATAGTGGAGATGTTTTCGTATGGGAGAATCCGCTGCATCAGACCAGTCCCAAAAACATTCCCAATTTTACCGATACTCCCGACGAACAAGCTGACATTGACTATGATCCTCCCACAATGGTTAATGAAACTTCAGCAACAAAAATGATTACACCAATAAAAATAATTAATTCTCAATGTAAACTGAAAACTAAACAAAAAGTTGTGGTCAATCTGTCAGAACCATTACCGCCAGTGAAACCTCTGCACTATCAGAGTTTATCACAGGATTGTCAAAATGGAAGCGCGTTGATGACGAATTCCTGCGAGGAAGTCACTGAATCAAAGTCATCCATGTTTCTGCCACCTCCCAGTGAATTTGGTGGTGGAAATCCATTTTTGATGTTTCTTTGTTTAACTGTTTTACTCCAACACAGAGATCATATTATGAGTAAGAGTATGGATTATAATGAAATGGCAATGCATTTTGATAAAATGGTCAGGAAACACGAAGTGATCAGAGTGTTGAATCAAGCGAGACAGATGTATGCGAAATACATGAAACAGCAAGCTATTGCTCATCAAAAATTAGAGTTAAAAAATGAAAACTGTTGATAATTGGTATTTGTGTACAGATCTGGAAAGGAAAAGTTTCTTGACTTTTACATTTTATTTTAGTAGTTTAATAAAGTAAGGCTCAAAATTAATTGGTTGGCTTCATTAAATTAATACTGTATATTTCATATGCAATGTTTATCTAAAACATAGTTTTTGATTATACAAATGGACAATTTTATTAATATTTTTCTTAACTTCATTACCTCTGTAATTTTCAATATAACGATGTTAATTATTTTCATAATGGTTATTGTAAAATTACAATCTACCTTTTACCAATCAAGGTAATTAAGAATTGCCCAATTTTATATACTGGATTGACTTGATACATTTAACATCTTTCAAAATTTTTTAATGTACGTCATTTAAATTCCAGATGTTAACATAAGTTCAATAAATAATGCTTATTTCAACTAAGGAAACATTTAAAAATACATTATTTGTTATTACTCGAGAAACACAATTAGTACCGCTATTCCAATATATTTTGTATGTTTAATTAAAAATCATACATTTAATGTACAATTAAATATTTGTAATTGTTTTATAAATCTTATTTAAGTAGTTGACATAGCATTTACTGTTTTAAGTTTAAACAATTTTTATCTTGATATGAAGACAATCACTGCTATTTCTTCAAATATCTTTCCTCTGCATTTTGACTTAATATCTGTACTTAACATATATAATATTTATGTGTAATGAAATATACAGTAAGAGTCAAGAATCTTCCTAGAATCTTATGTGTAGTAAAGTAATTGTTACTGTGATATTTTTAATTTTATCTTTAGTTTATTTTAATAGTTCCTAAGATTGCAATTTTATATTTTTATATATTTATTATTTCTATTACACCTTGGTCATGACCTTGAATGGACTTAGACACTAATTCCATTCTACACTATTAGTTTGCTTTAAAAATGGAAAAAGAGATTATTAAACATTTTAATGTTTTTTTTATGAATCATTGAATAATCCATACATAAATACATACTATTGTAAATTATTCATATGGTAGATTTGTTATGACTATTTAGGCACGACATATTTAAAAATGTACACTAGTAGCTAGCAATATTTAAATGAACTTATATGATTCGGAGTCATTATAAAGACTGTTTCCTTAAACAAAATTTGTATAAATGACGAGTTAGATTAAGATTCAATGCAATTTTCATCATCAAAGCATTTGACGGATAAATTTAAATATTTTACTTTGTTTACAGGTGATTTCTGTTTTGTGATTTATGAAGAACTGATTGTCTATTTTTATTTCGAAATATTATGGTGGTAGCACATTTAGCGTAAGGTTGTAAGATAAATATAACTATTAAATTTTTTTCATATACTATATTATTGGTTTCATGTATTATAAAATAGTTTTCCCAAAATAATGAATACATTTCGACACAAATCATGTTGTTTAATATAAAGCTGTGGAGGCTTGTTTAATATTTCATTAGAAAAAGTTGGAGAACATATTTATGTATATTTTTATCTAGAAGGTATGGATTTTGGAAGAACTTAAAAACGTCCTTATTGTTAATTTTTTTGCTGATATAATATACTCTCCAACACATAAACGGAAAAATAATATTTTTCTTGGTAATGGCTGCGATAATTCTATGTAGATTACAAAAGCTCTCATCTATGTAACTGATTCCACTATATTCAGTTCCTTGTATTTAGTTCATCTTTAGAAGCAGTTTTAACTATTATTTTGCATTTACCTAAATCTACATAGTTTCTAAGTTTCAATGCCACAAAATTTTAACACTTGTCAAAAATTTAAATTGCGATGCATTTGAAACAACTCTAGTAGGCTGTGAAAAGGCATGCTTTCATAACACTTACTAATTCCAGGACTATAAGTTACACTCAATTTCCTATTAAGTTTCAAATTAATTACTAAATACAAAAAGAAAAATTATGTTTGCTTCAACTTTTTTATTTTGTGTATATAAATACAGTTATCAATGGAACATTTTTGTTAATATTCAAAGTTATAAAAATAATTGTGGTCCTCAATCAAGTTAATTTCAATATTGAACTAGAGACTTTAACATACTTTATATATATGTATATTTTTCATTTAAATAATATAATTATTGTTACATTCTAAAAAACTAAATCATAAAAATACTTTTCAGGTATATTCTGTTTCAGTCATATTTTAAATATCCAATTTTATAAACACCTTAGATGTTGGACTCTAATTGCGGCCACTGAATACTATCCAGTTCTTTAGTGTCTTTCGTATTGGCGACGACAAAATTTCTTACAATGTTTTGTAAATTGTTCCGTGCTTCACGTTCTTCTTTCAGCTGCGCAGATAGCATGCCCAATTTGTATTCCAAGACATAATATTTGGATTGTAGCAAGTTTAATGTGTCCGATAATAATTTTGAGGAGTCATGTTTCTGATTATCGGTAAACGATGCTGTAAAAGAAATGTAACTGTTATTAAAGAGGCAACTATATTCAAAATAGGCTGTGTTTTAATGTGAATGAAGTTCATAAAAGACAAATACAAATAAAATTACATGTATCAAGTCACGGACGTGTTTAAGATGAACATTTTATTTAAAGACATTATTTTCAATATGATATATAAGATGAAGGTGAAAAATTAAAAAATTAGAATAATAACATATATATTCCCTTTTAAGATAAACTATTCTGACTATTTTAATCCATTAACGTGTTTTTATTTTATTTTTACTTTTAACCATTAATTAAATTGATTTAACCTTTTTTATTTTAATGGTGTTTTTCTCCAATTCCATGTTTATAAATATGTTCAAATCATAATGACTAAAATAAGTGTATGAACTGTAGCATGAAAAATTCCCGATCCATTTCGTTTCACTTTTTAAGTTAAAGTATAAAAACAAGTTGTAACTGACTACTGTGCATTTGTTAATAAAGCTATAAAAAATCATGCAAGCGATTGGTTCCCAGGAAAAATTTAAGTGAATTACAGTCGAAATCACACCTAAGATAATTAATTTGCACAATATTTGGCTTCTTTAGATGTAATATTAGAAAGCGAATGGGATGTAAAACATTCGATACTAAAGCAATTTTCATAAGCATTAAATTCATATTTATTTGAAACCTCAGATCTGAAGGATAAATTTATATCAATTAAGGATACAGTAGAAATGGGATGGAAATAATTCCAACAATTGTGTCTTTAAATTAATTATTAAGTTATGCATTTCAACACTTCAAAAACTCTTAGGGTTATCTTGACAACTTATGAAATATGCCTTAGGTTAGTAAAATTAGCAAACCATTTAAAAGAAACACTCAATAAAAGTAATTCACACACTCGGCGGTAACTGCAACGTTATGGTCGAAAATCCCCTATTCCAGATGTTGGGTTCGTTTCAGTTGTTTTGCAACAAAGGATCCACAACACCATGTAGAAGCCCTTAAGGGACCATGAGGGCGGTATCGCCTAGGTTGTAAGGGCTGCACTATAAGCTCGAGGCTAGAGCGTGTCGTGGCCAGTTTATTTGGAAGCTGCACGTTTCCGCCGGTTAGAATTTCAGCTAGACAGAAAGTTCAAGGATGGAGGATTGAGAAAATACTCAAGGAAACGGGAAAAATAAATGAGTAACATTGAAATTTATAAAACTTGTTTCTTCAAACAAAATTCAAAATTATGAGTTCATTGGCCTTTATATTACTAATTGCGTTCATAATTGCTTCATTATAAGTAATTAAAATACTTTAATGTATCCTTACCTGAATTAACGGTATTCCTTGGCTTTCCTAAAGAACAATATGCCTCAATAACATCCAGTATCATACCGTCTTCTTTAAATGTTGTCGGATGTCTACTATTGTATCTTTGATAAGGCCCGCCAGGTGCGGCGCCTAACGCAAGACAAGGTCTTAAAGGCGGGGTTGGTCGCAAACACACAGCTGACCAACTAGGGCTTCTACATATACCATGAGGTGGGGCAGGGGGCGACGAGCATCGAGGAGCCAGTCCTCGTGCTCCAAAAGTTGGTGAACTAGGGCTTAGGGCGGACACTAGTGGCGACGTCTAAAATAATTAATTATTCATATATGAATGCCTAAAAATATCTCCGTATTTCAAAGTAAATATAGCTTTCGTAGGCATAAGAAACTTTTTAATTAGATTCTAAAACAACTATATGGTCGTTCAATTAACGACCAACATGTTTACTAACTAAAAAGTATTGTTAATAGTACTAACTACGAATGTTAAACCATAACGGTCTAATATTTACATTATCTATGATGAAAGTAACATGCAAAATGATTTGTTAATTTATGATATGGTATGAATATTAACGAGATGAATAATTATCAGTGAAAACATCAATGAATATGCGAATGTACAGGCAAGGGCATAACACATATGAAGCTAGAATTAGTTGCTCTGGATATGTTCAGTCGCATTCAGTACTGCCTACTAATTACTAATATATCACTAATATAAATAATCAGTGTATGTATAACTTTTGTGTTTGTGAATTAATAACCTACGTTGATAGTTATATCACCATAACTGTGTTTGAATATATTATAAACATCAATTCGTTATTCAACTATAGTCTTTAGTATTTTCAATGGCCTAAAATTAATATTTTATGTTAAGACCATTATGAGCCAGATTTGAAAAATTACTTCTTAAGCTGCCGAATCACTATTTCTGTAAAACGTGCGGTCCTCTCCCGAAAGAAGCTCTAACAACTAAGAGCCAAGAGCTAGGATACCATTCACGCACTAATCTATATTTATTTAGATACTACCTTTTATGATACTTTGTTTAAAACTAATTCAGGCTAAATATATAGTATAATTATTTGCAAGTATATTAGGTGCAAAGAAATTATACAGTTACGCTGTACAAAGACATTTAAGAAATCGCAGGCATCAATTTGTGTCGGATAGTATAATAGTATAAATTATATATGCAACTCATAAATTTCTAAATAATAGTGTTTACATTGAACGCGACTAAACATAATCATCATCGTTAAGTACAAATCGCTCTTCGCAAAGCCAAAGTTAAAAAAATAAAACCGCTCGTCACACATTGCACTCGCATGCGCCCTTGCCTGCAGCCTGCGATTTCCTGCGAGTCGTCTCGTAAATCCCTCTGACTACGGCAGGTGGCAATTTTGCTTTTAACCACCAGTGCGCGTACAAACCCGACTTGAACATCGGTGAATCTTCCTCCTCCGTACCATCCGCCTGCAGTTGCAACGCTTCATCTGGATAGTCCAGCAACGAACTGGCCGATTTTGATTTTTGCGGCTGAATATAGTTACCAGAGATATCATTACTCTCCCACTGTGGTGGAAGTATATCGATACTTGTCACTGAAGTTGTTCGTAAGGAATCTCTTGTTCGACTAGCTTCGCTAGATGTTCTTGGAGTTGAACCGAATGGAGACGAACACGGACACTGGCTCTCAAAGTTCCTCGCTTCTATGTCACTCAATGTAATACCACCTCTTAAATCCTGATATTTCTGGTATAACAAATTCATCACATCACTGCTGTTTCTTTCTGGCTCAATATCCGTAGCACTTGCCAAATCAGGACTGTTCAGGGTACAACTACCGGCCATTCCGGAATCTGATGATCGCGGACTATGACAGTATTCCGAACCGCATCGACAAATTGATTTCCTTGATGTACTTGGCTGATCGTTTGTATCGGGAGGTCTCATTTGCAGATATTTTGAACTGACACATCTTTTAACAGCCTTTTCCTTATAATCGGTAGGATTAATTTGAATGCTACATCTTCTTTTTGGCTTATCAGAATTAATACTGTGTTTCCTAAATGGTATATTTTGTTTGTTTAAACTAATTGCGCTGGAACTGCGGACCGTTGCGTTGGTAAACATTGTCGGTGGTTTTATCACAGTTCTGGTAGATTGTTCAGTTAAATCGGTTTCAACGCTATCACTTTTGGTGTATTCTCCGTATAATAATTCACCAACAACTTTATCTGGTAATGGTAAGGCATTTACCGGCAATTCCAAACTACTAGAATGTGTAGTCGAACTGGATTGGCTATTTGGTGGAGTTTCTTGTGGTTTAGTCCGACATGATATGTTGTTTTCACTGTTGGACCAAGGTGGAATGTAGATTGCCGTCAAACTGCTTTGATTAAATTTATTTCCAACTAATTTTGTGGGACAACTTTGACGCATTACGGGCAGATAACTGTCCGGTACATGAAGGTTCTCCATCTCAAAACTCTCGTTTAAAGCGTGTAGATTTTCACAAGCCAGAGCTGGATTTCGGGCAACCATACATGAACTAGCATCTGACTCTTCAGAATACTGCTTCTTAAGAAGATTTACTTTGGCTGTAGAAGTGAGGACAATGCTAGGTTTCTTGGGAAGTTCTTCCACCACCTTGGGTCCTTTAGTAGAAGATGATATACTCACTTCATCAGGCTCAGTTACCTTATAAGTTTGGCCATAGTCAATAAAACTTTCATACTTTTCAACTGGTACTTTATTACAACCAATATCAGGATTGTAGTACCGTATGTATCCGAATGGATTACTAGAACTACTGGATGTACCTCCTGAATGTTTTTCAACGGCATTCTGTCGTCGAAGATTTAACTCTTCATCACTAGAATCGGAATCATTATCCGAATCACTATCACAATTTATCACACTATCTCTCAGGTGCATACCTTTAGTCATTATGATGCACTCGGTCACATGATGCCTGATCTTCACGACGTTGAGATTCATTTTGTTTAAGTGCTCGACATAAAGTAGATTTCTAAGAAGTTTACGCGTTATTATTTTCTCCTTAATTTTTTTCGCAAAGAATCGAGCCAGGGATGCGTATGGTGCTGCTGATGGATAGATGGCGGAAGGGTAAGTAGGCCGATAATTCAACGGGGTTCTATACGATAATACTGACGAACGGTTGCAGTAACCTCGTTGGTTTAGGCGAGTAAGCTGTTGGGGAAATGATAAAAAAATGATCCTCAATTCTCGACATAAATAATCCTATCTCAAAAAACGTGGACATCTGTTCAGATTCCAGTGGTAAAAAATTATTAAATTGAAAAGAAAATTGTAAATGATTATATATTTTTTTAATAAATATAAGGTTCGGGAAAAGGTAATTTTGGGTTTTCCTAACATATGACCAATGTTGGAACTGGCTTATTCGTTTTCATTTCGGAAATTTTTGTGTTGTGTTGAAAACGTTTCGATTTGTGAATCGCTACTGAAACGAAATGAAATAGAGCCATTTTTGATATATATTTACAGGCCATGAACAATGGATCAATGATCAATAAAAGTTTTGTTGCTTTTACAGTATAGACCGGATGCCTCGTCCGATTATCATTTGTTTAGGTTTCTACAAAATTTCTTTGATGTTGAAAGTTCCAAAATGCCATCGATTAAAACGACAGATATATCATTTATTACTGTTTGAAATTTATATGAATAATACATTCGCTTTGAAAAAACGAAATCACTTTTTCCTAACCCATTCTAATGCTGTATGTGATATACGATAAGCTTAAAGTTCTTTACTTTCCAATTTAACAATTTTGCTTTAACATTCCATCTGATACTGATAAAAGTTGTTGAACATATTATACATGTAAACAGTGTTACAATAATGACCAAAACCCACACTGAAAGGTGGCAGTCAAAAACAATGGATAACTATAATAGATATATAAACTTACATGAGGTGGAGGTTGAGGTACATATTGAGCTTGGCTTGGTAATACTTTGTGGCTAGTTGTAGACGTGGTTGAGCATCGGGGACCCTGTTGCTTGGAAAGTAGCTCTACCCAATGATCAGCTTCTTCTCGGCTTTGGCACACGACGACTCGTTTGTCAATCATAGGTGCACTTATTTCAAATGCATTTTTAATATTCTCTGTATCCTCTAAACGCATTATCGTTAATCCAGACAGATACATTTTACCCTAAAGTTAGCGAATGTTTGGTTTATACCATTATAATGTAATTTCAACACTTTCATTGTTACTTACTTCATAAATAAACGCACTTAATCTGTGACTAACTGAAAGAATAACTAAAGTTGTAGGGAACAAAACAAAATATCTGTCATGGTGTTGTAATCCTACTGCTACACTTCCCATGTAGATAATTTCACCTAAATAAATAAAATAATGTAACAATGTATTTGTTATTCCTCTTTTAAGCGTTTACCTAACGTTGTAAGACTTGGTCCTTCCCAACCTCTTACTGGACCCGTTAATACTTGTAGCTCTAATTCTTTCTGCCTTCTTATGGATGAACAAGTTGTCTATAAATTGTAGAATACTAAACTATAATGACTAATCTTATACAAAATATTGCAACTTACAGCTATTTCCTTATAAATAGCAACTGATCGTTGCGTGTCACCTCTGTCGGGGTGATATTCTTCCACGTGTCTTTCCAACTCTTGTAACATATTCGAATATTTATCTAGTCTTCTAAATGGTTTACTAAGCATTGTCGTTAAAACTAATACACCTGGACTAGCGGCACCTCTGGATTCCATATATTTGGTTAATTTATCTCTGAAAGCCGAAATTTTAGTAAATAATAGCAGAATAATAAAAACTAAACATAACAATTTTGTTACAGTGATGGAGTAAATGGAGAGAAATAGAGGCTCCAATATTTGTATGGCAAATATTGCTAAAATAGAAACATATACAATATGAAGTCATTTGAAGGTGCTAAGGATGTTATAACATATATCTTAGAGTACATTTCAACAAAATATAACTCAATTAAGATAATTGTGAGATAATCTCGATAAGTAGAATATGTCACTATATTTCTTTATTAACTAAGTATATACACTATGAAATTATTTCTTTAACCTTATTTTTTTTTAATGATGAATAATTACGTAGTCTAATCATTTGGGTCTTTATGATAATTGTGTTAATTGTGAAATATGAATAATGCCCAATTACTTAATTAGTGCACCATTCTACAGTATGAATTTTGTTGTCAATTTCGACATTTTTTCCTAAAAGCGATGTAAACGTCAATTACTACAGTAAAATAGGTTTTTCCAACAATTGTATAAACTTCGTATTATAATGTATGAATTAGTGATATATACTTTTTAAAAATATTAACGATTGAATAAGTTCCTTGATTATTCAGTGATTATGCTATTTCATAATTATTTTTTAGTTTCTTTGTTTATATCAGTCAACTTATAATAATTTATTAAAATATAAATATATAATAAATAATGTTATGATAACTTTAACGGTTCATAATGATCCAGTTAACGGTTCATAATGATTATTCACGAGTCTTATAACAGAAACTGTGTTAAGACTGTGTCGTGGAAATTCAAAACAAGAAACTAAATGGTTTAGTGGAGAACATCAGACAAGAAAAATTACTCGAATTCAAATATAAAAAATTTGCTGGCCAATTCAAAGCACATAAATAATAACTTACTATTGTTATAACTTTTATATGGACGGGCCGAATCCAATAATGTGCATGTTCTGCGAAAAGTAATATAAATAAAATAGAAGTTTCCCATAAAAAAGTCTTAAGGTGCGTAACGAGGTGTCGTAACCCAGATACTATAGTAATGATTACTTACACAGAGACCTTAAGGTAGTGACAGCCACAACAAAAGACAACATACCTACATGAAGGAGAAAGCATCCACTCCCATGTTCATACTGAAATATTGCAATTTTTCAATGTCACTCAGGACACAGACTCAAAATAATTTATAGTCAGGTAAGAGTATAGTCAGTAAGAAACAGCAGTGGTAAAGAATACTTAAATATTAGGATTAAGGACCGATGTCACCAAAACTTTATTTGCAACTTACACTGGCAACAAAATAAAATAGAATATATATTAATAAAATCAAAATAAGCTATTTAATTCTACAATAAATAAGGAGAATAATGTTAATGTATTTTGGCAACGATCGTTACTGTGTTACTAGTGCATTCACCCCATTAACTATTGTTACCTACAAGATAGTCCAGACTAACAATTAATTTTTAATTTATTTGAAATCAAAACTATTTGTTTTTGTGTTTTTACTAATCTGTTCTAAATTTTAGAGGAATTTATTTACTAGACATGCATGTATTTATGAAAATAATTGTATAATATAAACTTCCAATTATGTATGTAATAAGAAACTGTTCTGATGTTTACGTTGTATCGCGTTTATTTTTAACCATCAAACGAATTTTCCAGTACTACCTAAACGTTTTCCCTATAATAAACTTTTACCATGTATTTCGGTCTACAACAAATAAGTCCTATTTTTAACACTTGTTTACATCTTCGAAAGATCGAGGAAAAGAAGAATTCCATAATGACGTGTACGGGTGTTCTGAAAATGCTAACGATTAAGTGGCCGTACAGTAACTCTCGGGATAAAATATATTTATATGAAAAAATAGGTCGGACGGAAATGCCATTTTATTGTATGGTTATTTTGGTTGATATACATTTTGATATGAGAAGGCAATGTAACGATTTATTTTTTTTATTTAATTTGTAATTAACTCCACTCAAAATATAATGTATAGTAGTACTCAGAATGTATGTGTCATATGGATAATAGCAGCTATATATATGAGTCAAAACGCTGAACAGATTGTGAAAATATATTGTACACATATATTGTATTAATTCGCAGATATTTTTCTATGCATGTCTTTAAGATAAATTGAATAAGCACTTGTACATTTGGAAGTCGAAACAAAGCAAACTATTAATTTATTAACATTATTATTTTTATTAACAATCTCAAAAACGGTTTTTCATATTTTGAGGAATGGTATAAAACTATGAGTGTCGAATTATTAATATCATCGGGGAAAGAGCCAACTTGTACAGTCTTTGAACATTATTAATGAACATCCAGCAATGTTTTCCGGCCAAAAATTTAAATTAATACGCGACCAAGGCGCCAGAAAGAAATATGTCGAGCTCGCATCTCCAATCTTTTGTATATCGGTTTTATAAAAAATGTTGTAGGCCGATTAGAAAATATTTGTGATCTTAAAATAGATTAAAATAAAACATATTTTAATGAATGTTTTAAATTTTCGGATATCGGTTTTTGTTTTCCTATATTTTAAAAAATAGGTTTTCAATAGTTTTGTATTGATATATTAATAATATTATTTGATAATTTAAGATAAATAAAACTTAGAAGATTTAAAAGTGGTAATAAATTAAAAGTAAAGGACTGTCTAAAAAGTCCAAATACACCTCAAGATTATCATAAGAAATACTTATTGCCAACCGGGCAGATTATTGAATCACTAAGAGTAATAGAACTAGAAAAGTTGATTAACAATAATAGCATATTTTATAATTTTACAGCACCTTCCATTTGAAGCCAGAAATATGACATGTCATCAGGAGATGACTGTTTAACGATAATTTTTTTCTGATTACAAGCGAGATATTTTAATTAACAAAAAAAACTTTTTAAAAATACATATCTAACTGATATTAAATTATTTCTATTAGATAGACTGAAAAGCAAATGTTCATTTCATAAAGATTCTTAAAAAGCAAATGACTTCAAAAATTGATTCTCAATGCACTTATGCTCAAATATGGTCAGTGAAATACACAGAATATCTTAAGATATTGAAATTACTTACTTGTATTTATCCAATATTACAGCAGCTCTAGGATGTAATGAGCAGTATGTTTGATGAACAGCCTTCATTCTAGGGGCCCAGTTGAGAAACAATTTCCCCACTCTCTGCTCATTACCCGGTTTGTTGTATTCTTGTTCCAACAGCAAAAGTAGCTGCTGGTGTACTTCCAGGACTTCTTGAATATTGCTGTTGAGCTGTTTAAATTCATCCTGGCTCAATCTAGAATTGTTTTATAAAATTATTAGTCTGTGGTTTTGTAATGAAATTATCATTTAGGAATAACAAAGAAATAAAACAAATAAATAATATGACAAATCATCAAAATATCATTCCTAATACTATTGTCTTTACCTTAAAATCCACGATGTCTATTGAAAAAAAAATACATTGATTGTTCAGTTTCAAAATATTATTACTATATATGCAGTTTGATAATTTATTAAAATATGTAATATATGAGGGGTGTTATAAGATAAAGGGAATTACTATAATTTATTTTAAAGTAATTTTCAAAATTATTCCGGCATTTGTTTTTGAGCTTGAGCTCTTCTGCTTGCGAAGGTGACAACAGTTCAAACAAGCAATGAAGTATGAGCAGTTGCATTATCAATTGTTTCAACACTGCTTGTTAATTTCAATGTCTTCACGGCCATCTTGAAAACGCTTATATCATATCGATAAGTCCTTTTTTTATTCGCAGCAAATACACCAAAAGTAATATGTAATAGAAAATTCTTCATTATTTATGAAACGTTAAAGATTACTAACGATACTAAAACACCGCGTGTAAACTAATATGGCTGGAAATGTACAGATAATTTATATATAGGCATACTCATCAATATATAACAAAAAAATGGTACCAATAGGATCAACACAGAATGCGAAATTTCAAAATTCCAGTTACCTTTTGAACACACCTCGTATACTATTTTTATTTAATCTAATAAAAATGTGATAGACTATAATATAATTTCAAGCTATATATTATTTTAGATTAGGACAAAATAATAGTCAACAATAAGGAAATAACTTTAAGATATTTTATCGATAATCCACAATTTATGCGACCTTTCAAAAACATCTAAATGCGCATACAATTTTACTTTACTGAAAAAAGAATATTTTCTCGATATATCCGATATATATATATATATATATATATATATATATATATATATATATATATATATATATATATATTTCGACATGTAACTACTCACATTGTGCTTTTTTCTAAAGGTTGTAAGAAATTGGTAACCAAACCGTCTAATTCTTGTACGTGAGCTTTTTCGGAATCCACGAGATCTTTTAAAACGACACTCGTGTATTGGTTGTCTTGTTGAACTACCGGTTTCTGAACGTCTAAAACCAAATGACATCACTCACCAAAAAGAAATATTGTGTAACACGACTCCCCGTACCTTTACACTCTTCAACATAGTTGCTAGGAAACCATCCCGTTTTGCCATTGAGGGTGCCTTCCCACCATCCTTCATCCTTCTGAGTTACTGCTATCACATCACCTTTTTTGAAGCATAACTGAAACACTTTCATTCTTAGTTTCGATGTATGGCGAAAAAAACGCTCATTTTGATACACGACACGCTTCCAATGTGAAATTTAAATCAAGGATAATAAACAATACACTTTTTTAAAATTTGTCGTCACGTAGCATTGACATTCAATTTGCAAATTATATCTAGAGGTATTATTGAAAAATACATATGCGGTCGATAAATATTTAATAACAGAATGAATGACGCAGGCTCAAAGATTATTCTTGCTTTAAACAATTATCTGATAAATTGGGATGAGTTTACAATATAATAAATTTGTGGCGCGTATCAAGATAAAATGATATTTTGAAGTATAACTTTTATCAAGTCGCTTTTTAGTGAATTTGTTAGTTTTCTTTATATTCCAAATGCATTTCTTAAATTCGGGAATTATATTAACTTTATTTTTCGAAATATTCCATCATTTTTTAAAATACTTTAAAGGTATGTTTCTACTTGATAAACTTTATCTAAAATAATGTTATCTTATAATTTTAATGAGTAATGCGTGGATAAGTTAAATATAAAACTTAAACAGTTTCAGGTATACAGCTTAGACAATGCAATGTGGAAAACATTTTCGACTATAAAATCTACAATGGCATTTATCAATCAATATAAACATAAATTCGGAAAACCAATCATACCAACTTTCGCGCGATTGTTTTAATATATTCCTTAATGTGTTTGGGCGTTTAAGCTGTTAACCTGTAGAATTTTATTGCAGCGTTATAAAATATTTTCATTGCGATCGTAAAGATTAAATTGTAATTTTATAGTGATTGCAGATTGCTGACGATGTGCTACAAATACACAAGAAATAACATTTTCTAATTTTCTGCAAAAATCAACCGTCATAAAATAATTTTTTCTTTACTTTTTTATTAGTTGGATGTAATATACGTCTTCAGTAACGAACATTTGCTATATATTTTAAAATATAATATGACGTTGGACAAAAAAGATCAAATTAGACTCAAAAGCAAATAATTGTACTGGTTAGTCGGAAGATACTCCGAATTTGGCCTCAAGACCAAAGAGACTGGTTTGTCAGTCAATCATAAAGCCTATTTGGACTTAAGGTGTGCAAATAATACTTAAAACATAATCGACTAATAATCCAACACTGCTACAACAAAGTTTTTCGATTAACAATGACCTCGAAATGAAAGGGATCAGTGGAGTTATTCAACATGTTGCCTTGCATGAGATAAAGTTACTAAATCGCAGCAAAGTGGTAGCAATACAAGTACTGGACAACGCGTAGGAAATCAGAAGTTTAAAGCGAACTAAACCAAGCGCTACCATTTATTTTAATTTAAGTCGTTAATTTAATTTTAAATTTCGAAATACATACTAATGCATTTATCCCGCACTCGTCTTGCTTGTGTATTGATGCAACGCTGCCGAAAATATTGTGAAAAAATCTGGTAATATTGATGTGACAGATGAGTTATGATGGGGAATTTTATTCAATCATTGAAAAGAACGAAGATAAAACTCTTCAAAGAATCAAGCAAAATTAAAATTATCAGCAGTGTTGATGTTACTATAACAGGTTAATTGAAAAGTCCCCGGCCTACCATAGTAAAACACATTTTTTTGGCAAAATTAGTTTTTTTTTCAACATAATTCCCTTCAAGGGTGATTAGACTAATTATAGCGACCCTCCAACATTTCGATACCATTTGTATAGTACTATTTGTCCTTTGCTTCAAAATAGGCCTCAGTTTCGGCGACCGTCACTGTGGGCCAGATCTGGAGAATACGGCGGATGAGGAAGCAATTCGAAGCCCAATTCATGGATTTTTGCCATCGTTTTCACTGACTTATAACACGGTGCATTGTCTTGGTGAAGCAGCACTTTCTTTTTCTTCAAATGCGGCTGTTTTTCGGCAATTTCGTCCTTTAAACGGTCCAATACTATGTAATAGTCGCTGTTGATGGTCTTTCCTTTCAAGGTAGTTAATGAAAATTATTCCATGCGCATCACTATACAGACGCCATAACCTTGTCAGTCGACTGTTGCGTTTTCCCACGCTTTGGAGCGGATTCATCGTGTGCAGTCCACTCGGATGACTGTCGATTAGACTTTTTTTTATTAGATTTTTGTTAATGTTTTCGTGGGAAACAACCTAGTTTGGGCGTCCATTGCGTTCACCGTATTCGGTGCTCATTTCACCACGTCTAAACTTAGCATACCAATCCTTAGCCAAAATAACCAAAACTCGACATCAAGCCAAGTTTTTGCTTCAACTGTATTTTTTCCCTTCAAAAAGCAATATTTTATCAACACGCGAAATTCCTTCTTTTTTTTTTCAATCATCAATTTTTTTTTCACAATAACAAAAGTTGCTTCAGTCAAAATGCTATAATTCACAAACTTATGATCCGACAGCTGTCAAATTTATACACGCAACTTTTGAAGGTTATGGCTAACTAAAAAATATACGGTTTTAATTCTAGTAGCGCCATCTATGTGTCAGGCCGGGCAGGTTTTGTAGCATTTATATGCAGCTGAATATAAAAAAAAAATAGTTTGGCCCAAAAACAATAATAAACTGAATTAACATCTACCGTACTTCGCTAATTGTCTCAGAAAAAGGTGATATTTTGTGTCGGGTGAGGGGACGCGAAAGGAATTGTCCACAAATACTTCCAGTTGGTTAGAAGATTCATTGATAGAGAAACAAAAGAGTCTTCCATTACGATAATACTTGATAGACTGAAAAGTTATACCACAACCACAATATAAGCTAGACCACTCATTCAGAAAATGGATTATATCTGGTTCAAGTAAATTCATTTTCATACAGTTGAATTTTACTAAAAAATGCCACGAATAATTTTCTGATAAAGTAAAGCCTTGATTACAGGTAATGTAGATTAGATTTATTTGCTTGTTAAAATATTTGATATTAGCGAGACTTTCTGGGATATTGCAGTGCGAAATTTGTTAATCAATGCTAAAATAATTTAAATCTCGTAAAAAACTTACGAAAAATAAATTTATTTTTTATTTATGATTAATAGCTTACATATAAATATTAAGTATATAAAGAATTTAGGTATTATATTGATATTTTTCGTGCGACTATTCTTGTTAAAATATTAGACTCAAAGTGGGGCATCTAAATATAAGTCAATTTTTAATTGCTTGGTATTTCTCAAAAAAGCACGATCTAAATAAATTTTAGTAAAAATTGTATGGTTCTTTAATATAAACCTACATTTAATTATAGTGATAAATTATGTAAAATAATGTTATTTATCAGGTATAACTCATAATAAATCAGTATACAATATTTTAATCATTTGTAATCTAGATTAGTGCCCCAAAAATTCATCTAATCAATTTTATTCCCTGAATTGTAATGTATCATTTTTATTGTTTATTGCCTTTTATACCTCAAAATAAAACTAAAAAAATTATAAGACATAATTTCTCTAGAGGATGTATTTACAATTTATGTGAAATAGTTAGGAGTTCAATAATTTTTTCATAAAATACATATTGCGAAAATATTCAAGGACAGATTTTTATGTATCTAAAATTATAACATGACTTATTTTCAAATATGTTTTCTAATATATGAATGGAAATAATTTATAACTTTACCCAATACCTGAAATATATAATTGTAGCAAAATGTTCAATGGTATTTAGATAGTGCTTGGTTACATTAGTTTAAATATGTAGAATTATTGTGTTTACTGAACCAACAGTTCTTTTAATAACCATAATGTTAAGACCCCTTTGTAATAGAAAAATAGCAGCCAAATAACATCATATGTTAAAATAAAATAGGTATTCATATTTTCACGTCTATCAAATTAAATTTTTAATAATACACAAAAATTATACTTACTTCATCATTATTGTTGGCTTTAAAAGAATATAGTGCTTGAACAACTAGTGGATCCCCCGACATATTTTGCCATCAACACCTAAGAAAATAAATAGTAAAAGATGTTGTTCTGTTGAACTTTTTAGAAAAAATCACCACCAAAAAAGGCACTTTCTGCATGAAAAAAAATGAAAACGAGCTAGAAGCAGTGCGTAAAACAACCGTCATTGGACAGCGAAAAATAATTTCAAAATGCCGACACATTCTTGGCATATGGCAAAGGTTTTTAGATAAAATTGGCAATGTGCCAGAAATACTCTGGGCTCACTTGGAATTACAGGAAATTATAAATACGGTAAGACAAGTTACACTAATTAAAATGTATTATAAAACACTATTTGTAATTTCAGTACAAGTTACAACAAATTATTAAAACATCTTAAATATGAAATGAAGTATAAGAACACAGTTATATCATATAATAAAATAATCGTTGTTACTGTATTAATGTAATTAATCTTTAATTATGAAATACATAAGGAGGATAAATACTTTATATATATATATATATATATATATATATATATATATATATATATATATATATATATATATATATGTAATTAATTAAAAAAGTACAATTAAATACCTCTTACAGCGTTAAACTTCACTTGATATACTTGAACACTTAATTTGTGATAAAATATTGATAAAATGTTATTATTAACAGTAGCAATAACTAATTAAATTAACTCAGAAACCAAATAAACACATTAAACATATTACAGATGACAAATGACATTAAATGAGTAAAAACAGCTGTTTGATAGAGATCTACAGAATGCAAAATGTAGTTTTATATCGATTTCATTACTTATTAGTTACAATATTTACTTTTAAATTAAAAATTGTGTACTTACAAATGGCGTATATGCAAAACTGCAATATATTTTGAAAAAGTACTTTACAAATAAAATAAAAATGCTTATGCTTAAGTAATGGCTTTAATGCTGACATCTATTATATTCACACCATATATAGAAAAAATTCACAAAACAGAGATATATTATAATATTTCTTCTTCTTCAATTTCTGGCTCTCAAATTTTGTGATTAGATTGGAGTTAAAATGAGTTTTATGCCAAAAATAACCAAATTAATTAAATTTGCCTAAAAATCTCTTTGCATTCTTATTTTTCTTGTTAAATTTAATACATTATTGACATTGGAATAACCGAAATATTCTCAGGATCGAGAACTATTTCTATTATTATTTAAAAAATCCAATTATAATTCGCTATATATATAATATCTCAGTCTTTATATCTACAATAGAAATATTGTTTCAGATAATCTGATGAGTTCGTTTATTATATTTGATTAAAGTACAATTTGCGTATATGCTAAAACAATCATTAAATATTGCTGGCTATAATCGATATATCGATAATCTAACAATGCTAGTGGCAGCTTTGTGTAGCATACTTCAGGTAAAACATTATTAGTAAATATTTTTTATAAGTAAATGTCAAGAGGAAGTTTTGAAAATTAATCAATTTAAAAATGACGGCACCTATGGAACGGATTCAAGTTTTAGATTCCATAGAGAAAGATATAATAACATGTTTAAATAGTGCAGGTAAAATTAGGTAATTATATTTACATTTGTTGTATTTAACCTTACATTTTTTAGGGCAAGTGTTCCTAGAACTTAGCAAGGAAAAGTCAAGTTTAAAGCAAGCAGAAAATCATACGCAAACATTTTTAAAGACTCTTGGATCTGTAGAAAATAAGCTTACAGATCAAATAAATTATTTAACACAAGTGTCAACTGGACAGCCACATGAAGGTTCTGGATATGCCTCTCAAAAAGTTTTGCAAATGGCTTGGCACAGATTAGAACATGCCAGGTCTAGAGTTAATGAACTTGAAAAAATTAAATTTAAACACATGCAAGGTAACTTACTACAATTCGAATGTCATAATGGACTTGATTTTGATCTTTATTTAAGGTCGTACTGCTCAGTCACAACGTTTACCCACGCAACAGCTACAGACAGGTTCAAACACTTCCAATACTTCAATGAATGTACCTCAAATCCAATCCCAGTCCACTTGACAGTTGACAGAGATGTATAAAGAACTTATATTTCGAATGTTGGAATATCAGATGTGCTGTGACAGTGCGAATAAACTCGGCCACTGATATATTTATTATTGTAAGCTTTAAAATAAATGTGTTTTATGGATTTTATTAGACATAATTGTATATAATTATTTTGTCAAATAAAAAATTACTAATTTTATAAAGATAACACTAATTGTAATAATTTGTTTCAAAAATTCTTTATACCTTAGTATAACTAATATTCGTCAACATATCTTAATGGGTGCCTATAGACCTTAAATAATTTCTGAAATAACACTAGATACTTTACATATGTCTGTTTGATTATAACACTTTTTCATAATTATATTGAGGGGGAAGAATACAAAACATATGTTTTATATATGTTCAGATATTTATTAGAACATACTACAACATAATATCAAAAGCAATATCAGGTCCTAAATATCATTGTTTCTTCAAATGTCTCCACTTGTCTACTTCTATGCTTATTTGTTTAATATTCTTTGAGGAAGTTCTACAGCAACCTCCTATACCTACCACACCAAGATCTAACCATGACATGACATATTTTTCAATAGGATCATCTCTTAATTCATTGAAATTCCTAGTAAAATAACCCTAATAAAATCTACAATGCTTTCATTAAAATATTATGTGCATATGATAAAACAGATTTTACTACAATGAAATTTTGTTAATAAATATTGAATTTGTAAGAGGCCAAAAGATAAAAAATCGAAATTGATGGAATTTAAAAATCAAATATGGAATATTGTAGTGTTAGGTAAAAATATACAGTGATGTAGTACAATTTTATTTATATCAACAAATAACATAAAGATTGATGTAATCCCATAAACTAGCAAGTCTTTGGTTCAATATTTTTTTCATATTACATATACTTCTTAAAATTATCTGATAAAAATATTTAAAGCAGGTACAATAATTAATAGTAATTAAATCTCAATGTGACGAATCAGTTTCCACTTTTCTACTTCTCTTTTTATCCTAGTTACATCAATGGCAAATGTTCTACAGCATCCTCCTATATATGTCACACCTAGATCCAACCATTTTGAAACGTAGGTTTCAACTGGCTCGCATTTGTCTCGATTAATCCATCTGTATGATGTTGTATCATCGCTTTATATTTAAAAACCAAGTGGTGATAGTTAGTAGAATGGATTAATAGCAAGCGGTTGTGTGATAACGCAATTAGACTTTTTAGACTGTTTCAAATGACTAATAATATTTTAAAGCAAGACATTGAACAGTGAACAGACATTGAACAAATAACCAAGTTACGAGCTCTAATAATTTTCATCTGTTTTTATTTAGCCTACATTAATATAGTAAAACACTTGTCGAATTTTCAGTTTTTTCAAGTCATTCTTAGAACAAGCAATTCCTTTATTTTAATCATTATGATCCTGATTATGATGATTGTTTTATGATACTCAGGTTTTATGTCTATACATTCTTATGTATGCGAAATGTGTACATATAAATATATTTAATGGAAAATATTTATATCTCCAATTTAAATGCTTTTTTAATATATCTTAAACACGGCCTTAATCTAAATAAGTGTATAAAAACCTGAGAACTTATTGAACATAATTCATCACTGTCACAATATATGTACATAAAAGAAGCTTTACCGTATTATGTAAAAGTAAACCATATTTATATTTAATCTAGTGGTACCATTTTTTCTATCATTGAGTATTAAATATTAGACATACTTGCATAATTAAGGTATAAGCTCTCTTATGTGTGTGATTTTGCATTGATAAGATAATTGAAAAATAATCGATATGTTGTAATATTCTTATGAACGTCTTGAAAAATGAAAAAAAAAACTTTTTTATCTTCTTTTCCCAAAGCACAAAACATGTTTGCATCTGTTACATATCAAGCACATAATGATGTTGAGTTATTATGAATATATTCAATACATACCCCATTTCAACGTTGTAACTTTCACCACTATTTGGATAAACAATTAATGGAATGGGTTTCTGTCTTTTGTCATTTATTCCGGATATTAGAGATTCAATCAATCTAGGTGCTGTACAGTTTACACCTATGGCAACTAATTGATTTGGGTTTAAGTCATAACAAGCTCTCGCAGTCTGTTGGAAAGGCTCTCCAAAAGCAGTTGTCTTGCCGTCAGTCTATGTAAGTTAAGTAATGAAGTGTTTATCATGATAAACAGATGTTAGTTGATTTACCCCAACGCTAAAGGAAAGCCATGCTTTGGCTTTTGGATAACGCTCTTTTAATAAGTTGATCAACATTTCCGCTTCAACACGACAAGGAATTGTTTCTAAAGCCAGCAAATCAACACCAGCTTCCAAAAGGGCTTCTATTCTTGGAATGTGCCATTCCCTCATTACATCTACTGACGTTGTTGAAGCATATGATCCATTATACTCAGAGCCATCATGCAAAGAAGCCCCATATGGCCCTACTGAACCTACTATTAACGGTCGACCTGAAATTTGAATCCATCATATTTTTTTTTCACATTTTCTTAATGCAAATGTTTAATAACTTACGTGGACTGGGAAATTCCTCCATATATCTTGCGACTGCAGTTTTAGCTAATAGGACGGCTTTCTTTATTAAGTCATAAGCTTCTTTATCTGTGATATTTAAGTGTTCTTTGAAAAGTTTAACGTTTGCTTGATAAGTGTTTGTAATGATGAGATCAGCTCCAGCTGAAATATGACAAAAGGTTGAATAAAATAAATAATGCAAATTCATATTCTCATTATATAAAGCAGATATGTTATACCCCTGAGAAAGTCCAAATGAGAATTAATAACAGCCTCTGGATTCGTGGATAGAAATCTTGCACTCCATAATACGTCTCCGTCGATGGGATCGTTCACATGACAACTAAGTTGAGTGGCAAATCCTCCATCCAAAATGACGATATTTTTGGAAGTTTCGCTACTAGTAGGGAACTCTACGTCACACTGCGAAGAATTGCCGATTCCCGGTGGGGCCATTGTGTATCAGTTCTCTAAAAATTCAGAAATTTTGTGCATGTCATATTATGATAATTTAAAAAATATTCACTTTCTGACACTGGTATTATTTGTATATATTGACATATATGAAAAGAGTGAAAAATATAGTATAGTTGATTGATTTAATATATACTCTAAACTGTGTAATAAATTAAAATATACACTCAATAATGAACACACTGCATTAATGTAAACACTAAATTCGTACCATAGGATTAAATTGAACGCGTGGTAATGTAGGAACAACATTTCTACGACAGATGTAAATAACTCTTGGCAATACGACGCTCGACGGTTAGTTGCCGATTTAGTAAGGAAACAAGAAAATGTAACGGCGCCTAAAATGAAGAATTCCTTTTATAAGTAGTTTAAACAACAGGAAATGCATGACCCAATGAGCTATGAAATACTTAAATAAATAATAAATTGTTAAATGAAAAATTGAAACGGACTGTAAACTACAAACGATTTGAAACAAGATAGGGCGTTTTCACATCTGCTAGCACCTATACGACACCGGCATGACATCGACACGACACGGCACCGGCACAACACCGACATGGCACGTATTTTGTTTTTATCATTTTCATTAGTCTTGTCCCATATACAAGACTTTGGCTCTACTAATTTAATTAGTTGTACAATATCATATTTAAACCTAGACATTTTCCTCGGTTAACCTTAAAAATATCTCTGTACACAACAAAAATCGACACCGACACGAGTGGACCGATTGCTTCCCATCGACATGCCGTTGCCGGCAACGAGACAATACCAACATATCGGCGAGTGTGAAAGGGTTGCATTTGTTTACGTGAGATTACGGATCCACTGATATCGGACCGTAATTTGAAATCCTGCTCCGGGTAGAAAGCCAGAAAGAGAACGAATAACGTTTCTAACTTGTATTAATGCTAATGGTTCACACAAAACAAATACAATGACAATAGAAAATTTAATATCCTCGTTGATTATGTTTAAAAACCGATTGGGTGAGTAGCAATATATTTTTAAGTGGTTTCACCACTGTTTTATCCCTCAGCTATGACAATGATTTTCTAATCGCAAATGTTTCATTTATCATTTAAAGATACATGTGTATTTAATTTGTAGGTAAATAAATTGACTAATAATTGGATTAAAAATCTAAAAATCGCTGCCAAAACACAGTTCTTCATTTAATTACCAATATTTATTTCTGCTTAATCAAATGGATCTACTAAATTATCCAAGATTTCGTTTGTAGCGACCTTGAGACATGTCGAATTTTACATAGTGGAATGAATAATGGTCTACAAAATACCCAGAAATATAATCCCAGATGTTGAACACGAACAGGGTGCCAGCAGTGCCAACTAGAACCCGATAACGAATAGCTGGCAAACCCGAGACGCTTATCTGGGATGTTATTGAAGGGTATTTCCAATCATTCAGTACTCGACCATCGTTTGGTTTAGACGTGCCACCATCGACTGCCCAAGCCTCGTCTCCAGGTATCACCGCTGCCATCCGTTTTATCTATTTTGTATTTTCCACATTTTTTATATTGCCAATAAATAACGGTCACAAAATGTAAACACCACTGTTTCAGTTCGTTTTACCTCCATTCACCGAGCCATATAACTTACCCTAAACGTTGTAAACATGAAATAAGGTGCAGGAAATCGGAAGATTGAAGCGAGACAAACCACACGAATTTATGTAGTACATAGGTATTACTCTTAACTTTAACCTAATTAATTTATTTTAATTTGAATTTGGAAACTGCATAACGATGTGTTAATCCCTCACTTGGCTGCTTGTGCGTTGAAGCAAGCACAACAGAACAATAGTAACAAAGTTTTTTGTAAATTAAGATTGTTTAATCTTAGTAGATTTATTTTTAGTATTAATTATACCAATAATATAAGTACTGAATTTTAATAACTATTAGTATTCTAATATATAAAACAAATATCACTAACATCTACATTTCTTGGTAAAATGTTACTGTATGTATTTTTTATACAATATTCTACATGTGGCGAAGGAATGTGAACATTTTGTTATGTTCTACATATTAATAGATATCAGTTCATAATAAGTATTATTATATTAAATTTAATTTGTTTACTTTAGTATGTTATCTCTTAATTTTGCAACTTTTAAAACTACTAAGTAACAATATGTAACAATTCGAAATTCGAGATAAAAATCAACTTACAGAAATCAAACAAGAGTACTCAGAACAAAACGTGTTTATGGCACGATCAAAACTGACACGAAAAACAAAAATATGCTGAGTTATATTAAAAGTTATTGACCCCCCACAAATTAAGATCTTCAGGTCAAAATGGCTTATCATGTACCACTATTATCAATTGCAAATAGAATTATCTAAGGCAAATAATAAGCTAGGTTCAGCGGCATAAAATATTGTTCTAAATACAAATTTTGATAAGCTATTATGTAAGGAGCTTGTTTTTTTACTAAATATGATAACTAAAACAATTTACTTTTACAGTCGGAGGATTCAACCCGATTAAGTTGGTTTATTTATGTAGAGCTTGCCCAATAAGTGTAATGTTTATTTTAATAATCTTGATTGATAAGCGTCATTATTAAAATATATTTTTAAATGCATTGTTATTAATAATTTGTATGCAAACATTTTTTAATAAAAAAGTTTTGGTTACTATTACTATTGCAGCGACCTTGAGGCATGTCGAATTTTACATGGTGGAATAACGGTCTACAAAATACCCAGAAATATAATCTCAGATGTTGAACACGGGCGGGGTGCCAGCATCGCCTACTAGAACCCGATAACTAATAGCTGGCAACCCCGAGACGTTTATCTGGGATGTTACCATCGACTGCCCAAGCGTCGTCTCCAGGTAACACCGCTGCCATCCGTTTTATCTATTTTTGTATTTTCCACATTTTTATATTACTTCAATAAATAACGGTCACATAATGTAAACACCACTGTTTCATTTCATTTTACCTCCATTCACCAAGTCATCTAATTTACTCTAAACTATTATTTATCAGAATAAAATATTAGCATAACTACCTTGTATATTTATTACATTAGATATCTTATCTGTTAACAATTTGTATTAGTCTTAGACGAGATGTCTATTAATATATTCACGGCTAGGGACACTTTCAGTAACCCTGAATTGTGATGTTAATTATATTTAAATCCTAGTAAACTAGACTATGTCTTCAACTTTAGGATATCCAAATTTCATGGGTTCGAAGACTAGGTTTTTTTTTAAATGTGTGCAGCTTCAATAACTTTGAGGCTATTGTATTACAGTAACTTCTTCCGTTAGATTGCCTTTGACATCCAAATTCCAATACAAACTGGGCTAAGGGGTGTTTTGAGTAACTTCGGAGCGATTGGCGATCCAACGTCAATTTTTCTTATTTTCTTGAAAATTGGTTCGATTCCGGTGAACAGAAATGAATTCGAAAGATAACACCCCCATTATGTCACGGGAATAATCCAGTCGACTGCTCCAGTTCTGACCATTTTACGAAAACTTTTATTTCAAGAATAAGAAATGCATGTTGGATCCACCGAGGCTCTAAGAACCTTTACTATCTGTTCGTTTTCTAAATTAAATTAAACTAAATCACTTCAATTAGATCAATTCAGACATTCTAGCACACGGAAAAAAGGAGGAATTTCTATTTCATAAAGGCTTTGGATCGGTATTTATATCAGGAATAGTATGATAGAAAACGGCTTTTAATCGTATATGTTAATTAGTCGGCTTAATAGGCCTTATTTTTGGAAAAATTATATATCACGATAAAATAAACCATAAAAAAACCATTGTGAGAGGCTATCATAAACAGTAAAAAATATTTGATAACTTTTTAGATTATGTGATATTCTTGATAAGCTACCTAGTAAAAATTATCTGACTGGCTTGCAAGATGTGCATGACATATAGGTGGCTAATTGAACGATAAAACATACCTACCCTATATACTAGTGTAGGGACGGCAAAATCTGACACCATAAATACTCAATACAAACAGCCAACAGCGGGTTTGCTCTAATGCCAGAATATTTCTACTGATACTGTTGCAAGCAATAACTTTAATTAGATCACTAAATAAGAAATGAGCGTTTTCAAGAAATAAACAATTTCAAGAGTTAGAGCTGGTGACATTATCGCTTTACCAAGGCTCTAAGAATACACCCAGATAGGCATTCGTTTTCTAACTAAAACGAAAGCGTCAAACATCAACCTGATTCATTCACAAAGATAATCATTTACAACTTTCAGTTATCTTGATATTAGGGTGTAATAGATTTAATTAGATTGTCGTTATCAAAAAAACGTACATAGTGAAGACGTCATAAATATCGTCGTATATAATTTCGAACGAAGCAAGGTGTACTTGTAGTTATTTAAGCGTATTAGGGGTAGTGAACTGAAAGCACACTTTTGTGTCCCCTAAAAAAACTTTAATGATGTACTTCTTCTTGATAGTAGCGTTTTTTTTGCGTTATTCTTTCTCACTCTAAGTTGAATATTGTATGTGCTTTTATATATACACATACATGAATGTGATTAATCTGATATTATCCCAGTTGATTATCACTTATTATGAATAATTCCACATTATTGCTGAACGAAAAAGAATAACTAATAGTTGTTAACTTTTGAAAAGGTTGGGGAAAAGAAACTTGGTTTCCCCTAACAAATAGCTTTAAAGTGCTTTATATAGTGCGTATGAAAGATAATATTCTATAAAACATTCCAGATAAAGGTAGTGTCTTTCGTTACGAAAAGTACGCACTGTTCAAAATTGTGTGGTGTTAATGGAGTCGAGTGCTTAAGTGAATACCAGTGTGAGTATGGGTTTGCTCGTGTTGGTTTCCGGAAATTTTGATACTAAAGATTAACCTCGGTCTGGCCGACCAAATGGATGAAGTTCTTTAAAATATCGAGGTATTTTATCTGGTGACATGGCTACGGAATCAAGTATCGACCGAAACAGTTTTGAACATATATATAAGACTGGATATAAAAAAAGTTCGATACTTGGGTTCCATGTGGAAGAAAGTAAGAAAATAACAAAATAAATGGATCCAGTTTCAATATATCGATATTTTCTGAAAAAAATATCGATTTTTTTGGCTGATATATTGATATTTTTTAGCCGACAGTTTTCGATATTTTTTCAAAATAAATTAAATATATTTTATAATAAACCTTTAAAATTGATACTTAATTTTAAAAATTTGGTAAATTTTGGTAACGATAAATATCGATATATCGAAATATCGACATATTTTTCAGTAGCCAACACCCCTATACTTTATAACGTTTTATTCATTTACTACGTAAGGCGATTTTTGGCAGTCTTTGACCTCCTTCCCCTTCTAATAATATAAAGGAAAGAAACACAGGTTTGCTTTGTTTTAACTTTTACTACCTAACTTAACTACACTTAGGAGTATAGAACAGGAAAGTGAAGAGGAACGCATAATGGAGCCACAGCACTATTTTTAACCGACTTCGAAAAAGGAGGAGGTTTTTAAATGTATGTTCTCCGATTTCTCCGTCAATTATGGACATATTTTCAAAATTATTTTTTTAGTCGAAAGAGTGCACTTCCCAGATGGTCCCATTGGAACCAAGTTAGGATCTTATGGGGAGAATCGAGGGAAACCCTCAATTTTCAAAGGCACGTATAAAGTTTTCACCTATTTTTTATCTAAAATAATGAAATATTTGTGTATAATGTTACTGCTGACCTGATGTGACGGAAAATCAGAAGTTGTTCAGTGCACCAGCCATTCAGTTTGCTCTTTAAGGACAACTCATTATAGGACATAAGGCTTCGTAGAAATACTGTAGAAAACTACTTCTGTGGTGTAATTGTTAAAGCGCTTAGCTTCCAAGCGGAGCTCGCGCGTTTGATTCCCGGCGGGGACAATAACTTGTTGTTTAGTTAGAATATTTGTCAAATCACCTAGACTAGGCTTATTTTCAATTATTATTTCTTTATTCCTATTTTTCTTCATATGGGCTGCACCTTTACTTGGCCTACCCATTGTAATATTAAATAAAGTAACTGCGTAACAGGCCAATTGAAAAGTCCACACTTTTTTTAGTCAAAATAATTTTTTTATTCAGCATAATTCCCTTCAAGAACGATACACTGATTATAGCTATCCTCCAACTTTTCGATACCATTTTTGTAGTACGATTTGTCTTTGCTTCAAAATAGGCCTCAGTTTCGGCGATCACCTCTTCATTCGACGAAAATTATGAAAAATGGAAGGTACATGAGTGAAATATTTCAAGTCACAACTGCTATTCATTTTAAATGAACCAACATCTAATCTGTTCTCATAAGAATTGAGGAATATTCATCAAAGAATAATTCAATTAAAAGTTTTATATCTTGGTTATTATTTCTTTCAGAACAAGTTTTGCTTTCAGAAATTACTCAATTGGACATTACAAGAGCGGAAGTTTTAATTTGTATAGAATATATATCTATTATTTATCCATATATTAAATAATTTCAACACTGTATCTTAACAGGTCAATTGAGGGTAGGCCGGGGACTTTGGCCTACCATAGTAAAACATATTCTTTTGGCAAAATTAGTTTTTTTTATTCAACATAATTCCCTTCAAGGGTGATACACTGATTATAGCGACCCTCCAACTTTTTTTTTGTAGTACGATTTGTCCTTTGCTTCAAAATAGGCCTCAGTTTCGACGACCACCTCTACATTCGATGAAAATTTCTTCCCAGCGAGCATTTTTTGAGATCTGAGAACAGGAAATAGTCGCTGGGAGCCAAATGTGGAGAATACGGTGGATGAGGAAGCAATTCAAAGCCCAATTCATGGATTTCTGCCATCGTTTTCACTGACTTGTGACACGGTGCATTGTCTTGGTGAAGCAGCACTTTCTTTTTCTTCAAATGCGGCTGTTTTTCGGCGATTTCGTTCTTCAAACGGCTCAATAACGCTATGTAATAGTCGCTGTTGATGGTCCTTCCTTTTTCAAGGTAGTCAATAAAAATTATTCCATGCGCATACGAAAATACAGACGCGATAACCTTGCCAGCCGACTGTTGCGTTTTCCCACGTTTTGGAAAGGGTTCATCGTGTGCAGTTCACTCGAGCCATGATTCATCCATTGTGACATATCGACGCAAAAACTCGGGTTTATTACCCTTAATTATCTTCAAACACTGCTCCGAATCATCAACTCGTCGTTGTTTTTGGTCAAAAGTGAGCTCGCGCGACACCCACTTTGCACAGAGCTTTCTCATACCCAAATATTCGTGAATGATATGAATTTTGTGGATTTTTTAAATGTTTTCGTCGGTAACAACCTCTTTAGGCCGTCAACTGTATTCATCGTCTTCGGTGCTCATTTCACCACGTGTAAACTTAGCATACCAATCCTTGATGTTTGATTTTCCTGGTGCAGTGTCCGGAAACTCGGTATCAAGCCAAGTTTTTGCTTCAACTGTATTTTTTTCCTTCAAAAAGCAATATTTTATCAATACGTGAAACTCCTTTTTATCCATTTTTTTTCACAATAACAAAAGTTGCTTCACTCAAAATGCTATAATTCACAAACTAATGATCCGACAGCTGTCAAATTTATACACGCATCTTTTGAGGGTTGGGGCTAACTAAAAAATCATATGGATTTAATTCTAATAGCGTCATCTATGTGTCAGGCTGGGGACTTTTCAATTTACCTGTTAATTTATTGAGTAAATATCTAACATTAAAAAGAGAAAAATAAAATATTTTTAACAAAAAAAATGAACCGATTTCAAAAAATAAATAAGGAAGTCACTAAAAATTAAAATATAATCAATCTTGTACATCAAAATATGTACATAATAATCGTTGTAATAACTATATAAAAATAATTAAAAATCTGATTTAACCTATCTATTACACGTATTTTATATTCTACTATATACACTCAATATAGCTTAATCTCTACCTAAACCTATTTATCTATTTACAATATTATTTTAACTACTACCAATTGACCACTTTGAAGTCGGTGCCGAGCCCAAACAATACAAAAATAATAATATAATTTTGGGACCGGAACCGACTTCGAAGTAGTCAGTTAGTAATTGTTAAAATAATATTGTAAATAGATAAATAGGTTTAGGTAGATATTCAGCTAAATTGTGTGTATTATAGTAGAATATAAAATACGTGTAGTGGATCGGTTAATTAAGGTTTTTGATTATTTTTATTTAATTATTAGAACGATTATTATGTACATATTTTATTATAAACTGCTTTTCTTATGTCAATATTCTAAATTTGATTATTTTTTAATTTTTAATGAGCTGCTTATTTGTTTTTTGAAGTCGGTTTAATTTTTTTCTAAAAAATATTTTAAGGGCTAATTGTTTATTACCTTTCCCACAGTTCTATTTAAATTAAATCTTTTATTTTCATTAATTTTGACAAATAATAGAGAGGAATTAGTTAAGATAAAAACATTTTATTATATACTATTATCTAATTATTGTTTGTAACATGTTTTCACAAAAAATAATTATTAATAATGAGTATTTTTATCTCAAGAGCCTTATGATAACATTAAAGACTACAAGGCTGCTGATAAAAAGTTTGGAACGCGAAATAACGTTTGTTTTGACACAAAATTGAACCTATACCAATGCTTTCACTTGAGGGGTTAAGTATATAGATAACTAAAAGGGTTCGGAGACTGCTATGTAATTAAAGGACTGTGAATCAATTCCGAAGAATTGGTTGTGAAAGCAAGAGGTGGTAATGTAAAATAAAGTAGTGGTTTTTTGTTTTTTCAACTCTTCAACTTTTTCAATAAATTAGTTCAATCCCTCTAAGCAGTAAATAAAAGTCTAAAGCAGTAAGCAATAAACAAAGAAGAGAACGAAAAATTATGTATTATGTATTTAGAAAAATATATGTAAATAAGTGTATAGACAAATAACATTTTTTTTTGTGTTTTTGGAATGTGTAGGTTAAAAATTTTCTGTATTCTTTGAAAGTTTCTTTCAAGCTTATCAACATTGGGATTTAAATAAATGAACCTTTTTTTGTATCCAATTTATGGATTATCTGTCCTTCCTTTTCCGTCATTTTAGATTAATTATTGAAAATACTCTTAGTGATAGCTGGAGTGGATGGAGCATATAATAAATAAAAGATTGACTAATAAGACTCTATTTTTATTAATTACATCTTACTTTAGATATGCTTAGTATAATTTTAATTTACAAATTAATTTATTACTACTGTCCTGTTGTACTTGCATTAATACACAAGCCAGGCGAGTACGGGATTAATACATCAGTATGTACTTCCCAAATATAAGAGTAAGAATAATATATTGCAATTTTCAAACGTATATTTCTGTGAACATTCTTTGACTCCGAATAGTTTATCTTAATATTAAATTTGTCTTGTATGATTTGCTCTTTGTAATTTCTATTTCAAAATGTTTAAACTTAACCTCATTTTTGCAATATATGTTGGGAAGTATAGAAAGCCTACAAATTGAAAGGTACAATTAATCTTGGTCAAAATAGCATAAACTGTCATCAATAAAAAGTGAAAATATGTTGACAATTTCGGGTGAAGATATTTCGGCTCTTTATTATCTAGTTTTTCATTTATGAAAATTATTAATTAAAGAATATTTCCTGTTGCATTTATTAAAAACAAAGTATTATGTGTTATTATAAAGCATGTTTGGAAACCCTAATTTCTGTAACACAAATAACGTATTGTTGTCCGTAATCTTCGGAGAGGACAAAACACACTTCAGAAAAACGGCGCATAACAAAAAACCAATTCTAGTGACACGACTAACAGGCATTTGGTTGTGCAAGTGTCCGATGTCACAACATTTTAATGCGAAATCACGAAATGAAATGTGTTAATAAAATTAATCAATTAGGCCAAGGAATAGGAAATCTCATTGTAAATAGAGTTAGAATTGATATATGATATAAAACAAATGATAACATCCTTGGGAACATAAAAGATAAAATAAATGCCAGTTAACGTTTCAAAGCTCATAGATGTCAGCTAATAAAAAATATTGACCTAATTTTGTATTGAGGTCGAACCACGGATATATTTAATCAAAAAACTTTTTACCTATTGCCACATTTGATTATTACCAACCTCTTGGCCTGGCCAACAACAGTTTATTTATTGTCCTCAGTTCTCGAAAATTGGCTTAATAATATTATTTTTAAAAAGACGATATTATATCTCAATTTTTAGCAGTCACTCTTAAATTTATTTAAGATTTATTTTTATTATTTCGCCAATATCGTTAAATTGTTACATGAAAAATACGTTATCATTTAACAGGAAACAAGGCCATAACATTAGTTTCTTATATATAGATATATTCTTTAGCTTAATTAATTTAATTTGATGAAAAATGTATCTAAATCTTTTTAACTTCTACAAAATATTCGATTCAACACTGATATCTATTTACCAAATATTTACGTTCGCTATAGAAAGATTCGTTAAACGAATTGCTTCAGCGACGAACTGCGTTTTAATGACACGTGCTTGAGTCAAACTAAATAAAAATACCATGTTACATTGTCATTGCATCAAATACATATTTTGTATACTTGTTTCAAAACAAAACGCACATAAAAGTGAATATTTTAAAAGGTGTGAACATCAATTTGTGTACATTTAATAATAATATTATATTCATTGATATTATATACCTACGTTATTTTAACTATATTTTTAATTTTTGTTTAACTATATTTAATTTTATAACTATTGCCAATTGTCAATTTTCTTGCTGGCGTGATTGACAACAATAATTATCTACTTAAATCTATAAAACATTGATTTCTTTAACGATGTTTCTTAAATTAAAAAAAGTTCTAATTAATAATTAAAAAGAGTTAAAAAAGAATTAATAATTTGTTTCGCATCTAAACTATTAATTATTAATCATAAAATTAATTTAAAAGTAACTTATGGTGGTACGGTAACCTACTCTCTTAACATATTTTTTGAGTATATTTGTTAATTTAAAATTATGTTCATAAATTCTAATTTTAAGACTTTTTGTATTTAAACCAACTATGTTAGGCAAACCAAATTTAATCATAACCTAGAAATTTAGACTTGAAATTCCATTTATTATACTAAGGTTATTTAATTAAAAACATTACTAATAATAGCGAATCCTTACGTTTTATGTTTTCTGTATATCACACTAAAAATGGTAACTGTTAATACATATAAATATCCTAATAAGCACAGACACATATAAACATCTCCAAGGCTCAAGGCAAACTAACTTAACCGACGCTTTGCCATCTGATAACCTAGAGAAATAAGTGTCATATTATCTAAATATTATTTATTTTAATATAAACTACTTACTATAAACTACTAATAATAATCTGTCTATATAAATATGAGCAATATTATATTCTATTACTAGAATATGTTAATAATATTGAAATTATAATCTAAAATTTTGTACATTGTAAATATAAGACTGAAAATAATTAATCCATTATCATAAGTTCGTTTTTGTTATACTTTTAGTGCAATTTTTTAAAGAATAAATAGACTTAAATAATAAATTAATATTACATCCGCGAATTTGTTTGAAAAAGAAATAAAAAGTTGCCTAACCTCTTCATCATTTGTAAGTTTAGACATTTTCACTTTCCAATGTAAATAAAGTTTAATACGTTTATATTTATCTTTTAGATGATGTCTTTGTCTTTAATTTAAGTATATTTGGCTGTTAGTGTATATTTGGTCATGCACTGAAGAAAAACACAGTTAATATTTCACTGTTTATTATTATTACTGAAAAAGAATATAAATCACTATATGGTGGCATTATTTTATAAATTTTTTGTAGATCATATTCTTTTTATTTTGTTATATTCAGTCTATAAAGATACCGAGTGTTCTTATAGGTTTTGCATATTAAAAATACTTTAATACATTTAAACAATATGTAGCAAAACTAATATGAACCTCGATATATTCGTAGTAATTTTAAACGTTATAATTAATCACAAAAAGTCTTTAAACTGATATAAAACTTGACTTATATAATTTATTGCTTGTATCTTCCGTTGTAATCCTCTTCTTGTGGTTTCTTGCCTTGAGGATTTTCTCTTGCTTCTCTTTCAGCGGCTTCCTGCAAATTTAAAAGACATTTTTAGAGATTTTCAAATTTATATTTATGAAGGCAAACAGTTTAAAATCTTACCTTTGGTTAGCTCTAGGTTGATTTTACATCACAATAAATATAGTCCATAGTTATTCATAATATTTTATTTATAAATAAATTCACAATAAATTAGTTAATACTGATTAAGAGGTATAGAAATATTTTAGCTTTAAATATAAAGCAACAGTTGAAGTAAATATTGTTCAAAATAATTATTATTGTACTGATTGTGTAGATATCACACTATTTGTAATTGACATGATAATAACATTCATTTTAAATATACTATTATACATAATAAACTAGTTAAATCTATGTTTTATAATATCGAAGACAGCTGAACTACTCCGTTTGCTGTTTTTACAAAACTCTTCCACGTCTCCAACAATGCTGGAACATTTTTCATAAACACTATCTGATGCAGATTCAACTAAAGAGCATAATTTGTTTTGTGCGTTAATCATATCTTCTAAATTGATGTTTAAAAGCTTAAGTAGATCCTGTGTATCGCCACTTAATTTGACTGATTGACTGACTTGGTTATTGTTTCTGGAGTTTTGTTTTGTCGGTGGCTTGAGAGATGATAAAAAATCATTTTCATTTGATTTTAATTGGCTATTTTGGTTAGTAACACTTATTGCATTATTGCGTTGAGTTGGTGGTTGCAGAGATGATAAAAAGTCATTTTCATTTGATTTGAACTGGTTGTTTTGGTTAGTAATACTTCTTGCGATGTTCTGTTGGGTTGGAGCTTTGAGTGATGATAAAAAGTCATTTTCATTTGACTTTAATTGATTGTTTCCGTTGGGATTATTTGTTGGAGCGTTTTGTTTAGATGGTGGTATGAGTGTTAATAAGAAATCAGGGACTGGTGATGCATTTGTATTTTTTGTTGGAGCTTGTTCATTGGCATTAGATTCAGGCGGATTATTTCTGTTGTAGTTGTTAGTTTGGGAGATTTCTTCGCTTGGTGGAGTGAGTGATAACAAGAAATTAGGAACAGATGATGTGTTGTTAATTTGTGTATTACTGCTAATTGACGTTTTAGCTACTTGGTCTTGATTAAATGGCGGTGGACGAAAGACAGTTTGCGTTGAAAATAAAAGATTTGAGTTATTAGTGTTGGATGTTAGTGCTGATTTTGTGTTGCTTGAGGTCTTTTCGAATGATGTTGGTTTATTAGTATTTATTGTTGCATGCAATGGGTTGGAAATTCGGTCATTATTTTGATTTGTTATTTCTGATTCAAATTGATTATTAATATTTAGATTATTATTGAAAGAATTCTTTAAGTCAGCGGTTGTTGCATGCAATGGGTTGGAAATTCGGTCATTATTTTGATTTGTTATTTCTGATTCAAATTGATTATTAATATTTAGATTACTATTGAAAGAATTCTTTAAGTCAGCGGTTGTTGCATGCAATGGGTTGGAAATTCGGTCATTATTTTGATTTGTTATTTCTGATTCAAATTGATTATTAATATTTAGATTACTATTGAAAGAATTCTTTAAGTCAGCGGTTGGTGTCTCTCCATTTGCATTAATGATTTTTGTTTTAAATTGATTTTGAATTTTTTGATCCGAAAATTGAGTGGACACATGTCTAGAATTATCTAAAGCCTTTTCTTTTTGTGTGTTTATTGAATCTGTTTGTGATTTAAAAGATGTTTTGTCATCTTTAATAGCTATGTTTTTGTTAAGTTGGGGATTTTGACTATATGATATTGATGGTGAAAATAATGCCCCGGTATTTTCATGATTCACTCCAGGAATTTGGGATGAAGTCGATGTTGCGGAAGATAAAGAATTAGTACTGAGACCATTAATGTTTTGTTTATCATTTTGAGATGCTGTTTTTACATCAACGTTACTGTTGGTTGATTTATCGACCTCCTCTAGTGAAAACTTGTTATTTGCAGCAACAATTTCATGTTGATTGTTTATTTCCTGCTTTTGTATGTTATTTGAAGGTGCATTTCTATTCCTGTTTACTGTGTTGTAAGTGGAATGAAAATATATTTGTGGTTGACGTCGGATAGTTTCTCTTTTCGCACTTCCATCACTTCCGATATGAGCGTTACTGTTGCTTCGTGACCCGGTATTTATATTTGCTGAATCTTCTCTGACGATACTCAACGAAGGTACCAACTTTCTTTCAGTACTGCTCTCAAATAACGGAGACTTTTGAGTTCCTTTATAATTAATAAGAACAACGTCCGCATCGTTGTTATCAGCTTTTTTGGTAACTTTAGCGGCTGTTCTGACGTTGTTTTGTGTAAGCTGATTCGGATCGATCACTTCGCTTTTCCCAGGACTGGGATTCTGTAGTATCTAAAACGGAGATATGAGACATGAAGAATATTACCTTGTATATTTTTTTATACGTACCGACTGTAGGCCGATTTGAGTGTCGGTGGCTTTAGCGCTAATCTGACCTTTTATCAATCCAATATTAAAGTCAATTAAATTTGCAGCATTTATGCCACTAGCTTTTGTTTTTCCTCGATATATATTCACCCTTGGTTTATTTGGCACCTCCCCGTTCTTATACAGCTAGAAGAATGATCTCCTCAATATACCTTGTTAATAATAATATATATGTTATGACTTATAAATATACGCAAAATATATTTATGATGGATCAGCGAAATTTGAATGAAATATTCTGTTATTTTGCGTATATTTATGTTGATATTAATGAAGCCTCATGCCATTAAATGTATAATAACTGGAAAAATGTGTTATGTGTTTGGAGTGAAGTTAGTAGAAATTGAAACATTAAACAACTAATGTATTTTAATTATTGTTTTAATATGCACATGTTAGTGTATGTTATATTTTGTGATTAAAAATCTGACCATGTATGGAATCAGTTAATTGTATATGCATATATATCAAATTTCAGCATAATATATATAATGACTGATTAAATATGTACGCACGCAACTTCTATGTAATATCTACATTTTATACATTGTTATAACATCTTATTTTTCTATAAACTATGAAACATGTTTGTTCTTTTCGATGTTTAATTATGTTGTCTAAATAAATGTAGGAGTAGGTATGTTTTATATTAAATATTGGTGTATATTATATACAATGATAGGTCAAATTTACGTCAGGTAGTTTTTTTTGTGTGTGTTAGTGTCTTAGATAGCTTGTAGTTGTTTTGATGGTGATTTTTTATTGTGATTTGACGAATGTGTCTTAATTGATATTTTGTGATTTTTACAATGCGTATTTTCATAGTTTCCGAAGTATTATTGAATTTGTTTTCATTATTTTGTGTATTGGTGTAATGTTATTTATAAATCTATTCCACATGCCAGTTACACTTTGTACAAATATATACAATTAAATAATGTACATCATCTATGTACTTACCTAATAAAGTAAATTTGAAATCCACAAAACGAGACAAATTATTTATCGAACCTCATATTTTATGAGTTATTTGTTAGTTCACATGTTTTTGTTTCTTTTTATTTGTGCGCGCTTCTTGTTTATTTAAACGCGGGTTACTAACCGTGCGGTGCTAATAATAGCTTAAGTCGTTACAGATAGTAAAGTCGACAATCTCTTGGGTTTAGTGGGTCTGATTATGATCTACTAGTAACAGAGAACAATACAAAATGCTACTACAATGAATGAGCACGAACTTATGAATCAATAACAAAACACATTGATTCTGAAATAAAATAAGCGGCAAACCGAATTAGTTTTAAAGTTATTTACTGATGTTAAATATATCTTCGTTATATCAGTTCTGGTATAAGTGTCTGTTTTAACATAAATAATAACACAATAAACATAATAACATATAATATAATAAACTTCTCTACTTCAGCCAAAAAGAACATTGTTAAAGGTGATTCACTCATTGAGAAATCGCAGTTTCGGCATAGGAAGTAATGATAGCGTATGAGGGAATTATTGGATAAAGAAAGAAGTTAATTTGCAAAATAATTTACAATAGAATTAAGCATCAGTTAGGTGTATGGAGAGGCTCCCAACGAGATTTTAGGGCGTGACTTGGAAAGAAAAACGATGCTATGAGATCTAACAGGAAGAAGTATTAAAATACATTTAATGAATTTAACGATTAACATATCAAAGAAGAAACGAGCATTATAAATCGTTATATTTACCAGTCGTAGTCACTTTTGATTATAATTTGTTTCAGTTAGTAAACAACCGCGAACTACGATATACCATACTTAATATATTGACCTGTTATACTTTAAAACTTATTGGTTTGCTTATCTTTTTAAATATATATGGACATAAAACTAGCTTTTGATTTATTTATAGTCCATATATATTATTGTCGTGATTTTGTTCTTTACACATACCTGTTGAGCTCTAATACCGGCGTAAATAAGATCTAAACCTTTTTGGACCTCCGGACTGACTGGTGGTGGAGTTGGTAGATGGTCTCCGGAAGGATGGAAACCTTTCTCGTCAGCAATGTAGTTGACGGTGATGATTTGTCCGTCTGGGGCTGTGTACGAGTAAGAACCTAAGGGGAACATATGATTAATAAACAATAATTAATCAGGCGATGCCCGTTGGGATTTACGAAATTTACCTTGTTGGACTTGAGCAGCAAGAACACCTCCTTCTTCATCGGGATCAGGTCCAAGTTCCTTCAAGAAACCTTCTTCTTGGGCGAGGATATTGTTACCAGTTTCCCATCTAAAATAATATTTAAACGATGTGAAGTAAATACATAGAAAAAGAGGCACTGAAACGACTATTTATTTTATTTCATATATATATTCTATATATATTTATATTTATTTTTCAAATAAAATAATATTAATATATACATTTTATAAAAATTGAAGAATATGAAATATAAGACAGAGTACAAAGTATTTGGTTTAGAAAAAAATATTTTCCTTGTCATCTAATTTCGTCTTGAAGAACTATTTCAGATTACATTAAAGAAAAATAAATTAGTGACTTGAGCTTAAGATTTGTTACAATAAAGATAATCGACAAATTAAGATACAAATGCAAATAAACAAAACCCAGATATTTAAGTTTAGAAATAGGGAAAGTGATAAACATCAAGGATGATTAATTTTAGAAGCACCGTTAACAAGTGTTTTTGGTTAATGGTCTTACCTAATAACATTCATATATTAACCGTGACATTTAAAATAGATCTGAAAATTTGTTACGTACTTTTGTACACAGAAACAGAACATTTTCCTTTAGGGTATTAAATAGAGCATCTTATGCAACCAAAAATTATAATGGAGAATGCGTACGCGTACGATTCGGATCGAACTTAAAGTACCACTTACGCGGCTTTGTATGATCCATCATTGCCCTGTTCTTTGTCGTATCTGATGATGGGAATCGGAGTAGTGAGTTCCCTTGATCGGGGACGGGCGTCACCAGATTGGTATTGTTGTTCTGGGGCTTGGTAATCTTGAGCTGCGGTTTCAGCTGATTGGGAGTCTTGGTATTGACTCGGTTGGCTTGGGCGTCTTTGTGCCAGGCACACGCTTAGGGCAACGGCAAAAATAATCTAGAAAAAAACGACGATTAAATATATTTTGTTTATGAAAAAAAAGTTTGTTTATGTTTATCATTTCACTTTTTATTAATTTCATTGATTTTATATCCTATCTTTGGTATAAAAATGCTATTAATGCCTATAAATATTATTTATAATTGTTTAGGAAGCCAAGTATTTATATTAAACATAACTAAAAAATGTTACACTTATAAAGATGATACCTTTTATATTTCGGGATTGTAATAAATTAATGTTGCCATGCGAGAGTATTTTAACATGTGAGCAATTTGTTTAAGAAAAATATAAATTTTTAATTTTGTATACGGGCTTTTTTTATAAACTTTTATTTCGATTTACAGCCGATAATTGAGATATTACGAACGGAATTTGTTTGTCTAAACTACATTTATTTGGTGCTGTGCTTTATCATACGTTATATTTAATAGGAAGCATTATAATATAATAACACTTAGTAACTTTCCAAAAATACAGTAGACTTTGAATTAAAGTGAAACAACTTTTTTATTATATTAAAAATGTATAGGGTGGATGTTTTTGCTTGTTTTCTTATAGATTGCTTTAAGTATATCTTAAGTAATACATATACAATGAACATAGACGATACCGCGTTTGAAAGGTAAAAGTCCATAGAACATTTTAGACATACATATAGTATCATTCGTTTGCTCAGTCAACATATATTTCAATTTTCAAAGCACAATATCAGATGTCAGAAGGCTGTTGTTATCATGTTTTACCTTTTTTTACTTAGAAAAGAAAAAATGTAATGCAACTCATTGAAAGTTGTGTACTGTTTATGGTGAAGTAAGCACCAATGTTAGAAATTTTGATTAACTGATAACATGATAAAATTCATATAGATCGATATTTTTGACTTTGCAATTTTGGTATGGAATTAAAGATCGACCATAAAACAGTTTAGAACCATTCACCTGAAGATACCAGATGCTCGATACTTGGAACATTTAACGAGTTTTCATTTCCGAATTATTTCTAAAATGAATAGAAATTGAGTGTGCATTGATCAATATAATGGGGAGTACTATTTTCAATGGTTTTGCTGATTCCAGTCGTTGCAGTTGTTTAGACAAGAACGAATTTCGTAGTCGATGTACAAAATTAGTTGCTGTATTGGTAAATATTGATTTTGTGTATGAATTGTTATTGTATACCGTCGTAAAATATCATGTAACGTCGTGGTATTGAGACATAATCGGGAATTGCTATGAACTAATACCTTGCCCGAATAGCTCACATGTCGAATAGATAAAACAGTTTAATTAAGTATTCAAAGAATCTATATATCATGAGATTTTGATATATCTGCCGTACAGCTTAGATATGCGCATTTGTTCTCTTCTGTTATGTGCATTTTTTGATATCAAAGTTTTCGAAAATACTTTCGATGCAGGCGTCTTGCAGGAGTGAAAAAATATGCAGAAGTGCATAGATATTTATAGAGAGATAGAAATAAGCCAAGAGGTTAAGTAATTAATTAAAATATAAAATACATTTCTGGTGTTAAGGGGTTAAGAATTTCGGAAAAATCAATTGAATGTCCAAGAAATGCCCTTAAAGAGATTTAAGTATAATTTTTTTAAACATTTAAAATTATTTTCGAAGATATTAACTGACTTGATGTTTAGGTTTAGAAATACAAAATAATAATGAATATGAATTCATTGATATTGATTTCTACACCTAAATATATTTATGTTGGAACTCACACGAATGAAATTGCTTCTTTTATAGCAGTTTGAATTTTTAACGAAGAATTCATTTCCATCCTAAAAATCGATTACCCTTATAGGAATAACAAATAGTCCAGAACCCTATGCGTTTGCCGTTAAACGTGACAATACCCGGGTTGAGAGCTCAGAAATACGAGTTTCTTATTCTTCAAAGGAGGTCAGAATCGTTTGAACCGAAAAAATGTAAGTATAAAGTACCATTGTAAGGCTTAGGCTTATTGTAAGGCTACGTGTTATTTTACCCGAAACTTTAAACGTGTTTTCTCGAATTTACTTACATTAGTTCAGTAAGTATTTATCTGAAATTTGGTGGGAGCCTTTTCTGTACATTCTTCTATCGTATCAAAGTAAAGCTATAACTACTAAATTTGGATTTTAATTTAATAACAAATTTTGTTTTACCTTTCTACGAAGGAAGCACTGCTATAGATTGAGATTCTTTTTTTTTTGGTTTTCAGACTATTAGGAAGGATGCAATAGTGTGTACGAAGGTACTTCATCAGCCTGTAAGTTTTTGAATTTTTATTTTTTGTATGTTCTCTTCAAACATTAATAAATATCTAGTAAAAACATGGATAGTAGAAATATTGTTTGTTCTTTTTTTATTTCACTTTAAAAAATACCTAAAATCCATGCCCCTAGACTAGAATACCCCTTTACATAAGTTTTTACATGAGTTGACTAATGTTTTAACATGTTTTCAAGAGATACCAAAAAGTCTAGTAGGATAATACATTTTTACATCTAAATGAATCAAATGTGTTTAAATTCCTTTCGCGTGGGTAGGTCTTTCTTTATTTCGCATCCGTATCTGGATGAATAAGCCACCTCATAGGTCAGTAGCGCTCATGGTTGACCTTTTCGTAATGGCAGTAAAGGAATGTTATTTAGCGGCCTTGGTAAATAGAACGAAAATGAAGAAGCACTTGCAGCAAAAAAATCTCTTCAATTACATCACGAGCGAGGATTCGCGATAAGACCATCTCATTTTGATCTTGACTGTTCGCGGATGTTATGGTCTCATTTAAAATTATAATGCGAAGAAAGGTGGAGTGATGAATGGATCGCTATCGACTTTCGAAATTTATTCAGAAGCAGAGCCTGTTCATTGACCGGTTTGTTATGTATGAAAGGTGCGAGATAGCAGCGACAGACCCGATTATTTTTGTCTGCTTCTAATCACTCTGTTCGTCGTTGATTATCATTGTTTGAATTGTGTTTTCGTTCTGATTTAGATCGCTGGTTATATAACCTTACTTTCTATAAGATTTCTACGGAAAATCCCTAGCGATTTTAGATAATATAACATATGATGTAGAACACCTAGTAGTTTTAATTATATATCTTGAACTTTTAATGATATATTATTTGAAAGTATTTATGTATTGTTTCTCTACATCTCATTTCTACTACATATATATAGTATAGTTTCTCTACATACATATCAAACATTACACCATTTATCACAACCTGTAACATATTATTGTGTAGCATTATATTGAAATAACAAGACTGCTTTGTTGAGCTTTTAATCAGATCTTTATTGGCTATTCTTGTAGTTAATTGTGTTAATTGTGTAAAAAAAAAGCCTTCCCAAATTAAAGAAAAATATCTTGAACTGTTGACTTTAATTGGTAAATGGATAAGTATAAATGATTCAGTTCTACCCCACCCGCTGTAATCTCTAGATATTGCCCCATCTGATTATTGTTTGGACCGATGTCACTTGGTATGTGTCATACCATTTTTTAAGAATATTATTTCACAATCCTATATAACTATATACCTTAGATTGTGTGACTTTTCAAGCCTCAATATAATTGATGTTGGTTGATATCATACTTGTAATTGTATCATGATTTTAAATATATTATAAACTAAGCAATTATAAACTATCAAATTAAATTTCTTAAAAAACATTAATGAGATATTAAAAATGGCTAAAATATAACAACGTTTTTTAAAAAATGAAGACCTAGGTACATAAATCCTAACACGGTTAAAAGACAATTTGTGTTTGGTAAAATGTCTGTTATCTATAAAAAGTTATCAATTAAAATAGAATGAATATGTTTTCTTTACAAATATTTTTAATTAAATACAATAAGTGATATTTTTTCATAGATTAAAAAAAGTATTTACTATGGGATATTATAATATGTTACAATATATTTAAATGTATTCATTAAATCAATGAGCTTGAATGATCGATAGAGATGTTATTTTATCAATAAAAATTAATTTTATTTAAAATTAAAATGATAAAAGTCTAAGAACTATTTAAGTTCACTAGACTTCCTTTTAATTCCGTTAAGTTTCATTAATATATTTTCTATCTTTTACATACGATTTAAATGTTGAGGTCAAATTTGTATTGGATGATAATTACAATCTAATAATAATGAATGAAATTAAAACTCGAGATTGATTAATAATGCGTGAAAATCACTCACGTATATAGTTAAGTATATTTAGTTTCATTTATTTAATTATTTTTCAATAATTAATATTATCAACTTAATATCAGCTACATCCCATTAATCTCAGTTTGATTCGGATTTTAGAATCATTCAAGTAATTTAATATTATGAAATGTGTTTGCATCATTTCTTGGTCAACTGCAGGAACCTGATATTGGACTAGTAGATTAGTAGGTTAAACGATAATTACATATAGTTGAATTGTATTTAATAATTGGTTTGACTATTATTTATGTTAAATTTATAAGAAATTATAATTTTTTTTAGTTTGAATATTTATTACCCTGAAAGCATTAAGCTTATTACATATTCCTATAGAAAATGTATGTTGTATCTTAACTTTACTGAATTATTGAAAGTTGTTTTGTTGAATAATATTTTTACAACTTGTTTAATTAATTTTGTCAAGTTAATCTTTGATTTTTCGAAAATCATTATGTTTATTTACTGCTACATTAAATCTATTTGGTAATTAAGTTTAGCCAAGATACAAATAAACTGAAACCTACAAGATTTTGTTGTTATATAAATAAAATAGTACAAAAACAATGAGGTAATATTGATGTGTGTCTTCTTTACCAGCAGGAAACAACATAGTGATGGACAATGACAACATGTAATAAAAAGTATATATTCATCTTGATCTATTTTCACGATTGAGGATGTATCAAGAGAGTGTGGTCAAACATTTAGGTCTAAGAACTTGTTGATGACTATTATTGTAGTTAAAACAGTTTATGAAAACGAAAATTCAGTATATCAGCTTAAAAAATGTATTTCGTATTGACATATGGCTATGATTGGGGATGTGTTGAAAGGGTTACGGCCAAACATTCAAGTCTAAGAACCTATGGAAAAGTCTACGATACCAATTCTTAACTTATGAAATTTCCTTCGATGGCCGAAACAATTAAAACAATTTTAGATAGTTCCAATCGAATTTCCATAATCAAATAATGATTTTGATTAACTTTTATATACGTACAAAGAACGATTTGATTTCTTATTTCACCTTTAAATGTGTATTTTGTGCCAAAAATAAAAACAATGTGATTATTTCGGAACCGTTCAATCAATATTCCGCTCAGATAACCTACTGGCTTTGAAGATGTTTAAATGTTAGTGAATGCACCTGCCCTAGATGATCTAATACAGTTCGAAATGTCACCGGCCATCGCTTGCTCCAATATAATCGTTCTTTCGATCGATTGATCGATTTTTCGGCAACGTTTGACCTTTCCATCTGCCGGGAGAAGTGGCGTTACGTAAAACGCAATCTGCGTGTATGGGGGACGACTTTTCGTAACGCCTCAGCTAAATTATTTAGCGTGCCGATGCTGCAGCAGGCCCGACACAACCTCAGGCTGACGTAACCTGTAGGCGTTCTTGGTATTTAACCATCTCGGGACGATTTGAAATTAAAATCCACCGACCGGACTTTCTTTTCTTTACGAAACAGGGTTTACGGCGGAGGATGATACAGCCAAAGGACATTCGTTGGGTAATCGATTTGTACATGTACGTTTTGCGACGTAACACTAATTGCGGCTAAATCAACATACATGGAATTTTTATTCATATTTTATTCTAAGAATTTCTCGGAGAGCTCAACAATGTCGTCAATTCCCATTAGAATATAGGATTGGTGGAGTCACACGAAGAACTAATGCTCAAAATTGCTTTGTCATTGATTTCGTCGTACACATTTCAAAGATACTTAATTAAAAGTTTAATTATTTATGTTGTGACTAATAGGAAAAACCATAGATTTTTTGATAAAAAATAAGCTAATGATTTTTAAACATATTATTTAAATGATATATTATATCTAACTGGATTATAAAAAATGCTGATAATTATCTGATTATTGATAATATTGAATAGAGAACATGGAAATATGAAAGACCTCTGTTAACCATATGAATGTCCATGTGATTCAATGTCTAAAAAGTTTTATGGACATAAATGTGTCTAGAGCAGAGTAGTGTAGGAAATTCACATGGTATAATGAGAAAATTGAACTTACATCACCGTTTAGAATTAAAATAGATTTTCTTAGAGTTTATTAATCTAGTAAGGTCTACTAAAGAATGTTGACTTAAATATCAATTCCGTTACCTATATATAATTAAAAAGGTAATTATTGCTGACTGGTTTATACCAAATCACTGTTACCCTGTCAACGATTTTTAATTATTGCAAATCATTATTTTTGGCTTGATGCAAACTGCTTAATATATCATAGGTAATTGTCCCGACTTGTTATGTCAGTGACTAAATTTAGCTCTACCAAGCTGAAGAGATTGGCCACCTCTTTAAGAAGTTGTATATAGGTATGATGTAACATTATAATTTGAAAAATTTTAATGGATATTGCTATGTTTTCGTTAAAATTCTGATCAATGATTTTATACAAAATTGGATTATAGTGATACTTTTAGTTCTTAAAATGATAATGAAATATTATAAGTGTAGGATATTAATTTTATTTATATTAACATTTTATTAACCATAAAAATCATATTGTGTTAACGATATAAATAATAAAATAACAATAAAAGCGGCAAATAAAGTAGTATTACATGACAAGATATACTTGATTGAATGTTTTAAGTTTTAATTAGTGTAAATAATTATGAATTAGGAATAATTTTTATGTTATGGGAATATTATTATTGTATCTAAAATAAATAAGAATAACAATAGACATATTTAATCATATAATAAAACGTTTATGGATTTAAGTAGATTAATCTTTGTTTGAGAATCGTCTTTTAAAATGGTTTAAAATATGTATCGCAATTAAAATATAAGTAATGAAGGCACTAAATACTGCTCTATATACTAAACTGAACTATTATATGAGATAATAAATAATAACCTTGAGAAAAGGAATCGTAAGAAGAACGGGTGACTTACCAAAACTTTCATCTTTGTACCAAAGTGTAAGAGACCAGCGAAGAACGCGTCGCGAATTGAACTGTACTCTCTAAACGAGATGTGGATTATCATTTATATGTGCCCCCCTATAAATCCGCATCGGCCAAAAAAAATGATAACATCTTTCAAATATCAAACTGATCGAGATGATGCGGATGATGAGGGTTTATGTAACAAAAAATTTTCTCGATTATGTTTTATTGTTTCGGCCGATAGAAATTGTTTTTGGTGAAACTTAATTTTATTCATTGTTTTCGTCTTGTTTATCTAATCGTGAATGATATATTAATTTATGGTTATTGAATGGAGCTATTGAATGGAGCTATTGAATGTGATGGATTCGTAAAAACGATGGTTTATCAATTTTTCTTTTAATACAAATTGTTCTTTTATATATCCTATAATTATTACAATTAAATTCTCTACACTTCTTTGGTTTCTTTGATGTTAACATGTTGTGGACCATATAGTTATTTTATATATTGTATTTGTTAAGTTATTGTTTTTTGAATATTACGAAGTAAAGCTTCATGATAATGATTGTTCGTATTTTAATTGACAATCGCAATTATTTATATATGATTTTTTAATGCACCTTATAGGTCACACATATATTATATATGCATTTGAGAGCTTCTGAGGCATAGATTATTGCTGATTTAACATAAGAATACTGGATAGCGATCCAGTGATGACAAGCTACTATGAAGAAGAACTAATACTCATTTTTTTTTCATATTATTAGACTTTGGTATTTTTAATACGAATGATATAATTTATGGGTAATTTATTATCATTCTTAGCCATTTATTATGAACCACCTCTAGTATAGAATTGAAAAAGCTCGCGAAAAAGACTACATTAATTAGTTGTATTAATTATTCTTTCCGACATATCCTTTTCAGATTCGACTTCAATATTCTTCACTCTTAGAAGTGTGTATTTAAATTTTAAACTGCGTTATTATTTATAACATATATCCAGTTAACTGAATTAATATTTTTAAGGACTTATTGGAAGTATTTACGAAAGATATATATGGGTCTTCAAAGAGCTCGTGAGGAAGCAAACTGAGAAGTGCAGGCAGGATTTCAACTGAATTGCGACTGTAAATTTATTGATTTCAGTTTCGAAAGCTTTAGGCAACTCTGGGAAGCTTCGGAACATATTCCCCTAAAAATTACTAAAATTCTTCACGCTTCTTTTGATTTTATTAGCTGCTTGCAAAAAGAAATGATTCATCGAACCTATTTGTGATTCAATATTTGGTCTTCGCCTAAGATGTCGTCCCGATATTGATTTTCAACATGGTAATAAACGAAATTGTATGAAAAGAAGTTAAAAATAGATATGATATTCAATATGAAGATTTTTGAATTATCTTTATTACACTATATAGTTCGTATTGCTTCGAGACTTGGACATTATTACAGACATCTGTAGGCTTTAAGTCTTTCAAATGCGATGTTAAATTTTACAAATGTTGCGACAGTCAGTGCACAGTTGAGGACCACGCCCAGAGACATTGATTGTAATGGTTTAAACATGTCTGGCGAAAGGTAAATAAATTAACAATTACAACAATAACATTGTTGGAGGTTTGAACGGCGAGATTTGGAACAATGTAGGTCTTGTTTGGTCAATGTAGGGTTGATTAATGGATTAACAGCAACGTATTGATTGGGAAGTAGACACTCTCCCTGAATGCCAGCTCATGCTCATGGATTGATCATGATGACACGGTACATAATTAAACTGAAATATTTATGGTTTTTAAGAAAACGAAAAAATCTGTTTAAGAAAGTACATAATATCGAAAACTCATTAAATATATAACAAATATTTGAACTGAAAGTAATAGAGCGTAACACTCTTAACGGTTTTGTAGATTTTTGTGGAAAGAATTGTGCTAAAAATAATACAATATAACTGAAACCTATAGTACATGTATTATTGTTGCTAATGTTAATGAAATAATGAAGTGTCTGTTCAAAATACTGTATTTATTAAAAAAAATGTAATACATATACTACACTTATATTATACTTAAAAATTTGTATTTAACTACTTACATAAAACTGATGCATATGCAACAGATGGCATATGACTTTTATTAGTACCTAAATATTTAAACGGATTGCTTAGAAAGCTTATCGTAATATATAATATTAATTAGAATTTGATAATTTGTTATATTATAAAAAAATACTTATTAAGTCAAATAGTTAGCAGTTTTTTATTACTAAATAACCGTTTTCAGGGTTTTACGGTATTATCTTATAATATTAGCATCTTTGACTACTTTAATACATCAATTTTCAGAAAAGTGTTAAAATTTTATTACGTAAAAATTGAAATAAAGAAAGTTTTACAAGGAAACTGATAAATGGAAAGTTAATTTTTAAATTAGGATTTAGGAATCATGATAATTTACCTCAGATTAGAATGTAATTTAATATCCTGTTTTAGAATACCTTCATTGTTTTTAAATCTTTTAATATTCCCGTTATAACTTTTTTAAAACTAAAAAGTACGATATTTCAGTACAATAATCCCAAAGTAAAACCCAAATCGAATTGTTATGTAATAGGATTTAGTGCTATTTTTAAACATATTTAAGGCTTATTTGTGTTTTATATGGGTCTTAAACATTTTTTTGATGAATTATATTGATAAATAAAATCGATATACAAGGTTTGCATAAAAAGAACTTGTCGAAATTGAAGTATTGAGAACAAAATATTTTTAAATGCATTTTTTAAGTCCAAATGAGTTATTGTATGTAAATACTCTCGCTACTCCCTTTTATTTACTATGATATTATGGATCTTCAATCACATAAACCTATTCTGACCTAAGAAATTGCTACCAAAAAGTATTAAAAAATCATTATATAACTAATAATAATATAATTCTTGGTTTCAGCTATGTAATATCTTAACTTGTTGGATAATGAATATGCAGATTTAACCTGGTTAAATTCATGTTTTGGGTTTATGACCTGTAACATGTATTGTGTCACTGCTCAATACTGAGTTTTTCCTATTGTTGTAAAGTTATTTTATTTAATCAGTTGGTATTCAAAAATACAGTAGAGTTACCTATTATATAGCCTTAATATAAATCGTTATACATTTTATGCCCTATTCGAAAAACTAAACACATAACGAACATAATAACTTTATAAAACTATCTACTGCTTTTTGTGTTTTCCCTTTTTTATATCTTATTATTTTTTATAATTTAAATAAAATATTACATAAGTCAACACTTAGATTAAAATAAAGAGTATTATTATTATTATTATTATAAGATTAGATGTTATGTGATAGTGTTAAATATTTAAAATTGACAAATACAAAATGATTAGATTGTTTCATTGTTGATTCTAATTTTATTAATTATTTTTAAGTGTAATTTATTATATTGCAATAATAACTAAACATTTGCAATTGCAACAATAATTTAGTAAAAACTATTCAGACAATGATGCAGTTTTTAATTATTTTTAGTAACTCAGTTAATGTCATAGTTATATATTAAGAAGACATAACGATTTTTCGATTTTCAATTTGCTCTGTTATTAATACTTGGGATTATTTTGTTTAATATAAACGATCTGAAGTTAAAAAGCATGTTATGAGTAGCAAATTATGATTAGTTATTTTAAATAAGGATAAGAAAACAGATGACTTGATGAAAATCTGACAGAAACAAATTCTGCTGTAACAATGTCCAATATTGAGATATAGTAATATTTGAGTTATTTTTATTCCAAGGACGTTATGACTTTATTTGAAACAGTAAAAAAAATATTGAGATTAATAGATAATTAAGAGATATTTAAATAAAATCAACAAATAAAAGATTATATAAAAATCATACTTTCTTGGTCCAGTATTAATATGATACTTTGTTAATAATAACGAGCTCATTAATATCATATTTTAAAAGATATTATTTAGAGTCTCCTTTTTACCAACTACCTGCACAGTTTAAGTTATTCTTCAAGTAATGCTCCTCAAATATAACGCGATATAACAGTATATAACCAATAAAATAATAACAAATTGTGAAGCTGCAAAATTAATTTTAGTTTTTTTATACAAAAAACTTGTTTATGTAATAATAAAAGTTTTTACTCAACAGTCAGCGCTATTTTTAAAAATATTTTTCACAATCTTCTTCGTTGTTGTATGTTTTTGATTTTAAGCTGCATATATTGATGTGTATTTAAAAGATGATCTTTATACGTGTATGCTTTTTTGTGCAACAAAACTATCGATACATAATGTGTCCTACTTTTTACCTGTACTTTCTTTCGTCCTAGTTATCAATACTTTTTATTTTCGAAATAATGTCTACTATAACTAAAGATACGAGTTGATACAGTTACATAAATACTGTAACGCATTTATGTGTTATGAGGTTATATTTGTATAAACTAGGACGTTCGCTAGATTCACAGAAATGAAAATTCCGGAAATATAACAAGATTTTCGCTACAAATTTCATCAACTTAGATATTCTTAGCACAACACTCCGTCAAGTTTGTGAATTTTGACTGTGTGGCACTTATTACCTCCTTGTTATCAGTGAAACAATAGAAAAAAGCCAAATATGATAGTAGCTACAACAGATCTAAATTTGGAATCTGGTCCAAACCCGAAGATTGATCGACCTGATTAACTCGAGCGTGCTGTGTCGAAGCTACCTCGAGAAATCCAGTCCGCCTATCAGAATTCATCAATCGAATTTCCATCTTATTCAAACTCTCAAAGTGAGCCAGTTCCTGAAGGCATCAAGTCACAGATCCGACTCAAATATCGTTTCTATCGTAGAGCTCGTGCCACTCTCAGCTCGGCAGATAAAAGGGAGGTCAACGGAGTAAAAACATTCAAGTGAAGGAAACTATTAAAGCCTGGCGATCCGAGAAATGGAACTCATTTCTAGCGGACCAAAGGCTGGGTGACCCCGCAACTTTCTGGCGACTCTTTAAAAATCTGGGAAGACGCAAAACGTCATACCCCACTAATGTCAGCGGAGACAGAAACTTTCGTAGTCATCGACCACGTAAAGGCCGAGAAATATAAACGCTGCTGAGAACGACGAAATCATTAGGAAGGCCAACTCCGTTCATTCTCAAATGCCTCCGAGTTATCTTTTAAACCATCTAGTCACTCCTAAAATACTCACGCAAATGATCAGCAAGATTCGGAACAAGAAGGCCCCGGGTTTCGATAATATTTTAATAGCCCAACTGAAAAACTCACTCTCTTCCCTACAGCTCACCGAACTAAGTAATATCATCAAGGCCATTCTGAGACTGCAACACTTTCCATCCACATGGAAACATGTATCCATCGCAGTTATCCCTAAAAAGGATCTAAGTTATCACCTTCTGACTACAGACCTACCAGCCTACTAAGTTCCATTACCAAGCTTTCTGAAAGAGCAATTCTTTATGCTCTTAATGATTTTACGAAGACAAGCAATATGATTCCAGATGAGCAATTTGGGTTCCGCGCCAAACATTCAGCCGTTCATCAGGCCCATCGGTTGGCCCCAAAAATCAACTGTGCTTTTAACAGAAGTGAAAGATTTGGAGCGGTCTTCTTGGACCTAACCAAAGCCTTTGACAAGGTCTGGCACGAAGGCTTAGTGGCGATATGCATCAGATTAGGCCTACCTGATGACCTAACAGCTCTTATCAAATCATTTCTGTCAGGACGATCGTTCCAGGTGATGATTAAAGATATTCTCTCTAGCCGGAAAACCATCGACGCAGGAGTTTTACAAGGCTCCCCCCTGGCACCCGCTCTATTTAATATTTTTCTTTCAGATATCACTAGGAGACCACAAATTGAGGCAGCTTTTTATGCAGACGATACTACTTACTTTGCTTCTTCAAGAGTATCACCGCACATCCGAAGCAGACTCCAAAAACAACTCGATGAGACGGTCCTGTGGTTACATTTCTGGAGGTTGTAGGTAAACCCACAGAAAACCCAGGCCATCTTTTTCCACAAGAAGCGTTTTGCACCGAATATTTCGCGTCTTAAAATCGAGAACGCCGAAATACCATGGCCAGAAGAAACCACCTATCTCGGTTTTGTCTTCGATCCCAAGTTTAGGTGGAATTGCCACATTCAAAGATCCCCCCATAAAGGTCAAGGTATTGTTAATTTGCTGTTCCCGCTTATCAACCGGGCCAGCAGGCTTCCTCTCTCTATAAAATCTCTCCTGTACAAGATGCTGGTTCGATCAGTCGTTCTATACGGCTCCAGTGTTATCTAAAATACGTCTCACCTAGCCAGGTGGAACGTCTTCAAGTCTTTAAAAAAAATTCTCAGGAGAATAATTAATGCCCCCTGATTCGTTAGGAACAATCAGATTCATAGAGAAACAGACGTCCCTCAAGTTCACGATTTTATATTCGAGCTCTACTCGAGATATTTCTCCACTCTTCGTCTCTCGGGTAATAGATGTATTACCGAGCTGGCTGATATTTTAGGCCAATAACTCATTCGGTTCTTCATTGCCTTATTCTATCACAGCCGACACTTCCACGTCGTGCTCTAACTCCAAATTCTCTCGACCTTCTCCGGCGAGCGATTAACTCATGTACCGCAAGCTGCGTGGTGCGATAACGACGTCACGTCCTTACCTGGCCCTTGTGCCTCTTAACGGTGTTACCGGTCATGGACACCCTCCTTACTAACAGTAAGAAGTATCAGTTAGGGTGATAGGATCAGCTGATAGTGTGGGGTTTAGCGGGTAGAACAGAGGCAGTCTCCACATAACCAGTCCAACTCGCTGTTTCCTGCGGGTCTTCCCGACCAGGTATCCGTAACAGATTCCCTTTCCCGGTTCCAGGACCAAAAAAAAAAACAGATCTAAATTTATTGTTTTTAACGCTTTCAGACTTGGTCTATTTGTGAACACAAACTTACGTTGGAGCTGAAGATCCTTGTTTACACCACTCATTAGCCATTTTCAGGATTCCGATAGTCTACCTAAATTTCATCCATAGTGATAAAAACACAGAAATTTTAATTCTGTTGAAAGTCAAATTTCAATGTATTTTTGTTTCAATGTTAGCGAATGTATGTATGCGAATGCACAATCCATTGCGCATACAAATTGTTTATTGTAATTGTTACAAAATTTTAATTTATAATATTTTTTGTTCTTTATTATTATTTTTGAATCACATTTCAATTATTTTAATTTTAAGTTGCTTTTTGATGTGTCATATTTAATATATTTTGTTATTCAATGTAACTAACTTTTATTTCGACTATTTAAGCTTAATCAATCATTTATATGCAGTATCAAAAAATAACGGTTTGAATTGTAATGGTTATAGCGTCTGTGAAAACCATTTCTTCCATACAGCCTTTTTTTTGAATTCGGAAATCGATTAACTCACATAGATTGCTGGTAAATATATCGGAGGCAGTTGCAATTTGTAAACTGCTTCATATAATTTTATAATTATGAGAAAATGTAAGTGTGCACGTAGGTGGACTTCTTTCTTCAATTTCAATAAGTTGCTGCAATATTCTCAATAGCTCATTCTGTCGTATATCCAATAAATAGTAGCTACGTCTTTGTTCGTTGGTGGTTATTTTCGTTTTCTTTGTCATTGTTTCTTCTAGTGTTGATAATAATCATAGTATTGGTTTTTTCTTTAATTAAATGATGAGTCGATATGATTTCTAATGTATTCATACTCATTGGTTGATAATTTATTTCGATCACTATAATTCATACATTATATATTTTACGTTATTGTATTGTAAGTTACATTTTGACTATATAATTTATAATCAAACAACGTATCCAAAAATTCGTTAAATTTATTCAAAAATATAAAAGTTGTTCTATTTAAATCGCTACCATTTACAAATTAAGAGACGAAGCGATAAAATATCTATAGATATTATTAGTTGTCGTTATTTGTCGCTTAAGCTTAGAATTGATATATAGTGTTTGTTTCTATTTTATTATATTTCTCTTCTTATTACTTGTTATTAATTGATGTGTTTTATACTTTACGTTCGTTAATTGTTTAGGAAATATGAAAATTAGTAGATTTTTATAATACATGACTGATCTTTAAAAGTATAAATAACATACTTATTTTATGAAACTGAACTATTTCCAAATACAGTTATTTTTTTAAAAATAATGATTGTTCATAGGTATAAAAATTTGTTAAACAACCTGACTTAACTATTTAATTCAATGGTTCCATATCGATAGAGGTGTTGGGATCAGCAAGGTGAAGTTTACTAGGAACTATTAAGACTGTACTGTACTACACATGTGCACCGACGTCATTTAGAGAAAGAGAACCAGGTTGCAAAAAGACCAGCAACAGTGAGTACAACCCTTTTGTCTGGCAATGCTTGGCCACATGTTGCAACAATGGAGAGAAAAGTTGTATATCATCAGGGAAAATATTATGTTCTGGTGTTTCTCACTAAATGTCTTTTTTAACATGAAAAATTGTGAGAATACATGAATACTTACAAACCTAATATATAATTACTAATATCACTACAAATAAATAAATGTTTACTAAGTTAATTACTATAATTTAATTTCGTTTAATTAGTATAACTATAAATAAGATTAATTACTATAGGAATTAATACAAAATTTCATTTATTATTATATATTTTGTTTATAATATATTGGAAATATATTCTACATATTAAACTTTGTACATGCGTGTGAATGTTTCAAATATTATCAAACCGTTAAGAATGATTAAAATCATCAGTCCATATATAGATCATGAGTTTCATTCATCAGTTGTCAACGATTTTTCTAACATTGTATTTACAACAGCGTCGCCTCAATACATTATCGTTGCTTAATAAGATCTTTCTTGGGCAATATTGACGATTACCGCAAATACGCGCTATCAAGCCGTATAAAGCATCATTACAAATAACCAGATTGCATTCAAGAAGACAATATATGATTCACTTTTATGTTTCTTGTGAATCCGTTCGAGGAATGGAGCGATTTATTCGATATTTAAATTTTGACCAACTTTGTTACAGCGCTGTCTGCGGTCTGTGGTCAATGTACCTCTCGGTGTGGATTATGTAAATTAGTCGTTGCAGAGCTGAATAAAAACACTTTCTTTTTGTGTTTGTATATTCATATTGACAATATCGGTAAAAGTGAGAAATTTATTGCACGTCGGTCTTACTGATTATATATTTATTTAGATATAATAGGTTGTTTAATACAATTTGGACTCGACAAGAGATTAACCTATTATGTTATTCGCTTTGTTTACTTATTTATTACAACAGTCTACAGTATAGAATCTAAATAACTGTTAAATTAGATGGTTTTGATATTTATCTACCTAAAATAAAAGTTTCTCATTTTGTATCATTAAGTTTTCCACCCCACCAGTTGGCATTTTCGACATTCCATCTCAAAATCTGTTATCGAAGGCAATCAGACACTTTTAAAAACTTATGAGGATGCTACTCCATATTATTTTACTTATCGGTTTTGGTTTTACATTTAAAAGTGGTGATTTTAATGTCAATGATAAAGAACGGCCTGGAGGACCAAAAATGTTCAAAGAGAATCAAAGTCTTATTGGACGACAATCCAGCTCAAATTTTCATAGATACGTATAGTGTTTTCAGACTGTTTACTGTTTATATACGATGGGAAACATACAAATGGATGAAACATTATTATCATATAAAGTGACTGGAAATGGTTTTCGTTGCTTGATAATCTCAAGCGTAATGATTAGTCCAGAAGAATCATCCATATCTACACTTGAATGTTGGAGTATTTATGACCATAAAGTATTAAGCTACTGAAACCCAATTAAACTGTTGTTTAATCCATGTCATTACTACTTCATTATTATCAACGTCAATCAAACAAAATGAACGACGTATTGTTGCAAAAAAGATCAGGAATAGTGTGTAAGTCATCCTCTTGCAGCAGGAATTGTCAAGGATAAACTGTTGCAGTTTGAATGGGAAGTTCTGCCGTACCCAGCGCACTCTCAAGTATGGAGCCATCTGATTACCACTTGCTCAGATTGATGCAAGATGAATGGCACAGGATTTCGAAATGTTGAAGAAGTGTGAAAATGGATCGTTGCAAAACCAATTTCGTTCAGATGACACGATATCGCCATGTTGTCAGAAAATGCTATGGAAAACAATTAATACATTGTTAGATTTTAACGAAGTGATATCATCCCGATAATGGTACCAGGATAACTGTTTGTACCACCAGGTTCCTGACCTTGTTAAGGGAAAGAGTATCTATGAATTTGGAAGGAGTGCCTAGCCAACATGGGAGTTAGGTATCTAACAATATAATGTACCAAGTTTTTTCAATATTTGACGTTTTAAAGTGAAACAATGAAGTTAGAATACAATAACCTATCATTTTGGTGGCATTTTTGGTTTTGGATTTATTAAAAATATGTGTGCAAAATGTGTAATGCTAGAATAAAACATTCTAACGGCATTTTTAATAAATTTAAATGATTTTTTTAAATTCAGGAATAATTTTGTTCGTGTACAACCGACAACGGTAAAAAATAATAAAACACCAAACTCTAATTATCTGTTAATCGATGTTAGTTTCAATATTGCTTCTGAAATCGACATAATGACTTAATTTTATACTAACCCTCACACAAAATTCAAAGAAGGATACCATTATCCAAGTGGAAACTGAAATTTACTGTCTCCTAGAATATGAAACAGAAAGGAATATCTACAGATGAACAGCAACATCCTTAAATGCATCAAACTTCCTGTTTCTAATTATAGCAGGAGAACGAGAATATACTCATTCAAATATTCAAAATGTACACTTGATGGTGATGGTGGCGAATAATGATACTGATACCGAAAAAACCAATATTAGTCCCCTAAATTCCGGCATTATTAATATAAAATGTATCGTACACACCCAAAGTTTATTCTTGTTAATTTGTAGTTTTGATGTAGTTTCTCTCTTTATCAAGGTCCTGATTAAGGATACCTTATTCTATGAATGATGAGTTAAACAATCCACGTGAATAGAGGATTCACATGCGTGGTGAAACGACTACGTCAGTGATACGAATATTACGGCGGAAATTGAATTGAAATTCATCTAATTACTAATTATTGATGGAAACCAGTAAATATTTGAATAAATAACTATAGAATTTCCACGATGAGCACAATCCAAAAATGATTTCTCTTCACCCAGTGGAAATGCAATAGTGGTCTTTTTACAATATAAAAATAAATAATATAAAAATAAATAAAAAAATCCAAGATTTGTATCGTAGAGATTTCATTTCAAAGAAAAGGCAAAGGGGCCGCTAATATATTCAAGCCCAGATGAATATACGCAAGCAGAAAAATATACGACCTAAGAAGTTTACTTAGCAATGCCTCATCGTGGTCAACTGACCAAAATTAATCAGCTGATCACTCGTTGTTATATCTATTTGTATATTCAATTTCTCTATAATAAAAATGTTGGTAGTAGTATATAGACAGCCATAGACAATGCTTTAATTGAAAAAAAATTCTTATAATATAATGGATTTATAATAAAAGTTAATTTGTGATAACGTCCTTAATATTTTTTCAATATTTAATGTTTCATTCAATGTGTACATAGGGGAAAACCCACTTAATCAAATTAATTCTCATTGACAAGCACTTAAGCTAGACCATGCGTTGCAAATCTGGTAAAGAATTCTACCCCACTCGTGTTATTCATCGGACATTGTATAAATAACTATATTTTCATAGAAATAGTTATATGACTAATAAAACAAATTCTATACCTTCTTTATGATTATTAAAATTTAAACTGGTAATTCTCTCAATAAGGAGTAATATTTTTACCTTAACTCACTGTAATAGATAATTACTAGGCCAAGTTGAAAAGTTCTCGGTCTAAAAAAATATTTTTGTTTTTTTAGATGATCTCCATCGACTTCAACACAGTTGGTCCAGCGTTCCTCCAAAATCAGTATTCTTTCCTGAAAGCCAGAGTTTAGAAGGTTATGGAAATATTCATCTACGACCCTCTAATTTCTTCATTGCGGTTTTTGCCCATCTTTAACATAGACCATTCTTGAGGGTCTTGAATACCGTGCAACAGGACAAGAAGGTTTTAGACCGAGAGTTTTTCAACTTAACGTCCTATATTTCGTAAAGTTTGATACGCTTGAATTTTCTTAGTATTTCCGAAGTGTTGTATTTTAAATTTTATTTGTATTATTAGTTTAGCAATAGTTTATTGTGAAATTGGCAGATTAGTAGTTAGTATGTTACTATGATCTAAGATACTATGATCAAAGAAATTAATATTTTTGAAATATTTCTAATATTTTTATCGACAGTGGACAGAGGGCGATGAAATATTATCCAAAAATGGGACCAGCTCGGAAGTGCACTCTTTCGAATAAAAAAAGACTGTTGAAAATCGGAGAACATACATTAAAAAAATATACAGCCGAACATAGAACATCCTCCTTTTTCGAAATCGGTAAAAAAATAATAGATTATGCCAATAAGTTTGGATTTTTTTTTAGCTTTATTGGACTTTATTAGCAGATTAACTTTTTTAGAAATTGGTGAGGTTTTATTTTTGAAAATAGTTGCAATTTTATTTTATTCAAACTATCGTTCACCTTCAGTTCCTATGATGGTAAAAAGGTATTCAGCAATATTCTTGTAACAGAAGCCTTTAGCTGAGGGCCTTAGTCAAAAATTACCGTAAATGTTTCTGAAATAACGTATTGAACTGTTAAAATATTACATTACAGCCAGAATGTGTAGAGTCAAATAAGAGGAAGGCCTCTAGAATAAAATAATCTAAAGCACGGGTACTACAATAAAGTGTATGAAAACCAATCTCCGAATGAACTTATAAAAAAGCAAAGGAAACAACTGTAACAAACAAATATAGGAAAATGTATTATATATTATATTATAGGAGATATATATGGTTAATTGAAAGAAAATCACAATTATTAGTACATAATAAATTGTTATTGTACAAGTGTAGAAATCTATATGGGCATATTTAATAATAGGGATGTTCCGCGAAAATTAATATAAATACAAGTTTTCTACAACAAAGTCCTGAGAAGTTTTGTAGATGCACCGAGTTACTACAGGACTGATTAGTTACACCGAGAGTTTGAGATATCGACTGTCACTCAGGAAATCAAGAGAATTGCAAGGAGATACGAGGACAGACTCCGTTCTCATATCATTATCGAAGTAATACAATTTTTGGATAACACCAGAACAGGGAACAGATTTAAAAGGATCGAATCATTTGATCTTGTGTAGGATAGTCTAATGAGGTGTATTTAATTGAAAAACATCAGTGTTGAAACATAAACCTTATTTCACTAGAGACTAAGATAGGACCGATGGGTCCTCCTAAATATATACCTAGATTTAAGCTATTGTAAGAACAAATTGTATGTTAGTCGGCAACGACTAGTCACAATGTAATAAATAAATCATAAAAAATCTTTAGTAATGACATTTCTCCATGTACCATGTGGATTTCAGGTTGAAAAAATGCTTCGTCTTTTGATTGGACCTAAGAATCGATCCCGTCGCCTTTCTTAAGCTTTTGAAACCAACTCAACTTGCTTCGCTTAAATAAACATCGCCATATTCTTCTAAAAACGGTCGATGAATCTCGCCTGCACATTTATTGTAGTTAAAGTTGCAATGATACAAGCAATTAGACAATTTTGCGTTACACAACTGATAGCATTTTCTTATTGTTGAACTGATGAGACTTATTTCTACATTTTTTTACTTTTTCATTTTTATATCTGGTGATATAAAGGTATAGTCTGTGGCAAATACACGAAAATTATGAGTTAATTAAGAAAATGTGCTGGTAATTTTGTTACGTTTCGTATCATCTGTGTATTAATGTCAATGTCGTCATATTTCAGAAAAATTTGTGTAAACGGTTTTCTTACTCAATATGCCAGCATATCATTAAACTTTTAACTAATATTAATAAGATACCGTTAGAAATAATGTCAACAGAGATATAACAAGTGTTAAATATTTATGCTATCATTATAAAATTAGCAAACTTTTTAATCGTAATAGAAATGAGACGTTGTTTAAGTTATGTACTTGCAATAAACGTATGTGGAATGACAACTTATAAATAAAGTATATAGAACAAGCACATAACACAGATTTAACAGTGAAGAAACATCATGGGATGTAAGAATCATATAAATAAAGAGAATAATAATAAATTAATCTACATATGCGCTCAGAACAAGCATTTACTTTAAAGCTGTTTTACTTTATTATTTGTGAATATTCCCTGTACTTTCGTCTGGCAGTTTGCGTTTGAGGATCTTCTGAATAGCATTTTTTACCGTGCTATATTATGTATAAAATAGTATTCCAAGTATTGGTGACTCCACATCCCAATGGTTTACGGCTGAGAAACTAAACTATTGCAATCCGCTTTTATTAGCCGTAAACCGCAAGCTTCTATCCTAATTCCAGATATACAGACTACAGACATATAGACTACAGTTCATAACAACTTCATTTCTTCTTTGGTGGTCTTACACTCTGGGTATATTCTAAAGCAATGATGCCTCCTAATTGTAATAATTTAACAAGGGGACTGTGATCGCCTTCAATGCACCTTATGGGGTGTTACGATTTCAATTGCGATAGATAGCCACTATGCCAAGGAATGTTACCAATCCAATATCAACCTGTCTTCTTTTATTGATAATTTGTGTCTTTTTAAATTCGGTTAAATGACTGAATTGAAAAGCTAACAGTCTAACAGTCTTATGTTAGTTATCAAATGTGTAGACTTTAAAAAACAAAAACTGTTAACAGTAAATATGATATATATATATATATATATATATATATATATATATATTATATATATATATATATATATATATATATATATATATATATATATATATATATATTAAGTTTATAAAAATAGTTAATTCGTAAAGGAAAGTATGTTAATATTCATCTCAATTATTTTATCTATTAATGAAAATCAGAAAATCGCCGTTTGAGAAAAACTTGAATCATATTTTAAGATTTTCAAATTTCAAGATGTGTATTTTATTCATATGATCGTCTGTAAGAAAATTGTTACAAGCAATTATTCAAGCTAAACATCAGGAATTAGAAAATTACTTGAGAATCGAAATCTATTTCAACTAGTTATTTAAAAAGGACAAATTATATCTCACAAAAAGTTTGAATTAGTCACTGTCCGAATTATCATATAGTGTCCAATTTCTCAAGCAGAATCAACGAATCCACAAGAATATAGAAATCCACCCAGATGATAATTGGTAAACATTATATTGGCTAATCAAACAAGACTGAAAATTAAACAACTGTACTGGTTAGTCAGAAGATACTAGTTAGACTACTAGTTTAACCTAAGATCAAAGAGAGTAAGTAATTAAGTTTATTTGTTATCAAAACAAAACTTTTATATTAATTAACAAACAAATTGATGATATCGCCATAAAACAACTGCTACTGGACAATGCGCACGAAATCACATGATTGAAGTGAACTAAATCACACGAATGTACATAAGTGTTGTATGTTGTATAAGGTATATAAATGTCACTCTTAACTTTAGATCAGGTTTTTGTGGGAACTGCACAAAGATGTATTTATCCCGCACTCACTTTGCTTTTGAATTGACGTAACTATTAACGAAAAGTAGTAATAAATCAGTTTATAATTCCGCTAATAAAATATAAATAAATGTGTATAATCTTGTTTAAAAGGGACATGCTATTTTAACCCTGAGTTGTGACCGATACTAACAAAGTTGGTTAGTATTGATTTATATGTTATATATTAAACATTATTAATATTAAATATTATTAATATTACAAATATAAAGGTTAGATCGTTTCTACACAGAGCATTATTCTTAGGAACTTCGATATTTCTTGAAAACGAATAAGAAAATCATTCCAATAATACGAGAAAATTATTATACGATAAATACAGAAAAAATTAAACAGTATATTAGAAATCAGTTGAAAACAAAATAATAGAGACACATTACTAGAATAACGTTTGTTTTTGTGTCCACAGAATAACCTATTCTATTGTTGCTTGTATTGTGGGAATTTTAAACGAATCTCATGAATAGTTCCTGCATTGTCTGTATTAGATTAGCATCGATATCGGGTTATGGCGTACTAACTCGATTGAAATATACGTAGATTGCTGCTAGAGATATTTCGGGAATGTGTTTTAGTTTGACTTACAACGTATGCAACGACAAGCCTTTCAATTGAAATAATTCATAAGCTTTGCGCAAAAAAGAATCGCAAAAAAACCAGTATCTTCTTATTTATTCTTTGTTGAGAATAATTTAAAAATAGCAATGATAAAAGTGACCGTCATGTAATGCATTGCATTGGTCATGTGTTTTTTTGTCCCTGAAAGGCGTAGTTTGTTTACCGTGATGCAGTTATCATCTTTATTACAATTATACAAAAAAAACCACCTTTTATTCTTTTAGGATGCAATAGTTTCTCAATAACTTCATATTTATGTTCTATTTGCTTTTTTTTGCTTTTCATCGGTATAAAAGATTAGAAATTGTGTATGAAACAGTTTCTTATATTCGCATGAAATGGCTAACACGGATAGCTATACAAAAATATATGCTCAAGTGAACTTTTAAATAAGCTATATTAATTCTTAAGACATTGAAGTATTACTAGATACTTCAATTGATTATGGGATTGCCAACTGATGGAATTATATTTAATAGAATGTATTAGACATTAGGCAATTCAAAAGATCAAATTATATATTATTCTGCTGCTATGGATGAGATCTAGGTTTATTATATTTTTTAATCAGACTAACCACTGATGTGGGAAATTAACTTAGTATTTTGGTTTCCAGGCGAGTTAAAGTCCAAAATTAATCAAATTAACAAGCCGTTGTGTTAGTGCGTGTGTTATTTTGATTGTGAAGTGGTTACGAACTGGTTGAATAACACAGTTATATTACTAATAAACTTATTATCTTACTAATACTGTTAGAAAATACCCGTTTTATAAAGTTTAAGAACAAGAATAAGAATAACTGATGGTAAACGAATATTTAATTCAAGAAATAAGGAGGTAATACATATACAATTATGTATACAGTTATATTAATTTAGATTTGTTTTGTTGGTAATTTTGTTTTTTGTATATGTTACAAAATTATATTAATATTTTGGTATTGTTCGACATCGACTTCAAAGTGAGATATTGGTACTAGTAAAAATAATATTGTAAATAGATAAATAGGTTTAGGTAGGTATTAAGCTAAATTATATAGTAGAATATAAAATACACGAAGTATATAGGTTAAATAAGGGTTTTGTTTATTTTTATTTAGTTAATACAACGATTACTATGTACATGTTTTATTTTAAAATGTTTTTTTTTGTGTTAAAAACATGTTTGATTATTTTTTAATTTATAGTGAGTTCCTTATTTATTTTTTGAATTCAGTTCAATTTTTTGTTAAAAATATTTTATTTTTCTCTTTTTAGTGTTAATATATTTACTTAATAAATTACGCAGTTATATTATAAGTATTACAATCGGTAGGCAAAGTAAAGGTGTAGCCCATATGAGGAAATATAGGAGTAAAGAAACAATGATTGAAAATAAGGGACGCTTCAGTCCCCGGGGTCCGCTACATAACTTAGGCGATTTGAAAAATGTTCTAATTAAACTAAAACAACAAAAAGTTATTGTCCCCGCCGGGAATCGAACCCTTGACAACCATTTGGGAGCTAAACGTTTTAACCATTACACTATAGAATCAGTTGTTTATATCGTTTCTATGAGGTCTTATATGCTATTGTTAGTGCTTAAAAAGCGAGCTGATCGGCTTTTGACCTGAACGACTTCCGATTTTCCGTCACATCACTTCAGCAATAACATTAGACTCAAATATCTGATTATTTTAGATAAAAAATATGTGAAAACTTTGTACGTGTGTTTGCAATTTGAGCATTTCCCTCGATTTCACCCCCCTTCCACCATCAGATCCTGATTTGGTTCGAATAAAAAAAGAATTTTGAAAATCGGTCCATAATTGACGGAGAAATCGACGAACATACTTTATAAATAATAATATTAATGACACTAACGACATTTTAATTATGTTTGGGGTCTATTTGAACTTTACGAATGGTTTAGCTGAACAGAAGATGTATTGAAAAAGATTTTCAAAATCCGTATATAAAAATTAAATTAACACCGAGTAAAATATAGTTATTTTATGCAAGCGTTAAATCATTTGGCATATTGCCGTTAATGAGAAAAGTCTGCCAATGATCATTATTAATTTTTAACAATGTAACATTTTATTGGGCGCACTTAAAAAATAGCACTCAACTTTTAGGAAATATGAGTAATATTTTTACGTACTTGGCACCTGTAAATTAGCTGTGCATTCTTTTATTGTAGTGTTGTCGAAAATCTTAGATCTAACTCGAAACTTTTATGAATACTGTTGTCTAATATACAGGGTGTCCTAAAAACAGCATGAAAGTTTATTTTATTCGAACACGAAAATATTGTACCGTAATATACTATTTTTTGTTCGGATTTTCTTTGTGTTTATTTACTATTGTGTTAAGTTTCGACTCTAGGCAAACTCATTTTGTCGTGTTTTTTAGGAGGTCAAATAAAAGTGGTGTCCGCTGGTCAAAAAAATGCTGGTCCGTTGAGATTGCCAGCACGTCGGCCATTGTTCAACATCGCCAAAATCCGCAGTTCGTTATGGTCTGGGGCAGAATTTGCTCCAGCAGCAAGACTCCCCTCGTTTTTGTGGACCAAGGGGTCAAAATCAACCGATAAATATATCGTGGAGACATTTTCGAGCCTCTCGTACTTCCGTGGGCTCAAAAGCTTTAAGACAAGAGATGAGAATTGGACGTTCTAACAGGACTACGCTCTGGACCATAAGCCAAAAGCGACGCAGGACTGGTGCCGAACCCATTTTCCGGACTTCATCACATGGCCGGTAGAATGACCTCCCTATTCGTCGGATCTCTATCCGATGCAGTGCAGCATGCGGTTCATTTTCAAGACCAGGGCCTGTACTACACGCCACAAAAGTTTGGGGTCGCTGAAGCAATCGCTGCATCGAGAATGGAACCGATTGTTTCCAGAAGACCTGCGGCCCATTACCGATAATGCCTGCGGCACATTTAAACTTGTTTATCGCCACGGGAGGAGGCAACTTCGAAACCGGCTAACTATATTAGTGCTAAAGGTCCATGTTATTGTTATTTATTGTTGTTTTGCTACTTTTATCTAATTTAATAAAATTAACACTTATATGCAGCACACACCCTGTAAAGGATACATCAATTAGCTTTTATTTATTAGGTATTAAATAAATAAACCAAACTATAACAAAATACTAATTTTTATACGTATTACAAATCCATATATATATATATATATATATATATATATATATATATATATATATATATATATATATATATATATATATAACCATATGTTATCAGCTACAATAACACTAATAAATCAAACAGTATGCTAATTATTTAATTAATAAATATTTAACCGCATCTCGTCTGTTTTTAGTTTAATTTACCTTCGAAAAAATGCCGAGGATCATCAAGTGAAAGATTGATATTACAAAATAACCCAGAATGTTTTGGTGTAGAAAATGACCAGTTCTTTCATAATATCAGGTTTTGTAAGGATCGATATTAAATGGTATAATATGTTGGTTTGCGGTTATTATTGGAAAATATTCAAGAACGTTTTTGTATAAAGTGAATACATATTGATGCGTATATAAGATATGTAAAATTTAATAAAAATGGTTTAAGATCTAGGTCTAGGAAAATATATTATGGTCATTTTAATAGTGTATTTAAACATTTTTGTATTGAATTTATTATATTTTGGTTAGATAATTTAATTAATTTAATGAAAAATTATTTATTTAGTAAAATCTAACAAATTTATTTAGTAAAATTAAACTATTTGTGTGTTTGTTTTACCTACTATAGTTTAACAGAGTTGGATCTGCGTCTGTAGACATCTATATCTTATTCAGCCTGATTACTGTAGTGAATTTGGCGGATTTGTAGCAATAATAGAACCGTTGATCGTCGAATTGATTTTTTAAAGGTTAGAAGCCATTATATAATACCGCCTTATACGCTGATACCTTTCTTCTATCCATATTAGATCCTGGTGAAAGCGCTCTCTCGTTTCCTTACAGTAATTTCCTAAATTCTTAGAAGGTCTGTCCATGTCACTCTGGAGAAAGTGTAATATTATGCTTATATTTGCTCATAAAATTTAGAAACTTGCCTACACCTGTTGAACAAGTTCGTCGATTATACTTATTTAGTAAATTTTCCACCATTAACACCACAACCGCTGTCAGTTTGATTACCTATAACTTTGCTCAAAGAAAAGACAAGTTTGGTTTTCACAGAAAGTTTATTTGGTCTTTATATTTTTTTTGTTATTATTGAAAAAAATATATAGGCTAAATGGTTACCGCGACCTGCTTGACATCCTGCAACATCTGAGGCTGAATTTCTTCAATTTCGTGATGAATATTGTCTTTAAAATGTTGAATAGTTTGGAGTTTATTCACATAAACTTTTGATTTTAAAAAACCTCATAAGAAAAAGTCTGATGCTGTTAAATGCGGAGATTTGACTGGCCATGCTAAATCACCACTTCGCGAAATTAGACTATGTGGGAAAACGTCATTTAATAATTGAATTGTTGAACGAGCTGTATGTGTTGTGATTCCACTTTGCTGAAACTACATGTCCTCTAGTCCTTGCACTTCCATTTCAGGTACAAGAAAATTTTGAATCATGTCTTTGGGGGACCGTTCAGAAGTAACAGAAACTGCAACACCTTACAGGGACTAATGAAGTTTCCAGCATGAATGGTGTGGTATGCAGTTGTTTTTAGTGGATGAAATGATGTTTCATGAATTAATTGAGGATTCTGTGCTCCACAAAAGCGACTGTTCTGTTTATTGACGTGGCCACTGAGAAGAAAATGAGCTTCAATCATTATCAGTTTAGACGAAAAATCTTCGATTTCACCAGACAACCTTAGGATTGCATTACTGCACTCAACTCGTTGGTCAGCATCTCTCGGTAGCAATTTTTGGCCTAATTGAATTTTGTACGGGAATATTTTCAAATCAGTTTTCAAAATTCGCCTTAAACTGCGTACAGAAATGTGTAACTAAGAACCACGTCTCCGAATTGATGTTTCTAGAGACTCTGCAATACTAGCGCACACCAGAGCCACATTTTCAACGTTACGAGACATCCGTTACCGTACTGTCGAAAATTCGCATGAAAACGACAATTTGTGGTATTTTGAGGCAATGCATGATTAGGATATTTTTGACGCTATTTTCGCTGAGTGGCAATAATGAGACGATTATTTTCAATAAATAGTGGAACTGAAATAAACGTTACATAGCCAAGATGGCTTTGGAAGACTTTTGCCCTATATGTTATCTTTCGTCAATATTCGAATATGAGTTTCATCAAATTCTCCAAATTTTACACAGACATAAATACATTTAAAGCGTTCTGCTTCCTCCTTCAACGCTTTGAAGAACTATTTTATCATACCTAACTTTATAATGTAGTCGAGGAAGATCATTACATTAGCTTTATCAACCATAAACGGTCTCACATTATCTTCCCAATGAAGTTGCTTCACTTCGCTATCCCATAATCAAATATGTCAAGGGTATTTTGTGTTTCCAAGTTGTGAACCAGTAAAAAGTTAACTATTTTTTACCAAATCAATTTATATCTTGATAAGTACTGTTGAATGGTCCCTTGATATTGATGCGAATCGATTTCCATTATATAATCAAAGACATTTAATAGTATTGCACTTATCAATGACCCAGTAGATCTGATATATAATAAGTATAATATATAAGTAGTCTAAATCTACCAATAAGTAGATAGTAGTAGTAGTCTATAAAAAAATCTTGTATTAGGTCGCTGAGCTTATTTTGTAAAAACTACTGTGGTACTAATGTTCCACCTCCATATTCAGTTCTACAAGTATTTTGTACTCATTGCTGTGAATTTGGCAACATCACAATTTTTGAGTTCATATGAACTACTTTTAAACCACAATTAGGTCGAGGAAGACCATAATTGTATATAATTATACAAGACAAGATATTTTCCAACTCTCCAACTTTTCGATACCATTTTTGTAGTACGATTTGTCCTTTGCTTCAATATAGGTCCCAGTTTCGGCGATCACCTCTTCATTCGACGAAAATTTCTTCCTAGCCAGATTGCAGTAGATCTGGAGAATACGGCGGATGGATGGATTTTTGCCATCGTTTTCACTGACTTGTGACACGGTGCATTGTCTTGGTGAAGCAGCACTTACTTTTTCTTCAAATGCGGCCGTTTTTCGGCGATTTTCCTTCAAACGTTCCAATAACGCTATGTAATAGTCACTGTTGAGGGTTCTTCCTTTTTCAAGGTAGTCAATGAAAATTATTCCATGCGCATCCCAAAATATAGACGCCATAACGTCGCCAGCCGATTGTTGCGTTTTCCCACGCTTTGGAGCGGGTTAATCGTATGCAGTCCACTCGGATGACTGTCGATTAGACTTCAGAGTGAAATCATGGGGCCATGTTTCATCTATTGTTAGGCTTAATCATCTTCAAACACTGTTCCGAATCATCAACTCGTCGTTGTTTTCGTTATTTTGCACAGAACTTTCTCATACCCAAATATTCGTGAATGAAATGATGTACAAGTTCAGTTGATATCTTTAGATTGTCTGCTATTTCATTCAATTTCAATTTACGGTCATTCAAAATCATTTTGTAGATTTTTAAACTGTTTTCGTCGGTAACAACCTCTTTTGGGCGTCCACTGCGTTCACCATCTTCGGTGCTCATTTCACCACGTCTAAACTTAGCATACCAACCCTTGATGGTTGATTTTCCTGAGGCAGTGTCCGGAAATTTTTGCTTCAACTGTATCTTTTCCCTTCAAAAAGCAGTATTTTATCAACACGCGAAATTCCTTTTTATCCATTTTTTTCAAAATAACAAAAGTTGCTTCACTCAAAATGCTATAATTCACAAACTATTGATCGATGGACGAACCTTAGTAGAGCTATTTATGTGTCAGGCCGGGGACTTTTCAGTTGACCAAACGGTTCAATTGATTTCTTATTTCTGTTGAGCTTTGTATGTATGTAGCTCTGACATTACTTTTTGGTTAGTTGACAAAGTATACACATGAGATAACTTGAATATAACACAAATCAAAATCTCCAGACAATGTTGGATATCATATCAAAGTAGGACCTTGTTAATATGATCTTGATCCGAACGTTTTGGTCAAACGTTGAGATAAAGAGCAGTCTTGAGCGCTGTAAACATGTAGCACAGTTGTCCAATCAAAACATTTATTGAGGGTACATTAAATATATGCAATTTGATATAGGTGCATTTAAGATAGGCATATTGTGCAAATATTCAAAATTGTTTATGATAACATTGTTAGAGATGCACAAATTAAACATTAGATTTAATTTATTATTCAGCCTAAATCATGATATTTCTATTAATAAGTATTTCACTGTTAAATAATCCATGTGTAATATATCATTACAGTTTATAAATTAAAATAAAAGATCCTTTATTTATTTGGCCGGAACTACACTAAAAAAAGTAAGTGTAAATACTTCAGCGAACTTAAGTAAAATTAAACTTATTTTATTACATTCAATACAGAGTAGTACTAAAATTAAATAAAAAATGGTGAAGTCAAAGAAGTGATTTTAAATCAGCTGATGCCAAAATTGTGTTTATCGCCATTTGTATTGAGGTCATAACAAGAGGAAATGATTAAATGTTGACATAAAACGGTCAGACTCTTTCGTCCGTGAAGTACATTGAATGCAAATTAAGTTAATGAATACATTTTTAAGAGAACTTTCTTTTACACTGAAATTGAAAGGTTAATACGATGTCATGAAGATAAGTTATTAAAGCATGCAGTTACCATTATAATTCATGATAATTTTTAATTGTGATATTTTACTGTTTTAATAATTTTTAATACACATGTATTTTTAAAAATATTAAAAAAATACCTTCACCAAAACATCAAGATATTTTTATAATGAAGATTCATCTTCTGGTGAAAGCGAACAACAAAATAGTTTACGTGAACCATGATGACCTTTTAAATTATTCAGAATTCCTAGAGAATAACAAAATTTAATTATTAAGCTAAAACCTATTATAAAATATCGCTGTCTAATATATTTCACCATTGGCAAATATATCTTGAATAATTCGAAAATTAAACACGACAAAAGTAGGTAGTCTTTCTGTTTGACAATTATATAATGTGACCTTTAGCATATTTGCCGTTGGAGTTTGTCTGCTGAATGATGCAAAATTTTTGGTGCATATTTTGTGCAAATACTTTCAGTAGCTGTGAACAAAATCATATATTAATAAAATCTGTTTATTAAGTTAGAAAATATTTTTTAACGATATGTAAATAAAGCAGTTAGTATGATAATCAATGAAGCATTTCATAAAAGAATCAAATATTTAATTGTGTCTTGTCGTCTTTAGATGGCGCTTGACTGTTGTATTTTTAAATTCCATTAGATGACACCATGTCTCTGCAATAGTGTAGTATATGTATAAACGTGTATATTGTACATATGAAATCTTGCTAATATTAAATTAAAACTATCATTAAATATATTTTGGCAAACTAGATATAATATATGAATGTATTGAATATATTCATTCAATATTCGACGTAATATGAACGCACCATACATTTTTGAACGAGCATACCAACCCAATTGGGGTATTGATTATTGTTAAGTTCTAAAAACTATCGACTGGTGAGTGACCAATAATGAGATTATAAGGTAAAGAAGATAATAATAATAAATCGGTGGGTTATACTTATTTGATAGAACAAGAAAAAGAATTACGAAACATAGATACATATATAGATATTGAGCTCTAAAGATAATAAAACCAATATCAATGATTGAACGATGTGATTGAACATTGTTAGATGTCCATATAGAGTTGAATTTACAAGATAAAGAATACTATGACCCTAATTTATTTATGGGTAAATATCGTCAAAGGGATCCAGAATTTTAGGTTGTTCTGGTAAATATTGATGTTGTGAGTGAACTGTTATTGTAAGATCATCATATATGAGACACATACAACGTTAGATTAAGACACCTTGAACATTACCAGGATAAGCATATATCATATATAGTAGATGCAATAAGTTACGTATGCACATGAGAGCTCTTGTCAATCAGCTCATTCAATGGTCGGTTGCAATAAATATATAATGATCATGTCTTTTGAACAGGATATGAACATAGGCGAAGAATTTCATTAACGACTAACTAATTGCCATGATGAATATAAATTTAGTTTTTTGTGGTTTAAATATATAAACCAAAATAATTAGGGAACATTGAAAATGAGAAGAAACTTTATAGTTTCGAATATTTGCCAAGAAGTGGTTAAAATTATTTCTCACCCCAGGAACTAATGAGTGTAATGAATCTGCTGGTGGCACCGATTGTGGCATTATTATGTGGCGCAGTATGTAGATTTGTTGAAATAGTCTATCCAAAGAAGTTTTGTACATACGTCATCTAAATTTGTGACGTCAAAACGTCGCGATGTTGCCGCATCAACTCTGACTTTTAGTTCAATTTGGCTTTGATATACAACAAAATTCTAATTCAAATAAAATAATTAAATAAAAATACTGTTTTCAAATATAATTTATTTTAACATTATAGTAAATCTAATGCATATATTGTCAAAGGACTTAAAACTACAATTAAGTACACAGTTATAATAGTTTATAGGTTAGGGTTGTGCTTGGTTTTATTTACTTGTAACTCCATATTACCTATGAGTTAGAGTTCTAGGCACTTTTTTATGTGGAGTCCTGGTGCCTAATCCACCTAATTAACAATTGTATATCCAAGTAATATATTTTACTTTCATTAGAGAGCATATTTACCTTTTACGCTTAGTTCTTGTTTCCTTCGGTACAGTGTTTCCTTGTAAAGACATTTTGATATCACTGTATTTCTCCTTAGTTTGTTCTGTTAATACCTGTATACAAGTTTCTTGATAAAACTAGATTTAATCACTGCATTCTCCTTAATGTATTTGCTATGTCTGCAAAACAGTTATTATTCTTTCTCTCCTGACACATTTTAACGAAATGCTGATGTATATTCTGAACAATTACAAACATATTTGTGCACATAGATCTTTTTCACTCTACAATAACATTTTAGTTAATATATTTGTTATATACTTACCTTTACTTGTTTCCACTCTCATCACCCTGTTGTAGTAGAAATTGGCAGCATTGAATCATATCATATTCAGGAACTTTCATTCAAGTGTGAGCTGTTAATTTGCAATCTAAAATTTGTTCACAATTTCATCATTTGGAAATTTCGTTTTCAATGTGTCTGCTCGAATTCATTCAAGCCAAAGGTGTTTTAACTTACTAATTAACCATTTCTGTTACAATATATCTGTAATGAATTATTAATAAATGTTATGACTAATAAAACCTAATCAATTGTTATTCCAACGTTTACCTTTTTCCATCATTTTGTTGTCATAACACTATTTTTATTATCATCTTGGTCTCATTCTGAAATATTCATGTCTCATCTTAATACAAAAATTGAAATAATAGATTCTCCTTCATTTTATTATATACTTTTAAAAATTGTGTTATTTTAAAAGCAATATCCGAAAGTTCTATTAGACCTTTTCCTTTGAAATAATTGTATTAAATTATGTATGTATTTAAAAACTACCTTACTGTTTTTATACATTTCATATATTTTATCTCCGATAGAGCTAACATCAAGCTGGTCTTGATTCGTCACCTGCTTCGTATGAGGACGGTTTTCAGTGAATTGAAGATTATAATATTCAGTGCAGCTATACACATAATATAGAAATAGTTTCAATAAAAATCGCAGCAAATTAATACTTAACAGTAAAAATGTTTACCTCTCTAACGAATTTTACTGGCAAGAGGGCGTCACCATTATCTCGTTCCTGCTCAAACTAACTAATTATCTGACGCAATCTGTTCTGTTTGCCTTCGGAATTTTCATTCAGAGTAATAATAAGCAGCGATTTGAAATGTATCAAAACGAGCAAAGGATTAAAATTACGTTTTCCGGTTTATAACTTCTTATCACTATTGTTTTGAAAAAAATTGCAGACGTTTGATAACCGGACGACTTTGACAGGCTAGTTAATTTACTGTTACATGTTCGAAATTCTGTGGTGTGAAATATACTATGATAATACTCTATGATATGAAAGACAAAATAAACTTGCTCTGGACTTTTACAAATATTGCAAAACTAACATTAGCGAATTAGATCTAGTCGAACAGCAATCGCAAACAGTAAAAACAATCCACAAAGCTCTAGTACTCATTATATGACTTTTTATTTTTTGAATCGTGTAGATTAATGTATAGTCCATCCAAACTAGCAGTACACTCACGCTATTTCAATTTATGACGTCAAAATGTCGTAATATTGCCGCACTTACCTTTGATATTTTACACGTTTTAGTTTATTTTAACTTTGATATACAACATTTTAATATTATTATTTATAATAAAATAAAAATGTTTTAAATATAATTTATTTATCGTTATAATACATCGAATGCATATATTATCGAAGGACTTAAAGTATAGTTAATTAAACAGCCACAATAGTTTGTAGGTTAGATAATTTCGCAGGTATTTGATAACCGAGCGACTTTTTCAGGTTGATTTGTTTGTATGTTATATATCATATAACGAACATATCAGAAGCAGAGTAATCAAAAGCAGAGTATCTCTTTCTAACTGAAATATAATGAGAAGGAAAATAATGTCTGGTTTTAAAACGAATTTACAAATTGGATTAAGCAATATACATTTACTTTTATTATACATTTTGATGACGTAAATTCACTGCTAATTTGAATAGACTAATGTATTGGTTTTAACGTATAACGACATTTCATCTTAAATCAGTAAATACCTATTCATTAATATTATAATTTATCTTGGATTAAATTTGCTGATCGAAACGTTTGATTCCAATAAAACCGACGACGCATTTAAACGAATCTAAAGATCTACTTCCTTATTTTCGTTTATTATTGTCACGTTTAATCAGTAGTTGCACGGTATATGTTCAAAGAAGCTGTAGGCTATCACGGTCATTATCAAGGCGGTGTTAATTGTCATTCTTAAGTAAGCGTTGAAACATTGTAATATATCAATATTTGTTGGTTTTTATTCTGGCCTCCAAACATTTTGACAAATATTCCTTTCTATAATTATATTTCTGTGTTGTCTATTTTTAATATTAACGTGATTGGTATAGACGTGTATTGATATTAATATCATTTATATTTTTCTTATTAAACCTTTGATAAAAAATATCGGGACACGTAATAAATTAATGTTTTCCAATTTTTTTAAAGTTGAGGTCAGGGTGGTGCTACAGTAATTTGAAGTGGAATTGGCATAAGATTCTGCGTAATCTGCGTAATATATATATATGTATATAGATATATATATATATATATATATATATATATATATACATATTATATGTTCAAATAGATGGTGCTGCGATAGGGTTCTTATAAAAAGTTTTCTATTATGAGAATATATCACAACCAAATCACTAATTGGATGTTACTGTGATCATCTTACAGTAATTAGTTTATGTCCTAAATAAATTTAAACAAGCCAAATAAAAATCCAACGCTCGGACAGGGCACCTATGATCGGATCACTATAAATTACTTATTTATTAACTAAAAATATACAATTAACAAGTATTTAAACATTTAAAATTTATGTTCACCATTTAGTCAAGATTGTTGTAATAAGAAATATTAGAGTTGTCCGATTATGAATTAAATAATGGAGATATATCGATTTTGTCCTTATGTGCCCCTATGCGAAGTTTAAAACGTGGTCATAGGAAACAAATTATTTTATAATAAAAACTTTATCAATATCAAGTCAATCAAATTATCATATCAAAAATAAGTTAACAAAAAAGAGAACTAATAAGAAAAATCTTTTAATCTTTCTATCTGATGGTTATTTTGCATTTTATCAGTTTCTGCTTTCTTTATAATATAATTATGCTTGATATGCAATTAATATAAATATACAACATATATCACGACATTATATATACCAAAATATATTATATAAAGTAATTTAATACGCATTACCTGTTGCATATTTAATAGTACTTTAACAATAAACTTAACATTAAAAAATATATATAATATTTAATATTATAACAGTTAATTTGTCTCAGATATATGTATGTCTTGCATATAATAACAATAAAATAAATTATAATTTAAGGAAGGTAAAATGATATTTTATAATTAATATGATGAATGAATGTTATTTTCTGTACATAATCTACATAAAAATGTATATTATAATTTTTAAGGGGCCTTTTAATTAACATATTTTACATAATTTTGTTGATTTTGAGTTTTTCTAAATATAAGCTCTGTTAACATTGCCATTATTACTTTACTTTAATCCTTTCAATTTTTTTATTGGATTATCAATGTCTGGGTGTATTTACTCCTTGGTGATGACTTCGTGATGTATAAAAACGCAATTTTTGGTTATGTCACGTTATAATATTTGGTTCTTAAATCTTTGGATTTATTAGAGTATTATCTTGATTGAGAGGTTTCCAGATTTGTAATATCCACACTTTTTGTGAATTTAATTTTGAAATATTATATAGGAGAAATTTATAATACTAATACATCTAAAACTTCTGTTATGTTTACTATATTTTTATCAAAAATTCTACTAGGGTTAGATAGGGTTAACTACTATTTATTATGTGTCATTTTATTTACGTTAACATAATACGTTTTTAACATAATTTAATAATTGTTAGTTTTACTTAATTCATCGAAATGATAATATCGATATTTTAGCAATGTTGAGAAATGAGAAATTAGGTTAGGTGATGATTATTAGATGGACTAAACTTTTATGGGAAATATTTTGTTATTGCATTAGGGTAAAAATTGAAAGAAAATCGGTAATTATGCAAGCGGAAATGCCATAATATGATTTAACTATGTGACATGTTGCAGATCTATGAAATTGCTTAAAAGTCCTAACTATCATGTTGGCTAAGCATTGTATTAAAAACTGAATAAACCAGAAAACTGGCAAAATGTAATAATCAGCAATGGACAATAACTTGAAAATTGTTAAAATCTTTTAGAAGTGAAAGTTTGATTTATTAAACATTCAATTTGGCCGTCAGCTCTTATATATTTAAAAATATTGTCGGGCATTGGCAGAATTTGAAACAAATTATAAATAATTCTTTTGACTGGAAAAATAGTACTAAATAAAAATATTTATTAATCAGGATAAGCCATTTGGTCATTCCGACCCAGTAAAACCAATCCATTTTATTGTATTATTATTATTATTATTGTTATGCTGAATTTAGATATACCTTTTCGAACATCGCTTTGGATGCCCTGTTATGGTATCTAGTGCAGAAAGGATTGAAAACAGCTCAGAGTATTATATAAGCAAAAAAGTAGGTACGGAACACCTTGCTTAAAGTTGGTTTAACATAAGTGTTGTATTGACTGTTAATGACCTCATTGCAATCCCTCAGCACTAATCATTTGGGTGAACAGGAAGACGTGAACTGGAAGATGTTCGAAATTTTAAAATCTTCCTATGTTGGTACCATATTGTAGATATTGCAAAATATAGTGCATTTATATAATGTCGTAAATACAGTTAATTTCGAAAAAAATTTATAATAGAATTGTTATGTTATATTTTTAAAATTAAGATATATTTAGTATCGAAAGTAAAAATGAAACTGATTTTATAATTGAGGATTTTATTACTTCTAATTAGTGTTAATAGAAATAGACAATATTCACCCAAGTAGGTTGTCAAACCAACTGAATCGAAAATCTCACCGTCAGTACATACCGAGGATCCTTGGTCGTATTTGTTTAATTAACACATCTTTGTCAACATACATCTAGACGATTACATAAAGAAAAACAATACTTCATATATAAAAGCCTCCTCGGGTATGTCATGTTTAGTGTGATCTCAAGCATCAAACACAATGAATTCCCTTCTTGTTTCTTTCATCGGTTTGCTCTGTGTAGCCGCTGTGCTTTCAGCACCAGCTGAAAACGAACCTGTCCCGATCGTTGCCCAGGAGAGCGACATTCAACCCGATGGTACCTTCAAATGGTCCTTTGAAACTGGAGATGGTGTTAAAGTTGAACAAACTGGCCAGCCCAAACAGGTTTGTAGTACATTGTTGTATTAAAATTTAAACTTTATACACGCTTTACCATTTTTGGCTGATCATTTTTACACAGTTTTCACGATTTTTGGATATGCTATATTGTATTGTACAGTTCAGTGGTTCTATATAATCGTTATAAATATCTTAAATATTGTTATCATCATCCAACGTTGTTCGTTAATGTCCACAAACTTTAATTGCAACATTATTTACAAACAGTGCTACAACGTTTCTACAGTTTACTGTTATATTTTTATACTTTATTTTTATGCATTTTATTGTATTTAATTTTATATTTTGTAAATTTCATTCTCCACATATAAAGTTTTATGTAATATATTTTGTATCCTTATGATTTTTTTTATAATAGTTCGTATATATTAAATATTAAAATATTTTTTATATTTAAAAATTCCCCTTTATTACATAATTAATACTAAATTTAATTTAATATGCAGTTTTGGATTCTAGTAAGTTCATCATTATATCATAAGTATATGCTTGAAAAAGAAATATTCATTGAAAAAAGACGACAAAAATATTTTCTTTTAAAAATTCTATCCATTTTTCGTTGATGATATTTACAGTCATATTTAATTGATATTTTAACAAGTATTTCTAAAGCTGCAATGTTTTTGTGGCGATATTAATTGTAACATTGTTGTTATTTATTAGTAATATATATTTGATTGTTTAATGGATAGTGATACTAATAAAACGTATTGTTGCTATTTATTTAAGATATTACCTATTATTTAACACGTCTGTTGTTTCATCATTAAAAAAACTGTATTGCTCCAAATAGGGTTTACAATATGTTAGTAAGACTGAAAAGTAACAGTAATGTTAAAATACGGCTTTTGTTAGTAGTATAATATATTGTATTTATCCCATAAAATTTTTATCACAACATTGATATATTGAGTTATATATTATATATTTTAAATTGCTTATTTAGATTAATATTTACTCAAATAAATTTGGTTTTTACGATCTTATATAATAAATTATATAGTTTAGTTTGCAGTATAAATTAAAATAATACTTAAAAATGAAAATGAAGCTAATTACGAAATATTCTTTATGTTTTTGTTTTCAATAGCACATTGACGAAAACCTATTTCGATTATACCGTGCCGTGGTATGTTGCGAAATCGTCATTATTTATCATCGATTTGACGTTTTATGATCCGGACAAAGAAAAATGTGTATTGACATCGATAATTATGTATGTGGCATGCTTGAAATGGTGTCGCTCAAGCAGTTAATGCGGCTTTTGTTGAAGCGCTTTTACCGGGGGGGTCTAGGGTCCTTAGTGGCAGCTATATAATGATGGCCTTACGGTTAGAAAACAGTGCATCTTATTTATGAAAATGTGCAAGATACGTTCAATCCTGTTGCTTATGTGGGGTGTGGTTCTCGGTGCTCCCATAGATGACCCCATTGCCATAGTGGCACAAGAAAGTGACTTGCAACCTGACGGTAGTTTTAGGTGGTCTTTTGAAACTGCCAATGGAATTAAACAGGAACAAACAGGACAACTAAAACAAGTCAGTTTTATTTATTTTCTTTTAACCTGATATCTTGATTAAAATCAAATTAAACTATATAGTTTTGTTTTCATTTTATTTGCGTCATGTCTTTATAAAGAAGGCTAGTGTTTTAGGCTTTATTCAATTATCTCTTAGAAATTTAATTTTGATCTGATTGAAATACCCTAAATATCTAATATTTTTATCTTAATGTTGTTATGATAATAAATAACCAATTTCACAATGTTATTTTGATTTTGTAAATGATTTGTGTATTTGATTTTTTTTCAAAACTGCTTTTTATATATACTACTACTATATATTTATTGAATCATTATTTCATTGATTAAAGTTGTTGAATATTGACGTTTCTATTTTAATCGTTTTTTGAATATAAGTGCATGTGTATAACATAATTTTTATCATAAGAGTATTTTTACTAGGTATTCTAGCATGTTATTTTAAGTATAGTAAATTTTAAAACCAAAAAATCAGTGGTATACTACGAATTTTTAATGCTTTATTTGTCGAATTTCATTGTATTGATGACATATAATAATAAATACATGAAATTTAATAATAAATGAATCTAATGTTTAGCTGGAATATTTCAGAAGGTATAATAATTTGTGAGTTTCATATATTGGATTGTTTTATACGATAAGATATTTCTAGAAACGGAAATAAGAAACGAACCTATAATTATTTAACGATATTTCGTTTGGATTTTTGGATATGCTATATTGTATTGTACAGCTCAGTGGCTCTATATAATCGTTATAAATATCTTAAATATTGTTGTCATCATCCACTGTTGTTCGTTAATGTCCACAAATTTAATTGCAACATTATTTGCAAACAATGTTACAACGTTTCTACAGTTTACTGTTATATTTTTATACTTTATTGTTAACTATTTTTATGCATTTTATTGTATTTAATTTTATATTTTGTAAATTTCATTCTCCACATATAACGTTTTCTGTAATATTTTTTGATTTACATCTTTAAGGCTGCCTTCTTTATGATTTTTTTTATAATAGTTCGTGTATATTAAATATTAAAATATTTTTTATATTTAAAAATTCCCCTTTATTACATAACTAATACTAAATTTAATTTAATATTCATTTTTGATTCTACTTCATCATTATATCATAAGTAATATGCTTGAAAAAGAAATATTCATTGAAAAAGGACGACAAAAATATTTTCACTTAAAAATTCTATCCTTTTTTTGCTGAAGACCTTTACAGTCATATTTAATTGACATTTCAATATATCAATACTTTATACATTCAATACTTTATACAATATAACCATACTTTTTATGATAAGAGTATTTTTAGTATTTCGAATTTCGAATAGCATTGTATTGATGACATATAATAATAAATACATGAAATTTAATAATAAATGAATCTAATGTTTAGCTAGAATATTTCAGAAGGTATAATAATTTGTGACTTTCATATACTAGATTGTTTTATACGATAAGATATTTCCAGAAACGGAAATAAAAAACGAACCTATATTATTTAACGATATTTCTTATATATAATATTCCCCAATTTCAATACAGTTTTTCCAGTGATACTCTAATTTATTGAATAAAATTACTTCGCTGTTTTTACAGAAGATAATAATTTTTGTATAATAGAAGCTAAGGAAGACTGAGTCTAGCAAATAAGCTGGATGTTAAAACAATATTCACTTTAATTCGTCTATTTCCGCGGAGATTTTTTATATAGTTTGACATTGATTTTTGACGATCTTTTATTTTTGATGATAATTTTGATTTTTTTCTTCTGAAAACGATATCTGTTTTTACGAGTTTCAGAGAACCATTGGCCCAAGTGATTAAATAATAATATGATTGTATTCTTTAAATAATTTCAATATACTATATGAAAAAATCCTTTTTGCATCTGAAATTGGACGGAAACACTTTCTTGGTTTATTTTTCAATGTAAATTCATTTCGGGGTCGAATAACCAGGTCTGATTTGGAATCATGATGTTAGAGTGTTATCTAAGTGATGAAATGGAATCTACAATTTTGTCTCATTGTTAGTGAATACGGCATACACCGTTTTTAAGATCGTCGAATTAAGTTTAATTTAATCATAAAATATTGTTTATGATTTAAGGAATGATGAAATATTAAAATGACGTCGAATTTTGCTGTGCTCTGTTATTGACGAATAAATGGTCCGCCACGAACTTATCAAATATAAAAAGAAGGGGTCATTTAAACTGTCCCTTATATTTTCAAAGTTAATTATTTTTCTTTATTGGGAAATAAACCTCTCATTGTTTTTGTTTATTATTTAGAAAAAGTTGTTTGCTTGTTGTACCTGTGTGAAATATTACGAACAATGAAAAATATAAAGATGAAAAATTGAATGTGGCGTGATACTAGTGTAACATATATAAAGCATTATTATAGCTAGTTAGTACTTAATAACACTTTTCTGTCTAACGTATTTCTGATTCAGTTCTGCTCAGTTATACCATTCACTGATTCAAACACATGATGATTTCAAGGAATAATGTTTGGCGTTTTCAGTGTTTTACACATATATTTTCAGATATTAGGATATATTTCATATTTGATCGTGTTAGAAACGAAGTCATTCGTTTAAGATGCAACAATCAATGTACAGTTGAGAAATAAATTTAGAGATGCATATTACAATAGTATGGACATGTCCATCGAATAAAAGGTGAACGATTTTTTTATATATTGCTGACAAAGTGAACAGCTCCGGAAAATACATGAATAAATAACATAAAAAGCGACCTGGAAAATAGTTGCGGTAATGCCCAGCAGTAGTGAGCTTTAGTGATGAATAATCAAGGTCCTGCGGTAACAAATGCAACGCATTGGCTGAGAAGTTGACGCGTTTCCCTAATGCCGTCTCTGGATTGATGATGACATATTTAGCAATATATGGTCCATTGCAAAGCTGTATATTTCAGTTTCACTTGGTTAAATTGCCAATGATCTTCAGTACAAAACATGGAAACCTCAAGAACCAATCAAAGTCAAATAAAACCCTCATAAGATTGAGTTTTATTCTTTGTTGTATTAAATATTCTGCCAAGGTTCCTAATTATTAAAAAATATTTCTCTTTTGCTGGAATACGTATAATCCTAGTGACCTCATATAAATTATGAGATTTTTTTCACAATTTGCTTACTAGAATATTTGATTAAGCTGCGGTCGGGAAGAAAATATCAAGCATATCTTTAATATAACATTTCTTAGAACGAGATCATTTATGAGGAAATATACTTAACGCAAATTAACAGTCACCTGACTTGAATAAATTACGCCGCTCGGTGACATAAACTACAATTGTGTCATCTTCGTAAATATGTTGTTTACACGAAAATAAGAATAACGCAATGTTTTCTATTGAACTGCGCACATATTGGGGACACACGGTAAATTATTGTTTGTGCTTCATTATTTATTGTAAAGTAATCATCCTTCGAACCTTGGTGCTAAACGTCCACAGCATCATCGCGTCGACTGAAAAAGAAAACGCTAAATTAATAGTGTTTAAATGTTTTTTTTTTGCTTGTCGTCTCCGAATTTATCGAAAATCCTTGGGTCGCGGCGCGTTTCGCAATCGTTTATTTTATTTAGAAAAATGATTAAAATACAATTTACATTTTAACGCGCTGACATTTCAAACGTTATTGAGAAAAGAGATATTTAGACTCTCTCGATGCGATATTTTGTTTTTGTAATATTAAGAAGAAAAAACACAAAATTGTTAATGAATATTTTTATAAACGACACTATTGTTTTAAAAGATCACATTAGGTATTTATTTAGTCATATACTATCATAGTGGAAATAATTTTTCATAGTATATAGGTCAATTTTAAATAATAAAATACTTTGTAAATAATATTAATTCCTGAAATACTATGAATATGTATTCATAGATGCCATATTAACATATTTATTAGTGTAACTTTATAGCGACAATTAATTATTTTAAATCCTAGGATAGAATTTGAACTGAAAAAATACATGAAAAATATATAACAAAAACATCCCAAGGGTTGGTTAACTTTTGGATATCAATTTAAAAAATGATCAATCTTCATGATAGTTGTATATTCTGTGCAAATCATTAACATCTATTGAATAATTTTTTATTATTTATTTTTATTAATTACATCTTACATTAGATATGATTAGTACAATTTTAATTTACAAATTAATTTATTACTACTGTTCTGTTCTACTTGCATTAATATACAAGAATGGCGAGTACGAGATTAATACATCACAATGCATTTCTCAAATTAAAATAAAACTAATCAACTTAAGCTAAAGTTATGAATACACTTATACACTAAACAAGTTTGGGTAGTTTGGTTCGCTTCAATCATCTGATTTCCTGCGTGTTGTCCGATAGCTCTATTGCTATTGAATAATTTAAGAATTATTTTTTAATATTTAATAATAAAAGTCAATTGTTAGCTCATCTTCTCAGCTGATAATAACATAGTGTTTATCTTTCAGCAATATTACTCATAATTATAAAAATATATAATAATGTTAATCATAAAAATAAAAAGTATAATACTAGACCTAATACTAGAAGTATTTGATGTGATATAGTATAAGTACCATTGTTTATTTAATATATTGTACGTTTATAGTTTATAGTCTTGTAATATTAATATATATGTGGAAATTATTCCTATTTTTTAAATATATTTTACGTATATTTCAAGGAAATTATAACGTTATGCTTGATTGTGAAGAAATATTAATCAGTTGCATTTTGGCATTCTATCGAAAACAACTTTTAAATACAATTAGTTCGTAATTAGATAAGATAATTAGTTAAGATGTTTTTTGATTTGGTTGGTACTGAAAACATATATTACATTGAGTGTTCAATAGTGAAATTACATTGAAACTTTTAATTTAATAGATTAGCATCCAGTAATAGGTTTATATTTTCATAATACTCTTTATGAAGAAGCGTTGCACTTACTGATGAGTATCATATTAATGTTATCATCATTAACGAACATGCTTTTGTTGGTGACACAGGTGGAATATTCTCTACTCATCGCAGTTGCCAATTGGCAATTATTCTGGTTTCCGATAATATTACTCTCCTCGTTTTTTAGGATATTGATTAAGGTTTAAGCATCGCGTTTAGTATGTTATTATATTAATTTAAATTCCTACTGACGATAAATACTACAAAGAATCAAGAAAAATAATTTGATGTTTTGTTAATAAAATGTTGTTTTTCAAATTTCTTGTGACGGTTATTTAATTAGAAAAATATATATTAATACTTTAAAACTATAGTTACCGTATCGTCTTTATTTACAGATTGATCAAGAAACTGCTGTAGTCCTGCAAGGATCCGCTTCTTGGACAGATAATGAAGGAAACCCCCATCAGCTCACCTACGTAGCTGATGAAAATGGTTATCAACCACAGAGCGCTGATATTCCTGTAGCTCCAGAGGTTCCTCCCGCAATCGCAAGGGCCTTGGAATATAACGCTGCTCATCCCGAACAAGATGGCGAACCACAAAGTCAATAAGTTGGAATGATTACGTTACTATGAAGCTTTAAATCATTTGTTATTATGAGTAACTTATGCCGTGTTTCGTTAAATATTGTAAATATAGTATAAATTGTGATTGAGAAATATTTTACATTGTATAATATCATATAATCAATAAATTGCTTTCTTCAAGTGATTATTCTTATTTTTGTATTAATAGATATTTAGGGTAAATGATGTGACTCAGTGAATGGAGGTAAAACGAAATGAAGCAGTAGTGTTTACATTATGTGACCGTTATTTATTGGCGATATAAGAAAAATGTTAAAAATACAAATAATAAAACGGATGGCAGCGGTGTTACCTGGTGACGAGGATTGGACAGTGGATGGTGGCATGTCTAAACCAAACGAGGGTTGAGCAATGAATGAATCGAAATACACTTCAATAATATCCCAGATAAACGTCTCGGGGTTACCGCCAGCTATTCGTTATCGGGTCCTAGTTGTCGCTGCTGCGCTGCACCCCGCCCGTGTTCAACATCTGGGATTATATTTATGGGTATTTTGTAGACCGTTATTCCATGATGTAAAATTCGACATGCCTCAAGGTCGCTACAGATATATGAACAACTTAGTAATGACAATTTAATAAAGTAGATAATAGGTTTTCTAATAAGATCGATCAAATTTTGACCAAATCTAGTGGCCGTGGTGGTGAAGCCACAGTTGTGAAATTTGGGGTTTCTAGTCACAAATTTTGGTGAAAAGTTACGGTGGTAATGAAAGCCTGGAGACTACTAAGTTATATGGTCAAAAATAATTATCAGTACTAGTTGGTAAGGAAATATGATTCAGCTGATTCAGTAACCAGTTACACTATACCCGTATGATGTAAACGAGAGGTCTAGAAAAACGTTGGACTAGTGGCAGAAGGAATGAAGGATGATACGAAGCAGTCAAATTGGAAACATTTAATAATGGGTGGCGCTGAGTATTCAGATGTAAGTAGATTTTGAATTAATTGCTATTATATTCAATTATAGACCAAAATAAATTATGGCCTTTGATCAGGTAACACTAAATATAAGATTTGGTGGCATGGCAATTGTCTTCACCTATATTAGATTAGGTATAAATGACAATCAAAGTCATAATCATATTATAAAACAGTATTTTTAAAATGTTTTTATGTAAAATTTTAAAAAAAGTGAATGCAGATATTATTATGTAACTGAAATAGCTGGATTAGAGGTTTGATTATTAATTTTTTCCCCATTATTTTTCCCCATAGTATATTCATATTCGTGTAAATCTTGACGACAGCTTCTTTATTGAACTATTTAATTTGTCATACCAATTAGCTAAAATTTATAAGTTTATTATAGTATGATTTATTTGGAAAGTGGTCCATATCTTATGACGGCCAAGAACACATGATTTATGTCAGATAGTGCAGTATCCAACTCGATGATTGATAACTAAAAATCTATTACAACAGCAAATTTTAAAGTGATAAAGTAGAACCTTAGAGCTGTTGAGCATTGTTTCTAGAAAAATGCATGTCCAGAAAAATATAAAGAATCAATTTATCGAAGCTAAAATTACTTTCAGAATTAGGAGCATATTATATAAGCACTAATTGTTCGTTATCATTATTAGGGGTACGGTTGTTGATGGGATAATCAAGACTTTATTGAATTGCTTGAAAACTAATTCATAATTAAAAAATTTAAATAATTTGAAAATTAATTAATGTTTCAACATATTTGGAACTGATACATTACGATAGAGCTTTGGTATGAATATATTACAGAAATTAGATATACAGTTTTCAAGGCGACAGGACGGTTTTCCTACTATTGCGATAGTCGGGGGTTCAAATCTTGCTGGTTCATTACTGTTAATATATTCTCGGATGATCTCTAAGTTAGTAACTCGCCAGTCGGTAGACTTAATACCGAAGACCGTGGTTTGGAGCTCAACGTTAAACAGTACGTCCAGTCCGTAGAAACCCTACTCGGAAAAACGCAAACTTTGAAATATAAAAAAATTCTAATAAGAATAAGTAATAAGTAACTATATAGAAATTTCCAGTGCAATATAATATAACATACTATATTTTGTGAGATTCTTAAAACTAATTTAGAGTTCTATTAAAATTATATAGATGTGCATTCTGTAAAAAAAAACTCTTTTTGTTTACTACAACTGTCTTCTCCACCGTAGAGTTTGAATATCATTCATAATTTAATTTATTTAGAGTGTTCTATTGTGCCCGTTGTATGTGTGATTTTGGAATTTTTTACTGAATAAAGAATTTGTCTTAAATTTTGCATTACGAATATTATTTTGTTGCTGAATATGTTGCAGGAGGTACGAATTGATTCGTTTAACATATATGATTTTAGCTCCTTTAGTTGCGTAGAAAATTTTTTTTTTTCTGGCATGTTGCATATTAACATTTAAATTAACTTGTTGAAATGTATATTATATATTATCAATTATATTGCATGATTGTTAAGTAAAGGTAAAATGGAAATATTGAATAAACAATATCACGACTTTACCATTTTCTGTCCAATTATAAAATATTAATAATTGAAAATCTCCTTAAATTAATTTTATGGAATAAGTGAATATAATAAAATTTTGTTGTTGCTCACTTAATAGCATTGTGTAAATAAATTAAGTTGGAATATCAATTAGCTGTTTTATTTATTAAGTGCTTTTTCACATTAAAAAGGTATATATTGAGAAAAATTCCTGCAATACATATTATTCAAAATATTTGCCATAATCCAATATGAAGATATCGCGTCGATAGAACGATGTTGGTGTGACAGCAATCTAATCATCGATCCATTTTCGCACTTCTTCAGCAATTCGAGATCGTTTGTCAGAAGGTTTATATCTGGTGACTATGCTGGGTATACCCATACGAGCTGCAATATTTAATGGAAAGTATATCCTTTGCAACTCTTACCACGTATGACACGTATTGCTTTTGTAATTTTGATTTTTTAAACAATACGTTAACATCTACAGTAATAGTTTAATTCGATTTTAGTAGCTTGTAATACAACTACATTTTTTTGATCCTACTATATGCACAGTAAGATATGATAAACCTTTTGTCATCGTCAGTAACAATACGTCATAGAATATTCTTGATTACCAAGCAATGCATACTACTAAACCAACTTTTTTGGTCTTGACACTTTTTTATTACTATTAGTTGTTCCATAATCTGTTTAGAGGCTAATAGGTATTTGTTATGTATATTTTATACGTACGTGGCATGTAGAAAATCACTTTGTTAAGTGATCTCCTATAAAATACTATTTCAATTAATTAGTCTTATTCTAAAGCTTATTCTGTAGCTTCTATATGTCCAATAATCAGATCGGATGTTGTTAGACGTTTTAGTCCACGCTCTTCAGTCACTTCTCATATTTAGCTGATTAGCGAGTACACTGATACTCTTTCGAACTACTTCACACAAACATGTTGAATTGATATTGTTATTGGTTCTAGATGAATATCGAGATACGGAGCATCGGCAATGGCACGCAACACTTTTTTTTGGAACCGTTTAATACATTTGGTAAAGTTTAAGTCCAAGTTGTTTCCGTTTGGCGAGTATGAGCTTCTTCCAAGTTAGGCGTAGATCTAGCTGCATACCAAGATATTTAGCTTATTTATTTTTCAAAGTCTGTTTTGCGGAAGTTAATAATTATTGATATAGACTGGTGGACGTTCTTTTAAAGAACTTAAAAGTTTGGTTAGATGGATGGATTTTGTTTCATTAGCCATCTTTTCAGCCATATTTGTATTTGATTTAGGTGTGTTTTTAGGTTAATTGATGTTATGGCTGGATCTTCATGAGAGGCCAAGGCTGCCGTTATAGGATAACACTGGTTATTTTTGTTGTAGGTAGGTCCTCTGTTTACAGAAGATGTAGTACTGGACCTAGCACGCTACCTTATTGAACTCCAGAATATATTGCATGTATTTCGATAAATTCATCGCTTTGTTTTACGGTAAAATGACGATCTGTCAGGTAAGATTTTACTTAGACCTGCTCATAATGCGGATGAGGGAGAAGTTTCTTCATTTTAACTTGCAATCCCGTATGCCATACTTTATCAAAGGCCTGGGGTATGTCGAGGAATGCGGCTGAACAATATTTTTTGGCGTTTAAGTCGATATTTATTTTGTTAACAAGTCTATGCACTTGTTCTATTGTTCCATGCAGATGAGCATTATCATATTTTTAAATTATTTGATGGGCTTCGAAAGTAGACTTTTTCAACCGAAACTGTTCCATAATTAGGACCTATATTAATTGAATAACTCAGTAATACTAAAGAGAAAACGATTTACATTGTGGTTATTTTATGTAAAGAATATTATAGTTTATATAAAAAAATAAAATAATATTGAATGATGACACTAATGTTATTTTATGATTAAGATTTTTACGATAGATATAAAATAACTATAGATGTACAAATTCTTTTTGTGTCCAATAGATATCGAAAGCATTGTGTCAGATATTATATCGTCGGATAATATTTATAGGTTTATTAAAAATAATAATAGCCAATAGTCTGCGGTTTTAAAACATTTATTTTTATACGCCTTCACATTTTATTCTTCTGGTTGAGGATGGGCAGCAATCCATGCCAAAGACCTTGCGATGGCAGCGGGGATCTCAGGAGCTACTGGGATATCAGCACTTTGGGGTTGATATCCATTTTCATCAGCTACATATGTCAACTGATGGCTTCCACCTTCTGGGTCAGTCCAAGATGCAGATCCTTGAACAGCCTCTCCTTCCCCATCACCAATTTGTTTCAGTTGACCAGATTGTTGCTGAGCTGTACCATCTCCGGATTGGTAACTCCACTCGAAGGTACCATCTGGACTGACGTCACCGCTCTGCGAAACGATGGGTACTTCTTCTGCACCGAAAACGGTAGCAATGAGACCAATGAAGAGAACTGTTTTGAGAAACATTTTTTTTACTTTGAACCGATCAGAGTCTGAAAGATTACTAAAACCTTTAGACATTTTCGACCTTTTTATATGGATTATTATCGGTTTGGATAAATACCAAGGTTTAGTTTAAAATAAAAAAACAGTTTCAAACGCAAATTTTTTGATGTGGAATTAAGATGCAACATATTAAAATCAATGTCTTATTGAAATTCCATGTATTTAAAATTTTAAATTAATTTTTTTTTCAAATAAAACCGATCATCATAATCAGTATTATTAATTATTGATAGTAGTTTTGTTAGCTAATTATATATTTAATACCTAAAGTATCTATATTGTTTTATTATTTTAAATTAGTAATTAGGAAATCAATTAGCTTGGTACCGTTGGTATTAATCTATGCACTAACATTAACAGATAATATTATTTTCACAAACGTTAGAAATTGTTTGTATGTGTTTATTAATTATTATTTAAATGTTATGATATGTAATGATATTAATGTGTAATATGGCAATATGGATCAGTCGTGTATTTCTTCATATTGTAAGAACTTACTTCTTTAAAGCTATAGAAAAATATTAAGAAAACAAATTTACCTTATCAGAAAAAAAAATCAATATAGTTTTATAATGATTGTTATGATATGATGAATGTTTTATAATAATGGGGGAGAGAAAAAGTTAACATCAAGAATGTTGAAAGACCTGCTTTGAATGAAGATATATTGCTCTGGGAATGTACATCTAAGAGATGATTAGAATTGGGTCTCCTTGGTGAACAAAAGGGATTTACAAAGTTTTCATGTTTTATATATGAGTACGGACAAAAGTACAGCAAATAATCAACATTGGTTCTAAAAACACTGCCTCGTCAGAAATCAGAAGCTAAACTGAAAAAAGGTATTATGGTTGAGTCTGATAAATTGCTCTGATGAGTGTAAAGAAAAAGATGGCTTGGATGCCAAGTTTTTAGGTAATATGAAAGCCTCATACAAAAATTTTATCGTAGCTAATACAATAGGCAAGTTTAAAAATGATGGCTATTTGATGAGCTTTAAACCATCTTGGCTTTTTTCTTCAAAATATGAGTGAAGAGCAACGGGAATAGTTTCATCAGGATATAAAGGAGATTAAGAAATGATAACAGCAATGATGGAATAACAACATATGATAGAATGCATGATGGGTGTCACAGAGAACAAGAAACTGCATTGCATAGGAGAAAAAGCTATGAAAAAAATAGGCGACTAATATTCGCATAATAATTTAATGATATGCTTGTTTATATTATGTCCATGTCCATCTAGTGGATGATTGTTTGTTTATAGACAAGAATGCCAGTTTTGCCAAGGAATAACAATATCATTTATATAAAAATCAGATTGAGTAAGGTTGGCTACTTTCGGAGATTATTTTAGTTAAGTTAGTCATTTAGTACTGCACGTGAAGTTAGTTCATAGACTTTTATAATTTTGCATTCTATTTTATTTAATTCATATTAGATTTATATTTATCACTCTTACCACTCTCACTTAATAAATATATGAATAATTTATGAAAAAAGTAATATTGTTTTGAGTGATATTGATATGATAGCGTAAAATCTTCTTAGTAAGAGAAAGTAATGCGTAACATAATGAAAATTGTAAAAACACGAAGCGCTGTTAGATTTTTACACCCATTTAATTGAAAGTACTCTCCATAAAAATAGTACAATTATTTAATTAATTACAATTTAGTTAATAATATTTTCAATCGTATTAACAACAGCTTGCGTTTAAACTAAGAGAAAAATGTGTTTTCTGTATTTTATAAATGATATCTTATGCAATCAATGTTGAGGTTTTCCATAGAGCGTCTCTGTAAAATAATTATGGAAACAGCTAATGATTCTCACAGTTAATGTGATTTTCAAAGCATCATATAGAAAATAAAAAGGGCATTTAACTAATTAAAGTTGTTTTATTTAATATTTTTTACAAATAATTGTTGATATCCTATTCTTCTGGTTGAGGGTGAGCTGCAATCCAAGCTAGAGATCTTGCAATGGCGGCTGGGATTTCTGGGGCCACTGGAATATCGGCACTCTGAGGCTGGTATCCGTTTTCATCGGCCACGTAAGTCAGTTGATGGCTTCCTCCTTCGGGGTCAGTCCAAGAAGCAGAGCCTTGAACAGCTTCACCGGCTCCATCTCCAATTGCTTTCAACTGGCCAGATTGCTGCTGAGCTGTACCATCACCAGACTGGTAACTCCATTCGAAAGTGCCATCGGGGCTGACATCGCTGCTCTGCGAAAGAATGGGTACTTCTTCCTCACCAAACACAGCCGCAAAGAGACCAATAAAAACCACGACTTTGATAAACATGTTGCTTATTGTAACTGTTAAAAAACTGAAAGGTTACTAAATTTTTCAGATTTTTGCATCGTTTTTATATCAAATGATTATTAGTTAGGATTAAATATCAAGGTTTTAATCAATGTTTTAGACGAAAAATATTTTAATTCCGAATTAACATGCAATTATTATAATCATAACCAAATGCTATTTAGAGATTATTTTTTTATTAACAATAAAGATGATAATAATGCTATTCCACAAGTGACTAGAATAATTTAGAATATTGCAAAGTTATTTTCAGGTGGCATAGTTATTTTGCGTTGGAAATATTTATAGTTTTGAACCAAGATAGAGTTAATTCAATTTTTGCCTTCTTTTGTAAGAAGTGAAGAGTCAGGTTATAATCGGAATAAATGATACTCGATAATAGAAATCTCTGATGAATACGACTTTCGGGCTTTTTAGTTCTCTATTTAAGTATATTCATATAAATCTTCACCAGTATTTCAAAATGCGACTGGGTTTTTTGATGCTACAAAATAACTTAATTTAATCTTTAGTTCTACAATGACGTTGTGTAACCAGGTCTTAAGTCAATTTTACTTCATTTAGTTCGGTTTGAACTTCCACATCATTATTTTCGATCAGCCAGTACGTTTTTGGTTTACACTAAGCTTTAGGTGTCATTATTGACAGTTTATTCTAATTTTACTGACACAAGCTTTTCTCATGCGGGCACATTTACTTGTCCATTGTAATATTTAAAAAATACCTGCATAATTTATTGAATAAATATCTAACGCTAAAAAGAGAATAATAATATATTTTTAATAAAAAAATTGAACCGACTTCAAAAAAATAAATAAGGAACTCACTAAAAATTGAAAAATAATCAAATTTATATTTTTAACACAGAAAATTTTTTTTAAAAATAAAATATGTACATAATAATCGTTGTAACAACTAAATAAAAATAAGCAAAAACCTTGGTTCACTTACCTACTACTCGTATTTTTATTCTACTATATGTACATAATTTAGCTTAATACCTACCCAAACCTATTTATCTATTAACTGTATTATTTTAACTATTATGAACTGATGAGTTTGAAATCGGTGCCGAGCACGAACAACAGAAAAATAATGATATAAATTTGTGACAAAAAAACAAAACAAATCTAATTTGTTGCTCGGCGCCGACTTGAACGTGATCAGTATTCAGATTATTATAGTAACAATCTGAAAAAATAATTAGTAATTTTGTGTAAACTTAAATTACTACACACGTAAAACTATAGATTTTCCTGTTACAATCTCTAATTGGAACTCCAAATAATGTGTTTACTCCAATACCACACTACATTAACTAAAAAGGTTTGGTTTTCGTGGGTCGTTTTGCAGAATACGTATTAGGAAAAAGTTGGATTAATTAGGTTGTGAAGAGCAATGTGTCCAGAGACCGCTGAATTATGTCTAAATTGTTATTCTTGGTGTAACCCCATATCTGAATGGAATATGTCCATATGGTCTTAATTTGTTTAAATAGAAGTATTATTATTTTCAGAGGATAGAATTTCTTTCAAATAGTTAAGAAGTGTTTCTAATTTAATATCAGTTTTTCTTTCTTTTTCATGCTTTTGAGCTTTCCAGCGTAGCCTAGGGGCCAAAGTCATTCTCAGATATTTAGCTGTATTAGCATAAATACTTGCATATTACTATTCTAAGAGATGTTCCGCTATTTTAGGTATTCCATATCTTAGATAAACGTGTTAGTTTAAATTGAGCACTAATTAAATGGGTAAATTTTTGTATTGCACTTTTTTGCACTAGTAAGTTTAATATCATCATATTTTATGACAATATTGCTAGATTTTACGCGAACCCGGGTTACCAAACTAACAGTGCCAGATCTGGTCCCTGTCGCGGTACCAGTACAACTGTTTGTACTAATCCGTACTTACCCTTCAAGAGGGTGGGACGCCTCCATATTGGGTAAGGGGTATCTACCCAATACATGGGTAGACTATAACACGGCCAGACTGAAAAAATTATATATTATGCAACATCTCTTAGAACACTAGAATGTGTTCAGCATATTGTTAAGTAGTTGGAAGACTCTAATTTCGCTGCATAAATCTACTGTCTTCTGGTTATTGTTGTCATTTGTGGAGGAGAAGTGGAGGGAGTTCTCAATAATCACATATACAGAATTAGTACTTTATGCCTAGAATATTATAACTAGCATACATTGACTACCTTGCGTGTGACTCAGGGTTCAGAAATGTTCGGATTTACTACTCAACATACTAATGTCTTGGTCTACGACAATCACACACACATTTTAGTGCTCTACACTAAGATGCAATAATAAAAAATAGGATGCAAGCATAAATTTGATTTAGGTGTGCAATGTTCAAATTACAACTCAACTACTCAGCGTCTGGATTTACGGATCAACATATCAACTTGCAGATTTGAGACGGTTACACACACATGTGAGTACTCTACGTCTAGGATGCCATACCTAGCATATATTTATTTCAGAGTTAAGAGTTTGTTGATTCCTGAAAAGTAATTGTGAGGTTTTTTTCTGCAGATCTGCTAGTCTATTGTATATTACTTCTTGCCCATGTAACGATAACATTTTTAAATTTAATTTGGGTTAACATTTTCAATTGGTGGGTTCTCTAGTATCGGTATATATACCTTTTTGGTTCTTTCAAAACTTAAATTACTCAGTTAGTTACACATTGTTAAATCTAATTTCACGTAAAATTCTTCTTAGTTTTCTTTTGCGGTAATAATTTCCATTTTTTTAGGAAAACATTTTAATGAATATTTTAATAGCTGACTTCAAAGTCCTTTATTTAATGATTTCTCTAAGAACTCACATTATCATTGGTTGACGCGTTTGTCTTAACATAGCTTTTCTTTATATTTATAAGCAAATAAATAAGTTGAATACCGTCGAGACAAGAGTTTTGGAGGACATTTTACTGAAAAGTCAAAAAATGAAAGAACTGGTAACTAAGTATCTATCTGAGGATTAGTCAACCACTAAATAGTAAATTTTGGAAGACATTTTATAGGAATTTTATTGTATTAAAGCTTATTTAATTAATTCTCTACGTTGAATTTTCGTATTATTTATTATATTTGTAAATTTTTACATAGCATTTGGCTTTATATGTTTGTCAAGTTTTTCATGCTTATTTCTCGATCTACTGTGAATAAAATAATGATTCCCTTGTTTTAAAATTATATAATTTATGAATATCGCTTTCATCATCGGTCGGTATTATTTTATTTTTTTAATAAATACTTAGAATTAATTAATTCGATATCGAATTTGAATAATATAATACATGTTGCATCTTAATTCAGCCTTAAAATGCGTATAAAAATCAAATTAAGTAAATTGCGTTTAAAAACGACAAAATCCTTGATATTTTCTAAAATCGATATAAAAGCTTCCAATTTCTCAAAAAATTATCAGAAATCTCTCAGACCTTAGGCGAGTGATATTAACAATAATGCATCTCAAAGTAGTGGTCTTCGTTGGTCTCATTGCTGCCGTTTTCGGTGGAGAAGAAGTGCCAATTGTTTCACAGAGTGGCGACGTCAGTCCAGACGGTACCTTCGAATGGAGTTACCAATCCGGAGATGGTACAGCTCAACAACAATCTGGCCAATTGAAACAAATTGGCGAGGAAGCAGGTGAAGCCGTCCAGGGTTCAGCTTCCTGGACTGACCCAGAAGGTGGAAGTCATCAATTGACTTACGTGGCTGACGAGAATGGATACCAACCCCAAAGTGCTGACATTCCTGTAGCTCCTGAAATCCCAGCTGCTATTGCTAGGTCTTTGGCATGGATTGCTGCCCATCCTCAACCAGAAGAATAAATTGTATATATAATGATGTATATACAATGATGTATATAAAAATAATAAAATAGCATAATGTATAAACGGATTTTTTAACTCATAAATATTCATTTTTATATTTTATTTAATTTCGGAATTACAGATGACTCCAACAGTCAATTCCAGCAAACCAGCTGTTGTAAAGTGTTCATTCCAGTACAGTTTGTTTGATTAAAGAGTATATAACTATAACTTTATTATATCTGTTGGACTTTATGTTAAAAAAGTGTTTTTTGCGAAGAGTTTTAGTTCACCATTTTAACAGGAGATTAGTACCACCAAAGGTCGTCTTGTTTTAGTGAAAGTATATGAAGAGTATGTTTTAGCTAAACAAATTTTATCGAAAGTGTTTTGCGCGTTTTAAAAGTGGTAATTACGAATAGCCAATACATTAGTGATGAAGGATTGTTTGATCAAAATTTCAAGTATCAATTATTTCAAGAAGTATCTAAATAATTAGGTGTAAACGAAGGAAAAAAAATCGAGTCTCTTATGAATTTCAACCCAGTGATATGAAAAGGTGTATTTTAATTCGGCTGATTCATGAATTTCATCTATAGAATGGCAGTCAGTTCGATATCACATTCGTCTTTTTATTGAAAGATGGGTAAAAGTCAATATTTTTAATAACAATGTTATTTAATTTCATTAAAGCTGCTTTAGAATGAAAATTTGTTATAGAATTTCAATCTTGATTATTGACAAATAAATTTGAAATCCATGCAAAAATATTTTGTGATAAATGTTTGCTATATGTGACTTTAAATGAATAAATCTAATGTATAGTTTTAAGAACTAAAGATCATCAAGAAATAAATAAATAACTTTTTCAAATAAAGTCAAATTTAAACCTAATTTTAAGGGTTTAGTGAAAATACGTTTGGTTTTCTAATGAGGTTTTGAAAAACGTGTTTAAAGTTACAAAATGTGATTACTATATGAAAAATTGATGACGTACATCGATTAGTTTCATAACAAAAGCAATATATCAATTTTATAAGCATTGTTATAAATTTAGTTTCAGTAACAGTTTGAATCCAAATCCGAGAAATTTTGCTTTGATTGGTAAGTCGACGATGATGCCTTTCTAATTGTATTATTTTTCAGTTATTTGAGTCTCTGAAATTATATTTCCGTCTTTTACATACATGGAACAGATTTCGTTTCTTAAATGTTTTTCAAAACGAATTTAATCGTTCAAGCACCAAACAGGGATATGTGCCGTTTTGATTAGCAAAACTACTTGCCGAAAAATTCAACCAAGTTATTTTAACACGTCTCTTGGAAACCAGCTTTACAGTTTTAAGAGTTTTGCGAGTTTGAAATAAATATTAACGGTGGTTAAAACAACATTTTTCTTAGTGACAAATTATTATCTTTTTTAATCGCTTTAGTTATTAACAGTAAACAGATTCTTTAGTTTAAATTAATGTTTACCTACCTCCTCTGGGGTTGTAAAGCTTCTCTGGGCCTCGATCATGACCTTTTTTACACACTGTCCCATTTTTCATCTCTCGTAATAATTCTTTTCAAAAGCGTTTTGATTATCTCTCATTCATTCATTGACTTTTATTTTGGTATCCAATTTTAAGCAGATGGTTCAAAACTCTTTCATCGACTTTTCAATAATTGCCCGGTCAAGGTGAACGAAAATAAGAAGAAGAATTTTAACGGTTACGCGCATTTAAGTACTAGTCTCTATAAACACCATTTTGGCCTAGTCATCAGTTATGACCTATAGTTAAGTTATCATTTTCTTAACAAGTTATTTTCCTGTAAATATAATAACTATTTTATATATTATTTAAATCATTAAAGAATAGGAAACAAGCTAGTATAAGGCCTTAAGTGCACAAATAGACTTATAATTATACTCGTTTAATTATTTTGAATAGTTTTTTTTTATAGATTTAATGTTTCATTGTCAACTGAACATATTATATTAGTTTTTTTTTATTAAGAATCTATTGATACATTGTTGAATATATATACAGCTTGTACAGTAGCATTTTTATTTCAGCGTTTCCAGTTTTATCTGTTCTGTAATATCAGATTTAGCAAATTTTTATGTTGAAAAAATAATTTCTTTTCATCTTTCTGTTTATGTAACTGTAATTCTGTATTTAGTAGTATTGCTTTTTTATTTGATCAAAATTTCTATTTCTAAAATGTGCATATTTTATTATTGCCTTGTATTCATAAAACGCGAAATACTGTGGAAAATTAGTAGTTTGATATTTTTGAGGCTTAGAAAGAAAAGAAAGAAATCCTAATAAAAATACCTTAATACTTAATAATAGTTATTCATAATTATGAATTATTTAAATAGTTATGTCTTGTAAATTACTAGAAATTAATTCAGCAGGGAATATATGTTAAAAAACGATTTATATATTATACTATTTTATTATTTTTTATATACATTAGTGATGCATATGTAATTATTCTTGTGGTTGTGGTTGGGAGGCAATCCACGCTAAAGATCTTGCAATAGCTGCTGGGATTTCAGGAGCTACCGGAATATCAGCACTTTGGGGTTGATATCCATTTTCATCAGCTACGTAGGTCAGTTGATGACTTCCACCCTCTGGGTCGGTCCAAGAAGCTGAACCTTGGACAGCTTCACCTGCTTCCTCGCCAATTTGCTTTAACTGACCAGATTGTTGTTGGGCTGTACCATCTCCGGATTGATAGCTCCATTCAAATGTGCCATCGGGGCTTACGTCGCCACTCTGAGAAAGTATCGGGACTTCCTCTTCGCCGAACACAGCGACAAAGAGACCAATGAAAAGCACTGCTTTGAGAAACATTTTAGTCAATAGCGATCGTTCAAAATCTGAATGATAACTGATAATTTTTTGAGGCTGAGTTGGTGTTTATATATTGAATCATTAAATATTTCAGGAAATATCAAGGATTTTGTTAATTTTTAAACGCAATTCATTTTACTCGAGTTTTATACGCATTTGATTTGAACTTTAAATTTGAATTAAGATGCAACATATTACGATCAATGTATTATTCAAATGTTTTCGAATAATATTAATTCCATGTATTTATAATTAATTAAATTGATACTTATGGATGATGCAATTTATATTATGAGATTGTGAGACTGTTTTAAGAATAATTAATACAATAGATTAAAAAATAAAGTATTTATTTTGACAATTAGCAATATATACAGTACGCACACATTTTCGAATAATTTGTAAGTGATTAAATTTAAATTAATCTGAAGGTATTTTCGTTAATTAAGTCGTCGTCAACTTACTAAGCGTCTTTCAGAAAAGTCGTCTGTATCTTGGAGAAAAAATTGGACATTTGTGGGTATTTGTAGATGGGTGATCTATGTATAGTAGAAATCAAGGATCATTCGCAGTATTAAATTTTATTCCGTCAGAAATGTTGGTTGAGTCAACGAATCAAAATTATACAAAATTTGCGATTTGTACAATTGTGTTGTTGGATATAACTACAACTTTGTATACCAAAGTCTCAGATACAGCGAATGGGTTATGAGGTTATGACTTATGAGGAGAGATTCTGCATATTATGGGGTAGACATGGTGATCACCCATTTGAAATTTCTGGAATATTTTAGTGTCGTTTTGTTGAATCTGCAACTAGTTCTTGTGCTTCGCAGCTATCGTAATCTTATTCCTAATACCTTGTCTTGTTTTTTTTGTATTTCTTGTATTTTGTTTATGTTTTGTAAACTTATCGATATTTATATCGTTAATATGTTATATATCTATGTAAATTATAATTATTTATGTTATTTGGGTTTTATATCTTAGTCGTTAACTTAGAAGAACATAATCATAAAAATGCAATTTATTATTTTATTAAATTTTTTTGTGTTTCAGTTTGTTTTATTGGTCCCTTAATGTACCGACTGTGTCTCTAAAATCCGCGAAATACGTTTCCTCGTATAATGTCTTCTTTCGATTTGTTTGCCAAAGGTGCTATCGCATTCATACCCTGTATATGGACCCTATTTCTCAAAATTAGGATGGCAGGTCTACATTTTATCAATACGATAATAATACGATATAATAGACAATAAAATAATTAATTGGAAAATGAAAATTAATAAGGAATATCTTTTATCGGATACATCACTTATTAAACAATCTATTACATCTAAAATTTTGCAATGTCTATTTTTCGTTTAATATTCCTATTTTTTTAGTATTTTCCTCTTACTGTACATCTAGCATATTGCATATTGAGAGTTATATTAAATATTATCACAATTGATTGCTATCGTAAGCATATTTTGATAGGTAAGGTATTTACGTTTTATATAAACAATCGCATGATAACTACCGTTTAATATCAATAGTAAAGATAAAAATGATGTGACGCGAAAAAGGAATGTATAACGAAGTAAGATAGTATCAAATAAATCAGTATAATCTCTTTGAGCACTGGTTATCAGTTAAAAAGAATAGAGAAAAAACTTATCCTATACGATAATGTTAATTAGCCGAATAGGAACTTTTTTATTGAATATGGGTACATCTAATACAAATTAACTAAAATAGTTAATGTTAAGAATTGTGTCAAGCAGAAGCTTTCTCATTTTTATATTTATGATTTTTTTTGTTAAAAATAGTCTTATCAAAACCAGTGCGATTCGACAATTAATTGGTAAAAAATTGTTTTAATAATAATTGTTAGAGTATCCTTTATAATACCTTGATTGATATATACTAAACGGCATTATTGCAAATATTTGAAAGTTTGTAAATGGCTCTTTGGAATCAGTTTTGTCTTCCTGAAGGTACGATGGGTCGTGACAAACGGTGATGTCGGGGTGACAGGGAATCATATTCAATGAGCTGATCCTCACCTCTAAACTCTTAATTGGAACCCATACAGCGATCCGTAAAATAGCCTAGAACGTCGAAATATTGCAATGTTGCCGAATTAACTCTGAGGTTTGGTTCAGTTTGGCTTTGACATACAAAATATTTTAATCCAAACAAAATAGTTGAATAAAAATGTTATCAAATACTATTTATTTTAACATTATAACACATCTAAAAACTACAATTAATTATACAGCCACAATAATTCATTCATCTCTTATCACTATTGCTTTCAAGAATTTTTTATACATCTGACAGCCGGTCGCCGTCTGGTTGTCAGATGTACGCCAAATTATTCAAAATATTAGTTATAAATACTACAGGTTATACACCGACAAACATTATTTTAGCCCTTAATTTTGATAAATTTGAAGTCGCTCCGTAATATATCATATTACTTTGTTTGAAAATGCCGTAAGCAATAGATATTCAGGGTCACAAATTGATTGCGGCTTTAATAGGTTATTTTGAAAAGGAACGATATAATGGAGGCCCCCTTTTGCTGGTAAATTCCGTTAGAGAGGTAATTATTGATGATATTAAATAATATAAGTCCCTACAGTTTTATTTAAAATGTTTTTAGCGGGTTGCTTCCGCTCTAAATATTAGTATAGGTACTGTAAATAACATCGCTTACAAAACGAAGAAAAATACGTTAGATTCACCCAAGAAAACTCGCCTACATACAAAGTGGGTGACGAATCTTGACCATCTTAATATTGGCTCTATTCGAGACCAAATATACGAAATGTATAAGAACAGTAAGTACACAAACTATTTTATCAATATAAGCATAATTTAATAAAATTATTTTAGGGAAAATTGTCTGTCTGAAAAGTATACATAAAAGAATTAGGAACATGCAGCTCTTTGAGGAATGTAAGACCTCTTTTTATATACTCTTACAGGGCATAGGGTTTAAATGGTGTAAAGATAACCCTCGGAGAGGTTTAATAGAACTTTCAGACATTGCCTTGAAAGAATTAAATTTTTAAAGGCACAACATAAGACCAAGGAAGATAAACTATTTGGATTTGTGTATGTTGATGAAATTTTGATATTTCAAAATGGTTCATTGTGGCACTCTTAATGCACGTAAAAGTTACAATAGCATTCGATTAGGTTTTTTGATCATTATATTTTTTAATAACTAACTGCAGATATATTGCTGGTCGAGAAGAATATTCCATCAAAAATTGTTTGGATATATGGAAGGAAGCATAGTCAACCATAACACCTTGGGTTTGGATGGACTCGATTAAACATACATAGGCTCAGAGGAAGTAATTGACATGTGGTCGAATTGTGAACATGTTTCAGACAGATCAGAAATTAAAAGTTTAGTTATTGAATTGGACAATGAGTGGGCAAGTGAAAGTGACTGAAGGAAACTTTCAGGATATATGATAATGCTGTGCAATGCTAGAAATTCCCGCGACAGAGTGATGAGAGTGGAAACAACTAAAGGTATGCACATAATTAATTAAATATAATTGTAGAGAATAATATTGCAGGGAGTGAAAGATTTGTATGCACAGGTATGATTGTAATTATTCAAAATTAAACATGAGCATTAGGTTACAACTTATAAGGAGAGAATGAATACTAACTGTTTTGTAGATATGATAAATGCATTAGACAGAATTCAGTGATTAATTTTATGAAGAATGCTGTACACAAATATTAGCAGAAGTAATAAAATATACAATGATACCAAGGTGACTTGACACACCATTGAAGGAAACAAGAACTAAACGAAAAAAGTAAATATGCTCTCGAATGAAAGTAAAATACGTTTCTCAGATATACAATTGTTAATTAGGTGGATTAGGCCTCCAGGGAGATACCATTACATAAAAAATGCGCCTAGAAACTCTACCGCATGGATGGTGTGGAAAAGAGTTAAAACTAAACAAAACAAATCTAACCCACAAACTATTATAACTGTGTCTTAATTGTAGTTTTAAGTCCTTCGATAATATACGTATTAGATTTACTATAATGTTAAAATAAATTATATTTCAAAATATTTTTGTTCAATTACTTTATTTAGATTTGATTTTTTTGTATGTCAAAGCCAAACTGAACTAAAACTCAGAGTTGATTCGGCAACATTGTAATATTTCGACGTCACAAATATCCACGATGCATTACTAAAAAACTTTGCATAGGCTATATATCGGTAGTGACACGCTAAAAGTGAGCTCTGGAGGTTTATATAAATCTTATATATTCGTATTGTTATCTGACACTGAACTGACACTAAGTGATTACCACTCGTTCATTAATGGAACTGTGGAATTACCTTCAAACATATAGCATAAATAGTAACAAGTTAGATCTAACTATGTTATATAATGCCTTTAATTTCATGAAAAAGTAATTATCTTTTTGATCATTTTTGATCTTAATAATCTTTTTACTAGATCTATTGTTTTTCGCATAATTAGATATATTTTATAATATTATATATTATATTTTCTTTGCTTTATTTGTTTTTTTAGTTATTTTTTATAATTAGTATTATTTCCTTATTATTTTAACTTGCTTTAATTAATTCTGCAAGTATTAGTCAAAACTTAATTAAACATTTTCGGTTATTATGGTGCTGATATAAAATTTAAAATTCAATAATTGAATGAGAACGAAATATATAATCAACAATGACTGTTATTTTTAATATGTTTCTCAGAGCCAATTTAAAAAAATTAGGTTTATTTAAATGGGTTTTAAATAAGTAAAAGAAAATATATCTTACAATAAGGTTACTTTTTATTGTATTTTCAACATTTGTGCTTGATTTGTATGAGCGGTTTTACTGGTTTGGTACAGGTTGGGCAGGAGATTCGTTCCAAATAAATAGCAGCTTATGGTGGTACTGGGATGTCAGCACTCTGGGGTTGGTATCCGTTTTCGTCAGCTACGTAGTTCAATTGATGCTTTCCACCTTCTGGGTCGGTCCAGGATGCAGATCCTTGAACAACCTCGCCAGCTTCTTCGCCAATTTGTTTCAATTGTCCAGATTGTTGTTGGGATGTACCGTCTCCCGATTGATAGCTCCATTCGAAAGTACCGTCAGGACTTACATCACCACTCTGCGATACAATTGGTACTTCTTCCTTGGCAAACACTACCGCAAAGAAAGCGACGAAAAGTACTACTTTGAATACCATTTTAATGTCTTTAGTCGTTCAGGTGTCTGAATGCTGACTGATGATCATGGATCATTCTGGTTCTTTTATACTAAACCGTTTAAATTAGGATAAATATCAAGGTTTTAAAACAGTTTTTTTACTGCAACAATCTGAACTATAAAGATAAATTAAAATGCATCAAATTATCATAAATGTCTTCATCCAAAATTGAAAGTTGATTATTAATATTTTTGGTTTCTGAAAATGTTATAGTATTAACGCGAGTATAGGTTATAAAAAATCTCGTTTTATTAGTCTACCAAATATTAGATGTTTGAACACTTATCTGTTCTACCATAACTATTTGTTGTTTTAAATACTTTATATAGTCATATGGAGATATTTCTTTTGAATAATTTCTCTACAATTAAGACAACTTTCAGTTCAACTTACATTTATTAGTATCAATATTATTTTTATTTTATAAATGATCAGAGTTCAAACGTTTGATATATATGACTTATTATATAACCATATAAATATTTATGATACGATAGATAGATAGCAAATGTTAAAAATCATGTAATCTTCGCATAGCGTAGACCCGGACAAAATGCTGCATCTAACAAATAAACGCCGAAATGTCTGTCAATTGTTAGAATTTGAACAATGTTTTACTTTGTGCTTGTAGTTCATTCATATATTTTCATTCATACTTTATTTTAGGAGTTTCAGTTAAAAATAAATACCTACAGTTAATAATTATTCAGTTAAATTTTTCTTTGCCTAATAAGACTTTTCCCCATGGGTTGGGGTAAATGTTTCGTGTCAATGGGGATACAATCCTATTCATGCGGTAAAAGTCCTGATGTGAAACAAATATTTGTTTAAATACATTTTTATTAAAAATGAGTATAAACTTCTTTACTCACTAGAATAAGAAACTACTCAGTAGAACCAATGTTTAAATGAATGACATATATTGATATCAAGACCTTAGATTTCTTTTTAACTCCTCTTTGGACAAAAAAATACGACATATTTTTTCTAAGTGAAATAATGAACGAATTTTTAAATTTCTAAATAGTTTTGTACGTTTTTATATTTTAACATTAACGACATAAATAGGACAAATTTCCCCTTTTCATAGCCCAAACATTCCTCGTGCTATTGCTTTCTGCACTGGTTGCACTGGATCGAGTTACTTGGTTCAGATTCTTGCCCATAAGTTTGCTACAAAGCGGGCAGATTATTTCTTCATCTTGGGTATCCAGTTTAGTATTAATATCAAACGATAAATTTTCTTTTCCACGGGTTTTAATTAATTTGGTAGCTTCTTTTTTCTTTCCACATCTAATTTTTGTATTCGCTCGTCTTCTAATTCCCTCTTATTTGGGGTCGAAGTAAGAATTTTTGATGATTTTCCTTTTTGTCACAAATTGGTGACTTAATACGATATTAGGTCATCATTGATTTAGGGTTTGATAGTGGCATGAAAAGTTCTTGACATGAAGTGTTTTCACCTAGCTGGCACTCCCGAGATGTAGACTATTTAGGTGATGTGCTAGGCCTTGGTTTAAATGTATTTTCTTTTTGAGATTCTTTAGTAAAATCTATTAAAGGTATGTCGTCATCACTAGAGAATTCAACATCCATTATAACAGCGGTTTGATTCGGAACCTGGTTTGAGTTTCCTTCTTCGATGAAGGTGTTTGATCGGTTACGGACGACGGTAAAAAATCTTCGTCTACGAATATAAATCTACTCAAAGGTATTATTCCGCAGGATATGAACGCATTGGTGTGCAAAGGAACGATATCTGATCTATCCGGCTGATGGAGCCGCATCACCGTGTCTTGACTACGCTATTAATGGCTCCACAAAATAGATAGACATATTTCAATGTTTTCGGCACCACGTTATACGAATGCAGTACTTTTATAGGCCTAATTTGATGTTTTTAGCATCCACACCTTAACATCCAAAGATGAGGAACCACAGATACCACAAAAAATTGAAGATGTAAACAGTTGTTCTATGTAAAATATGGTTTTACTAATAAAAATTATGTGAATTATGCGACCTATGAAATACGGGAAATAAAATGAGGTGTACCAGTAGAAAAAGAAGTAATCGACCTCCGAGAACCATACATCTTCTTTAACAAATATTTTACGAATGATATTTTTACCGAGATGGCTGATAAAACTAATTTTTATGCGACTCAACTGCACATTTTTCGATTTGCATCCATCGACTCTGTTGAGTTTAATTTTTTTAGAATTTACGTCATTATGAACTATGCCATTATGCTATGTTAATATATTGGGACAGGTCAGTTGACATATCGATTGCAAAAAACAAAGAAAAGGGGCTGAACGTTGTAAATTGTAAGGCTGCATCAAAAAATCTGCGTCAAATGTAATACACATTTATGTTTAGCAAAAGGGCAGAAAATTGTTTTTTAAAATTTCATAATAAATAGCTTGATTGTTTTTTGTTTTACTTTCCATTGGAATGGACATAATTTTTTTTTGGGAAAAATACACCTTACGTTTATTTTTTCTATATCAAAAATCTCTAAAAATATTAGAAAAGCCGACTTTTCCACAACGTTGAAGGATTTGGCACAGAAAGGGTTATTTTAGCAATAAGTCAGCGGGATTCGAACCCGGGATAATTCCAAGTAAATACCTAAAATGTTCTGAATAATTCCTTTCATTTTCATATTTACTCATTAAGCTTCTATAATAAGCTTCGGTATGATATTGAATTTTTGATGGTATTGTAAATACAGCTTTAAATAGATTTGTTAATACTTCGTCAACACTTCTTCTCTTAAATATGTTAAATATGTCAAATCTTTAATATGTTAAGGGTAAACAAAATATAAAACAAAAAAGTTTCAGTAAAAAATAAACACTTCGTTATCTTGTGCTGGGTCTGCTTTATTATAATACGTTATTTAAGTATAGATATATAATACATGTCCTTAATATTGCTTCGCGTTAGTTATTCTTTATGTTGGGGATGAGAGGCGATCCATTCAAGGGATTTTAAAATTGCTGGTGGAACCTCTGGAGCGACTGGAATATCAGCACTCTGGGGTTGATATCCGTTTTCGTCAGCGACGTATTTTAATTGGTGGCTTCCACCTTCTGGGTCAGTCCAAGAAGCAGCTCCCTGAACAGCTTCTCCTGCACTATCTTCAATTTGTTTAAGTTGCCCAGATTGTTCTTGCGCAGTACCATCTCCGGCTTCGTAGCTCCATTTAAAAGAACCATCTGGGCTTACATCACCACTTTGTGACACTATTGGCACTTCCTCACAAAATACTACTATACAAAGACTAATGCAGATCACAATTTTCGAAAATATCTTCATATTTTTGAGTCGTTCGGAAAGTTTGAAAGATTACTGATTGTTTTAGTATTTTTGGGTCCTTTTATAGTGTCAAATGATTGCCAATTAAAGTAAATTTCAAGGTTTCGATCATTTTATGTGCTTGAAGATGCAGAATGCATCAAAATAAATGTCTTATTCAAATTTGTATGTTAATTATCAAATAGATTTTTAAAAATAAACTATATATAAATATGATGAGATGCAGTTCAAATTTAAAGGTGAATAGAATTATGTATTAGAAATTTAATTAACGATGTTAGTGCAAATATTATTTTAATTGTAATAATAAGCCAAGCAAGTTGTAAAAGAGTTAGGTTGTTGTATTTCACATTTAAAGAGAACTGTAATTAGTTACAGCTGGTTTGGTAGCCGCAGTGGTTAAAGGCACACGATGTTCCTCCTACTGCTGTGATAGTCGAATTCGAAGGTTTTAATCCTGCAGGGCATGGACGTATGTTATGTTTGTGACGTTAATTTAAATGTTTCCAGACAAATATGTAAAATCCGACTAGGAATAAGGTATCGGTTACATCTGTAGCCAGGCAGGGTAAGACTTGTTTTTTGGCATTGTCTTTAAGTTGGGCATTGCTAAGTCGGTGAGCTTAATGCTGAGGATCGTGGTTTGGAACTCATGTTAAGCAATATATTCAGGTTGGCAAAAAGAGAATAAGGATGATAAGTCGAGCAAAGTGTTTGACCTTATTTAAATGTAATGAATTAACCATATTAATGTATAAAGTAGACATATTGGCATAATTCTGTCTTTGATTGAATTTTAGTAGAATAAAAATAACTACACACTTTTTTTCTTAACGTACTTCAAAATGTCCTAATGAAAACATAATAAAGTAAGATACACTGAGTTCGACAATAAAGTAAGGAACATAAACTGATTGTATCTCTGATGTTAAAACACCAAGCCGGTCGGTAATAAAGATTTAAGAGAAAGTTTTTGAATCAAAATTAGACTTTTAGGAATAATTTAATGAAAAGGAAAATTTACACAGATAAATGAAAAATCGAACCAATATATTAATAGATCAACTGAAAACTCCCCGGCCTACCATAGTAAAACACATTTTTTTGGCAAAATTATTTTTTTTTATTCAATATAATTCCTTTTAAGGGTGATACACTGAATATAGCCGCCCTCCAACTTTTCGATACCATTTTTGTTGTACGATTTGTCCTTTGCTTCAAAATAGATTGACCTCAGTTTCGGCGATCACCTCTTCACTCGAGGAAAATTTCGTCCCAGCGAGCATTCTTTTGAGGTCTGAAAACAGGAAATAGTCGCTGGGGGCCAGATATGGAGAATACGGTGGATGAGGAACCAATTGGAAGCCCAATTCATGGATTTTTGCCATCGTTTTCATTGATTTGTGATACGGTGTATTGACTTGATGAAGCAGCACTTTCTTTTTCTTCAAATGCGGCCATCTTCCTACGTTTTGGAGCAGGTTTATCGTATGCAGTCCACTCGGATGACTGTCGATTGGACTTCGGAGTAAAATAATGGAGCAATGTTTCATCCATTGTCACATGTTGACGCAAAAAGTTGGGTTTATTATGCTCGATCATCTTCAAACACTGCTTCGAATCATCGTCGTTGTTTTTGGTCAAAAGTGAGTTCACGTGGCACCCACTTTACACAGAGCTTTCTCATACCCAAATATTCGTGAATGATACGATGGACACGATCAGTTGATATCTTTAGAGTGTCTGCTATTTTATTCAATTTCAACTTACGGTCATTCAAAACCATTTTGTGGATTCTTTTAATGTCTTCATTTTGTGCTCATTTCACCACGTCTAAATTTAGCATACCAATCCTTGATGGTTGATTTTCCTGGGGATGGTGTCCGTAAACTCGGCATCAAGCCAAGTTTTTGCTTCAACTGTATTTTTTTTCCTTAAAAAAGCAATATTTTATTAACACGCGAAATTCCTTTTTATCAATTTTTTTCACAATAACAAAAGTTGCTTCACTCAAAATGCTATAATTCACAAACTAATGATCCGACAGCTACTAAATTTATATACGCATCTTTTGAGGGTTAGGGATAACTAAAAAACATATGGGTTTAATTCTAGTAGCACCATCTATGTGTCAGGCCGGGGACTTTTGAATTGACCTGTCACTTTATAAAATCAGCTAATTTTTAGTGTACAAAAAGACGAAGATTAAAATTAGACTTAATAACTTGCAACAATATTAAGTATCTGTCACGAAATTATAAATATATATTTACTATAAAGAAGTATAGTCCAGAAATAAGGAAAATGCTTATATAATAATCGGTGAGAATCGAATAACTTTTAGATATAAAAGGAGGTATTTTAACATTGAATTGTGATTATAAAAATTCTTTCCTTCTGATCAGTGTTTTTTCTCTAGCGTATGTTTAATCTGCAGAATAATTTCATTCTGATGAAGATGTAATAATTCTATATAAAGAGGGGCAAAAGTCCCGCTGCCATTTTGATTTGACACTAAAGCGGCGTAAAAGTCGTGCAATCATTTTGATTGCGCACCATTTTGGTTATGTCACGTTTATCTTAGTTTTGCTTTAACCATTGTGTTGTGTGTTGTTGTCCGAATTTTATTATGGATAAATATATGCCATAAGAACGAGCAGAAATAGTGACAATATTTATTAAAAATAATCGTCCCATTAAATCTTAACGGTAGCGGGACTTTTGCCCCACGTTGTATATCTTTTATATAGTTAAAGAAGCTAGAAGCTACATGTAGGAAATAATTCCTGACGCAATATCGTAATTATTGAGATCATAAAGTACCTATTTTGTTCGATAATTTATGTGGAAATAAAAAGTACTAATAATGTTTTTTATGCTAAAAATATAACACATTTTCTTAAACTTGGTCTTAACCATACTGATGCCTTGTCTTGGTGAAATAATCAATAGTATAGGCCTGTAAAAAATTTTGCTGTTTCATGACTAGCTTCAAATGACTTCGTTTTTTTTGTCAGGACGACAATCTTCTTGACAAATCGATCGTCATTTATCATGGTCATGAGTCATTACAGTAAAATAAAAGAAAATTGACTTGAATAGAAATATTATTTTATTTATAAGCACTACCACATATTGAAACTTTTTCTTTTTCCTGGTGAGGCCATGTTCATTGTTGTTTTTTCTAAATATCTTTAATGCCCTGATGAAATCGTTCACCTTGACCTTCACTTACATCTCTCAGATTTCCGGAAATTAGTTGAGGATGGATTGCAGAAAATGTAGTTTTAGGCTTATTAGCTTTTTTTACGATTTGTTTAGTGCTAGTGTCTTTATGATTGTCTAAAAAGAGCAACAAATCATTAAGTCTTGGAATTTTTTCAATATTATTTTTGTTTTGTGCATACCAATACACATAAAAATCAGTTAAAAATACTGAAACAGTTGTTTTGTTGCAGACCTGTGTAATTAAACATTAATAGATATAGATTTAATTGTACTTTTAATGCCAAACTGAATTCTTTCGAAACGCAGTTAGTTTACAGATCGTTAAAGTTGTTTACAATATTTAATTTTTATTTGATGAATTTGAATAAAACATTTATTCTAATAGGATGCATTTTGCCAATCTTAAGTTCAGATGCGCCTTTTTAATATTCCCAATCTGCCTTGATATTTATCCTGATTAAAAAGTCAAGTATAAAAGTGTCGAGAGAATTTCAAAGTAATCAGTAATCCTTCAGATTTTTGATAGATATAAAGTTTTTAAAATGCATCTCAAAGCAGTTATCTGCATCGGTTTAATTTCTGTGGCACTGGGTGAGGAAATTCCGATCGTTTCACTAAGTTCTGATGTCAGTCCCGATGGTGCCTTCGACTGGAGCTATAAGTCCGGAGATGGTACCGAGCAACAACAATCGGGACAGTTGAAGCAAGTAGGCGAAGAAGCTGGCGAAGCTGTTTCGGGATCTGCTTCTTGGACCGATCCAGAAGGTGGGGCTCATCATTTGAGCTATGTGGCTGATGAAAATGGATATCAACCTCAAAGCCCCGATATACCAGTTCCGCCGCCTCTCCCAGCAGCCATTGCGAGGTCTTTGGAATGGATTGCAGCGCATCCGGCACCTGTCGAATAAATAAATGTACAAATTTAATATGCATGTAAATATGAATATAAAAAATACTGAATAAATATTTTCAATCATATTATCGTTATTTAATTTTTATTACAAATACACAAAAGTAATTATCAATACTAGTGACCGCTTGGTCGTGCAAATACGTCCGTTATGATTTTCTGATAAAACAGTAATAATCAGTAGTTGCTGGCATAGTATCCTGATGTTCGTTATGAGCTTGAACTGATTATTTAATTATTTGCAATGCCTCTCAAATAGACTTTCTTATTAAACAGTTGGAAAAATACAATTAATCACTTTTAATTGCAATTATTTTATGACATAATTCTTTCCCAATTTTATTTTTTAAACGTTATTGTAGGACTTACAGTAGATTACTTATTGGAGTAATATACTACATGTCAGGATAGTTATATTATATTATATAACTGAAATCATATAATAATTCTTATTACCCATGGGCAGATTGTTGACGTTCTAGGAGATTAATTAAAAAATTATAGGACCAAACACAGCATTACAATTTTTTTTATTGAGAAAATATTTACTGCTTCAATTGAATTCGAAATTTTTTAAATGATTGATCTGAAAAATTCAAGTATTATCAAAATATGAGTATTTTAAAAGCCAAATGTTAAAATTATATAGAAATAAGATTTTTTTCAAAATATAATAGAGAGTATGGATTTTTATAGACACCTCTGACGGTTATAGTTTGATCTAGCAATATAACCTCTGCAACTAGCATAAGAAACTGAAATGAAGCGGGGAATAATCAAGAAAAGCTATTCTTGATGTTAGCTTTTCAGGGATCATATATATGAAATGTATAGAAGTGAGTAGTTCATTCAATATAAACACCATTTAATACAATTATTTTAGAGGAAACTGTCAGCCTGGAAAATATCCACAGAAAGCTTAGAGATATGTATGCTTTGAGGGATGTAGAACATCACTTATTACACTGTTAGGTAATATAGGAGTTAAATGGTGTAAAGATAATCCACGAAGAAGTTTTAAATTAATACAATTTTTAAAAGCGATTAATAAAGCTAAGGAAGACTTATATTAATTTGTGTATTTAGATGAGACATGGATATTCAAGAATGGAATCAGATATGATCACTTACGGCAAGATGATAATAAAAATAGTGCTAAGAAAGAAGTTGATGGAAGAAAGTAAACGTTGGAATAGCAATTGACTAGGTTTTGTTGGACATAACATCTATTAATAATTCATTGTAGATATATTGTTCTTCATGCTAGAAACAGGAATGGTTTTATTCCCGGCGTAGAATTAGTGTTATCCTCTAAATCTAAGAGTGACCACAAGAAGAAATGAACAATAACATGTATTTACTGTGTGTTGAAAATTAGCTCTTAAAAAATTTGGAGGAACCAAGTTATTGTTGTCAATATTGTCATTTGTTTTTATGAACAATGCTATAACATTCACAAAGGCTGGAATTAAGGAATTATTTGCAGAACATAAAGTAATGTAATAAGTTTAATATATTTTGAACAAACCAAGCTAAAGAGTGAACTATTTCTAATTGTTACTCGATAAATATAAATGAAATATTTTATTGCATTTGACGTTTAGAAATAGGTGTAAAAATACATGGTATATCAGATTGCTGAACAATATATTCATATAGTATTACGTCTTTCTCCCTATCACTGCAAATTCAATCCAATCAAATTGATATGGTGTTTGGCAAGGAATTATTACAATATACATTCAGGTCAAGAAACATATTCAAACCAGAACTACCTGGATATGTAGAAATAAGCATTATCTACAATAGCATCTCCAGTTTAGATGGACTCGATCAGACCAATTGAAGAACACATTGACAAAGAATGGAATTGTGAACAAGTGTTAAATAGATTGGAAATTAACAGTTTAGTTATTCACTTGACTAGCGATTCCGAAAGTGATAGTGCTTGAATGCAGCTATGTAATTGTGGGATTATGATTCAATGCTGACAATTACCAGGACAGTGTGATGAGTGTCGAAACAACTAAAGGCTAGTATTATAGAGTGTGAAAGATTTATGTGTATAGATATGTGTGTAATTGTTCAGAATAAACCTGAGAATTTGGTTAAACGGTATGAGGTGAGAATGTATAGTAACTGTTTTGCAGATATGATAAATGCATTAGGGAGAATGCAGTAATTAAATCTAATTTTATCAAGGAAGTGTAAGGAGAGATACAGTGATGTTAAGAAGACTTTACAAGGAAACACTGTACCGAAGGAAATAAGTACTAATTGTAGAAGGTAAATATGTTCTCTAATGAAAGTAATTACGAAAGTAAAGAAAGTTTTATTGAACGGACTATAGTTAAACTTAGCAATAACTAAACAAATTTTTACGCCATTTAAACATAATTAACCTATAATATAGTTTTGTAACACCTAAAACATGAAAGTTATGAAATGTAAACAAAAACTTTTATATCACTTAGAACTATTTTATTTCAATCCTATTCTATTGAACTATTTATGTATAAATACCTTACTTATTACATCCCCATGTATTACAAATATACATTCTGGTCCTCCGCAATTCATTGTATTGCTTATTCAATATGTAAAACTTATTTATGCCAAATGTACACATATGTATGCATAATATACTATTAGAAAATCAGATGTATTAATATATTACAGAAAATTGCAAATTTAATTAACTACACTTTTAATATCAGTATTTCGAATGAGAAAATTTTAAATATCGGGGAAACTTCTCAACTCATACTCCGCTGTTGGTACCGCAAGACTTCAAATATTCTTTACCAAATCGAGATATTATAAGATAGAAGAGTTAATAGATCATATAAGCATCAACATTCCTTTCTCCGACAATAACAATATCAATTCGTCCATTATTGGTGAGTTAAATCTCCTCGCGTGCTCATAAGCAGATATTTTGTCTGATCTAATGAGGATATTATGGCTGTCCAATGATATTTTGAAGATTTTGACTGAATCCTTGGTTTGATGAAGAAATGTTTGTAGTTCTTGGACAATAGTTCGCTTCACTGTAGGATGGTGAATTATTGTATCAATTGTAATACTTTTGATACAAATTTTAATGTTACCAAAAAACTTTTATAGTATGTGGTACTTTAAAAGTGGCCATTTAAAGCGTCATTTACAATAAGTGTTGCGCCAAAGAACTACTATGTTTTTGAATGTTCGTCAAGAAATAGTTAGCGATTAGGTGCGACCACTTATGGGAATATTACTTTTCCACTGGCACAACATAACCCAGTAGATTTATCGTTGTATTTTGGATCCTTACACTAATGATAAATGATTGTTATTTTCTTAATTGCACCCGTATTTTTCGCATTATAATCTATTTTCGGATCGTAGTGGAATGCTTCTCGTAGCTGGATTACAGGAGGACTGTCTACGGAATCACTTAGCTTTAGCGTGTTGAGTTTGCTATTGTGTTTGATGTGCAATAAAGTCGTATTCTAAGCATATCTACTTCATGCCCAGTCATTCTTGAACACATTTGTGAGATACCAATATGAGTATTATGATCTTTGTTTCTCGCTGGTCCATTAGTGCGGTTAGTTCGTCGCACATTTAACTGACTTCGATGATCTATCTCTGGTGGTCTTATCCTTGGCGTTGTTAATAAAATTGTAACAATTATAAGAATTATAATAAAGGTAAAGAAAATTCTTGGGAACTAACTTTGTGGTTAAATAAAAATAAATGTGACACACTTTTACAAACATGTTTTACCATAAACAGTCACTACATATTTCAACACTATTCTTGGTAAATGTTTACTCAACCGCAAGTAGAATATGCTTCGAAATAACCGCTAGCACATAGTTGTACCATATTTGACGTATATGTCAATATTTTTATTTGATTTTTACATCATAAAATTGATGTACCTATCAAAAACTATCTATATTTATATCAAATTTAAATCGTGGTAAATATTAATAAATCAAAAAATTACATTATATATTCCAATACCAGTTCCAATCACATTTTTTTACATAATACACCAAAACACAAGAGCATATATAGAGGTTTTACTTAATTGGGCGAAACGGAGGAAATGTTTTGCGTGGTCCATTCAATGCTGGCTCTGAGACCACGTTTTTGATTGGTTCATTTATATAACGCGGTTGTTAGTTTCAGTTTGTTTACGACACTATTTTTGTGTGTCTAATAAAATACAATTAACATTTTTATATCTTAAATATAATCACTATTATTTGATTATAATGTATTTTCACCCTCAAATTTGTTGTGTATCCAGTGTATGTGCGGAAATAATCGGAATAAACCGGTTGTAGTTTTCCTTAGAAGAAACACCCCAAGTTAACTAGATTAAGGATGTGAGTGTGACTTAGCATTATTTCTACCTGGTACGTATACAGTTATTTATATAAAGCATTTGTGTTCACATACATTATTATTTACAGGAATACAACAGAAGAAGTCATGAAATTATTACCCACAGTATAAACACAAAATGTGTCCAAATGGGGTGATGGAAAAATTACATTGAAGGTAAATGTGATTATACTACATGAAAATATTTTGTTATCCTTTAAAAAGTTATTTGTAAAGTGCCGTCAATTAAAATCCTAAATACTTTGAAGGGGTTCATTTACTTGACACAAATGCATATTGGTCAATATACTTATAATTAGTATTTTGGCTTCTTATCCGAGATAACCTTTTCAATAAGGATGTTAATAAAACACATTAATACAAAATAATATAATACAATATGTAGACCAACAAGATGAGCTTGATTTTATAGACAAGATATTGTTATGGCCCTTTTATTATATTGTTAATAATAAAAGTTTAAGCTGTCGTTTGAACTATTCGATTTTATTATAATAAGAGCACAGAAATAATTTTCATATATATTTTACATTTTAATGTTTTGTTGCTAAGTATTGTTTTTTGGTATATTTTCTCCATTCTGACCTAACATTGCAGCAATAATTATATCTTGTCTTAATACATTTTGCGTTGAATGAGCAAGTAAAATATGAACAGACACAGACTTTCAGCTGTGCTGTTCTGTTTTCAGTATGAGGGAACAATAAGATTGAAACTTTAATACATCTTATATGAATTGATAGCACTAAAGAAATATGAAATATGGAAAAAGAGCTATAGACAATTTTGATGATATTTGCTACGAGATATGTTATGTTTTCAATTAGATTACAGCTATTTTTATATCCCCATTTAATTATTATTTATGTATATATTTATGTTTCATTATTTTTTATTTATCATTATATTTTATATATATATATATATATATATATATATATATTCATTATATACTTGTATTTTAGCTTTTTGATATTTTATAATATTTGTATTTATATGGAATTTTATGTTAATAAATGGTTTTGAAAAATTACATTTTGATTTTATTTTAAATTTAATTGGTCAGTGGAATGTGACCTCAGAGGTTAGTCACGTGATGCATGAAATTGTCGACCAATGAAATGCTCTCATAATAAAAATTTTTAATTACAGTTGCCTGTAACGGTAATTTAAACTAACCGGTGAAATTCAGCGAAATTATGTTCGCAGGGCTTTCCTACTGAGACCATGAAAAACAATTCTGAAATTATTTGTATTAAGTTAACATTCTATATATTACTCTATGCACAATGCATATAAAAAAAACCAACAACAATGTCGATCTTTTGTCACAATGTCACAAAATTGTTATTTTTCCTATTTTCTCGCAATTATCCGAATATCGTCTCATTATATAAACCTTCATATGCAATTTGTACAATATACATTAATAAAAATATTTCCTATAATTTATTACAGCTTTTCCTTTTTCCATATATCTGACAAAACGCCATCATTATGTCGAAAGAACGGTGTTGGTTTGACAGCAATACAACCTGTCCATATTCGCACTTCTTCGGCATTTCAAAATATTGTGCGGACAAGCCAATGCTATATCGATCTAAACCAGTCCAAATAGATGGCGCTTTGTATGGTGAGTCTGACGCTGGGTGCAACATCACTTTCCATTCGAAATCGTCAGTCAATTAAAAAAAATATCTTTTACTATTTTTGTAACGTTTGGCTGTTCTCTATTGCTGGTCTTTATACTTTGTACAAATTGTTCAATAGACTTCAGTGTCGGTTTGTTTTGGAAAGGTATTTACCATCTTCTCGACTAAGCCGTAACATTTTGCGCTAAGGATTTCCGTAGTACATGTACTTTACATCCCCAGTACCAATAATCTACAGAAAATGTTTCTTTTTTGCCGAGCGAACAATGAAACAGCGATGTTCAAACAGTTCAAAATAGCTTTTTCAGACTATTCGAACTTTTGAGGAATATCACCATAAGTTTATGAAAGTGTATCATAGGCTTTGGCAGAAAATTTCCTTAAGTTAAATGACAAAAGTCACGTATATCGGAAATTTAATTTTGAGGTTTTCATTTAACCGGATACTTAATGGAAAACTGCTATTTTATAGAAGATTAAAATATTTGTCAGTGTATCACAGTTTAGTTAAAGTTGTGCTTTCAAAATATCTTCCATCTTTTTTCTTTAACGAGGATTTTTTTACAAATCGGGTACAATTATAAAACCATTAATAAAAAGCAGATTTTTTTCCAAATCTATTTTATATGTACAAAACTAAATAAAAATACATTTCATACCACATACAGAACGACTTATCGACCCTTCAAATTATAGTTTCGGCAAAGTCTGAGGATGAGTGGCGATCCATTGCAGAGATCTGAGTATAGCCGCTGGGATAGGAGGTGGAACGGGAATGTCAGCACTTTGCGGTTGATAACCATTTTCGTCAGCAACGTATGTTAGTTCATGTTTACCACCTTCCGGGTCAGTCCATGATGCAGATCCTTGGATAACTTCGCCTGCTTGTTTTCCAATTTGCTTTAGTTGACCGGATTGTTGTTGAGAGGTGCCATCAGCGGACTGATAACTCCATTCGAAAGTACCATCGGGACTTAAGTCGCTCTTTTGAGACAGAATCTCGATTGGGTTACCGAAAACTGTAATAAAAAGACTGAACAAGAAAACACTCTTAATAAACATTGTTGTTTGAGAACGGTATCTGCACTGATGACTTCTGAATCCTGTGGACTATTTATATATGCAGCAGTTCCTAATTAAGATTGATGCGGAGGCATTGAATTTTGTATGCAAACGTTATATTATAAATTGGTTTGGTAAAAAAAATTAAAATTATTTATTTTTTATCATTGAGATTCCAAAAAAAAAGAAAGTTTTAACGTAGATGGGATTTTCGAATTCCGAGTTAAAAACATTATTGCAACATCAAAATTTTTCGAATTTTTAAAATGTCATTTTAATCAATGCCTAAATCGTGGGCTTCATATGCTTCTGATGTAAATACATATATATTTTTTAGATATTAATGGGCGCTTTATGCAGATCACATAAATGGCAAACAATTATAATATAAATATTGTTTAAGATAATGAATTATGATTTTGGCCTCAAAGTCATTTTTTTAATATATGTTAGCTATGCGAATTAGGGATATAAGTAATAATAATATAGTTAATATAATATTATGTTAATGTAAAAAAACAGACAATTTTCTATGATACATTTTTTATTATTTTTTACATATATAATGTTCAAATTACATTATTTTGAATACAATATTAATTTTTTGAATAATATATTATTCGTAATTAAATTTTATTTAAGTTACCTAAACACTTAATAATGTATTATCGTACTATATAAAGCATAAAGAGCTACTTTATTTTTTAAGGTTTTATAGTATTAATTTTATCTATGTTATATGTTTTAATAAAAAATATACGTGGGTTATAATCTTGGCAAAAATACATTTGTTTACACATTTATATTTATAACACATTTATATTTATGAAAAAAAAATAGAAATCTTGTTTTTATTTTATAAATAAAATTATTCCAATCGTTTATTATCATTTTGATATTAGTGATCTTTGCATACCATTAATATTAAAGTCATTTTTAGGTTCAGTTTCTTTTAGGTATGTTTAACTTTTGTTTATCTACCTTATTTTATGGTGTATGGTGATTAATCAGTATGTTGTTAAGTTATGAGATGCAGCTTGCGAAACTAAAAAATCCCTATTATGTGTTATAAAATAAATAAAATATAACAGTTTTGCATTATTTAATATATTTGGTGTCTTACTTTAAAAAAAGCATCTAATGAGAAAATTTGGTACTATACCAATGTACTATTTCTTGTCGTTGTAAAATTGTAATATATGGTTTAGATTCTATTACAGACTCATGTTTTTACATATCACATGTTAAAGTAGTAGTACGATAACTGGTTTAAGACAGTAGCATACTATTGATTATATACTCGTATTTTATTGATAATTGATTTCATTCATGATTATTGTAAGTAATTAATATGCGTTATAATCGATACCATTTACAGTATTCGATGCATATTTAATGTCATATGAAATTATTTAAATCCTCTTTGATATATGTTTGTTTACAACTTCTTAAAAGAACATTCTTTAATTAACATTTTCAATCGATACTATACTATATACTAGGTTGGGAAATATATTTTCATATAAGTATTATATTTTTAGATAAGCCTCTATGATGTAGACAATGTAGTAAATGTAGTAGTGTAGTATGTAGTAAACTACTACTATAATAAATGTGATTACAATCCTGGTTAGTTATTTAGCGGATCTACCGCGCTGGACCACTACGCTAGGTCAATATACTATTACGTTTCCGACAAATTTTGCTTGTTGAAATTTAGTAGCATATTCTTTATGTGGCGAACAATTAATTCGTGTTCACTTTTATTTGAATTTATTTAATATTTAAAAAAATATATATATTTTAAAGTCTCCTTTTAACAACTATAGATTTATCTGGACTGGGCTTAAAGTTTAACGTGGGCTCCGAACCACGGTCCTCAGTATTAAGCCTACCGACTGGCGAGTGAGCAACTTTAGAAATCATCCCAGAAAACATTCGGGCTTACCCAGCCTGGTTACTGGCGTGACTGGGATCATTTTCTTTGTCGGATTTTACACTCTTGCCTAGAACATTTCGGCGAACCCGCGGCTATAGCAACAGTAGAAGGACCGTCCCATCGCCTTTACCACTGCGCCACCAAGCCGGCATTTAACATTTTTAACATGATTATTAAGCACGATAACTGACAAATAATTATGAATATGGGGTGCAGAAATAAATATTTTCTTTGTAACTTCATAATTCAGATAAATCGGTACAATATATTTCATAGAAAGTATTGTCCGTCGGTGAAATAGTAAAAGAGTTATTTTGGTTTTTAAACATTTTCAGTTTATTAACGATAACATTAAGTCTACAATTTCACTCATTTTATGTCGAAATTGATAAATCACATTTCATGTACATACATGGATACCATTATTTAGTAATTTGGTTTTTTAAGTTGCGGCTGGGGGTGAGCGGCAATCCATTCCAAAGCTCTCAAAATAGCTTGAGGGATTGGTGGTGGCACTGGGATATCAGCACTCTGGGGTTGGTATCCGTTTTCGTCAGCTACGTAGGTCAACTGATGCTGTCCACCTTCTGGATCTGTCCAGGATGCAGATCCCTGTACAGCTTCACCAGCGCTGTCTCCGATTTGTTTCAATTGGCCGGATTGTTGTTGGGCTGATCCATCACCTGATTGGTAGCTCCATTCGAATGCGCCGTCAGGGCTGATGTCACTGGTTTGGGATACGATAGGTACTGGTGGTGCAGCAGCGCCGTAAACAGCAACTACAAGAGCGGACAAAGCAATTACTTTGAAGAACATTTTGATTTTAATCGATGCGAATTCGTATTGATCACTGGCGATCGTATTACGCGACGCCTCTTTTATAGAACAAGATGAATTGGTATTGCAACATTGAGAATTTTAATTTAATAGTAAAATTGTCTAAATTAATATCTCACAACACTGAATCATTACGCAATATATTAATATTTAACAATGGGTTACATAATAGATATTTTATCTGGGTGTTTGACACAGATTTTTTCAGTGAAAATGTTTATAAATATGCATAAGATGCAGACCGTCTGAAATATTTTACGTTAAGAGGTGCTCAAATATTTTTTTGTGAATTTCAAATATTTGCTAAAATATGCGAATATGGTTTATGATACGTAGCTATTTAATAAATTAAGTGTAGGTATTATAGTATGATATAACTATGTGTGCATTTTAATCGGATTTATTTAAAATATGCAACTAATTCTTTATTGTATTTAAATTACCCGATTTAACAAACATTATTATATAAACCAAACATATTCTTTAGTTTAAATAGGATTTTATTCATTGTTGGCTGCAAATGTATATCATAGTTGCTATATATGAACTTTAGATCGACGAAAATAAAAATTTAAAATAAAAAACAGTAAATTCTGATTCATCATTATCTTCATTATTACATGCTTTTAAAAAGCCATTAATAAAATAAAGGAATTAAAGTATGAGTTGTTTCATCAGCAAGAGTTCCCTTTTTCTGACTTATGGCTCAAAAGTTAAGCTAAATTACCAGTTCAATAGTCAAAAGTTGAAAAGCCATTTTTACTATTATAAATCCTTTCCTGCATTTAGTTTTCAAAAATTTTTAAGTATTAATAGCTATCGATAATTTCAGTATAATATATAATAATAAAGTATTAATGACCATTTACTGCTCTTTCTGTTTTGGTATTTACTTGTCACGTTTGCTGTAGGTTATGAGTAAAAGTTGAGAAGTCTGTTACTTCAACAGAAACAGGAAAAAATTGCTTACTTTGGGAACAAATGAAAAAGTACGTGATTTGTGAATAGCAATCCCAGACTTTAGGACTAAATATTCTGAGCATATCTGTTATCAAAATGACATGTTATATCCAAATATTATGTTCAAGATGATCTGAACTTAAGTAACATATAAACGTTAAGAAGTGAGTGAGCTTCCATTTCGATGATTTAGCAAGAAAGAATGAAGATTAATACCAAGATTTGTAAATTTCATCAATTCTAAAAATTATATTGTAGTATTACTAAATGTGAAAATATACGTAAGGAGAGAAAATGATGTGCTAAAAAACGTACTAAAATATTTTATACAACAAAGGTTGGGTCATTTATTCGTAATTCAATTGAAGATATAATCCCTATGGGATTAGCTGGGATATTCTCATTACTTCTCAACATTTGTTTCAGTTAATGACGAAACTATTATTGATTTAGGATTTTAACTCTTTTATCACTGGTAGCAGTACAGTGGACAAGGAGATGGGAAGTTCCTCCGCTACAGATATGATTATCTTTAATTTATATAGTGGTTGTAGTGTATATGGTTGTAGTGGCAACAGTGTAATATTCAAAAATTCATTATTCGATCGAAGTTTTCTAAGATAGCCCTAAGTTAGGATAATATAGGGCTTGATGCCCAGTCCAGAATGTTGGACTCAAATTATAATCACAAATTGGATTAAAAATCACCGATAGTGTAAAAATCAGTACAAATATTATGTTTTTGGAACAATATATATATTTTCATAAATTCAAAATTGAAATAAATGTAAATGAGATGATCCAAATATATTATTGGAGATAATCTAGATATCACTATTAGTTCATTTAGATAGTGAACAGAAATATTTATTGTTTACAAATATTAAAAGTTGTTTATCTGATAAAAGTTGAATTTATTCATTAATATAATAATGCATATTATTATTTAAAGAATATTAGACAAAATATTTAATATTTTTGGTATAATAATATTTTTGCAAATAATTAATATTTTTGTCATAATGTTAAAATAAACGTAATTTATTTAATTTTGCTTTAATTTATAAAATTGTAGAAGATTTAATAAACGTAGTTTATAAACATTATAATGGAAAATATTGGCGGGTGTCATTACTTTTCAAAGGTTTGAAACTATTTTCTCTTTCATTCGTATAGGTTGCATGTAGGTTTAGAAGCCATTCTTCTTGTTTAAATGTAAGTATAATTATTATATTAGAGCTGGAAAATTTTCGAAAAACCATTGTAGTTGAAATCATCAAGAATTTAATTGAAATTATTAAATTAATATATTGGAGATATCAAAGTTAAAACGATTAGTACAGGCATATTTGATATGCATAAAAGCGACATCACATCTCAGCTATCTAGTTCAGTTTTATTTATTTGAAAATTACTTACTTTAAAGATAATAATAAAGACACTCCAAGAAAATGTTTAATGTCTATGAATTGCAAGTATTATTATACATTGTAACAGGTCAATTGAAAAGTCCCCGGCCTGACACATAGATAAATGAATATGATGAGATGAATGCTGATATAATTAAATCCATATGTCTTTTAGTTAGCCCTAACCCTCAAAAGATGCGTGTATCAATTTGGCAGCTGTTGGATCATTTTTTTGTGAATTATAGCATTTTGAGTGAAACAACTTTTGCTATTGTGAAAAAAAAGATAAAGAGGAATTTCGCGTCTTGATAAAATATTGATTCTTGAAGGGAAAAAGTGAAATGAAATGAAGGGTGAAATGAGCACCGAAGACGGGTGAACGCAGTGGATGCCTAAAAGAGGTTGCTACCGACGAAAACATTTAAAAAATCCACAAAATGATTTTGAATGGCCGTAAATTAAAATTGAATGAAATAGTAGACACTTTAAAGATATCAACTGAACGTGTAAATCATATCATTCACAAATATTTAGGTATGAGAAAGCTCTGTGTAAAGTGGGCCGAGCGAGCTCACTTTTGATCAAAAACAACGACGAGTCGATGATTCGGAGCAAGATGATCAAGCCTAATAAACACGAGTGTTCTTGCGTCGATATGTGACAATGGATGAAATATAGCTCCATTATTTCACTCCGAAGTCCAATTAACAGTCATCCGAGTGGACTGTACACTATGAACCCGCTTCAAAGTGTGAGAAATCGTAAAAGTCGGTTGGCAAGGTTATGGCGTCTGTATTTTGGGATGCGTATGGAATAATTAATATTTAAATTTTTATGTTAATTAATAAGGACCATCAACATCGACTATTACATAGCGTTATTGGTCAGTTTGAAGGACGAAATCGCCCAAAAACAGCCGCATTTGTAGAAAAAGAATGTGCTGTTACACCAAGACAATGTACCGTATCACAAGTCAGTGAAAACAATGGCAAAAGTCCATGAATTGGGCTTCGAATTGCTTCCTCATCCACCGTATTGTCCAGATCTGGCTCCCAGCGACTATTTCCTGTTCGCAGATCTCAAAAGAATGCTATCTGGGAAGAAATTTTCATCGAATGAAGAGGTGATTTTGAGGCCTATTTTGAAGTAAAGGACAAATCGTACTACAAAAACTGTATCGAAAAGTTGGAGGGGCGCTAAAATCAGTGTATCACCCTTGAAGGGAATTATATTGAATAAGAAAAACTAATTTTGCCAAAATATGTGTTTTACTATCGTAGGCCGGGGACTTTTCAGTTGACCTGTTAAACAACCGCTAAAATATATTTGTGTAGCTTGGGATATATACAAAAGGGATGAAAATTGTGTTATTAAAATATACTGCTTAAACTCATAGTTATATATGGTTTTGCTTTATATGGACATATGATTATATGGAAATGGTTTTATAGATAGGTTATCGATATGTTGCCAGAAATATGAATAATATAAAATTGTTTTTTTGATAAAAATATTTAAAGGAAAAATAAGAATTATTGGATCTTACATTAAACATTTTATTCTTATATTGAAAATTTTTCTTGAGGATCTATATAGCAATTAAAAATTTGGATTTTGCTTATGTACCAAATACATATGAGTGTAAATTGTAAGACATCTGGATAACCAATTAGTAATGTTAATTTTGAATATATTTTTGAGATTAGTGTAAATGTTCTTAAAAGAATTTAAAAAATAGTGATTTAACTTATATCGTATATTAATTGACAAATATCACACTTGATTTAACATCTATAAAACATTTCTAATATCTGGGTTGTTTAAGTTGAGGTTGAGGGTGAGCAGCGATCCATTCCAGAGCCCTCAAAATAGCTTGTGGGATTGGTGGTGGTACTGGGATGTCAGCGCTCTGGGGTTGGTATCCGTTTTCGTCAGCTACATAGGTCAATTGATGTTGGCCACCTTCTGGGTCGGTCCAGGAAGCAGATCCCTGAACGACTTCGCCAGCGCTGTCGCCGATTTGTTTCAATTGACCGGATTGTTGTTGGGCTGATCCATCGCCGGACTGGTAGCTCCATTCGTAGGAACCGTCAGGGCTCACATCACCAGTTTGCGAGACGATCGGTACCTGCTGCTGTAAAGCGGCTCCGAATACGACCGAGACGAGAGCAGAAACAAGAGCTACTTTGAATAACATTGCGATAATACTTTTGTAGGTATCAGTATGGAATCTGTCTGATTACTGACGATCCTACGGATCCGATTCCTTTTTATATAGCAGAATATCAGCCAATGTCGTAATAGTAGGTGTTTAGGTTTAACCATTTTGGATATATTAAAGTTAATGACATTAGAATAAGAATCCCAGATGGTTCGAAGAACCACAGACAATGCCGAGATGATCTAATATATTATGTAATAACGTCTGCACGAGTAACCTGCGATCTAGATGGCTATCGTAAATATTTTAGGTGAAAACTAATTTTGTGAATAAAATATAATGAAATAATCATAAATATTTAGTTTATTGTTTGATATGCTTCGAGTATTAATATTTTGTGGTAATTTTTTGAAATGATATATCTCTACGGTGAACATGAACATGAACATGAACATGTTCTTCGTAAGAAGCTTGTCTCGGGTTTTGTATGATGTAGTAATTAATTGAATGACACGGTATTTGGAAATATTATGATCTGACCCCGATGTTATTGGTTAATAGATGATTAATTTGTATGTCTTTGTATTGTATGTATAAAAATACCGACATATTTTTCACTGGCATTAACATTCTTTGGCAGTGATTCTGCAAATCAATAAAAGTTATTGTGTTTCGTTGGTAGTATATTTAGGTACTGTTTTAACTTTTATTCGCCATATAATTTTAAAAACATACATACATACATACAGTAAAATTTATATTGCCAGTCCATAAAATAAGAACATGCATATATATTAACACATTTCTAATAAATGAATAAACTTTCTGAATATATAATACTCATTGGATCGGTAGGATTGGTCATAAACAATTTATATATTATTTATTGCGATTTTGTGATCAATATCAATATTTTGAGATCGATAAATTGTTTTCTATTATATTTTATGTTCTGCTGTACCGATATACTTCATTCTATGTTTGTTATACAATACAATATGGAATTTTAATTCTATTGATAAGGAAAAGGATTGTTAAAATGATTTTTGTTGTTGTTGGTATAGCTGCCCGTTATACTTAAACTGTATTTAAAAGTTATCTATTTCAATGTTGTTAGTATCTCTTAAATCTGATATTGATTTTGTGATTTCTTAAATCGACAAAACATTGAAGCAAATTTATCATGAACCGATTTTGGGTTTGAAATGAAGTTTGAGAGAGTAGAAGGTGTTTCCTCTCGGCTAATGGCATTAGGCGTTTTGTAATTAAGGCGTAATGTAAACAATTAACCAGCTTCAAATATCTATCATTATGGACGAATTTCTAGCTCAGAAAAGTTCAGCAAATAAATATCAGTTCTAAATATCAACGAACAACTGCTGTATTCACCTGATGTGGTTTCGGCTGTCCAATAGGGTTCTTTCTCTTTTCAAAATTCAGAAAAAATAGTCGATAAAAAGCATAAAATATAACTAAAGTGGAAATTAACTTAAAAATGTTATCAAAAATATTAAAATTAAGTTGGATAAATAATAAATATTTTGTTTTTTTTGTTATATTTTACAGTTTACTTTTTACCAGTTAGATTTTATCTGGACTGGAATTACTGTTTAACGTGGGCTCCGTTAAACGACTGGCGAGTGACTAACTTAGAGATGAGATATCCGGCCTTACTCAGCGTGGTTACTGGCGTAACTGACATCATTTTCCTTGTCGGATTTTAAATTCTTGTCTAAGGAGTGTTATCTAAGATGTCTAAGGTGTCTAAAGAGTAAAAATGTCAGACAATTTCAAATATAAAATTAAGACTATGCCCCAGCAGGGGATTCGAACTCGCAACAGTAGGAGGACCGTCCTGTCGCCCGTATCAATGTGCCAACCAAGCCGGCTATTTTGTGTTTTGTTGACCAAAAGTTTATACTTTTCTGAGAGATTGTATTTAATATTTATTCTAAAATATGAAGTATGTATTCATTTTAAAGTAATAAATTGGACTCTTAACTGAGTGTTACAGATGTTTACGAATGTTATTTATACATTTTTACACTAACGATTCTAAATAGATGGTAATAAATAAAGTAATCACATGATAGAACATATTATTTAATAATTTTTTGACTATTGTGATGGTATTCGTTATTGTATTTATATACAATATCTTTGTATGCTACTAATTTAATTTTTGTGATATAGAAAAAGGTGAGATGTAGCGAAAGGTTTGGGATTTCAGTAATCTTTCTTTAGTTATGTTTTGATGGTTCACTTTCTCCTAACTTTGTAACTGTTTGTAACTGTAACTTGTTGCGGAACTGTAGACATGTGATTAGACCATGTGTTCGTTTTGCATTATGTATGTTGCTTTTTGCACACTTCTTTCTCTTAGTTTTATTTTACTATATTTTAATATTTTATTTTACGATATTGTCTATTGCTGTATACTGAGCCTGTAGCATTATGTTCTAGTAAAAAGCATTATAAATCACCAAAGCTGATACATTAAATACATTTTTAGATGTCTATATATATTTTTCAAAGTTTAACATAAGTAAGGGTGTCTTCAAAGTAATAAAAAGTCAGTGAAAACTGGAATAACTTAATGTCATGAAGAAAAGCTAATCAATTTGGTTTTTGCTACACTTTTAAATCATATTGGTTTTTAGTAATGTATATGTTAATTAATAGAAAACAATTAATAGTTTGGCACCATCTCATACATGGTAATCTATTTTCTATTTTAATAGATGCTTGGCGTCACCTTATTTGATATCAGTAAGGATATTGTGGTCGTTTTTGATCGCCTACGATTTTTGACCGTGGTATTCTTCATTTCTTGTTATTAATATTTTTGAAAGTTACTTGATTGTATTTTGGTTTTCGCATCTAGAATATGTTTCATAATGTTGAACGATTTGAGATTTTTAATGCCCAAGCATTGTATATGCAATTATACTATCTTAAATATGACTACAATTTATTTTACGGTTAGTCTTACAGGTACACACATAAGTTTACATGATGTAAAGTTGAGTAGAGAAGGACAATTATATTGTCCTTATTACCTATGCATACATATGTTCTATTTGTACTTTTAAATTAAGATTGAATATATAAATTGATATATATTTGTAATTATTCAGCTATATCTATCCAGTTATACTTAAAAGAATTATTTAATTATAAATCGTACTAATATAGAAATAAAATAAAATAATAAATTATATAAATACAAATTTGAAATTCATATATACACAAAAAGTTCATCGTTGATTAACAAAAGTCAAAGTTAAACTTTAGGAACATTTTTTATGCTAAACATAATAATAATATATATCTATATTCTTAATATTCTTAATATCTTATTTATTTGCTTCATAAATTTTAATTCTATAACTTATAAGAAAAACAGAAAAATATTAATGTTGAAATTGATGTAAAATTTGATACTTTTTTGAAATTGGCGAGTGGAAACTTCAGGATAACTGGATGTGATTAGGATTATTTTCCAAATTTATTTCTGTAATAAAATAAAATTTAGAGCCTTATATATTTATGTAAATTTGGGCTACTGTGGTAGTGTCATTATAATAGTGAATATGAAACTGAAGAAATATCTATAAAGCAATTATATTTTAGAAATGAACTACATTTTAGCCTACTACATATTTTTTTGAAAAAATTAAAAATAACTGCTTTCAAATGTCATTTAAATCATCATTAAGATCTTTAACTTGATCTGAAATTTGGCTTGAATGTATTGATATATCAACATAGCGTGTATATCTAACGTTGTAGAAGTAAAACCAAAATAGGTGTCGATATGATCATTAGAAATAAGAAAGTCTAGAAATACAAATAAAATAACAACAGAAAGCCTACAGTTCACTTAAGCCATTATTTAAATAATATTTTTCTTGAAATCAATTATCATTTAATTTTATTTCGTTGGTTATTTGAGACAAAGAACTATTACTAGATAATAATGGCAATATATTTGGGAATTATCTTCTAGCCATCCTCCTTCACGACAAAGGATGTACAAGACATAATCGTGATTTTTTATGACTAACCAAAACGGTCTCGAAAAATAATATATTTAATAAGCAAGCCCATTTACTATAGGAGATGACATTTTTTGTAAATGTAAATTATATAGACAAGGTCTTCAGAAAAAAAAAATGAAAAGATTTAAGTTCATGGAAACAAAATTTGATGCGGTATTTCCTTTTAAGAATGAGCATCGATGCAAATTATCCCTGGGCAGAACCGACAAAACTGATTCATCGACGACCATTTTAGTCACTAGTTAATTTTATAACTTTCAAGAAAATATTAAATTATTCATGGATAATTTCCGAATTCTTGTTCTAAACTAATCTTCTTGTGAAATTTTAGTTGTGGTACATCGATGCACTTGTTTCTTGAAAGATGACGACGTGACTTGTGTCAGCGTTACGATTATTTCAAAAGAGTTCATTCTTGTTATATGGCTTTAATTTTAAACAAGTTTTAATTGTAGTTTCGTTGTTCAATTATAGAAAATACGCTAATATATAAATAATAAACTTTAAGTAACGTTTCGCTATGCATAAAATATAATTCTTGTTTCAATTAAAACATATTTCACTGTTGTTTAACATGTTAACTGTTGCTACCTTTTGAAACTAACTCGTAGTAGTTCGACCAGCCAAGTTTTATATTCACTGGAACTTTTCTTGCGTATTTATTAATTTTTTTTTAAAAGTATATCAAATGATTAAACACTTATTGACAAAAATTGATATTTATTTTTAAAGTTAATTTAAATGTTATTTATTATATTAAATTTTATTAATTTATTAATTCCTATATCACTTTTATCAAATAATAATAATCATATATAGTATATTCAAAGTTATTTTGTATATACGACATCTAAATTTGTGACGTCAAAACGTCGCAATGTTGCCGCATTAACTCTGAGTTTTAGTTCAGTTTGGTTTTGACATACAGCAAAATTCTAATCTAAATAAAATAATTGAATTGGATAATGATATGAAATATAATTTTTTTTAACATCATAGTACATCTAAAGATTATAGTTAACGATACAGCCACAATGGTTTATTGGTTAGAGTTATAACATCTTATCACTATTGTTTTCAAGAATTTTCCATAGGTCTGATAATTGGACGATTTGGACAGGTTCATTCGTTTACGCGTTCGAACTAATCAGATAGTATTGTGTCTTTTTTAACTACAATAAAATGAGAATGAGAACATTGATCGATTCTGAAATGAATTTACAAATTGCTGCAGGACTACATTACATCCTGATGGCGTATGTACAAAATAACTTGAATAGACTATACATGGAGAAATCGAGTATCGAAAGTTTGCAATATTTTAAGGAAATACAAAATATTTGTTATTTATTATTAATATTTATTATTTATGTATTAAAAGTAATTAATTTGATTGTGAACTAGGGCATAGAATTGTAGAGAGGAGGCAGAAGAATTTGAATAGTTTATTGGCGGCAAATGTGTAAATCTGCCACTGACTTGATAAATATGATATTTAACAAAATATGACACATTTTCATACATACATTTCAATTAACTTATCTATATACTCCCTTTTTAGCGTAAAGTAACATATTTATTCCAGCATTTTTCTAACTTGTCGATGTTTTTTTCCTAGAATGATTGGTTTTTATGTTGTTGAAGTGTCATATTGATTAATATATTGATTCGTGTCTGCTATTTCATTTCAATTTCAATTTACGGTCATTAAAAATCATTTTGTGTATTTCTTTAATGTTTTTGTAGGTAACAACCTGTTTTGGGCGTCCACTGCGTTCGCCGTCTTTGGTGCTCATTTCACCACATCTAAACTTAGCATACCAATCCTTGATGGTTCATTTTCCTGGGGAAGTGTCCGGAAACTCGGCACCAAACCAAGTTTTTGCTTGAACTGTATTTTTTCCTTCCAAAAAGCAATATTTTATTAATACGCGAAATTCCTTTTTGTTCATTTTTTTCACAATAACAAAAGTTGTTTCACTTAAAATGTTATATTTCACAAAATAATCATTCGACAGCTCTCAAATTTGCACAGGCATCTTTTGAGGGTTAGGGCTAATTAAAATACATATGGATTTAATTCTAGTAGCGCCACCTATGTGTCAGGCTAGGGACTTTTCAATTGAACTGTTATATTATTTTTTGCCAAAATCTTGGGTATATATTGAATAAGTAATCTGAGGTATTCAATGCAAACGTTTTTTTAGATGTTCTAAATTAGTGTATATTATGATATGATTCGGAATCATATATTAACTGAATCTGGAATTTAGATTCAAAGGTTTGCAAAAAATTTTCAGAACTTAGAATTAGAACTTAAAAAAATGTAACAGCATAATTTGAATCAATCCATACAAGTAGCATGAATTTAGTTGATTTATTTACTATATATATATTTATTTATTCTTCCCTAACTTAATTTATATATAAATTTACTTCAACGTTTGCGTTTATTTGTACGTTTACGTTTAATTTAAAAGAAATACATAAAATTAAGAATTCTAACTGCTAAAAGAAAAGGAAATAAATACTTTGTATAATATTTATTTAGCAATATCACATTTGACGTACGCATTATTTTATACAACTATATTGAAAAAAACAGCCATTTTATTTAGATTGAGGTTGAGGGTGAGCAGCGATCCATTCAAGAGCTCTCAAAATAGCTTGTGGAATTGGTGGTGGTACTGGGATGTCAGCGCTCTGGGGCTGGTATCCGTTTTCGTCAGCTACGTAGGTCAATTGATGTTGACCACCTTCTGGGTCGGTCCAGGAAGCAGATCCTTGAACGGCTTCACCTGCTTCTTTACCAATTTGCTTCAGCTGTCCGGACTGTTGCTGGGCTGATCCATCACCAGATTGATAGCTCCATTCGAATGATCCATCGGGTCTTACGTCACCAGTTTGTGAAACAATTGGTACGGGCTGTAAAGCAGCGCCGTAAACGGCCGCGACGAGAGCACAAGCTAAAACGGTTTTGAACATTTTGATTGTAGCTATATCGTTTAGAAACACTTAGATAACTAACGATATTATTTTGGTTGGAATCTTTTATAGGCCCATAAAAGGATAAAATTCAGCCGAATTTCTTAAGAGAAAACGTCACTTGTTGCATCAGGTAAAATTTAAAATTAAAATTTCGTGGAATTTGATGATTTTTTATGCAAAAATTGTCAGCATCTAAGCGATTAGATAAAAATTATAATATGTTTAAGAAAATTAATTCCGACCATTTCTCAACCAAATTTTAACGACCTCAAAACGCAAAACGCGTGGGTGATTCATGTATTTTGTGAGAAATTTTGCGTTGCTGCACAAATGCCATCGGAGAATAGCAGAATGGATGTTAAAGTTCAATTAATATTTCTTAATAATTATCTGCCGAATATTTTAGTATTTTCACGATTTGGACAAAAGAACAATGAAAAATAATTTTGAAATTTTAAATTTACTTTCACTTTTTTATCATTGTAAAAACTAGGAAACACATTAAACTCATTAAACTATTAAAAACTATTAGTCGAATACTATGGACTTAAATTAAAGCAAAACTAATTCTATTACATAAAAAAATTTACGTTTACATCCCAATAAGTCTGTATGTGTTGTTAGATTTACTTTAAGTATACTTTAATTAAAATAAAATTAAAAATTAACATTGGCTTCAATTTGGCAGCCAAAAGTTCTTAATTTCATTATATAAAAATTAGTTTAGAGAATGTTATGGCCAATTTACGTAGAAAATAAAGATATTTTAACCAAATTATTGGATAAAAATCAACGAATAAAAATAGTGATTTTAATAAGAACATACATATATAATATATTGTACACTCAGGAGAAATATTAAAAGATGTTTAGTGACAGGTACGAATATTGCTTCAGAGCTAAAATGAAAGTAATTGGTCACATGAATATTAAATTATAATTAATAATATTACTGGTATTAATGTATTATTATCTGTTAAATGCTAAACTTTAAATACTTAATATCATTGTGGCGAATAAAGGAACAAATACAGTTGAACTAGCTCTTTTAATATGATATGATATGATTGACTCTTGATTAAAGGAAAATGTTTAAAATAAAGTTTTTTTGAATACTTATTTTGACAATTCTTGTATTGTTGTATGAGACTTAGACTCCGCTAAGCTTTCAATATACTAAATATTTGAATTTGAATATGTATCTCTCTCAAAACATATTCTTATTCCTTTATAATTTTTTTATCTGTTGAATTCATTTAAAATGTTGCATATAATTGATTGTATAAATTGATAATATAACTCCCGAAATAAAAAAATATTAGTGGGGTAACAAATGCTAACCATATCCATTATATTTTATATTAGCTGCAAGGAATCTATTTCACACCACAAACCACAAACAGAAATTCACCTCAACAAAATTCATTTTTGATTGCAAATATGGCGTTTGAAGGCGAATGGGACAAAATATACTTAAGTGACCTACACTTTACCTAGAAAGATTGGCCCTCCACTGAATTTTAATATAATCATCAACTCTGACAAGTACATAATATTATATATTTGAGAATACATTTGAATCGACGTTTAACTTGGAAAAATATATATTAATAAAACGTAAATAAATTGGATTTAAGCCCAGTTGAACCAGCTAGCTTATAGGTAAATATAAATTATCCTTAGATAACAAAGTATTGTTGTATATGTCAATTCCTAGGTCTATTTGGACGTACTACTAGAATATTCAATAGAGGCTCTCAGTGTTCCAAATATTTCAATTTATACCAACATATCCAATATCAGTATATATCCCCGTAGAAGTCATAATGAGTGTGATATAAAGTGGCTGTGTAATTAAAGCAGATGTCACCCAATGTTCCTCACTAGCCCTAGCGATTGTTAAAAAAGAACATAGAAATGTGTGGATGAACCGAATGACTTTCTTTGTCAGTGCATGCTCTGAAAACTTCGCTAAAGAAACTACAGAATCAATTAAACGTATAAATATCAACCCACAGGAAACCCAGGCCGTTGTCACAGAAAAAGCCCCACAGACATTCGCGTTCACCAACTGAGAGTCTATGATAAGAAAACAAGGCCTACACCAAAAGGCCGTGGGTCGCCATCGTTCTTTACTTTCTCACCTATAATAAAAAAAATTGATCCTGATACATCAGTCTGAACTAGATGGACAAATTTCAAGTAGCGTCCAACAAACAAACTTCTATGGCAATATTCGAGCGTTTAGAAATACGTCAGATCTCCTTTCAAAAATCATTATCGAAAATTCCTACATGAAATACTTGTTAGAGGCTTTGCTACCCATTTGAGACCACTGCCACACCCTACAAGCGATAAAAAAGTGACAGTGTAAAGTACAGTGAAAGAGTATCAATGATAAATATTATATCATTATATGATTTAAATCACATAACATACTTAATATAGTAATTTCATAAAGTATTTTCGAAGTATCTGTCAGCTATTCTGAGTTCTATTTTAATTTTTAATATGTTTTACGAAAATAATAATATGATTGTTCCTAGATATTCAGTTTCAAAAGCTTTACTGTTCAAAATGCCGCTAATTACAATTAAGCCATATAGCCCTTGTATGTAGGCATTGTATTTTTTAAACATTGCCATATAATTTAGCTAATTTAAAACACATCCTCTTGATTCAAAACGTATACTTATTATAGTTTTTTTAATTTGTTAGAAACAGGAAAACACAACTCAAGGTTTATACCGTATTTTTTTGGAACGTTTGCTAACTTTACTAAAATGAGTATAATAAAATGTCCTGTAAATAAATATTTTTAACTTGCTTTGTAGTTTAAATGGCATCATTTACAATTAATTATTTTACTCTTGGGCATCATTATATTAAATTTTTATGCTAAGTAGAACTAGGCAGACATACGTTTTATGAAAATGCGGATATCAGTAATACGGAGCATACATAATGTACCTCTTTGTTTAGTGAGACGTTTTTTAAATTATGAATAGTAATGTTGAGAATATTATAATTTTATGCCGTGTTCGGCTACATAAATATGAATTATGTTATAATTTCTGCTAAAAGGCCATGAAAAGTATACGTATATTCATTTTATTTATATTATTATGCTTTAACGGAGATATTTAGAGCTTTTCTATTAATTGTCTTCTCTTTTGACTAGGGATATGGTCATAACATGTTCAAGTAATGATCCTTAGATGTTTGGTTCGTGGCTTCTTTCGATTCCACAATTCCTAAAGAGCATCAACATCTACAGATGATTTTCGCGTTCTGTTTAGAATATACACCGCGGTGTTAACTAACTAACGCCCATAATTCTGCTGGATTTAATTTCATGAAAACTATATTAACATACACTTTATTTATATTATCATGTTTTAACGGATATGGGCTTGTTTTCAAATATTGTAATATTTACATAAAATATTAATGTATCGAACCATGTATACGTTTTTCTAAACGGGACTTCTATCTCATATGAATTATAATAGATATATATTAAAGACTAGTTTAATTTATAGCCTACTGATCCAGTGATAAGAAGGAAAAAACTCTTGAATATAATTATTCTCGGCCGGAAAAAATGGATTAGAGGGACAATAAGATACTTGAAGTACTAAAATCAAATGAAACTATAAGTAGGAATCATTGCTGATTACATTGTATGTAATAAAAGCATCTATTTAAGAAAAAAAATTGATATATTTTTACCTTCTAAATGTTGCTTTGTTTGATAACCACTTGTACCAATAAATATTATGTGACAACCTTATAAGAATGGAAAAAATGGTTGAATCATGTATTGTATCCGAACATTATAAGTCCCCACTGATGAACAGTATTTTTAATAACAACTATTTTCAATTCCATTTTAAGTGGATCCTTTTCAATAAACCTACAAGTTATACGAATTAATTCAAACACTTAATTGAATAGTTCTAACATTGTAAGAACATTTTTTTAGGTGAAGGCATTGGAATACTTTTATGTTAAGCATATTTAAATACAAAAAGATTCCTTTTTCTTTTTTTTTGCAAATTACTCAATATTGTATTTTTCTGTCCTTTCTACTACTTATTATTTTGCTAGAAAATTACCTACCAAATACCAAATACCTGTTTAGTACTTACTTAGTACTTATTAATATACATTAGGGTTAGTTATTGGATTTGATCATATCTTGAAATTATATTATTTAACTTCCTGATATTGCATAATTTGGTTGTAAAATTAATCCGTAACATGTATATTTATAGTTTGAAATTCAATTTATTTCATACGTGATATAATAACACATGTTGGTGATTTGAATTTAAAACAGTACATCGAAAAATGTATTAAAATATTTTGTTAACTTAAAAACATTCTAAGAGCTATAAAAAAGCAGTGTTATAAAATATATTATATACAGGCTCGAAATGGTATTTGACATTTTTTATTTTTATTATTTGATTTGATGTAATATGAAGCCCATCAAATAATTTTAGAAAAGTTATGACAGGAAAAGTTATAGTGATTTCGCTATTGACAAATCTCCAAAATCCAGCCTAAAAGCAATGAGAAAGATTCACGAAGACAAATTGATTTAAGATACCATTTCGAGTCAATGCCACATAGTGGTTTCATTGCTTCTCACGTAAACAAAGAAATATTTGTTGTGGCTTTTTGTGACTGTCAATGAAGGGTGCATAATATTCCAAATATAAGGTCATAGGTATTCCTGGAGAGCGCTCGACATTGACATTAATATATCGGAATATTTATGGTCATAAAATATTAGTGTACATATGGTGGGCTTAGCTGGGTGTTGTGTATTACAAGCTGTTGTAATACTGAATGAAGCTGTTACAGCAGATGTTTACCGATACCAATTGAATAAATTGAATTACATATTCTTGTATGCAAATTTGCATGACAACACTCGGCTACACGTTGCAAGGCCTGTGAGGGATGCACTGTTGTAGCTCGAATAGGAGGTTAGGCCACACACGTGCTCGTCAGATATAGTGCCTTCTGATTATCACTTGTTTAGATCCGTGCTTGGCTTGGCGGGCATACAGTTACGAAATGTTACATGAGCGCGAAAATAGATCGAATATAGGATCGCTGTCAAACCAACATCGGTTCTATCGACATTCTTGGAAAATGCTGGAACATATTGATTTATTATTTATTATACATATTGATTATTATTATATGAAGTCGATTACAAAATAAAAACTAGAAAAATGTTAGGGACAAAGGAAAAACTAAGAAAAATAATAGAATGTGAACTGAATTAGTGAACCAAGAAAGAACAGAAAGAAAAAACTCTTTATATAATTGATTGAAAATGCCATTACAATAAATTTTTTTTTGCTTATCAGGAAATAAAAATTGTTTGCTATCTCCATACTATGCTAATCCAAAAAATTTTGGTCATATTTATTACTCATGTGAATGAGTATATATATATCACCAAGCGTTAAATATTTAGAAATATTTTGCAATCTTTGGAAATCACCATAAATGAAAGCTTGCATTATTTTACACTAAATTTGTAAAAATATAACATAGGAAAAAATTAATAAAAATATAAAAATAGTTCCAAATGGTATTTGAAAGAACTAAGTCAATCACTATGTTTCTTCCGATTTTAAATTAATAATTTATCATCAAACTCTAGTAAGTACTTAACTAATGTAACTAATGCTATGAAAATTAATCGCCGAAATTAAATTTATTTATTTATTTAAATTATCGTTTAAATATTCCGACAAGCAATTAACATGAATTTCACATAGTTCATCGAGAAAAACATATAATTTTTGAAAATAATAAATTTGAGGTCTAGAGATTTATATTTATATGTTATATTATAGCAATTTAAAATTTTATCAGTGTACAAATTATATTATTTAAATACGGACGCAATAGCCGTATATCTAATTTGTCAACATGATAGGAACATCAATATTCACATTTCTCGGAGGCACTTGTTACCAAATATTTCACCTTTAATATACAATACGTTTTTTCCCCAAGAACTCGAATATTTTTTATCTGATCTTATAAATTGGGTAATAACCGTCTTCCAACTAGGTTAACATGTTTTTTTCCTGTAAATTTTGAATACTTCTTTTTTAAATTATCTCATGTGGGAGTGGCAGTCGTGTGCAGGTCTATATAAGTGACTAATTTCTTTTCGGACCTCAGTATCATCCAGGTCGTGAAATTCGCAATCAAAACAGAAACAATGTTGAAGTTCTTCATTTTGTCGTGTTTGGCTGTGGCCGTCTGTAATGCCGTCGAACCCGTTCCGATTCTTTCACAGGACTCTGAAGTGAATCCAGATGGTAGTTATCGTTGGAGTTACCAGAGTGGTGATGGCAGTGGCCAACAACAAACGGGACAGTTGAAACAAATACCCGGTTCTGAACCAGCAGTGGCCGTGCAAGGTTCCGCTACGTGGTACGATCCAGAAGGAAATGCCCATCAGTTGACATACACAGCTGATGAGAATGGATACCTACCACAAAGCGCAGATATTCCTCCAATACCTTTGGCAATTCTTCGGGCTTTGGAATGGAATGCCGCTCACCCAGAAGAAGAATCTTTGCAGTAGATGTTGCACCAAAGAATGGAATTAATTTAACCCCTTTTCATTTTCTGATAGATTATTTTTATACCAAATAAAACAAAAAACAAGTACATATTAGTTTTATTATCGCAGTAGTACGATTATTAAGTTATATAATTCTTAATAGTAATTATGTTTGCAATTACATTTTATGTATTTACTTATTTTACTAAAAGTATTTAAACTTTTTTGGTAGAATAGTTGTGAACGGCATGGATGCTTTTGAATTTATGTTTGTGATGATCTATATAATAAAGCGACTAAGCGTAATGATGAATGACGAGGTTCAAAACTCACATAGGTAAAGAGGATACTTTAAAATATTTAAAAAACCGTTTAAAATAACTAATAATAAAAGTTGCAGTGAATGCGAATTTGAAATATAAATATTGGTTATTGTTTTACAACATAATCACCCAATTTTAAACAAATTATGTTAATATATCATTTTAAATAGCTATTGCTACACATACATTGCCTTGATGGAGAATGTTTTTTATATTTCAGTACTTTGCATTCTTAGCTTTTCTCTTCAATAAAATGATCTCGGCTTTACCTGATATTACCTCTAGGAAAATTACCTATGTGGAATATTTTTTGGCTTATGGTTTGTTTTTTCCAGCAGTAGTTTTATTTCTCGTTCAGGATTTTCATTTCAGCATTTTTGATATAAATAATTATGGCTAACATGAAATTGTTTTAGTGATTCATATCTACTTTTTAAATGTCTGAAATTTGTATGGCTAACGGCACGAGAGTTTGTCAGCATCTTGGTGCATTGTTATAGTTACTGTCTTGACTTTTGGAAATTAACAGCACCATCCTTTTTATAGAATAAACGCCTCTAAATACAAGGTTTTAAAAATTGGTTTCTTAATTTTACATTATTTTTAAGAGAATTATTTGGAATTGAATAGTAAGATATTTTTATGCTGTAACGAATGTTTTTTTTCTTAGTGATTTCGTTAAATTATGAGATATTTTCTTTATATTTATAGTTTTTTTTTATAATATTGTAGCTTAGTTTATGAACGTATAAAGACATCAGACTTTTTCCCAAATAGTACATTTGGAAACATAATGTTAGCTTGCTGATTATTTTTGTTAGAATGAATTGTTTAATTCTCAAACTTTTGTGATTGATATGTATAATTTAACGTAACCATTAATCTTTTCTTGTCCAAGTTTACGATTAGTATTGTTATTCTTAAAATTATATTACATATTTATGTTGTTTTCTCTCAAATGTAATTCGGAATACTGTTCTTATTTTTTTCTCAAGTTTTCTAAACTTATTTTAATATTGATGTTTATTTTAATAAAGCGAAAGTAGAAGAAAATATTTGTTTGAGTTTGATATCAAATGTCCAGAACTAGGATGACTAGGCTATAAATTTGAACTTTATAAGGTCTTTCAAATATCTTTATTACCAAGTAATTTCTAAAGACAAACTATTTATATTACCTTCTTTTTTAGCTATTTTATTGGATAAAATATTATAATGTATTAATAAGCTTGTAGGCATGAAATATGACGTCAATTCAACAAACTGCAGACATTTTACCAAATGTCAGATTCGGAAAGATAAATTAGTTAGTAATTATGCAAAAAATATATTTTTTAATGAGGTCAATACATACTTGACTTTTATATTAGATACTTGAATGATACTTGAATATATATTATATCGAATCGAAATAAATTATTCTGATCTAGATAAGATAACAATTATTTTAATTTTTAAAGATGAATCTTGTCAACTTGCTGTCTTTTATGTAACATAATGTTTTACTAAATGAGGTTGGTTCATTTTATACATTAATTTATAACAGAAAGGAACTGATTTAAGTCAATAAGCCGAAAAAAAGACAATAAATTTTTTTCATTTAGAAAATACTTTGTTCACAATTTATTTAGTCGCCGGCTTGGTTGGCGCATTGGCAAAAGGTGACAGGACGGTCCACTCACTGTTCAGATAGTCCCGGGTTCGAATCCTGTTGGGGCATGGTCGTAAATTTATGTTTGTGATTGTTTAATATTTATGATTGTCTTTAGACCAGAGTGGAAAATCCGACAAGAAAAATGATCCCAGTCACGCCAGTAACCAGGCTGCTTAAGACCGGCTGTCTTCTCAGATGATTTCTAAGTTGGTCACTCGCCAGACAGTAGGCTTAATGCCGTGATTCGGAGCCCACGTTAAACAGTGGGTTTAGTCCAGATAAACCCTCACTAGTAAAAAGGAGACATTAGAATATAAAAAAAAATCTTTTAGTCATATTACCCATTTTATCTGATATACAGGTTATGATCAACAAATATGGGTCTATAGGCTTGATGTAAGTGAAGATAATTTATTGAAGATTTTGAAGGAAAACAGATTATAGAATGTAACTGTTAATTTAGCGAGTATACTTAGTATTTATAATTTTATTTGCTAATTTTATTTGTTTAACTTATATTATTAAAAAATAGGAAGATATAAAATTATATTATGGTTCATTATGAACATCTTCCTTCGGATAAAACTGGACATGCAAGATTATGAGTGTTACACATTGGTTGGCTGAAGTTGTTTTTCTTAATAGAACTGAAATTATAAATTAATTAGTTGTTAATATTTACAAAAATTATAGCAGTGTAGTAAATTAACACTAATAAACTATTTTTTGTTAGCTTTATTTGCTACGATTTTGAAATTACACAATACCTATTCTAAAATAGACACTTTGAGCTTATATTAATATGTCATTGTATACTGAGTTTTACAAATAACTTGTAAATTATCGACAGTTTATACTTTTAGGTCCTAATGTAAATTGTCGTTACTAATGAACCACTGAGCGTCAATAATACTTCGCAGTACCTTGTGTTGAAATATTGGTGTAATATTTCCTTGGCCCGTACAATATCACAGTTAAACACCATAACTTCTTACTGGTTTCAAAACTTGTTGGTAAAGTAAAAGCTATATACTGACTTATAGCCCTGAATATATACCCAGTAGCCAGTACACTTTGCGTGTACTTGAACTTGAGTTATGATTTATTTTGGTTTATTTTAATACGGTACTTTTCTCTTCAGCATCATATTTTTGCAATAACTGTTTATACATTTCGATTTATTCAGTAATTTTATCTTCATTGGCTAGGACTGCAGTATTATCTGCAAATGAAGTAACAATATTTAGTGCAGATAAAGGACAACAATGTTTCTTAGCGACTTCTTAATACTTATCACTTTGTAACGGCAATTTAATTGCCTAATTCGAATCCATGACATTTCTAGCTGTTTCCTATACCAAGAATAAACACAAAATACTTTGAAACACATGAATAGTTTTGAGTTGTTTGTTGGAACTAAAATCGAATCAAATCGAATCCATCCAAAGGGAATTACTTTGAAAGAGGCAAATCAAATTTGGAAAGAGAAATAACCAGTTTGAAAATGTTGCTATGTCTTATCACAGTAATATATGTTTACCTTGTAATTCATCACTAATAATTATTAACGTTAATACTACGTTTAAAGACCTATCTAATTTATACAATCTGTCTATATACATCTGTATATTGTCATAATATTTATTCTATAATATAACATTTTTATTGTTTTTAAGTCAAGTTAACATTTTAGGAAAATATTTTGGTATCACATTTAGCTGGTTCTTTCTTCCTCTGGATGGGCAGCATTCCACTCTAATACTCGTAAAATTGCTAATGGTATTGGAGGAATATCCGCACTGTATGGATAATATCCGTTCTCATCTGCTATGTACGACAACTGATGTAGTTTACCTTCCGGATCATACCAAGAGACAGATCCTTGAACGTCTACTATTGGTTGTGAACCCGGTATCTCTTTTACTTTTCCAATTTGTTGTTGAGCGCTACCGTCACCACTCAAGTAGCTCCATTGATAACTACCATCCTCATTTAATTCAGATTCCTGGGTTAAAATTGGAGTCGATTGGCTAGCACTACAAACAACCATAATACCAGATAATATTACAAGATATTGTTTCATGATACTTTGATTTGACATACTGACCTTGTTCTATTGAAAAAAAATCAACATAAAAATCTTTTTCAATGCTAGGATGATATAAATTAGAATATTGATTTATTCATACATATTCAGACCATTTTATGTAAACATAAAAAAGTATTAAATTGGCCGAAGAAAAATGTTTGATGCTATTTTGAGATAATAATTTTAGAGTTCTAAAGCAAACTAATTATAATTACATATTATAATAGAAATTATAATATTATTCAGAGATTTTTTAATTTCCTGGGTATTGACATTGGTATAAGTAAGTTAGTTTATTTTAATTAATAATTTTCTTCTTAATTCTTTATTGAAGTTTGTTTCTTGTTACAGATCCTTGGAAGTATGCTTATTCTTTTTATTCCATAACCTTTTTATTCTGTGGTAATTGTAGTGTTAATTTTTTTTAGGTAGTTTATACAGAGCCTGTATACTGATTATGACCAACATCAACGTCATCGTTACCATAGTAATGTCAAACACAATATATTTAATGTCGCTCATATTAAAACTATTTTCAAAGCCGGCTTGGTGGCGCAGTGGTAAAGGCGATGGGACGGTCCTCCTACTGTCGCGATAGCCGCAAATTCGAATCCTGCTGGGACATGGTCGTAAATTTATGTTTGTGATTCTTTGAAATTTGTGAATGTTTTAGGCAAGAGTGTAAAATCCGACAAGGAAAATGATGCCAGTCACGCCAGTAACCAGGCTGGGTAAGACCGGATGTCTTCTGGGATGATTTCTAAAGTTGGTCATTCGCCAGTCGGTAGGCTTAATGTTGAGGATCGTGGTTCGGAGCCCACGTTAAGCTTTAGGCCCAGTGCAGATAAACCCATAGTTGGTAAAAAGGATACTTTAAAATATATATAAAAAAAGTATTTGCATAAGTTATTTTTCTAACTTTATGCTGAAGCCAGAAATCGTATGAGAGCCATATATTACAGTTAATTTTCGGTCTAAATATTTTAATTAAAAAATAGTAATAGAAAGTAAGTAATATCAGTGGAATATAGATTTGGTTTTTTGTAGACTCGTTCTCCCATTGCCACCTATATATTTTTAAATTAAATTTAGAAAACTCCTATCTTTTTTGTCAATTTGTTTGGGGAGCCAGAATTTCTATTATAACATTTTTTTTTAGTTAAGTCTCCCTTTAGCATCTCCCATATATAACAATTGCAATAGGAATGTATTCTCAAATAAACATTTCTAAGTTTGTTATTGTCGTTTTGGTGTCGTCATTTTTCGACTATAAGATAGTACGGTTTTGTTATAAAGGGGAGGGGGACAAACATAAAGTGTATATATAAAATACTATATTAATAAGGAAAAGAAAATTAATAACAGAAACAGGGGGTATTAGAAATATAAATAGTGCATATACAATTTTAAAATGTAATACTAGTACCCACACCGAAGTGGTAATGGTTATTTGGTCAGCGACATTTATCTCACTATGGGGTAGACCTTATGAAGATAATCGATTTCTCGTAAAAATCCGAAGAGTCTGTCTATATTTTTTCTGTTACGGAATTCCTAAAGTTATGCAGATCATACATAGCTTTAATCTGCCTAAGCCTTGGACAGAGGTAAGAGAAAAGTAACAAAACTAACATTAAGCAGGTGGGCTCGAAGTCATCAAGTGACCATGTGAGAAACGTCAGTGACCCAATCTCAGTCCATTCAGAGCTATGATACGAAGGGAAGAAACGCGAAGAGAGGAGAAAAAATCAGTTTTACTTTCAAAGAGTTTGTTATGGTTCCCCTCGTTCTTTGTGAAACAGCAAACGGATGGGTTTTGTAGGTCAGTGTGGATACAAACATTTGTGATGTGGAGGTGAGAGAAGGCTGCCGATTTAGCCGCACTATCCTCGTGCTCGTTTCCCAGTATACCAACGTGAGAAGGGATCTACACTAAAGTTATCTTGTACCTATTCAGATAGAAGGTACGGATGATTAACAGTGAGTCGGTGGCCAGGAGATGGTTGGAATTCTGTACCACGAAACATTCGAGGGCATTTCGGGAATCAGTAGGACTAGTGATTGTTTGTTTGAAAGATGATATTGTAATATAAGATAAAGCTTTGAGTATCGGAAATAGTTCAGCGGTCAATATTGAACTCTGTTCAGGGAACTTGAAACGGAATGCCCGGTTGTTATCACAAATACACTGCCAAGCTCATTACGAGATTTAGAGCTATCAGTATATATGTTCTTGCGGTCATGGTAAGAGTGGAAAAATTCCCAGAACTTGGACCTAATATTGTTACATATAAAGCAAAATAATTTAGGATATCAAATATGTTTGCGCTCGAAATGAAATTTCAAAGTGATATTAAAAGATTAAACATTGATGTAATTAAAATTAAACCAAACTTTAGGTGCAAACATATTTCTGCAAAAGTTACAATTAAAACCAAATGCAAAACTCATCTTACCTGACGTACTGCATAAGGAAATTTTGAGTAATTTTTCGATGTTCGTAATAATATTTCAAAAAATGAAAAAAGTTTATAAGTACAACAAACATGGGTTGTAAAACTCGAATAAAACAATTAGTTATTAAATTAGTGGTATTGGAATCAAGTAAAAGCTGAGCAGAATATAATTGATAGGTTAGTTAATGGATATAACATATTCTACATTAGGCAAATCTATCATAAAATGCAGTGTAAAATGGAGGTATCGGTATTTGGAATTAATTTAATGAGTCACCATATCTAGTAAAAACTAAGGAGAACAAACATAATATATATGAAGAAAAATGAACTATGGGTTAAGAAGTTCCACCAATTACTATCTTTCTGCGACTTTATATATATGGTAGTATAAAGTATATCAAGAAATAATTAACTCACGTAATTGGTAGTTTACCACTAGTTAGGATTTATGATTTCCTAAAGATATGGTGTAGTATTCGGACATAACAGAAGGTGAAGAATTGCGGTTTTTGACATATGTTGCTACAATCAATTAAAAAATGTATCGATTTAACGCGATAATCAACCGTCATTAACGGTTATACGGACTTTAAACGTAGTTGTGTAATTTTTGAAAGATCAGATAAAATTGTCACTCTAGAAAACAAATAAAAACAATTTTTCTGAATCAGTGTTATCTCATAGATCTTGAGTGATAGGTAGGATAGGTTTTTGAATAAGTTCAAAGGGTACTATATATTAGCCTACAATAGAACCAAAAATCATCATTTATAAGAACGTAATTAATATTTCATAACAAATATATTGATATTGAAAATTTTGTTTAAATTTTTTTTTAATTACAGTATTTTGTGGCATTTATAGCAATCGAATCACATTTGATTTTAAAAGGATTTTATTAATTTAATAATTATAATAATTAAATTTATAAAATAACTTTATTTTCCTAATTCATAATATGTACATAGTAAAGTTATATTTTTGGTATCACATTTGTTTAGATTATTCCTCTTCAGGATGAGCCGCGTTCCATTCTAAAACCCGAAGAATTGCTGGTGGAATTGGGAGAACATCCGAACCATATGGTAAATATCCATTTTCGTCGGCAGTGTAGGATATTTGATGTAAATTACCCTGTGGATCATACCATGAGGCCGAACCTTGGACGTCTAATGTCGGTTGTGAACCGGGAATTTGTTTAACATTTCCAGTTTGTTGCTGAGCACTACCATCACCACTTAGATAACTCCACCGATAACTTCCATCTGGATTCACTTCGGATTCCTGAGATAAAATCGGGATAGGTTCACCTGCATTACAAACAGTCACTATTAAACACAAACAAACAAAATACTTAAACATGTTGCTTTGCTGAAATCGAAATGGGAATGATAGTTAAAATTGGAACGAAATCACTCTTATATATGATTTTTAAATAAGGAACACTCCCATGTGGAACAGTTTCATCATAAGTAATTATGCATAATAATAACTGTCATTTTACTGCGTCACAGGCCTTGTCCTCTTACAAGCAATCTATTAAAAATCACTTAAAATATAAGAAAATCTTAGAAAAAAATAATCTTATGCAATGAGCTAACATCTGTCCTTCAGGGAATAAATATTGATATGTTCTTCTAATTTATTGTGTAATCTTGTTTTATTAACAGTTACGAATCAAAAAATTAAAATAATTCAGCGTTATTTCTTAAAAAGGTTAAGAGGCTATAAGGAACTATTTAGCTTTTCAAAATGTTACTAAGGATTGTATTAAATGAAATGCATTTTAAAACTAATTAATTTAGTCTAATAATTGTATGTTCGATTCCATTAAATACCCTTGGAATACATTCAGTCTACTTAAATGTAATAAGAAATATTAGGCTGAAATAATATGTAGGTGATATATGATAATTTTATAACTTTAATTGCAATGATATTCTTCAGTATAATGACAATTATGAGTGATAAACTAAGCGAAATGAATCTTAGGAGGTAGTAAGGAGGAATATTATCTGTATCTCAAAGCACTACTTTACACATGTGTAACTACTTTGTTTATTTGTTCGTAGATGTATTTCACAAATAACTCCATGGATATATTTTGCTTATGAATTATTTGAAAAAATAGATGCTTTATATATTTTCATTATATAAATATATCTTAAAGACCTATTTCGCTACTACTTGAAATATCAAAGCTATTTGAGAAACTGATTTCCAGTTTGGTTTTCGAAATCACCATTCAACAATCGATCAAGTGCACAGAGTAACTGCGGCTATTGAAAGAGCGTTTGAGGAAAAGAAATATTGCCCTGCAATATTTCTGAATGTCTCACAAGCTTTTGATCGGGTTTGGCATTTGGGACTAATCTGTAAGATGAGCAAATTGTTACCGCGTAACTATTGTCAATTGCTGGAGTCATATTTATTCGCAAGAAAATTTAGAGTATCGCATGAAATAGCGTTATCGACATTTAAAAATATCTCGGCTGGAGCTCCACAAGGTAGCGTCTTAGGACCTCTCCTGTATCTGCTCTACACTGCTGACATTCCAACAACAAAAGAAACACTATTGGAACCTTTGCTGACGACACAATTATTATAGCCAAAGATATATCTCTGCCTAGGACAATAGAAAAAGTGTAAGTGGCAGTCAACAAAATCTACAAAAGGGCGAAAAATTGGAACATTTAACTTAATAGCTCCAAATCTGTCTACGTTAACTTTGCATTGGGGCGAAATAATAAAAACTTAATTATATCACTCAATGGATGCCCGATTCCTCAAGCAGAATCAGCTAAATACCTTGGAATCGATCTTGACGGTAGATTAAATTGGAAGCATCACGTTAGACATAAAGCAAAACACATTAGAACCAAAATAAAACAACTATACTTGTTTATCGGAAGATACTCTCAACTTGATCTAAAATCATAGAGGTTGATCTATAATACAATTATAAAGACAATTTGGACCTATGGGGGCGCAAATATGGGGTTGCACTAAAAATTGAAATCAACTAGTCATACAACGCTGTCAAAACAAGGTTCTTCGATTGATTACCAATGCATATCGCTACGTAATCAACGAAGAACTGTACGATGACCTGGAAATCAAATGGATTTGCAAAGTTATTAGTTCGCCTTGAAACACGAAAGAAGATTACTAGATCATACTAACGTGGAAGCAATACAACATACATGCCAGGAGATTGTGTTAACTATATTTATAAGTTAATAATTAATAAATAATTATAATTTTATAATTGAGGAATACATACTGATGTATTTTCTCGCACTCGTCTTGCTTGTTAATTAATCAAAGTACATAGGAAAAGTAGTAATAAATTAATTGTAAATTAAGATTGTACTAAGCGTATATAATAAAGATGTTATATAAAAAAATTATATGAATAATGCAATAATGCAAAATACAATTAAACATAAATACTTATGTGTTATTTAAAGCACCATTCATCATTATCATGGTTTTTTAAAAATATCATTGGTAATATTCGATCTTCAATTGAAATTGAATCTAAAACTGTATGACTTGTAAATTATCTATACACGCACTACTACTTATTCAACAGCAGCAGTGAAAATTGGCAATTGGAAGGAGAATGTCTACTAAACATATCAACTAGATTTTTGATTCTACAATACATTTAGGCTCTGACATATAACAAAATTTTAATATAAATTAAATAATTGAACGAATATTCTATTGTATATAATTTGTTTTAACATTATAGTATGTTTTAACATTATAGTAACATTATAGTTTTAACATTCCATCAAATGCATTTATCATCGAAGAACTTAAAACTACAATTAATTTTACAGCCACAATAATTTATAGGTTAGGGTTATTTTATTATATATACATTGAGATTTTACACTAGTATCGGTAGGGTTCTAGGCGCGTTTTTGTATGTAGTGGTATCCCCCCAAGGCCTAATCCACTTAATTAAGTATATCTGAGTAATGTATTTTACTTTCATTAGAGAGCATATTTTTGTTTTACGCTTAGTTCTTGTTTCTTTCGATATAATGTATCATTGTAACGTCATTATTTAGTTTAGTTTGTCCTGTTACTATCTGTATACATCTTTTTTGATAAAACTACATTTAATCACTGCATTCTCCTTAATGCCTTTGCCATTACGGCAAAACAGTTAGTGTTATTTCTCTATTCATACATGTTAACCAAACGTTCATGTATATTCTGAGCAATAACACACATTCTCATAAATCTGTCACTCTATAATACAATTCCTTACAATTAAAGTATATTAATTGTATACTGACCCTTAGTGGTTTCCTCTTTCATCACCCTGTCTTAGTAATCGTCAGCATTGAATCATAAACCAAGATTTATAAAATTTTATTCAATCACGGTCACTTTCAGAAATACTAGTCAAGTTAATAACCAAGCCGTTTATTTCCAATCTATTAAAAACTTGCTCAAGATTCTACCATTTGTTAATTTCTTCTTCAATGTGTCTGATCACGCTCATACAAATCGAAGGTGTTATTTTCGACAATACCTCTTTCCTCGACCTGAATATTTATTGTGATAATTCTTTGCAATACCCCATGTCAACACAATTGGATTAAAGATGCAGTAATAGGGAGGGAGACATAATACTCTGTGGCCATAACATTCAGTAATCTGATCTGCTATGTACCTTTTCTCAGGCCTAATTCTAAAAAGTAAATTACATAAAATGCAATTAAATATTTCATTTATATTTACCGAGTAATAATTTGAAATAGTTCATTCTTTAATATGACTCTCTCGAAACGTTGTTGTGAACTAACACATCCCACTAGAATATATGTAGAAGCTTACAGTCAGTCAAAAATAGATTGCAGTAGTTCATTTGCTCAGGTGTAAATTATTGGGATTTGAGGTTACCAAAACGGGGGAAACCATCCAATATGGGGTATACCATGCACATTTGGCTAAAAACAGTGTTATTAAAAATATCTTTAAAGGCAATCTGGCGGGCAAAGTATAAGAGATATTCATTTTACCACAACCATAAGCTATCCAGATGGGAGTTAGACTTATAGTAAAATAAGGGTTTTTGTTTTTAAATCCTTTACCTTTCATAACGATTAATATATAAATTATATATCATACGTCTTATATACAAGTATATTACAATTTCTATCAATATACATATTTGGTTAATTTAAAACGATATTGTTTATATTATAATAAATGAACAATTTAGCTGAAATTATATAATCGAAGTGAATTTCATTAAATTAATTACATATTAAGCATATTAAATAGCATTGTTAAATAATTTCTGCTCTTCAATATATTGTATTAAATAAAATATTTGAATTGGAAGAAAGTTGTTGCATTTTTAACGCTCGTAATAAAAGTCGAGTTAAGTAATGAAAACTACTTGACATCCAACAACACTTAAAAAATACTTTAAAAAAAAGGTCGGCATATATTTTTTGAAGATCTGAAATTAATTGAGCTTTTGAAAATATCAACCAACGGTAAAATAATTACAATATTGCAACCCGAAAACATTTATAACTGTTTTTCAGATTTAAATATTTATAAATCGTTAAAATAACTGTTTAAATTTCCAGAAGGCATAATATTATTAGATGTTTTAGTATTCTCAATGTTTTTATCATCATTTTTTAAAATAGGACAAGGTTTATTTTGTAATAATATGATACGTTTCATTAAGTGGGATTTTTCACTAATTAGAAAATATATAAAACGTTCGAACGGATCTTATTGATCATTATAATATAGACTACATGATATCGACATGATTACTTATTTTTTGATATCTTGTTTTGTGATAGTTGTTTGTGATGCAGGCGAATATGCCCCAATTTTATCACAAGAATCCGAACTAAATCCGGATGGGAGTTACAGATGGAATTACCAGAGTGGTGATGGTAGTGCACAACAGCAAACCGGACAAGTTAAACAAATACCGGGTTCAGAATCAACGTTAGATGTACAAGGCTCGGCATCGTGGTACGACCCGGAAGGTAACTTACATCAGTTGTCATACACTGCAGATGAAAATGGATATTTGCCGTATGGTCCTAATGTTCCTCCAATTCCACCAGCCATTCTTCGTGTATTAGAATGGAATGCCGCTCATCCTGAAGAAGAATAATGTAATTCAATGATATACCAAAGATAAAGATTAGATTTATTGTGTACATAATTATTATTAAAAAAGAATAATGTAGTAGGGTTGATTGTTTATTTTTTCTGAAACAAAAATAATACAAGCAGCAAAAACCTTTGGAACGATATAGAAGGTACAGGTGAAGGAACATGTAGCATTTATAACTAGGGTACCTAAGGGATTAACTCAAAATGCATTTAATGCAGTTTTTTATTTAAAGGGAATAAAATATTAATTGAACGTATAAATAAGTAAAACATAATACTTTTGTAGCACCATAATTGTTCAGAATAGCTTTTAACAGCAATTTAAAAAAAAGCAGTGCATGAATGATATAAAGCATCTATAATATAAGAACCAAGCTAAGCACGAACGTTGTAAATGGTAATGTACACAAAACAGAAATATAGAATGATAACTTAGTAGCCACACCCTTAACCATGTTTTACATGTCCAACTCACAAGAGGATACGGTCCTAAAATGATTACATATTTCCTTACTTTATTTTGATATAAAATTTTGTGACATCTATGTGACATGTTATTTTAATTCCATTCTATTTTTGTGTATAATTGTAAGGAAAGTTATCGTTTTGTTGTTAATTTTGTAGCATTTACCGTAAATATTATTTGTTTAAATGCAAAATTATAATATGAGTGCGTTCAATAAAAAATTATCTTATAATAAACGGTTTTAAAGAAATTGCGGAAAACCTCTTATATTTTCCTACAAGAAGTTTTCGAACACAAAGATTTGTTCATTGCATTTCAGGCCGACCAGATGTTTATAAAACCAAATGTGGAGTATCATGTCTTAACCAAGATGCAACTCCTAATTGTAATTTTAATAGTATGTCTTTTACTAAAAGCTACATCGATAAGTATATTGAAACACATAATATGTATGTATTCACAGATCATTTCCTTTAACTTAGCGAAAAGGAAAATGTGATTTCAACTTAAATATTGCAATCAGCAATTGCTCAGCTCACATTAGGATCTTAAATACACGTAAGTACAAATATCTTATTTTTTTCAAAAGAAGTAAATTGAGAATTATAACTGAAAGAGAAAATAAGAAAACTGAAAATTATAACACATGTTTGTGCCTCCAACTTCATTTTAGTAATAAGCAGACAGTAGAACACCGAAAACACTAAAACCTTTTGTTTGTTTTGTTTAAATTGTTTTATACGAATGTAAACTAGTATTTAAATACAATATTATATATAGAAATAATTTTTCCCTGTAATGTAAATAGTATTTTTAATCTTATTTTTTAATTCCTCTGTAGTAAATAAACTTGCTTTGAGCGCCTCCTGTTTACTTGGACGATCATAACTTGGTTACAATTTTATACTCCCGTGTATCGCATTCTAATATCGCATTCAAAGCCTATTTTGTGGTAATATGTGCCCCTATGTCAGTGTCAGATCAACCAAATATTAACGTCAATGCTAAAATGGAGGTATTTTTCAGAGTTTAGTTAGCCTTTAGTTATATATTTTACAATCATGGGTTGTGCAGGATTAACCCAAACGCAGATCAAGCAATAGTTTAGGGCATCATATCTTGAAGGTCATCAGAAGCAGCACCATTTAATAATTAGTATTATATTACTCATATTACTAATATATTATATACTCCAGTCGAAAATATACTCCACGTACTTATTTGGCCCTTTATAGGTATAATAAATAACTAAGAATAGGTATTTTAAGTTATGTAATATTTTATCACGTTGTTTTAAATACGTAAATTTTAATAATAACAACTGATAATAATTTAAGAGTTTTTGTATGGATAGGGGAATATACTGTCTAAGCCTGTTGCTCCAGATGTTTAGAGAAATATGTCGCAATTACAACTTAATTAACAACAATTTTAAGACTCATTTAAAATATTAAGACAAGTTACAGATAAAGACAAAGGAAAGAGATGTTAAACTAAAAAAAGTGCACATAATTGTTGATATATGTAAAAGGTTTTAAACCTGTTAATGTTCTTAATAAAGCTCCGTCTTCCAGGTACTACCACAAATACAGAGCATATTTTTTACAATTTATGAATGTCTCATGTCATGAATGACTAAACAACAACGTGCAAAAACGTATATGTATAGCCCGATATTTAAAATAAATTTTTGTTAAATAATACAAAATTTTAAATTGTCAATGACTTTCTTTCTTGAATTTTATGTTCGTTCTGTTTTTGTATTTCAGTTTCAGAAGCACGTGTTTTAAGCAATTTATTCATCAGGTAGATTCGTAAAATTAATTAGTTGTGTAAAGTGTTGTTATTAGAGAGATAGATATGTTTGAAGTTGTTGAACTGCAATTAAGAAATACATGAACTATAACAAGATATCTTGCATGTTCAGGATATCTGAGTAATCTTGGCTCCAGCAGAGATGTTAATAAATAACAATTTTAGTAGCTTCCAAACAAATAAAGGGTTATTCTCAATTTTATGCTTTTTTCATAATTGAAATACTTATTTTTAGTAGTAGGGGAATAAATAAAATCTTCTCATGAAGATCACGACTATATGGTGAATGCGATTAACCAGCCAATACAAATTTTTTAATAAAATTCAAAGGAGACATATGGTCATGTGTTATATAATTTCGTCACAATAAACTAGTGATTTAATAATTAATAGTAACGTGAGGTCTATACTCAATATACCAAGTCCAGTTTACTAAAAAATATATTTTTTGGCGACCCTTTTATATAATGTTATGGTATAACTTATGGTACAGGGCTACTGAAACTGTTATAATAATAATAATAATAATAATAATAATATTTCATGAAACTTAACAAAGCTATTGATATTAATTTAAATGATTTTATTTATTTTGTTTCCTATGGTTGATTGACTGAAGATGCTGTTTAAACGTTTTATTATACAAGGTAACCAGTAGGGTAATTAATATTAAAATTGGTAGATTCTGGTTGATTTCTGAGAGGAATGCTAATTAAAAGTTTTTCATTGTCTATAAGATATCCCAGTCCGAATTTATTAAAATTGTATAAAAATTCCCGTGAAATGGGTTCAACAGACAATGAATCAATTCCGAGATCTGGCTTACTGGCGATTATTCCTTGATTCAATTATTGCAGACTCAGGGTGTTCTTGAAACGCAACATAACGTAACGTAAACATCCATCCATTTTGCATTGCTAAGTCGTCAAATACAATGTAAATATATAACTAAATATTTTCATAACTCTTTAAATATTAGTAGTATAATTAAGATGATCTAAGAATTTAATTTGGATATTTTAAGATATATTTTTTATTTAGCGAGACTAGAAATAAGATTGTGGCAAGATGGTTTAAAAATCGTTATAGACTCTAAAGGAAACTGGTAGGTTTTACATACTTTACGTAAGAAAAAGTATCAAGATCACAAATCGTTGATTGAGGATGACATGAATCATTCATGCTTTGAGAAACACCACCCGTATGTGGATTCATGGCATAAACATGGTGGCTTAGATTGTAACTCCATCAAAGGCAGACCGAAGATTCTGTGAACTAGCATATTTACCTAAATTTTTATAGGAGCTTGCAGTTCAAGGCTTAAGCCACGAGAAGCTGATTGTAGTTACTCAGTTTCTCAGCAATATTCAAAACAGCTATATTCAAAAGTAGAATCATTATATAAACGTCTAGTATAATGAGGTGGCTGCTATATAGTTAAAACAAAAAATATTAAAACGCCGACATATATTGTATCCAATCTTAATTAACTTCGATAGTCGCACAGATCATATTATATATTGTAGATTATTATTCAAAAATAATTTATTTTATTTATTTTGAAAGTCCGACAAAACCTTGAACGTTGCTATTGCTATTAAAATTATGTATAATAAAAGACACAGGAAGGATTCTGCAATTAAAAGATTAAATCGAGGAAAGATATCGAAAATATATTGCAATAAATAACTGATGGTTTAAAAAAGTTATTCGATAATAGTCATTTAATTATTTATGTTGTTGAAGTTGTATATAATTTGTCAGTGACACCTATTAGCGAAGAGGCAAATATCTTAATTACTGCTATTAATAATCCTCGAATCTTTAGGTATTTGTGCCGAACTTAAAAAAGAACAAAAAAGCAATGAGTCATTTTTAAAATATTATTTCAATGTTGTTATGGTCTGGTGATTTGTTAATAATTTCTTAATAAGTATGTATGCTTTGTTAATAATTAATAATTAATAAGGGATAGATCAAATAATACAAACACCATATAATACAGTACATCTTGTTCACACTACTTCCATTTAAATGATATGATGTGTATTTATTGCTTGGTTTACATGTCTTTATTTTCAAGTCAGTTCAAGTCAACATTTCAATATATTATAGGCTTTGTTCTGCATCGGTAAAAGCAAGGGACAGGAACAGTATACACCAAATTTGGTAAAATATCATCGGCGAGAACGAAAACTTGGACAAAAAAACTTAGGGTTTGGAAGGATATAGTATAATCCGCCGAATCATCTTTTACATTGTTTCTTATAAATGATAGGATCTATGTATGGGGAACCCCAAAATAATTCTACGATCCGGACTGTCTGTTTTCTAAGGTCAAACATGGGAGAAGTTCCGTTGTGACTTGGGCGGTAATATTGTGATATCGGCTGATACTCTAATTCATATCACTGGCCGAATTATTGCAAATGAATATCTCGACGTCCTCAGTGATGAAGTTCTTACTATGGCTGACATATTGCTATCAAACACTGCCACCAATATTCGAAGTTGTTGAGGCGCCCATATAAACAGTCAAAAAGTTCAGTCTTAGTTTGAAGAGCATCAGAACATCATCAAATATTTTCCCTGACTAGTACAATAGCTAGCTCAACATATTTAAACATGACATAATTGAACCGTTACATGGAGTGTATATACGTGTTATATTTAGTAAATGTTGCCTCATGTTGTATGTACACATTTTTTCTCTTTCTACCTTGCGTTCCGTCCAGCATTTTTGACATGGCTGGCTTTTTTTTCTCACAGCATCTCTCTAACATCTTGTTTTAGGTTTGCTTAGGTTCACATTTCCGTCTTAACCATATCCTTTCTACAGTCTATCCAAAGTTATTTTGTACATACGTGATCTAAATTTGTGATGTCAAAACCTCGCAATGTAGCCGTATCATCTCCGAGTTTTAGTTCAGTTTGGCTTTGACATACTATATACATATTGCTACCAAATAAAATTTATTTTAACATTATAATAAATCTAATGCATATATTATTGGAAGGACTTAAAACAATAATTAAGTACAATTTTATAATAGTTTGTAAGTTAGGGTTGTGTTTGATTATATTTACATTGAACCTTTTTCCATACAACCGATGGGTTAGAGTTCTAGGAACGTTTGTAGTTGTATCTCCTTTAGGCTTAATCCACCTAATTAACAATTTTTTATCCAAGTAATATATATTTTACTTCCATTAGAGAGCACATTTATCTTTTACGCTTAATTCTTGTGTTATTCGGGATAGTATTTTCTTGTAAAGACATTTTGATATCACTCTATTTCTCCTTAGTTATTTCTGTTAATACCTGTATACATCTTTCTTCACAAAACTAGATTTAATTATCATATTCTGCACTACATTTGCTATATCTGCAAAGAAATTACTATTCTATCTCTCCTGACACATTTTAACCAAAGGCTGATGTATATTCTGAACAATTACACGCGTATCTGTGCACATAAATATTTTATACACTACAATGACATTTCCTACAGCCATCATATATTACTTATATACTCACCTTTACTTGTTTCCACTCTCATCACCCTAGTTTGAAAAAATTGGCAGCATTGAATCATATCATGTCTATAAAGTTTCATTCAAGTGATAACTAAGCTGTTGATTTCCAATCTATCTAACATTTGTTCGCATTTCCATCATTTGTCAATTTTTTCTTCAATGTGTCTGACCGAGTTCATCCAAATTGAAGGTGTTATTAAATGTTCCAGTTTTCAGCATGAAGTGAAATATATCTGCAATGAAAAAATTATATATGTTATGAGTATAAAGTCTAATCAATTGTTATCCAACGTTTATTCCATCAAATGTTATTGTCATAACACTATTTTGATATCATCTTGATATGGGTGACCGTTAGGTATATTGGTGCCGTTCTGAAATATCCATGTCTCATCTAAATACGTAAAGATAATTAATAGTCTTCCTTCATTTTGTTATATGGTTTAAACATTTGTATTCTGTTAAAAGCAATATTCGGAAGTTTCATTAGATCTTCTCGATACTTCTTAGAATGGCACTTTCCTTTGATATAATTGTATTAAATTATGTTTAATAGAGCATACATCAAGCTGATTTTGATTATATTTTTTAAATTTTGAGATATTGCAGTGACCGTGTCCATACAAGTTTCAGTACAGCTACAACACTCTAGACATATTTCTCTTCACCAAAACTTTCGTTTTGTTTCTATATAGCATCATTCCAAAATTTCTGAAAATCTGTAGCATGTTTGCGGTTAATTACTGTAGTTTGATTCAAATTTGAGGGTTAATTTTGCCTTCTTAACTCTGATAATATTACAATGTCAAAATTCTCTTGAGCTCTTTCAGCTCAATAGTTTAACTTAAGCGTAAACAAATGGGACAACCTTCCACCAATGTTTATGAATAGATGCAAAACCTACTTGCTTTACAGATTGAAAACGTCATTAACTCTTCTTTTTAGCAACATTATGAATATGAAGTTAATTTTAATAAATAGTTATTATTAAATATTATTAATAAATAATAAATAGTTAGACTATATATTACCCACAATGTGAATCTTCAAGCATAATGATTATAATGATATAATTTTTTTTTACTATATTTAATATTTTATAGATATAATAATGCAAAAATAAACTAAGATTTTGTTTTAACTGCAGTTATACATTACATTTCATCGCAGTTTCTGTGATAAAATGTATATATTTATGGTGAAAAACACTTTAAAAATAATAATGTTTTATTAAAATTTAATTTAAAAAACTAAAATTAATACTAATTTATTAAGTTTTTCTGTATAATAAAAGATGGCGCTATCAGCTTGCTTGCTTTATTAGTTGATTAATATTAGAGTAATTGAGAGATATTTGGTAGAACTTTTAGGAATTTTAATACTCAGTGTAAGATCAGATGAATAATTTAATAATAGACGATTTAAAAATATTTCAAGAGGTTATGAAATGTGGGAAAACAAACGTTCCACAAAACGTTTGGGGTTTTCTACTTCATCCTTAGTAGGCATTGTGTTATTAATACTCGTTTCTTTGGAGTTACTGTTGTTTTTATTGTTTCTAACTTATAATAAGTTGTATATTTAACAACCTAGGTTTTTGTGATTGTAGTTTCCCTATAATATACTATCAGGTGTAAAGTGTAAGTTCATATAGATGGATAGAATAATCTAATTCAAAATTTCCAAGACTCTGGCAAGCTTTTTATAGATGTTTAACCTATTTAGTGTAGGTATACTCATATTTATGTAGCGCCTTTTACATTTTTTCTTGAGTGATATTGTCTATTAGTTATTCATTTATAGACATTTGGGATGATCCGTGAAGTTAAGTTTCTGGTTGAGATTTTAGCAGAATTTTTCAGGTCAATTTTTATACTACTATGTTCTTGGTTGATGGGCTTATAGTTTACTGCAGAATATTATTAATTATCTGAGCCAAAAACATTCACAGAACTAAAATAAATCAGATGCAAATAGTATAAGAGAAGAAGTTGATGTTTAACAGGTGAATTCAAAAGTCAATTGAAAAGTCCCCGGCCTACCATAGTAAAACATATTTTATTGGCGAAATTAATTTTTTTTATACAACATAATTCCCTTCAAGGGTGATACACTGATAGCGACCCTCTAACTTTTCGATGACATTTTTGTAGTACGATATGTCCTTTGCTTCAAAGAAGGCCTCAATTTCGGCGATCACCTCTTCACTCGACGAAAATCCGAGCGAGCATTCTTTTGAGATCTGGGAACAGGAAATAGGCGCTAGGGGCCAGATTTGGAGAATACGGTGAATGAGGAAACAATTCGAAGCCCAATTCATGGATTTTTGCCATCGTCTTCACTGACGTGTGACATGGTGCATTGTCTTGGTGAAGCAGCACTTTATTTTTTTTCAAATGCGGCCATTTTTCGGAAAGTTCGTCCTTTAAACGGTCCAATAACGCTATGTAATGGTCGCTGTTGATGGTCCTTTACTTTTCAAGGTAGTCAATGAAAATTATTCTATGCGCATCCCAAAATACAGACGCCATAACCTTGCCAGCCGACTGTTGCATTTTGCCACGCTTTGGAGCGGGTTCATCGTGTGCAATTAACTCGGATGACTGTCGATTGGACTTTGGAATGAAATGATGGAGCCATTTTTCATCTATTCTCACATGTCGATGCAAAAACTAGGGTTTATTACTCTTCATCATCTTCAAATACTGCTCTGAATCATCAACTCGTCGTTGTTTTTGGTCAAAAGTGAGCTTGCGCGGTGCCCACTTTGTACAGAGCTTTCTCATACCCAAATATTCGTGAATTATATGATGTACACGTTCAGTTAATATCTTTGGAGTGTCTGCTATTTCATTCATCTTCAATTTACAGTCATTCAAAATCATTTCGTGGATTTTTTAAATGTTTTCGACGGTAACAACTTCCTTTGGGCGTCCACTGCTTTCACCGTCTTCAGTACTCATTTCATCACGTCTAAAATTAACATACCAATCCTTGATGGTTGACTTTCCGAGGCAGTGTCCGGAAACTCGACATCGAGCCCAGTTTTTGCTTCAACTGTATTTTTTCCCTTCAAAAAGCAATATTTTATCAACACGCGAATTTCCTTTTTATCCATTTTTTTCACAATAACAAAAGTAGCTTCACTCAAAATGCTATAATTCACAAACTAATGATCCGACAGTTGTCAAATTTATATACGTATCTTTTGAGGGTTAGGGCTAACTAAAAAACATATGGATTTAATTCTAGTGGCGCCATCTGTGTGTCAGGCCAGAGACTTTACAAGTGACTTGTTAAATTTACTGCTGATAATATTTAAGAAAAAGAAATTGTAATAATTCTAAAAAAATAATATTTGAAATAATAAAATTATTAATTTATATGGGTATATTAAAACATCGTTGACCAGCCTTGGTATTGACCGTAGAATGTTCTGCAGAAGGTCTACTAGTCTATCGAACATATATTCTTATATAGATGGGCGTTTTATATAAAAAAAAAAGATAACGGTATACTTAATCATTTCTTAATTTTTATATTGATCTAATATGTTTCTATGTTTATAAGTATTCTACAATCAGTTTTTTAAGGAATATCGAAATTTTATTTTTTTATTAACATTTAATTTAAATCAAATTTACATATACAGTTATTACCGTTATATTACACGAGGGATAATACTTATACTTATTATTAATATATTACTGACGTTATTATTGTTTTCTAATATCTTCATACCTCCATTGTAGATGTAGCTAATTTGTCTTGTCGAAATTGTGATTATCGCAGTTACTTAATTATTATAAATAACCATAATTATTTGGTGTTTACATTTAATATTCAATTATCTGAATAATAAGCACAACATAATAAACATCGCACACCGTAAGTAATACAATTAGCTTAATAATTAGTTTTTATCATTTAAGAAATATATGGTATATGCGAAAATGTCATGACAATACTTAATTTTTCATAGGTTGATGTTGTCTGATATAACAATGTTACTAATACATGTTTTCGATATTTCAATAAAATCATTACATTCAGATGGCAAACTGTTAAGCTAGTAGAGCCATAAAGTAAATCGGTTAAGCTGTAGAAGCCTTCGGTTTTCTAGTGTATGTAGCAGATTCGCAACCTTTTCTAGAAGGTTTGTTTGGCCGATTTTGGCAACGATTCTCAACAGTCAACAGACAGTCACACATCTCTAAATTTGAAGTATTCACAGTTAAAGAACAAAAGCTGGGGTTAGGGTGGTCTAGATATTGTCGTTGGTACTTTGAATAGAAAACAAAAAAGGCCGATCTGAAGATAGAAGGTTGGCAATAAGAGGAGAGACAATCGGCCAGCTGTTATGGATTAACTCTACACACAATAATACAAATTATCAAATTTTTGTTCAAAACAAAACATGCTTTATTTACAAAAAAGTCTTCATACGAAGACATTAAAAAAAATCAAGTCTCATGGTGTTTATTCGTTTTCTTCTGGGTGGGCGGCATTCCATGCTAAAGCCCTGGCGATGGCGGCGGGAATTTCAGGAGCGACAGGGATATCAGCGCTTTGTGGTTGGTATCCGTTCTCATCAGCTACGTAAGACAGTTGATGTGAGTTGCCTTCAGGGTCGGTGTATGAGGCAGATCCAGAAACGGCTTCACCAGCTTCTTCTCCAACCTAATAATCAAACAACAACAAAAGCAGTACTGAGTTCACAGTTAATTATTCAATATAGTGTATCGTTTTTTATATGCTTTTTAGAACTTGGTTGGTTTGGTTACTGGATTAACTTAAGAAAACATGTTGTTAATTAATTTGAATGATGCTATTCTATTCTATTATATACTTGTTATTGTTAGAAATGGCAAATAAATGGCTAACGGAGTTATTTTCAGAAAACTACAAAGGAGATATCAAAAAAATCTTTGATTAAATTTTGTCCTTAGTTATAACTTATTGAAATATAACATAATATACAACAATTTTAATATTATTTCAATATTTTATGCTATTCCGGATTTTAAAATCATTTGTTAATACTATTTTCAGCAATTACATGCACAAGAATAAATAAAAAAAATTAGTTGTACACCCATGATACGTAATTACATTAAGTTGCGTAATTCTACAATTATTGATACTCTTTTAGGCTAGTGTTAATTTACTTAATATGAGTTGAAGTTGGCATGCTTGGTGGTGATAAGCTGAAGAGATTAGTAATCCATCTAGTTTAATATGGTCATACAATAATAGTTAGTTTGCTTAAGATATCTTAGATTGCTACATTCGTAAGAATACGTTATAGAACCTAGTTTGTGCTAATTTAATTGACTAATTCTGTTAGTAATACCTATCCTTTAAATCTAGTACACCTCATTACACAAGAAACCCTACCCTTACTAGTAAACTAAAAACTAGTACTAGTAAACGAAAACAAAAAGGTGCCATTGATAGTATAAACTATAATAAAGGAAAAAATTAAAATGCAATGCGAAATATGTTCGACGACGTATTCAAAACAGTTTATGTTTACATTAACTTTAAAAATATTAGCATATACTACCATGCTCGTGTATGAACATAAGCGAATCAGAGTCAATTACCTGTTTTAGTTGACCACTCTGTTGCTGAGCAGTACCATCGGCAGATTCGTAGTTCCATTGGAATGAACCATCGGGTGATACATCGGAATTTTGAGATAGGATTGCGACGGGTTCCTGAAGGGCGGCACCAAGCACCACGGCGACAAGACCGGATAAAACTACGACTTTAGCGAACATGTTCTTCTACTTCTTCGATAATTCGATTGATACTCAGCGATAAAGAAAAAATCGTCGGGCTTATATATACAAGTTCCATCATCGGAACCATCAAAATTTCGGCTGCACCACCAAAAAGAATCGGCTCGTTAGAACCGAGCCTTGTTCAAGGATACCGCTTCATGTTCGCACGTTTGTTATGAATAGATTTAATTAGAGACCAACTTTCCGATGCAGAAGATGAGCCTCGTTTGCATAACAGACAGTTCCATGATTATTTATTCATAGATTTGTTTATTGTTAATCCGGCAAAAGGTGATGGCAAATGTCTTCGCTTTTTAGATTGGTTTGATGATGTGTGTTTAGTACATGTAATTAGCTAATTTGATTTTCAGATTGTTTTATATGTGTATATGTAAGTGTTCTATCATATTTTGATTATTTAAGCTAATGTATTAAGAGCTAATGTATTTCTACAAACTTAATACGATGTATTAAGTTTATAATCATTATGAGGTGCATTAATAATTGTAAATATATTGTTAGTGTATTATTCAGTCATTCACTATTGCAAATACATTAAAAAAATAATATATCTGAAGATGTCAAACTAATTTAAAGAATAAATTTATTTGATTAATATATTATTAGTGTGATGAAAATTATGTATAGTTCAATATGATTTCATTTTGCAGAATTATCAGTAATTGTTTTTTTTTAATTACATAAAACTTGTGTTTTTCGAGGCTTTTTCATTAAAAATTATACTCATATTATTTCAATCACTTAGAGTAATCTAAGGAGGTCAAAATAGGATCAACGAAAGATTTGAATTGGTAATTCAAGAAGTTTGGATTGTTTTGAAGAATCATATTCACAAAATGTTAGTATACGTGCAAATTGTTTTCAGGGGTAATTCTCTGAAGAATATAGAATTAATTTGGAAAGATAAATAATGTATTTCCCTTTGAGTATTCTTCGAACCCAATTGTTACATAGTACCATGCATGACATTTATGCTGCATACTTAATTTGTTGAATAATAACAATGTACGGAACAAAATATGCAGTATATGGTAATATAAACCAAAACAAGATAACGTTAATTTGTATATTTTTTAATATTACATCATTCTATAGTTCCCCTTGACCTATCCCAAAGTAGCATTCAAATTCAGAATTTTGTACAAATAATAATGTTAACCGAATCATATATACGTCTCTTGAGTAATATTTTTATCGTTAACATTTACTGAAAGTATATTTTTTGTTAATCATAAAATTGAAATAATTGTTTTAATATTTTTTTCCAATATATTACCATTTTTATATGCTTTTTAACCCCTCTTTAGTGAGTTTACTTTTCTCAATTTGATCTCTATCTGTATTAGAGCTTCCGTATTGAATTTACAATATGTAACAACTGTGAAATGTTGGCTAGTTTTAGTCAATAAATTTGAATTCAATATGGATGGCCAGAATTAGGAGCGGAGTGTCTTTTCTCGGATTTTCCTACATTTTGTTTTTTTAAGTAGAAAGCTGAGCTGAGCTGATGTCGATGTTTATTCAACGCTTCACTTCCTTTCGTAATTTATATTCCTAAAATATCTTTCACTATTATTGATCTTGATTTAATTTTATTATATGCTAATATATTTAAGAATGAATTATTGTTTTTTTTAATGAATCGAGAATTATTCATTGTTACTAATAATATTAAAAATGGGATAATATTTAAATAAGAGAATTTAGGCAGTAAGGGGTATAAAATATATAATTATTTTATTTTATATTCAATATTTTGGTGTTTAATTTTTTGATTTCTAATAGCTCGAATTATATTATTAGACGAGATATTTTTCTTGTTTCAGTTGGTAATTAAGTGTCGATTTTTAATTACAGTTCAGTGGCTAGTTAGATTAATTGATAGGAATGACGAGAAATTAAAAACAATTTTGAATAAATATAAAAGTTTGGAAAGTTTCTTTAATGTCAATATTAAAGTCTAGTATTATTAAAAATAAAAGCTAAAAATATTCCTCAATGAAAAAATAGCATAAACAAGTAATATTTTAATTTAGTTTTTTTATTATTTAAATTTTATTACTTGCTGTTTAGATTTAAGCATCTTAATAATAACATTTTTAGAGTAAAGCATTAATTTTTTGAAAGTATAACATATAGTTAATTTATAATAACCTAATTTAATTAATTATTAATTAGTGTCAAGACATATAAGTTTAGTATAACCAATTTAATTTATTGTTTTTCCTAAATTAAGAAAATAACGAATATCCTGATTTTTTCAATATTTCATCAATTCGTATGTTAACAGATTACAAAATTAAAGAGCCTAAATATTCATAAACCTTTAAAAACTACAAGTATTTATTGATATTTCGTTGAAGAAATAAATAATTTAGCAAAAGTGGTCCTTTTTACTCAAATAAGGGTTTCATTTATTAACTATTGAGAATTGTAATCGTTTAATGACTGTATAATGTTTTTCTCTCAGATCTTGCTTTTTAGCTTTTGCTATTTTTATTGAATCGTCCAATATAAATTTAGAAGTTGTAAATTACGCATATTTCATTTTTCTGAAAAATATGGTGCTTGGTTGTTGTTATCTCAGAGTCATTTCTGTTTAGAGTTACCGTTATGGATTTTTATATCTAGTTACTATTTGATGCAAAGAAAAAATGTTATTAATCTTTTCGAAATTTTTTTTCAAATATATTTGACTATTGTGAGATCTTTGTAAAGCATCGAGTACAATTTCTTACATTTATATGTTGTGTGTATTGGAGCATTTCCCACTTTCCATAGAAACTTCTGTAAATATTATATATTATTTAGCTGCAGAGCTTTTGTAATAAGTTGGTGCGCTGAAGTCAACCAATAAAATCCTATCAAATATTTTCCTTGGATGGAGTTTCCGTTATATTTACGACAAAAGAAACTACTTAACCATCGGGAAAATGGCTTGAAATTTAAATTTAAATTTACCTTACCTTAGTAATACTCATTTATTAATAACGCATCACCAGTTAACAAAATAAGCAATCTTTAAGGACCTTCAGGTGAATAAAGAACGGCGATCGTTGTGGTATGAAACAGTATAAAACTTTATTTACAAAGCACATGCAGAATTAAATATAATGAAACAATAATCAGACTTGCACAACACAACAAAAATAGGTCCAGTAAGACAGCCGTTTTATCCGTGATTGTTGATTAGTTACCGTCCTGTTCGGGATGAGCAGCATTATATTCGAGCGCCCTCTGGATGGCGGGAGGAATTTCAGGCGCCACCGGTATATCAGGACTTTGAGGCTGGTAACCATTCTCGTCGGCCACGTATGTCAATTGATGACCACCTCCTTCGTTGTCGGTCCAAGATGCGGATCCCTGCATTACCACAGGAGTTTCTTTTTCAATCTGAAGTCAAAAATGTAATAAAACGATCTGATTATATAAAAGGAGTAAAAAGCCAGTTTTATATAACTTCCAAATGCTGCAATGAGTTTTCGATAACAAATTACGGTTTATTTGAAATTATATCAGTATATTTGTTTTTAAATATTTATAATTCTAAATTTATAATTGTTGCATTAATTATTATTTTGTTAATCTTTTGTTTTATGTAAGTGAAAGGCTGTCTTCGAATTGTGTGTCTATTTTAGATATGATAAAATTACCATAACAATATATTGCTTACTAATTAAATTTCTTGTTGTATACATCAAAAGTTGTTGGAATTTCTGATAAAAAATCCGGATGAGAAAGCATGTGCATAGATTAAACTAATCCCAAAATTTCTCCTGTGAGATATGTTAGAAATGTTCGCGTCGAATATGATATGAATGGAGCAACAATATATAAGTAAGTTATATAATATTGGGCAATATCGCTTTTTATTCAATTACTTTCCATCTTGTGTGGATATTTTGATTTTAAAGATACTATAAATTGATTGTCTGTCAAATGTTTCTTTATATATCATAAGTATTGTTGCTAATATCGTTTCAAAGGCGATTTGATCATGACAGAAAAAACAATTGGGATTTAGAAGTTTCAAAATGTCAAATAAATTCTCTTAATTGCTAGTGATCGGCTCTTATACGTTTTGCTTCAGTTTATTTAATATAGAGTTGATGTACATAGTAGTTATAATAGTTCTAAAGTTTCTTCAAAATAGCGAAATTCATTTGATGTTTTAGTAATTTAAGTGAGTTAAAATTACAGCGTAAAGTGCCAGTACGCTTTATATTCCCTTTATTGTTTATGCTTTATGCTTTTTAATACCAGTTGTCTTCTGTCATGGTCTCAATAATGCAATATTGATGAATATTAGAATAGTAGTATCTGTTAGTATTATGGAAATAGTCAGAAATATTACAGAAGAGGTAACATAATGAACAAGATAAATTCATGACAGAAATAATTTCTGATGAAATTTAATGAAAGTCATTTTAATTTTTATTCAAAGGAACAGCAAAATAAGCTGCCGGACTGTGGATTCAGAAAAGTACTTTAAAAGGCATCTGATATTAAGGAGCACAATAAAATAAAATCAGTTATTAAATATTGAAGATAGGATTGAAGGTTTTGAAAAGAAGTTTTGGAGACTGAGAGAAATTGGATTTATAATTTTCGTTGTATATTTTAAAATATTGGCTTCGTACTAAGTTGTAAAACCTATATAGATAACATTCTTAACGGCTGATAGAAAGAGCCTGTAAGGAAGCTGGAAAGTGAAATATATAAGGACAATTTTCACGGTATATTTGTAAATATTTGTTTTGTAATAAGATTTAAAACATATATAGATACAATTCTTAATGGCTGTTGGAAAAAGTTACGTTATAAGTTGCAAACTAAGAGAAACTGGAAAGACATTTTTCGATGTAACATATATTTTAAAATATTGGTTTTGCAGTAAGTTATAAAACCTATATAGATAAAATTTTTAAAGGGCTGCTAGAAAGAGGTTGCGGAAGCTGGAACATTAAGGAACTTAGAAGGACAATTTTTATGGTATATTTGGAAACATTTGTTTTGCGGTTTTAAAACATAACAAATATAGAAAAGCTCTTGGCAGCTGCTCGCACATTCTCGTTGTATATTTTAAAATATTGGTTTAGCGGTAAATCTTAAAACTTATATAGATATAATGCTTTCAGTCGCAAAGTTCTTTTAAGCTACAATCAGTTATAATACTCGTTTTTCTTTCTTTTACAGTGTAAAATGTGACAAGGAATAAGCATCTCAGTTACGCCAGTAACCAGGATGGATAAAACATGTTGTGGTTTAAGAAATAATGCCGAGGAGCTTAGTTTGATGCCCATATTAAGTAGTAGGTAGATAAGATTAAAAGGGTCAACTTTTAAGTAATAGTGACAGATGAATCAGGTGAATTGCTATTGTGTTATTATACATATGTAAATAATGAAATGAACTAAATGTTGGTATGGAATGATAAAATTATTTACTGATAAAATTATGTTGGTGTATGATATATATTAATGTCGATTTATATTTAATGTTAGTTAATAAAATAATTATATTATTAATAAAAATCGAATTTATTTTGGAATATTTTATGTTATAAGCCTTTTGAGATTGAAAAAAAAATGTTTTTGAATATTTAAATACTAACTTGCTTTGGTTGGCCGCTCTGCTCTTGTTTTGTACCATCGCCAGATTCGTAAGACCATTTGAAGGTGCCGTCTGGCTGAATGTCGCTGTCCTGCGAGATGATCGGCACCGGCTCGGCTGGAGCACAAGAAACAGCACACACGCTAACCAGAAAGACCAACGCGACTATACCAAACGCCATGTTGATGATGACAATTACTGATTACCTGACGACGAAGACGGTCTTTTTATATGAAAATAATGTTATTTATCGACCCCTCCTGTACAAAGGAAAATTAAGGTTTGTTGTTGTCTTGCTCCATACAGGGTGACGCGTTGATTATTTAACGGTCGCGTGGTTCGCGTCCCATCGTAAAAATGATTTATAACGAGTTTGGAGTTGACGAAACGATCCGATTCGGCATTTTTTGGCGTTACCCCGCAGGAATAAGTTGTATGTGTCACAGCTAAAGCCATTTCACGACCAAAATGACCTTTACGACAAAATTATACACACCATGTATTATGGTATTAAGCAATGCGTGCTGAAGCTCGTCACCATCTCACCTATACATCTTTTAACGAGATAGTAAGTGCATAGTGTCATCATTTCTTTATTTCTTACGTACGATATGTACTTTATTTTATTATACCTTTTAAATAACATAATAACCACGACATTTTCAATAAAAACGTTTATTATAGAATAAAGCGCAGACAATTATGTAATATGAAACGACCCAACTGTCGCATTTTATTGTTCTTCTTAAAATGGGATTGGAACATCTTCAATTCAGCTAGATCAATTACCAGATATCTTACGTTAGTTTCTTGGTTGGTTATATAAATCTACGAAATTTTGTTCGCTTAATTGGTGACTAACAACATCTAGTTAAAATGAAATATTTTGATAAATTGTTACTAAAGACTGGACATCTAAGTGCTTAATTAAGTAATTTTTTTATTAAAAATGTTACTGTACTATTATTATGTTAAGAAAACTGGATATAAGAAAACCATTGCGAATTTTCTATTTTCAAGGATATTAGAAGCTTCGAAAGTCAAAAATCCTATTATTTATTATAATATTTAGTTTATAACAAGATGGGATTATATGTTTTTGAAAATTTCTGAGTTTATCTGATTTTCTATTAAATATAGAATCTGTTAAATAAAACATAGATGCTCTGAACGATTACAAGAATACAACTGAAAAACTAATTTTTAATGGTCTATTTGCCTTATCTTAAATTTTGGTAAATATTTCTGGTAAATTTTTATATTGAAAAGTTAGGTTATTTATCAATTTTTTCATTCCATTTTATCTTGATTGTATTTTAGTTTTAGATGCGTTTATGTTAGTATTTAGGTTTCGAATTAGTGGACGGACTTGGTGGTAGTACATCGGAGAATTCCCTTCCAATCCCGATAGACATATATTATTGCGATCTTTGGTGATACGAGTAATTAGGTTTTTGTAGTTGTTTGTGAAGGTTTACTGTGCACAGTTTCAATTTATTTAAGATGGAGTTGATGTAGGTAGGTGTTAAAATGATTTATTAAATATCACATAATTGTCAATATACGAAGTCAAATTAGCTGATGGAAATATGATAGCTAAAATCGTGTTTGGGTCTAAGCATTTGATGCTTTGGCAATCTGTGTTAATTAAAATTGCTGAATAAAATGCCAGTATTCTATACGCAAATATAACACTTTGTACTTATTGCGCTATTTATTTTTATGTTTTCCTTTATATTCTATTATTTCTTTATATTCTTTATACTTTTATTGTATTGTATTCTATTACAAAGTCCATCATATAATTTCAATGGATATTTAGATTAGTAACATTTGTTAATGTTACATAAAAAGCTTTTCAATTTAAATACATGAAACAAATAATTTCTGATCAGCGTTAATGAAATTAATTTTCATTTTTATTCATATAAAGAATTATAGAAAGGAGCATGGTGAAATAAAAACAAAACGTGTAAAACTTGTTGTTTGCTTGTAAAAGCTTCAATGAAGCTGGAACCTGAGAGAAACTGTAAAGACACTGTTTGTTGCATATTTTAAACAAATTCATATTATGTTTTAAAACCAATATAGTTACAATAGTTTCAGTTGTTAGGTTCTTCTAAGCTATAATATTAAAACTGACTATTAAAGTATTCCAAAGTCAAGTGGCAAGAAAAGGTCTTTGACATGTAATTAAGAAAAGGTAGATAAAATTAGGAGAAGTGCTATTGAGTTCCCCTAGATTTTCAATAATTATCAATATTTCAATAATAGGTTTCATCGATTTTTGCACGAACTTCGTCGAAAACTTAAATGGTCAAACGTTTAATAACAACATATTTTATTTAATACACATATAACGTAATATTAATTTAAATTTACTTTATATTCTAGATTTTCTAGATTTCCATCAGTATTTAAGAGATTTTAGAATATTACTATAAGTTAGATCTGCGAATTGCTATTGATAGTGTTATTTATGTTTATCTTAGCTTAATGTTTAATCATGGCAATTTTTAGCATATTCTCGTATTGGAAAGTTTTTCATTAATTATTTGCTTTCTAATTGTGAGTTGTAATATTTTTTTTGGCGATACGAGTTGAAGCAAAAATCTAATTTGCAATTGTTTGTATATATTTAGTGAGTCCATTTGTAATTTGACTTCGAAAGCAATATGTGATTGTGTAAATAAAGGATAATGTTCAACATATGTCAATATCTAGCCTGGGTAATATATTTTGAAATTATCATAGTTTATTGCTATTTAGCCATTATATCATACGAAATATCCTAGATGTTCTGTGCAACTGTAAGATTAACATTTAATTGTATTATTATAATTTATCATCTGTGTTATATTTTGGATATATAATATTTATTAAAATACAATAAAACACATGTATAAACACAAATAGTAAGGTTGTTAGTTGCAAATCAGTGACTAAATTCAAGCATATTAGTTCTATAACATAGTAATAGATATTATTTTTTGCGCTTAGCTATTTTAAGATATATTTTAGTTTTAATTTTTAAGAATAATTCATTCTAGTGCATACTAAGTGTAACACGTCCGTATATATAGCACGGTGCTTCTTAGTTTTGTTTTTTTTATTCACTGCTGGTAACTTGCAGTAACATATTAAGGAACAAAGATTTGCTTTCCTTGTTATATCTTCACGGTTATTAGTTCATAATTATTTGGTCTTATTCTGGATTTTTTGTATAAATTAATAGATTAGCAGTGAATAAGATTTATTTAGCAGGCGAACTTTACTCTGAAACGTTCCAATTTTCATTTAGCTTATCTTTTTAGGCTTAATTTACTTCAAAATGTTACGAATAGCTTTTGATTCGGCCTCATATTCGTCAAATTTAACGATGGAAGTACTCTCATACAAAAATATGACATAAAATATTCATTATTAACTCCTTCCATCAGACCAAAGATGTTATAAATGATTATTATTTCAATATTCAACACTATTTACTTTCAAAACTGAATAGAATGTGTATGTTCAACATTTACCAACGAGGCTTTATCTGGACTGGACCTATTTAACGTGGTCTCATAACTACGGTCCACAGCATTAAGTCTACTGACTGGCGAGTAGCCAGCTTAGAAATCATCACAGAAGACATCCTGTCTTACCCAGTCTAGTTACTGGCATAACTGGGATCATTTTCCTGGTCGCATTTTACCTAAGGACAATCAAAAACATAAATTTACGACCATGTCCCAGCAGGATTCTAACCGGCTACTATCGCAATAGTAAGAGGACCTTTACTTGCGCCAACCAAGACGGCTTCAACATATATTACTTTGAAGATTTCAAAGAAGAAGAAATAAATTTGAAAAATACTATTGTAATTTTTTTGTCGCTTAGACGGATGTCGTCATTTCGCGACTATAATAGAGCACTGTGTTGAAAAAGAGGGAGGGGGCGGACATGAAGTGTATATATAAAATAATAAATAAAATAAAATGAATAAGACAAATAGGGGGGAGTAACAGTATAAAAAGTGTATAACCAATTTAATAATGGACAGAAATATAAGTCAACAAACACAACCACGACGAAGTAGACACTTTTTCCAAATATCACACATTAGCACCCAAACCGAAGTACTAATGGATATTTGGTCATCGATTTTTATTTCATCATAGGCTAGACTATATGAAAATAATCGATTTCTTGAATTTTCTCCTGTTAAGGAATTCTTAAAGTTCTTAAAGATCACTCGCCCAGTATGTGGTAGAATGAAGTAAGGGCAAGGTTAGAAAACTCATTGGATGAGTTCGAGTCGAATCAGAGCTACGGGATGGCGATGGAAGGGGAGAACGTGAAAATAGGGGAAAAGTTAAGTTTTAATAAAAAAGGGTTTTTTAGTTTTTCGTGAAACACGAAACGAATGGGATAAGGTCAGTGGTTAGTGTGAATGAAACAAATAGTCAACATAATGCTAAAATCATTTTAAGCTTTAGGCTGCCCAATGAGCCTAAAAGCACATATTCTTCTTCCCACATCGACCACTTTCCGGAAAATTTGGTAGAGGTGTGTGAAGATCAAGGTGATTTGACGAGAATATTAAAGGGATTGTGAGAAGATACCAAAGAAAATCATTAATATCAGACTACTGGACGCTTTAGACATACCTTTCAGATTTATCCCACAAGCGAAAATGTTTAAAAAGGAGCCTCGCCGGGAAAAATAAAAGGTTTTAATGTGTACTAGAGAACAAATATGAGACAAATATGAAATATGATTAAAAAAAAATGTCGTTAATGGTGTATTAATAAAATAATATTTTTTAGGTCTATTGTCTATAGTCTATTTGTCTATATTTATTGCCTATTTTGATGTCTTAACACGCCTAATATATTTTTGTCAATTTAAATTGTCAAGAAACGTGACGTTCAAAAAAGAGGCCATTTTCATATTTCGCACACCTAAAAAGGAAAATATTACGTTACGAAATCTAAACAGCTCTTAAATATTGCTTACAAACCTATGGAATTGAAAAGAAAGTATCTGAACAATACCTGGAAATGAATAACACAAATTACAATGGACATATAATTCTGTTGAGACGCTGTCTCAATTAATTTTATAAAAAATATAAAGAAACGGATTTGGTAATTTCAATGAATAGAAAAAAGGAAATCTTGTAGGCTAACACCTTTTAATGCTGTCAATTTTCAGTAATGTCAAAGTTTTATTATGTAAAAAATTGAATATTGAAAATCCTTTGGTACCAACAGCAGTTTTCGCAGTGGGAGCTCTGAGAATTCCATAGACTATCACGATAGTTATTATCATAGGTAATATCTTATATTCAAGTTACTGAAGTTATTATATTAATAATAATGTATCTGTAGGCAATTCTTGTAGACTGTAATCGACTCGTTTCGTTGGGATATAAAAATATTATAATAACATATTATACTACTATATAGTCGTGTATTTCAATCACTTCTGAATGGATGTATGCGAAATATATATACTATTACCTCTTATTTATTTTATTAAAAATTGTTAAATAACGCATAGAAGAGCCGATTTATTTCACTTGATGCGAAGTCAGGCTGTTATGCAATGTGTTCCTAATACAATAAACTGACAAAGACCTGGTATACAATTATTGAAGATTACATTTTGGCTTATTTCTTATTCAATTGAAAATATGTCATAAAAATATACGTATAATTATATACCGGGCAATCCTTGTAATTCTTATTGAATTTATCGTATTGGCAATTGCAAAATCTTTTCATGTAAAGTATCTCCCACAACTTTCTTTGTAATAGCGTTAGTATTTGGTTTTTATCTTATGAAGTATCTATAATTCCTAAACAGTGACTAATGGGAATGTCATTATGTAATTTTTGCATAATTTAATATTGTTATACTGTCAGTATAAGATTTATTAAATCCCAGAAATTCTAATTAGTACAAATAAAGTTATTGATATTTTCGGATTATTGTTTTATAAATAACAAAATTTTTCCCTTTTATAATCGCTCTCACTTTATTATAAGTTATATTTAACACTAAGCAACTAACCCTTACTTTTTGCAAATAGTACTTATACAATTATAGCACAGAAATAACGTATTTGACACTCAGAACTTAATAATCGAATTAGAAAACTGTTCAGGGTGAATTTTAAATTAAAGTTAGTTATCTGAATAAGTATCACCATATCATTTTATGGCAAAAGAAAAATATGTTAATATCAAATAGGATAAAAAACGAAACAGATCATATTATAACATTTTAGATGTTTAGATAATTCATTAATATTGTTTGCATACACAGAATCACAAGAAGTTTAAGTACAGGGATATTATATTATTCTATTTATTGAACATATATATTTCAGTATACATTATATAATTTTGTTAATATGACATATTTCCTTTTCCACATCTGTATTGACATGACCATACATGTACAATTTTGAAATTACTTATGTACTTTAAGGTTACTGTAGTTTCTTTATTTAAATACCGTAAATCGCGCTACATTTGATATCTAATAATTTCATCTTCGGTATAATATTGAGTTACTAATTTCTCCTTTTTATGATGCTATTATCTTGGTGCCTGGTATGTTTAGTAATCTAATGTAATGTCTTAGTTATATAAAATATGAGTTAAATTACTTTTTTGGTGATAATACACGCAATAGATCAAAAACTGTGCATCATCACATCTCGATAATTTTCGATCTAATGGACACTTTTGGTAAATAATAAATGCAGGTCTTTTTCTGTATGTTAACTGAATTAGACATTAGGCTTATTACGGCTTCTCCACAGTCAATAATCATTTTTCATTATCGACGATTTATTGTCGAATAATCCTTCTAATATTCTATTTTAATGAAGTAATTGACAAGTCATGTTGGTTTATTGAAAAAGAAAATTTTTGTAAAACTATTGTTATACTATACCAAAAGGCTCATCTGTATGTTGAGCGAAATCTATATAAACCTATCAAGAAATATTTAAATAATATAATATAGGGTAGAAATCAGTGTGACCAATGCGAAGTCCGAGTGCCCATTTTTTAAATGATAGCGTTACAAATTGAAACCTACTGCTTAACTTAAAAATGCCTAAATTACGAAAAACAGGAGTTCAAAATGGCCAACGAAAATTTGATAGATGAAGGCAAATTATTTGTTCCTTCTCTTAGTAAAAAAACTAGACTAGTTCTCTCTTCCTCGTTGGAGAATTTCTTGGATAGCTCTCGTAGCGCCTGCCGTTGGAGCCTTATTATTTGTTTATTGTTGCTAATTCTCTTCGCGCCCTGGTTACTCACAGCTGACGATTTCAGCTAGAATTTCTTGCAAATTAATGAAACACTTTTACATAGCACTACTTACTTTATTTGCACTAATTATAATTTAAGTTAACCAAGGCGATTTTTAATATGGATCTTTCTATCTAGATTCCTCGATCCTGACTTTACCAATAATCACGAATTATGGTTAACCGAATTGAAGTAAAGGAGAATTAGAGCACCTTGGTTTGACGAATTTAAGGGGGCATGTATGTCAGGCCTTCTTTTCTGGCTAATGTTCAATTATAAACTGTTTTCCATATACCAAATAATGCAAAAGTCGGGTAGCGGTGACAAAACATGATCAAATACTGACAGACAATATGCCGGAAAGGCAAAATACCGCCATAAAGCTATAAAAATTCAGATAATTTAAAAGCGGTATTTTGGGAAATGAGTATTAAAATTTTAGAAACATATTTACCAATTTTACTCATTTATATCTTCGACATCTTTAGCGCCTTCCTCCAAACGATTCTTCACCATTGTAAATGTATGTATATTAATAAATATTTGTGTATTCTCCTTTAAATATTGAATAACCTTATCTGGTGTCAATCTGGTGTCATCTTCCTCTTCTAGAGGCATTGGTTACCCACAATTGAACTTCAATTAGATGCGATCAAAATATCATATCATAGTGTCTAACATATTTATTGAGTAAATACATCTAACAATTAATTATATATAATGAGGTGAACCAGAAATGGTTCTTGAGCCAGTGAAATTTAAACCACGCATCTTCAACTTCTAATATGTGAATACTTGATACTATACTAAAATATCTCACTGTGTCCTAAACTGGCGCATCTATCAGTTTTATTCTTTTGAAATTATCAAAACTTTTGCCTGTTCTCGGGTCGCCACTAAAGAAGATTTATTTTGTCGATCTGTGTATATGTTATGTTATTCCCTATGTTACCAAAAATGAGCCAGGGTAGCTGAACATCACTGTTCCCTAAAGATATGTAACAGTTTTTGTGAAATATGGTTTTAAAATTTAAAACACCATAGCGAAACATTTTTAATTAGAACATCAATTATATCCAAAATTTACCTAACTTTTTTATAGCCGCAATATAGTTGTAAAGGACAAAAAGTTGTGCTTAATGATAAAAAAGCTTACAATTACTTCAGTCTATAATAATGAATAAAAAACAATACTTTTCAAAAAAAATATAAATAATTTTATACAACATTTATAATTCCAATCCCTTTATATTATTTGTTTATTTCTGTCTGTCGTTTATTCTGATGTCGTGATAACTTCATTATGTTACGTAAGCTAGTAGAAGCGAAACACGTCGACCTTTAATACGCAAATGTCTTAATTAGTTTGAATTATTTTTTCTTGGAACTTTTTTTTTCAGTTTTAATATTTTTTATTTTTTCGTCCCTGTTATTATAAATACATTAATGGGTTTAGCATCAAAAATGTTTTTGATTTTAATTAAATATTTTGGTTATACTATATTTAACTGTTTTTATAGGTATTTATGGGACTAGTAGTGAAATTAATTGTGTACTTTTATGGACTTATTAAACATTAAATGTAATATCAAGATAATAAAGTTTTAAACGCTCGGAGTTATGTAAAATTATATATAAGGCATTACACTTAAAGTGTTAGAGCAATTAAAGAAGTCATCCTTGTAGGTAATTGCTAAATATATGTTACAAAATAAATACCATTTTAAATTAATCATAGTAAGAGATATTTTAGGATATTAAAAAATTCTTAAAATGTCGTTTCATTTACATGTTTAATACCTTATAAGTATTAGGTCAAGTAAAAAGAAATCCATTATTTTTTAAATGGATGGCTTTAATAAATTCTGACATTTAGTACCAAAAAGCTTATTTGACAGTTTTGTGAATGGTTAACTCAGTTTTGTTTGAATTCACGTCAATGATTAATAAAGACAATATGCGTTATATTTTGCAATGCAATGCGATAAAAATACTTTATAATAAGCATAGTTTTGGAAGATGCTCCAAGCTATGGAAGACCATTTGTTGAATATGTTTCATACAAGTACGGTTTCACTGTCACATAAGAACTGTCTCTTTTGGTTTCTTTTGGTAGGAACTAAACATTGCACAAAAGTAAGATAAACAAAAAAAGCCTCATGGTCCGAATTTCAATCTGCGAATTGGAATAAAATTGACTAATTTCGAAAAATGGATCGATCACTTACAAAATGTCCAAGGAATCAATTGTTCAAATAAACAAAAAGTCAAATAAAGTCAAAAGTCACATAAATCAAAAGTCAACAAGGTATTAAACAAACTCTGTATATTTGACTTAAATTAGAACATTCGATGTATGTTAAATAAATCGTTTTACGTCAAGTAAAAATAGTGGATTTTTTTTACTAAACCTATTATTTATATTTAATACATTGCTTCCTTCAGCAGAATAATTATTTTTTCTTACTTTAACCTGGAATAAATTGGTAGCATTTTGGAGTAGAATATTCCATTGTTTCTTCCTACATTCAATTTGTCGTAATGTAGATGCAACCAACCCTAACCATTTTAATACATCTTATTTGGTTAAATAGTAAATAATTATAATTTTCATTCTATGAAATATGTTGGTTTTTATACCGAAAAATCGACAGAATAATTTTACTGACGATTTTATTCTACTATTTTAATTTAAAAAAGAAATGCTGAAATTTTAGTAAATCATGATTCAGCTAAACAGACGAACCGAAAGTTTACGGATTTGAAATGTCTTGGTTTTGAATTGCAAAATATGTAATTGGTGATGATGAAATGGAGAACTGTTTCAAAGTTTTAACATTATTGAGGGAAAAGCAGATGGAATATACCGAGAAACCCATTTTTCTGGCTACAATGCTCGTCCAAACCTTCCAAAATCGCTCAAAAAATATTTAATATTTTTTTCTCTGTATTCATAAGATGTGGTTCTATCAAAAACGTTACTTGTTACAAAACATGGCACGAATTACTTCTAAACCATAATATGTTAATTTTTTGGCACTACTATTGGCATTACATGCTTGTGCATATTCCTTTAAAATTGATATACATCAACATATCTAATTAAAATAAGAGGGTATTGAAAGGAAAATACATATGCATATATACATTTTTTGTCGCTTTTATGGTTATTTCGCGACTATTTACTTTTGCTACGACGTGCTTTTGCGATTAGAACAGGACATTCGATACAAAGGACGCGGAGAAAATAAATGATTATGTGTAGAAATATACAAAAATACAGACAAAGAAATAATTTTTGGTATAGAAAAAATTAATGTCAACCGCGAAATCGTGTAACAGCGCAACACGTTCAGGATGACAGGATCAGGGGTGAACAGTTAAAGTATACAAAGACAGACGACAATTATTGAGAATTACGGGATTCATATACGCTATATTTTTGATAATAATCGCTAAAAGCCCATCAACGGATCACTATTTTTGCCTACTAGCCTGTTATTACTATACTTATTAAGTTTGAATCTCATTCTGACAGAGGAAAGGCGATGGCAGTTGCTCATAACGTCGAAGATAGATACTGGGGTCTGGTTTAGTGTGTTTTCTAGTTTACATCATTATTAAGATCAATGTTTAGGAAGCAATATTTGTCAAATTCGTAGTATTAACATAGAATCAGGTCAAGTAATTGTTTAGAATTAATTTTGTTAATACCAAAGCATTCCATAGTTATGTAGGAGAGCTATAATAATATAAGATATAGTTGAACATTTATTTATTGAGTCTGTGTCTTATTATATGAATGATTAATCAACTTTAATAAACATTAACCACCACATTAACGTTCGAGTAATTTAAAGGATCTGAAAACCTGATACGGATGTTAGTTTACCAGAAAAGAAGTTGATTATCGGATTAGACAAAGTGATCATGCGACGTTTCGTCATTATGGACATCATGATGTTCTCCAATAATCATGATGTCCCTGATTATTGGATCTGAATGTTGGAAACAACAGCCATCATTTTGATTGAAAAAAAAATGTTAAAGAGTGATTTGATTGGGGTTATAACATAAGTAGGCCTCAACTCTTGACTTTTTATGTTAATCGTGAATTACAAGAGCACATTCAAGTGAGTTGAATTAATAAATTTAAAATGTCCAGGTAAATATTTGTGAAGAATTTTAGAGAAGGTTCTCTGAGCTTTGAGGGGCCTCATATCTCAAAATAATCATATTTGAAAAACGATTTCGATCCAGTGGTACACAAATTATTGTTTTGTTGATTCATTATACATATTTTTAATAATAATAGTCGTGCTGTTTATTTACTTATTTGTCTTATTAAATATTTCTACTTGTATTCAGATTGAATCATTCTAGGTTCTGTTAAAGCAATTGACTCATTGATAGATGAGGCAACATGTTTGTTAATTACCGTTAACTGAAAATAATATGTCATTCGTTGTCCCACGTTTATATATGGTATGTTGACTCGTTTGTGATAAATCTAAATAGAGACTACTTGATTTCCTTGAACTTATATATAATTAATTATATAATATATTATATTATATATTATATAATAATATATTAATACTTAATATAGACATATATAAATTTTTACTAGAGATATTTTAATTACAATATACAGTTATATTGTAGAACAATTTATTTTATTTTAATATATATACTGCGATATCAAGATCCCATGAAGTCTAAATTACTATGTTATCAATTGGAAAGCATGAAGTGGCTGGCATATTTCCTGACAGATACGGGGTAGTAAAGATTACAGATATTTTGTCAGTATATTAAAAAAAATATTTATTTGCTATTTCAGTTTATAGAAATATATTATTAAGAAATAATAAGTTTAATAATAAATTCTGTATTATCCAAAATATTAGTCTGTACGATATCTTAATACCTTTAGATTCTTCTGTAGCCTGTAAAATATTTCAACCCAATTAAACTTTGTAACTTATGTAGACTATAATGCCAAATTTGGGTTTAGAATTTTGTCTTACACAAGCGATATTTTTCATTGTTTTATTTATTGTTTTAAAACACTTAAAATGGTTTGTTTAAAATAGAATGTTAGTTATTTTTCAATTTCATGATTGATTTGGGGAAATTTATTACCAAGGCACAAATGCATTTAATACTTGTAAAAGGTTGAGGTTTGCTACTCTGTTGCATCCTAGTTGTGAAGAAAACTGACTATTAATTGAAATAATAATTACAAATCTATTAATCATAGCGGTTTCTGAAATAAATTAAGGAAAATATTGTTATTGAACCTAAATGTTTCACAATCAACGCATATTTAAAAATTGTTAAAAACATCTAATATGGCAGTAACTAAGGAAAACGTATATATATTATAATTTCAATAACAATGATATTATCAAGGGAACCTAGCTGTTCGTTTAGTGACTTTAACCTTCGGTTGTTTTTCCGATACAAGTAAAATTTCATATATAAAGGCGAGGAAATTTGAAGATGTCAAACAGTTAGATAAAATCGTCCAACATGTCATACAAAATTCTAGTCATTTCCTGTATCTTAGCAGTTGTGTATAGTGCATCTGTCAAGGACCCTGTCGCCATTATATCTCAGAATTCTGATATCAGACCAGATGGCAGTTTCGATTGGATTTATGAAGCTGCCGATGGATCGAAGCATCAACAAAAAGCATCTGTGAAGCAAGTAGGTAAAGAAACTGCAACCACACTTGAAGGGACAGTTTCCTGGGTGGATCTCGAAGGACACCGTCATGAAATTAGTTATATTGCTGATGAAAATGGATATCAAGCTAGAGGTGCTGATTTGCCTGTTGCTCCAGAAGTACCAAAAGCTATAGTTCGAGCATTGGAATGGATTGCAGCCCACCCTGAGCCAGAGAAAAAACATTAGAAATAGTTTTATGTATATATAGGGTACCTGAGCAATATATAGTGATTTTTAATTAAAATATTTTGTGTTTCATTCATTCCTTCTCTTACCGTACTCACCTCAGCTTCTAACTCCTACGCTACTTCTTTTTATCTTTATTTTCTAAAAAATCTGTGCAAAAAAGTAATATTGATTTTAACTCCCAGGTAGGTTATATTAGAATAATCTGAATCCGAACGCGGGTCTCCGGTTGCTATTGTCCTAGTTTACGAGACAACGATGAAAAATGCGATTTGGAACAATAACCATGTTTGGTGATACTGGGTTTTCTGGGATTGTCCATAGTCGGTTACTTGTTAGTAGGTATCAAGACCATTTAACTGTAGCTCCATACAAAATAAATCTCTCTTACAATCAAGGAGGACAAACAGATATATTTTGTGGAATTGATATTATTATTGATGATGCTACTGTACTGTATTAACTGTTTTTATTGTAAACTGTGTCCAAGGCTTTTGTTCTACGAATAGAAGTATGACAAACCTCCTGCAATAAAAGAAAATCCCACTGCGAAAGAAGATTGAAGTGAGTTTTAACTGAGTCCAGACTGGTAGACAGTTCAGATAATCACAGTTGGGTAAACTTTCCAGAATTTTCTCGAAAGCTTTGTCATGAAAAATTAATTGTTTATTTTTTAATTGTAAATACTCTATTTAGTACATAGTCTTTTTTATAGAATATAGCATAATAGTCAGAGAAGTTAATTACATTTAATTATATATATATATATATATATATATATATATATATATATATATATATATATATATATATATATATATATATATATATATATATAATATGAATATATGAATAATGAATATATGTATAACGGCTTTGAAATAATATTAAAAACAACTTTTTCAGTTATTATGGTATATTCACGGTATTAAGTCTGTTGACTGGCCAGTGACCAACATAGAAACCATCCCATAGCATTATTCCATCTTACATCCGATGTTAATCAGATTATCTACTGTAGAATTAGTTAGAAGCGAGCCTGTATACAGTAATACTGTTTTAGTATTACAAAATATAGAACAAGAACATACTCCTTGTTGATATATAATTTTGTGATCTTTTTTCATATCAAATGCATTTCCTATTTATCAATAGTACTTAGACATTGAATAAAGATTATAGATAAGATTAATAATCACCCTTTCGTTCCTAGAATTTAGCTATAACAAGATCTAGTCAACATTAGCTAAAGCGTACATTTTAACAATAGCTAATTCCTTTAAACGTGGCATTATAAACAAAAACTACTGGAGTGAAAAGTAATACTGAACTAGTACTATTATTTTAATATATAGAAAGAAAAAGAATAGTCTTTATATATCATCAAAGAATACTTCTTGGTCGTAGTTTCCTAGTAATGATAATTTTTTTATGATATCGGGTATACATTCAAATAAGCATTAATTAAAATTTAAAGGCCTACGATGCTTAATAATATTAAAATTACACAAAACTGAAAAACTGCCTTTATATACTAATAATTGTAATGTTTTATGTACTGACATGAGCTTAATAAATTAATGATGATCAAGATCATAAGAAGAGATCAAAATGAGAAGGTATTTGTTACAAAAATTTAAAGAAATTGTATTTAAATATTTTGAAGTATCAAATAAATGAAAAAAAATTAAAAAACAATATTTATTACATATAACCTAAAATATTAATAATAAAACACATGTTTAATTAATGTTTCTTTTCTGGTTCTGGATGAGCCGCAATCCATTCTAGAGCTCTGACAATGGCTTTCGGGATTTCTGGAGCAACTGGGAGATCGGCGCTTCTAGCTTGATAACCATTTTCGTCGGCTACATAGCTTATTTCATGATGGTTACCATCCAGATCGGTCCATGATACGGATCCTTCCACAACTGTGATCGTTTCCTTATCGAGTTGTTTTACAGAGCCTTTTTGTTGGTGTTTGGACCCATCAGCTAACTCGTAATTCCACAGGAAGTTACCATCTGGTTGAATGTCAGAACTTTGCGATAATATGGCAACAGGTTCAGGAATAATTACACTAAACACGACAGCTACAAAGCCGCAGAACATTAATACTTTTGCCAACATATTTAACGTTTTCTTGATTAATTGATACTGATTGTGTTGAAAGCTTGTCTTATATTTATATTAATTTTTCGTTGTTTGTAATGCTATTAACCAAGGACAGGAATTATTTGTTTTTCCTTGAACTTATAATAAGTTGTTTGCTGCCACACTTTTCTTAAGTCATACCGTTATAGGTACACCTGGAAGAGAGAAATGTCAAGAGTTGATTTCCCAGAAGCTTTGAGAGTGATAAATAGTAATTAAATTATTGATAACTGTTAAAATTTAAATAAGCGTAATAAATTAAAAACATTTTGAAAAGCTGTCCATGATGTATAACAATATTTTTTTAATTTAGGTTACACAAAATGGTTACGAATTGTTCTGCAATTTTGGCGGAAAGCTGCAAACGAACATTTACGAACACATTTTTATATCGTTAATATATAAATATTAAACATAATAACTTTTTTAGTACTGGAGGTCTGCACCATATTAATAAATAATTTACCGTTACCACCAATTATGATTCGAATAAAGATTACTTTTTAGATGGACAAATATATAGCAAATATTGTGTGAATTTATTATTTTTAAGAATATTTTTTTGCGTCAAAATCAATGCACTTTTCCATGCCATTGGAAACAACATTTGTAATACTCTTTCCGCTGTGATTGAGATTATTCCAAAATGCACATTTTGAACTGCTGCTTCTTCGAGAAATATTGTCTTCTGTTATATCTGACAGCGTAATTTATTTTTAAAGTATGAAAATAGCAAAACGTGATTATTGCAGTCAATGTGTCATCAATAACCTGGTCGTTAATTGTGACCAGTTATTTCTTCAGGGAAGAAATTGGGTTTGGCGTTTATTGGAAGAGTTATATAGTCAGTTCTTGTTTTGTATCGGGTTTATAGGCATATATTCATGATTTATCACCTGTGTAGATGTTGCACACAGTTTTAAGTCCACATTGAACGTATGTTTAAAATGTTTGCAACGCTTAAATCAATACAAGCCATTTTAGCATTTGTCAGACAATGCGAGCTTCAACAAATCATTTTTCGGCAATATGATGACGCAATATTAAAATATTCTAGACCAAGTTATGTTTAATAATGCCAAGCTTCCAATAAAAAGTCACATGGCATCGGATAAGTAATGTAAAATTAAATATAGTAGAAATATATTTTGCCAGATTTTATTCTTCTGCTTTTATCTGGACAAATATATAAATGCATGGCCTAGCAATGTATAGTGTCATAATATTGAATAAAATACAGTTTTATATCTTCTGTAAATTCTCACAACTTGGCCTTAATTATTGATTGATTGGAGTAACGATTGGATTAATTCAAACAATACAAAAATAGTAATATAATTTTATTACATTACATACAAAAAATTAATTTACCAACAATCCAAATCTAAACTGTCTGTGTTTTGTTTGGTTCTTAAAATTAATTTGAGAACAAAATAATTCTGATTTCTTGCCCGGCACCGACTTTACAGTGGTCAGGTGGTATGAGTTAAAATAATATTGTAAATAGATAAATAGGTTTAGGTCGGTAATAAGTTAAATTGAGTGTATATAGAAGAATATAATATACATGTAGCAGATAGCTTAAATAAGGTTTCTGTTTATTTTTAATTACTTATTACAACGATTATTATGTACATATTTTATTTCTAAAAGTTTTTTTGTTGTGTTAAAATCTAAGTATGATTAATTGTTTGTGTTTTGTTTGGTTCTTAAAATTAAATTGAGAACAAAATAATTCTGATTTCTTGCTCGGCACCGACTTCAAAGTGGTCAGGTGGTATTAGTTAAAATAATATTGTAAATAGATAAATAGGTTTAGGTCGGTAATAAGTTAAATTGAGTGTATATAGTAGAATATAATATACATGTAGTAGATAGCTTAAGTAAGGTTTCTGTTTATTTTTAATTACTTATTACAACGATTATTATGTACATATTTTATTTCTAAAAGTTTTTTTGTTGTGTTAAAATCTAAGTATGATTATTTTTTAATTTTTAGCGAGTTCCCTATTTATTTTTTGAACTTGGTTAAATTTTTTAGTTAAAAATAGTTTTTATATAATTTACTCTCATCCTGATAGCTTCCAGTTATTCCAAATCTTGGAGACTTATTTTTAAACGTGATATTTTATTTAGATGATATATTTAATTTAACAATAAGATAATATATTCCTAAATTCTTTAGATCTAATATTCAGATATTTTATTGCCATCATGACCTAAAGTGAGTATCTACTAGCGACATTTCACCTCTTACCTATTTCCTTGTATAACGGCACCACAAAATTTACGCGCTAATAGACATTTTATTTTTCACTTGAATATGTATGAGCTAAATATTGAAAATTTCTTCGTATAAATATGTTCGCCAATATTCATCAAATCATTAAGACAAATACGTTCATCACCTTAAAATGGTGTCAAAACTTTTCTTACTTTTTGGTATCATTGCGATTGGCTACGGTGCAATAATAAAGGAACCAGTGGCTATACTATCGCAGAACAGTGATGTTAGACCTGATGGTAGTTTTGAATGGAATTATGAAGGCGCTGACGGATCCAAGCATCAACAGAAAGGGACGGTTAGGCACGTAGACAAAGAAACCTTTATTGTTATTGAAGGTTCTATCTCGTGGACTGACCCCGAAGGAGAACATCACAAAATTACTTATATTGCTGACGAAAATGGATATCAAGCCAAAGGCGGAGACCTACCGGTTGCTCCTGAAATTCCAGGCGCTATAGTGAGAGCTCTGGAATGGATATCTGCACATCCAGAATCGGAAACGAAACATTGATTTAGTTTGTATTTATAAAATATTAATTATTGATAATATGTAAATTATTAAAAGTGTTTATTAAAGTATAGTTAAAATATTTTTTATTATATTATTACGATCTAAAATTCTTTAAATTGACATTACAACATCGTTAATGTCAAATTAGCGGATGGTTAAAATATAATTTTTAAAATGAATGATCTGAATTTGGTTGCAAATTCATTTTTATTCAAACATATTTGTTAGTTATAACAATAGTTAGAAAAAAAAATTGCTCTTTAATTTTTGTGCTGCAATGGTAGGAGTAAAATGGGTAACAATTTTTTGGTAAATAGAGTGGTATATATTATACAGCGTGACAGTTCCTACTATTGCTGTGAAAACTGTGTATTCGAAACGGAAGTAAGTTGTTCGTTATAATACTGAATGACAGCGATAAGTGAGATATATAGGCATAGTGTTTTGGTTTGTTATAATTAATATAAACCATCAGTGTTTTTTTGTATCGCCGATCGCTTCTTTCTTTAAAATAAAATAGTTTTAAAGTAAATGAAATGTTTTAACACTTCACATTTCCTAACTTATACAGTTTCTGTGGAATAGTTCAGGTATGATAGAGTAATATGGACATTAAAAACCAAAAAGTCGAATTTCTACAATTTTTTTGAAGACGTCTTTTAATTGGTATGATATTGGGTGTATTAAAGATTATTGTTCACAATAATCATTCATGTTATCACTGACAATGAGACATGTATATATGCATTTCACATTCGATTAATGCATTTGACAAACGACCCACTAAGCTTCAGAAGGATCAAGAATTTTTATCTGAACAGATATCGAAAAAACTAAATCATATCAAAAGTTAATTTGATGCAACTGCAACAACCAAGTAGGCGGTTGTACCGTGATGTTATTTATAAATTGTAATTTTAGTCAGATTCTAAATAATCTGTCTTAATGTCTCTTATAGCTCTCTGATAAATATATGTCTACCAATATCTTGAAATTAAAAGAAATTAACTATTATTTAAAAATATTCTAGATAAGTTAAAGTAATAAACTAAAAGCGATACTAATTAATATAATTTATACTCATGGTTAAAGTTTGTTTATACTAACCAAATGTACAATGATTACTAATATTTTTTTTATAAAGGTTATATCACATTTATAAAACTAATACTTCATAGAAGCATACCGTATATCTTATAGCAAATACGAAATTATTTCCAACAAATATAAAATAAGAGATAATAAAACACAACATTTTATGTGAATTTTTACATAACATAAAAATATTTATTATGTTCATGCGTTGACTTGCTAAAAAAGGCAAATGTTGAAATAAGGATTCGTACTGGGAAAATATTAACATAAATTAATTGATTTATGAGGTAATATTCGTAATATCTGTCATAAATATCCATATGTCATGTCTCATTATAGTAAGTAAAGTAGAAGTTATATTTTCATTAATTTATAAGTTTTAATATATGAAAAAGTATTGTATATTTATTTTAAAATAATTTTTATTTGGCAAAATCATTAATATAAAAAGAACAGGTTCTATCCACATTCGAAAAGTGATAATATTACTCCACAATAGGTGTTAATATGTTTGTGTCTTAGAATAAAAAGCTATGACTTTTTCGTCCAATTAGAATATTTAATTCGCTAGGCGCACAAAGCTAATGAAAAACACTATATGGCGACGTTGCATAAAGTCTTATCTAATATTTTCAATTACAAACAAGTATATACAGTATAATATATATATATATATATATATATATATATATATATATATATATATATATATATATATATATATATATATATATATATATTATAAAATAGAACATTTCTTTTCGCATTCACTCTTTGCATTTGACATTTGATAAGTAACTTAATTAAGGTTATATTAACAAATTGAAGTAATTCACAAAGCTTTATTTGTCTTTACTACTGACTGTGGTAATCAGTTGGTGAGTTTTTTAAAAAGTTATTAGATCATTAGTATCATTTTCATTTCTGTTAATGAGGAGTTTAATTTCGTTATAAATTCGTTATGGGAAACATTTGAATGGACATTTTCTTAGTTCATAGATATATTGCGGCACTCACTGAGTAGGGGTAAAGTTTGTAGAAGGCCAGAATAAAATTGGGATCCAATATTGAAGTAATAAACCGAATACTATAAGCTGTAGTAGTTTTCACTTCTCTAAAGTTACATGGAAGAAAGGAAATATAATTAAAACTAAAATTTCGCTTTTCCAAACGCTTATTTTTCCAATTCTTCTGCATAATTCTGTGAACTGGATTCTGTTGAAATGAGATATCTATATTCTGTCTAAATTTCTATGTTATATTTAAAATGAAAGTATTCGATTAAGATACGGTAATTAATGCACAGTTGAGGAAAACACCCCGAGACTAAAATAAAAGAGATTAAAATGTTTTGGACATCGAGAAATCGATCTTTTTTTTGTAGAAAACGCAGTGAGTAATCCATACAGACATTTGAGATCATGCAAATGGATCTGAACAGTTGAAGATCAACGCCAAGAGTAGTAAGCGAGACGATGAAACATATTGGAGGTCTTGCGGTACTAACAGCACAGCATTTTAGATGAAAAACAGATACTCATTCGGGACACTGACCACGATGGTGCTAGTAGAAAGTATTAGTTGAGAAGATTCACATATAATTTGCTTCTTCTTTAGTTTGTTCTAGAAAATAATTAATTTGTTTTTTTCCTATCAACCATGTGTATTATTTAGTTCAACCTTATATGTGGAAAACTGAATTGCTCGGCGAAGTGTTACAATGGCATTGATAAATTCTAAATTTAAGAATATTTCAAAATTTTGGTTATTATATATAGGTTAATATTTTTATTTAAAAAATATATGTAATATATTATTGGATTGAGTTTATATAATATTTATCAAAATAATTGATTTTATTTGGTGCCGTACTTTTAATTATGTTGAGTATGTTATTATATTGTTGAATACGTTCTTTTAAAATGATTTAAAGTGTCCCTTATCGCTACTATTAATTCGGTTACATACTGGAATAATTTTGTACAAATAGGAATAAAAAAAGGCAACTTGAATTAAATATTTTAATTAATATATTTTGGCACAATATATAATAGCATTTTATATTTTTTTATATGAATATAATATTGTTAAAATATATGTTGTTTTTGGTATTTACGTGTTCGCATTCTCGTCGTAATTTATGTTCAGCTTCACCCATCAATTAGCTGTTGCTACAGGTAAATTGGGAGATACAGGGATATCCGATCCTTGTGGTTGGAAACCGTTCTCATCTGCGGTGTAGTTAAGCGTGTGTTGAGCACCTGCAGGATCAACCCACGTTACTGAACCCTGGATAGCTTGTGCTGTCCCGTTCTCGACTTGCTTCTGGGCCCCGGACTGTTCGAGTTTTGTGCCGTCTCCAGCTTCGAAACTCCATTTGAAACTTCCATCAGGTTCTATATCGGATTCTTGAGAGATAATGGGTACCGGCTGTTTCACAGGTTCTTCAGGTACAGCTGCACTTAACACAACGGCTAATAAAGCATATACTGGAAAAATGTTTCTGAACATGTTTCTTTTTTATATAATGCTAATACTGTAAAGGTAGAACTCTATAATGGCAAATGGAAAAGCTTCGTCTTTTATACTATACTTCTCATTCCCTTCTTTTCGTTTGAATGTTACCATGAAGGAATATTAGGAATGCAAATAAAACTGATTTTGTGTCAAAATCGCACCTATTTGTTATTAAACAAGGTTCACATCATCGATGAACTTGACATATATTTTAGATCATGTTAATAGAATAACCAAATCCTTTTACTAGTTTTCTACAAATGTATAATTAAAATAAATGTATTTATATTATCACTTAATATTGTCATTTCTATTTTAAATAATTGCATTATAAGGGTGACGATTTATTTAATTATTAAATTTTTGTTTTTTTCTTCTTTGGTTTGATAGCTGATTTTTATATTTCGGGATTTGAGATCAAGAATAATTTCTACTAAAGATGTTTTAATTTGTGTATTTTAATCCATCAAGGTAAACATGTTTTTTTCAAAGTGACTACAGAAACATGTTGAGCATTTTCTTTCGATATCGAAAAAGACTTCCCATGCAACGAACCATTGTATATGAAGTTGAAAGTTGGTAAGTTACCAAATCAAACCAAACCAAACAATAATACCCGAATTTTTTATATTGTTGGTGATCTAGAAAAAAGAGTAAAGAATAAAAAATAATATTTTCTTAAATACATTTGCGATTTAGAAGGCTAATAGTTCAATTGAACAGCGCTCGGATTCCGATATATATATATATATATATATATATATATATATATATATATATATATATATATATATATATATATATATACAAGCTATCTAAGATGATCTCTAAGTTGCTTCTGGCCCAGTTGGTAGGCTGAATTCCGAGGTTTACAATTTAATTTAATTGTAGACACTATAAAGTTATTTCCATTTACTGAAAAGTATGTAATAACAGTTTTAACATATCAATTCATATCAAAAAATCATTACAAAAGCTGTCAAAAATGCATAAGTCTACCTTTGTCATGTATTGTCATGTAAAGGGTTCCTTTATCATAACATAATCTAAGTGATAATTTTAACAATGTCTTTATTATTTGTTTTCTTGTCGAAATAATTTAACCCATACTAACGTCTATTGGGTTCAATAGCAATCTATATAATGCATTATAAAATAGTATATAATGATTATGGAAAAAAATATGATTTTATCAAAAAAACAAATTTTGTCAAAAATTAGGTGAAAATTATCTATGAGTGAATCTGTGATTGTATCAAGATCATATTTCGGGAGTTGTCTGGGTATCATCACGATATAATAGACTAGGGATAATTTCGTTTTCTTAAATATTATACAAAATTAATGTATTCCTAGAATTAAATGTAAATACTAAACATATATCATTATCCTATACATGAGGTTTTGTTGTCGATGTGTTTTATCATTTTTGTAGTAAAATCATAATTCCATACTTGAAGTACCTCTGAGAGATGTTCATGAACTCTTACACATTAGATGAAAACTCCCAGGCCTAACACATAGGTGACGCTAGTTGCATTAACCGCGTTTTAGTGAGTATTAATCTTCAAAAGAAAGCTTCGAAAATATCATAACATTCCACTCAAGAGTTTGTGTGTTATTGTGCTAAGACACTACTTCTGTTATTTTCAAAACGATAGATCAAAAACAATTTCGTATTTTAATTTTACATTGCTTCTTATATGTTCTTCAGTTCCTTGATTCTGCTCCATTAGAAGCAACAACAAAACGTTGGTTTGCTGACTTCAAATGTGGCTGGAGAGATACCGATGATGCAGCCCGCAGTGGACGTTCAAATGAGGCGGTAATACCAGAAAACCATTAAAAAAATCCCCAAAATCGTTCTGAATGATCGAAAAGTGAAGTTGCTTGAGTTAGCCAACATCATAAAGATATTAAAAGATAGTGTTGGTTTTATACTGCATAAGCATTTGACTATAAGAAAGCTTTGTTGAAAGTGGGTGCTGCGTTTGCTCACCAAAAACATGAACGCGTTGATGATTCTGAACAGCATTTGGCAATATTTAAATGTAGAAAACCGGAATTTTTGCATCTATATGTGATAGTGGATGAAACATGGATTCATCACTTCACTTAGGAATCAATACGATCATCATCTGAGTGGATAGCAACTGGTGACAGGTCTATTTTGAGGCAAAAGATAACTTGTTCTACAAAAGTTGTATTGAAATGATGAGTGGCGCTAGAACGATTCAGGTTCTTGATGAAGATTACGTTGACGAATAAAGTCAATTTTGAACTTGTTGAAAAACGCGTTGAAAATCCCGTTTTGTTTATTACACCCGTTAAATTATCAGTCCATGTGTTAACAAACCAAACTTCTATCCAAATTATTAGCCTGGAGGGTATCCATAGAAAGCTAAGCTGTATGAAACTGTTTGAGGGAAATGGAACATCCTTTCATACTCTGTTGGAAATACAGGATTTAAATGGTGTATGGATAACCCACGAAGAGTTGTTCTGAAAAACTACTTTTAAAAGAATACAGTATTTAAAAGTACATAATAAAATCAAGGAAGACTTATTATTTCAATTTGTGTAATTAGATGAAACATAGATATTTGCCATGCCAACGTAATAAAAATAGTGTTAAGAAATGGAAACAGGAATGGCTTTATTCCTTAGTTTTAAAGAAACCATTCCAAATTGCCTTTTATGTAATTTACTTAAAAAGAAGCCTAATAAGAAACACATGATAGATTACATACGAATGGTCAGAGTATTACGTCTTGCTCCATATCACTGTATATTAAATCCAATCGATATATTGTATGACAAAGAATTATTACAATAGAAATTCAAGTCGAGAAGGATATAAAATCAGGAATTGTTTAGATATGTGGAATGTTATGTGAAATGATGGAATCATGAACATGTGTTAGATAGACTGGAATTTAACAGATTAGTTATATATTTGTATGGCGAAAGTGACAGTGATTGAGTGAACATTTCTGAATGTGGGATTATGATGCTGACAATTACCCAGACATGATGATGAGAGTGGAAACAACTGAAAGTTGGTATATATATATATATATATATATATATATATATATATATATATATATATATATATATATATATATGCAAAATTTGTGTAGATATGAGTCTAGTTGTTTATAATATTTGTGTAGATATGTGTCTAGTTGTTTATAATATTCATGAACATTTGGTCAAAATATGTGACGAAGGAAAGAATACTAATAGTTTTCCAGATATGGCAAATGCACTAGGGAGCACTGATTAAATCTAATTTTATTAATAAAGATGTATACAGGTAGTAACAGAAGAAACTATATACACATTCATACATTGGATATGTATTCATCATGGAAGACGATTCCTTGCTTGTTAATAAATTCTTCAGTCGCGTTTTGTTGTTAAGACTGAGTCATGATACACTTTTATTGGTCGCACCGGTTCATTTAATATAATAGTTGGAGAGTAAATAGCCTGATACTTCATATACCGTTCATATAATTTGTTATATTATACAGATGTGACTGTACTGTACTGTAGAAATTATTTGTAGAGTAAGTTCGGGGGCTATTAATAATTACATTTATTTGTACATTTCACGATTCATCAGAATCATATTTTTATTATATTTATCTATATTTGATAAAAATCCTTCGCTGCGGCTCACTTTATCCCAAATTTCAAAAGTAATTAAGAATTTTTATCCATTTAACATCTCTATAATTTTTGTAAGCTCTTTCTATTGTGACAATGATGATCAGGGCTTATGCGAGTATAGGGCAAGATTCTCAAGTCCTCATGAGATAGTCCCTAGACATTAAAATTGCCTATATCTATTAAACTTTGTCATTTACTGATTCCAATAATAAAATTTCTAGTGATAAGTTACTAAGTAAGTGATAAAGCTTCGTGGTAAAAATCTGACCAGAGTTTTCATTAGATATAATTGCTGACCTAAAGTTCTGTAGTCTAAATTACATGCTAGCGACTGAGTATCAGTATGAAGTATTACCAACACGAAGCTGAACGCGAATAAATTAGCCAGCAGTTTAAATTAATAGAACCAGAAACTTTCAAGTATTTACTTATTTATTTTTAAATTTTGAGTATGATTGAAACTAGTAGGTACGACTATAGATCTTTTTTATGTACATTGTTCTTTAGATACCGGCGAAGTCTGGGCTTTTTTATCCTTGAATTTACAAGTAGGTAACTGTTAAGTATACAATTTAATTGCAGTCTTCATACAAACTAGCAAAAAAAAAAACAGAACTTATGACAACGAATGACTATTTATGAGGGGTCTTGATAAACCATTAAAAAAAGTTAAATAGATTCAGTCTTGTACATGGAAGAATGCGCTCATATTTTATGAAACAATATGATTATGAGTGTTTTTTTGTCAAAGGTTTTTTCTATTTGTTTGTTTTGTTGATTTTTAAATCTCTTGAATTCTTGTGATTACTATACCTATTACTTAACGTGGGATTCGAAGTTTACGAACCAGGGTTTTTGTTGGACTGGGCTTGCTGCTTAATGTTGGCTCCGAACCATAGTCTTGTGAGTCAAACAGTGGCCAACACGGAGATAATCCCAGAAAGCATCTGGTGTCATCTAGCCTGGTTAATGGAATGGTTATTCTTTGTCGGATTTCAGGCTGTTGCCTCGCGACTATCGCAACAGTAGGAGGATCTTAACCAATGCGTCTACATAGCTGGCATAATAAGTCTTTTAAAATTCATGCAATTTATTAATTTAAGAATGATCATCAACTACAATACGAAATTGGATAATTTAGACCCATTATTTAGGTTGTACTTGTCAATTTTTTATAAGTGCTTTTAGTTTTAATTACTTTATTATACTTGTTTTAATTTTATTAATTAATATTTCTATTTGGATATTGATATCTTACGTTCTTAAACACCTTTAAACTTGAAGAGTTCCTTAAAAACTAGTTAACAAGTTTACTACTATCGATGTTCTAATAAAGTGCATTAAACATTTCTCTATGATCTATATAAAAGAACTATAAGTGTCTATATTACTAGAGATCAAAGGATAAATAGAAAGTAGCGTTCATATTGAACTTGAATATCTTGAATTGAATATCTCCATATCCATGGACCTAAAATAAAGCAACTTTTGTCTTAAAGTCCATTTGTATATGTTCATTTTCTTGTGATTCTTCATACTGTTTTGACTAAAACTTGACTAATGCGTTCTTATAGTTTTATCACATATAATTTTTCTGTGGGTTTTTTGTTTAATGTGGCTTGTTAGTCATGGTGTTTGGCATTAAATTGGCATTAAATTTTATAAATTAAATAATATAATAAAGCCTATTAATAAAACAATTATCAATAAAAATTTAAAACATTTATTCCTTAAGTGGGTTTCGAACAGAAATATCGCATAGTGGAGGACTATTGGGTCGTATTGACCACCGTGAAAAGTTAGAAGCACATTTTACACGAATTAATATACTTGCTTTTATGAATAATTTTGTATATGCGGTGTAATATATGAAATAATTACAAGAATACAAAAACTACTATAATACTTTATTTATAATTACTATAATGTGGAACTTTCAAAATTTCACAATAATTTTACACCACTAGAAACTAAAATGAGGAAAATACAATTATCAAAGTAATAAACTAACTGAAGTAACATTAATTTTATTGCAAAATTCATCTTTTAAGTAGAGAGAGCCTACTGTTTTGAAATTCTATAGCTTAACTCGAATTAATTTAAGATTAATGGTTATATTTTGGTACTCTTTTGGTTGTTAAAGTATTATTCTGTCTCTATGTCTTCTGTCTCTTGACTTGACTTAATTCTTCTCTTGAAGGAATTGTTTTAATCTTCAATCATAGAAAATATGATCTAGAGATATCGTCTAACAATAAGTGGAGAATTTGTCTTACTACCACCGCAAATATTTTGAATATTAGTTACCTATTATTGTATTTATGTAAATGATTAGTACTAGTGATTTGATCAAATTATTATTCTTAGCATTTTATTGGATATTATTTTATAGATTTGTTGTATATAACAAATGGGATGTTATATATACATGTTATTACTTTTCATTAATATCAAGGAGTGTGTCTATAAAGATTTAAAATACCTAATACCTACCTAGTCTAATATCGGTTGCATGACCTAATTTATACAGATTATTGCTTCTAATTGAATATTATGTTAGAAATAGAGATATACGACCTTACATTGTTTAAAAGACCGTGACATATTTATTAGAATTGATCCCATTTCAGTATTATTTGTTCCAGTGAATACATCACCTTTTAGTGCATAAACAATTCAAAACAGTGGCTTTGTTTATTGACAGCAATCGTATGTTATTTAACTTCGTTGTATATTTTTATTTGAATTAAGATTTCTGAAGAATCCGTATAAATTAAGTCCATGTAAAACATGTATTGATAATAGAATTTTAACCCAGTTTTTTTAACTTAATGGTTTTTCATTTTTATTCAAGTAATATATATGTATGATACCATATTATTAATTTAAGAGAAATTAGTCGGCCTATTTGATTTACTGACTTAAAATCTTGTGTTATACCTATATATACCATACATACAAAGTTGTTAAAAATGTTTTCATCCTTTCAATGATTTTTCGAATATGTCCATGTGCAAATACATATTTCCATATATGCTGTATACCCTTTATCGATATCTTGAACCTTCAAAGAGTAAGGAAGAAGAAAATAATATTTGATGGTTTTTCCGATTGAGGTTAGGTAATCTATGATATTTTTTATTAATAAATTAATACATTTTAATATAATATTTTTTGTATTATTTATAGAAAGTAGATAGTTATAGAAATTAATGTATTACCTGTTAGTTTTAAACCAATGGAATAAGTTGTTACTTAGGAAAATAATTGTTTTATATCAGAAAGAGTATTTTGAAGAAATTTAGTTTTGTTTCTCATTCCCAATATTCGTAAATGAATAATTACTTTTTCCAATTTAATGTATGTATGTATTTATATGTCAATATACAGGTCATTATATATTAGGTAGTAATTTTTAATGGTGTTGAGTCTTTAATAATTAAAATACTGAGATTCAGAATGAAATGTTTATTAATTTTAAAAAACATATAAAAGATGATATTCAGCGTTTATGAATGTACCATATTGATGATGTTACTGATGTACCACAGCCAACTTTATCCTGAACACTTTTTCATTCCCATTATTTCTCTTCTTTTGCTGCTGGATGGGCTGCGATATATTCCAGAGCTCTCGCGATTGCTGCGGGAACCTCAGGAGCGACAGGTACATCAGATCCCTGAGGTTGAAAACCATTCTCGTCGGCAGTGTAGGTCAAGGAGTGCAGTCCACCTTCGGGATCAGTCCAGGACACTGAACCTTGGAGAGCCTCGATTGTTCCATTTTCTGCTTGTTTGGGAGCTCCGGATTGTTCAAGTTTGGTGCCGTCGCCAGATTCAAAACTCCACTTGAAACTTCCGTCCGGCTGAATGTCGGATTCCTGAGCGACGATAGGGACGGGTTCCTTATTTTCGGGAAGGGCGGCACTGTAAACGAAGGCCATCAGACCTGAGATCACGAGAATTTTGCCGTACATTTTGATCGCGTTGTTCCTAAAGGCAGAACTAATTTTGATACTGATGATTGTCCAGTTAGTTGTTCTTTTATATCATTATTTTGGTTATAGTCCCCACCCTTAGTTTAATAATACAATGTAGAAACATTAACTACTGTAAACTAAGACGACCTTGTCCGTACAAAAGGTGATAAAATTACACTTATTTTTTTCTCATTGAATAAATCAATATATCTTGCATTTCAGTTTGCTTAGATGGCAATGGTGCTAATGCTTGATTAACATAAGGTGTCATACGCGTTAGACCAATTGTGAAATATTCTCAGCCGTAACATTAATGACACCTATTGTGAGCAAATAACAAAATTATTATATACCAATTGATGTAGAATGATTTATGGCTTTACCGAAGGTAATGCTTTTACAATTATACAATCAATTCTTTTTGGCATATATTTGATAAGACATTAATTAAAGGTGTGTCGGATGGAATGTCTATATAAGTGAAAATTGATATAAATAGCATTTAGAGTCTTACTAATAGATGACATTATAACTGACATTTTAGTATACTGTGTGAGATCTACATATTATTTAGGCCAGCAATTTAGAACAACTACAAATATATATATATATATATATATATATATATATATATATATATATATATATATATATATATATATATATATATATATATATAAACTATAAAGTTTCTTAGCTTCATATTGGATATGTCTTTTAATTTTTAATTGTAAGTTTAATTTTAAAAGCACAAGTTGACGATTATAATTTTCTGTGAATAATAAATAAATTATGCTTGAGTTGTTAAAATTAATATTTATTTACCGTATTCTGGTAAAATAAAGCCAATAAACTAATTCTATCGTTAGTATGATTGGGCTATTCAGTGTCAGAGTCATGGAACCTTCAAAATTAAATTTTTACATTCATTAAAGTTGGAAGAAAATGAATTGCAAGGACCATTGGATGAGAATTCTGCTCAAAGTCTCAAGAAATTTTGAAACGGCTTAGTAATGGCTACACTAACTATTTTCAGGCGTTTACATAAGATGAAAAATAAAAGAAAATATTGGATAAAATGATGGAAAATATTTTCATTAAAATTCGTTGTACTACTATTAACATCTATGTAGAAGTAGCTGGATCTGATGAACAGGGTGGTTTTTACAACAAATTATTTTCTATAAACCGCGTCATTTATTATATGTTTCTAATATAGCAAGTTAAACGTTTTACAATAATAATCAAATTTTGATATTTTTCCTTTCCCAATTATAATTCCATAATAATTGATGTTAATATCTTCTTAATTGGATGTTGAGCTTTAAAAGCATCGAATGCATAACATGTCAGTTTCTCCATATTGTGACATTTAAGTCATGTCCGTATGGCTGATAGATCATTGCGATCTGATACTCTACCCATGACGGTACTAGAACAACTGTTTGAGCTTACTTGACCATATAAGAGGAATGGGACCAAATTTTGTGTCCATACAGCGTATGTGTATCTGTAGTTTTAATAACTATCCTGGTTTAAGAATATGAAACTTTAAAATATATTATTTACCATATTATGTTGTGTAAATATTTCATTGCCTTCGAGGCAATGTTTCACAAATCACTAAGCATTTCTGATACCTTAATTTAGATAGTAGTAATAGGTGCAGTTAATTTAAATAGTGTTCGTTATTATATAATATTTTATGCAGTATAAAGTAAATATTTTTCTAACGGTGTAAAGTTGTACTGTGCCAATATGTTATATAATACAAAAGATCCATTCAAAATCATTTTTTTACTGTATTATTATATCTTTTCAATTATATACAAAATTATGCTCTTGCTTGTATTAATATTAATTTGTTTCAGTTTTTTACAAACTTGATATTGCCTATTTCTATTTATTAGTGTTGTTTATAACATTGTCGAAATATTTTGGTAGATCCAAACGATTCTTTCAACACTTATAGTTATTCGAATCAGCTGCTATTGGGGAGTAAATATATAAGTAGGCTTACTACCGATGTAATAAATATATTCGTAACAATTTTTATGAAGAGAAATATTTAATAATTGTAATAATTATCATGGCATCATTATCAATCAATGGCCAGCGATCGGAAATAGTTTCTCCTTTTCAACGATAATGTATATTGTTGTTGGTACCGCAGAACTTTACGAAATATTGAAAACACTTGATGATCAGCTGCCACTATCCTGACGTTGGACAAAATTGGTCTCCTATTTTAGATCGATTTCAGTGATCTTGTCACATGTTTTTCTTTTTAGAGCTACTCGTTGTGTTTTTCACCCGAAGCGTTAAATTGGCCATAAAAGTTTGAAAGCAATTCGTTTAATTTTTATTCGGCAACTCTGTCTCAAATGTGCACTGATTGTCCCACCCTAGTGAAGACATGAAAGACAAATTACCCTTACAAATGTCAGATTGTAATAGTGTTCAAGTTTCGGCCCATATAGACGAATTTCGTAAAAGAAACGGTCAAGAACGTCGGATTTTAATCTTGATTGTAATATATCATCGATAAGCACGTTTTTATTGAAACAAAATTTCCAGCAACTTGGCCTATAGTTGTTAATTGGCAACATGTTGGTATTTTCATTATTAATTAACAAGTTAATTAACCATATTGCTCTGCAACGCAAATAATATCGTAAAGAGCTTCAAGAAAAGTTCAATATCTGTATCAGGGAATATTGCGGTATCATCAGCGAACACCAGGTCGGTTAAGAAGTTTATGGTTTCACATGGAATGCCGTGTAATTTTTAAAATATTTTTTGCAAAATTCCATCCATTTTTATGTTGAAGACAATTATGGATGATTGTAAAAAGGTTAGTAAAAGCGGCAATCATGGTATGAACATGCTGGCAATGAGAACTTAATTTTATCAGTCGTAAATTGTGGATAATTGGCCTGTTATTATATTTTATAGGTAATCAATCCACTACTTAAAAGTGGTTAAAATAAACTTCTTGAAACAACTATTTCATCAATGGAGATACCTAAGGAAAATATACATCGAATATATCGATTTAATTTTTGGGCTCATAGATACTCAAAACGAATATTTCTAAACCAGCAAAGTTTGGGTATGATTTTCAAAGTCTTTCATAGAATACCTTTTTAAAACTGAATCCTTCCAAAAGAGCTGCTTACGTTAAGTTTTAAGAAACTCGACATCGATGTGAATGGCCAACAATAGACAATATTAGGCAAATTTAGTTACTAAAGCTCTTTAGTTCAACCAGAGTTAAGCATCTTAGGATATGGTGTTTCATTTTATATATTTTAAGACTGTACAAAAAATAGTGTTAATATAATTGACCAATCTTTGTTTAACTAAGTTCTTGGTTGATTAATCCATGGTTTTGGTTAAGTATACCTACGATAAATTTTTCCTCATTGAGATCAACAAACATAATATTTACTTTCATATTTGTCATATATTTCATATAAATAATTTTATTTTTAACACAATTGACTATAGACAGTATAATATGGCACTAATTATCATGGCATTTTTGATTCGATTGTTTTAATTTAATTTTCGGATCCTTTAGATTGATGAGCTGCAATCCATTCTAAGGCTCTGGTAATCGCAGCTGGAACTTCTGGAGCAACTGGAAGATCAGAGCTCTGTGGCTGATATCCATTTTCATCAGCAACATATTTGACTTGGTGAGCAACACCATCAGCATCGGTCCAAGATACACTTCCGCTCAGAACAGGCACTGATACGTCTCCTACTTGTCTGAGAACCGCAGACTGTTCTTGTTTGCTCCCATTGGCAGACTCATAGTTCCATTGGAAGGTTCCATCGGGTTGAATATCAGCTGCTTGTGATACTATCGTAACTGGTTCTTCAGCTTCGCATAAAACAACAGCCAAAAGTGCGGAGAAAATAACAATTTGGAAGACATTTTCTGTTGAAGATTTGCCTAATCTTACTGATAAAAATAAAAATCTATTTTCATATTTATACGAAATTTTAATTTTTCCAACCAACCGAAAATTCTGCTAATTATTACGTGATCCACCGTGTGACATTGAACTTAAGAATAATTTTACATATGTATAAGAGAAATGCAAATTTACTTTTTATATTTACCCGTAAAAGTCAAAGGACATTTCGCTTGTTAAAATGTTAAACATATATTTGGCTATTCTATTATTACCGATGGTACCACCGGCTTGTGGACATTCATGAATTAATAAGATGTTAATGTGTCAGTAGGATATTCCTTAGAAAACGAAATTGATAAACGGTTATTTTAGTAGTTGAACGGTCCATTAATATTATTACTCATGAAAAATATAAATACAAAATTAACTTTATTTTGTTTTGTATTTAAGTATTTGTTCATAAATATATTTTAAGTAACTCATATTACTTACGTATAAAACAAATTAGGGTTAAATTAGAACATCGACAAATAAAAAATACAAATTAATTTGTTACTACTGTTCTGTTGTACTTGCATTAATACACAAGCAAGGTGAGTAAAGGTTTAATACATCAATATGTACTTCCCAAATTAAAATAAAACTAATCTACGCTAAAGTTAAGAATGCTCTTATCACTAAACATGTTCGTGTGGTTTGGTTCGTTTCAATCTTCTGATTTCCTGCGTGTTGGCAGTAGCTGTATTGCTTCCACGTTGCTGTGATTTAGCAGCCTTATTTTATGTTTTAAGATGAAATCTTGGGTCAGTTCGTGTATCCATTTGATTTCGAGGTTATATTACAGCTCTTCATTGGTTACGTAGCGATAAGGTGCGGTGATTAATTAATTACCGCACCTTATCGGATTGATTATTAATGATTGGTATTAATCCTTACGAATTGGTTATTAATCGTAGAACTCTGTTTTGAGTATGTTGGTTGATTACTAATTGCTTTGATGTCTTAGTGTAACTCTATATTTACACTCCATAGGTACAAATTGGTTTTATGGGGAACTGATAAACCAATCTCTTTGATTTAAGGTCATGTTTAGAGTATCTTCGAACTAGCCGGTACAGTTCTCTCTGCTCTGCTTTTGTCTAACATGATCTTCCCAGTTTTACTTACGATCGATTCCGAGGTATTTGACTGATTCTGCTTGAGGAATCGGGCACCCGTTAAGTGATATAATTAGGTTTCTGTCATTTCGCTACAATGCAAAATTAGAAATGACAGATTGTGAGCTATTAAACTATGTTTTCCAGTCTCCGGTCCGTTTGTAGATTTTCTTGATCCCTACTTGTACTTTTTCTACTACATGATAACTATGTCGTCGGCAAATGTTCGAAGTACTGTTTTTTTGGTGTTGGGATATCAGCAATATAGAGTAGATACAGAAATAATACAAAGACACTATGGAACTTCAGCCGAAATAGGTTTAAGCGTTGAGAATGCCCCATTAATTCTGCGGTAGCAATTTTCTATATTTTGTAGATTAATCCCAACACCCGGTCAAAAGCTTATGAGACGCTCAAGAATATTGCAGGGCGTTTTAGGGCAGTTTCTTTTATTGAAATGCCTTTTCAACAATCATTGTTACTCCATGGACTTGCTCGATTGCCGAGTGGTGAATTTGAGATAAAAATGGGAGATTTGATTATTTCTATAAAGAGTTTAATACGTTTTAACAACAGTTTCTTAAATAATTTTGATATCGCAGGTTGTGGCAAAATAGGCCTTGATTCAAGATCCAACTTTTAAAGTATAATTATTTGAGCCATCTTAAGACATTCCAGAACATGGTTCAGTCTCAAACAGGCATTGAATATATAGGTCAATATAATTATTGCTTTTTATGGAAGCTCTTTTAATAACCCAAATGAAATATCATTATTTAAAGAAGCCTTTTTAGGACTGAGGTTGTTGTTAATTTCTGTGGCAACTTCCATTGGAGAAATCAGATTTACAGCTAAATCGGGCTGATAAACAAGATAGTAGTCTTTGTCTGCTTCTGGGTTTAATTCACATACATATTTTTCGAAACAACTGTGTTTATATTATTTAATCTTTTTATTTGTCTGATTACTAATTCTATTAAATATTGTTTTGTCTATTATTGTTTTATTTTTTTTTGCAGTTCAAAATCGTCTATGCTTTTGAGTCTTACGTTTAAACTTATTTGTTCCTGAATTATAAATCTAAACCTGTCCCAGATAATAAATCTGTTATTAAGGTTAGACTTCTTTGTTGAGTATGATCAGATGTTAGTTCGCACAGTCTCTCGATTTGTATTTAATTTGATAAGATGATTTTCGAAAAAAGAAATAACTAATAATTAGTCATCTATAATGTAATTATGATGACAGTTATTTAATTTTCACTCGACTGAAACATCTCCATAATAATTTTTTCTCTTGCACTCTAAAAACTTTTCTTTCCATTTAAGGGTTTGTTTAAAAAAAAATTTTAAACTGACTATATTTAAAATAAAATTGGTATTTATATAATCTTATTATCGATAATAATTTTTTAGTTGTCTTATCTCATGGAATATATTACTGCATTCTGTTACAAGATCACAGTTACAAGAATGATCCGTTCAAATCATACGAGTATAAACGTTTGAAATTTCAATTACTATTTTTTGTAAATCAGCTGCATGAAATTAATTTCTTTATTCTACAAAGCACAGCATATATTGTTTAATAAAATATATTTAACAAAAAAATTGGACGGACTTAATATAAATAAATAAGAAACTAACTAACAAGTAAAACATTACCAAATTTAAAATTTTGCTTGATATCTATCTAATCCTATATGTATATACGAATATTTTGAATGAACGGTTTATATCAGTCTGGCAGTTGCTAATGGTCAATTACATCGCAATTTTTTGTAATATCTGTTTCAGCAAATACAGCATTCAGTGTGGAACAATGTAATGGTTTGAATTTCTATTTACTTTTTCAAACGAAATAATGTAGAAGTTTATTTAAGCTAACTGATGAGATTTATGGTAATTTTCTTTTGTCAGTACTGTTTCGTCATTCGGGTGGTTTATTCTGAACATCGTCAAGTAATATATAAACCTTATCAATCTTAACCGAAACATGTAATAGGGATGACGCTTATTAGACACACAATAGGTAGTTACCAGTTTCATTTTTATACTAGGGGTTATTGCTAAGGTATTACAGTAAACTGAAATAAATAAAATTCTCATTTTATACTTTATATTAAATTATTATAAATATTTTAATAAACAAGATTCAATATGATATATTTTATGGCACCATTAACTATTATCAATTTTTTTTATCAATTGTCAGTTTGTATTTAACTTTCGGATTCTTTAGATGGATGGGCAGCAATCCATTCTAAAGCACGAGCAATGGCGGCTGGCACTTCCGGTGCTACTGGAATGTCAGAACTTTCTGGTTGGTATCCGTTTTCGTCGGCAACATAATTAACTTGGTGAGCTACACCATCGGCATCAGTCCAAGATACACTTCCTTTCAATACGGGTACCGATACTTCTCCTATTTGCTTGGGAACTGCAGATTGTTCCTGTTTAGTTCCATCGGCTGATTCGTAGCTCCACCGGAAGCTGCCGTCTGGTTGAATATCAGCTTCTTGTGCGAGAATCGCGACGGGTTCATCGGCAGCACACAAGACTACAGCCAAGAGGCCACTGAATACGATTACTTTAGACAACATTTTGTTAACAACAGATCAAAATTGATACTGAGATAACAGCTGTATCTTCCAAATTTATATTTCGCTCATCAGTGGTCCCAGGAAAGGTTTCGGGACCTTGGGGACTCAATTTTCTTTTTCTACACAGAAGATAAATATAAATTTGCTTTTCGTATTTGCGGTAAAAGTCAAAGGGCAGTTTGCTTAATTTAAATGTTAAGTGTATATTTGGTTATCCTATTATTAGTAGTATAACTGTTTGAATTAATATATGTTAATAGAAATGTGTGATATATGTCGTTATTTGTTCGTTAAAAGTAAAATTAAACATGTTCTATGAAATGGAAATTTCATTGATGGCTATAATTATGTCATAATATATTCGCATAATTAAATCATTAATATGCACATTAATTTGTTAAGTCTATAAGTAAACGTGAGTTAATAGTTTGAAAATGTTTTAATTTTTTTTATAACATCTTTATTAGATACACTTAGTACAATCTTAATTATAAATTAATTTATTACTACTTTTCAATTGTATTTGGATTAATTCACAAGCAAGGCGAGTCCGAGAAAATACATCAATATGTATTCCTCAATTATAACTTTATAATAACTTATAGCTATAGTTTACACTAAAGGTATAGACTTTATATAAGTTCGTATATGGTTCGCTCCAATCTCCTGACATCCTGCGCGCTGTCCAACAGTTGTATTGCTTCCACGTTAGTATGATTTAGTAATCTTCTATCGTGTTTCAAGGCGAAATCTTGGATAACTTCGCAAATCCATTTGATTTCCAGGTCATCGTGCAATTCTTCGTTGGTTACGTAGCGATGGGCATTGGTAATCAATCGAAGAACCTTGTTTAGACAGCGTGGAATGACTAGTTGATTTACATTTTTAGTGCAACCCCATATTGGCATCCCATAGATCCATACTGGCTTTATAATTGTCTTATAAATCAACCTCTTTTATTTTAGATCAAGTTGAGAGTATCTTCCGACTTACCAGTATAGTTGTTTTATTTTGGTTCTAATCTGTTTTGCTCTTTGTCTAACGTGATGTTTCCAATTTAATCTACGGTCAAGATGAATGCCAAGGTATTTAGCTGATTCTGCTTGAGGAATCGGAAATATTTTAATAACTGTAAAATGTTTTAAAACTGTATAAGTGATTTCACTCACTTAAACTATAACAAACTAACTTTTTTAGGGTTCACAATTTTTTGTTTTATTGATTCAATCGAAAAAATATCTTGGTGTTAGTCATAGAGCACATTTGGTCCACCACAAGGGCTGATAGTCTGATAATTTTATTACAATTAAAGTTATCGATGATAATATTATTGGATGGGTGTAAGTTTATTTGTATCTTCTCCAGGATTATAACACACTTTGTTCCATCAGGAAGAACTGCTTCGGAATTATTTAATTTCGTAATGAAATCGAGTTTATTGACTAAGAATAGTCGACGCTTCGCGATAGTTACAGATTGTATTTCCAGTGGAGGATCTCTTAATTAATGAGTACTAGTAAACAAGTAACAAGTAAACTTAACGTAAACCATATCATAGCAGGCCTTTTTATGCTCTGTTAAAGAATTTAATTTTTATGTGAAATAAACTAAAAACTAGGACGATGATATGTCAGATAGGTTTGACATTTGTTAGGATTGTTTTGCGGTTTATAAATCTCAAAACCTTCCCAATATTTCTTTTCAAAGTAGCTTTGTGGATAGCTTGGTGTTTCGATTTGATTGTAATGAATGTTGTAGCGAATATTCACACATTGTTCAGCAAAAGCAAAGTCAAAATTTGATGATATGTCAAACATCATTTATATTTTTTTGTCCATGCTCTTATCATCTCCCTAGATTGTTTAATTTATATTTTCTCGTTCTCACGGGGAATCTTGTACATTCCTGTTACTGTAAGTAAATCTCTTTTAACTTAGTGGTTAGGGAGCTTCTGAGATACATTCCTCCGTTGAATTAAAATTATTTTGCTTTTATTTTAGTACCCTGTTAATATGGTCTGTTGTTCATTGAAGAAATCGACGATTGCTCGGGAAAGTTATTTCATTTTAATCTATTTTGTTTGGTTTTTTATAGTAGGTGAATATCTTATCTTTCGCTCATTTGCAGGATTTTCTTATTTATACCCGTCAAGCTACAAAATCCATAAGGAATAATGTGTATGAGGTAATTAAGTTTATTAAGGCTCCATAAATTAAGCAATTCAGGATGGATAAATTTTGGGATAGGCGATGGTGTGATTTGGTGTGAAGGTGTGAGTGGATTTTTTGTAAACCTGATATTCTAGCTGACCATTGCCGTTTTCGTCGAGTGAAAATACACAAGAAAAGAAAATTGAAGAAATTGATGTTTGGATGTTGAGAATTTAGATGAATCAGGATCTGATTGAGTTAATTCCACGATTCCAGATCACTAAGGTGTCGTCCATATAACTAACCCAGGAAAAACGTTATGGAGAGGTGATGACGTGTCTTGTCTGAGAGATAGCAGTGTTATAAGAGATAAAAGTTTCTTTTATGTTCTTTTATTATGTTTTCTTGATTATTTTTAAAGTTTCATTGATAGGGACTTTTGTAAAAATTCCTTTTTACGAATTAGGGACATACGATATCCTCTTTAATTTGAATCTTCTTTCATTTTTATGAAGATTCCTGAAAAAATATTTTCTTAAACAATCACCCATGAGATATCTGGTCTTACCTAGCCTGTTTACTGGTGTGATGCGTCGGTAGGATTCCAAGCTATGGCTATCAAAGCAGCAATAAAAGCTATCACCTTAATCACTGCGGCTGCAAGTCAGCTAATTTTTAAATAAAAATTAAAGAAATATAATTTGTGTTTTCAACAAATACGGATGGCGGCGAAAATGAACGATCGATTCGGTGTCGAAGGAAAATGATCCCAGTCTCGCCAATAACCAGGCTGGGTAAAACCGGATGTTTTTTGACACGATTTCTAAGTTGGTCACTCGACAGTGGATAGGCTTAGTGCTGTGAACCGTGGTTCGGATGTTACATTAATGAGTAGGGTCTAGTTCAGATAAATCCTAGTAGGTAATAAGGATATTAAAGATTTAAAGCACAACAAAAAAACAAAAACGGGAACATCAAATACTCTCAAGGTATTACTCAGCGGTATATGGGAAGTTCCATGAAGAAAGAATTTTAATTAGTTGATTATTCATTTACTTTGTTGGCTTTAATAATTTTGAATTTAAGTGATAAAATGTAATAAATCTAAATTATTTACATATGTTGAGTGACACTTCAAAATAATTTTGAATCTTTAGTGCCTTTATTGCCTAGACTACTAGTGATTTGGATCTCAAAAATACAAAATAAGTATTTTTAGATTACTATCAAGAAATAAAACATCTATAATTAGTATTTAAAAAAATCTGTTATATAAATATGTTTATTTTATTTTTAACAGTTGCAATTATATATGTACAAAATTCAATTGAAAATAACAAGAGAATATGGCAACAAATTAACAGTCAGAAGATCTCGTTATAATTTAGCTTTCTGATTCTTTCGATGGATGAGCGGCGATCCATTCCAAAGCACGAGCAATAGCTGCCGGGATTTCTGGTGCGACTGGGATGTCAGCACCTTGAGGCTGGTATCCGTTTTCATCGGCTACGTAGTTGATTTCATGTGCGACGCCATCGGCATCCTTCCAGGAAACACTACCACGTAATACGGGAACTGACACTTCTCCTACTTGCTTGACTGAGGCAGATTGTTCCTGTTTGGTTCCATCGGCGGATTCGTAGCTCCACTGGAAAGCGCCATCGGGCTGAATATCAGATTCCTGAGCGACAATAGCAACAGGCTCTTCAGCCGCACACAAAACTACAGCCAAAAGGCCGGAGAAAACAACGATTTTAGACAACATGTTTACGTTAGCGAGTCAATTACTACTGAATTAACGGACGTATTTTTCGTATTTATACGAAATTGCGCTTTGCCCACCACGATATTCAAAACCACTAATTATTACGTTAAATTATACTGTGACATTGAACTGAAGAATCTTTTCCTACATACTTCAGTGAAATTCAAATTTACTTTTTATATTTACTTATAAAAGCTGAAGGAGATTTCGTTTCTCGGAACATTAAGCTTGCACAGAATACCTAAGTATTCCGTCATTAATTAAATAACGTAGCGGGTTAGATATACTATTTACCAATGTATTTCTTATTTAAAATATACGTTCTACGATTGATTAAGGTGAATTGCACTTAAGCTAAAGTAATAAGAGATAAAAAAAAATTAACTATAGCTTATATAACTATTTTTATTTTGGGAACAAACAGAAGTAATGATAATTTTATTTAGGCACAAGTCCGCAAATTAATATTTACTTTTTATGAGCTTCTTATTGCTTATTATTGAATATTATTAGGGAGCATGAAAAAGATCACGGAAAGAAAAAATTATAATAAATCGCATTTACGTCAGACTAATTATATACTAGACCCTCTCTTGTATTCTCATCTGGTTTTAATTTGTAAAGACATTTTAATATATTCAGTAAATTATTATCTCTATTCTTTATTACTTTTTATTGGAGATATTCGTGGGACTGGAAAAAAAGGATGCTAAGAAATAAAAACAGTCAAGATTTGAAAAATGCAATAATTGTTCCGATAATGAATAAAGGCGAGATTAAACATTGCGAAGTCTATATGGAGGCATTTTTTATATGTTGTTAAAAAAATAATTATCAAAATCATATAAATGAGACTTCAATGAGCTTGTGAAGAAATAAGCGGATAAACCAGGCAGGATTAAGAGGCAAGCGAATCGCGGTTTGGTACAAATCATACATATCATAAGATAAGCCTAATCATAAGATTAGACATAGTCAGGAAATTTACAACAATTTTATTAACTTGTACACATACGAAATGATTTGCCAAATTCATTAGAGACGCTAGCCAGTGTTCTCCAAATATGTTGCCTCTCTAACTTTTCAATATAGTACCTGATGCAATTATTCGAAAAAGGGAAATTTAGAAGAGATGAGATATTACAAGCACGACTCTTCTTTCCAATGCATCTGTATGGTTCCCATACTCTTGCAGTCTGACTCTATAAGCTTATATACAGAATGCTGCACTCAATATTAATTTGTTTAATTATATTGTTATATTGAGAATAAATATATATATAAATATATATATATATATATATAAATATATCTATATGTATGTTTGCTTTGTATATCTATATTTGTTAGAATACTTATTTATACTCTTAATCAATCAAATACCTCTTTTAGTCAAAGATAACAAAAAAACGACAGGGAAAGTAAAAATAAATAATTAAATTGTATTTAAGAGCAAACAAATAAAACAAGCTCCTTGAAAATATACATAAAATTAGCTATAAGGCGTTACCATTCTAAAAACCTACAAAAATATTACAAGTTTCGTAAAGATCTTGGGATTCCAATACATTTGTTTATTGTTAGATAACATTGTAAGAACATTTTTTCCCACAGTTTGTAGGTATAATGATAGTTTTCTAATTATGTTTATTGAACAAAAATCATTCACAAGAAATAAAAGCTGCCAAAAGTCCAGGGACAAGTATATATTTAGAATATAAGAGAGGGGATTATTTACTCCATTGGCCGCATTATTTAGCCTCAGCTCTTTTGATTACGACTTGATTGGATTAATGCGGAATGCTCTTTGAATTTGAAGGAACTAACTGGACTGTTTTCTTACTGGCTTGTAAAACAAAGTTTTATTTTTGGTTAGAATTTATAGACAGTCTGGTAGACAATGTTTAAAATGTTATAGCTATTCATATAGTAATTGTTGTCGTTAACTACTAGAATACGGTATCCCTAATGAGTGTTTTTGTAGTGGTGTTGATCTATTTATAGTATAGAAGATGTTATGGCCGTTACTGCTATAGCTATAGTTTTTATATGTTTTATAAGTTTTGAACAACCATATAAGTCACCGCATCTAAAATTGTTACAAATAATCAAGTTTCATTATCAAAACTGTCTGCTTATGGTCTCATTTGACCGACTAGAATTTGTATAGATCATGCTTTTTTTTTTGTTAATGACTATGTTATATAATGTTAGAATCATTGACATATATGCAAAAATTACGCAATACAAGGTTTACTTGTGGAAAATTATAGGATCCATGGCACCTTAATAAAACGCATTGAAGCAAACTGTTGTCTATGAACTGTAAACGTTTCTTCATCAGACCAATGATTTAGTTAAAATATTCAAATCAGCATAGCAGAATTTTAAGCCAGTTTAATTTGATAAGAAAAAAGGATTAAAACGGTATAAGATATAACAGGTCATTTGAGAAGTTCCCGGTACATAGATGGCGCTACTAGAATTAAATACTTTTTTAGTTAGCCTTAACCCTCAAAAAATGCCCCAAGAATTTGACAGCTGTCGAATAACTAGTTTATGAATTATAGCATTCTGAGTGAAGCAACTATTGTTATTGTGAAAAAAATGGATAAAAAAGAATTTCGCGTGTCGATAAATTATTGCTTTTTGAAGGGAAAAAATACAGTTGAAGCAAAAATTTGGCTTGCTGTCGAGTTTCGGGACACTGCCCCAGGAAAATCAACCATCAAGGATTGATATGCTAAGTTTAGATGTGGTGAAATGAGTACCGAAGACGGTGAACGTAGTGGACACCTAAAAGAATTTATTATCGACGAAAACATTAAAAAAATCCACAAAATGATTTTGAATGACCGTAAATTGAAATTGAATGAAATAGCAGATAAAGATACCAACTGAACGTGTACGTCATATCATTCACGAATATTTGGGTATGAGAAAACTCTGTGCAAAGTGGGTACGGCTCGAGCTCACTTTTGACCAAAAACAACGACGAGTTGATGATTCGGAGCAGTGTTTGAAGATGATCAAGCGTAATAAACAAGAGTTTTTGAGTCGATACGACAGTCATCCGAGTTGATTGCACACGACGAACACGCTCCAAAGTGTGGGAAAACGTAACTGTCGGCTGGCAAGTTTATGGCGTCTGTATTTTTGGATGCGCATGGAATAATTTTCATTGACTACCTTGAAAAAGGAAGGACCATCAACAACGACTATTACATGGCGTTATTTTACTTTCTCATCCACCGTATTTTCCAGATCTGGCCCTCAGCGATTATTTCCTGTTTTCAGATCCCGAAAGTATGCTCGCTGGGAAGAAATTTTCGTCGAAGGAAGAGGTAATCGCCGAAACTGAGGTCTATTTTGAAGCAAAGGACAAATCGTGCTACAAAAATGGTATCGAAAAGTTGGAAGTTTGTTATAATCAGTTTATCACTCTTGAAAGGAATTACGTTGAATAAAAAAAAACTGATTTTGCCAAAAAAATGTGTTTTACTAGGGTAGGGCGGAGACTTTTCAACGGACTTGTTAACTAGTGTAGGTGAGCATTCAACAGGATTAATTCACGGACAATTAACATAATGGCTGTTACCGAAGTTGACCGTATCATCTAGTTAGTAATTTTCCTTACATTATCCCTATATTTATCGCCTAAATAATTCTATCGCCTTTGTTTGCGCCTATAATATTAAACAGTTACGCTAATAAACAATTAAATAATAACTTAGAAACAGTATTAATAAGAACTATATTGTAATCCATATAAATCATATGATGAATAGTTTAATGCTGAGTTAATACTGGTGTATATAACCGTTATATAATTAGCAACACAAAATTCTTAATTATTTGTGCAATAAGTCGAGAAACGAGATTTAGCCTTCTTCATCTTTGAGAACTAAATATAAAAAGTAAATTTGCATTTCACTAATGAAAAGATTCGTCCGTTCAATGTCACAAGATAATCTAACGTAATAATTACTAGGTTATGGTGGGTAAATAAAATTTCATATAAATACGAAAAAGTCTATGCGTAATCTGGTAGTACATTCAGTAGTCGTAAATCGATCCCATTAAAATGTTATCTAAGATCGTCGTTTTTTCTGGCCTTTTGGCTGTTGTTTTATGCGCAACTGAAGAACCTGTTGCTATTGTCGCTCAAGAATCCGATATTCAACCAGATGGTGCTTTTCAGTGGAGTTACGAGTCTGCAGACGGAACTAAACAAGAACAATCCGCCTCAATCAAGCAAGTAGGAGACGTATCAGTTCCAGCATTACGGGGTAGTGTGTCCTGGAAAGACGCTGATGGTGTAGTTCATGAACTCAGTTATGTAGCTGATGAGAACGGATATCAGCCTCAAAGCGCCGATATTCCAGTACCTCCAGAAGTTCCAGCAGCTATTACTCGTGCATTGGAATGGATCGCCGCTCATCCATCTAAAGAATCTGACAGTTAAATAACTCACAGTAATATGATTTATTTATTTGTTGCCATATTATTTTATTATTTTTAATTTTGTCCTGTAAATATCTGATTTAAATTAAATTCAATGAACATATACTTGTTTGGTTTTATCTGTGTTGTTTTTTCCCTGTTTTTTCCTTGGAATAATGCATATCTAAATTAAATATTTCAATATATATATATTTGTTTTAAGTATATTTTAAAGTCTCCTTTTACCAACTATGGGTTTATCTGGAGTGGGCCTAAAGTTTAACGTGGGCTCGGAACCACAGTTCTCAGCATTAAGCCTACCGACTGGCGAGTGACCAACTTTGGAAATTATCCCAGAAGACATCCGGTCTTACCCAGCCTGGTTACTGCCGTTATTGGGATAATTTTTCTTGTCGGATTTTACACTCTTACCTAGAACAATCACAAACATAAATTTACGACCATGCCCCAGCAGGATTTGAACCCGCGGCTATCGCAACAGTAGGAGGACCGTCCTATCGCCTTTACCACTGCGCCACCAAGCCGGCTAATATATATCTTCGTTATACTTTTATATACTTTAGGTATTTATATTTTTTCAGACAATTTTATTTCAACGATTTTTTAAATATTATATACGATTTATTGTAGTTTTGTTCTTTATATAATTTCTGGCAATACTTTGATAAGTTATATTGGAATAGGTAGATGATTGGCGATTCTCTCTCGATATATTGTGATGCTGAATCTTGTGTATGAGGCTATCTATCTGCATCTATCTGTTTTTGTTACGATTATCTTCTTATATATGATAAGAAATACTGTAATTTTTCATGTCTGGCCTTCATTAATCTGAATAAGTATCGCCCAGGACAGCTGTAACATATTTATTCGGTTTTAACAGTACGTAATGCCTTACATTTTGCTGATTCCACTCTATATACATGAATACTTTATGGCTATGAATATTCACCATAAGTTTCTGACAGTGCTTGATGTGCTTCGGTGGCAGATTTTATCTAATCCTACAACAAAATAATAAAATTTGAAAGTGACATTTTGAATGTTAATTTCAAGTGTTTATAAATTCCTTTATACATTGGAAAATCTGACAAGGAATTACCAACCCAGTCATACCAGTAACCGCGCTGGGTAAGACTGAGTATTTTCTGGGATGGCCCCTATGGCCCCTAGGTTGGTCATTGACTAGTTAAACATTATGTTCAGTCCAGATAACCCTCGTTGATAAAAAAGAGGCTCTAATGTATATATATAAAATGTTTATATACTTTTCTTCTAAATTGGCAACTGTAACTTTTATGTATATAAATATCAAAACTGTAAAATTTAGAGGTTTTTAAATTGATATTTGTACATACAAATTACAAGTAGTTCTTAATCAAGAAAAATTTGATTAAGCATATACGTAACTATGTATATAAAAATTTGTATATAAATATAAATTGTATATATATCAGTATTTTTCACAAAAATATATATACATATTTATTAATATCCTAATTTATACATGACAATAAAATATGCGTATCTTGAAATTGCGTAAATCTGTAGATATTTAACTAATTTTAGATTAATATTCATTATTTTAGAAGACCAGAAGCCAATGCAAATTTAATTAACTATTTACTATTTAATTGCTTAATGATTCTATCGAACATTTCTTTTTACTTATAATTATTGCTACTTAATAATTTTATAATTTTATTGTGAAAATGAATGAACAGAATTAATTTGAATTCTTGTATTGTATATCCCTTTTTCTCTTTATATATAATTTTAGTTTGAATATAACATATAAATATAAAATTTAGTACATTGTTATTTTATCTAATTTACATCATATATAATTATATACAGACATATAATTATTGACATATAAGATTGAGATCCTTTCATGTTAAGCTCTTGGTAGCCAAATAATAACTTAATGTCTTGTGTGAAATTGGTATATGAAACAACAAATGAAACAGATTGTTCTGATATTACCTCACCTGGTCAAATTGCCCCAAAACAGTTTTCATTTTATTAATGTATTATTTATATCACTACAATTTATTTATTGAAAGTGCTAAAACAGAAAGTTCTACTCTTCTATGATGAAGATCGGGAGGAATTGTTTAATGTATTTAACACGATGTTAAATAATGCAATTTATTTCACATTTTTTCAGAAATTAAGAGTCAACTGTACGCTGTCGACTTAAATGCGTTGAAATGATTTACAAATTGAATCCTGGCGATTTTAAGAAGCTTTTCTGATCTACAAGTCACTCAATATTTCAACAACTAAGCTTCAACTTCGATATCAACGAAAGTGTGATCAAGAAGAAATTAATACAGGTTTACAAAAAGAAAAGAAAATTGCCCCGCTACTGTGATTTGAACCGTAGAATATTAGAACTACGGTTAAGGTCGGTGAGGAATCATTCTCAAAACGAAATATCCCTAGATCGATGTTATCTATTTGCTAAACTTAGAAAGGTGTGATTATGATTTAATAAAACTAAATGAATAGTCGCTCACACATCTTGAATAGAAAATTCTTATTAAATAAATAATAAACTATTTTATTATTACTATATATATTCGAACATTTAAATGTCTGTCATAATGAGCATTAAAAACTCAAATGGTACTTTCCAAACCTATTTCTTTTGGCTTTAATTTGTCCAAATATGTGATGAGATAAGACCACTTCTTGCGTGTGTTGAAAAAAATTAGTTAATTCACCTATTGCATTTAGATAAATTACAACAACAATTAATAATCAGAAATTAGTTTCTTTAATATTTATTATATCTATAATTAATATTCGTAAAATAATTGTGGGTACACCATAGATATAACAATAAGCTATTATTCGTTAACGGAGAACATTGTAAATATTTCTTCTTGATATATTTCGTGGCAAAAATGATATCGTTCTTGAAAGAAGTATTGTGATAATACAGAGTGATCTGAGGAATTAAATATGGGATGGTGCATCATAATGAATACTGTTGATTTGTCGGCAATCGTTAGATTTAGTACAGAATATCCGAAGATATGTAGTATCGAAGCTAACTCCGACTAAAATTTTAATAATTTTGCTGCTGTAGAATTAAAACATCACTTTCTACATTATACATTTATTAACATAACTATAATTAATGTCCTTATTTTAGCATAAGTCGGTATATTTTACAAAAGGGTAATCACAGTTTAAAATTAAAATTAACGTTCCTCAGCTGGGGCTGGATGGGCAGCAATCCATTGCAGAGCTCTGGTTATAGCAGCTGGTACTTCAGGAGCTACAGGTAAATCTGAACTTTGTGGTTGATATCCGTTTTCATCAGCTACATATCTGACTTCATGGGCTACACCTTCGGCATCAGTCCACGATACACTACCTTGAAGAACAGGGACAGACACTTCTCCTACTTGTCTGAGAACACCAGATTGTTCTTGTTTGGTGCCATCTCCGGACTCATAACTCCACTGGAAGCTTCCATCAGGCTGAATATCGGAGGTTTGAGATACAACTGGGACTGGTTCTTGGGCTGGTACAGCGGCGCTGAGTACTACAGCTAAAAGACCGCTGAGAACTACAATTTTGGAGAACATGATTGGACTGTCCACTATCTACTTAGAACTGTAGATGAAACAGTTAACATGAGATATTTATACATTTCATTAATTGCTTATTTATACTTGACATTGAACGATTCTGAGGGAATGTGTAAATTAACTAATTTGATATTCATTCAAAATGTCAAATTTTATCACAATCAAGATAATAATAATTATCTGTTTAATAACCCCACGCTGAAAAAATTGTATTTAATCATCAGTTATTAATAATGATTGTTAAGTATGATCGCAGGGGATCCCTTAAATATTTTCTTGTGTTCTATATACTTAATATTTCATGTTTATTATTTTATAAAACTATTTCCATTTTTGCTTATATTGTGTAGTGATATAACATATATTTATTTACATATTATTGTTAAAATTATGTAATTTGTGTAAATACCGTTATTTTAGATGCTTCTTCTTCTTTTTACCAACGAGGTTTTATCTAGATTTGACCTATTGTTTAACGTGGACTCCGAACCACGGTCCTCGACACTAAGCCTACAGACTGGCGAGTGACCAACTTAGAAATCATCCCGGAAGACATCCAATGTTACTCAGCCGGGTCACTGGCGTTACTAGGATTATCGTGACTTAATTATCCTGATTTTGCACTCTTGCCTAGGACAATCACAAACATACATTTACGACCATGGCGTAGCAGGATTCGAACCCGCGAGTATTGCAATAGTAGGTGGACCGTCCTAACGCATTTACCACTGCGTCAACAAGGCTGGCAACTTGTTCTATTTTAGAATTATATGCAATAAAATATACATCCAATGTAAAATTGACACAATAACGTAAATTGAGGAAATTAAGGAAATTTAATGATAAATACGTTATATTACTGATTTAACATACTTTGGGGCCTTTAGACAAAAAGCGATTAATATTATCTTTTTATTATGTATATGCTGTTTCACATTGAATCCATCCTAGACTGTATTTCCATTTATTAGTGTGATTGAGATTGTCCCGTATATGCTCATGTTTGTTTATATTTAAAAAATATAGTAACCAAAAGACTGCTCAATCGTATTAACCGTTGCCTTACCAAGCCGGTGGATACAAGGTGATATGCTGGAGTCGAACATTTTCTAAGGTATTATCGAGAACAGAACTTTTTAAACAGTAGACAAGAAGAGGAGATTGAAAATATTATACGCAATTCCATGTATTCGTTTATCTGTCATTAATAATCAAAGTTTTGATATTATAAAAACTGATGCTAGAAAATGTTTTTACGCGGATTTGTAGTTAGCACTGTTGAGTAAATATTTTCTTCTTAAATATAAAAAAGAGTACTATTATTAAAACCTGTAAATAATGAACAGATTGCGGTTGGTAATTGTTGTGAGACATAATAAGCAAATAAATAAAAAACAAAACAGTATATTCTATAACACGAATATCTGGAATTATAACTATCTTCGGACATATTTTCAGTTTCGTATATTTCTAGTAATATAAATTCAATGAATCCATATTATAGCGTGTTTGAAAGGTAATAGTTCGTTAAACATTTTACATATAAAGATAGCGTCGCCTGTTTACTAGAGTACTTGAGTTTACTCAAAAGTTTTTGCTCTTTAAAAATAAAGATTTCAAGCAGATTTAATTTTCGTCATATTTTCTTTATTAATAAGGAAACTTCGACGGTAAAAATGAATTTTATAGCTTATAATTTAGCGCAACGGGTCTTGTTGTAATCGCTCTAATCAGTTTGTTTATTATATATTGCAGAAAGTCTACAGTGACGGAATAAACCTTTTACCAGACATCATTAATTAGCGCAACGAATATTACAAATAATAGTATGTCTAGCGAGTCTATAAACAACAAACATTAGCATCTAACACAATACATCGCTAATAACATTTAATATGATCTTAAACAGTAAAGATAAATATTGACACTTAATTCACAAAAAACAACTCTATACTTAGGCAATTTAAGTTTTTCCGGAAATACACAAAACGCAGAGTCTTATAAATGCGTTATCATTGAAGTACAGTGAATATTTTGCTTTAATTATTGCTGATTTTATCCGAGCTACACTATTTATATTGTGGTGGCTTGGATACATGGAAGCAATTGTTCAAAATTACAATCCTGAAGGAGCAGGGTCTTTTTTAATCACTCTTCACCCACCAGTTTTATTCCTGACCTAGTGTTCCTTCGTTTAAATTGAGCAACTCTATTTAATACTCAAGTCTTGCTGAGGCATATGTTGTCATATATAGGCACGTATGTTGTAAATTTTCCATAGACAAAAGTAATAAGAAAGGTTCGACAAGATCTGATAAGTAACAATCATCCCAGTTATGCTGTTAACTAGACTGGGTAAAACCGAATGACTTTTGGGATCGTATTGTGTCCCTAATGCGGGTACTTGTGCGTCTTTGGCTTTTATTCTGAAGACCGTGATTTCAGAGCCCACGTTAATCAGTATAGCATAGATAAACTCCAATTGTTAAGGAGAATATTCAAAGGTATAACAAATTATAAAAAATATTATTACGAGGTGTGATATTTTCTAAAATTTAAGCTCTTGCCAGTTGTATTTTTTCTAATATATTTTATATATACAAACATAAAATATTACTAGTACTATTATACAAGTTAATACGTCATCTGAATTTATGACGCCAAAACGTCGCAATGTTGCCGCATCAACTCTAAGTTTTAGTTCAGTTTGCCTTTGATATACAACCAAATTCTAATCTAAATCAAATAATTCAACAAAAATGTTATCAAATATAATTTATTTTAACGATATAATACATCTAAAAACTACAGTTAAATATACAGCTACAATAGCTTATAGGTTAGAGTTATAACCTCTTCACTAATGCTTTCAAGAATATTGCATACTACTGACAACCGAACGACTTTGACGGACTGATTCGTTCACATGTCCGAACTAATCAGACAGAATTGTGTCTCTTTTTATCTAGAATAAAATGAGAAGGAAAATATTATCTGATTCTACAACGAATTTACAAATTGCGTCAGGTAATACATTAAACGTCTTGATGACGTATGTACAAAAAAACGTTCTATAGACCATAGTATTATCCTATACAATACAATACGAATTGTATAATGACATAAAACAAGAAAAATAAAGAAAAGCAATCTTCCAATATAACAGTTTTAAAGTAAAACTATACAATGGACAGCTGTAACTAATTTGAATAAGGCTGCAAGCCTTTTAAGATTAATGTATAGAGGGATCAATATATAGTATTATTTATATATATACATAATAGGTTTTAATACTTTTTGTTCACATTAACACCACATTGTTTTCATGCCAAATAACAATTAGCTTCACATTCAATCGGATAAAAATTATTCTCAATTTGTCTAGCATATAGTAAGTAAACAATATTTTACATTTCATGTTTATACTTTATACCGCGTTACTTATAATCATGTACACACATCTATGTCAAAAAGAGTATCTGACAGCGCATATTATGAAAATCAACACTTATCGTTTAAATACCTTTAAATAAAACAAATATTTTATTGCATTATATATATATTACGTGATCTATTTACAAAATTACATCTTTGTTGTTTTATTCTATAAAAAATGGCAGTCATATTGCAAGAGAGGGTTAGTCATGGCCTAAGAAATTAACGTTCTTCCGCTGGAGCAGGATGGGCAGCAATCCATTGTAAAGCTCTGGTGATAGCGGCAGGTACTTCAGGAGCAACAGGTAAATCTGCGCTCTGTGGTTGATATCCGTTTTCATCAGCGACATATCTGACTTCATGGGCTACACCTTCAGCATCGGTCCAGGATACACTACCTTGGAGAACGGGAACCGAAACTTCTCCAATTTGTCTAAGAACAGCGGATTGTTCTTGTTTGCTGCCATCTCCCGATTCATAACTCCATTGGAAGCTTCCATCGGGTTGAATGTCGGAGGTCTGTGATACAACTGGGACTGGATCTTGGGCTGGTACAGCTGCGCTGAGTACGACAGCTAAGAGACCGCTGAATACCACAAGTTTGGAGAACATGGATAAGCTGTTTTGAATTTTAAATTCGAACTGAAGTAAAATCAATCACTACAGAATATTTATATATTTCAAGCAGACGACTTATATATACATGGCCTTCAAAGATTCTCGAACCTATGTAAATTTGTAGATTATTACCTAATTTTGTATTCATTAAAGTGATAAACGGTTGAAAAATCAAGTTAGAAATACTAGACAGTTTTAAGCCCCTTTGCAGATTTATTAAATGTGTATCATATGATGACGTCATTTCCTTAATTCATTTATGAATAATAATTTATATTTCTATTAGAAATATTTTACTAATACTGATAAATCATGGTAGATTAATTTGACATATTAATATCTTCAGATGTATCTAATGTTAAATGCTGTAATAAAATACCTATTCATCAGTGTAGATGTGAATGAATCACTGCAAAATACTGTTTGTAATCATGTATAATATTTAATTCTATCTTTTAATATTGTCTGTGTGTTTGCAAACTTCCTATCCTCGTCTAATGCATTTATAGTTACTAATTCTTATATATATATATATACTTTCTATGGACCTTATGAGACTTTTAATCAGCTTTTTAGTTTCCCATTATTCTACACAGATCATATATGTTTATTCAAAACTGCTTTGTAAAACCTACTAGCTGACTAACCTCTTATAGTTTTTAAATATGTGACCAACCTTTATGTTATGTTTACGCTATGAAGTATATTGTTACCTTACTATTAAGACTTTAATAATTTTGCATCTAACCTTACAACCATAATGAATAGGTATATTATATATAAATATTGTGTGAATATATACATTTTGCGCTGCATTTAACCTATGGTTTTGTGAAAAAAATATTAATGATTTTTTATTATTCGTTTTTATTTTCAAATGTGCCTAAGATATTCTAGTTAAATATACAAATTATGATTCAAATTGAATATGATTATATTAACATTAACGAAGACGACAAAGAGAAGGAATTCCTTAGTCCAAAAATATATCCCGTTGTTAGTGTAAAGCCTAAAATATCTTTTTTTCATAACATATTTATTAGATCTGCTTAGTACAATCTTAATTATAAATTAATTTATTACTACATTTCATTTGTACTTGGATTAATTTACAAGCAAGAGGAGTGCGAGATAAATATATCAATATGTATTCCTCAATTATAAAATTATAATAACTTAAGATACAGTTTACACTAAAGGTATACACTTTATATAAATTCGTATGGTTTGGTTCGCTTCATTCTTCCGATTTCCAGCGCGTAGTCCACTTGTTGTATTGCTTCCACGTTAGTATGATTTAGTAGTCTTCTTTTGTGTTTTAAGGTGAAATCTTGGATAACTCACCAAGGATCTATATCAGCATTGTTGAATTGTTAGTCATAATTGTTTTATATAAAAGTTTTAATAGAAATTGAATCATGATTATAATTCAATATTTCAATGATTCAATGATTCATGTTATTGTATTATAGCATTTTTTTAAATCAAAACAATTAAAATTACATGTGCAACGTATTTATTATATACAACTGTTTATTATTTACAATTTATAATACTCAATTTATAGAAAATAATTCAGCCAAGTCGTATTTAACGGTTAAGAAATCATTTGAACTAATACTATTCATTTGTCTTCGACTGGAGCTGGATGAGCAGCAATCCACTGGAGAGCCCTGGCAATCTGAGCCGGTACTTCCGGAGCAACGGGCAAGTCAGAGCTTTGAGGTTGGTATCCGTTCTCATCAGCTACATATCGGAGTTCATGGGCTACACCTTCAGCATCAACCCAAGAAGCGCTACCTTGTACAGCAGGTACAGATTCTTCGCCAACTTGTCTAACGACCGCAGATTGTTCTTGTTTGGTGCCGTCCCCGGATTCATAGCTCCACTGGAAACTACCTTCCGGTTGGATATCGGCAGACTGGGAAACAATAGGAACTGGTTCTTGCGCAGGTACCGCGGCACTGAGAACCACAGCCAAAAGGCCGCTGAACACTGCAATTTTGGCGAACATCCTGTATTATAAGTTCTAGGTTGGAACTGAATAACGATCAAGCCATACCAATCATTTATATATTGCAAAATAGATTATCATTTCGTACTTGACATTGAACCGAACGTTTTTCGAATGTGTCGGAAATCGGGTAATTACTAATTCGATTTAAATGTCAAAAGCTCATCACTGATCAAAAAAATGCTGTACATTAACCCTAGTTAGCAAAAAAAAAACTTGTATTATTAATATTCATTATCTTTAAATATAGCTGTATAGTTACTACCTGGGCTGATTGGGTAAACTACGCCCCAACAACATACAGTTGTGAATCCCAATTTTTTTTCGTTCATGTAAGAAAAATTTTTTTATAGGCTTTGTATTATTATCTAATCATTTATTAAGCCTATATAAAAATATTTAATTTTGACGGATTAATCTGACCAGAAAAAATAGTTTTAAATGCCCAAATAGGATGTTTTTTACATTACGTACGATTACGAGTAAATATCTAATTACTAATATAATGGTGGGCTATATACCCGATCATTTAATCGCATTTACATTTTCATTCCTTTTATCAAAATATCATTGAGGTATAGACCTTTGTATTTTTTAGAGATAATTTCATAGATAAAATATGGTAATAAATCAACAATAAACATAAATAAACAGTATAATTAATATATAATTTACATACAGTTATTTGTTGCATGATATTCTTCAGTGAGGGAGAGAGAGGTATGTGAGGAGTCCGGGGTGTAACAGGTCAATTGAAAAGTCCCCGGCCAGACACATAGATGGCACAACCAGAATTAAATCCATATGTTTTTCAGTTAGTCCTAGCCCTAAGAAAGTACGTGTATAAGTTTGATAGCTGTAGGGTCATTACTTTGTGAATGATAGCATTTTGGATGAAGCAACTTTTGTTATTATGAAAAAAATGCATAAAAAGTAATTTCGCGTGTTGTTAAAATATTACTTTTTGAGGGAAAGACATACAGTTGAAGCAAAATCTTGGCTTAATGTCGAGTTTACTGACGCTGCCCCAGGAAAATCAACCATCAAGGATTGATATGCTAAGTATCAGTGAAATTATCACTGACGACGGCGAACGCAGTGGACAACCAAAAGAGGTTGTTACCGACGAAAACATTAAAAAAATCTACAAATTGATTTTGAATGGCTGTAAATTGAAATTTAATGAAATAGCAGACACTCTAAAGATATCAACTGAACACTACGATATATCTTTCACGAATATTTGGGTGTGAGAAAGCTCTGTGCAACGTGGGTGTCGCGCGAGTTCACTTTTGACCAAAAACAACGACGAGTTGATGAATCGGAGCAGTATTTGAAGATGATTAAGCATAATAAATCCAAGGTTTTGCATCGATATGCGATCATGGATGAAGGATGGCTCCATCATTTCACTCCGAAGTCCAATCGACAGTCATCCGAGTGGACTGCATACGATGAACTCGCTCCAAAGCGTGAGAAAACGCAATAGTCGGCTTTCAAGGTTATGACGTTTGTATTTTGGGATGCGCATGGAATAATTTTCATTGATTACATTGAAAAAGGAAGGACCATCAACAGCGACTATTACATAGCTTTAATGGATGGTTTGAATGACGAAATCGCTGAAAACGGCCACATTTGAAGAACAAGAAAGTGCTGCTTCACCAAGACAATGTACCATGTCATAAGTCAGTGAGAACGATGGCAAAAATCATGAATTGTGCCTCGAATTGCTTCCTCATCCACTGTTTTCTCCAGATCTGGTCCCCAGCGACTTTTTTCTGTTTTCAGATCACAAAAGAATGCCCGCTGGGAAGAAATATTCGTCGAATGAAAAGGTGTGAATCACCAAAACTGAGGCCTATTTTGAAACAAAGGACAAACCGTACTACAAAAATTGTATCGAAAAGTTGGTGGGTTGCCATAATCAGTGTATCACCCTTGAAGGGAATTATGTTGCATAAAAAACTAATTTTGCTAAAAAAATATGTTTTGCTATTGTAGGCCGGGGACTTTTCAGTTGATTTGTTATTATTTTTTAGCTGTATTGTTATCATATTTACCTAGTTAAATATTTATTTCTTTTATTATATTTTTGCTTGAGTATTATATTTAAATTTTTTTACGTATTTATGAGACCCCCGTAAAATTATATATTCTAATATTTAAAAGCTATTCCTGGAATTAACAGCAGAAATTACAAAATATGTTATATAATATATATTTATCATTTTTCGGTGTTTGCTAACTTATTATTAGTTAACATTATATCATAATGAAACATTTCTATAATATATAGAACGATTATATGTATTACTGAACTGTGGACACTTTGTGACTAAATGTAGTTGTTGTGATTACTTCCACGTCCATGATTTTCTTAACCATTTTTCCATAGTTAATCAGATATTATTAGGCTTTACACGTTTTGAGCCGATATATCAGATTGGTATCTATTGGCGAAAATCGATGTAATTATTGAATTCGATGGCTTTGATATTTCTTTACATAAGATAACATGTAACAATATTCTTTTTAATATTATTGAGTTAGTATATGCTAACGCCAGTCATGGATAGCTCATTATTGCTTTTTCGAAATCTGCTGTCGAAATCTACTAAAAAATTATGGTAATTCTGTCGAGTTGTATCTCAATTATCGGTGTCAGGTTCTAAGATTCAAACGTAGTGATTTTGATGTTGTTGACATAACCGTTTCGATAACTAAAAATTTCGAAGATAATGAATAGCAAAAACGACAAGTAATAAACTTTCAGAAGAGTTCATAGTTGATGAATCGACTGTTTTCAGATGTTTATATGTAAATGAAAAGATCTAAAAAGAGGGATACCAAAAAAGGACGAGTTAAGTTAAAGACCAATTTCAAATTGTTCAACATTATGGCTTCATCGCTTGCCAGGCAAAAATCGACAACCAAGCGGAATATTCAAGCATATTGTCAGCTGCTAAAGCTGATGAAAATTTTATTGCAGATGCCAACTGAAGAAATTGAAATTGAACTGAATCTATTATTGTCAAAAAGACTAGCAAGTAACAGAGAGTTTTTACATAAGAACAATCAGCTATGCATTGAAATATTTGTTACACTGATGAATCTCGAATGGTAAGTTCTACCGCACTCAGTATACTCCACAATCATGGCGCGTTCTGAGTACCACTTGTTCGAATCGATGCTGCGTGGCTTTTCTCGCAGATGGTTTCCAAATTCTGAAGAAGTACCAAAATGTATAGATGACTGGATAATTAACAAACCAATATTGTTTTTATAACGTGGTATCATCATGTAGCTAGAAAGTTAGGACAATATTGCAGAAAATGATGGAAAATATCTTTATTAATGTTGCATTTTTAGGCTGAAAAAAAATCAGAGTATACCAAAGTACCTAATATATTTGTGGTAGTTATTTGAGCTATTAGAAGTTGTAATTAATTCGTAGTAATTTGATATTTTAATGTTCAATTGGAGATTACTACATTTTATCTGGTTATATTGAACGGTGAATAAATATGTTAAGTTTCCTGCCGAATAGAATTTTTCCGGGGTGTTGCGATTTAATTCATTATTTTAGTGTTATTAAAAGTCCTGTGAAAGTTATTTTAGTTATAGCCCAGCTACGCTAACGAGACGAAAATGGTTTTCCCATTTAATGACCTAGACTGTGGCAAAAATTTTGTGACATTAGAAAACTGAATATGAATCGCTGGAAATGATCTAAATCAATGAGAGTTGATTTATCAGTAATACATGAACTTAGTAGTTGTTGATATAAAGTGTAGATTTCTGACTTATAACCTAATTGAAAAGTTTTTCTGCATTACGTTTTCTCAGCGATAAAATATTTATCTAGTACGACATTATCAAGCTAATTAATTTAGTTTTGTATTTGATGTGATCTGAAGTACTGTTGAAAAAAATTATGTCATATAGCTTGTTCGTATAATTTATTCGTTTCAATTATAAAAAGGCGGATATTGACAGAAATAATATTTTTATGATTATTCTATAAAATACATTATTTGGTAATCAGTGCCTTGATTGACGGCCTTACCTAACTAAATTTGTTACTGACTATTCTAATATTTCTTTAATATATTTTATGTGTTAAAACATTACTAGATAATGTCCATGGTCAGAGCAGTAGATATGAAGCATCAACTGTTAAATATTCAATTTAGGAAAGTAATAATATACAATTATTGGTTATATACAATTTTATTTACATACTGAAATACATTCTCTTATTTTTACGCCAAATCAGCCAAGTTATTGTTGTAATTAATCACAGCAGCTTGCAAATATATTTAACTTTCTTCAGCTGGAGCTGGATGAGCAGCAATCCATTGTAAAGCTCTAGCAATAGCGGCAGGTACTTCAGGAGCTACTGGAATATCGGCGCTTTGCGGTTGGTAACCATTCTCGTCAGCTACATATCTGAGTTCATGAGCAACACCTTCAGCATCGACCCAAGAGGCACTACCTTGTACGACTGGTACAACTTCTTCTCCAACTTGTCTAACAACTGCGGATTGTTCTTGTTTGGTGCCATCAGCGGATTCGTAGTTCCATTGGAAGCTACCGTCAGGTTGGACATCAGCCGACTGAGACAAAATAGCAACTGGTTCTTGAGCTGGTACTGCAGCGCTGAGTACTACAGCCAAGACACCGCTGAAAATGACGATTTTGGAGAACATGATTAAAGCTTGTCGAACTTCGAACTGTTTGTTATCGCACAAGACGTGAATTTATATGTCTGTTCCTTCTGATTATTATTCCGATTATTTAGTTTGGCATTGAACGCAAATATTCCTCAATCTGCCTAAGGTTGATAAAAGTGGCTTAATTTATATTCATCATAAAATTCTGGTGGCTCTCGAGCCTAACATTTTAATATATCTTTTAATTATGCATGCGTAAATTTGAATTTGCTTGTTTTATTAATAAATTAGCAATGTCGGTTCTAATAATAATAACTTGAATAATACCTAAAAATATATTTATTTCCGAGTGAGAGGCTCTCATATGGGTTTAGTCTTGTTGGCTTGATTTAAAATGTATCTTAGGTTGTCAGGCCTCGAGAAAAACAATACAACTTTATTTGGGTATAATTTGGGCAACTGCCCAAATTTAGTTCACTACTAATTTACTAATTAGCAGTAATGTTAGCGCAATAAATTACTTATTTTTAGGTACATTTAGCGTTTGCATGAAATGTTTCATAGTAATTATTAATTAGTTTTAAAACATAATAATTCAAAATCGACTCTAAATTATAATTGAGCGATTTTTGTAAATTAAAATAAATTGTAAATCAAGTAATAATTGCAATATTTTCATAAATTTTGTAACATATATTTAAGCATTAACATGACAAAAAATAACTTTGAGGTCTGCTTCTACTTCTATTATGACTATTTTAGCAAATTAGTAATCAGTGACGACTTCCTACGAAGACATTTTTCAGATTTAGTTTGTACTTCAACATCTTGGCATTTATTTGTTTATAAGAACATATTTGGTTTGTCAAGATAAGTAGACGTTTCTATTGTTGTAATAAATTTACAACTGTATGGTATTACTTTTATATCATACAATGTAATTATAATTATATTGTGGAGAAATTTAATATACATAATGAGTGGTTCAATGAGCATATTTGATATATTATCGGCATTGTATTTGTTAATGATACCTTAGGCGATTGGTCAATATCTGTTATCATTATGTAGGACCTGTTTATATAATATTATAATAATAAATTAACAATAGGAGGAGAAACAATTAAAATTATATATTAAAAAATGCTTAGATTTTATGGTAGTGGTTAACTTCTTTATGGAATTTAAATACACCTAGTTTGGAAAGAATTAATATATTTTTAATAAAGCCGGGAAGGTTGGAACGTTGTTCAGGGATAAATTATTCAATCATTGTACCTATTTATTCAATATGCCTTAATTGTGCTATATTGTTTACCAATATTATACCAATATATAATACTGGGATGATTATTTCACTATCAATCAATAATTTAATAGGGAGATCTGTAAATTAAAAAAAATCCGTGATTGGTGGACAGTTCCACACTAAATCCTTAGGCAACATGTCAGGAATGCATTAACTAGAACGTCTTTGTGATTGAGAATCCAGAAAACGGATATTAAGTTCCGTCTAAAGAAGCCAAGTTCTATATATATCAATGGTTTGAACTATTAGGGGATGTAATCATATTGTATTTTCAATAGATTGTAGAAGAGGTAGGTATATGGAGCATATAAACCAGGGTTTCAATTAATTGTCAAGTGATATAATAACATTGAGGGCTTGTAACAGTTATAAAATTAATAGTTTAAATGTCAGTATAAATAAATATAATGACAATTTGATGAATTGATGTTCCGAAGGAACGAGTCTCTAGAATAAAGAGGAGCTAAAGGGGAGATATAGGAATATGATAAATAGCCAGAAAAGTAGTGTTTTATAATTGGTTTCAATCATTTCAAGTTAATTGAATAGACCAATTAAAAATTTCCCAAATAGTTGAATTGTATAATGAATAATCTTGCTTCGACTTTATTATTGAGTTTGTTAGTTTTTAAGATAATTAATTGGTTAAGCCCAAGACGTTTATTAGAAAAATATTTAATAATGTTGAGGTATTTTACTGTTCTGGGTTTAATACCTAGAATATATTCTCCCTAGTAGGAGTAGTTAAAGCCAATAATGTTAGCAGATTGTTCAGTGGGAATAAAGTAATTGTTTGAGGAAAGGGCCAAGATTTTGATCTAAAAATCATTCAAGATATATAGGAATTACATATAAAAATTACAGTCACATCAATTTATTATCTTGCTCATTTTCATTTCTAAATTATAAACTAAAATTGTACTGTAGACTCTAGTTTACTTTGTTTCATTTGATTTTTTTTTGAATGTTTAGTTAGCGAATGAACAATAAGTTCATTACAACTTTTTAAAACCTTTTAATGTTTGTTTTAAATTGTTTCTGTTTAAATTAATATAGATCAAAATTGAACAGAATAAATTTTAAATTTTATGGTATTTGTTCCAATACCATAATACTGCAACAGTTGTTATCATATTATATGGGGTGGTAAGAGTTTTATTCTACTCTTGATAAATGATCGAGTTTCAAGTTGATTTTACTCTAAATTTATCAGCGATGTAGGATAGGAGCTGTTATTCAACCTTATATAAAGTCAAGAAGTATGATAGTGTTCGATAATATTCATGATCTATTGACATAATATATTTTTTGCTATATATTATGTCATAATATATATAAAATAGTAAAATATCATAATTTTATAATGAAATACTTTTTAAACAACCTGTAGGATTTTTAAAATAATGTTACAACGATTATTTTAAATATGTTAGCTTACATGAATGAATTATTGTAATTTAGTCAAATTCCTAGTCAAATAAATCACTTCCTCGCTGTCTGCATACAAATAAGTAAAAGTACTATAAAAAAGTTTTTATTATTTATGAATTAACACTATTTTTGTTCATTATGTAATGTACAGTTAAATCGCTTGGAATGTCTATTTTAGTTTTAAACCCTTCGTACAGGATACTACTATATTATATATTCAAGTTTGTATGGATATTACAGATATGCTCTAATGTATCTTTTAAGTAACTGTCCACATTTTCAACTAAGTTATTAAGAGAGCACATAAGCATCAGGGCCCCCATGTATTACAACTGTTCTTAGAGAATCGAAAATATTTTTTTATTCCCATTTAGCGATACAGATTATAGGCCGTATTGTCAACAGGCTGCCCGTTGGCAATAAATATTATTATATTATTTCAGTTATATGATATAACCATCCTGACATGTAGAAGATCACTTCATTAAGTAATTAAAATCATATTTTAGACACTATTCTAACTTATTTTAAAGTCTATCCTAATTTATTCCAAAAACTATTCTAGCTTATTCTAGAGATTATTAAATCTCACTTTGGGTCAATTAATTAGTTGGCATAGTAGTTTGCATTTGAGCCTATGCACTACACTGTCGTCGTGCGCATTTAACTGTTTGGCGAGTGCACTTATAGTCTTTCAGAGTGTTTCGCACGAACACTCCGAATCACACTAGTTATGGGTTCCATGGGGATATCGCGGTGAATCAGTTTGTTGGACACGTAATATGGCGCGTCGACGACGACTCGCAACACTTTATTCTGGAACCTCTGAAGGATATCTATGTTAGATTTGCTAGTAGTACCCCGCAGTTCAATATCATAAGTTCAAATAGGCTAAGTATTGACTTATACAGCAAGACCTTGTAATCTAATGATTATTTAGATTTACGCCCTATCAGCCATTTGGTTTAGTTTAACCCAAAGCTGTTCGCGTCTTGTCATTATATGTTTTTTCCATGTCAAACGTTGATCGAAATACATTCCCAAATAACGTTATCTGCTTGCGGAAGTTCATGATTATTCAATTTTATTGAAGCGTATGTTCTTCTACAAATGGTGAATGTCACATGGGTAGATTATCGTCTTATTTGCTTTGATACGCCACCTTTTAACCACAACTCGACTTTGTTAACATGAAGTTGGAGGTTTCTTGTTGCTGATATTGAAGCCTCGTGTGATGATAAAACAACTGTATCGTCAGCATATGTTGTAACAGTAGTGTTACTTGAGGCCGGTAGGTCAGCTGTATACAATAGATATAACAATGGGCCAAGAGCACTGCCCTGCGGAACACCCGAATATATTGGGTGTATATATTCATATGTGTATTCGTCACCCTGTTTGACAATAAAATGTCTGCTTGTGAGGTACGATTTCAGCAGTTGAAAATGCGTATGCGGCAAAAGCTTTTTCAATTTAACATTTAATCCAGTGTGCCACAACTTGTCAATAGTCTAAAAAATAACGATAAATGTAGCGGAGCAATATCATTTAAGTTTTTGTTAATTTGGTTGACTAATCTATGTATTTGTTCTATTGTTCCGTGTTTATTTTGAAGCCAAATTGATGGTCTGGAATAATATTTCTCTCCTCTGCAATTATTTCGAGACTCTTAATGTATAGTTTTTCGAATAGTTTAGATTAAAGGTAACAGGCTTATAGGACGATAAGAGGAGACGTCCTCTAATTTTTTCCCAGGTATAAGAATCATAATGAATTGAGCCACTTTCCAAGTGCTAGGAAAGTAATTAAGTCTTAGCATGCCATTAAATATAAATGTAATTAATTTGAGCTGGATTAGGTGTTATGAAGAAAGTCATGGTCGAAGTTTCGGTAAGGTTCACAAGAGGTTACAAAATTATATGTTGTATTGACATCAAGAATATGAGTATATTATCAGAAGTCAGAAGTTTTATTATTATAATCGGAAATTTATTCTAATGTGTCTTCTTTCGGAAGTTGTTACATTATTTATTATATTTACATTTTATTTGATATATATTTTATATTGTTCATTGTTTTATTTTTAAAATAACAGGCCGGACAGGCGTTATTTTGTTTAAAAGTTATTTTTCATACCATGTGACTTGTAATCAAGTTTATAAACTATTTTAATTTTTGTTTGAACATACATATAGTGATATAATATGTAAGATATTAATTTCATTCCAGCCTTGATTGCACGTAAGTGTGATGAATACCGTACACAAAATTCGTGGTGTATTGGTACAACATTACTGATGATTGCATCAGACAAATCTATATTATACACCTGGAAAAATCTTCGCTTGATTAAACTTATTGTACCTCAATCGCTCACTTCCACTCTTACATACGCACATGTCAACAATATAATGATGAAATGGTTGGCGACATGGGTCAATATTATTATCTTAATTAGCATGGATAGCTAATGCGTATTTGTAGAAGTGCAGCGAGTCAAATTTCTTGTTAACTTCTGCGCGTGGACAATAAAAAGATAAATAAGATATAAAAAAAAATTCGATACAAAAAATGTACACAGAAATGTAGACGAAATTTCATTAATATAACCAAAAACATTAGGAATAACACCTACATTTTAAAATATTATCATAATCTGGCTATGTTATTTTTATTACTCGATATATAACTGTAAATTAACACAAACTGTGTAATATAACACACTCTATATCCCCTGAAAGTCAATAGTGTTATTTGAATTAAGTTTAGTTTAGCTTGGTCTGTCGAAGATATTAAGTTTTACTCTTAATAGTATATCACATGTCTAAAAACCTTTTCAAAATATATCAAAAGGGAATATTGAATTTCACAACCAATAACTTACTTTCTAATTATACATCGTTATTGCCTGACATATTATAAAATAGAAAACTATAAATTAAAAAGATATTTGTGCAAATATAATTAAAAATACAGTATATGAATTTACCGAATATAGTAATTATATGTTACAATTTTCCTTCTTAATTGGACTTTATTGGATACTATCCATATTATATGCAGTGGTGCAAAGTTTTCATTTTTGCCCTTTGCAATCTTATTTATTATCCACTAGAAGTAGCAATACCTAATTATTATTTTTCTGATTACATTGGCTTGGATCAGTTTGTTGTTCATTATCTGAATTAGAATTTTCATTATATTTGGACAAGTACATTTTCTTGCGATAATTGAAAGAGTTTAAATATAACATAATAGCAGATTCATAAACATACATATAATACTTGCTTGCAATATTACTACTTGTCAGTCAACAAATGGTCTTTTTGGCTGGTTCTTATCCAGCCAAAAAGACCAGTCCTTATAAAAAACCCGACCGTTTAGTGATTCAGACGCTCAAATCAAGTTTATGGTTTATGGGTTTTGGTTCTATCGTTTAGTAAGAATTCAGTTGCATATAGACACGTAGAATTATTATTATATAAATATATATACTGTGTTAGTTCTACCTTGTGTAATGTCAAACACCATTTTTTTACACAATATTATCAGTTTCGAAAAGCCTAAAAGTATCGACGAGATTATATTAGCTCATTTCTAGAGATCAGAACATAGGACATAAGACAGTCAAGCTCAGTAAGTCATGTTCAATTTCTTCACTAAAATTTGCCTCGAAATAATCCGTTATCGTCCGTCGTAAGACTTACGTATTAATATATGTCACTGACATCGTTGTCTTATATATGTCTTAAGTTTTTTGCAAATTTGTTAATAAATGGCAGCGGATTTAATCTGAATGAAAATCTGTCTATTAGGGATTTATTTTTTATTGACGTTTGTAAAAATATGAATTGATACAGATCCGTTCTTAACTATCTATTTACATTATTTTTATATTGAAACACATCAATGATGGAATGATTATAGCACAGCCAAATAACACCATTATATCTAAGCATTTAGCTTTCTGGCGGTGGAGGATGAGCGGCGATCCATTCCAAGGCCTTCGCGATTGCTGGCGGAATTTCAGGCGCTACCGGAAGATCCGAACCCTGGGGCTGGTATCCGTTTTCGTCCGCTACATAACTGACTTGATGGGCGACGCCTTCTGAGTCCGTCCAGGAGGCACTGCCTTGCAACACTGGTACTGTGACGTTTCCAACTTGTTTCAATACAGCTGTCTGTTCCTGCTTAGTGCCGTCACCAGATTCGTAATTCCACTGGAAGCTGCCGTCAGGTTGAATATCCGACGATTGAGATAGAATGGGAATGGGATCATCTGCTGGCAAAGCCGCCCCCAAAACAACAGCCAAAAGACCAGCACACACCAGCAATCTCGAGAACATCTTAATGGTTTTACGGTTTGACACTGGTGTCGGATTTGTACTTTTGGCTTTTATATAAAAATCTCATTTGGTCGTCCCCACCCAATTAAATGGTTCAATTAAAATTCCAACTATTGTCGCACGATGTTAAATGTAAAAGTCCTTGTGTACGCTTAAGACCACCGTAAATTCACAGAAGAGGACAGATGACTGGCGAATAATCAAATATTTCAAGCACGCACCGCTTTATAAAATGTTACTTTTATTTTGGGGTATGAATGCAAAACGACATGCTAACCAAATTAATTATCATTTTATTGTTCTTGTTAACGATTTGTTCGTCTTGAAACCGCATGGATTCCTGGTTTTGCCCGTTTTTGACATTATGCCCAAGTATTCTTGTAGGAACTCTTTCTCGGAATATCATATTTCCGAATAATCATTACATATTATGATCTGTAGTATACAAAGCATAAAAGCCGTATTAAATTTAATAAAGCAATAAACAAAAATTAACATAAAACATTTAATTTAGTAATAAAATAATATTTTAAAAATGTTTTATTAATATTATACCTACCATATGATAGATTTATAATTGAAATATGATATAACATATAATGTGGAAGTTCTATCGTTAGGCCTTGAATAATATGACTAATATTTAACTTAGCTCGTTCTTGCCCAATTAATACATTCACTGTTCTCCAAGAAGTTACTTATTTCATTATAACCTCTATGACTTGAAAAGGTGTATGATTTTAATTGAGATCTCGCTAGTCATTTGTCTTTATAGTTATTTTATTGTGAAACTTTATTGAAATAGTTTATTGTTTCTTAGTATATAGATAATAGTAAGAAAATGAACTCTATGTCGATGACTACTATGTCAGACAAATACAATTGTGATCAGAATATTTTCTTAATTTATTTATAGCATTGTTACTTGTGGATGTTGACTAGCCGACAATTTATCTTTACAATAACTTAATACTAGGTAATAGGTCAATTAAAAAGTCTCCGGTCTGACACATAGATGGCGCTACTAGAATAAAATCCATATGTGTTTTAGTTCTCTCTAACCCTGAAAATATGAGTGTATAAATTTAACAGCTGTCGGATCGTTAATTTGTGAATTATAGCATTTTGAGTGAAGCAACTTTTGTTATTGTTTAAAAATGGATAAAAAGGAATTTCGCGTGTCGATAAAATATTGCTTTTTGAAGGAAAAAATACAGTTTAAGCAAAAACTTCTCCTGATGCCGAGTTTTCGAACACTACCGCAGGAATATCAATCATCAAGGATTTGGTATGCTAAGTTTAGACGTGGTGAAATGGGCACCGAAGGTGGTGAAGGCATTGGATGGTCAAAGGAGGTTGTTACCGACAAAAATATTTAAAAATTCCACAAAATGATTTTGAATGACCCTAAGTTGAAATTGAATGAAATATCAGACACTCTAAAGATATCAACTCAAAGTGTACATCATAATATCATTCACGAATATTTGGGTATGAGAAAGCTATGTGCGAAGCGGATGCCGCGAGAGCTCACTTTTGACCAAAAACAATGACGAGTTGATGATTCAGAGCAGTGTTTGAAGGTGTTCGAGTGTAACAAACACGAGTTTTTGTGGATGGGTGAAACATGGCTCCATCATTTCAGTCTCAAGTCTAATCGACAGTCATCCGAATGGACTGCACACGATGAACCCGCTCCAAAGCGTGGGAAAACGCAACAGTCCGTTGGTGAGGTTATGGCGTCTGTATTTTGGGATGCGCATGGAATAATATGCATTAAATACCTTGAGAAAGGAAGCACCATCAACAGCGACTATTACATAGCGTTATTGGACCGTTTGAAGGACGAAATCGTCGAAAACGGCCGCATTTGGAGAAAAAGAGTCAAAAGAAAAAAGTGTTGCTTCACCAAGACAATGCACCCGGTCACAAGTCAGTGAAAGTGATGGCAAAATATTTCATGTAGCAGTAATATAGGTTCATAGATTTATAGATTCTGAGATCATGATAATTTCAGCCCTTTTCGAATGTTCTGGGACATGTTTTAATCGAAAAGATTCATTGATCAAGTTAGTGAGTTTTATAATTACCTTTATTAGAAGTTTTTGAAATAATTCTCTTGTTATTAAGTCATTTATTTGGATTAACACCAACTTTGTAACTTTGGTTATTTATTTCGGCAAATTATATTCAATATCACTTTGGTTTTGATTTGAATGTTATTTTTAAATGATAAGCTACAGCTTCTGCTTTTTGTTGATTGCTGCGTGCCTAATTCCTACGTAGGTCTCTTATAGGTGGAGTGTGTAGATATGATCGTGTTAGTTTTTTAATGGCTTTCCAGAGCGAACAATCTGATTCCTTGTCATCTATTAGATTTTGCAGAGAGTTATTTGTGGATTTGATTTTAATTCCTAGTATTTCCCTTCTCAGTCTTTGAGTTATATTGCTTAAATTTTTTTTTTAAGGCGTTCTATTTTGTTGACATTTTTTCGTAGCTTTCGTTTTTCAGCTACCGTTTCCTTGATTTTTCTCGGATAATTAATTCCTTAAATTGCACTCTTCACTTCTGCATTATTATTCCAGGCCTTCCAAGCTTATTATTCGGCTACCTTGAGTGTTATATTCAGCTGAATGCGATTGCCGAGTTCTTCTACAAATTCTTCCCACTGGAACACTGGTGTCACTTAAATAAAACTCAAATATTATTTTTTATTCGTTACTGGTTACTTATTTATACTGCCCCATGCATAAATCCGGCAATGCCACATTTTTTCAATAAAATCTTCAGGTTCTATGATCGGAGCACCGCTTCTTTCGCAAGTTAGAATTGGCTTCCGTTATAAGATATTTTGCAATCACAGCTCATCCATTAAGTGAGTATTAATAGTTTTCTCAATTTACCGTCTTTGTCAATTTACTTTGGGTGTCGCTAACTTCTTCGCCGATGATGTTTTAACATTTTTTGTGCATATAGTCATTACTGTGTATACTGTCGCTCATGAAATTTGAGATAATTTAGCTGCTTTCGTGACAGATGCTCCCGCTGACTGAGCACTAACGATATACACTCTTTGGAAGTCTGAGAAATCACACGATTTACGGATCGCTTGTTTTTATCATCGTTGAAAAAAGCGTGTAATACACAAAAATATAAATGTAAACCGAGAAAAACATATTTTTCTCATCCATATATATACCCTGGTCATATACTTGACTCCATTAGTATTTCAAACAATTTAAACTATTTCAAATATCCGCAGATGATCAGACTTACTATCACCATCGAGAAGTTTTTAAATTCAACCTCTGTCGATCTACTAATGGCTCTAAAAGTCAGGCTCTAATATAGGTAAGAGTGCCGACGCAGTAATATTTGGGACGCTCAATATAGTAATTTATTACATTGCAATTAATTTTTAATTGAAAAATATTAGCCGGCTTGGTTGGAGGAGTGGTAAAGGCAACAAGACGGTCCTTCTGCTGTTGCGATAATCGCGGATTTGAATCCTGATAGCGCATGGTTGTTATGTTTGTGATTGTTTAACATTTGTATTCTCCTTAGGTAAGGACGCAAAATACGACAAGGAAAATGATCGCAATCACGCCAGTAACCAGGCTAGGTAACACATGATGTTTTCTGTGATGATCTCCAGGTTGTTCACTGGCCAAAATACACTCGCTTAATGCCAAGCTCTGAGGCCACGTTAATTATATATATATATATATGTATATATATATATATATATATATATATATATATATATATATAAATTACGATCCAGCAGGTGTCAAATTTTATCATTTTAGTCTATATATATTCTCAAGACACAATAACATTTTAATGATTATTTGAAATCAAAGAAAAACATTTTTATAGTTCGAAATATTAATAAAGAAGAAATTAGTTGTTTTGTAGTAGATATAGTTCTTTTTATTTTGTATTATATGTAACCTGTAATAAAATAATGACGCAGCATTAATTCCGCGTATTGCATATACTTTGAACACCTTGTGAAATTTGTACTATTTTTTGTTTGTCGTTTACATAAACGGTATATCTCTACGTTATTTCTCAATAGTAAGCTATCATTCATCTTTTTTTTTCTAAAGGCAAAGAGCGCGGAAAAAGAAATTCGTTGTTGAACTGCTGTTGGGTAATGCGTAATGTTTATTGTTGAATCTTCTTAACGGTAGGTTGATGGGTCAATATATATTATTGCAATTTAATAACAATTAATCATTATATTGGTTTATTTCAACAAGTTTTAACAAATGTAATATACAATTTTATATTTTATATAATAATATATTATGTCAGTAAAAAATAGTTAATGGAAAAAATTCATCCCCATTATTTTACTTTTATTAGTTTTATGTATTTTTGGTTTTATTAAAGATGTTTCTTTCTTCATTTCTTTTCTATTGATAAAGTATTTCTCCATTATTTTTTTTGTAAAAATAACTTTCTATTTTGTTGGGATAGCAGGTCATAAAACAAAAAGCCCTCCTTGAGTATCTTTGGGTTTAAGTTCACAAAAAATAATTATGTTCATCATTCTGAAATTTTTAAAATTAATTTATGTTTACATCTGTAGGTTACAGCAAATGACGTAATATATCTCAATCAATTAAATCATACCTGGCACTTATATGAAAGAATGTTATGGTAAACAAAATATGTTTTGTATGAATACATATAATTTTATACATTTAGAGTTTTGTATATTAAATAAGTAAAATAATATAATTAATTTTAATTAAATTTTAACAATAATTTAGCTTAATTCTAACACTTTATATACTTATACCTAATTTAACACTAAACTTATAACTATGTTTGCTGTGTTAATATTTAATTTCGTTAGTGATTGTAGTAGTGGACATCCTTTTTCAAATCTTACAAACGAGATTCATTTTAAGCTTAACTATTCTATTAATTTTTCTTTCTTAATATTTCCTATTGATCTTTGATATACCTATACTTATATATTATCTAATAATTTAGCTAATGATAATCGTTAAAATTATTATCTTGTTTTCCGAACTTGCTTTGCTTCTTATTACATAACGTCGTTTACTACTGAGTATATGAAAGGTGCTTTAACTTGACTCTGATTTAAGTCTCTAGAACTAAAATTACTTAGATATCTTACTTTCAACTGTTATTTAAATTTTACAGCTCGTTATTAGCATATTTACGAGATAAATGTGGCTTCTTTAGAAGTTAATGAAATAACATTTCGGATACATCACTAGACACATGAATTTCAACGTCTGAAAATAGTTGGTTCAGCAACCATGGATTCCAGTAATGTATTTAATTCTTCAGCGTCACGTTATTTTAGCTAGTCCAAATGTTACTTATTTTCGGCCGGATCTAATAATGATTTTTTAGGTGTCGAAATCAATACATCCAAGAGGTTTCAGATAAGTTATGTCAACTTTCACAAGATGTGAAGGATGCGAATAAACATTGTCTGTAGTAGTATTCTTGAAAATTGGACGATTCTCTTTTAGAACATTCTGTGAACAATACAATTGCCAAAAAACGCTCTTCACTATATATTGTAAACAATTTATTAATTGGAATAATTTGTTTTTTTTTTAATTGACAACCTAGGTAACCGCTATATATATATATATATATATATATATATATATATATATATATATATATATATGTATATCATTGTGAGCGATTTAATTTACTAGTAGGAAACTTTTCTTTTCTTGGACAATGTTTAATTTTTCATCAGTTGAAACTTCGAAAGAACATTCGAAATTCAATTATTCCTGCGGTTTTATAGTCCTCAATTAATCGTTAACAACATTTTAACGAGCATTTTTGTAATGTTGTTACGTGATATGACATTTAACTAGTACAATTTCTTTATTTTGTCGTCATCTACATCAGGGGATCTGTTAGATTATGCAGATGTTTTCTCTTTTCGTAATGATACACAACAAATTTGCATACAATATAGCAAGAAAGATAATGTTTTACTTGTAAGTACGAGTACAAGATATCGTCAGGTAAATACATTAAAATATATTCAAATTCAGCAGATTCCTTCACATGTTTGTAAAGACTATGAACTGAATTTGGCGTATGTTTCAAATATTCAAGATTATGTTATGAAAAATAGTGTTTATATTTTAATATATGTTTTTATACGTTTATTTGAATTTATTTAATACATAATACAAATAATAACGAACCGATTACTGCATCTTGTTCATTTCCTTGCAATCCTCCGGTCTTACCGCATATTGTGCCTTCCAATCACCACTTGTTTCACTCAGTGAACCACAATGTGTTCAAACAGGACTTCGTTTCTTATGAAACCAAAAGTGGCTATTTTTCGGGATATGGGATTAGTTATAGCTAATAATGGAGTAAGTTACTCCTTCTGTAAATTCATAAAAATAGTTACGCAGTTCGTATGCATACTAATAATCGAATATTTTACTTCATATTAATAATAATAATACGCAGCATGATGTGCAGAAATAAAAATAGCATTGTATTCAACCGCAAAATAAACACGGCAATAAACGATAACCTACTGACCTGTAGTTACGAGGATTCAACAATAGAAATTAAAGATTACCCAACAATAGTCGACGAATTTCTTTTTCGTACTGTTTACCTTTAGTAGAAAGAAAAATGAATGATCTTTTACGATCGAGAAATATCGTAGGCGTATACGTATGAGGCTTTAAATATGTAACCGGTGGGTACAGGACGTCATAGTTCGGACATTTCTAAAAATGTTACTGGGTTGCCATTATACCGAATAGGTGTTGTAAATAAGGTTTATTTTATGGATATTTAATTACAAGCCTTTTTTCATTATTTCATTACGTTAGAGTTAATATGTGGCTGTGTAACTAATATAGTGTATATGACATATCTCTTTTATAATACAATAAAAATATTTATTCGTATTGTAATAATACAAGATAATTATTGGTATTTAGTTATTTTGAAATAAAGCTGTAAAAATATAAAATAACTATAAGAATATTTTGTTATTTTCACTAAATATAATAACTACTAATTACATGTTAATAAAAACACGAGAAACAACTGTTTGGAGAATACAACAGAAAATGTAAGAAATACGTTCAAAGCGTGCAATTTTTTCAGATATATTAACAACAGGGGCAGACAACATATTCTTGAACGGCTTAAGTATTATGTGAAATCCATAAAATAATATTCGATTTTCGTCTATTTAATGTGAAATATGTGAGATATGGGGTGCCAATTTTTAAACCAGATTATATTTCAGTAGTTATCAAAGTATCAACTGGAATGTTATGTCGTTTGAATATACTATATTTTATGTTGTATTTATTTAGTACCGTTCAGTTCTGTCAACGTAGTGTGTTGTCTCCTGTATAAATTATTTTTAAGAAAAAAAAATCAAACTGAGATATTCAACACAAAAAAAAAACATTTTGATATAATAGATGTACATAATAATACTTGTAATAACTAAATAAAAATAAACAGAAACCTTATTTAACCTATCTACTACACGTATTTTATATTCTACTATATACACACAATTTAGTTTAATATCTACCTAAACCTATTTCTCTATTTATAATATTATTTTAACTACTACCAACTGACTACTTTGAAGTCGGTACCGAACCAATTGTTTTGTTGTTAATTTAATGTTTTGTATATGTCACAAAATTATATAATTATTTCTGTACTTCTTGGGTTATTGTATCATATGTTTTTGTATTATATTTTGGGTTTGGCAACGACTTCTAAGTGATCAGTTGATAGTAGTTAAAATAATATTGTAAATGGATAAATAGGTTTAGGTAGGTATTAAGCTAAATTGTGTTTATATAGTAGAATATAAAATACGTATAAAAGATAAGTTAAATAAGGCTTTTGTTTATTTTTTTTTTAGTTATTACAACTATTATTACGTACATATTTTCTTTTAGAACATTTTTGTTGTGTTAAAAATTTTAGTTTAATTATTTTTTTAATTTTTAGTGAGTTCTTTATTTATTTTTTGTCGCTTCAATTATTGTTAAACATATTTTATTTTACTCTTTTTAGTGTTATATATTTACTTAATAAATTACGCAGTTATTTTATTCAATTTTATATTGGGTAGGCCAAGTAAGATACAGCCCGTATGACGAAAAATAGGAAAAAAGAAACAATAACTGAAAATAAGGAACAGTTCAGAACTCCGGGTCCCTTACTTAGCCTAAGAGATTTGAGAAATATTCTAACCAAATTAAAACAACAAAAAGTTGTGTCCGCCGGGAATCGAACCCGTGACTCTAACCGTAGAAGCAGTTACTTAAAACATTACTACGACTTCTTATATGATCTGGTTAGTGCTTAAAAACTAAACAATGGCTTTTGTATTGTAATAAAGAAACAATGATGAAACCTAGCCTAGGTAATTTGACAAATATTTTAACTAAACAACAAAAAGTTATCGTCCCCTCCGGGAATCGAACCTGCGAACCCCGTTTGGGATCTAAACGCCCTAACCATTACACCTTAGAAGTAACATTTCTACGATGTTTTATATGCTATAATTAGCGCTTAAAAAGCAAACTGAATGGTTTTGCACAGAACGACTTCTGATTTTCCATCATATCAGCTCAACAATAACATTATACACAAATATCTGATTATTTTAGATAAATATGTCTTAACTATATGTGAAAACTTTGTATGTGCCTTTGAAATTGGAGCACTTCCATCTATTCACAGCCCCCCTTTCTCCCCAAGAGATCCTGATTTGGTTCCAATGGAACGACGTCGGAAGTGCACCCTTCGTATAAAAAATGAATTTTGAAAATCGGGACAAAACTGATGGACAAATCGGTGAACATATATTAAAAAACATATACAGTTTAACATAGAACTTCCTCCTCTGTCGAAGTCGGTTAAAGAATAATACTATTGGAAAATCTTATTCTTTATTATTTTTTTCTATTTTGCCTTCTGTTGTATGTGAGTTTTGGATCGTATTGCTCATTTGATGTATCTCCTCTTTTATATGTATATAATTTTCTTATCTGAAGTTCGAAATTCTAGTGAATCAACAAACACAAGTTATTTGCGATCGTGTTATATTTGTGCATATTCGGCTTAAAGTTTGGCCATACATGAATTAATAAATTAATGTATGTTTGGGACATTTAAATCTATATATAATTAATAGGCCATAATGTCATCTTAGGACGGTCATTATAGACCCATCATTTAGAGTTATAAGGGAAACATTCACATTCGAGAGGTCGAACTAGAAATACCTAAGTTAAAGCTCGCCTTCGCTCATTTTATTACAAAAAATGTAAATCAGTATGGTAAAGCACAGTGTTTGGTTTATTAATTTAAAAAAATTGTAACTTAAGTGGTCGGTTGTGAGTAATCACGGCGCAAAAAGTATCAAGTGTTATTAGCACAAATAAAAGGGTTCCAAACGAAGTTTTCACTCCGAAGTGTATCTACATATTCATATAACAGGTCAATTGAAAACTTCGCGGTCTACTATAGTAAAATATATTTTTTTAGCAAAGTTAGTTTTTATTCAACAAAATTCCCTTCAAGGGTGATACACTGATTATAGCGACCCTCCAACTTTTCGACACCATTTTTGTAGTACGATTTCGCCTTCGATTCAAAATATGGCTCAGTTTCGACGATCACCTATTCATTCGACAATTCGACATTTCTTCCCAGCGAAGATTTTTTTGTGGTCTGAGAACAGGAAATAATCGCTGGGGACTAGATCTGGAGAATACGGTGGAAGGCGAAGCAATTAGAAGACCAATTCATGAATTTTTGCCATCGTTTTCACTGATTGACTGATACGGTCAATTGTCTTGGTGAAGCAGCAATTTCTTTTTCTTCAAATACGGCCGTTTTTCGGCGATTTGGTCCTTCAAACGGTCCAATGTTTCCAAGGTAGTCAATGAAAATTATTCGATGCGCATCCCAAACCCACGTTTTTCTACGCTTTGGAGCAGGTTCATCGTGTGCAGTCCACTCGGATGACTGTCGATTGGACTTCAGAGTGAAATGATGAAGCCATGTTTCGTCCATTGTTACATATCGATGCAAAAACTCGGGTTTATTATGCTTCATCATCTTCAAACACTGCTCCGAATAATCAACTCGTCGTTGTTTTCGCTCAAAAGTGAGCTCACGCGGCACCCATTTTGCACAGAGCTTTCTCATACCCAAATATTCGTGAATGATATGATGTACACGTTCAGTTGATATCTTTAGAGTGACTGCAATTTCATTCAATTTCAATTTACGGTCATTCAACATCATTTTGTGGATTTTTTAAAGGTTTTCGTCGGTAACAACCTTTTGTGTGTCCACTGCGTTCACTGTTTTCGGTGCTCATTTCACCATGTCCTCCAAACCTAGCATACCAATCCTTGACGGTTGATTTTTCTGGAGCAGTGTCTGGAAACTGGGCGTCAAGCCTAGTTTTTGCTTCAACTGTGTTTTCTCCCTTCAAAGAGCAATATTTTATCAACACGCGAAATTCCTTTTTATCCATTTTTTTCACGATAACAAAAGTTTGTTCACTCAAAACGCTATAATTCACAAGCTAATAATCCAATAGTTGTCAAATTTATACAGGCATCTTTTGAGGGTTAGGGCTAACTAAAAAACATATGGATTGAATTCTAGTAGCGTCTTCTATGTGTCAAGCCGGGGCCTTTTCCATTGACCTGTTATGTTATCCTATGTGTGGACCTGTTAACTTAATAATTTATTAAGAAAGAAAACAAATTCTTTCAAAGTATTTTTGATAAACTAAAAATAAATTAGAAATAATATTTCACTGTAACAATTTATATTGAATGAATAAATCAAGAAGGAGGACTGAGGTTTAAATATAAATATCCATCGTAACGTGAGAAGATCGTGACTATAACTCTTTATATGAACGCCTTGGCATCACGATAGACCATATATAACACTTTTTCTTGTCTAGCAAGCTGCTTCATAATTAAAGAGCGCCATAAAGTATCGTATTAATTTTTTCAGATTAAAATCAACACATCAATAATTCATTTTCTATTCGAAGAGGGTATTTTAGAAAGCAAAATATCTATGCAAAAATTATTACCAGGATTGCTCATTGAAGCTTATATATATTTTTTGAACTTTAGTGTAATAACTAATGTTTTAGCATGTGTAGCTTGCGATAATGTTTTGTCTGTGGGGTTTTATTTATTTCATTTTTATTTAATTCGTTATACAGAGAACACCATTCATCTTGTTGAATGTTAGAAACACTACTTTCGTGTAAATAATGTAAGGCTTACGTATTGTTCAGTTTACATGCCCAGTCTTGTCTTGTAGCTTATATTTAAGTGTATTAAAAAATATGGTAAACATTATCAGCGATGAGAGATAGTGGTAAAAGTGATTATCGGTGAAAAGTGGATCATTAATGACAATAATGTGTAAAAAAAGAATTGATGAAGCTTCAAATAGTATAGAGCTTGCTATCATTGTAATTTAATAAAACGAAAAGAAATGCTGCAATATTTATTTTAACTTTGTCATATATGCAGTTATGAACATGTTATAGTGGTATAGCTTAGACGTGTTTAAGTTCTGTTTGAATTGGTTGAGGATGAGAAGCGATGTACTCCAAATTGCTAAGGATTTCTGGAGCAATATCATCTCCACTTGGCAAGTACCCTTGTTCGTTAGCAACGTAGTTCACGCTATGAGTTTTTCCTTCGCTGTCTACATAAGAGAAAGATCCATGCACCTCTTCAACGACAGTATCTTTATCGATAGTTTTGAAGGCACCAGTCTGTTCTTGTTTCGTGCCGTCGCCAGATTCAAAACTGAAATAAAATTTAGTTCCTTTAATTTATCTAGTAAATATTTGCATTATGAACAAAAAAACATGAACAGGATCTGTTAAAACGTGACTAGCATAATTTGATTGTGTAGTTAAACACACATTTTCAATTTTTTTTATAAAACTACCATTTTAAGCATTTACACATAAAAATATCGCTATTTTTCGTATATTTTACTAATTCTATCCTCGAACTTGCTGCATTACAGTCATTTTCTATTCAGAATCGTTTAGTTAACGTCAGACTCTCGTTTATATACAATTGATTTAATTTAAGGCAAACAAATCCGTTGAAATTGTGTGCGGTTCAATGGTATCATCTACACATAAAATAAAGGTTAAGTTTTCGGTTATAAGTTGTAATACTTGGATAGTTAAAAATAGAATTACATTGTGTTTTTGGTGCAATTCGATATATGTTTGGATTATAACTATTGGGATTTTGTATGTAATGTAGTTTGTTTTTGAAAAAGTGTACTATATATTAACCAAAGTAATTTCTAGAGCCAGCCAGCCATGCTGTGGATGGTATTCCTGGGATAACCAGTAACATTTTTTGCTAGTGCTTGTCCATTTTCCATTTTCCAGATTTAATCGCTAACCAAAATAGAGAGATGTGGCATGTCTTTCATGCTTGGCAAGAAATGAAACCGTTGCAAAGTTTGAACGTACATTTACCATTTTCAATCTATATGAAGAAACATTTGAATCAACTGTTCAATATTACCTAAAAGTTTTTCTACAAATCAGCTTGGTCCTTCAGGCCATTCTTTGCCATAAATTTCTAAAGTAGTTTAATTAGAATTAGATTTCCTCAAATCAAACAACAATTGTAAAGATTTTCGAAAATGCAGTTTTGAGTTGTTTATGATTAGCGGTTGTATATAGTATTAGTGGTTGCATAACTCAGTAATAGTAAATGAAAACTGTTACTTTACATAGAGGAATTTCGTAACTGTTAAATTTAGAAGCTTACTTAGGTAGTTTACCAATTGTTTACGTTCATATTCTTGTATCCTCCTTGGCCCAGTAGATATGTCTGGTAATAGATAGATTATAATTTTATTAGTTTGACTGCATTTGAGGAGCTGATTTACATTAATTTCAGGAACTTTCTTTTTCATATATTTTAAAATATTGCGAATATAACATATAACTTATTCATTAATTTTTCAGCATTTTCAAGATAAAAAAATCTCCGGACATGCTAATTGGCTTCTATATCTACAGTCCCAGCAAAAACAAACATATAAATTATAAATTTGATGAAAACATTACAGGGAATTTATCTGGAGTATTGGGGTACTCTGAATTTTAAGTATTTTTAGAGTCAACTTCAATTGAGGCAATGCAATGAGGCGTATATATAGAAGTTACATGAAAACAAGTCAACCAGCTACGAAATAGTCCTTTCCAAATGAGTGAAAACCGAAAAATATACGTCAAAGCCGATCAAAAGTTAAGGTGATGTTGATTGTTTTCTTTTACGTCGCAATGCACGTTTTGCACTTCGAATTATTGTAATAAGATCAAAGGTTATATATAAAAAATATATTATCTGAGGGACATTAAATATATCAAAAAATACTAAATTTGTGGCAAGAAAACTTTTTTTCTTGGACTATGACTACGCTATATATTACAAAGCTATCACTGTGAACTAATTTTTGCTCAAAATTCTATATTTACTATACTGTTGAATTTTAATGCCATATCAACTTGTATTATGTTTATATATTTTTTTAGAATAGACATATGTTATTTGTTGTATATCTTTTTATTTGAAGAAATGATAAAGATGTACAAAACAAAATTAAGTTACCAAATCGTAAAAAAATATTAGGTTTCTGTCGTATGAAACAATGTTATTCATCTAAGTTTGAATTACTTGTCCATACGCGATAGTCAAGACAAATGTAAATATCGACAGCAATCAGTCTTTCTAGTCAATATTATTATTTACTAGTTGGTAATTAAATTAAATTTTATCATTGTCATCAATGTTTTTAATTAATTGAATTGTTAAAAAGTAAACTATTTATTTAACAGTGATAGGAAAAAAACCGTTCAATAAAAATCATTTGCATGTACTTGATTTCATTACCACTATGTGTCTATTGAATTGTCCATATTTTAGGACTAAGCCTTGCACACTAAAATATATTTAGTAGCGACGAGTAAATATTATGTACATATATTATTGTATTGTTAATGTACAAAAAACTAAATTTATTTCTTTACTGAAGGAAATAATATATATCGATTAAAACCATATTATGCCTAAATTAATTGTATGTTTTCTAATTAATTGTATAAATCAATTTTCATATGTAAAGTACAAGCAGTGTAGGTCAGTAAAGTATCATTATCAATGATCTACATAGATTTATGTATATGGATTCTGGATACGTTATTTAAGTGTCCACTGTCTTGACAAATACATGTTTATATAATAGTAGAAACAGAAGGTCGAATTTTCTTATATATGACATAAAATTGTTGAAATTACTTATAGAACATTTGAAATTAAAGAATTGGATGTAAAAAGTTGTTGTATTACGAACATTTGTTATATGAATAATAAACATTCATTGACTACATAACAACCCTTCAAATAAATGAAATAATAATACAATTCCTCCAGAAAAATTGATTTGAATAATTAAAATTAATGGTTAATCAGCTAACGCCAACTTAAAGAAAACGTGGAACTATATCTGACCCTCCGTTATGCTATATATAAAGCGAAGTTATGAGGAATGTGTTTCTTGGTTTTGCTAGAGGCTTCTAGGTCTATTTGCTATAAGATAAATGCTATACATTAACTGTGCAAGTGACAATCGAGAGTCCTGTTGTGTAAGAAATTAAGGAATATTCGTAATATTCAAGTAAAACAAAAAAATTATTAGAAACAATTAGATGAAACTTTTATACATCAGTGAACTATACTAAGGGAGATTAGCTATAATAAAGAAATTACCCCAAAAAAACAATATACGTTAATAAATAATACGAGGGCGATTGATCCAACGAACGGAATAATGTAAGTTGTTGTCCATATTGTTTTGACGATATTTCTTTAACCCATTTACTATTCAGGATTTATTATTATTGCTTCTTATTAGATTGAGAGAGATATTTTAATGATACAACTTTATTATTATTATTGTTATTATTATTATTATTATTAGTGTTGCGCCCATTTAATGGCATACATGGTAGTTTTTCAAAGTTGACTTCTCCACGTTTTGTCGATTGATTCGGTAAATAATCAGTCCAAGAAAGAGAAAATACAAGGTAGACCAAAAATGACATTATTTCCGATGAAAATTGAAGAGAGTTGGAGTTTTTGCAAGTTTTCTCATTTTATCCTAGTTAAAAAGAGACACTGTCTGATTAGTTCGAACACGTAGACCAATAGCCTGTTAAAATCGTTCGGTTGTCAGGCGTATACAAAATTCTTGAAAGCAATAGTGATAAGAGGTTATAACTCTAACCTATAAACTATTGTATCTGTGTAACGCAACTGTTTTTAGATGTGCTATAATGTTAAAATAAATTATATTTGATAACAATTTTGTTCAATCATTTTATATAGATTAGAATTTTGTTGTATGCCAAAGCTAAATTGAACAACCGGCATTCGGCAACCTTTCGACGTTTAGATGTTACAATATATATATATATATATATATATATATATATATATATATATATATATATATATATATATATATATTTAGGCACTATAAATAGGAAACAATATATACCAACAATTTTAAAAGGTTTTTAACATACTGAAATTTTGTTATATTTTAGAGTACTTTTTTACAATATAGGTTTCATCTTAACTGAACTGCTCAATATAGGCTACCAACTGTTGCAATTCTCGATATTAAGCCCACCTCACTGAGATATGAGCAATATCTAGACCAGTATTATTAGGACTGGCTACTAGTATTGGTGCAACAAAATAATATTTTATACATCCAACTATTTATATACATTTCGAAATAAAGAAAAAATATTTATCTTACTTAAGTACATTGGATTTGCCGTTTCTGTGAAAAGATTATGGGATTGTTATAATTTTTCGCGATTATGATAATTTTTGGGCATTTACCAGGACAAGTAATAATCAAAAGATGCCATGTCTGATGGCTACGATTTTCTCAAGGCAGAACTTCCATTCGAACTGAAATAGTGTCCCTTAATCATTCCCTCTTACTTTATGATAGCCTTGTCATTAGATTAGATTACTTTCAATTTATTAAACTATTATTAGTCTTTATTTTGCAGCATTAGGTCATTCGATTTGTGCATTTAACATGGGTAGATTTCATTAATAGTTAAATTATGTTTTAGCAACTCCTAATATACTACACCTTGCGGATCGCCATCATATGCACAGCAATATTTTATAGTTATAGATGTTCCGCTTTTTTTGTTGTTGCGATTGTCGTAGATCAATTTTTCATTGACAGTCATAATTCGTTACAGAAAACTTTGATTTGCGCGATGATGTTTACACTGAATAACTGTTAGTTTATATAGCTATTTATATGGATTATTTTATATGAAAATAAACAAGGTTAGATTGTTTAACTGATTTTTGCCTTTATACTTTCGGTTGTCATGATTAGATATCACTAATAAAAATAGATGCACCTGATAATTTAATATATTTTGGCATTTTATTTATCATAAGATATCAATTTTATGTACAGATAATATCATATTTTATACCAATTTAAATAAGGCAGTTCAATGAAAAAATCTTATTCTATCAATTCAGTAAACATACCTCCATTTAAAATCTCCCTCAGGATTAACCTCTTGAACTTGGCTAATAATTGGAACGGGTTCGTGTTCGCTCAGACTAGAAAGTTTGGCGCATTGCACCAATGCTATAGTGGCAAAGACAGCGACTAGTTTGTACATTTTTTGTACTAATTTTATTAGATCAGAACGTTTCAATAAATGAACCAGACTTTATTACTGATTTGTCTTCGAGAGATGCTTAGCTTTTATATTAGACAAAAATAGAAAGATGCATCATATTTTTTGTCACCGTCTGGTTGCATTTTTTTTTGTTATTTGTATTCTGACCGATGAAAACATTTCGGCCATCAGGATCCTTTGTTTACTGTTATTTCGATGGATTTTATTCATGTGATGTAACCAATACATAACACGTTATATGTTATCTTCGGAAAGGTTCCTGCGATTGTAATTTATTGTACCTGAAATAAATATTAAATTAATTGGTGTCAGAAATGTTATAAATATATTTTATTGCGCATATTAATTAAAAATATATTAGTTACAACAATTTGTTGCCTCATTTACTTGTCTCATCAGTTGAATATTAGATAAATTATTTTAATGGGCTCTTATTTACTGATCTGGTTTACCATATAAGATAACTAGATTATTACGGTAGGCAATACAAATTTAATTATTCTTATAAGTATCTTTTACATTTTTTTTTAAATAACTTGTACCGAAGCTGAAGAAAATTACAATGAATATATATCTTTTATGATTTAATTACTGGATTGTTACTAGTCGTTTCCGACTAACCTACAATTTGTCTTTATGATAACTTCAATCTAGGTATATAACTAGGAGGACATATAGGCCCTATCTCAGTCCCTGGTAAAATATTGTTTATACATGTCACTGCTGTATTCGTTATTATATGCACTTCACTACACAACACTATACAATATCAGATGGTTTGATCCTTTTGAGTCTGTATCCTGCTCTGGTGGTATCCAAAAGTTGCAATACTTCAATATTCTCATGAGAATGGAGTCTTTCCTCATATCCCCTTGTAATTCTCTTGATTTCTTGACTGACTGTGGTTATCTGAAGGTCTCGATGTAGGTAGTCAGTCTTGTGGTATTTGGGTGCGCCCACAAAACTTCCAGGACTATGTCCTCAAAAATGTGTATTTTGTTTATGTTACTCTTTGCAGAACATCCCAATAATTGTACTCCGTATGTCTATATAGGTTTCAATATTTGCTTATATAATAGCAATTTATTATGAACTGATAATTGTGATTTTCTCCCAATTAGCCAATACATTTTCCTAAATCTCAATTCCAGTTTTTTCTTTTCTTCATTATATGTTCCTACTAGCGAAGTTTTGCATCAAGATTTATTCTGAGATATTTAGCGTTGTTGCTATATGGAATGATAGCATTAGTTAATATTATTGGTGCTTTTACGGTCTGATTGTAGATGAACTGCACATGTACTGATTTACATTTGTTAATTTTTATTTTCCAAGCTTGTGTCCAATTATTTATATTGTCACTTGCCTGTTGTAAATTTCGGGTGACTTCTTCACTATTGTCTTCGACAGCTTAAGTATTATCAGTAAATGTAGCCACCGTAATATTCTCCATTTGTGGTATATTACAAGTGTAGAGTAGATAAAGCATTGGTCCCAGTACACTACCTTGTGGTAAACCTAATTTAGTTTCTTTTATTGTAAAGAAAGCTTCTTCTTGTTTAACTCTAAACATTCTGGCTTTAACGTACGATTTTAGTAGTTCGTTTAATTACAAGGTGCTACATGTAAGAATATGGCTAAGCATTTTTTTTTTAATTTCGGCGGCTTTTTCAATAACATCTATCATTCTGTGAACCTGGTCAATTGTTGAATGCTTCTTAATAAACCCAAACCGTGTGTTGGTATTAGGTTTTTTCTCTCTGTGGTCAGTTTTATTCTTTTAGGAGTTTCTAACAGAAGTTTTTCAAAAATCTTTGATATTACTGGTAGCAGTGGTGTAGGTCCATAGCGTTTTATTTTGTTTCCAGGTATTGGGATCATTATAATTTCCGCCATCTTCGAAATGCCTGAAATAATGAAAATTAATGCAATTTTTATAATTATGATTTCTATTTTTATATTCTTTTTTTGATTTTATCGTATAGCTTACTAAGTACGTGGATCAAATCATGGATACCAAAGAAATTAACTAATAGTAAATTAGTGCATATTGGTTATATAGATAAGCTTAATCATATACTATATGTATAGTTATTAGTTTAGCTAATGTTAGTCGAGTTTCCTAATGGAAGGGTGGATGTAAAGTTGCATATCTCTAGTGGAACTTTTCCACAATGATAGGTATGGATGAAAGATAATAATCCATATAATATTTTGAATATAAAGGTATCTTCGTTGGTCTGCTGGATCAAAAGATATATTGCGTTTTGAAAATGGAGATTCTAGGGATTGATTTTCGTCTAAATAATACGTTATATTGAGTTAAATCGATATATTTAATATACTGATAAGACTAGGAAAGCAAACTTGGGCCATAAAATAATTTTAATATATTTACGTATGGATGGATATCAAAATAAGCTGATATTTATTTTGATAATAAGCTGATATTAAGGGATATTTGGGAGTCACTGAGCTGCTGAACAAATTAAAATCGAGCCTTTACTTGAAACAAATAAATAACGGGGAGGCCTGAAACGGGTGAAATGAAGATCATGCAGTCTTTGATGGAATTGTAAAGAAATTGTTTATCACGAGCTGCTTGAACTTTATCATATAGTCCAGATCTTGCCCTGCCTGACTGCCGTTAGTTTCAGTTTCTGCAAAACTCTTAATGATGTAAAGTTCTATATTGACAAATTTATGGTTTTTGCAGAAAATGGCAAAACGTCACATATATCATTTCTTAGTATTTGAAATTTATATGAATGAACACACTTTGGAAAAAGATGAAAAATAAAAAAATGTGCTTAACTATTATCTCAATAGTATCAAACCTCATCATCCAAGGGATGAATTTGTAAAAAAATTGAACTAAAAAATATACAATTGGTGATTGGTTGAAAATAAATATCAAAGAAAATATATTATACGACGGCAATGACAGAGGAATATGAAAACCTACGAGTGTTTTAAATTAAAATCGTAAGATAGATATATAATAGATACTACGGTATAATATAGAGTACAAAGTAGTGTAGAAAAAATTTATTAGTCAGTTGGGGCCTAGTAACTAGTGATAATATTTCAATAATTAAATAATACCCAAATATATTTTAAAGAACGCTTTATCTATTCTGAATAATTAGAATAAGCCTATTTCAATTGTATTAACATACACTAATAATTAGTGATTTAATTTTATAGATATTTTATGTTCACCTAATTGGACGATAGCTAATTTTATTGGGAAGGTCACTAAACCGCATCTAATAGAAGTGTAAAGTCTGGCACGTAATTATCTCTTAATCATAGCGATAATTAAAGCTACAGACGCCGGATATGAATGAAACAATATTTTTCTAGTAATTATCGTACCTCTCGCGTTTTAAATTTTAAATTAGCATTTTGTAATATTACATTTTCTTTGTTTTTGTCTAGGAAAATATATTTTGTTATTTATTCGTCAATTAGTTTAAAACCAATTATACCAGTTGTTAAACCGTACTTGTTAAACTGGTTTTCATTTCTTGTTCGGAGATGATAGTGTAATTATAGTGTTGCGTTTAAAATTAACATACTAGGTAGTACTTAATAACTCCATGTTTGCAGAAGTATTGAATAATTTTAATTAAAATTTAAAATATAGGATGGTCTATCCGTTGCTCTATGGTTAATGTATATATTACCAATATTAGTAATACGGAACAACAGAACATAGATTAATCAACCAAATTAACGAACACTTAAACCATAAGAAATATTGCTCCGCTGCATTATTTGTCAGGACTTCGTCAAGGTGACATTCTGGACTGCACTTTAAATTGAAGAAGCTCTTGGCCATACGCACTTTCAATTGCAGAAATTGTACCTCTCAGACAGACATTTTATTGCCAAATAGGGTGACGAATACACTGACGTACAGCCCATATATTCGGGTGTTCCTCAGGGAAGTGTTCTCAGCCCATTGTTATATCTTATGTATACAGCTGACCTATCGACCTCACTGAAACACTACTGTTGCAACATATGCTGACGATACAGCGGTTTAATCATCACACGAGGATCCAATATCAGCCACAAACCAACTTACATCCAACCAACTCCAACTTCATCTTAACAAAGTTGAATTGTGGTTGAAAACGCGGCGTATCAAAGCAAATGAGACAAAATCTACCATATGACATTCACCCTTTGCAGAAGAACATGTCCCTCAGTAAAATTGAATAATCATGAACTTCCGCAAGCAGGCAGCGTTAAATGTCTCGGAATGCATTTTGATCGACGTCTGACGTGGAAAAAACATATAGTGACAAAACGCAAACAGTTTGGGCTTAAACTAAACCAAATGTATTGGCTGATAAGGCGTAAATCTAAATTATCATTAGATAACAAGGTTTTGCTGTATAAGTCAATACTTAGGCATATCTGGACCTATGATATTGAAGTGTGGGGTACTACAAGCAAATATAACATAGATATCCTCCAGAGGTTCCAGAATAAAGTATTGCGAGTCATCGTCGATGCCCCATATTACGTGTCCAACAAACTGATTCATAACGAATGTGATTCGTAGTGCTAGTGCGAGGTACTCTAAAAGACTATTATTGCATTCTAAAGCACCCGCCAAACGGTTAAATGTGCGCGATGACAGTGAAGTGCGTAGGCTCAAACGCAAACTACCATACGAACTGGTTAATAAACGCATAGAATGAAATTTAATAATTTCTAGAATAAGTTAGAATAGTCATTAGAATAAGTCAGGATAGACTTTAAAATAAGTTAGAATAGTATATAGAATGAGATTTAGATTATAAATTTTACAGCAGATCACTTACTGAAGTGTTCTTCTATATGTTAGGATGGTTATATCATATAATAGAAATCAAACAATAATACTTATTGCCCACGGGCAGATTGTTGACGTTCCAAGAGATAAATAAAAAAACATTAGTAATACTGTTACATTTGACATTAACTTATGTACCAGCGTCACAACTCTAGAGCATGAGAAGTCAATAGTATTTAGCTTCTAACAATATTGGAAAATATTGAAATTTGACTTCAAATTTCCTCAAGTTTCATAATTTTGATTCTATCCGATTTGGACTAACGTTAAATAATTTGGTTTATATTTCTCTTAAAACTAATGTGATAGCGAAAATGTAAGAATAGACAAAATAATATGAACACCATACAATATGGTACGTATTGTTGTGTGTTGACAATAGCGGTTTCGTGTTGACATGTTTTTCGTTGTGTTTCATATTTGTATGCCCATTCTTGCAGGTTATACATCAGTATATGAAATTATTTGACCACCATCAACTGCTAAAGTTGATTAATTGCTGCAAGAAATTGGTTTGGTCCTATAAATCATCGTTTACGTTGATTCCTATAAGCAGTGGGATAATATATAGAGAACTTATAAAAGAATCCTACGATCAGGAGTACCTGCCAGCTTCCTACACTTACATTACTGGCAGGATTATTACGAATCAATATTTCGACATCCCCAATGATGAAGTTCTTACTATGACTAGCATATCGTTTCCAAACTCTGCCATATTCGAATATGATACAGATATACAGCGCGTACAGACTGCCAAACAGGTCCTTTCTTGGTTTAAGGAGCATCAGAATATACTTAAGTATGTTCCTTGACCAACATAATCACCAGACCTCAACATAATTGAACCATTATGGGAAGTTTTAGAGTACAAACTGAAGACTAGGTTTCCATCTTCAACAATGATAAAACGGTTGGTAGATGTTTTGGTATAAGAACAAATACATATTGTGTATATTCCAGTTGTTTATATTATTTTGTCCATACCCTGTACTAAGTAATTTTTATTGACAATGAGATTTGTCATTTTTGAAACAATTAGTTTGATAATATTTTAAATCTATATTGAAAAAACATATTATTTCAAATGATAATAGGGTCAGCCAATGGACAAGGCAAAATCGATGCAGATACATTTTAATGTGCTTTAGTTACATTTTATTTCTTGATGGCTTACAGCAATGATATTTTTTGAATTAAACTGATATTTGTTGGCTTGATATCTTCAAAGGTGAGAAATGACATTTTACTTAAATGAGTATTATACTACTTGGAATTGCGTGCAGTGTTTAAATGTAACCTTAAAATAGTATATAATTATTCGGTATACAAGGTTCTTGCTATTTAACCATATATATTGATATATAGCTAAGATATCTTCTATCTTTACAATAATATAGTGTTTTGGTGTCTTTAAAGCGTCAAATTTTACTGCCAAAATAGTGTATTAATCTTATTATTAGGTGTGAATTTGTAATATTATGAAGATATCTGCTGCATAAAGTTAATGTACGTTTGTGGAAGTATATATGGAACATATCAAATTATTTGCAGATATTAATTTCGATGCTGTACAGATATTAATTATATGTACAAAAATATGTAGTGGACCAAAAATATGATCGACCATCTCCAGAGCTAAACGAAATGAAAGGAAATTATGTGATATGTGAATTAGAGACAATGGTACGCATGTAGGCTAATAAACTTGTCAAACTAGCTACTTTGAAACTGCTATCTATAAGTATTATATATCTATAAGTATATCTATAAGTATTATAACTCTATCATTTGATAGAAATATACAAAGCATAAAATATGATATACCAAAAGTCAAGTGCCTCAAGAACAAATTAAGCTGTTATCTTTTCTATCTCTTAGCCTAAACCCACACTCTATAGAAGTAGAGCTCATAAGGTTTCCAGATTAGTTGGTTTTAGTTTTGAGCGAGATATTGTAAACTACACTGACTGAATTAAGCGAAATTGAGCGATCATACTCAGAATTCTTCTACGGGATTGTCAAAGCAAGACTAAAAGCTTTTGGTAACCAGTCCACATTGACAATATAACAAAATTGACCAGTAAAAGATAATGTTTGATGAAGCTCACAAATAACAATTTTCAAGATCGACGACTTAACATTCTTCCTTATTTGAGAATATTTCGAATGTAGTTATTTATCAATGAAAAAATAAGTTTAATACTGTAGAAAAATATAACAATATTATTTTCTGTATGTGCCATATAATCTAAAGATAGTTAAAAACTTCATTTCTAATCTTATATTCATTTTTATTGAATTAAAATTAATACAATTTAGCTATCTTCTTCATATTTCATTAAGTATTTTAAATGTAGATGCTTATGATTTATTAAATAAATTTAATGTACTTAAATAAAAATGTCTTATAATTTAACTATTACTTCTTCAGTTTATTTACAATACCAATGCACGACTATACAAAATATATACTCAATTAAAGATTTACGTTAAAATACCACAATAACCTTGTTAAATATTTTAACTGCATCGTAATTTGAGTGGTGCATCTATAAATAACAGTACATCATAGATCAACATTACCGAGATATAACAAAATATGATTTATTTTTTATTTTGTCTAAATTCCTGACGCTTCGGCTTTTGTTTGGCACCAATTTAAAGGTCACCGGAGGTAAAAGCAGAGTTTTGTTTATTGCTTAAATTTAAACTAATAAACATGTTTATTGACAAAATATGACAAATAAACGAAAGTGCATTCTTTTTGGTAACTATATAACAGAACACACAAATCATCTATGGTCAGTTGTGATTTGCATTTGAATCTGAGAATTTAAAAATAAAATGTTGACCAAAGTCATTGTTTTTATTTTGGCTTGCATTATAACTGCTTCCGTTGGTCTTCCAGTTCAATCTGAACCTGTACCCATCATCAGCCAGGATTCACATCTTAGTCCCGATGGTAGCTATCAATGGAACTATGAGTCTGGTGATGGTACATCACAGCATCAGTCTGGATCAATTGTGCAAGTAAGATATGATATATTTCATCGGTATAATATGTTTACATATTCGTACGTGTAATATGTCTTTTTAAATTTCCATTAGATTCTCAGTTGTTTGCTCATCACTCTATATGTATAACAATTATTTATTAATATATTATTACTAGTAATTGCCGACTAACTTACAATTTGTCACTACAGTGATTAAAAATTCGGTAATTACCTAGGGAGATCCATTGGCCCTTACTTAATCTATAATAAAATAAAACAAAAGTTAATAGCCCTATTCACTGTTTTTACCATTTAGTACACTTACTAGTTTAGTGCTATTGCAACACTTTGGTATTTACATTGGAGTGGAGTCCTTTCCTCGTATCTTATTGAGATTTTCGTAATTTCCTCTATGGCAGTTCGAATCCGAAGATTTTGTAAGTAATTGTTCTAGCAGTATCTGGGTGCATCCATAACACTTCTCAGAATTAATATTTCTTCTCGCAGAACTTAGAAGAATTAGTATTTACTTGAATAACAGCAAGTTATTATGTACAAATAATTTACATTTTTTCCAAATAATCAAAATTAATTTTATTATAATACATCATTATATCTTATGCCTTTTGAATTTTCGATGAAATTTTGAAAATAATACTTTTTAATTACAATATTCCTTTATTTAATATATAATGATTGCAATAATTTTTAGCAAGAAGCAATATAGACTAAGATTATGACGTCAAATTTATTACTGTTTTTATCTATAATAATACACCGGTACACTACCAGAAATACGAGACAAAGTACTTCATCATAAATGCCATTTTTGATTAAAAAAACGTAAACGATTTATTTGTAGTTCCTATAAAAATAGTCTCTGTGGTGAAAGATAATTTTATTGCAGAATTTCGCGTTTTGTAAATACTAAACATAATTCAAAGTAAAATAAATTATTCATTAAATGTATAAAGTCTGATAAATATGGTGCCAGTAGTAGCAAAATGTTTATGTTTTAATAACTCATGTAGAGAGTAATATACCCTTATAACCCTACGAAATACTTCGAATGAGTGTTTCCCTTTTCCTTTAGAATATTTGCTTCTGCGTTAGGAATTATAAAAATAAATCTATTGAAAAGCTTTACTTTATTCTGACCTAATAAAATTCATCACGAACTACTAAACGCTTACTTATTTTTGACATGTTATAAGCTTTTCAATAATTTTGTAATACTAATTATTATTAGATTTTATTCGGATATTCATCAAACATTATACTGGGAGACACTTTGCGTTAAAATAGTCACTTATAATCGCCCAATACAGCATTTCTTAGTTTACTATAAATATGGAGTTGTTCTTTTAATTTTATTTAACACAAAATTAACCATAAATCACCTTGTATCTATTATATATTCGAGAAAATATAAAAAAGTGTTAATATACGTAATTTTTTTTGAGCTGCAAGTTTGATTGTATATTGACTTGTTGTGTGCTCTAAACTTCTTGGCCAACGTGATATTAGTTGATGATTGATTTATATTCGCTGAGTGTATTATTCTTCTTGATATAGTTCATAGAACATTGCTTGGCAATGAGCTACTGATGAAAGAAGTGTTGATAAATGGCCTGTTATTGTAAATCTAAACTAATATTTATTACTGAAGTAATGCCGGAATGTTACGAGTTACAGGACATGTCTATTTGAAGGTTATAAACGATTCGAAGATCGAGTAAAAGCTTTTTCCTCCTTATTCAAAAAATATTAACAACTAAAACATCCAGTGTACAGGGCATAATTAACGTAGCATATTAGAATAGCAACTACAAGTTTAGTTTATGGATTTCCTTTGTATTTGTGGATCTTGTATTCTAATAATGTATTGTAATATATAAATTACGTATTGCACTGTGATTTTTAGTTCCATAATAATAACTTTACTGAAAGAGGTAAAAAATAAAAGATATCTAATAAGTTATATATCTACAAATATTTCGTACACCTATATTTTCAATAGCATAGGCTTTAGATTAAAATTAAAAGTTAACAAATAATTTCACATAACTTGTTTACACCTACATATACAAAAATAATTTTTTCTATATATATATATATATATATATATATATATATATATATATATATATATATATATATATATATATATATATATTTTAACTATATCGGGAAGAAAGAAAAATAACAAAGTTTATCACCAAAAGTTCTTGTTGTTCGTTCATAGATATAGTTTATAGAGCAGGGCCACATTGCTTGAGAATAAGGTACTGATGACAGAAGTATTGATGAATGACAGATCGCCTGTTATTGTAAATCTAAACCAGTATTCATTACTGAATGATTACAGAATGTTACGAGTTACAGGACATGTCTATTTGGAGGTTATTTAACGCGAAACCTCGGAATGAATCGTAGATCGAGTCCCACACAACGACTATAAAAGCTTTTTCCCCCTTATTCCAAAAATATCAACAATTAACACATCGAGTGTACAGGGTATAATTAACGTAGCATATCACATTAGCAACTGCAAGTTGTCATACTTATTACTAGTTTACACCTACATATACTAAATGTTTTTTTATATCGATATTTTAACTATATCGAGAAGAAAGAAAAATAATAAAATTTATCACCAAAAGTTCTTCTTAGTTATTGACATGGAAATTTTATACAAGGTTTAATAATAACATTTCTTAATAGAAAAAATTCCAGAAGGTAATTTAATATAATTAAATTATAATGTGTTACAAGACACATTCAATCAAGTATCAAAATTGTTTGTTAATTCTTGTTTACACATATATTTAATGTTTCCAACTGAAATAACACACTGTGCAATTAAGAATATACCAATATATCTTTGACATTTTACATTTAAACGTATGTTCAAGAACAGATAAACGCTAAATGTAATAATTACTACTTAGCGAAATCTTTTTCGAACATTTCCTACATCGAGAAATATCAGATATGATTTAATGTTTACCTATTGTAACATCTTCGCTATTTTCTCGACGAATGTTGTGAACGTTGTGTCGCTTTATCAAATAGTAAAATACCATCTAAACGGAATAAATAATATACCAACAGCGAAGAATAAATACATATAAAGTACCTTCTTAGTAATCAATAGACAACTAGAAAATAAAAAAAACTTGTTGGGTCTGGTTATGTCACCGCAGTGCATCCTTGACTTTTCGTTTGAAGGAATTATTATTTAAAAAATAAATAATTGTTATCATAAATGGCCTTTATTGTTACATATGTGATTAAAATGTCGAAAAAATAAAATGTTTATGATGTATAAATATATTTGCTAAGTTGTTGATGCTTGCCGATGGATCTTTACAATCGCGCTCATTTAATGTGCTAGTGTACATGATATAAAATGCGGGTTATTTTTTAATATCATAGTCATTAAATGTTATTAAATGTCACCTCATGATTATTATACCGCTTGTGCAATAAAATCTACATGTTTTATGGTCTATACATTTTTGAGTTGTCTTATGCAATGTGATATATGCTTTGTATCACACTTTTTTTATTACAAATCAAATATTATATCAATAGATTCTCTATCATTTTTCTATAATATTAGAAATCAATTTTTACTTAAAAGAATTGAAAATTGTAATGTTAAATTGTAATTGAAAAACATAATATTATCCATTATATCTAAGTGTCTCTATATAGCTCTTCACTGTTTCCATAGCATGTTTTAAACTGACTGAAACTTTTATGACTGCCATGTTTTAAAATCACTATGTTGTATTTATATGTTAATTTTTGTTGAATGCCTCTTTTAAATCCCATGAGCAATCTTCCACGATAATAAGTTCAGCTTCAGCTACCTTAGAGCAATACGATATCTTCAAAGCTGATAGGAAATAGAATATGTTAGATTTGTAACATCTCCCAAGTTATTTTACATAAAGTACTATTTTTTACATAAAGTATTTTACACAGAGTCCTTCGATTAATAAATCAGACGTGATAGATATTTAAATAACCTAAGTCCTTATTATCCTTAATGGTAACCTGATTAGTGAAATATCAGTGTGGTGCATCTAACTGTTGTTCTAGACCTCAATTTTACAACAGATCATAACAGGTCAATTGAAAAGTCCCCGGCCTGCCATAATAAAACACTTTTTTTGGAAAAATTAGTTTTTTATTCAACATAATTCCCTTCAAGGGTGATACACTGATTATGGCGACCCTCCAACGATACGATTTGTCCTTTGCTAGAATAGGCCTCAGTTTTGGCGATCACCTTTCATTCGATGAAAATTTCTTCCCAGCGAGCATTCTTTTGAGATTTGAGAACAGAAAATAGTCGCTGGGGGCCAGATATGGAGAGTACGGTGGATGAGGAAGCAATTCGAATCCCTATTCATAGATTTTTGCCATTGTTTTCATTGACTTGTGGCATTGTGCATTGTCTTAGCGAAGCAGCACTTTCTATTTCTTCGTTTTTGTCAATTCCGTCCTTCAAACGGTCAAATAATGTTATGTAATAGTCGATGTTGGTGGTCCTTCCTTTCTTAAGGTAGCCAATGAAATTTATTTCATGCTCATCCCAAAATACAGACGCCATAACCTTGCCAGCCGACGGTTGTGTTTTCCCACGCTTTGGAGCGGGTTCATCGTGTGCAGTCCACTCGGATAACTGATTGGACTTCGAGTTCCATTGTCACATATTGACGCAAAAACTCGGGTTTATTATGCTTGATCATCTTTAAATACTGCTCCGAATCCTCAACTTGTTGTTGATTTTGGTTAAAAGTGAACTTACGCGGCACCTTGTTTGCACAGAGCTTTCTCATAAACAAGTATTCGTGAATTATATGATGTACACATTCAGTTCATGTTCACGTTCAGTTGATGTCTTTAGAGTGTCTGTATTTCATTCAATTTCAATTTAGGGTCATCGAAAATAATTTTCTGGATTTTTTAAATGTTTTCGTCGGTAACAACCTCTTTTGGGCGTCCACTGCGTTCAATGTTTTCGGCGCTCATTTCATCACGTCTAAACTTACGGAGCATACCAATCATTGATGGTTGATTTTTCTGGGGTAGTGTCCCGGAGTTCCGCACTAAGCCACGTTTTTGCTTCAACTGTATATTTCCCTTCAAAAATCAATATTTTATCAACACGCGAAATTCATTTTTTATCAATTTTTTTCACAATAACCAAAGTTGCTTCACTCAAAATGCTATAATTCACAAACTAATGATCCGACAGCTGTCAAATTTATACACGCATCTATTGAGGGTTAGGGCTAACTAAAAAACATGGATTTTTTTCTAGTAGCGCCATCTATGTGTTAGACCGGAGACTTTTCAATTTACCTGTTATCTAATTTTATTACCTAGAAAGACCAAATTACGAGAGTAAGGAAAATGAAAAGAATTTGTACAATTAGCCTGATATATAGCTGATATATATAGATACCAGTCGTAGATTATATAAATGTATCTCCAATCATTATTTCTGTAATTGATATTAATAAATTTCAGCTCTCAATATCCACCGTATCACTAATCAAAACATAACAATTGATTCGATTTCTATTGAGTTCTATTGTAGTATATTTACGTCTCTGTTTTATATCGTTTAAATTATTTTTACTGTTGATGCAACTATAATATATACTTTATAATCGTGATCGTTTTGATTTTATGATGCGGGCGAATTTGAGGAATAATTTGGACTTAAATCAACTTGAAATAGCTTGGGCTTTTTATAACTGACTTGCTTTGGGCGATTTATAATATTGACATTCATCAGGTAATTAATTTTTAAGATGTGGAGCGATAAATATGCCATCTCGTAACAAGTGCGTACTTCTATATTTTATCGTATATTTGTTAATTAATATATGACTAATGATTTGTATGATGTGATTTTGGGTAGTGGTTCCTTTTCATCAGCGATAACTATCGGCGAAAGTGCGAATTATCAATTAAACAATTGTTAAACTACCTGACCTAATTGTTAAATTTGATTGTACAGGCGTTAATCATGTAAGGGTTAAGTTTTTATTGTCGATTATGAAGAAATTTGCTATTCTGGTCGCAGTGGTGGATTTGGTGGCAATGGAAAAAAACGGCAGGTGTAGTATATTACGAGCTGCTAATTCAGTTTTAGCATTGTCATTACAACTGTCTACTGACTCGGCGTACTCATTAGACTCACTAGACACTACTCACTACAACAAAGACACTCACTAGACAAAAGGTCCACTGATTACTACCTATTAGATTTATATAGATTTATACACCATATCTTGTCTTGTCACCAACTTTAGTTCTTTCAACACAGTTAATGCCTTGATATCTGAGAGATGAAAGAAATGAGCAGAACATGATGAAAAATAGTTTCATTAATACCAAATTTCCTCAAGGAATGTCTTTCCAACATGAAAAAAAATAAGTGTAAATATATAAATATAAATAATAAAGCAAGCAACTAGATAAAGCAAAGCCGATAGATCTCAAACTACATTTTAAAAAAATTATTTTTATTTAGCGTTGTCTACATCTTTTACACTTATATATATATGTAACATTTTAGGTAGATAAAGATCATGCTGTCGAAAATGTCGAAGGATCAGTCTCATACGTTGATCCTGATGGAAAGAAACACGACACTACTTATATAGCTGGTCCAGATGGGTACGTGGCCCAAAGTGCTGATATCCCAGTAGCCCCGCCAATTCCTGAAGCTATTCAAAAGTCACTGGCATGGCAAGAAGCTCACCCCGAACCAGAGAGTAAAAAACAATAAATCAAGAAAGAAGAGGGGCAATCTGAAGACGACGAAAAAGGAACCTGCCAAACTGTACAAAGACGATATAATGTAAATATGTATAAATAAATGAAGCTTCATGCAATGCATCAATTGATTATTTTAACATCTCTATAATATATTAATTATATATCACCAAATTAATGTTTTTTCTTTTTAATGTCTCTTTCGAAAATAAAGAAACAAATATATTTTATCGCTAATTAATTTTTGTCTGCGTGTGTATGATTTATAACTTTTAAACACAAGAACCTCGAGCATAATTAGCATAAAGGTTACGTGTTTATGGGTCTTGTAATTTCAAAATTGCTTGTCTTCAAATAATAAATTTAGCAAACTTATTTCAAAAGCGTCATATTATACTACAACCTTAAAGAGACATTTTATTTAATATACTAAATTACATAGGCGTGTGTTAATGTATGAAGCTACATTTCTTATATACAGTGACTTAAAATAAAATAAATGTAGAAACCGTTCCCTCCCAGCAAAGAAAAATAATATGATAAACTATTGTTTTTATATTTGTTTATTAAAAACCGTTTCATTAATACAACCGAATGATATATTAAATACAATTTATTAAAAATTTTATTGAATACAATGCAATTAAATATTAAATAAAAATAATCATACAATAAACAAAATAAAATAATCAGTTAACGATATTAGACTTAATTAAAAAAAATTAAAGGACCAAGGGAAACTAAAGATAATAATAACTCAAACAAGACTTCAGACTTTGACTTGGATCTAAGACATGGAAAATACGGGAACAGATAATGTTATCTAGATCTGGGAAGCCCCCAAATGGAATCGCGTCTTTGAAATAATTTCCATTTAATTTTTTATTGAAACTGTTAAAGGGTATCATAGACAACTTTGGATAAATGACGATTAAAAATAGTATGATCACATAAAATTATATTTTACTTTTTTGCAGAGAGAACAAAGTAATGTGTCCGCTTTATCGGAAGGTATATACAGTTGTGAAAGAAAAACTCGACATACCTGAAAATTTCATCCCAACCTAAATTCTAAAATTCCACAATAACAAGAATCATACCAAATCCTTTATTTACCACTTATTTAAAATTCCGAAATCTTTAAAAGCTTTTGATTTAATGCCTGGTGAACAGGGAATAGCTAAGAGATTTTTTTCTTGCTTAAGGATTGATAGTAATTGATATTCTGAAGAACAAAAAAGCGCAAATATAATAGTATAAGTAATAAATTTGGGTACTAAGATTTAAAATGCATCTTTGAAAAAATAATAACAATTATAAAATAGCTCCATATATGGAATTTTAATCCCTCACTTGTTGATGGGTTAGTAGTTCTTGCATGGGATATAAGTTACCGAGCTATATGCAAGGGTGAGATCGAAGAGTGGAATAAATAAACAAAGAAGGATGCTATTTCATTTAGAAATATAGGTAAATAAAATATACATTTCAATAAATCAATCAGCCTGAATCAGCCATATATAAGAAATAAAGACTATTTAAATACGTAAATGAAGTACTGAAAATATTCAGTAGTAAAAGTGAAAATAACTACATAAATTCCGTAAATGGAACACATAGGGCAAATAGAAGAAATTATAAATTATTAACAGCAAATTTATAAGTATTAAAAAAAAGTATTAATGTATTTAACGATCAATGTAATAAGATATGTAACATATAACGTTTAATTCTTTGAGCTTTGTATCAATTATTTTAATTATTTATTTCATTTACTTAGATCTAAGATTTGAAAAATCAATATTTAATTAAATGATTGTAAATACAATCCTTTATACATACGTAATATGTATTTAGAACTTGTAGCAGGTAAGTTATATAATTGTGTTCATTATTGTCTTAATATTAATATAGATGTTAAAGTCAAATATTAATTTCAAAATTTCTTTATTCATATATTCTCTGCTTTATTATACAGACATGTATTACTTCATTTATTACTCCATATTTATGTTTATGACATGATAGTAAATATAGATTAAATATTTTTATATTTGATGACCTGAAGTTTTTACAGTTCTGGAAATAATGATACTTTGTTATAATGTTCATTGGTACAGCAATTTAAACTTATCAATACTTCGTTGATTATTGAAACTTAAACTTAATGGAAATCAGATTTAATTAAATGCCATTTAAATAAGTTTTGTTAGGGTTAGTACCTAACAATAAAGACTATAATCATTTTAATATGTTTTAATATACAGGCATTTATTATTTGAATTACTTTCATATACCAAATACATTTCTGATCTTATATTGAAAATATTGTGAAAACATATTTTAGTAACATATGATATGAGTGAAACATGATAATAAGTTATAGCTGAATTTCAACCTCAGAGCTAGCACTAGTTATTATGAGAATATGATGATTGATATATATTAAATTAGTTATTTTTAAGTAAAACCTAGTTTATTGAAATATGAATGGATATTTTATTCATTCACAGAGATAACGAATTATATTATTCCTTTTAAATATTTAAATGATATATATTGGCAAGTTTCAAGGCCTCTTTAGAATATTTAATATAGTACAAATTCGGAATGTACATTTTCCTCGTTCTCCTTTGTAAAACTCATTGAAATTAAATGGTAATATTTTAAAAACTCTGTTGCATTGCTCAGGAAATTATAATTTGTTATTTACGCTTTGGTAATGACGTAAAATCGGCAGCTGCGCTATGACAATAAGTTACTATTTTACTCACTATTAACCTCTGTCGACTACTAAATCTATAACATAAAAAATGTATTAGAGATAAAGTTGGCAATAACGTGGGCACCGAACCACGTTCCTCGACATTAAACCTACCGACTGGTTAGTGACCAACTTAGAAGACAGAAGACATCCGGTCTTACCCAGACTGGCGTGACTAGGATCATATTTCTTGTCAGATTTTACACTCTTGTCTAGGACAATCATAAATATTAAACAATCACAAACATACATTTACGGCCATGGCCTGGCAGGATTCGAACCCGCGACTATCGCAACAGTACGTCCTGTTGCGTTTACCACTGCGCCAACCAAGCTGGCAGATGCAGTTATTGGTATATATATCTTTTTAATTACCAATCCTTCACTATTATACGCGATAGTGATGACAATTTTTTTCATGTAATAGAAAATAAATTAATTAGATTTGAATTAATGCGACACGCGTATGCGTATTGGTAAATTATTACAGACATAAATAAATGTATGCGGCAAGGTCGCACGTGTTTTATTGAATTTGTTGATAAGTCAAAGGCGAAGGATACAGTGAACAATATGTTAAAGCCGCTCTATGAGCTTAGGAATGTATGTACGAGTGTGATTGATTGATTGCCTTGTGGCTATATGCCGTTTTTGTGGCTGATGGTTTTGACCGGGTCACCAGTATTTCTTCGAAATAAACAAAACACCATGACCGTACGTATTGGTACTATAATTAATCTGTGCATGAAAAGGATGTCACATTAATATGTATGAACTGTACATTTTTGTAAAACACTCAAGTCGGTAAGAAGTATGTAAAAAAAAATAAATACGTCTTGTGTCGATGAAGGAATATAAAGCTGATGAAATATAAATAATTGCGAAACATTCAATAAATATGGCATAAAATTGCTTTCACCTACAAAATGACCAAATTCCTAATAATATAATCAAATTTTTAAAATACATTTTATATGAATTGACATGAAAACTTTACAGGTCAATTTGACACCAAATGACTCTTTTGTTCGATATGTGGAAAATAGCTAGAAGTAGGAGGATGCTATATAGAATGGGAAAAGGATGGATGTAATAATAATTCGCATTTTAATTGACTATCTATATGAGATGGTGTCTTGTTCCTTGAATTTTTAAGCACTAACATATTATGATAATAATATGATCTTTTTATTATTTAGATGAAATCGAGGTACAAAATTATTGTTAATCTCAAGGAAATCATCTTACCAAACCAATACCTACTAAGTCGATTTGTAAAAATTAAATTATCGCTGAAGCTTGGTCCAATTACCATCATTTTGTTTCCAAAATGCTTGAAATATAGATGATGAAGTTATATTCGTACATGTTTGCTAACATGTATATAGCTTAAATTAAGTTTTAAGCTTAAATTTTTTTAAAGTAATTATTGTCTTTGAATATTTGTAAATATAAGAACGAGTTGGCAGATCTTTGGGTAATTTGTGTGGGTAAAAAATTAGTACCATGTTTAGAAAAAATAAATTGTGATGAATATGGTAGTGTCTCTAACCGGAAGACAAAATTTATTATAAAGAGTATGATACAATAACATAAAAAATCTTAGTGATCAACGAAAAGCGTTCTACGTAAACCAACATGTTACAAGAACTGAAATGAAATGGACAACTGGGATAATGGACAAAATAATTTTAATATTAGATATATAAAAATATTTATTTATTTTGAAGATGTTTAATGATGTCCTCATACTTCTCAAATCAAGAGTGAACATTTTTTGGCAGGGTTTGGCACTCAGTGATAGTAAATTATTCATCATTGAGTATGTCGATATATTCATTGGCAGTAACCCGGTCCGTTTTGTGAATGGATAACGAGTTGAATACCACGATATTGCCGCCCAAACCGAAACAGAACCCCCCTCATGCTTGATTGTAAAACATGTAAAACAGCAAATCGTTCAGATTGTCTTCTTGTTTTGGGATTCTTCATACATATACTCAGCCGTTTACTTTGTCTCTCTTTATATTTGATTGATTGCCTTGGGGCTATATGCCGTTTTTGTGGCTGAGAGCTTTGACCGCGTCACCACTATTTCTTCGAGATGCACAAAACACCATAACCGTACACATTGGTACTATAATTAATCTGAACATGAAAAGGATGTCACATTAATACGTATGAAGTGCACATTTTTGTAAAACAATTATGTCGGTAAAAAGTGTGTAAAAATGAATATTGCATAATATTCATATTATTTCGTCTACAGAAATACAAATCACACACACACACACACGTTTATAAAAAATATCCATTGAAATTTAAAGAAAAAGCTTCTTCTATAAATAAAATATTTCTAGGCCCTAAGGAAACAAACTATAGTTTTGTAAAACAAGTTAAAAAAATATTATATATATATATATATATATATATATATATATATATATATATATATATATATATATATATATATATATGTATATATAACGGGACTTTTAAATTATGTGTTTCTATTATTTTTATTAGTTTCTAATTAGCCACATCTGTTTTTAGCAGATCATGGAATACCTTAAATAGTTAATATATATTATTATATATAAAAACACATTCATTTACTTAGATTTATTGATTTACCAAAACTCTCTGAAATGGTTAATGTTAGATGGTAACATGCGGTTTTTCTTAGTGTTCGTTTGTCCTACACTCCGATAACGAAAAGCTTGTAATATATGCAATTATACTGTATTATTACGTCATAGATGTCCATTATTTGACTTTTAAACAAGACAGTTTTATAATGTATTCCTCTACAAAATTAAAAACCATTAAAAATATATTTACATTAATAATTTGTGGAATTTAAATATTTTACAATAATAAATTGCCGATGTTTAAATGTTAAGATATTCCACAATAGTTCAAAAAGAGGTATAAATATGACTAGCATGCACATTTCAAGACTAATAATAGGTATGTGATAATGCTATATTTATAAATAAATGTCGTCAGTTTACTAAATAGCATATCCACTAAAAACTGTTATTGATTAAAATAAATATTTCAATTTAAATACAACACTCGTGACTGTATAGTTCAGCATTGTTAAAATAAATAATCAAATTAATGTCAATTGTTAATAAAATTCATATCTCATGGGAAATGTTTAAGTATGGTTTTCTTATTAGATAACCCAGAAGATTGTAACATTTACATGTTGTAGTATTTATTACGTAATGTAGTGGTAAGCAATATTTAATACCATAATTATAAATGGTATTTATCAATTTTTATCTTAGCTATCCATATATTTTGTGAGTGAAAACAGTCTTTTGAGGGGATAGTTTTATATCCATCTTCGAGCGGAAATGTTTAGGAAGAAAAATACAATATGACCTAGATATTATTCAACCTCAGCCAGTATGTTCCATTATTCTAATATTACTATAATTTTTATTATTTTTTATTACTTTTCGTGAGTCCACAATCTGCCCTATTAGCAATAAGTATTTCTTATGTCTATATTATATATATATATATATATATGGAATGTAGAAAATCACTTCATTAAGCAATCTTCTTCTCTAGTCTACATATGTCCAGTAATCAGATCAGGTGATGTTAATCGTTTTAGTCTACGTACTTCACTATCACGTAGCATATTTAGCTGATTAGCGAGTACATTGGGATGCACTGACACTCTTTTGAATTACTTTTCACAAACCCATTGAATTACACTCGTTATAGGTTCTAAAGGAATATCGCGTTGTATCACTTTATTTGAAATATAGTACGGAGCATGAGCAATGACACGCAACACCTTATTTTGGAACCGTTGAATGATGGATATATTATATTTGCTAGTGGTACCCCATAGTTGGTTCCATATGCCCAAATGGGCTTGAGTGTAGACTCATACAGCAATACCTTGTTATCTAATGATAACTTGGATTTGCGCCCGATGAGCCAATACATAGATATAATTTTAGTCCCAGTTGTTTCTGTTTAGAGAGTACATGCTTCTTCCAGGTAGGGCGTCGATCTAAGTTTATACCAAGATATTTAATATGCTCTGCTTGAGGGAGTTGACGATGCTTGATATTCACTGGTGGACATGTTCTTCTACACAGGGTAAACGTTATATGCGTGGATATTGTTTCATTGGCTTTAATGTGCCGTGTCTTCAACCATAATTGTATTTGCTCCAGGTGGGTTTGTAGGTTTATTGATGCTGTGAATGGATCTTCATTGCATGCTAAGATTGCTGTATCGTCTGCATATGTTGCCACAGTAGTTATTTTTGTGGTGGGCAGATCAGCCGTATACAGAAGATACAATACTGGACCCAGTACACTACCTTGCGGAACTCCTGAATATATGGGATTTAATTCGGTATGTTCGGCGCCTTGATTTACAATAAAATGCCTGTCAGTGAGATACAATTTTAGTAACTGATAGTCCGGATGAGGGAGAAGTTTCTTTAGTTTTACCTGCAAGCCCGTATGTCATACTTTGCTAAAAGCCTGAGATATGTCTAGAAAAGCAGCCGAATAATTTTTTTTTTGGCATTTAGGTCAGCGTTTATTTGGTTTACAAGTCTATGCACTTGTTCTATAGTTCCATGCTTATTGCGAAAGCCACACTGATGTTCTGGAATAATTTTTCTTTTTTCTATTATATAATTTAGCTTTTTCATGTATAATTTCTCGAAAACTTTCGAGATTATCGGTAATAAACTTATAGGTCGGTAGGAGGACACATCTGGTATTTTTCCTGGTTTAAGAATCATTAATATTTTAGCTACTTTCCAGATACTAGGGAAGTAATTAATTCGTAGCATAGCATTAAATATCCCTTTTCTGATAGTTCTTTTAAAATTTTGCCAGTAATTAAGTCATAACCAGGAGCTTTTTTAATATTAATCTCTCTCATTATTGTTTGTTTAAATTGTTTGACCGTTAGTTTCTCGTGCGGTAAATCCATTCGAAATGGCGAATCTAGAAAGCTAGTAATTTTATTTTCCTCATCTTTATGTAGCTGAGACTGGAAAGGTTTAAAAACATTTTTTAAGTCTTTTGAGAAAATCTCGGCCTTCTCTTTATTGCTTCTCGCCCAATTATTTTCGTTTGCTTTAATGGGTGGGTTATGCTGCTGGGATCTCCTAAGCTTTTTTGTCGCTTTCCACAACGAATAGTCTGTAGCCTCAGTTGATGTGAAGTTTTCTAGGCATTCTTGAATGCCTTGGTTCTGTTCAATTTGGATTAGTCCTTTCAGCTCTTTTATTGCCCTATTAGATTTTATTTTATTCTCTTCAGTCCTTTGCTGTTGCCAATTTCGTCGTAACTTTGTTTTTTCTGCTATCTTTTTCTGGTATAAATAAAGAAAGGTATCTTTCTAGAGCTTGGAGCGTATTGAAAATACATCTTCACCCTACGAGGGTTGGAACGGAACTATATTACTATAATAACTTCAAATTATATTAAAATGAGCAGTTAGTAAAAGTTAATACTTGCGATACAACTCTCTTTTCACAGTATTATTTTTAAAAAACAATAATATAACCGTTTCAATCTATGTCTGATGAACTAGACGGAATAATTTTTGAGGATACGTATGTGAAAATACAATTTCAGAATTTTGAAAATACAAGATCCCAAGGTTTGGTTCCCCTAGAACCTGCGCCTAGTTCAGTATTATCCAAAAATTGCAATACCTATATTTGACTAAGTTCTATATTCGACTGAATATTATTTGATTATATTTATGTTATATGATTTCTACGTGAATTATGGACCGATTTTCAAAATTCTTATTATTTTTTCTTTTGTCTTTTTTATTCGAAAGAGTGCTCTTTACAGGTGGTCACAGATACCATTTTGTCTCTTATTTATGTCACAGATATTATTTTAACTACTAACAACTGATAACTTTGAAGTTGGTGCCGCGCCCAAACAATACAACAATAATAATATAATTTTGTGACATATACAAAAAATTAAATTACCACTAAAACAGATCTGAATTAATATAACTGTTTGGGTTCGGTTGGGTTCTTAAAATTAAATTACAAACAAAACAAATCTAATTTGTTGGTCGGCACCGACTTCAAAGTCATTGTGTTAAGGATTATTAGGTACATATTTTAAAATGGTTTTTTTTGTTAAAAATCTAAGTTTAATTTTTTTATTTTTAGTGAGTTCCTTAATTATTTTTTGAAGTCGGTTAAATTTTTTTTGTTAAAAATATTTTATTTTTTGTATCTATTTTGATGCCATTTGTTAGTAGTTCTTTTTTTCAACTGTCATGTGCTTAATTTCGTTGGGATAATTCCTTTGGTTTTCTATGGGTATTGTTCGTAAAAGCTTGATGGATATTCACAATAAATTTTTCTACTTGAGTTGTATGATCTTTTCCTTTAGAGGCAGAATCAGTGGTCAATTATCTGGGCTTAGGTTAAACTTTTCTTTAAGTTCCATTTAGTTTGAATATATGTTCCTGGCTAATTTTAAGCTATTAGTAAGCAAATCGGTTTTGTTACTTTTAACTATGCCCTATCTTAATAATAACGTAGTTTTGGTAATATTCAGTTATTATCGACAACTTTTCAAATTTTTAAGCCTCTTTAAAATATTACGTCAAGAGAGAAGGTTCTACAGAACACTTTAAAGATATTATAGGATGGCTGCCATTTATATTTCTGACCTAACAATGAAATCAACAAATACAGTTGACATTATATTAATATTATATCTACACGGGCTATATTTTGACTTTGATCACATGAAAATCTTATTGTGTAAGTTCACATTCAGCATCGATTTTGGACGACCTTTATGGAATTTCTTTTGGGACGAGCTTCGGCTACAACTCGTGTTTGTTATACCAGTTTTTTTATAGTGATTTGGGATGGATAATCGGTATACTCTTTCGATCAAAAAGAAGTTAGAAGGAGGAATGATTGAGAAATTATGATAAGGATGATATTATCTTTCTACAGGAGCTAAAAAGGGATTCTATGATTGAGCGCACCTTGCTACCAGTTCGTTATTGCTAAATAATAATAATAAACTACAGAACAGATCCTCAGTAAAGGCAGAGTATTTTAGCAAGTGCCACTGATTTTCTAAAGTAACAATTGTAAAAACTGTAATTCAATTAAAGGTTGTTTCAATACTACACATAATTAAATACGCTAACAATGTTGCTAATAAATATTAAAATGTTCTATCAGATGTCGTAATAATTGTACATATATTTATTTTTCTTTAGTAATAAAGCAATCATCTTAAAGGGAACAATAATGAAAAAATAAATCAAGTTACAACTCTAATCTCATACGCGGCAATCATAATTTTGATTACTCTCCTTAACTGCGCCTTAGATGTCGGAATAATATCTGCGTTTCAATTACAGAATACTTATGGTAATTATTTTCTTAATAGTAAAGCTGATGCTTCTGATAAATTGTGTAGGCCAAGGAAAATTATTTAATCGTTTTAAGAATGATTATTTGGGTAATCATAATATTTCTCGACATAATATTTATGTTAATTTTTCAAAAAAATTTCTTTAAAAAATAAACCGTTAAAAAACAGGTACAGTTTCATTCCAACAGGTACAGTTTCATCTCAACAGGTACAGTTTCATTCAGTCACAACCTAGTAGCATAGACCACGGTTGGCGCCACTAAGCCTACTGACTGAGTAACCAAATTAGAGACCATCTCAGATAAGATCGGATGTCTTCGATTTTACCCAGCGTGTTTACTGGTGCGAATGAGATTATTTTCCTCGTCAGATTTCTACAGTGTTGCCTTTTGGATAATCATAACTATAAACTATGACAAACATACATTTACAACAATACGCTAGCAGAATTCGGACCTGCGACTAACAGAAGAAAGACCGTACTGCCGCTTTGAGTGTTGTATTGCACCATTCAAGCCCTCTCAAAAGAATATTAAATCATCTAAACGTACAATAATATGAATATGACAATTCTCACAAAACTCGTTGTGTAATATCATAGGGTTCAGAGAAATTGTGCTGTTTATTATGTAAAAAACTAGCAGCTAGTGTCCTTGAATCATCAAAAAATATAACTTTATTTCATTAAATTTGATCGGCAATATGAGTTAACATGGTGTGAAAATTAAAACCATTCATGAACGTTGATGGTCGATCAGATATTTTAATTCCTTTACCTTCCTTCATTTCAATTTTGCTTTCTGGTTAATTTGCCTTTTATTGTTGAGTTGTTGAGTAAATTTTAAATTCGGCGATGTAAATATATAATATATATTTCTAAATAGTTAATCAATGACCAATTGTAAGGAAGGTAATAGTCATTTTGTTACCATCCATTATTTAAGTGGTTATTGTCGTTAATAGTATTACTTGCTCTATTTGCTCTACTGACAAATTTATTCTGAGTACTTGTCCAATATTTATATTATTCTATGTCATTAAAAGCTAATTCATTTAGAATTAAGATGTATAAAAGCAGTATGTAATAATTCCGCTCTGGCAAAGTAAATTAGAGGAATTTTTTTCGGCTTTTACAACATTATGATACTTATGCAGAGACTGTGGTAAAAGATCTAAGCGGTACATATACTGTAATAATATCATAATGGATGACAATTCTAGATCCTGTTGATCAATTCTGATCATTTTTATCGATCGCTATGAGTATTAAACAATATAATTACATGCAAATTATTTCAAAATAAAAAAAATTAATTGAAAATAGCACTAGTGTTCAAAACAGAATAATTTAAATTTACAAAAATATTAACTAACATAGTTTAGAAGCTACATAGCTAAAATATTGGTATGCATGTTCACTACAACGAACTATTTTTATTAAAGAGATAGACCTCAACATGACTAATATAATAGCAAATCTATATAACAAGTGATATCCGGAAATTGATAAGGCAAAATAAAATTTTGCATGGCTTGACTTGACATCTTGGGTTTTGCCATCATGATAAATCCCTCACAGAATGAACAAGCAGCAAGGCATACGTAAGGAAACACTTATTTGTATGCTTATGCAATTATTGATACTTTCAAGACAATAAAATGCCTTTTCCATTAATATGCTATCGGGTAACCATCGAGATTTGTCCTTGCCATAACACACAGCCATATATTAAATGCACTTTTACACGTTTAAAAGAATCTCTACAACTCCATGCAATATTCATGAAGATAATAAAACGAATGCATCTGTTTTTTTGATATTAACCGAAATGACAAGACATTAACGGAACATGTATTGAATGAAAATGAAAGAAATTTGAGTGACAAAAATGTTTTATCGATTGATAGCTTTGAACAGATACATTTTGCAAATAATTAGGCGAACTGTTCTGCATATCAATATCATGATTTACATATTCGCCCAAAATATTTATGGTATTTTAAAGATCGCTTTATAAATGTCAACCAAATGATAATTAAATTCCTGTCAAATAATTTATTTGCTATACTAATACATAATATATAAAACCGTGATAGATATAATTATTTTATTTAATACCAGGTTTACTGCAAACTCTTACTGCTTTCTTCGGAACAAAATGACATAATTTTAATGAAATAGAAAATTGGCTATTTGAGTCTATACATCTTGCCCATCATTCAGGGAATTTATGGATGCCATAACAAAAAAATCTGTTCGTCTTTGAGAAAAACCATCACCCATCGAGCCATTTTTTAACTTCTTCGAAATTGGCGAAGTACTGCTCTACAAGCACGTGTCTCATTGACGCGAACAGTTGAGAGTCAGGCAGAACAAGGCCTGGACAGTAGGGCGGGTGTGATAATATGTCTCGTCCAAGTGCTTTCAATGCATAATTGACCGGATTTGATTTATTAAATACGACCTTTATTTACACATTATTATATAGATGGCGCATTATCGTGCTATAAGATCACTTTACCGTTTTTTCAGTATTATTTTGGACTTTTTTCGAACAATGTCTAGTTCAAATTAATCATTTGTTGTCGGTAGCTGTCACTATTAACTGTTTCACTACGTTTCAACAGTTCATAATACACCACACCATTTTGGTCTCACCAAACACTTTGTATTGTCTTACTATTTGACAATGGTGTCGATTAGCCAGGCGTTAACCATAATTTTTGCCTCTTAATGTTTTCTAAATAAATCCACTTTTTATTACTCGTCACTGTTCGATGCAGAAATGGTTTAAGCTCATATCTTGGAGACAGTGTTTCACAGACACTTTTATCTTGGGACACATTTAACGCTTCTGCCAATTGTTCTTGAGTTTAAGTTGGGTCTTCATCCAACAACTTTTTCACAACAAATCTTAGAACATTTCGCATCTTTAAACGAGAATGTTCTAGTTCTTTGTCTTGCACATCGAAATCAGAAATTTTGAATTTTCGAAACCAGGCCTTATATGCTTTTAAATTTAGAGCATGTTCGTCGTAAATTACTACCAGCAAACAATGACTTTCAGCTGCTTTTTCCTTTTTATTAAATAAGAAAAGTAATGCGTACCACAAATGTACGCATAGTCAAACGACAGCTGTTAGAAAAACCGGTAATGACTTTCCAGAATACTTTTTGGAATTAAAATCTAAACAAACAGTTGTTCAAAAACAGATGTTGTTGGGCCCGAAATTATTACAAATAAAAAACGAAATATTTTTTCATTACAATTTTAGAATCCAATAATTTATCTACACTAATGCTAATATGCACAACGCATTATGCTCTGTTTTAGTATTAACACATGACCTCATCAGTGCTTCTTGGTTGTTCTTTACGCGGAAGTATTTTATTGTATATTGGTAGGGTAGAATTTTTACACTGAAACAGTGGAACTGAAAACACTTTTTATCTGCTCCAAAATCCTGCTGATCCTTAGATATTTTGATATTAGATTGCGAAATTTAACCGCTCATTCGAGTTGCCGTTTAAAATGTTGCCAATCAATTTATCTAATGACCAATTTAGGAGGCATTTATTTTTATATAATATTATCACTCAAGGTGAGAAGAATGAAAGATGGATTATCAGAATTCATATCTCAAGCCTGGTCCAGTGTTATAATATAAAATTTACAGACACGTTTCGTGCTATAAAGAGCTTAATAAATATTGAATTTTCAGAAAAAAATTATTATTCTCCAGGATTTACAGAAACATGTTGCTTACTACGTATATATATATATATATATATATATATATATATATATATGTGTATATATATATATATATATATATATATATATATATATATATATATGTGTGTGTGTGTGTGTGTATAGAATTTTTATATTTTTACAGAATTCAAAATTACTGTAGTAATACTATTAAGTATTCATTATTATTAATTTTTTAATGTCCAGAATCTGAAATTATCTGACAGTTAAATCACAATTTTTCCCATTCAAAGCTGCTAATAGGCATTCTACTGTAGACAATTAGAGACATAATTTAGCTATTGCGAAACGAATTAATTCGAAATCTATGTTTGAACAACCTTCACATTTAACACGTAAACTTTCTGATACCCAGTGAAGAGCCACGTAATTAACTGGGAATAAAAAAAACGACAAAACAACAAATTTTGTTCATCAGATAGATAGAAAACCGCGTCAATAATACTTTGATATGTGAAAAACACCATACATTAGCATCTCGTCATATTACCGACCTTTATTTAAAAATGTCAACTTTTATTTAACCATAAAATAAATATGGAAATTGATTGCATGTATGTTGCATGTGTATATATTTAATTAAATTAATTCCAAATTCAGTTTAATAATATTTATTTGGCAGCCTATTCTTTCTTATGAAGAATTTGAACTATGTATCTGTATGAAATATTTGTTAATTGACATCAATAATTGTGATGAATTCCTGGAAGAGCTAATTAGGTTAATTTAATAGTTTTAGTTCTTAAAAAATAGTCCTCTTAATTTTAATTGGTAACCTGTAACTCGTTTTAATTACAATTAGTTATAATTGAAAACTGATTGTTTCTTCATTCACTTTGGGAATCTTTATAAAAAGTAGTGCAATGCACAAAAATGTTATGCAGATTATGGGTAAAGAATTGAGATATAGTAGGTTGTCTGTATTCACCTTCATGAGGAATTTCGTAGTTTGCGGTATGTAATTTGGTTTATGCTGTGACAGAATCACTTCTTCCCATTTCCACATCTATAAGGACGGTTTTTTAATGTTTAACTATAACTCTTTTTTTTACTAGAAGCTTTCCTACCATTGCTATCACAAAAATTAATTAACTTAATTAGATTATATAAAAAGTAAAGTAGAATATCACTCCATGAGTCCTTAAATTGAATTTGTTCATTGAAAATGCTTAATTTAAAATAAAATTTGGTTAATTTTGAGGTGACAGTCGTCTCGCATTTACTCGCAAGATTCTTTGGAAGGGCCAACTAGAATTTAACAAGAATTTCATAGTTGAAGCTGTATATTGAAGTGAATTGAAGGGGCTCAAAGACCGCTAGCCATAAATTAATACAACAAAGAAGTATTTATGTGTGGAATAACACCCCTAGTCCGTGGATGTTTGTTCAGTTTAGAGTGTAATACCATCAATAGTGGACTGAAGTAGCTTTTAATTAATATAGTTGTAGCGACCGCTATAGACCTTTAGGCCACCACCATTACCTCAATATTCAGTTCAGAGCTATAAAAAAACCACCGCGACGATGGCTCTTTCACTTTTCTCTCTAGCCCTTGTATCAGTACCACTTCCATAGCGCTTCCATACTTCCTTAACATAACCTAATATCCTATCCGTCCTCCCATCGAACACATGTAGTATTTAACACAACACATGAAATAAACAAATTTTTATTCAGCCGGTGTTTTCGTTCCCCTGCAAATTTCTTCCACAAAATAGTAGTGAGTGTTCCGATAGACAATCGCATCGACAGCAACATATTCCGACCGACAAGACGAACATTTCTACATAGTCTACTGGATTTTGGATAAAAGCATTCAGTTCAGGGTTAAAACTGCTATAAACGGATTATAATAATTCAGTTGCTCAGCCAAATATTTTTTCTACAACTATAAGTAGTCTAGATAGGATAACGACTACTTTCATTCTGTTGGTCATTTTATTCAAAAAACGGCGCATTTATGTCGGTTGGAGAAATGTGATTACTAAAATATCTAGGATGAGCTTTCGTTTTCATTGGATAGTATCGTTTGTATCCGCAATCTTACAAGTCGCCACTTTCCGTAAAATATTTTTTTTATTTTTAAACCATACATACTCACTTCATAACTTATAAACTAACACGTATGTGTTAAAGGGTAAACACTGAAAGAAATTAAAGTTGAGCTGGACGATATATTTACTATTGTAGTTGCAAATGCAGAAATGATTTCTCCAGAAACTATTCATATAATTTATGATTTAGAGTGCCAAAATTTGTTGAAAATGTCCGCATGTTGCTTGTTGGATTTAAAGAGTTGTGGTGTCCGCATCTGGTTGAAGCATCAAATCAGTTATTACACAGCCTAGTATCTTCGACTAAGCGATGTTATAAGAGTTTCAATAATAATGTCACTTTTAATTTTAAAATTAATGTATTTTTAATAAAATCTCTATAGTTAATTATTATTAAAAATCAATAATTTTGCGATTCTATAGTCATCCAGCTTATTTCTGTAATGCACGTAAAAAATACTAAGAAAAAAAAACATTAAGTTAACTGCTAAGTTTAAATTAGGTTATAATCTAAACAATTTAGTGCCTTATTTTGAGTATACTTTAAAATAAATTAACTTTATGTGCTTTCTTCTACATTATAGTTTTTAATATATGACATACGATATTTTTTCTCGAACTGGGTGGAGAATAATGTTTTGGTCCGTTTTAATTAATAGAAATATTTGGATCACATACATGTTAATTAACATTAAAGCAGAATACGCAATGAAACATAAATAAAACACAGCTAGTGATACAATCATATCACACACAAGCGGAATCCGAAATAGGAAAACCGTTGGTTGTGCGATAAAAATTCCTGCTATAATAACAGGAGTCAGTTGTATTCGCGAACGAAGAAGACCTGTTCAGAAAATCAATGTAACGTGCTTATGCTAAATGTCAATGAAAATATTCTATCATCGTAGCTGTAATAATTTATTATTCGGAATTAAATTACCGTTATACATTTTTTATGTCGTCTATTGGCCTTCGAAAATAGAATTATTCGACAAAAACAACTATATTTTATTAAGGAAAAATACAAAATTTATCAAAAGTACAATTTATATTTCTCCAAGAGAAAGACTTGTTACATTCTATATGTGTCCATTTAGTTCTAAGTATGAAAATAAAACACATAGGCTGAAAAATCCCGGGTGTAACAAATAAAACGGGATTTTTTGTTCAAAATTAAATTTAATCAACAACATAATCTCCATCAAGAGCCAAACAATCATTACAGCGCTGCTCTAACACTTTAACACCTCTTTTGTAGAACGATTTACCTTTTGTCTCAAAATAGGTCCATCACCAGTTGCTGTCTACTCAGATGACGATCGTTTTGATTCCGGAGTGAAGTGATGGATCCATGTTTAATCCACTGTCACAAATCGACGCACAAATTCTGGTTTATTACGTTTAAACTTGGTCAAATACTGCTCAGAAACATCAACGCGTTTTTGATATCTTTCAACAGTGAGCAAACGCGGCACCCAGTTTGACGAGAGCTTCGTCATACTGAAATACTCACGCAATATAAAACCTACACGATCTTTTGATATCGTTACGATGTTAGCTAACTCACGCAACTTCATTTTTCGGACATTCAAAACGGTTTTGTGCATTTTCTTGGTATTTTCTGGTGTTACCACCTCATTTAAACGTCCACTGCGTTCTGCATCATCGGTGTCTCTACAACCACGTTTGAAGTCAGCAAACCAACGTTTTATTATTGTTTCTGATGGAGCAGAGTTGATAAGCCATTGCTTCACTTGTATTGTTTTAAAAATAGTAAAAGTGGTGTCACTCTTAGCACAATAGCTCACAAACTTATTACTAGAATCTCATGAAGTTTTAACAGACTTCTTTTAAAGGTAACTAAAAAAGGGATGAATGTAATATAACTAGCGCCGTCTATGTCTTAGGCCCAGGACCTTTCACCACATATATTATATATAAAATGGTTTCAAGAGATAGTGTTAATATATATATAAATCTTGGGAGTAGATTATTTGATAAAGGCATATAGTTGGATAGAAGGTACCAAAACTATCTACTGAGAATAAATTGTATTACATTTATATTTAAATACCTGATCTTCGGCACCCAAATTATTACAGTATATTTAGATGGCTTTTCCTAAGCTTGAATATTTCCAAATTCCAATGAATCACAAACAAAGTACAGTTTTAGTAGCCAAAGTTAGTATTCGTTTTCTAGTGAATAAAAGTCTAGAAATATTAGGTGCTTGAATGCATTTTGGTAATCGATATCTATAGGTGAAAATGCGAAGTATTAACGTAAACGACTGTTAAACAATTTAGAATAAAATTTGATGGTTTTTACATTACTATACATATTATAAAATAACAATTTTCTCTTTATATACTAATTATTAAATGCTCAAATGTGCATCTTCGATATTTCATAATATTTTCATTGTAGAGAGGGATAGCGTCTTTCAAGGCATGTATGATCGCTTCAGTACTGATTCTGAATTTCTCTAATCAGCACATGAAAGCACCAACTGTATATTTTTAGATGGTTACTGTAGTTGTAAGCAAATGTAAAATGTAGAGGGCTAATAAAAACAATGTTTTAGTGTCGTTGTATAAAAATCACGAAAGTTAAAATTGAAATAGCAGCGAAACACAAATAAAGGTTGAAACACCAAAATATTTGACGTAAATATGAAACCTGACAACATGACGATTTCTGACTATAATTACTGTAAATTAATTTAGAAGCACTTCTAAGAGATAATAAAGGTTATGTCATATAACACATATCTGATGGTCTTGTACAATATTATCCCAACACAATTTTCTAGCGTTTCCTTTCAGCAAAGAGTTGACAAAGAGCAACCATCCTAATGACGTTAGTACCAAAACTAGGTAAGATCGGGTATGCTCTGGGATAGTCTCTAAGTTTGATTAACCATTATCAAGCTCTTAGGCTTACCGTCGAAGATCTTGGTTCGAGGCCCAGGATTCAGTGCAGACAAGTTCTAGACACTAGAAATATAAACATGGAAAGTGTTTATTCTCACGTATTTTCATTCTCACACAAAATCAACAAATATATATGTTCTAGCAATTAACGTTCTAATAAGACATTTATGTTTCAATATTATGTGTTTACTAATTGACTTAATTGAATTTAACAAACCCATTAATTAATTAATCAATTAATATGACGAACAAATAAAATTTAATTTAATGAGGAAATCCATGTATTGAGCCAATAAGAATTCCATAAATGCTCGCTTTTGTTTGCCTTGTCGGATCAATTTTATCGGTAGTAAAACGTTAATTGCTTCTGCGAAATATATAATGATATAACTATGTCAATGATAACACGACTATACTTACAAGGAAAGATTCAATTGTTTAACATGATTACGCGCCGATTAAGATAGCTTCACCATCTTCACGAATGATTGTAAAAGTCAAGGCATAATATTTACTTGACCTAATAGAAGATTGTATATAGATTTCCTTCGAGATACTTTTTTTCGCAGCTATTTGTAATATAATACATAAAAAAATTCAGAAAAGTGATTTAAGAATACAAAATTGGACATAATATATTTTTATGAAATAATGGTATTGAACGCTAACAATTACTGACCCAATTAAAAAGCAGATATTTGAAATGATTGTATATCGAGTTTGAATCTTGTCGTATTTGAATATTGTATGTCGAGTATGTTACTCGAGTTTGTTCACCAATTCATAGACGTTTACTGATGGTAGAAGATCGAAAACAAGCAAAAGTCATCGACTCTGTGAAATACAGCAAACTTGCCGATAATTGTTCCAATATTGAAAGAGAGTATCGTAAAATATATTAAGAAATAAGTCTCTTATAAATGGCAGTGGACAAAGTTCCAAAATAATTACAACGAAACTCTCCGAGAAGTGCAGGCAGGTTCGATTAGGTATATATAGGTTATGAAATATGAATCATTAATTTACTATAAAGTACTATTTTAAGTAAAGAAAGAGGCAATACATTCTTGAACGTCGGTACAAGAAGGACACTGTGGGAGTTTATCTATTATAAAATAAACCTAACCCCTATTTCAACGACGTCTATTTTTAGATAACTCACTCACATTATTCAATCATCACACAAGCACTTCCGCATGGTTGCTTTTGCTCGAATACACTGTCCATAATCAGGGCATATTGGGAAGGTTGATATTGGGGGTTTCATTAGATGTATGAATGCGGAAATAATTGTCGAACTGAGATCCTAGAAGTTGAAGACCCTAGGGAAGATCTTGCACATAAAATATGACGAGACAGGACATGACATGACATGAGACATGACTCATTACGATGCTACAAACTTCTTGATCAATCAGATGCTCGCTCATGATATATTCTTTGATATATCATGAAAACTATATTTGTGCATATAGATGTGGAAGCATTAAACATTCCGAATCATAAGGCGAAGCATTGAAGGGCCATATTACTTTAGAATTAATAAAAATAAATGAAAAAATTGACAATTTATGGATCGTCTGCCATTATATATATTATAAATCTAAATGGAATCCACTTGGAACAAGTTCAGTAGTTTAAATAATTGGGATCAGTTAAATAAGAGAGGAAAGTGGCACCTACAACTGAAGTATTATACCAAATCATTCAAGTTTTAGGAATTTTTTACTACTATTATATGATACATATTGAAGACCGAATAATCAGAATGAATATTAAAATTTGGCTATTTCAAACGCTTCTTTACCAGTCCTTCTCTGTGGACGAGACCTTCGAGACTCTGTTAGAAGTATTTCAATACTGTTCTTAAGAACTTGAGGAAGAAGTCTAGAATCGCAGATCGTTTGGTCATATCGAACGAAAGGTGAACAAATTCCTCACAGGGCTATGCTAAACAAATTGATATCTGGATTCAACAAGAGATCAATCGGAGACTGATTATAATTATCTGAAGCAAGAATGTTGCGGTCGATCGTTAAGTGTAACGAGGGTTGGTGAAGATTATTAAGTCATGGGGCACTAAATACTCGAAAGCAGTCACTCAGCCGAGCTCTGGAAGCTCAGTTAATCTCCACATCTTCAGCTGGCCATTGAAAAAGTAACGGGATAGGCAATCTTCTGAAGCAGTTCATAAGCAGATTATTCAGGTCCAGTCAAGGGCTTGTCATACAAAGTCCTAATTCGATCTATAATTCCTAATTTCCCAGTGCCATATTCGTGGGATTGCGGATATATCATCTAGTCCGCTGTTATTATTATTAACATTGTATAATGTATATATTATCGAAAGATTTAAACTACATTTGATTATAGAGACACAATAGATAAAGTTGATATTTCCTGAAAAACCTAATCCACTTAAGTAACAATTATTAGTAAAATATAAAGTAAAATATATTATATGTAAATACATATATATATATATATATAAATATATATATATAAATATATATATATATATATATATATTAGTATTAATTCTCTCCTCAATCATTTTAATTAAATGCTGATGTATATTCTGAACATCTAATCATATCTATGCATGCAAATCCTTTACACCATACAATACAATTTTCAATAGTTATCCTGTATTAATTATATACTCACCTTCAGTTGCTTCTACTCTCACTCACCTATCTTGGTAATTATCAGCATTGAATCAAAATCCCATATTTAGAAAGTTTCATACTGTCCTGAGCCACTATTCAAATCAATAACTATACTGTTAATTTCCAATCTAAACCTAGTTCACAATTCCATTATGTATCACTTTCAAGTTAACCAAAGGATGTTATTATAGATAATTCTTCTTTTCACATACCCAAACAGTTCTTGGTTGTATATCTTTTTCGAGCTTAACATTTAATAGTATCAATACTTAACTTTATAAGGAGTTTTATTGGTAAGAAGGGGCGCCCATTACCTAGTCTCTGTTCGATGTTATTGACTATAGATCTAATCTATTTCTGACCGATTATTTAATAGTTTCGATAATTTTAATCATAGTAACGATGATTAATGATGTGAGTTCAATGCTATTTTGGATAGAATATATAAGCTTTACTTTAGACTGAAGACTTATAGAGTAATCTGTTATATACAATAAATTTGTAAAACATTGCTAACATTTCGATACTTTATTGTGAAACTATTTGTTTATTGTTTTGGTTGTATGCTGCTGTCTACTTTGACAATATTTTCAATTCAATTCAGGTATATTCAGGCAGGGGATTTATATTTCACACATTGTTAAATGCGTTAAATGAGTTTAACATTTTTTACTTTAATTGAACAGGTGCAAAGCACTTTCTGAATCGTCAAGGCGTTGTTACTTTTTTCTGTTGTATTTATTTAAAATATTATATCTTACATCTTTAAAATATTATTTACTTCATAAAATTATTTTGTATATTTTACGGAAGAAATGTTGATTTGAAGCGACTAGAGATGGTAGGATGCTAGGATGCTAGGATGCTAGGAACCCGTCTAAGACTAAGCTTAAATTGAGTATAATGTTTTCCACGCCATTATTTGGCTTTGGTAATTTTTTTCTCAGCGGAGTTAGAACAATACTTAACTTAGACATGAAATTTTAATAGCTTCAACTACATAAAATTTGGCGTCGTTTGAAGATCAATATTATAGGTCTCATAACAATGTTATCATTCAAACATTAGACTGAAGAATTATAGAGTAATCTGTTATATATAATAAATATGTAAATTAAATATTGTCATAGTTTCATCGCCTACTGAACAAAAACAAGTTATGTCACTTTAAAAATACCCTATACATAAATAGATTATAACTTATGTTAAACAATGAACGCGTTTGTATTTAAAACATATCCTTAATATATGCATCGCAGTTTTTTACGGTCGTTGGCATTTGACCAAACTGTTTTGTGATTTGATTGCATAAAACACGTGGGATGATCGCTATCGGTCGCATCAACTAGGCCAGACACCCAAACAATGCTAAGGAAAAAATATTTACCATATCTGAACGTAATCGTGATGTATAAGGGCTCGAAATCCAGAAATATATACATGACGAAAGTACGCTTCAAATTTCTAACTCATGAATAACCGATTATTATGTTATATTGCTTTAAAAAACCTTTCTTCCTGTTTTTAAATAAATATCTATATGTATCTCAGTTTATAATATAATATAATTTTTAATAGTAATAAAAGAAAATGTTGACAAAAATGTTAGTTTAATTAATAAAATTACTAATTTCCTTATATTGTCATTTCAAATGGATTTATCACATAAAACATTCACCGTCAAAGAAGTTTAACAAATAATAATCAGAGATATTAATTGTAAGAAACTCCTGGATATGATAATAACTGGAAAAATATAATGGGATCTATTAGAGACTGAGGTAACATTATGAGCATTCATATTCAATATTAAGAATTAATTATTTTCCTAGCATCTGGAAAGTAGCTCAAATAATAACGATTCTCAAACCAAGGAGAACACCAGAAGATATTATCTCCTATGGGCCTATAAGTTTAGTACCGGTAATCTCGAAAGTTTTGAGAAACTGTATAGCTCACAATAGAAAAAAAACAGATTATTCCAGAACACCAATTTGGGATGTGCAATAAGCATGAAAGAATAGAATAAGTGCATAGACCTGTAAATAAAATAAATATGGTTTTAAACGCCAAATGATATTGTTCTGAATTTCTAGGTCTTTGATATATAAGTATGGTATACGGGATTATAGGTTAAATTAAAGAAACGTCTCCATCATTCGGATTATGAGCTACTAATGTCGTACTTAACAGATCGTCATTTGACTGTAAAACAAGACCATAAACATACGGAATTACATGTAATATATTCCATAGTTCCCCAATGCGGGATGCTGGCTCAAGTAGTATATCTTCTGGACACAGCCGACCTACCTACAACAAAAATAACCACTGTGGCAACATATGTAGACGACACAACAAGCTTAATCTCTTATGAAAATCCAGCCATAGTTTTAATTAATCTACAAACACACCTAAATCAAATGTGTCTGAAAACATGGTATATAAAAACCACTGAAACAAAACCCACTTATATAATTTTTACGCTCCGTAGAATATGTCCACCAATCTATATCAGTAATTAATAACCCCGCAAACACAGGATGCTAAATATCTTGGTATGTACCTAGAGCGACGCGTAACTTGGACGAAACACATACTCGCCAAACGGAAACAAGCCGGACTTAAACTCCAAATATATTGGCTTATCAGGCGCAAATCCCAGTTATCATTAGATAACAAGATATTATTGAATAAATCTATACTCAAGCTTATTTGGTCATATGTAATCCAACTATGGGAAACATCTATCAAGTCTAATATATCCATCATACAACGGTTCCAAAATAAAGTGTTGCGAGCCATTGTTGATGCTCCGTACTATATTTCAAATGAAGTTATACAACCGATATTCCTCTAGAACGAATAACGAGTGTACTTCAACATGTTTATGTGAAATACTTTGAAATAGCGTCAGTGCATCTCAACGTACACGCTAATCATCTAAATATGCGAAGTGACAGTGAAAATAGTATTTTATACAAGAGATCACATAGATTTTCTACATACCATGTATAATATAATAATACCATAACAAATACTTATTGCCCTATGGGCAGATTGTTCAACTACTAAAAGTAATAATTTAAAAAAAAAATTGAAAATATATAGTTAATTTATTCTCCACAAAAAGCTGTTGCTAAATGTAAAATATATCACTTTATGTACCAAATATAGCGTTCTAGTGTTTGTGATATGATCCTTTTTTTTTTGAACCAACAGTGATCATTAGTCAAATTCTATTTAATTAAAAGTATTGAAACTCTTTGAAAGTAATGAATTTGATGTTCAAGACAAGGGCCCAGTTGGGCAGTGGGCAAAGTAGAATAATGAACCATTGTAAGAAAAAGGCTATATAAACTTATATATACCCAAAATAAACAAAATGAGTAATATATATATTCTTCTACATCCAATTATCAGTAACGTCGCAGTTCATAAGTTATAGGTAGGATCTGCTAAATTCCTAAATATATAAACCCCTGCAAGAACTATCCTAACTAATCCAGGGCTTCCCTTTTTCACCTATGGAAAGCCCCTTCAATAAAGAATTGTAGAAATAAGGAATATATTAATAATAATTCTTGAAAAAGGTACCTACAGTGAATTATAAAACTTATTAAGAGTGAAAGTTATAGAGTAAGCCTGGATAATTATCAATATAATTTCTAAATCCAATCTCTGTCTTTGGTGAGAAAGATGAGAAATATTTACTATGATCGCTTAAAATTAAATAAATCTATAATTAGAAATTTTTACCAACTACAAATAATAAGACAAAGTGAGTTTTCAGTACGACAATGCTCATCTACATGTCACAAAACTAATATTAATATATGTGAAAACTTATACATACCAAATATTCAATTAGAATGTTCATCAGAATGTTTGTAGGATGAGACAGTAGGATGAGACCTACAAACAGCAACTTTTGTTATAAAAGGAGGTATAATAGTTTTCAGTAGAAAATAATTATTGCGAAATGTCAAAAATTCACACATATATGACGACTTGACAGCCCATACATTATTCCTATTACTGGTTTCTTTAAAACCGCCATCTGAAACAGATGGATTATGAGCTTTCCTTTAAAGGATGAAGTAAGGTAAGTACCTCATTACATAAATATTTATGAAGACGTTCAGCAACATTAGTTTGGTAAGACATCAAAAAATAAGAGATCATAAGATCTAAATTATGGTAACTATTGCAATTATCGATGCCTGTTTTTCATGAAATCAAGTACATTAAGAGGTAAAATAAATATAAATTAATGATCTAGACCCGAGTATTATACGATAAACATGGAATTTAACATATACAATTGAATATGCAAAGTCCTATAATTTCGTAATTTAGTTTTTTAATAGTTAGAAAAAGATATTTTGTTTTGTGGCTAAAGTCACAGTATAAAGCTTTTGTGTGTAATATGTAAACTGATATTAGATAAGCTGTATAGGTGAAAAGCAAAAAAGTTTTTTCGAGAAAATCGATATAAATAACAGACACAATCTGGCCTTGGTACCTTTGTCTTGATTGTTTCTTGGTCTCTGGTGCTTTCTGATGTATCCATGTTGGGAAATGGCGTAGAAACTATTTCGGATTGCAGTTGAACATTGCTAAGCACTCCTTTAGCGAGGTGATATGTGGCGCTTAGTGCGAGCGATCGCAATAGCGCGAGTAAATTCTTCATATCCATATATTTTATATAGATAATAATGATAAAACTACTGTTCAATATTTTTAGAATAGAAATTTTAAACTGTGTTTATGTGCCTCCCTAGGATTATTCACCACATATACTATAATAAAACATTTTAGCTGTTTTTTTCTATGTTATCTACGTAATACAAAACGTGTTACTTGTTTAAATAAGTATTAAAGTGCCTATATGTGTTAAATTTTGAAACTTTTATATACATGATATTTTTTATTTGTGTACACATAGAGAATTTTAAACTAGAATGGTAATTATTGTTAATATTTTTTATGGTTTTTCTTCTGCCTTGATTAATCAGAAGAATATTTAATAATTTGCCATTTTAACACATTCTCATGTACTATTTTCAGTTCTTGTTTTTTCTTTCAGTTTTACATTGCGCTTCTTATTGTACATTCTAGATCATTCCATCATCTATATTCGAATTACCAGATATAGATACAAAACATAATATAATTTTCTCTGAGTTATGAACTCGAAACATCAGAATGTAAACAATTACGAGCACATTTACGGCAAGAAGCCGCGAATATTAATCAATCAAAACGTGTTTGGTGGACGGTTTCGTCGTGAACGACGACCAGTCGAAGAACAAAGTGAAAACGCAGAAGCACTACCGCAAAGTGAAAGTACGACCAATAATTCGCTGGCCTTGCGGGATGTTCAGCCTTGACCGCCAAATCACGTTTATGTTGGTAAATGGTAATTCGAGTTGGACGCATCTTAAGTCTAAGTGAAAAAAATTACTACGGGTAAAGGCTGCCGGTTTAACAGTGGCGCTCCTTATTCTTTATGTTATATACGATATTACGCATGAAAATTATAATGAGTACTCTTAGAAAATTATTATAATAATTCTGTAAATATTTATAGCGGTGATATTTAGTATCAGATATACTCGATTATTTTGCCGTATGGAGGGTTGCATAATTATGTCATGTTACACTGGCCAATGTGTATAAGTTATAAAATGTGAAAGGGTTCAGAATACTAAAACTATTAATTTACTTTAAAAATTGTTTTATTTTATAGAAAAAATAAATTGCCGGCTTGTTGAATGACAATATAAAGCGACACTGAGCTTTCATATCTATTAGAAAACAGGCTCACCCGTCTCACTCGTTCACCATTCAGGTAGTTTTAAAATACATGGCTGGTTATTCAGGGCCGTATTACATAACACCTTCTGAAGAAACGACCACAGGGATGTATTTGATCTCTGTTCCGTTTGAACAGCTTATAATTTTTATAGAAATAGTATTTGGGCACCGATTTATTTCTCTAGTTTGTTGTTTTTTACTGAAATATCCATGGCATCCCTCTACGGAATTGTTTTACAACTTTTGGTGACTCCAAATTTTAATTATCTACGGCTAAGGAACTAAACTATAACAATCCGCCTTTGGCAGCTTTACACCCTGAATTACAAGCTTTTATCCAAATTCCAGTAGACTATATTAATTCAGATCAACTTGGGTGCCCTTGCACACTGCGAAACAATTGCTAATCCAACGTCAACCTGCCTTTTTTCTTTGATAACTGATCTGATTTCAGTTACTTGAATTAATTCAAAACAGAACGCCCATACGATCTTCCCAGAACCCTTCTCACTATGCCAGTTATAAGATGTAAAATGATTTAGAACACAACATTTATTAATTTTTTAAAACTATTTTATTGAAAGAAAGAAGATAGGAATTGTCGAACGATGATAAAAACGACTTTAAGGGTTTTTGTCTATTAGAAAATAGAGCAAACTCACCAACAGATGAACCATGCACATAGCTATGATACCCAGGGCCATAATGGTTGCATAATATAACATAAGTCTTCAGGTCTTGCTTCCAGGTATTTTACTGCTCATTACACGAGATAGGCCGACGATCTGTGTACTGTCGGAACGCCGTCAAGTCAAGTAGATCCCCTTAGATTTAATGCCAACGTTTTTCTCAGTTTTAGAAAAAGATGTTGAATTCGACTTTTGGAATGGCCTTTATATATTCTTCAATTTGATTTTTATCTTTGTTTAATATAAAGGGCAGTTGCCTTTATAGTAATAAAAATGACGAAGTTTCAAATATTGTTCGTTGTTATATAACGTTGTAAACAAATATTGTTGAATGTTATAGTTCTTACGTCGTATCTACAGAACTGAAAAACATTGGTCTCTAAAAAGATTATGTTAAGGAGAAATTGTGTAACCCAGTGAAAAAATCAATTTAATAGGTACTGAGGAATCATTAGTCAGTTAGGCTGAAGAGTATGTATACGCACTAAAATTTTACAAGGTGGAAACTGAAAATGCAGATCGTTGGAAAGGAAGACATAAATGCCATTCAGCATCTATCTTCACCCACAGCAGCGTGCGTACGTAAAAACTGCTACTCATGTTCGAGCGCATCGTAACACGAGTTTTATTAAACGAAATAGACTGATTACTCAAAGGTTCAAACATATTTTTGTAAATAAGTCCAATATACTATTATCTGTTTTGTTCAACTTTTATTCTACCAATTTATGAAATGTGTAATGTTTAAAAACAAACACGATTATTTTGCTTTTAAACATTTTTGTTTTTAGGGAGCTTTTTGTTAATACTGCTGCGTTTTTTTAACAATCACTCCTGTATCATGCGACTAATCATCACCCCCTCCTATTGCTAAAATAATATATCAGTATCGATCTTTTGGTGATCTTCTGAATTCCATTATTTTTACTAAAATATTCATGGTTATTCTGCAGGGAACAGTTTCTAAAGTTTTGATGACTGCATATTTCAATAGCCTACGACGGAGCTACTATAGTTCATTTTTGGTAGCCATAAACCTTGAACTTGAAGCATTTGTTCAATTTCCAGTAGATTATGTTAGTTCATAGCAACTTCAGTTCCTCTTTGAAGGACTAGGGGAATTTTTAAATAATGAATGCATCAGATTCCAATAGTTTATGGCTATAGCACTCTCAATCCACCTTCTGTGAGCTTACAGCTTCACCTACGATACTTTAATCCAAACTCCGCTTAACTATGTCAAGGAATGTTACGTGTAATGGCGGAACGATTGTCAATCTACTGTCAACCCATATTATTTTCATGATGCTTGGTTACTTCTCATTCATGATGCTGGTAATTAAATTGATTTCAGCTAATTTAATGGATTCCAAAAATGATAGAATCATAATCTCCGCAGAATCTTAAAAACTGGGTCTGGTGTTAAAAAAACAATCATTCAACTAGTTTATTTTATAAAAAAAGGAGAAACTCATTTAATCGAAAACACAAACAACATTTCTGGCCCAAATATTTATATTAAATACTTACCCCTTACAAAAAAATATTTATATTTAATATATGTTGCATTAGTATGGTAGAATTCAAGATGAATTATATTGTTCTCACATTAGCATATGATGCACAGATTTTATCGATTACAAGAAAATGCACAGTTGAGTTACACTATAAATCATTTAGAGAACGTACTTTATCAATAAAAATGTCTGCAAAAATAATAAATATATGCAGCTGCAATATAGATGCAGTGTGCAAATATCATAGAAATTTCACGGTATAGGCGACCTTAGGGAAATGTTTTGTTTAGTTCAATCAACGGTAGCGCTGCGATCGCAAACTGTGATTGGCTAGTTTAAATTCCTGGTGCCGCCACTAACATGGAACGTGATTGGTTGATCAAATTGTGTGAAGTCAGCATTTTCTATGGGCGTCCATTTTTAAATTTGTTGTTTGAAGGTTTTGTTTTTGTTTAGATCATTTCTTACGTTGTGCGTATTTTCAGATTTACATTAATTACTATGGAGTAATAATATAAAAATTGATGGCAATGCGTCAGTGTATTAAAAGATGTAGTGTACCGGGTTAAAAATCTACTACGGAAATTAGACACCGTTTCCCAAAGAATGATCTCGCTCCTTTCCAAAAATGGGTTGATCAAGTAAATAGTACTAAGTTACCTGGATAAACCACAATGCAAATATATCAACGTCATGGTGTCTGTCACGGACATTTTAGTGAAAATTTTATAATTACGCTCCCTTCACGAACAGGTATTAGGGTAAATGCATATCCAACATTGTTTTTATTAGGTACATATAAAATTATCTATCTACTACATGTCTATTTATATATTGTTTGTTTATAGAAAATCAAAACCTACTTATGAAGATGTTAGTCGTATTAAAATTCAATTAATCTACCAAGTTGTTCGTATGCTGTCAGTGTGATGTCTCTACATAAAGAAGTCTTACAAGAAGGTAATAATTAAGACATCTGGATAATTACTAGTAATAGATACTACTTTTAATTGCAAAACATCCCTAAAATATTTCTAATATTTTTACTTTTTAGAACAATCAGTTTTTACTTTTTAGAACAATCAGTGTTTAATAATTTTATAGTAGAGCTATTGTGTATTTAAATTTAATTGCCTTGTTAAGAAAATATTTGTTACGGTGCCATCAATTAAAAAATGATTTGCTACTTTTAGAGGATTTATTACCTCAAAGAAATCTATTTTGTCTAAATTTAAAAATAACTACATTTGTTTAAGTAATCTTAACCAAGATTGGTCAAAGAATTTTGTTGTATCTATTAGAGGTCATGGAGGTAGAAACAGCATCTTTCACCTAGTATATTTGAGAAATCTTTAAAAGAGCACATCATCACTTCAATTTTTTCACATCACTCTCCCGGAGAAAATTGTGAAGAAAATGAATATATTAAATAACTTTTATTATTATATTATTTTTTAACGGGAGATCTAGTACCACTTGAGGTTGTTAAATCACCAGTTGAGTCTATGTTTTCAGTTTCAGAGAACTTTGCTCTGAGAATAACAAGAGTCTAATATTGTATTTTAGTCTTATTTCAGGCTATTTAACAAAACTTCTGAAAAAGAGACAACATGCAATATTTATCTCCATTCTACATCAAGTAGTTCCACAGATTCCAAAGATACTCTAAAATCTAAATATCTTTAAAAAACACATAAATTTTTAGTGTTTCAACTGTCCAATCCACAATGATTTTCAGGACCAAATTTTAAAAGTTACTATGATATGCGATTGTATTTTTGGTTTAATGAAGTTAATGCAATATCAACAGGGAAGGATTTAAAGTTTACCTTTAATATATCAAGATAAGTTAAAACTCTAATAGATCCCATAAAATTGATGGCTCTAAACAAATATGGAAAGGCGTTATAGAAGAATTATAGATATTTTAATTTTGCCTAGAATAGAGTTCATAATTTTTTTTGCTTTTTGTTTATATATATTTATTTTATTTACACTTACGTATATTTGTATAGAGTTTTATTTTAATAAATTAATTTTAAAAATTAAATTTGATTTTAATTTAAATACTATTGGCCAATACTTGTGACGTCACAAAGTAATCAGGCAAAATGGCAGACTAATCAAAGCAAGGTATTTTCCTTACAGGTTTCTACATAACTATTTTAAACTAACCAATCAAATTCATGTTGTCAGCGTCGCCAATGATTGACCTAAGCAAAACTTTGCCCCACTACTTACCATTGGAGTTGCACACCCCTAGCAAATATCCAAATAAATGTTACATTCAGTGACAATACATCATAATTTACTTGTCAGCCTGACGCGTCATAGCATTCGCTTTATGACATATTTGTTGATGAGATTAATTAAAAATTTAAGGTGCATTATGAAATAATTATGTGGGATGACAGTTGGAAAAAATACGTGGGACTTGTTGTCTCAATTAAAATGCGGTAAACCGATTAAAATCATAGTATGGAGAAATGGCGATTACTACGGGTTCGGTCGCGAAATCCTTATAAATCCTCTTTACTTGACGACATGGAATTCGATCTTAAGTATCATTTTATATTTTACCATAGTCGATAAATCAACCATTTCATTGTATTAGATTATCTGACTGAGGTGCTTCAACCCAATTTTGGTGCTGTGAGAAAATTAATCTACTTAGAAACCAGGAAGAAAGTAGAGCAGTTTAAAGATTTGAAAGCGATGGGGCAGTATGTAGCCGTTGGTACTAACAAGTTCAAATATAGAAAAAAAGCGTAAGTGGGACATATATTTGTTTATGTTTCCTTTACAATTAATTTCAATTAATCAGGCACAGTTATTAGAGAAGTCTTTGATGATATAGTAATATTTTTTATGAAGGCGAGGTACCTAAATAAATTAAACACAATAGTAACAACTTTAAAGATACACCCTGGGAGATTGTTCTTTTAGATTTATTACATTTGTGTTTTAAATCTGCTATCTCTCGTTTGATTTCATCCAATTAACCGGAATAAAATTAATTAGTTAGAGAAGAAACCGGTTGACGTTGGTTGCGCAAATACTCAAAGGATTACTTGGTGAAGCAATGGGCTTCTGGTCGGGTATGAAACAAGAACAAGTAAAGCACAAATCTTCAGTATTAGAAACTTAATACAAAAGATTATAAGCGGTTTCCTAAAGTTTTATTATTGTTTATTTTTAAAAATTGTTTTTATGCTAAAGCAGATTTGTTTGTATAAGATAAATTTTATTTGAATCCCCACATCCTAGGAAACAAGTTTAAAAAAGAGTACAAATAAAAAACTTAATATATTTTGGCAGTAAAATTTAACTCAAATGCTACAAAGATTAAACCTTAACAACACTCCAGCTTTTAAATTTGAATTGGACTTCACTACAAAAGCTGCGGAAAAATCGCAAGATATTCCCAGTTTGTGGATTCTCAGCACAAGCATCTCTGTTTAGGGTTTAAAGCCACAAAATTGACGAAAGACTGAAGTTGCTGGCAACAAACATAGCAGATAAAAATCCTTAGTGCCATTTTATATCGCCGTTCAATACATCGCCTCTACTTTACATAAAATAAAATAATTTTTAAAATAATTTAATAGATTTTATATTTCATGTTTGATAACATTAATACTTCATTAAAGATGGTTCCCCTCTAACACTACTGTAAAATAATAAATTAGAGGAATATCCATATATATATATATATATATATATATATACAAAATATTAAATATTTTTAGATATGGCACCGAACAAAAGACACATTTCATTAAAAGAGAAAAGTACCAAGAGGCAAAATTATGCGACTCAACTGAGTCTCTTTTAAATTTTATGGCAACAACTCATAAAAATTTGAGAACAGTCATTTATGTGATGGTATCAGGTAGAATATATCAGGAAGCTTGTAAGGTAGTGTTAACTCAGTTAGATTTAACTCACTGGAACATGGTCTTGAAGTACTTAGCTAAAATATTGGATGTTCCTGAAGGTATTGAATGGTAAGATACTATATTTTCCTGTTTAATAAATTAAATCAATAAATAGCTTCTACAATATTTTACATAATGTGTATATTACTACGACAATTGACTGATAACCATTGAGACTGAAAATTTCTCTTGTAATTAATAGATGCCACTTGTGATCAAAAAGAAGGCCTTCACAAAAAATGAAAACATAGTGGTGGGAGTATCAGATGCATTAGAATATAATATGTATATGTATAAAATATTATCATCAATGTGTAAGATATGGTTACTACATAGACTACTTTGGTGGAAAACATTGAGATTGTTTTAAAATTTATAATAACCGAATCCCGCCAAGGACAAGGTCAAAAATCCAATCAATTGTATGCAATGAATCAGATAGATGTAAAAACAAAGATATGAACATTTATACTCATTGGGAAAAACTGATATGAATCAGGCTTGTTAACAACTAGCTTTAATATGCAGTTTGTCAGCTCTGGGGGTGTGAGATTTATATCACATTTGATATGTGTGGGTAATATCATGGCAAAAATGTACCTTGTTTATGTTGCAACACTCTCTATCCTGATAATCCGGAAGAAATATACATTGTTTTATACTTATACATCGACGGTTCCTAAAAAAACTCCCCGGTGTACATTTTATATTGACTTAGAATTATTTGAAATTATTCGTATTGAGTTTCTCCCTTCAAATATATTAATTAAATATTTCATCAGTCTTTTAGGCTCAATAAAATAGTAATACACCAGATGTAATGTAAAATTAATTGGCTTAAATAAATTAGTAATGTGAAATTTCTTTTAATCGAGTTTTAGGTCATGTTTTGATTACCAATTCTTCTAACTGAAGACCTATGATCTGGCCGGATAGTATTTTTTTTACGAAGTTGCATTGCATCAATTTATCTAACTAAAGCCGGGAAGTTACAAGCAGCATCAAAATTTATTTTTACATCTTATACATAATTAAAGTACTTGTTAGGTTAACTAAGTACAATTATGAATTAAAACTTGGTGTTTTGATTTTTAATATAACTCTCTGAAGTGCTGCTTATTATTTTGTTTACTAATATCCCATTCAATATTTCTTAGCCTCTGTGCGCCATCAGGACATATAATTGAAAGCGGAATATGTTTGGAACATGGTGGATTATATATAGCTTTGCCATTTATGGCAAAATTTATTAAAAAGGATTACGTCGGACAATTTCATCAACAAATGGCATTAAAAAGGTAAGATATATACGTGCGTGTTATTCCTATATTTGCAACTCATCTGTGCTCGATACTATTATATATAGACATACATTGTAGTGTTAAGCTTATACATTAATAAATCAATAATTTTTCAGAAACACCCGCAATATTACAATAATTTTTCAAAAAATTAATTTATTATTAACACCGATCTCACATATCCGCCATTAGTTTACTGCTAACAATTATTAGAATTTATACACTCTAGTTTATCCAGCGACAACTAATACTTCCGTTCTTCATTCACGCATCCCACATGTTCGCTAGGTTTAGTCCTCTTTAGTCTGTGAGTGTCATCCATGCAGTAGCTGAAGTGGGTTTTCATGGAGGTGTAGCCTGCTTTCGTATCTCCCATCAAACCTTCAATTTATTTCTTAGATTGGAGACATTTTTAGGTCACGTTGGAATCTTGCATTGCCAACATACCAAGTTGTGTCCACTTCGTTCCCTGTTTTCCTTACGTTGCTATCTTGGATATACCCCCACATCTCTATACCATATAACAGGTCAATTGAAAAGTGGCGGACCTCACACATAGATGGCGCAACTAGAATTAAATACATATGTTTTTAGTTAGCCCTAATCTTCTAAAGATGCGTGTATAAATATGAAAGCTATCGGATCATTAGTTTGTGAATTATAGCATTTTGAGTGAAGCAACATTTGGTATTGTGAAAAAAATGGATAAAAAGTAATGTCGCCTGTTGATCAAATATTGCTTTTTGAGGGGAAAAAATATAGTTGAAGCAAAAGATTTGCTTGATGCCGAGTTTCCGGACAATGCTCCAGGAAAATCAACCATCAATGATTGGTATGCTATGTTTAGATGTGGTGAAATGAGCACCGAAGACGGTGAACGAAGTGGACGCCCAAAAGAGGTTGTTACCGACGAAATCATTAAAAATATCCACAAAATGATTTTAAATGACCGTAAATTGAAATAGAATGAAATAGAACGAATATTTGTGTATGAGAAAGCTCTTTGAGAAGGGGGTGCCGCGCAAGCTCACTTTTGACCAAAAACAGTAATTCGAGTGGACTGCACACGATGAACCCAGTCCAAAGCGTGGGAAAACGCAACAGTTGTCTGGCAAGTTTATGGCGTCTCTATTTTGGTATGCGTATGGAATAATTTTCATTGACTATCTTGAAAAAAGAAGGACCATCAACAGCGAATATTACATAGCGTTGTAGGATCGTTTGAGGGACGAAATCGCTGGAAACGGCCGCATTTGAAGAAAAAGAAGGTGCTGCTTCACCAAGACAATGCATAGTGTCATAAGTCAGTGAAAACGATGGCAAAAATTCATGAATTGGGCTTCCAATCGCTTCTTCATCCACCGTATTCTCCAGATCTGGCCCCCAGCGACTATGTCCTGTTCTCAGATCTCAAAAGAATGCTCGCTGGGAAGAAATTTTCGTCGAATGAAGAGGTGATCGCCGAAACCTATTTTGAAGCAAAGGACAAATCGTACTACAAAAATGGTATCGAAAATTTGGAGGGTCGCTATAATTAATGTATCACCCTTGAAGGCAATTATGTTGAATAAAGAACTAATTTTGCCAAAAAAAATAGTTTTACTATGGTAGGCGAGGGACTTTTCAATTGATCTATTAGCCATATTAGTTTGAATAACGGATTGTAGATTAGTATCTTAATGTGAATTGTTATTTTAAATTTTCTTCCATGGAACCAATACAGCTATTTATATTTTATTTTGAGTTCGATTAATATTTCATAATAAGTAATATGCGATTGGTTTGCTGGAATAAACATGTGCGAAGGTTCTTATTTATTATTAGTAGATTTAGATTAGATTCAAGTGATACAATGCACTGTATGGTGACAGAATATTTTTTAACAATGCTGCTTATTTATTTGATACCGAATTTGTATGTGGTTATGTTAATATCTACAATGATCTGCAAAAAATTAATTCATTTAAAGAGAATATTAATTTATATAGCAACCTGGAGAATGACGCTATAGATAAATTACAATATTGAATAATTAGATTGAAAGAATATTTTAATATTAAGCCATCTAGAGCAGTCCAACTGAAATGGTTTCTCTTAATTAACTGGTTACACTTTCACCAATAAAGGAATAAATATTAAGCAATGCCAATTGAATCATATGCAATTATTTAAGAATAAAATTTTAATTTTGTTATTTTTAGATCCAAACCCGCCTCTCTGCCTAAGAAAAGACTAAAGATTTCTTTAAAAATCAAAAAGGAAAAACCAAAAATACAGCCTGATATTAAACACTGCGTAAGCAAAAAATGTTTAACTGAAGAATGTTTATCCAAGAAGGTCCCCCGAGGTTAGTAAAAATACACAGTAGAAATTCTTTAAGCTTTAACGACGACTTCATAAATATTAACGACAGTTTCATAATTTAACAATTAATGAATAATATTCTTCATTTGAGACTAAAACAATCTATTTTGCCAATATGTCATTCAATCACTATATGTCAACAAGATTTGATCGTATTATGATTTGCTCGATTTTATATTTGTGTTTTGAGTTAATTTTCTTACAATTAAACTGAAAGAAAAACGCAGTTCAAATTGATATTAAAATGATGTTAAAACATCTTAAAATTAAAAAATAATATCATGGTAATACCATCATTTATATCTGCTTATTTAGTAATATTTCCATTTAACAAGTGTGACAAAAGTGACAAGAATGATAGATCTATTCAAAGTTATTTTGTACATACGTCATCTAAATCTGTGACGTCAAAGCATTGCAGTGTTGTCGCATCAACTCTGAGTTTTTGCTCAGTTTGGCCTTGACATACAAAAAAATTCTAATCTGAATAAAATAATTGAACAAAAATGTTATCAAATATAATTTATTTTAACATTATAGTACATCTAAAAACTGCAGTGAATTTTACAACAACAATTGTTTATAGGTTAGAGTTATAACTACTTATCACTTTTGGTTTCAAGAATTTTGCATACTTCTGACAACCGGCGATTTTGATAGGCACATTTATTTACCTGTTTGAACCAACCAGATAGCATGGTGTCTCTTTTTAACTAGAATAAAATGAGAAGGAAAATATTGATTTTAAATATCTTGATGACCTATGTACAAAAGAACTTTAAATAGACTCTATATATTTTCATTCTTTGTTCGCTATCAAAAATACCTTTCTCTAAATATAAACTATTATCTATATAGTGATTTCTCAGTGTCAATTCAGTATTCTATATTCTAACTATAATTATGGTCATATACTGTATGTTTCAGTTGATGTCAGACAAGTTGCAAAATTCGTTGACAATCTGATTGCGGAGGGTGTTAACAAATTGGAGAAAAACGATTTACCAGCAAGCGTATTAAAAGCAGACAAATTAAGAAAAGGTAAATGCTTTCAAATCTATTTAATATGAGTTACGTGAAAAAATAATCCACATTTTTTAAACGGTATTTTGTTGAAGAACATGTTACATCAACCCTCCGTTTAGTTAATTTATTTAAAATGGCAACGCTAATGAAAATACCTATATACAATTTTGGCTCTGACGATCAAATGAGTTCCAATGTAATAATTTAGTATCTTCACCAGTTGACGTGACATTTTATGTTGAATTATATACGTTTCACCACCATAAAATTATTTATAATAGTAATAAAATATATTCATAAATAAGCACAGCGACATCATTGAAACAAAATTTAAAAAGGAACTCCACCCAAAAAATGAATGGTCCATTATATTTTCAACTATTGTGTTATCACAAATAAATTGTCTCCGCTACATGCCGTCTAAATTATTGGAACATCATAGCAATCATACACTTTTATGACATTCGAATATACAAAAATAAAGGTGTTATTATAACAATTAATATAAAAAAGAAAAATGAAAAAGAGGGAAAATATTGTACCGAAATTCTCGCAAATATCTGTTTTAGCATTCCTCCATGGCTTGGATATTGTTGCACTGATTATTACCAAGATAATTCAGTGTTTTTCGTGATAAGTCCTGTTTTAAATTTAGAAAAATGACCATGATTCATATTCTCATGAATATGTAGTACCTTGGAACTGATCAATATGATAGTAGGTTCAAAGTTGCGGTCCGTGGCTCGGAGCCTATGTTTTACCGTAGGTCCATTCCAAATAAAGTCTGGTTGCAAAAAAAGATGATCAGGCTATGCTTAGAATGGATACCATCTTGAGAAACTTAGAAATTGCGCTAGAAATAAAGGACTGCAAAGCAAAATTATTTAAGAACTTAAAAAACTTAAAAAAAACAAAGGTTTTTCTTAGTTAGCTCGAATAACTAGTCAGTTAAGTCGTGCGTTGATCGAAAATATTTTATATCAATTTAATATAATTATTTTATTCAATGAAAATTACTTTATAAAATATTCAATATTTTATATTTAAATGTTACAAGCATGAGCATTAGTTTTTAACCGTCCAAACTTTATCAATTAAGATTACTTCTTGCTACTTACACGTAATTTCAAATCATGATTTATTAATAATAGCAATATTATCATATTTTGCTCAGTTAGTTTTAAACCTTACTTATTTTCCATTTAAACTTTACGGCATATTCTTTTATATAAAATTCAAAATTACGCAAACTTAGTTAAGAGAATATTTTTATGAAATTATTGCTTTCAGCTAATCTGTGTATTGATTATTTTTCAGGTGCCATTACAGCCCGTAAATACAACAGCTTTTTAGGTAAATCATTTAAAATTAACATAATAATATCCTAATATTTCCATATATAATATGGGGATTTCTTTTATAACATCTTTATTAGATACGCTTAGTACAATCTTAAGTTACAATTAATTTATTACTACTTTTCCTATGTACTTGGATTAATTAACAAGCAACACGAGTGCGAGAAAATACATCAATATGTATTCCTCAATTATTAAATTATAATAACTTATAGCTATAGTTTCCACTAAAGGTATACACTTTATATTAGTTCGTATGGTTTTGTTCGCTTCAATCTCCTGACATTCTGCGCGCTGTCCAGCAGTTGTATTGCTTCCACGTTAGTATGATTTAGTAATCTTCTTTCGTGTTTCAAGACGAAATCTTGGATAACTTCGCAAATCCATTTGATTTCCAGGTCATCGTGCAGTTCTTCATTAGTTACGTAGCGATAGGCATTGGTAATCAATCGAAGAACCTTGTTTTGACAGCGTTGTATGACAGTTGATTTAAATTTTTAGTGCAACCCCATATTTGCACCCCATAGGTCCAAATTGGCTTTATAATTGTATTTAGATCAACCTCTTTGATTTTAGATCAAGTTGAGAGTATCTTCCGACTAACCAGTATTGTTGTTTTATTTTGGTTCTAATGTGTTGTGCTTTTTGTCTAACGTGATGCTTCCAATTTAATCTACCGTCAAGATGGATTCCAAGGTATAGCTGATTCTGCTTGAGGAATCGGGTATCCATTGAGTGATATAATTAAATTTTTATTAATTCGCCTCAATGTAAAATTAACGTGGGCAGATTTGGAGCTATTAGGTTGAATTTTCCAATCTTTCGTCCATTAGTAAATTTTGTTGACTGCCACTTACACTTTTTCTATTGCCCTAGGCAGAGATATATCTTTTGCCATAATAATTGTGCCATCAGCAAAGGTTCCAAGCAGTGTTTCTTTTGTTGTTGGAATGTCAGCAGTATAGAGCAGATACAGGAAAGTTCCTAAGATGCTACCTTGTGGCACTCCAGCCGAGATATTTTTAAATATCGAGAATGCCATTTCGTGCGATACTCTAAATTTTCTTTCGAATAAATATTTTGTGGATGCCTTACAAAAACTAGTAGAACCAAATATTACGAGTGTCACTGTTGAGTCATTATTTTTTTATCGCTGACATATAAAACGGCCAAGAGAAAAATAAATTAGATAATATGTCAATTCTTTATATTTTCATAGTATTCTTTGATAATAGCTGGTTGGATATTTTTAAATCATGGAAGGGAAGCAGCGTATTTGAAATTAAAAAAATAAAGCCTGAATCAATTTTTCCGTTTATATTATTAGTTTTTTAACCGCTGTTTATTTATTTTTTATATATAAGACTCCAATTGGCGGATTTATGAACAATTTTAAACATAAAAAATTAACAATATTGAGTTTACTGTCATCATATTGTCAACAAAATCATGTACTCATAAATCCCAACGAAAAACTGTTTCCATTATTATAAACCGAATCATCTTTTAATTTAGTATTTATGATATAATTCTTCTAACGAAATTTTCAGCCAATTTTGAACACAGACATAATAGTTCAGCCCCCAAAACCTATACGACATTTGCAGAAATTGCAGAGAGAAATCAAGTTGGCTCGAGAGAGTCATCAGAGCTAAGTAAGTTAAAGTATCATACTTAAAAATACTATTTTATATGGTTAAATGATGTTTTTGTATTAAATTTTATATCATAATAGGCTATTCCCGTATAGATCTCCACAGAAGCTCTAGTTTGATTAAGAAAAATGTTAACTTTGGTTCGAGCATTGAACCCAATCAAGTTCTAGCTGATGAAGTGAGTTAACTTATTTTTGTTTACTCTAAAATATATTTTGACTTCCATAATATTACTAACTATAGACACATTTTTATAAATCTCGATTACTATACTTAAATGGCTTTTTGCAAGAGTCTACATACTATTTTTTTATTTTACGAGTCACAAATTGATTTCATAACATGGGTTATAAATTTATGTAGTTTCAATACATTTATTTATTTATTACGATATAATATTTTTATGTTAGACCCATTTGTATAACATTGTTTTCTGCATTTACTGCATCTAACAGGGTTATTAGGTCAAAAAGTTAAATTTTCGTTATTTTCGTTATTATATTTTTTTAAATGTTTCATTTTGTTCAATATTTTTTTTAATAACAGTTCAATAATAATTCATCGGCTAAGGTAGTTGTTTCGAAGATGAAGCACCATTTATCTATTTATAGACTATATTTCGCCAGTCTGAAAGGCAAGGAACAGACCCTTTTCGGCTTACAAAAGACCTTACAAGTAATTTCCGTCATTTTGTCATTTTTGACTTTTAAAAGCTATTTCAGCTTTAGAGTAGTGGATGCTTTGGAAATTTATGGATTCAATTGAAACCTTCACACCCTGACGCAGCAAAATCAGCCTTGTTTCAAAAATGACAAAATTAAATATAATAAAAAGATATTACAAAATATTTCGAAACTGTAAAACAAAATACAAAAAATAACTAATTTCAAACTAAAAATTTGCAGATACATTTTAAATCAAGGCATCGGATAAAAAGATGTTGTACTTTCAGCACTCTGATATCTCCTAGGCATACACAAATATGGCCCCAAACCCCATTTAAGATCCCTTTCTAAGTATACTAATGGGAAAACTGTTGCCAAAATCATCAAACTTATATTTTATGTTTAATCCTTCGATTTTTCTTCAAGAGATATCACTGATTAAAATACATTCAAGAACCTATTTTTAACTTCTCATATTATTTATTTCAGGCATCGGTAATTGAAGTAGAAGGTGAAGATACTACCGGACATAAACAATCTTCAAGCCACACTAGAATGAAGAAATTCAGTTCCTTAAGAGATAGTATTTATCTTCCTAGATCAGAAGCGTTGATGTCGAGTTCTAAAATTATGAGCCTCCAGTCGGTTAAAGAAGACGAAGATGATGCGGAAGATGTTGATAAAAATAAAATGAATAATAAGGAATTTGGCGCTATCAAGGTTCAAGTAAATAATTGCTGTAAACAATATGGTTATTTGCCTGATCAGAGGAGCCATGATAGTGTGATAAACAGCAATACTAAGAGAGATAAAGATAACTTCAAAAAGACCAGTCACGAAGAAATTCGTCTTTCGAGTATAGCCATTCAAAATACCAATAGAGAGAGCCAAGACGGAGATGGTGAACTTAGAAGTATCTTCAAAATTCAAGGTAATAAACAGAGCTCTTATGAGAGTCGGCCTACATTACAAGACGATAACGAGAAACGTGTGATTATTTCAGACCTGAGCGAGACCTCCTCAGATAATCGACAATTCCCAAAACCCTCCATTCCAAAAGTACTAAAAATGAAAATGGTTGAGAGCAGATTATCAGAAGTATCAGATAATTCAGTTCGTCTCTCAGATAATAACAATAACATGCAAAGTAGTAAGAATATGTCGATTATTTCTGATATATCCAAGAATACTGAAAAAAGCTCAGACAAAAGCATGGATAAGTTAACAGACAATATTGAACAATCACAGGAAACAATTTCCAGCTCGAACCAAATAATCAAAAGTAGTTTGAGTAATATGAGAGATGACAGCAATAACAAAAGTGTAAATAAAATAAATAGTACAGACAGGGAAGAAAAAAGTTCGTCAATTAACTATGATAAAATGGTTGAAACACCAGAATCTAATGACATTCAGAATATGATTATTATAGAAGATAAATCGACTTCAGATGAATCTACAAGTAGTACATCATCCAGTACAGAGAAGTCCCAAAATACTCTGGCAAATTATTCAGAAAATTTAGTTAAAAAAGAGAAAAGCCAATCTACAAGTACACCTTCAGACAAAATGACCATGTTCGAGTCTAATAAGGATCTCGTTCTGGAAAAAGTAGATAAATCATCTCAGTCCAAAGAGAGCACACAATCCGTTGACACAGATGATGACAGCCATTGGAATTGTTTAAAAGATAACATCATATCTGTTGCTTGCAGTGAAATTTGCATCAGGATTTGTAAAAAGAAATGATTGGCAAATGTCACAACTTCAGCCGTTCCCACATCATTGTTGGTCTTTGTATAAAGTGCTTACAATAAAAGTGTTTCCTAGTCTTTTGTTAATTATTATTAATGTTAGTTTTGTCTGGCATCACCCACTGAATAGTGAATCTCTGATATACTGGAAGTGACGTAACAATACAATAAGCCGAAAACGACTGGGTTATTCGGTATTGGATCATAAGAGTGAGATTGTTATGAAATATACTATTATATTTTATAGTATTTTCGAATTTTTAAACTTTTAAACGAATTTAGATACGAAAATATATTTTTGCCAACTAGAACTTTTAGTTACTGTCGTTTGCAACGGGGGTCGTTTAAATTACTTTGTATTTTCTTTACAGTATTAGAGCTGTGCTTTTGTAAAAAAATACTTTTTCTATTCCTGAATAATTGTTTAATCCATATATAGTTATGAAAGGTACAGGGATTAAAACAAAACTTTTAATTTAATTGAAAACTGTTTTATTTTAACGGCAAGAAGTAGAAGCTATATATATTGTAGACAAAACTATTATATTGTATTAAATATCTCACTCGTCATATCGTTTTTCCAGGCAGAGCAATGATTTTTTGAATATCCATCGTCGTATTTGTGACGCTTTGTGCCTTCCTACTGAAAAAAACTAAACGAATAAAGGCATATTTTTACTTAAATTTTAATGGCAATCAGTATGAAATGGTTACCCAAAAATCTTACGATCCCAAATTCCAATGGCCCACGGCTGTGTAACTAAAAACTTCAACTTTCTACCCATATTACTGTAGACTAGATACAGAAATTTTAATCTGCCTTTGTTAACGATACATTCTGAACTGTGATTGACTGGGATTCACAGAGTAGGGGTATTTAGGGAGTTCGATAGTTCATGGTTACGGAATCTTGAGCAACTTCAATTTACCTTTGGAGACCTGAACCGAAACTGTGACGATTTTAATTAAATTTCTCTACTGGTCAAGTAATTGCAGAACAAATGTAAACCCAATGCCAATCATCAGTCCTGATTTTGTAAACACATACCAATCTTTTAAAATAACGAGAACCGTATTTGAATTATATAACATATGTTACCAACGTCATTTTAGATTAACGGTAGTAACGCTGAGTGAAGAGAGAGTTAACTGAGAATATCAATATCCATATTACATAACATTATTTAATGAAAATTACAAAGGCTCTATGAATCCCGCGGGTAACCGTGTGGGCTAAGAGTTTAGATCGACGATAATAATGTACCATCGAATCTCGGTGGTTCTAAATGTTTAAAAAGTTTATAAAACAAAAGGATAATGTTGCATAAAATTAAATGTCTTTAGGATTCGTTAAAAACACAACAGTGTTGGAGCGGCTATAAATAATAAATGCTCTAGAGTTTCCCTAAATGTATCATAGGCCTCGGAAAAAATATGACACGAAGTCTTTATATATAAATGAAACAAAATACTGTTAAATATATGATTCATGTATTTAACAAGAGCAAATTTCTAGTACTTGGGTGAAGAGGGCGTTGTAGTTTGTTCAGAAGCTGTCAAATGGTATAAAAGACTAGCCATGTAAATAAAATTGCTCTTTTATTACAAAGCCATAAGTGGTGTTATTAATTCCGTCTCATTCCTAATCATAAGTGACTCGTAACAAACATTTCCAAAACAAATGCAATTCTATAAAGATCATATACCTCCAACGAACTATTTAGAATCAAACAATCAGGATAAATATCCTGAATTGAACGAATTACATACCGAAGTGCTCCAAGATAGCGTAAACTGGGAAAAATTACAATAGTCACTTTTCCAGATGGTACATCATAGCAATTAGTAGAAACCAAGAACCATCTATGATGCTGAAGAAATTTGATGTAGCTGACGAAAAAATAATAGACTCTACCAAACAATAACGAATAAAATAAACCAGCTCAATAATAGTTTTATCAACTTTGCATAAACAACGCACAAATTTAAATATTGGATATCAAATCATAATGGAAGTAGCATGTGAAAGATAAATTAGTCGATCAGAAACAAAATAAAGACGGCTATATTAATCTCTTAAAAAAACAGAAAATGTCAGTACATAATGAGATTATGATTTATAGTGAAGTACTAAAGCTAATGTTACTACATGGTAAACAAATTTGGGGTTGCCCTGGGACAGCAATATAAGGAATATCCAATATTTCACAACAACCTTGAATATATGTAATAAAGATTTGTATTAGAGCCTAGGTATACTTATGGGCCTAAAATAGAAATTAAAATATTCACCTACAAGCCCTACATCTCCATGAAAATCCAGAGTCCTTATGGGTCTAGATGGAAATAAATCTATGGCAGACCAAAGAAGACGAAACTTGTGCAATAGAGAGATAATGACATACGTCAGATTGCAGAAGTACTGCTTATTGTTGAATGATATAATTTATGGACACTTATCAATGCTAGGAATAAATTAACAGATGGTCTTGGAAAATCGTTTAAATGCTAAAATTATAATAATTTTTCATTTAACAGTAAAAAATTCTGTTTTAATTACAAATCATTTCGCTAAATTTAAAAAATAACCTACTACTAGACCATGTTAAAAAATATAAACTTGATTAGTATGAAAAATATTGTACAAAAATGTTAAAGAAACATCTACAGCAATAAAATATAATGAAAAAATATTTATTTACGAGTCAATTCAATCGGGAAAATGGAGATGATTTTAGCCATTACATAAATTAACTTATTTTAGTTTTATTTACAATACATTTATTGGAACACTTGAGTATACAAAATAAAATAACAAGCATTTACACTTATATATAAACTAGCGACCCGCCCCGGCTTCGCACGGGTGCAATGCTGATACTAAATTAAATACACTACAGAAAAAATATGAACGTTGTATATAAAAACATAGCGGACCGCTCCGACTTAAAATATATACGCCTATGTCACTCAATGAAAACATGATTAAAATCGATCCAGTATTTTTGGTTCATTCATTACTGCCCTTGGCCTGCACGCATTAAATTTGGAGTAAAACAATTCCTCTTCCCCTATACTTACTATGAAGATTTCCTGCTATCTTTGGAATATCTAAATTCATACAATTTTTATTACATTACACATTTTTAAATGCAAATTTTAAATTTGTAATATCTCCGAATATATTTGTTTAATTTACTTGCTGTAAGGAACCATATTGATCTATATTAATTGCACACTGTATTTAAGGTACTTAATTCGATAAGGATTAATGCCGTATTGCTTAAAATAGCTGCGTAAATAAGCCATTTTCTCACGTAAAAAGTAAACAATAAAAATGGTTAATGTGGGTTATCCCTAAAAGTTAAACATATACCATCGCGGACTTTTTTGTAGACCATTTTATGGTGTACAATACTGTAGTACATTAATTTGATCTAACTCGTAGGGTTAGGCAGCGTTTTTGCTAATTGCTAAATAAGCCTAAAAAATAGGTTAATTTACGACATCACGTTAGAAACCTCTAAAATTAGCAATGTTGCCTTAGTATATTATGCATGTATTATACATATAAACCTTCCTCTTGAATCACTCTATCTATTGAAAAAACCGCATCAAAATCCGTTGCGTAGTTAGGGACAGAAAAGGCAACTTTGTTTTATACTATGTAGTGATGGACACTTATGAATGCTAGGTGAACAGATAGTCTTGGAAAATCTTTTAAATGCTAAAATTATAATAATTTTTCATTTAGCAGTAAAAAATTCTCTTTTAATTACAAATCATTTCGCTAAATTTGAAAAATAACCTACTACTAGACCATGTTAAAAAATAGAAACTGGATTAGTATGAAAAATATGGTACAATAATGTTAAAGAAACATTTACAGCAATAAAATATAATGAAAAAATATTTATATACGAGTCAATTCAATCGGGAAAGCGGAGATGATTTTAGCCATTACATGAATTAGCTTATTTTAGTTTTATTTACAATACATTTATTGGAACACTTGAGTATACAAAATAAAATAACAAGCACACTTATATATAAATATATCATTACAACACAATCATATATTTCATTGAGTTTACGTATATAATAATACATATATTTACAAAAGCTAAGGCTGCGGTGCTACAATAGGACAGCAAACTCCAGCGTAACTGAAAGACAATAACTTTGTTTATAAATAATTATAGACAATAACTAAATATCAGGTGTATATTTTAATTAATAGCGATTTTTTAGCAAACGTTTCTCATATGAACAACAATTTTCCATTATTGTAATGAACTTACTCCATCACTCAGGCAATATATCAAATAAACTTGCTTCCAGGCAATTAACTCATTGATAAATGTAAACATGTTGTCCAGCATTTTGAACCCTTTGGCCATCAATGCGAGCAGCCTTGACCAAACAAATGGTCAGATCATGCCTGCCTGATTATTTTCCAAAAAATGCCATAAAATTAATGCAGAATTGCGATTTGTTAAATGATTCTACTAATAATAACACCTTTAATATATTTGGAAATATATCTTTCCAGTTTGTAGAGTGATATACTCTATGATGACGAGTAATGTATTATTTAGCAACGAAAATTGTGTTATTTTGATAAATTAACAGGTCGCTTGCCACAGTAAAACACATTTTCTTGGCAAAATTAGTTTTTTTTTATTCAATATAATTCCCCTCAAGACCGTCCAACTTTACAATACCCTTTATGTAGTACGATTTGTCCTTTGCTTCAAAATAGGCTTCAGATTCGTTGATCACCTCTTCATTCGATGAAAATTTCTTCCCAGCGAGCATTCTTTTGAAATCTGAGACCAGAAAATAGTCGCTGGGGGTCAGATCTGGAGAACACGGTGCATGAGGAAACAATTCGAAGCCCAATTCATGTATTTTTGACATGGTGCATTGGTGAAGCAACACTTTGTTTTTCTTCAAACGCGACCGTTTTTCGACGATTTCGTCTTTTCACTTTGCACAGAGCATTGTCATGCCCAAATATTCGTGAATGATATGATGTACACGTTCAGTTGATATCTTTAGAGTGTCTGCTATTTCAATGTTCTCGTCGGTAACAACCTCTTTGGACGTCCACTGCGTTCACCGCCTTCGGGGCTCATTTCACCACGTCTAAACTTAGCATACCAATCCTTGATGGCTGCGGCAGTATTCGGAAACTCGGCATCAAGCCAAATCTTTGCTTCAACTGTATTTTTTCAAAATTCCTTTTTATTAATTTTTTTGCAAAAAACAAAAGTTGTTTCATTCAAAATGCTATAATTCACAAACTAATAATCCGACATCTGTCAAATTTATACAAGCATCTTTTGAGGGTTAGTTTAACGTATGGATTGAATTCTAGTAGCGCTATCTATATGTCAAGCCAGGTACGTTTCAATTAACCTGTTATGTAATTCACGCATATTTGTCATTTGGTGTTTTGTAAAATGTCGCGCATATGTAACTCATAAATATGAAGAAAAAATCTGTAAACACTAAACCATACACCTAATATTTTAAATGTGTGTAATCTCATACCTTCTTTGATTGCAGAAATATTGCTTGTAACTATTGAAATCGTTTAGGCAGCTATGCATTATTTTACATTCATGAATTAACTTGCACTGGCCATCCATTTTATTCATAGAATTAGCACAGCTCTGGCCTGCTCCGAGAGTTTCGTTCAGTCCCAGCAAATAGGTCTCTAAAATAGATATGAAAATGTAAGTTTTATAATAAAGTATTGCAATCCTAATATTAGCATAAAATTCTCAAAAGAAATTTATAGCACATTAGTTGGTACATCGACATGTACCGATGAGACTCCATCAAAATAAACCTTAAAAACAAGTGTGTTTTCGAGAAAAGACGGTAACTTATCAAGCAACTAATGAGTAACGATTCCTCGATTAAGACGATAAAGGATGTCCATTGCGTTTTCGATTCTAAAGGGTTGTTTTCGCCTTCTTCTGTAAGAAATTCGTTTACATTCCCAAAGGGATGTGCAAACTGAAAACCAAACAATTAAAATAATGTAATCTGTCTCTGAATTCGTTATTCGTTAGTTACCGACGTTATATCGTCGTTATGCGTATAGTTAAGCCTATACTGAGTATCACATCCTAACCAGATGACTTCAATTCTAATATGATTTAAGAGATGACAACAAGTAACAAGTAGAATAGAATAGAATTCCTTAAGCATCGCTTTTAAAATACCAAAACCTAACAGCATCCAAATCTTGGAGCCATACAACAGAAATGGTAAAATAAGCGTTTGGAAGAAGCGTATTTCAATCTTCTTTGTAAATATTTGTCTTAAATCTTCTTCATTATTCAATCTTTCCGTCTTTTTTCCTCCCGATATTAAGAGAGAAACTGGCAGAGCAAAAAGGCAAAGCTTTATTAATAGTAAAACTTATTGATTACAAATACTAGATTTGTATAAACGATTAGTGACGACAACCTTCACACTGTGAAAGTGGCACCAACTGTGCACTCCGTTGACCAAGTATTTAACGTTCTGTATTAATGTTCTGTTTTATGAAGACTGTATGATTTGTTTGAAGATTCTGAAGGCTGTTTATAATTATAATAAAGTATAATAAAGTCAATACGCTCCTCGACATACATTTGATTATTTTCACTATCGGGTCTCCTTAAGGGTATGAAATGGCGTTTTGGGTCTACGCTATCCATACTCTCCTAACTTAAATGTTGTTCAGTCCCAAACATGCCTCGTTTCACACTTAAGTTACACTTAACTGAAGTTATGGTTTCACACTCTTGTAGAATCGATATATAAGGAATTAGCTTATCTAAATATCCCTAATTAATGTATATGTATTTCAAGTATTTTTGTGTTGTCGTAAATAAATCAAACATAACAAATTTCTGCAGGCTTCGATCTGCGAACTATATTATGAAACATTCTAGACATTTTAATATTTGTGTCAGCGAATATCAGATCGGTCAAGGAGTTTATATTAAAAGTCACATTAAAAGTCACGTCTAGTTTTAAACCCATTCGTTAATATGTCAAAAAACAATGGTGAGGCATCTCTTTGGAGAGCGTCACCTCAAATCAGTATGTATAAACACACAGAACTAATGAAACTATCAACATGCCTCAAGAAGTTTAATAATTTTTAGATTAACATTTTCAACTTTTAAAGCTGCCGAAGCTGAAATCCAGCGCATACAGTCGAAACCCCAACGAAAATCAATAAAAACGACAAGCTCACGCTTTCTATATCTAGTACTTCTCTATAGTGGTGTGCGAAAATCCCGGCTACTCTGTTCAGCTTATCTCTTAACGAGCTCTTTGAGCGACAATCTTTCTGACAATTGACAAGTAACATCTTTTCAATATAGGAACAATGATTGCTTTCTTCATTTTCTTGGGTTTGGCTGGTTATGAGGAAGTGCAGATCTATAGAAACTCCCTAAGGCAGGAAATATAGAAGAAAGTACCAATAAATGAGGCACTTCTACGAATCTATCAAGCGTTAATTAATACATAATAATACTGTAATCTGACATAATTGGTAACTCAAAATCGCCTTCACGAAACTTCCTTTATCAAACTTACTTTTTTCATATAAGTAAGCAACAAAACTGCTAAGTGTAAATAAATAAAATGCAACAAATTGAGATACGGAAAACAGTTATAAGAGTAAAATTTTATTCTATTTATCTATATTAATCTAATTATGTAGTAAAACTATATCAAATTAACATATTATATATAACTTACGATTGTCTATTGTTATAGTCTTGTTATTGGCCAATATATCTTGAAGCCATGATGTTCTTGGAGTCGTCCAAAATGGCCTAGGTGTTGTGGGATACGTAGGAGCTAAAAATAAAGTTAGCAAGTGAATCTCAATATTTTAAAATAATTGTTGAAATCTCCTACCACAGTTGCAGCTCTAGATAAACATAAGCAACCTGCAGTTATTTGTATACAAAACAGCATGCATATCATGCAATACACGTTTGTAGTAAATAAATATTACTACGAATATTACTCTGATACAAAATTCAAAACAAATATGAATAATCTAAAAGTAAAATGAACCCAAATTTTGAAACCAAATAAACCCTTTGAACATTGTTAAATACTACTATGAATGAGCCCAAATTTTGCAACAAAATAGCCCTTTTTAACGTTGCATCGTGCACATTGCACGTTGCACATGTGACCAAATGTATATATAGTCGATTCAAAATAACAGTGAACTCACTTTATCACAATGCCGAATGTATCGCAATTTGTAAATTCGTTTTAATATCTGATAATAATGTGACTGTCCTTCTAATTTTATTCCAACTAAAGAGAAATACAATGCTGCCTCGATATTTTTGAATATGTATCCGAATCAGCGTACCAAATTCGCCTAGTTGTCAAACCTCTAAAGTTTTAATTATAATTACAGGTTATAAACCGGCAAACGTTTTGGTGTTTTGTTTGTTTTAACACATTTTAAATCGTTGCTTATTATTACTCTGAACGAAAAGCCTTACTTACGCAATTTAGATATTCAGAGTCAGAAACAGAATCTCAAATCACTTACGTCGCACAGGAACGAGATAATAGATGCACTAGATGGATGTACTTTATTTATTTATTTATTTGATATTTAAATTATTTATTATATATATTTATTATATATAATTATTTATTATATATATATATATATATATATATATATATATATATATATATATATATATATATATATATATATATAATAAATTATTAATTAATTAACATTTTAGTGTTTTAAGTTTGTATACTTATCAATGTACACATTACTAATGAGTACTTATTAATGAGTACTCAATAATTATTCAAAGTGTATTATTTATTTTTTCTAATAGAGTAGGTTATATAAATAAAATTATAGGTTATTTAATATATTTTGAATTAGATAAACTATGTCACTATTAAATTGTTTGGAATATTGGAAAGTTTTCTACATAAAAGGGAATAATAAGTGAATAAAAAATATGTAATCCATATAGTATGACTACGAAAGCCAGTCCGACCTCAAACAAAAAAGTGTTCTCTAAACCTTTAAACTATCACAATAAAAGCAGTAAAATAATTTTTGATCAATACAAGGCATTTTCATTCGCTCTCACATCTTAAGGAATCATAGATTATATTCAGAAAAATATTGGCATATCAGCAGTGCTGATATTGGTATGGAGATAGGCATTGACTACAAATCTTTTTAAACCTGTTGAAATATCAAAAAGCGTAAACTTGGAATGGGCGAGGCTTCATAAGTGGTGATAATGGAAAGCAATTTACCATGAATTATTTAGAATCACTCGTTCATCTATCTGTAAGACTATCTCAATATATTTAAGCTTATTATTTAGTTGTTAAAATGATAAACCTTGAAAGTTTTTGAAACATAACTCTAATCCTACATTAACCTTGTGTAATTCTTTAGAATCATATATCTGTTCTTAAATAACCTCATTATGTTTAAATTGTTAGTTGCCGATATTTTACCAGACTAGTTACATGCATTGCAATCGAATTCCCAAGAAAACATACCTATAAGGCGAGAAAATTTTCTACTATTCATGGAAAATCCACCTGTATACGTAGGTCTCGCTATAATAAAATAATTATAATACAGAGAAGCTTATTAAAATAAACGTGAAAAGTCCCGGGCTTAACGTACCTAATGAACCTAATGTATGTCAAAATAATTAAGGTACATGTTTACACTAGGTAATAATAATTTCTAATATCTTATAATAGAAGTTGTTGAATGTTTAAAAATGATGATATTGTTTAAAGAACTATAGTACGGAGGCAGGAATTTTAGGTATTTTTTCAAGTGAAGTAAACAACCAATAATTTTGTTATCTATTTTTTTACGAGATGTTAATTCATATTAATTACTAAATAATAGAAAAGAGACAAAAAGTGAAAAAAATAAAAATCCAAAAAGTTGTTAAGGTTTTTAAAAATGGCTCGACCTCGATGGCGTGATTTGTTACCATTTTTGATTAATTTTTAACATTTACGATTTTTTTTAATAGTAAAAATCATAATTTATTGCTTTACTTTGTACAATAGAAGAATGTATAAAGACGGCTCATAGCAAATTTGAAGCAAATCGATCGATTCGATGGATTTTTTAACATTTATAAATTAGAATAGCTCCTTGAGGAAAATTAATATCCTCACCGGATAAAATATTTTTATATATATTTATACTTGTTTATATCTTATTACACTTAATTTGGGACGACAACACGGGAAAGAACTTGTTTATGATTGAGACGTTCAGAGAATAAGTTTACACATGTCTGTAACAGTGTATCACTGCGAAAGTCTCCGAGTCGTATAGAAGAAGCTGAATTTTAATCTTGATTGTTGTATTTATTTTCTTCCACACTCACCGTCTTAGTGTCATAATTTGTTGAAAAGCAGAATTTCGAAATTTGGAATATGGAATTATTATAACTATTATTATTAGAATATGGCTGGAACTAATTCAAGTAAGCCAATTACAATAATTCTTTTTATATCTAACAATATAAAAAATCCAGTTGCTGAATATAGGGAGGAGAGGTAAAATAACATGAACAACCTGGAATATAGTACATTTTGTTTCATGATGACAACACTGCTTCCGTGTAAATAATGCGATGCGTACGTATTGCTCGGTATATATGTTGTTCGAAGGTTAAAACAATCGATCAGTGAAATTTAACAGATTTGTTTAACGCTTCACCAAGGACAGTATCCATGATAATGACAGAATACATAAACATGATACATGACAAAACATTAAAACGAACCAACATTATAAAGGATTGTGCGCAGGAAACATAAAATTACTGCTGGAAAAGTAACAGCAGAACTCAACATTCACTTGAGAACTACTGCTTAAACAAAAACAGTATATTAGTAGCTTCACAAATTTCGAAATCCATTAGAGCAGAATCCAGCGCTAAGCTGTGAAAGAAGTGGTGCAACGATCAAAAAACCTGAACATTTAATGATCAAAAGAATGAGATATGGTCCGATGAATCATCATTTAAATTCTACAATTATAATTAATTAACATATTTTCTACAAAGGACTGGATTTAAGTATGATTCCGTTATGATTTGGGAAGTACTATTGTTGTATTCAGCTGGTCCTCTCATCACATCACTGGCAGTATTACTGCGAACTAATGTATCGACATTCTCAAAGATGAATTTCTTACTGACTAGCATATTATTGTCAAACACTGCAATACTTAACTATTAGTAAACAATTATCAAACAATGATACCATCAAACAACTTCCATAGCCAACACACTCATCAGACTTCAATGTAATTGGACAGTTATGAGGAGCTTTGGAGCATAGAGAGGACTAGATTTCGATTTTCAACATCATTGAAGGAATTGGCGAACGTTTTTACATTAATTAGACTATATTCTGATACTCATTAGTTCAGAAATAATTGCATTAAGTAAATATTCTGTATATATCAGGTGTATGTATGTAAGCCTATCACATCAGAATGACCGCATATATTTGGCTAATTCTTTTTTATTGTGTTTGTAATTGTAGGGAAAATACAAACCTTGGCATAGATAAAATATTTAGTAAGAAAATTATGTAGAAACGCCATGCATTTGGGATAAAATATCTCCATATATAAAATAAATAAGACAAAGTATGGGAGATCTTCAAAAATATTGACGCATTGACATTCTGTTCAGATTTCAGCTTATTACATTGTTTTAATTGTTACGTTACAATTTAATCGATTCAATAATTTACCCAAAAAAACTTACATTGTTGATTTGTGAAAAAAAGTATCACTAAAGTTGTACAACATTATACCTGCTATTTTCAATATATATATATATATATATATATATATATATATATATATATTCAAAATTCTCAATCAAAAAAAAAAATATATATATATATATATATATATATATATATATATATATATATATATATATATATATATATATATATGCGGCCCAATATTCTGGTACTGCGAAGAAGAAAATCGTTTGGAGGCAAAGTTAATGCGAATTTCTCAATCGTAATCCACCATAACCTCAAAAGAACCAAACACAATCATATTATACCTTTATACCCACACATTTATTTATCAAGTCAAATGCATAGCATTCATTTAAGTTAATCCAGTCCATACCGATCTAAATGAAGTAGCCAATTATACGAATTAATTCCTAAATTCATTTTGCATTCAATCTCACTTAAAGCAAGATTAAGGGTATCAATAATAAATAATATATTTACAAAATAAGATATGTCAAGGTAACACATCAAATACCGGGGACTTTTCAGTTAAGAGCTGTTAATAATAATCTTACAGATATATATATATATATATATATATATATATATATATATATATATATATATATATATAATATTCTTAATTTGGTATACATAAATAAAATATAAATAAGAGACTACTTACCATATGAATAGATAGGAATTGCAGGTGCTAGAATAAAAAATATATTTATATTATGAAAATATTACCTTATTAAGATACATTACCTAAATGTGAAAAACCACCGTGACTGCCTATAAAAAATAAAAATAGTTTTAATATATTGTCTTGATAATACAGATATTAAAAAGTAATGCAAGTTTGTTATATTTGTAGTCATATATTTATTTTCTTTTAAAAATATGATCGATCAAATCATCTTCTTCATAATCTTTTTCTCCAGAATGAAAAGTGCTAATTCTAAAATTAGTATACTTTCACAATGTTGTACATCATATAACACCTGTATGCTGTACATCATATGACACATATTCTGTCTATTTGAATTCGCCACGCGCTCGCACGTTATGCAGCCATCGCCAATAAAAATTGACCTCAGTGTCGATGACGCTCAGACGTGTGACAAAAAGAATTTCTCAAAAAATATTAAAATCTGGTCTAAACTCACTTTAAAAATTGTTCTTAAGAATATTTTATGTGGTAATCAGAGAAAACGTAGTCGACTTTTAGGGTAAGTATTTGATCCCAGATCGGCAGCGAAAGTGTTAATAAATCATCAGTGTGACGAAAAAAATTGGGTCTTCTCTCATAAAGGAAAGACAAAAAACATTATAGATTACAAAGTACTGCAAGTATGATCGAAATAATTCGATTGTCAATTTTATTTCATACATTATAATTACGATAGTGTAAGGGAATATTGGTTCCTTTTTTATTAGTAGATCTGTTATTTCTTTACTGATTAGTCGATTATAGTCAGACAACAGATTTAAGTAGCTCTATAGTATAAGAAAAGCAACTTGCACCTAAAACAAGATTAAGATTAAGGATTAATCAATAATAAATATCGTTACTAAATAAATTATTTCAAAAGATAATTACAGAGAATCATGTAAAATTCATACTAAACCGGGGATTTTTCAGTTAATAATTATTAATAATAATCTTAAAGCTATATATATATATATATATATATATATATATATATATATATATATATATATATATATATTAAAATTTACAATAAAAATTTGCTAAGACATACCAGACAAAGGGATAGGAAATGCATGTGCAGGTGCTAAAATAAAAAATTCATTTATATTATAAAAATATTATCTTATTAATATATATTACCTGGATATGGATAACTGCCGTAACTACCTATATAAAATACAAATAATTTTAATAAAATGTCTTAATAATTCAGATAAAAAAATAAACCACGTTTGTTGATTTTATTGTCATATATTTTTTTTTAACAATAAGATTGATCAAACTATTTTTTACTAACCGTAACTACAAATAATTTTAATAAATTGTCTTAATAATTCAGATAAAAAAAATAAACCAGGTTTGTTGATTTTATTGTCACATATTTTTTCTTAATAATAAGATTGATCAAACTATTTTCTTCAATGCTTTTCTTGTCCAGAATTAAACGTACCTTTAATACTAAAATTGCCAAACTTGAATCAATATTGTCAATATCAAAATTTGATTATTTATTCTAACTAGTGTATATATTTACCATGAGCAGCATTGATGGGTAGATCAGCAGTAAAGGCGTCGAGAAACTCTACGGAAATAAAGATAAATAAATACAAAATAATATAAAAATGGATCTACTTTTAATCAATATCGCTCAATTCATATTATTGTTACTGTAAAATGTATTAGTATTAACACAAATGTGGTTATTATGACCTCAATAAGGTTAAGGTTATAACACAGATTTATAGAGTATACTAATATTTGTGTCATTTTCATAAAAAAAACATAATTTGTAAAAATGTGGATTTAATAAGAATCTATAAAAGAGTTATAGGTACTGATATTGTTATAGATGATATTAGAGATGTTTCACTAAGGATTCAAATAGGATTTGATCAAAAATATGAAGTTACAAGAAAAGTACATAGGATGAACATAAAATCACTATAATGTTTGAAAACCATCGTGGTAGAAACACAAAGAGTTTAACAGAAGTTTTAAGGTTTAACAACTATCGCTATCTATTCATAAATAATGTATACCATAGTAAATTTTAGATATAAAAATTAACTCAACATAATATAAGTGTAACAACAATATTTTAATAAATGTTTTTTTTTTATATTTAATATTTCAATTTCTGCTTACCATCTGTAGAAGCATCTTCTGTTTCAACAGCAGAAGTAGAGTTTGGTTTAACTACCACTAAAGAAGTTACAGCGGTGACGAATGAATATTTCAGAGCAAGTCTACAAAATAAAACAAATGACTATATTGTACGTTTAACCTTAAGTAAAAACAATGTACGCTAAAGCATCTCTCGTTGCAGGAGTTTTATCTTTCATAAGTTCACGTTGTTCCAGAATTTGTTGCACCGTCAAATAAGCCCATAACCTTTCCAAGTCGCTAGCAGCCCGATATACCTTTGGTTTCAGCGTTATTGGTCCGTGTACACTCCACCCTTCGACCTGTGGAGGTTCGAAACCTGGATCTAAGGAATAATAGAATTATAAAAATATAAATAATTATTCAAAATAGGCAAACAACTGCAGGTAATGTTGGATAGTTGTTTCGCGACGTCCAAATCTAAATGTCACTACTTTGAACTTATTAATTTTTTCAGCTGTAAAGGAATTTGATTGGTTCATTTAGTTTTTAAGGTGCCTTTTGTTTTTATTTTAGTCGCCATTTTCAGAGTGTCTTACGCAGAGAAGAGTGTATATAGTTTCTTTATACGGTTTCGTGATAAAATTATTAGACAAAAAGCAGAGCAGATTAGACTCAACTGTACAAGTCAAGCAACTGTACTGTTACAAGATTCTCAACTTGAAATAAAATCAAAGATATTGGTCAGTCAATCATATGGCCAATTTGGACCTATGGGGTGCAAATATGCGGTTTTACTAAAATATGAAACCAATTAATAACCCAACGCACCCAAAACAAAGTTCTACGATTAATTACCAATGTTCATTATTATGTAACTAACAAAGAGCTGCACGATAACCTCAAAACCAAATGGACACCCGAATTAATCCCAAATTTCGCCTTAAAATATAAAATAAGGTCGCTAAATTATAGCAACGTCCAGGCGATACAGCTACTGGACAACACCAAGAAAATCAGAAGATTGAAGCGTACCAAACCACACAAACTTGTTTAGGATAAAGTATATTCTTAACTTTAGCTTAAGTGCATTAGTTTTATTTAATTTAGAAAATACATACTAATGTATTAATCCCGTATGCAAGTACAACATAACAGTAGTAATAAATTAATTTGTAAATTAAGCTTGCACTAAGCAGATCTAAGGTAATATGTAATTAATAAAAAAATAGTCCATTGGAGGTATAGTATCAGTCGGTGATACAATATAAGGATAATTCGTCCTGTGTCTAGGAAGTGTTGTGTACCCGGATAATATAGATATACATTAATATAATTATTCTGTTGAGAAATGTGATGATAATTAAGTAGAAAATGAATGTAAAATCATTAACGCACATTTTGTTTTTGTAAGTTTATCACTAAGAGGTAAGTTTATTCATATTAATAGCAATCTAGATATTTATTTTTTAATATCAGAAATTAATCCCATTTTATAATTATTTTATAATCCCCATTTTTATTCCATATATTAACTAAAATAATAGATCCTTAACTAACCGTAATTTCAATACACACTATTCAGTATTTAGGTAGTGGAAAATTTTATTACCCAACTAAAACACATTTGTTAATCTAACTAAAAATTTAATAACTACTTTGCGTGGTTTATTTCGTTAAAGAAAAATGTGTTTAATAAGTATCTGAATAAATATATACACTTACTTAAACAAGATAGTTTGGATTTTCTTCATGAATTTACAAATATACGTCCTTCAATAAGCATGTTTGAAAAATAACTTAAAGCCCCCATCCTCCATCATTCTTAACTCATTCGCATTTCGCATTCGCAAAAAGGTAATGGAGATCTGTTCCTACCAGTAAAATGCGGTCCCCGGCCTACCATAGCAAAACATTTTTTTTTGGCAAAATTAGTTTTTTTTATTCAACATAATTCTCTTCAAGGGCGATAAACTGATTATAGCGATCCTCCAACTTTTCGATACCATTTTTGTAGTATGATTTGTCCTTTGCTTCAAAATAGGCCTCAGTTTCATCGATCTCCTCTTCATTCCACCAAATTTTTTTCCCACCAAGCATTCTTTTGAGATCTGAGAACAGAAAATAATCGCTGGGGGCTAGATCTGGAGAATACATTGTTTCACTGACTTGTGACACGGTGCATTGTCTTGGTCAAACAACACTTTCTTTTTCTTGAAATGCGGCCGTTTTTCGGCGATTTCGTCCTTCAAACGGTCCAATAACGCTATGTAATAGTTCCTGTTGGTGGTCCTTCCTTTTTCAAGGTAGTCAATGAAAATGATTCCATGCCCATCCCAAAATATAGACGCCATAACGTTGCCAGCCGACTATTGCATTTTCCCACGCTTTGAAGCGGGCTCATCGTGTGAATTCCACTCGGATGACTGTCGATTGGACTTCAAACTGAAATGATGGAGCCATATTTCATTCATTGTCACATATCGAAACAAAGACTCGGGTTTATTACGCTTGATCATATTTAAACAATGTTCCGAATCATTAACTCCCTCCGTCTCCGTGTGCTATTTCATTCAATTTCAATATACGGTCATTCGAAATCATTTTGTGGATTTTTTAAATGTTTTCGTCGGTAACAACCTCTTTGGGCGTCCACTGCGTTCACCGCCTTCAGTACTGATTTAACCTCGTCTAAACTTATCATACCAATCGTTGATGGTTGATTTTCCTGGGGCAGTGTCCGGAACCTTGGCATCAAGCCAAGTTTTTGCTTCATCTGTAATTTTTTCCCTTCAAAAACTAATTTTTTATCAACACGCGAAATTCTTTTTGTCAATCTTTTTCACAATAACAAAAGTTGCTTCACTCAAAATGCTATAATTCACAATGATCTGACCGTAAAAACAATGTAAAATAAATAAAATTTGGTGGAAAAAGGGAATAGTTATAATAGTATTTGATTAGGTTTTGCAAATAATAATATTTTTTTAATAAATCATTGCAGATATATTATTCCTGAATCTAGATCTAAAAATATTCCAACAAGTAGTCGACAAAAGCTGTAATTAGGGATTGGCTTCCAAAACATAAGTTGTGATCTGAAGATACCGTGTTAAAGAATGAAGTATTAGAAATTGTTATTTGGTAAATATTAATGGAAGGTTTAGTTGTACTTCAGGTGATTTACTTTTTTATAAATGGGCTTGAAGAAAGATTTACAGTAGATCAGATGGCTGAATTATATTGCGATAGAGTTTTATTCTCCACTTCATATTCAGTCAAATCGAATTGTTATGATATGTGGCAAAGCATTACTACTGTAGATATGTGGAAAGTATTGCCCACAATAACATCCTCCGGTTTGGATGTACTCCATCTGATATAAATGGAATTGTGATGATATTGGAAATTAACAATATAATTAATCATTGACTTGAATAGTGGCTCAAAATGTGGCAGTGACTAAATGAAACTTTCTGGATGTGGGATTGTGATTCAATACAGACAATACCAAGGTGAGTATATATATACTATAGGAAACTGTAGATGATGTATTGTAGAGTGTTAGAAATTTATGCGCATAAAAATGCATTGTGTGACAATAAAACACAGCAACCAAGCAGACAGGAACTAAACATAAGCATGAATATGTTCTCTAATGAAAATAAAGTACATACCTTAAATATATAGTTATTAATTAGTTACATTGAGCCTCCAGGAGGTTTAGAAACCGTAAATAAAATAACAAAGCTCAAACATATAAACTATGGTGGTTATTATTAAACTATCGTATAAGTATTTCGTAATATATTCATTATATATACCGTAATGCTAAAATAATTTATATTTTATGACGTTCTTATATCACTGATTTATAAATCTATTTCTAGTTAGCTAGTTTCAATTGATTGACATTTATATGATTTTTTATGATAGAGTGGACTAAGCATTAAATTATATTTTATATTGCAGATTGTTAAAACTTACCCGTAACTATTAATTGAACGTACCAGTAACTCCTGCTACATACAATTCACTTCCTTTGAACACTATTGGAAATGAACTTTTGGTCACGTTTTCAACATTATCCACGTATCTGAACGTGATATTAGTCAATAGTGGCGACGAAATCTGCCGATAGAAGTTCTCCAGCTGTAGATGAGCGTCTGCAGCTTCGTAAATATGCCTGGCGAATCCTTGATTATTCAATGAAAGCTTTTGAAGGAAATTTCTATCGGCATCTTCGCCAAAAGATAGAGAGAATATAGGCGCTTTATTGACATTGTGTTCCGTTATCTGAAAATAATATTAATACATTTATAACTCAAATAACATACAATATATAACATAGACTGAAAAGACCCGGGCCTAACCTATGGATGGTGATTTTGTTGTACTAACCTTCAAAACAGCTTTTAATATTTTATGATACCTTACTCATAAGTTTGTGAGTTTTTACTACCTTAATTATTATTTTCAAAACAATGGATCAAAAACAATTTCGTGTTTTAATTTTACACTGCTTCTTAATGGGAAAAATATTGTTCTAGCGAAGGAATGCCTTGAAAAGTGTTATAAGGGCTCCGCTTCATCCGAAAGAATAGTAAAACATTGTTTTGCTAACTGCAAACGTGGTCGAAGAGACCCCGATGATGCAGAACGCGGTAGACGTCCAAATGACGTAAACCACCAGAAAACAAAAAAAACAGAATATCGTTATAAATGATCGAAAAGTGACATTGCAAAAACGAGAACGTATTGATTATTTTGAATAGTGTTTGGCCACACAGTGTTTGATGTAACAAACTAGAATTTTTATGTCGATATGTGACAGTGGATGAAACATGGAACAGTGACTTCACTCCAGATTCAAAACGATCATCATATGAGTGGACAGCAACGGTATTTGGGTTCTGGGTGGTGTATTATTCATATTCGGATATCTTGAAAAGGGAAATACCATCAACAATGAATATTGTGTAGCATTATTGGAGCGTTTGAAGACCTAAATTACAAAGAAATGAACGTATATGAAAAAAAAAATTGTTTCATCAAGACAACGCACCGTGTCAATTAAAGTAATGGCTAAACTACATGAACTGAACTTCGAATTGCCCCCACATCTATTTTATTCGCCTTATTTGACTTCCGGTGACTTATTTGACTTCTGGCTGTTCGCGGACTTCAAGAAATACTCACCGGTAAGAAATTTCGCTCGAATGAAGAGGTTATCACCGAAACTGAAGCCTATTTTAAGGCAAAAGATAAATCGTTCTACAAAAGTGCTATTGAAATTTTAGAGCGGCACTGGAATGGTTGTGTGGCTCTTGCTGTAGATTATGTTTATGAATAAAGCCAATCTTGAACAAAGAAGGTTGACCGAAAAATGGAACCAAAACAATTAAAATACAATCATATGAGTAGTACCGGCAATGCGCCACTGAATTCAACAAATTGCCACTCCTTATTCTTGAAATATAATTATTTAGATAACAATCCATTTCCATCTCCATATAAATTATAATTTGTATAGGTATTAAATAAATTCCCGTGATATAAATAAACATATTTTCTTACCCTTGATATGATATATTCTATGTCCAAAGTCCCTAGTGTCGGTTCACCATCAGTCAGGAAAATAATTATGGGTTGGTTAAGTTGTGGATTGGGATTTTTTTCAACAATCTTCAAGCCAATTCTCAACGCTGTATCAATATCCGTAGCACCATGAGCTTCGAAACTTTTCAGAACTTCCTTAGCATTTTTTATGTTGTTTTCTGAGGCTTTGACCGATGGAGGTAAAATAGTCTATATCGCAAAAAGTATTCAAATTAGTAAATTATTCAAGATGCTCGAAATAAAATTTAAGGATATTTATCAAATAACTAATGGCTGAACAAGTATTAATGTATAACATATTCTGTCTTACTTGAAATATACTATAAATATACATAGAAGATCAAATATTGAATGTTCGGCATTCATATCTTGATTTTTTCCCATAAATATTGATAATACAAGCGACGAACAAGGATTGTGGCTAGACTAATATATGGCTTAGAAAGCTTATTATAGCATATATATTAGTATTGGACACCAAGACGTGAAACAGATCTATCTTTACTCATTTCTGATTTATAGTTTTTAATTCAACAAACGGCCGTTAATGGCCAAAAATACTAAAATAATGAGTTTTAGTTTGCTGATTTGTTTTCAGTAATTTCAATAAACTTCTTCCGTATTTAAATAAATCTGTTTTGAGTTAAAAAGCAATAAGTTTTTATTATGTTAACTATGCCTAGCACGCTATGTAGAATAAAAAAGTATATGTTTGGTTGTATAATCTGTTTATTGGAGTGCATTTCTAAACACAATATTTTTGGTCTTTCCATCCGGTGCATACTCAGGGGTATTTCTTTTATAATAGCTTATCTGCAGAAAGTGCTTGATTGAAAAAAAATGTGCCTACCTTTCTAATTCAAGTATATTTAGGAATTATAATTATTTCAAGAAGTGTGTATTTTAAAAAATATCACGAAAGTTATTCCAAGATAGTTATGGAACAACCAATAAGCTAACATTTTCTCATCTATCGAAAATATTAATATTTAAAGGCATATAGCGCACAACAGTTATTTTAAATGAATTTAAAATAATAGTAGCTTGGCCGTCGCATATTTGATTTATGTTACTTACTAGATTTCTTGGTTTTTCGGTCTCAGATAAAAAGCTATAAATCCACTCCTCTTCGTAGGTGATCTTGACTTGTTCGATATCCCAAACTCTCGACACTGAGTTGAATTCTACAATGCTAAATGTATCTTCCGGATTTAGTTCATCCAAAATACTGTTCATGGCTTCTTTTAATTGTTTCATTCTTCTACCTGTAATAAATGCCAGCTAAAATTAATTTCACCATATTCATCTAAAGATCCCTCACCAGACATGCTGCCACTTGTATCCAGAATAAAAACTGTTTGTTTCTTTAAAGGAGCTAGTTCTTCTGGTGAGAAGAAATGCACAAAATAGCCACCATCAACAAGAACCTAGTAAAACAAATAAATAAATATAGATATGCATATATATGTAATGTAATATAAATATATAAAACTATATACCTCACCACCTGCTACATTCCTAGCCACATCATACTGAACAACCATCTGGCCACTAATACCATCTTCTTCTTTGCCACCTAAGCTACTCGCCAATAGTTTCTGTTTTACAATATCCGGTTTAAAGGTAACGACAGCTGATGTATCGTTTATATTGTGAATAACGGCATCAAGATCAATGTTGGAGTTATTCTTTTCAATTTCATTTCCGGATCGTAACGATGGTACTTTAACAAACTTCAATGGAAGCGTTTCCATTATGTTAACCTGAAGATGAGATGGATTGCATATGGTAAAATATTTAACAGTGAAACATTCCAATCCGCAAAACAAGTTTATGGACATTATTTATTTATCTCATAAAATGATATGTCAAATGCTTACCAAGAGAAACTTATAGCGAACAAAACATATTATCAAAATTAGTAGTGAATTCACAAAAGACTATAGAAAATCTCAATTGAAATTAGTGAAAATTAAATTATATTCATGCTTCATGTCGCACTTAATATGTTAAGAATCACGCAGCGCCGGACAGGGTGGCAGTTGTGTAGTCAAATGTATGGATTTTGCCATGATGACTACACACACACCAGTGTATTGCCCTCGACGATTCAAATAAATATCAAATTTTTACAAAAGCTTAAAATACTCTTCACTTGTGGTGGTTTTACCCTTTTCAAGATAATACGTGTGAAAGGCCTCGACTTTTATGGCTGATAGATACAATGGCCTTCCTTTGTGCACATTAACTGTAAGAAATCCACTGTTTTGATAGCTTCTTAGTCTCTAGTGTTTTATGGCGTTAAACACGTTCGGATTGTAGCTGAAAATCGCTTTGAAGAGGCTTGAAAAGAACTATTTTGAAGAAGCCACTTGGTTGCACTTATGATAATATTTTTGCAAAATCTCATGTAGTTCAATTATCCGATCGTCAGTCCTCATAGTAATTATCAAGCATTTTCTTGGTTTGAATGATGGTTTCTTGTCCAAAACGCAATAATTAATCATTTTTCTGTTTGTGTTAAAATTAGAGAAGTTGTCTGCAGTCGATGGCTGTCAAATACAAACCAAATAACGCAGCTTTAGCAGTCATTGAATTACTAAATTACTCTCGTAACTCTTCTACGTCCATGGAGTCTTTAAGCTTTTATATTATAGCAAACTTTGAGTTAGTAATTATAATTTACTAAAATTAATTTCTTAAATGTAAGATTAACTAAATGTTGTAACCTACCACCACTTCTAAAGTTTTGACAGGTTGCCTCGGGTGGATATTTAATACCAATTCATATTTATCGCCATTTCTAACCAACAGTTCCTCATAGCGAAGATAAAACGTTGCTTTGCTTTGAGGTTCTACGTTGACAGCCACCGTAAACCTGTTGGAATCTCTTGCCTTTACGGACACGTGGGCAGCAGCAGCTCCACCCGCAACTGCCTGAAATGAATCAAAAAATGAGTCGTGATATTCTACATGTTTTATATTATCCCTTTACCGCGTCGTACTGTTTCTTCACCTCTTCTTTTTCTCCTACGTACGCCTCGTATTGTTTTCCATCGAGTTCCATAATAAATCCAGAGATGAAAGCCTTTTCCGGAATTATTACTGAAAATTTGACTTCTTGTGCCTTTGTGTGGTAATTTCTAATTTTACTGGTGATGAGAGTTTTGGCGTAACGATTGGAAACATTTGTATCGATACGCATTTCATAAATTTGTGGAACTGTCGATTCCTGTACATAAATAATTTTATACTTAAATTAATAAAGTCTTCAGTGGCTATTAAATAATTCGAATAGGAGACTAACTAAATTCTAGATTCTCTACCATGTTTCTTCGTGGATATATTTGAAATATTCCGAAATTTTCGCAATAATAAATTTTTTTCTAATATTCATTTTTAGCCTATTATGTAGGTGTTATTTACTGTCTACAAAAGCATCTTAGGAAACTGGTAAAATTGTTGAGGATCCGCCATGATGTTTTAGCTTAAAGGTCTACTTTAAAAATCTTTCCTTTTAGGGTATTTGTTACTTCAAAAAAACATAATTGCGTTGCTTCCGTTATCAACGAGTATTTCTGGACTGGACCTACAGTTTAACTTGGGCTCCGAACCACGGTTCTCGGCATTAAGCCAACCGACTGGCCAGTGAACAACTTAGAGACCATCTCAGAAGACATCCGCTCTTACCCCGGTTGATTACTGGCGTGAGTTGATTATTCCTTGTCGGATTTTTCACTGTTGTCTATAAAGACATTTACAATTACAATAACAAACATAAAGTATATCCATGCCCCAGCAGGATTAGAAACCGCGACTAACAGTAACTTGACCGTCCTGTCGCCTTTACCGCTGTACCAACGAAGTCGGCATTGCTCAAATTTAGCTAAATCTATATCAGTAATCCGTAATCACGTTGTCATTTACAGTAAAAAAAGGAAACTTGGTGAATAAAATAAAATAAACGATTAAATTTGAATTGTGATCAATGCGTAATCAATTTTAATTAAATGTTTGATTATCGTTATGTGTTTTTATGATTGCTGTCTTGTATTTTATTAAACAAAAATAAAATATGTATAGTTGGTTGGATTTTGTGTATATTATAAGGCTGTTCACTTTTTAATTAATTCAATTAAACAGAATCTACCAACTCATCAAGAAAATAATCAAATCACAAGAAAAGTAGAGAGCTCGATTTGGAATTTGCCATAGTTAAGTGGAGTTAGGACAAAAGTTTCACAGTTGAAACTGTAAGGTCACAAAACTTAAGGATACTAAGAGACCACCAGCCACAAATTTTAGAAGTGGAAAAACATCCCTATTTCTGGCATATAAGTTCCGGGTATGAGGTGAAAAGTAGACATTGTTGGGCACTAATATAGTCTACTGGAGATTTTACAGTTCAGGGTGAGCCGCTACCAAAAACGGATTGCAGTGGCTCCATTGCTCAAGCGTACAAAATTGGAATTTACATTGACATTTTATACATGTTATGTCATTCACATTTAGGTGAAAATAATTAAAATAAATTAGTAAACGAACTACACAACTTACTGTAGATACCCATATGGGACAGCGACATTGTAATTTAAATATTTGCTCTGCTTATTACATTATAAGTAAGTAAAGTGTAAGTAAAATAAAACCTTTTATTTTTGAACCCCAAATTGTTCGTTACCTGTCTATAAAACGGGGATCATCAACAAAGTATCCTGGGGTTAGTAAAACTCCACGATAGAAATCTTGAGTTGTCGCTTTCTTTTCAACATTTTCAATTTCAACAAGGAATTTACATACATAACCAGTTATAATAATACATAAATAAGAACGCCATATAGATTACTGCTTCCAACCTGGAAATGCCAAATGTGATACTTGAGACAATGTTTGATATGAAGTTATTGTGTACACAGGGATAATCCATATATCTTCGTAGTTTATATATGTTGTCAAATAAACTATGTTGATAAATTAACTCTCTAAGATAAATAGAGAATGAGGGGAGGGTTGGACAATGATCTGATATATCAAAGAAGGATATCCTGTTAAGAATTAATAGAAGCATATTAAGAGAGTAATATATAAAATATCAGAAAATAAAAATTAAAAGCATAATAATAAATATAAATGAAATAAAAAAAAAAATATATATATATATATATATATATATATATATATATATATATATATATATATATTTCCAATATACTAATATGTAAGCAACGTAAATGAAATAACCTTATTGTAAAGGTTAAACCTGTCTTATGTGGAAACAAGATTAACTATTATGTCAGAGCGATATCAATATTAAATCCTTAAATGTTATCAAATAAAAATAAGAATCCCAAATTATAGATTTTTTTTTTAAATTGACAAAATTACTTACTTGTTTCGTTGAGACATCTTTTATAGTTACACATATCAATATAATGCCCAACAGGGTGAAGGTAACATCCATTTGGATCTGTAATAAAAAAGGTATGTGATAAATTTTATAAAACGCTTTAAATATGAAAAATTACTATCAAAAATTTCGTTTAAAATCAATTTGATAGATAACTATTATACACAATATAATACAACAAAACATAATTAATTAACATAATCATCAATTAATTTCCGTATTACTTTATTATGTAAATACCTGACGAAACAAGTAGTATTAGTGTATATTTTATATGTCGGTATTTAACTGATTTATTAAGAAATAAATATCGTGATTTGCATAAATTTCTTCTCATATCCTTGAATATATTCAGAGCATTTTTGTTAATTGTTAAATAAGAGCAATATATACGATACGACACGATTAGTTTGTTTATGTTTGTAACCTGTTTAAAACAAGTGCTAACATTTATAGTAGTTTTACCACGTATCGGCAGATCATAATCTAAGTATTGCATCATATTAACAATCGTTAACTGTATTTTGTATATGTTCATGTACGTCCTTACAGTGCGAAAAAACTTTTATTTTTTTTTAACTTGTAATGTTAGCAGAAAATTGAAACGTAGGTCCGAAATTACCTGCAAAAAGTATGGCATTAGGCATCATTAAACTTTATAATTGAGAATAATTGTAATACAAATTTGAATACAATAATGAGCAATATATTTATATCTTATTTTCTCAATCAATATTTATCAACTGTTTAATTACCGCACCATTTTTAAATAAAATAATAGTTTTATTAACCCTTAATAAGGAATATATTAAGATTATTATTCGTTGAAACTTCAATGAAATAAGTTTTAACATTCGAAACACGAACAAATAACGAGAGACTTAGAAAATTGAAAATGTCATTAAAAAAAAGACCTAATGCTTGCCAAGATAAATACAGTCAAAACTATTTCACTATTTGTCAATCAAATACTTTTTAGCGTTTTACAATAATAAATGTTATTGACAAATACAACTCCTAAATGCTGCTATGAACATTGTTGTTTACAATCATATTACAAATCAAACATAAAACCATATATTTACATGTAGCATAAAATTGGTCACGCGTTACTTTCAGTGTCGCGGTTAACTTATGACTGAAACTTGTCGGACAGAGAGTAGCGACTGAAACACTCTATTGTAAAAAGTAGTAAAACCGAAAATAGCGACTGAAAGTCTCTACAGGAACAATCGATAGCAAAAAGTAGTCGGACTGCAAATAGCGACTAAACCGTGGATAGTAAAAAAGTAGTAAAATCAGTGGGAACGAAAATGGCCAGCGAAACATCCAGATAATAAAAAGTAGTCAAATCAGTTGGATTGAAACAAGCGACCGAAAGTAGTAATAAATAAAAAATGTAATGTATTATATAATTATTGATTTGTAACTAGCAATTTTTATTGACAGTGGAATCTAGACCAGAATAGTATCTAATAACAGAAAATTTTTAATAAGAGGTATTCTCGTTAGTCTTGTCGGCTAGTAAGGTAGTTCACGATTACAAATTTATATTTGACAACAATAAGAATAATTTACAATTAACGATTATTTAATTTTACGTCGCTATACGTTATTATTTTACATGAATTAAAAGATATTCCTTATTTTATAAAATAGAATGAAACATTTTTTAACCTGATAGATGTCAACCTTACCATTAGAGTCCAAAATTTGATGTCGCACAATCACAATCTCTGTTGGATGAAAACTCAACGTAAATACAATCAGAATTTGTACATTATCGTAAGTACAATATTACAAATAAGCTATAAATAAATATATAATAAAAAATAATAAGAATACATATAAGGCATAATAAAAAATAATTTTCCCTTATTTTAATAAGGAAAAATTTTAAATTTGAAAGCTGGGCTCCAGATATGGCGGTTAGACAAAATAATACGATTATTTGACATATACACAATACTTCGTAATAAGGTGTTGAGCCACCAAAAGTTTTTAAAATCCTAGAGTTCCTCACAAAATCGATTTGTAGTTGTATTAGCTAATTGCCTCAATGGTGTTGGAGGTAGAAATCTACTCCCCATAACGTTTCAAATATGCTGAGTTCCGGTGATTATGTTCGCCAAGGAAGATATTTGATGATTTTATGAGATTCCTCAAACCAACACTGAATCTACTTGGCTGTCTGTGGACGTATTATCGTCTTGGAATGTGGCAGTATTTTGGCAATCAGTATATGTCGAAGTATTCATTGGCAGTAATCCGCCCGGCGACGTATATGAAAGAATTATCTGAAAAACTTCCGAACATCCCGCATTCTGTCTATAGGAAAGAGGCAGCCTGGATCGTAAACTTGTTTTGGGGTTCTCCATACATAAACCTAGTCCTTTGTAGAAAACAATATTAACAATGATTCATCACACTACAATACATTCTTTCAATCGTCAAGTGCTCAGGTTTTATGAAAACGGCATCACTCTTGTACAGAACAAAGCGTGTACATGACTTGCGAAGGCATGTAATGATAGTTGAGAAATACTTTCTTGAAAAAACAGTCTTGCAAACATGCAACAAGATATACTATATTGCATGGTGCTCATATTATTTTATATATCCTAGAATGCTATAGCCAAATAAACTAAATCTATTAGAAACCATTTTATAGACGGAAAATGAATTTATATTGCTCATAATATTGCTCGACTTCTTGGCGATCACATGACTTAGAAGACCTTCTTAAACTTGGATGAGAAGTTTTTACACGTTTGTTCTAATCAACATAGAGGCAGTCTTTAGTTGAAAACCTTATACGATGTGTGTAAAAATTACTAATAATTTACCACTTCTAAGCCTGTAATGTTCTTCCGCAACAACAATCGTGCATTATCTAGAAGACTCTAGGTTTCTGACGCATAATTAAATAAAATAATAAGCAATATTTCCAAGCTTAATTCCCCTGCTGATTTGTGAATGTTTGATTTGCCTTTGCCTTGATTATTCAATAAATGCTAAATAAAAAAAATGCTAGTAAATTGATTTTAAAAAATTAAAGGATTTAAGTTTAATTTATTATTAATATGTGTTATATAAATATTTATTTAATATTCCCTTAGAATTTACCAATAATTCTCTATTATTGGTATTAACCTATTTGAAGATAATATGCTATTTAATTTAAAATCTCCTTTTCAAAGAGTTTATATGTAGACCTACAGCTTTTGGCCAACTTTACCATAAACGATTACTTGAATAAAAATACTATTACGAATATGATAAATAAAAATAGTACTAAATAATAATTGTATTTCCGATATATTTTACGATTTTGGTAACAACAATTAAATGATAAGTTAGAGTAATTGTTGTAGTTTATTCAGGAATAGCATAATTCAGTTGGAGACTGTTGGAATATTTCGAACAATACTAAAAAAAATATGTAGCTTTTTATTATATTAAATTATATATTTGCTTTTCAAGATTTTACCAGTAGTATTCACCTTACTAGAAATATATACACTATACTTTATATCAGTAGTATATTTCAGTAAAAAGCTCACAATCATCAGTTACCAGTTGAAAATCTATATTTATATTCTACGTTATTCTTTTATGTTCCATATATTTTTTATTTAGGTATTTTCTTTTTACGGCTAAAAATGTTGCTAATATTGTTATATACAACCCTTCAATAAAGTATGCTATAATATGTAACAAGACATTTTTATATATGTATTACAGATATTCTTAGATAGATATTTATAGACATTATTGTATCTGAATATCAATTGGAATGTTAATATGCATAGAAATTTCAGTACTAAATGGTGGCATAAGGAGTGGGTTCCCTCAAAACAACTGTCTCAATTCAGAATTTACCTTGTTAAAGAAAGTAGATTGCTATAAGCGGCAATACAGATCACACTAAAATAATGCGGATTATATTTTCAAGACAATACTTCAATCAATCTTAGGCTCTACCGAAGCACCGATGCTCCAAATATAAATTTGAGATTATGTGGCATAACAACAGTTCAATTGAAAAGTCCCCCGCCTACCATAATAAAACAAGCGTGATACACTGATTATAGCGATCCTCCAACCTTTGGATACCATTTTTGTAGTACGATCTGTACCTTTCTTCAAAATAGGCCTCAGTTTCGGCGATCGAGCATTCTTTTAATATCTGAAAAAAGAAAATAGTCGCTGGAGGTCATATATGGAGAGTACGGTGGATGAGGAAGGAATTCGAATTTCAATTTATGGATTTTTGCCCTCGTTTTCACTGACTTGTGAACGGTGCATTGTCTTGGTGAAGCAGCACTTTCTTTTTCGTCAGATGCGGCCTTTTTAGTAGATTTCGTCCTTCAAACGGTCCAATAACGCTATATAATAGTATCTGTTGATAGTGCTTCCTTTTTCAAGGTAGTCAATTAAAATTATTCCATGCGCATCCCAAAATACAGACGCCATAACCTTGCCAGACGACTGTTGCGTTTTTCCATGCTTTGGAGTGGGTTCATCTTGTGCAGTCCACTCACATTACAGTCGATTGGACTTCAGAGTGAAATAATGGAGCCATGTTACATCTATTGTCACATATCAACGCAAAAACTCGTGTTTATTATACTTGATCATCTTCAAACACTCCCCCGAATCATCAACTCGTCGCTGTTTTAATTTCATTCAATTTTATTCAATTTCAATTTATGGTTATTCAAAATGATTTTGTGAATTTTTGAAATATATTCGTCGGTTACAACCTCTTTTAGGCGTCCACTGCCTTTACCGTCTTCGGTGCTCATTTCACCACGTCTAAACCTTGCATACCAATCCTTAATAGTTGTTTTTCCTGGAAAGGTATCTGCAAACTCGATCAAAACAAGTTTTTGCTTCAACTGTATTTTTTCCCTTCAAAAAGCAATATTTTATCAACGCGCGAAATAACTTTTTATCCATTTTTTTGACAATAACAAAAGTTGCTTCACTGAAATTGCTATAATTCACAAAATAATGATCCGACAGCTCTCAAATTATATGCAGGTATCTTTTGAACGCTATGACTAACTGAAAAACTGATTTATTTCTAGCCGCGATCTATGTGTCAGGCCGGGGACTTTTAAATTGACCTGTTATACTGGTACAAAAAGCAGAGAACTAATGTAGTATTAACCTAGCTAAAGTAGTACTGTAAATCCATTTCAGATTAAATAATGCCTATGATAGGAGATTGAAATTATACTATTATTATAATGTTAAACTTTGTATCATTAAAAGCACCTAGCAAGAAGATTTAATTAAAAATATCAGCCTGTAGATATTACATGTTTCCCTCGTGTTTGTATAATAATATTTAAATTAAAGATTTACGAACTCAAGATAAAATAAAAAGATAAAGAGAAGCGCTGATATGTTCCCTGTATAAGAAATCAGATGCAACCGAGTAAAAAAATTACAGATTTTAGCGGTGTTGGAAACATATATAAGATTGTGTCACTAAAAATTAAAATTTGAATTAATACAATGCTGATTTTAACGAATTATATATAACCGTAGATAATAAAACAAAAGCTACCATTATGTTTATTATTTACAAACAACAATACTACATGCACTTAAACCAAAATAGAAGAATAGACATGGCGTTCAATATGATGCTACACACTGTCCACTGATGATAACCACTAATGTCCACTGATGATAATGCTTTATTTGCTGAGACATATACTGAGGATTCTAGATGTTTTCATGACATTCATGCATCTCCTAACATTTTTCATTGCACTCATATAGTTTGAGAGCGAAGAAATATCCAAAGTATTAACAATTGGTGGATCACCTCCTATCGTAAACTATACTACTGCTGATAATCCGTGTCGGCAAATTTGCAGGAGCTCTTCCTTCTTTTGCGTATGTAGAATAGAACATGTTACGGTCAAAACTAAAACTAACGTCTTGGGCAGTATTATAATCTGACATCTATAAGCTTGAGGACTTTCAAAGGCGATTCTTAAGACAAAGTCTACAAGCTTATTTCCAAGATCGTATTAGGAAACAATTAATTTAAGATGCGACAATATGTGCACAGTTGAAGTACAAATTCAATCACAAATTCATTCGAATCAATGGCAGGTCACAGCGAATAGCTCCAAAAAGGACATTGATCATCACATCATAGAAAGCGATCTAAAAAGTAAGACATTCTTCGACGTCAGATGTGTTTCTATAGCAGATTTCTTTAAATAACACAATAAAGGTAATTATTGTCGAAATTCTAATGTTAAGCATTTCATTGTAGAGAAATATGAAGACCGTTTAATTTAACCAGTAGTATGATGCGAGCTGCGAACAATAAATGCAACTATAATGTCTCAAGGAAGGATGATATATGTGAAAAAAAAATCACTATTCATTATAATTATTACTGACTCTGTCTACTGTGACTCTGACTCTATATACTGTTATATTAAATTGTCCATATCAAGAAGTCCACTGAAATACAACAGAAATATGCAAAATTCTTGTCAAAAAGGAACACCTTATTTTTTAGTTTTACAAATTTAAGTATATAAAGATTGGATTCTAGTTTATAAGAACCTACGTTGAACAAAACAATTTTAAAAGGCTCTAAGGCTTTCATTCCATGACGAACAACCGTTTTAATATCGTGAACAAAGTCCGATATAATATTTTTAAGACTCTACAATAAAACATTTATTCTCATAAACAAATAGCTATAGCGCATCATCTGGATCAAAAAGTAGCAATACCTGTAATTCCTTCTGTTGACGCCAACTATCAACAAGACTATTACCTGATTATTCCTAACTTTCTCATTTTCTAACATTTTCTTTCTTTAATCAATAGTCCTATAAATATTTATACTAACTAAATTTATCTTAAAAACATTAAAAAGTTACTTTTCATTTAAATATTATATATTATGTATAACGTAGTATATATTACTTCACAAGTATTAGTTTCAATGGTAAATTATCAGCAATGTCAATTAATAAGTCATACTAATATTAGAATGTATACTTACTGTTTGATAACTGAAGTACGGATAAAGATAAACACTCAGAAATCGTCACAGAACCGTATTGTATAAGAGTACAGACCCGACAGAGTCCATCTCATTCTCCAAACGCTTCATCCCCACCAACGTAATATTTTATAAGACTGACCTCCGGGTTATCCCAGAACAGATTTGAATAAACTAATTGTGTTTGTTTCTGTTTACCATTATTCGGTTCCAGTTTATATATTGTTACGAGTACCGCGAACATATCAATGTATTGCTTCTATTTACTGTCAGTTTGACGTGATACGAGATGATAAAAATGTACTTGGAATTATAGTGGTTTTAGGAAATTCAGTTTATCTCAAAAAATATGGTCCATTGTTATCTATAACTTTATATGTATATATGACGAATAATATTTTTTAGGAGTGACAGTGCAATGAATAATAAATAAGGTGGGTCAGGTACTATATTCTCCACGAAACACTTAATTTATTGACTAATAGAATAAATAGCTAAGCATCATTGTGAGAGTAATTACTAATATTTTAATTATTTGTCATATATTTGACATATTGAAATCATTTTTGTTTCAGTCTTCGGTTAATTATGATCAACTGTTTTTTACAAAATTATTTCAATTAAATAAATACTTTATCGTAATTTCAATCAATACCAATGTTATAGTCGATAATAATTTCGCGTAATGATATCAGTCGGCTTTGAACTTGAACTTCTTTGAATTTTTTATTTGTTAGAAAGTGCTTTTAGATTAATTTGTTGCATCAAAATTTTTACTTTTAAACCACCTAAAGTAACATTTACAGATTTAATAGAACCTGAATAAAATTACTAAATTCTTGTAATAAATTGTGTAATAAAGTAAAGAACTGGAAAAGAACTTTACATTTCAAATATTATATCGTAATTTTAGGTTTATATTGGTTTTTTTGTATTTCGTTCTTATATATATTTAAGTATTTAACCAATTAATATTTCAGCCATATATGTGTAATTCTGTTTATTTTAATATTTTCATTCTGCCTTGAATTAGTACAAATAAAAGTGTTTAATCATGTTTCTATACAATAATTTTCATTTTGTACTCTCACCAATAGAATTATTCCTCAAATATTCATACCAATTCTACTATATATTTCCATATTTCAGTTCTATATTTCTATTCTATATTCTTATTCTATATTTCAATTATGTCAGTCATATCATTACTACTACTACTTATAATACTTATAATCCATACCAAAAAGGAGTCTAAAATAGCTTCATGGCTTTTGGCCTATTTCTTGTACTACTCTTTCTATACTGTTAAGACTTGATAGCCGCAATGATCAAGCTGACAGATCTCTTTCTACTGTTAAGAAAGTCTCTGGTAGGATTCCTCCAAGGTATGTATACACATTCTTCTTATATTTGTGGTTTGTCTAGAGCAGTGTTTACCCAAACGTAGTACTGCTATGGCCCAGCAATTTTCACACTGTCCAGTCGTGGCCCACTTAATAGTTTCTAACCCAAGCTAGTTCCATTAGGTAAAATAATGAAAATTTTCTTAATACTACATATTTTGGTATCGCCTATTTAATTATTACATTTTAGCGCGAAGGATGGAGCTGCTGCTTATTTTTTACTAAATGAACATGGATTCTTCACGAAAACTAACGGATGTTTCATCCTAAGGTTTGGTTCCATTTCAAATTCTGCTTCTATATTTTTCAAGTTCAGTGAGCGAGATTTTATAAGGTTTATGAAATTGACTCACACTTTCGTTGTGGCTATCAAGGGTAAAGCCATTTTTTTTGACAACCAATGCCTCCCTATAAATGCTAGAGTGCGTCCATAAATATTCCGACGTTACCACCTTTACCATTGGCCCAGATGTAATCATTAATGAAGTTGAATATTTCTTCAACTGTTGTTCGTATTGGGAAAGATTTACAAAACATAAAGTCTTTATAAACAATATTCTCAAAATTATATCATATAAAACAAATTTGATTGGCAGTATCGGATATGTCTGTACTTTCATCGATTTGCCTGTAAATATAATGATATGATTTCAGATAGCTTACGACTGTTTTTTTAATGCCATCTGCCATATCCACAATGCTACGTTTTACCGTGTTATTCAATAGCACTAACTGACTAAGTGGTTTTATTTTCTAACGATAAACGCTGCAGTTTTTAGCGACGTAAGTATTATCTCCTCGCCAATAACATGTGGATAGCCGGACTTGGTAATAAAGTGCAAAATTTCACAAGATTGTTTAGTATACTAGAGTTTGAAACCCTTGTGAAAATATTTACTCCATATTTTTTCCTATTATTTAACTCTCTCTTCTTCTTGGTGAAAAACTCTTTCGGCTTTTGTGTAGTCAGGATGTTTTAGTTTCAAATTCCACTGCCACTGCATCTTTGAAGATTTAATTAATTCGTTTGATCGTTCGACATTGTAAATTTCACGTAATGATTAGTTATGTCTGGCCTCCAAAAAGCAGAATTGAATGTAATCTTCAAGATATTGCCGGATCCATGACACCTTTTTCATTTTAGAAGATTTATTTACGTTTTCATCGTGCACCTGTTGGTTGGATTCAATATTAGAATTTGTACTCGGTTATACTAGCTCACTACTACTCAACTATCTACTTGTGCTGCTCCCGGAACTGCTACTTTATTTAATTACCCATTTATCCATTGCTCATCTCTTACGAATATTTACAATGTGTCAATCGATAGTAGGAATTATTTTTAAAATTAGGCGGTAATGTTACGACCCAGTATTTTATTTTGATGGCCCGTTACCGGGTTGCGACCCGACAAATGGGAAACACTAGTCTAGAGGCAGCAATAACCTGACTGGTCTCTGTGTTGGTATTTGTCCTTAGCCAGGTAGGTTTGTTAATGCCGATGACCATGGTTCGAAGCACAGGTAGGCCGAATGGTGCTAAACCGTAGTATATAATACTGCTTGTCATTACCGAATATTATTTTTTCTCTACAGCGACTTAAACTAGTTACTTATCTAGGAAGACGCATTGGCCCTTAATATTTATAACATATATAACATATTTATAACATATTTAACATTCAAAATTAAAAATTGTACTACTTTTCAATGTTTCTATCCTTTAGTATACCTCGCTACATAACTACACAGATCAAACGATTTCGTTTTCCAAGAGTTGTAGAACTTTCTTAGTTCAGTTTTAATTTCTTCTATGATAGTTAGAATCCGAAGGTGTCGAATTCCATAGATCTATATAGGTTTTAGTATTTGCCTGTAGAGAGGCAACGTATTATTTACAGATAATCCAGACTTTCTTTCAAATAACCTATTTTTTGTGTATTTTAATTCGAGCTTTTTTCATTATTTTTGATATGCTGCTTTCAGCGAAGTTTTGCATTAATATTCATCTCAAGACAACAGATGTAGCCATAGTAATATTTTCTGTTTTTGGTATGTCACATGTATAGAGTAGGAAAAAAGGAAAGGACCAAAAACACTGACTTGCGGTACACCTACTTTTGTCTCTTCCATTATTGGGTAAGCATATTTTTATTTAGCTTTAAATATTCGGGGTGAAATGTAGAAGTCCCTTACGTTAGTCTTCCTCGAAGGCTTGCACTACGTCCTACGTACTAAGGGCACTTTTTTTCTCTTTGTGGACTTTTGGATAATGTATGTAATGCAATGTACCTGGTTAAATGTTGACCGTTTGTTCGTGGAACTAAACTGGTTTTCAGATATTACATTTTTTCTAACTGTGATAGTATTTAGCATTTTTATTTAGATTTAAATTTACTGGCTGAGATGTAGAAGTCCCTTACGCTAGTCTTCCTCGAAAGCTTACACTAGGTCCTTTGTTTTAAGGGCACTTTTTTTCTCTTTGTGGACTTTTCGATAATATATGTAATGTAATGTACCTGGTTGAATATTGGCCGTTTGTTCGTGAAACTGAACTGGTTTTTAGATATTACATTTTTTCTAGCTATGATTGTATTTAGCATTTTTAACGGAAGTTTTTAACGGAAATATTTTGGATATTAATAGTAATAGTATAAGAATAAAGTTCATTCAGTGGTTTTCCAAGTTATCGAATCAAAATAGCTTTAGCTATTTTCCAAATATCCGTAAAAAAGTTAATTATATCGCATTATATTTTGATTATAGAATAATTTGTTTGTAAAATCTACAGAATTTTTCTTTATCGTAGTCGTTATTAAATTTGACAATATTTTTCTCCCATGAATTTGACAACAGATGTCGCTTCTGATTCTATTTTTAATTAGAATCAGAAGATTTAGAATTTTAAAGCATTATAAAACAGGTACAATTTATGTAAATAAAAATATTTTCAATCATTTTATATATTTTCCCCATTATTTTCCATCATTTTTATATAATCCATCCTTGCAATATGATCATGTCAAAAGTATGATTATGATTTGGCAATGATCAAATCATGGATCTATTTTTAGTATTTCCAGCTTCAGTATTTCGGAACTATTTGCCAGTTGAGCTATTCTGTGTTTATCTGAACAAGTGGTAATCAGAACGCACTTTTGGCGAGCTGGGTATGAGCAGTATGTCGGGTTCGGCAGAACTTCCTACTGGTGCTACAATAAAGCAGCCTATACAAGTTTTGCCACGCATGGTTGATAAAACTAGAAAGACAAAAATGGTGACCATTGCATGGTTAGCATACACTGCCCACACTACACCTTGCTGATCCCACCATGTGCACAGCAAGACTTTATGTATATGAATATTCCACTTTGGTCGATGTGGATGTCTCTCTTGGACTAACTCATGACTTCTTACGCTTGAGGTTGTCATAGTAGATTCATGAACTTCTAATCAACCTTGAATGAATATATCCCTTCGGAGTCGATGTGAATGGCTCTCCTGGAGAAATCCACGACTTTTTAGACTCGGGATTGTTGTAGTCCTCCCAAATGATCCCCAATCACAACACGCCACAGAAAGGTCTTCTTTTTGTTCTGGCAAGTAATTAAATCGCGAAACGGTTCGGAATGGTATTTTCAATCAAATAGTATCGCATCTACAAATCTGGAAATAGTTGATTCTTCAATTTCTAAGCTTTCTAATCCAATAGGTCATATAGTAATAGTTAATAAGTCAGTTCATTGGCTTTGAACTTTTTGGTTCTTCTGATATTTTTTGATTTTTCAAATCCCACAGTTGAGATATGATGGAGCAGTATATCAACGAGAATACATTTTTAGCCATTAGCGTCTAAATGCACTGAATAACTCATACTAATATAACATATATACTAAATGGATAACTGAATGTTTATGTGGAGATAGGTATTTCATACAGGGAAATGTCAAAACTGTCACATTTAATAGGGAGCTTAGGTTGTTTAACAGTTATTCATAAATAGATAACGCTGATCAAAACCAATTCAAGCAATAATAATAGTTTAGTAATATGCTAACAACCTTTGCTCTTTTAGTTGTTACTCAAAAAGGCAGAGACTTTAATAGGTTGAGCAGTTTAAAGTGGAAATGCTGCCCACGCAATCCCTGTTGTGGAACAATCCTAATTATAAAAAAACTTCAACAAATTTGTTGTTATTTTAATTAAAGTACATGGCATACAAAACGTGTCAAAAATATATCACCTAACATTAATTATTAGCTAATTAACTTAACCAAGAATAGCTTTTTGGTTAGAGGGAGACGGACAGCAAACACCTGCATAACTGAAAATAAATTCAATTATTATATATTTAATAATAATAGCATATCAGGTGAATTTTCGTACAAAAGGTTTAAAATATTTGAAGGTGCAAAATGAACATTAGCGCTAATAATATATCTTGAAAAATTAAAATAAGAATACATGATGTATATATTTTTAGATTCTGGCATGTATTCTGATATTGTTTACTTAAAAAATGCATTTATTGAAAATAAACTGGGTGCGTACAGTATGCTACTCTGCGTGTTTTACTCCTTATTGCTAGTCATTTTTAAAACAAACATTATCATTTAGTTAATTATATAATTTGGTTAATTTATATTGGTCATCTTCGGCACTAACAATTCCATTAGGTTTTAGCATTTAGTTTTTATAAAATCAACAATTGTGATATGACGAAATAATTTGACCATGCTTGTCTAAAAGCGCTTGATGGGCTTCGGCAACAAATTTTATCAAATCAAATCAATAGTAATATGAATTCAATCCATTAGATTTAATAGTTAGGTTAAATTATTTAGCAGTTACGTTAATACTTCACATTTTCAGTAATAGATATTGCTCATCAAAATACATGCAAAACTAATAGTTAATTATGAAAATGTACGAAATATAGAATAAATAGCACATACCTTTTTTGTTCACAGAAATACTTCTTGTAAGTCTCTAAGTCTGTTAAATAGCTATGAACCTTTGGACATTCGTGAAGCAGTGTACAATGACCAGTAGAATTATTTACGGAATTTGAACATTCCTTTCCATCGCCAAGTTGTTCATTCAATCCTAATGTATATTTCTCTAAAAATTAAAATACGTATAAATGAAATATGTCAAAAAGATCGACTATAAATTAAAAACTTACTTTCATTTATAGAAAGAGTTTCGTTATTGTTGAGGACTTTTTCTATCCAAGTTGGATTTTGCGTAGTTGATGGTAAAGAGGGTGTTGTAGAAACACTAGATATCTCAGGCCACACTAAAGCAGAATTTGTTTCAAGTTATTTAATTGAAACAAGTGATCTTAACTAACAAGTCATCTTGCAGAATGCTTAGATATATATATATTCTTAGCTTTAAACAATTTAACAAATCTTATACAACAATGTTCAATGACACTTGATGCAGTAACCAATCCAGATTATGGTTGCAATAAATCGAAATCTTGGTTATTTAACCTTGTAAAGCATCAATTCGGTTACTGACATGCAGAAATCTTTCCAAAGTCGACGTTTTACCACAAACAATAATATTGTACTTTTACAATCTTAACAGGTTAATTGTTGATAATTGTTAAAGTCCCCGGCCTGACACATAGATGGCGCTACTAGAATTAAATCCATATGTTTTTTTGTTAGCCTTAACCCTCAAAAGGTGTATAAGTTTGACAGCTATCGGATCATTAGTTTGTGAATTATAGCATTTTGACTGAAGGGCCTTTGTTATTGTGAAAAAAAAATGTATAAAAAGAAATTTAGTGTGTTGATAAAATATTGTTTTTGCGGGGAAAATATACAGTTGAAGCAAAAACTTGGCTTGATGCCGAGTTTCCGAATACTGCCCCAGGAAAATCAAATATCAGGGATTGGTATGCTAAGTTTATACGTGGTGAAATGAGCACCGAAGATGGTGAATGCAGTGGATGCCTAAAAGAGGTTGTTACCGACGAAAATATTTAAAAAATCCACAAAATGATTTTGAATGGCTGTAAATTGAAATTGTATGAAATAGCAGACACTCTAAAAATATCAACTGAACGTGTACATCATATCATTCACGAACATTTGGGTATGAGAAAGCTCTGTGCAAAGTGGGTGCCGCGCGAGCTCACTTTTAACCAAAATCAATGACGAGTTGATGATTCGGAACATTATTTGAAGATGATAAAGCGTAATAAACCCGAGTTTTTGCGTCGATATGTGGCAACAAATGAAACATGGCTCTATCATTTCACTCCGAAGTCCAATCGACAGTCATCAGAGTGGACTGCACACGATGAACCCGCTCCAAAGTGTGGGAAATCGCAACAGTCGGCTGGCAAGGTTATGGCGTCTATATTTTGGGATGTGCATGGAATAATTTTCATTGACTGCCTTGAAAAAGAAAATATCATCAACAACGATAATTATATAACGTTATTGGACCATTTGAAGGACGAAATCGTCGAAAAACGGCCGAAATTGAAGAAAAAAAAACTGGTGCTTCACCAAGACAACCATGTCAAAAATCCAAGAATTGGGCTTCGAATTGCTTCCTGATCTACCCTATTCTCCACATCAAGGCCCCAGCGACTATTTTCTGTTCTCAAATATCAAAAGAATGCTCGCTAGGAAGAAATTTTCGTCAAATGAAAAGGTGATCGCCGAAATTGAGGCCTATTTTGAAGCAAAGGACAAATCGTACTATAAAAATGGTATCGAAAAGTTGGCAAGTCGCTATAATCAGTGTATCACCCTTGAAGGGAATTATGTTGAATATAAAAACTAATTTTGCCAAAAAAGGCCGGGGACTTTTCAATTGACCTGTTATTGGGAGATTCAAATTATGTAGCAAAATGTTTCATTAGAGCTGAATCATATTTGTATACCTAATATAATAGATTAAGAAAAAATTTATATAATATCGCCTGAAGCATAAATTAACGCAACATCTAGAAATATTCCCTAAAATAAATGAAAGTAGTATGCTGAAAAGCAACTAATAGAAAATGAGAGAAAATTGAATGAGAAATGAGAAAAATTAGTGTGATTACAAAGTGTGATTAGAACTATTTTAATGGCAAAATATTTAATACATTTTATAAAATAAAGGAAAATTTTTATACGTATGTCATGATTGACTGTTCCATAAAATTTTGAAATACTAAAATATTTACCTGGTTCATCAAAAGTAACCCTGATATCTGAAAAAAGTGAATGTTAATAAAGTTACTCCAAAGAAAATTATAAGCCAAGTTATAAGTATCCATATTTTGTTATTTAAACTAAAAATAAATTTTTTTAATAGCCTTTGTTCGACAATTAAATTAATCATCATTCAAAATAATAGCTATTTGTCAAGTTTCTAACGAGATGCATCAACTTGATGACTGACTTTTATATCAACAAAACAATTAACGGAGAATTCTAGTGTTGAAATTTGAAAAAATTATTTTGTCATATTTTAAACTGTTAATCCGATAAGAATATTCCCTTGAGACGATTTTCCAAGACTTAAGCTATTTTCGTAAATATAACAGTTTTAGTGACGTGTCGTATAAAAATAGAACTTTATAGACGCTTTTCGGTTTTTTTTTTTTGAACGGTTGAACATGATATCTCAAGTTCCACTGAACTGAACTACTTCAAATTTAGTGCAAGCCTTCTCTATATATCTCGCTATCGAGTTAGTGAAGAGTAATACAAAAAATTACAGACATCCATTTAGCTTTACCGAAATCCCAGACTAAAAAGGCGGAATACCCACCAAAACTTCTATATCATGGTAGCAGAAAATTTACATTTCTGTAAAAATATTATTTCAAAATTTCTGGCTTAACATTATTTGAAACACTTTGAGCCCAAGAATCGCTTCATTCATACCTAAATTAAAATAGGAAATTCAAAATAATTTTCAACAAGAATAATACTGATTACATAATATCATATTGAATAAGTAAAGCTATAAATATATAATAAATTACTTTTTGATATTCTGATTATTGTAATTAATATAAATAAGAAATATTATTGACAAGTTATTCAGTTCGCATACAATTTACTGTCCACATTGGCGTTATTCTCATTAATTAATAATTCATACGAATTATATTAGGTATACAAGTAAGTTTCCACCGTTTGACAAAATAATACACCATTAAAGTATTGAAATTGAGTTATAAGAGATAAAAGGTCAGATAAGAGTGTAAATGTTACAAGAACATAACGATTTAAACATATTATAATGACAATGAATGAATATTTATGGACTCTCATCCCGAATGAGTTAAGTATAACAGATTCATATTAGCTAGAGTTTCAAATATATTTACCTGGTGCTCCTGGCAAACTATCAGCTGAAAATAAAATATACGAATTAACGAAAAAAAAAACATCATCTATAAAATAGTAAATATTATAAATGTTTCATTTAGTTCTTATTCAACGAAGTTTTCTTTCACTCACTGACTTATTTCGTACATATACTTCCAAATGTCATCCACTTAAATAATTACCTTCAAATCTACTGGCACTGCCGCTTGCTGAAAATCAGATAAATCAATTAGTAAAGATAAACCTCTAACCAGAAGAAAATAAATATATCAGATTTTCATTTAAAATATGTTCTATTGAGAGTCTTTGTCCATATCTATGTTATTTTGAAAATCTAATCCGTAATATACAGACTATGTTATCTTTTTATCCAGATGTAAAATTATTATTTAAATCATGTTTGATTATAAAAAACCGTTCCATCAAGTAAATGGTTAATTTAAATTGATTGACTATAATAATTAATTTCATGACAGGTATTTTCTTAGAAAAAAACAATTTTCAAAAACATTGTATTTCTATTAAAATTTTGTTTACTTGATATAGCTTCATAACCGCATTATATTGTTAAAAATAAGAAAATTTTATATGTTCTATAAGAAAGCTGAAAAACATTTAAAAAAAACTCTCTTAAGCTACAATATTTTCATCGTAATCGTAATTCTAATTATAAATATGAAAATAGCATTAATGTCCTTAGTGGTAGCTTACGAAATAGTATTATGTTATTAAGGACAATATTAGTTAAAAAATATGATAATATCTGATATCTGATAACCTAGCATTATATTATTTACAATAGATTGGACTTTCAGTAAAGTTAATATATTGTCTATTCAAAGTTTTTTTAGTAATGCGTCATGGATATTTGTGACGTCGAAACATTACAATGTTGCCGCAGCGACTCTGAGTTTTAGTTCAGTTTGGTTTTGAAATACAAATAAATTTTAATATAAATCAAATAATTGAACAAAATTGTTACCAAATATAATTTATTTTAACATTAATTTATAGGTAAGAGTTAAAATCTCTTATCACTATTGCTTTCAAGAATTTTTCATACATGCCGTCTAGTTGTCAGATGTACGCTAGATAATTCAAAATATTAGTTATAACAGGTTACAAGTTATAAACCGGCAAACATTATTTTAGCCCTCTATTTTGATAAATTTTAAGTCGCTCCGTAATATATCACATTACTTTGTTCGATAATGCAGAAATCAATAGATATTCAGGCGGCTTTAATAGGTTATTTCGAAAAGGAACGATATAACGGAGATAGTGCCCCCTTTTGCCGGTAAATTTCATTAGTGAGGTAATTATTGGTGATCTTAAATAAATTAAGTTCCTACAATTTTATTAAAAATATTTTTAGCGGGTTGCTGCTGTGCTAAATATTACTGTATTATTAGTACTGTGAATAACATCGCTTACAAAATGAAGAATAATACGTTAGACTCACCCAAGAAAACCCGTTTACGTACAAAGTGGGTGACGAATCTTGACCATCTTGATATTGTCTCTATTCTAGGACAAATATATGAAATGTATACCGACAGTAAGGCACACACAACTATTTTATCGATATAAACATAATTTCATAAAATTATTTTAGATAAAATTGTCTCTCTGGAAAGTATACATAAAAGAATTAGGGACATGCAGCTTTTTGCGGGATGTCCTTGAGACATCCTTTCATACACTCTTACAGGGCATAGGGTTTTAATGGTGTAAAGATAACCCTGGGAGTGGTTTAATGGAACTTCTTGACATTACCTTAAAAATAATTCAATTAAAGGTATACAATAATATAAGAAACTTGAATATTTCGAAATGGTTTATTGTGGCACTCTTGGTAAGACAGTGACAAAAAAAGTGTAAAGACAATAAAAATGTACGGAAAAAGGTAAAAGTTACAATAGCATTCAATTGGGCTTTATTGGTTATTATATTTCTTAATAGTTAATTGCACATATATTGGTTTTACACTGGTTGAGAAGGATATTCCATCAAAAACTGTTTAGATATGTGGAAGGAAGCATTGTCAACCATAACACCTTCGGTTTGGATGAACTCGATAAGACATACAAAGGAAGTAATTGATAAATGGTGGAATCGTGAACATGTTTTAGACAGATTAGAAATGAACAGTTTAGTGATTGAATTGGACAGTGACTCGTAAAGTGAAAGTAACTGAAGAAACTTCAGGATATGCGATAATGCTGTACAATGCTGAAAATTCCTGAGACATAGTGATGAGAGTGGAAACAACTAAAGGTATGCACATAATTAACTGAATATAACTGTAGCAAATGGCATTGTAGGGCGTAAAAGAATTGTGTGCACACACATGATTTTAACTATTCAAAAATAAATATAAGCATTAAGTTAAAACGTATGAGGAGAGAATGAATACTAACTGTTTTGTAGATATGGCAAATGCATTAGACAGAATTCAGTGATTAATTTTATCAAGAATGGTGTACAGATGTAGTAGCAGAAGAAATAAAAATACAGTAATACCAAGATGACTTGCCAAGTGAATACACCATCGAAGGAAACAAGAACTAAAAATAGAAAATAAATATGCTCTCGAATGATAGTAAAATACGTTTACTCCAGGGGAATACCAATACATAAAAATACGCACCTAGAAAATCTACATGGATGGTGTGGAAAAGAGTTCAATATACACAAAACAAATCTAACCTACAAACTATTATACCTGTGTTCTTAATTGCAGTTTTAAGTCCTTCGATAATATATGTATTAGATGTACTATAATGTTAAAATAAATTATTATTTTATTAGAATTTTCTTGTATGTCCAAGTCAAACTGAACTACAACTCAGTGTTTATGTGGCAACATTGTAATGTTTTGACGTCACAAATATCCACGACGCATTAATAAAAAAAATTGAATAGACTACATGTTACAAGGCGATACACTTACCAAAAATTCACTATTATATTAACGGAAAGATGTTCATGTTTCTGCTTAAATATGCTTTCAATAATAACTCACATTATTCAATAATGTAATTAAAACAAAAAAATCGGAAATTAAAGCTAGAATACCTTGGAGACTTAATCGATTCTGATTTAAACGTTTACAGCAATTAATGGGAACTCTAACCAATATATATATATATATATATATATATATATATATATATATATATATATATAACAAATGGTATAAACTATGCATAATAAGCTTCCTTTTATGGCTTTGAGTACTGTAATTAATATAAACCGAATAAGAATAAGTAAATTTCACTGAAATTATTTTCCGTAAGTAGAAATTCTTTCAGATAAATTATATTAGCTTCAATGGCTAAGGCAATAGGATAACTTTCTTTAGCAAGAGTTCCTTTAGCAAGATGAGAAAAACTATCTCGGCATGACAGTAACCAAGTTGGTAAAACGGGATGTATGTAATTCTGGAATTGTCTCTAAATTAGCCATTTGCCAGTTGGTATTGATATTTACAGACACGATATTTAAGTATAATATATTTCAATTTTGATACCTATTAAGTAATTATATAATTATTAATTTTTTTTATTTATATTTACCTATTAATCCTCCTACATTAGCTGAAAAATATAATACACTAATTAGCAAAATAAAAAGTCACTAATTAAACAATAAACATAATAATATTTTCAATGATTTCTTAATTAAGGACTTGACTCATTGATATATTTTATGAATTAACTTCTAAATGCAATCCACTCAAATAATTACCTACAAATCCACTGCCAATACCAGTTACTGAAAAATAGATAAAGAAATTAGTAAAAGCAACACTCTATCTACAGCAAAATAAATAAAATTAAGTTCTTTATTTAAAATTTTTCTGCTTGATATTATGTACTGATTATCTATGTTGTTTTAATTACATTTAATCGATAATCTGTTATATATAAGGTATATTCTTATAACATATATGGCTGACAAAAGAACTGTATGGCATTTTAAGTTTTACATTAATTTTACTTTCATTTCTTGCTGCAACTGATTCACAGATTTGGCGTAAAAACTGTTATATAGAATAAAGACATCCAAATATAAAAACTTATATTATAAAAGGACCTGTTCATTTGAAATTTAGGGTTTGAATTAAAAATATTGTATTTAAATTATGTATTAACGATATAACGGTATAACGATGTATTAATGATGATTAGTGTAACTTTAGGTCAATAAGACTACTTAAATAAAACATGAAAACATATTTACCTCCAGGAGGTGCGCTGTATAGTGGCCCAGCTGAAAATAATTATCTGTTAATATACATATATCCAGTGAGTATATTTTTATATATTACCTCCAAATAATGGTGTCGTTAAATATTGTTTATTAAAACCTTAAAAAAGAAAAAGTAAATATATTTTTATTTAAGGATATTTTTCACTTTTACTCGCAAATGTTGGCTCTTTTGATGCATCCTCAAGGTCTAAAGCGGATGTTGCGTTCGGTTTAACAACTACCAATGATGTAATATCCGTGACAAATGAGTACTTCAATGCTATTCTGTAAAATATAATTAAATATGTAAAAGCAATCTACTCAAATGAAGTGAGAATATAATAAAAATCAATAATCAATTCCCCTACTTATAGTTATGTCAATTGAAAAACAATCAATTAAAGTATTGTATTTGTGTTTAGCATACTTAAAAAGATTATTTAAAACTTCATTATAAAATATTTCTTTTTTTAGTTTATTAGTCCTTTAGTTTATATTTTATAATAGCTCTTTCAGAATACATTCATCATTCGAAGTTTAAATATAATGAATTATTGGAGGAAAAAACAGTTCAACCTCTCAAAAAAACTCCCTCGGATCAGTCACCGGTTGATATAGCAGCTATTTCTACAAGCAAACGTCTTTCTACAGATGTCCACAAGAGATAAGAAGGGCCAAATAGAGGAACAATGGCTAATATACAAATTGACTCAAAAAGTTACAATATCGCTCTCTCAATACTTGCAAGAAAGAGGATCTACTACAATTTCATATGCAAAAATCACAAGTTAGTCCAGGAAAACCATTCACATTGATACCAACTCGTATATTTATAACCCTAGTTTTCCAGCGTAACTTGAGGTAGAAATAAAATATAACTACTGAGAGCCAACTATTAAACTGTTACTACCGATGTCTACCGAGGTCAAACGAATAAATAGAACGACGGCTGTTGAAAAAAAAATAATAGCATTTTCCATGACAGCGCTCAAACAACAGTTTTGAAGTATATACTGTTGAAGGTCAAACTAGAGGTTCTATCACAATGCACAAGACCCATCTTGATTACTACTTATTCAGATTGAGTCTAACGTAGCTTCTTAAATAATTCATGCATATATTTATGCTGTTGCATAATTAGCTGATAAACGAACATGTAAATATAAAACCAAAATGTTAGCAAAAGGCAACTCACCAACAAGTTAATCTCACACGCATACAAGCTGATGAAGATGCTAGTATAAATGAAATGAAATATTTGGAATCACTAGAATTAATACAAAGATATGGAAAATTGAGTCACCACTTGAATAAACCACCAATTTTGAAAAATGGTTAAAATAGATACAATCAATATTCACATTATGATATTAAGAAAAGCTGATTTTTTCAACTACCAGTAATGAATACTGAATACTAATATCCTCGATATCAATGTAAAAATAGGAAACAGGATTAAATTTAGATTAGATCATAACTAGATCATTAGATCCGTGCTCCATCGCTAGTGACTTCCATCCAATGCGAATGTATGTATCATTTAATAAGAACCACATAAATAAACCTGTGCCGCATCCAGTAATTGACTTGAGTGTTTCATATTTTTATAAGAAGGCATTTCTTTCGGTTTTAAGGGAAACGTTTGATAACAAATATCCATTCAGATTACTAAAATTCATATAAAGATATACTCACTCTAAAGCTTTAGCAGTAATAGCTTCTTTATCCTTTGCAACTTTTTTCTGTTCCAGAAGTTGTTGAACAGTTAAATATGCCCATAATCTTTCCAGTGAACCTGAAGATTGATAAACTTTTGGCTCCAAAATTATAGGTCCACTGATCCCTAATGCTTCGACAGCAGTTGCCTCAAAACCGACGGCTGAAAGTCACAGGATAAACGTAATAATTTCTCATTCATGAATAAAACCTACCTGTGATTCCTGCAGTGCATAGCTCAGTGCCTTTGAACAAAATAGGAAAGTGAGTCCTTGTCACATTTTTCACCTTGTCTACATATTTAAAAGTAACATTCGTCAACAAGGGCGAAGAGATCTCCTGGTAGAAATTGCGTAATTGCAAACTGGCATCTGCTGCTTCGTAAATGTGTCTGGCAAATCCTTGGTTTTTCAGTGAAAGCTTTTGTAAAAATTCTTTATCGGCGCCTGATCCAAACGACAAAGCGAAGATGGGTACTTTGTACTCATTCTGTTCAGTTATCTACGAAATAGATGCATAAATACCTAACAGATTTTAACCGACTTCAAAAAAAGGAGGAGGTTCTATCTTTGACAGTACATATATTTTTTTTAATGTGTATCAGCCGATTTCTCCATCAATTGTGGAACTCCATAGGAAACAAGTCAGGACCTAATGGGGCATGAAATCGAGAGAATTGATTGATTTCAAAGACACGTAAAAAGTTTTCACATATTTTATGATCTAAAGTATGAGATATTTCGGTATAATGTTATTGCAGAACTGATGTAACGGAAGACCGGAAGTCGTGTATTGCAAAGTCGTTCAGTTTGCTTTTTAAACACTAACCAATTGTGTATATATATTAGAATATAAAATTCGAGTCGTAAATAGTTTAAATAAGGTTTCTGTTTATTTTTATTTAGTTATTACATCGATTATTACGTACATATTTTATTTTAAAGCGTTTTTTCTTGTGCTATAAGTAAAAGTTTGATTATTTTTTTAATTTTCCTTAGGTCCTTATTAATTTTTTGAAGTCGGTTCAATTTTTAAAAAAATATTTTATTTATATTTTATTAAGTGAATAAGTTAGTATTGTATTGTAAATGTCTATTGGTAAATGCAATCTGACTGCTACAAGTAAGTAAATCTAATATATATTCTAATATAATAATATAAAGTATTTAAAAAATCTCGTTAAAAAGTTTAAATCATCATAGAAAAAATCTAATAATCCACATCAGTTTGGTTTTATGAGCAAAGATTTAACAATTGATCAAATGCATAGAATATTATATCTTATTATCACATGCAGTCACAATAAAACCTGAGTCTAGTAGCTTGAGATGCATCTAGGCGCGAGCATCTATCAGAAAAATCACATCAAAAAGCGAAGAACTGTAATTAAAATGGAAAAATGTCATTGGTTATTTGGAAGAAGATCTAAATTATCCATAGATACTAAGTCTCTGTTATATAAGCAAATATTATAACATCAATTGAAAAGTCCCCAACCTGACACATAGATGGCGCTACTAGAATTAAATCCATATGTTTTATAGTTAGCCCTAACCCTTAAACGATACGTGTATAAATTTGACAGCTATCGGATCATTTCTTTGTGAATTACAGCATTTTGAATGAAGCAACTTTTGTTATTGTGAAAAAAATGGATAAAAAGGAATTTCGCATGTTGACAAAACATTGCTTTTTGAAGGGAAAAGATACAGTTGAAGCAAAAACTTGGCTTAATGACGAGTTTTCGGACATTGCCCCAGGAAAATCGACTATCAAGTATTGATATACCAAGTTTAGACGTGGTGAAATGAGCACCGAAGACGGTGAACGCAGTGGGCACCCAAAAGAGATTGTTGCCGACGAAAACATTAAGAAAAACCTGAAAATGATTTTGAATAACCATAACTTGAAATTAAATGAAATAGCAGACACTGTAAAAATATTCACTGAACGTGTACATCATATCATTCACGAATATTTGGGCATGAAAAAGCTCTGTGCAAAGTGGGTGCCATGCGAGCTAACTTTTGACCAAAACAACGACGAGTTGATGATTCGGTGGAGTATTTAAAGATGATCAAGCGTAATAAACCCGAGTTTTTATGTCGACATGTGGCAATGGGTGAAACATGGCTCCATCATTTCACTCCGAAGTACAAACGACAGTCATCCGTTTGAACTGCACACGATGAACCCGCTTCAAAGTGTGGGAAAACGCAACAGTCGGCTGTCAAGGTTATGGCATCTGTATTTTGGAATGCGCATGGAATAATTTTCATTGACTACCTGGAAAAAAGAAGGAATCGACAGCGACTGATACATAACGTTATTGGACCGTTTGAAAGACGAAATCGCCGAAAAACGGCCGCATTTGAAGAAAAAGAAAGTGCTGCTTGACCAAGACAATGTGCCGTGTCACAAATCAGTGAAAACGGTGGAAAAAATCCATGAATTGGGCTTCGAGTTGTTTCTTGAAATTTGTTTTCAATTAAAAGGTGATCGCCGAAACTGAAGCCTGTTTTGAAGCAAAGGATAAATCGTATTATAAAAATGGTATCGAAAAGTTGGAGGATCACTATAATCAACGCATCACCCAACGCAAGGGAATTATGTTGAATAAAAAATAACAAATATTGCCAAAAAAATGTGTTTTACTATGGTAGGCCGGGGACTTTTCAGTTGACGTTTTATATAGACTTACGGAGTTCAATTATTGGAATGTTTTGCGAGAAGTAATATAAACATAATACAATTATTTCAGGAACAGCTACTTACACTGAGGCCTTCGAATTCCGATAGTTGTAGTGGAAATTAAGATATTCGCGACAATACATGAAGAAAGACTCTATTCCTATGTAAACACCGAAGTGGCGCAACTCTTGGACAACACTGAGCTAGGACGCAGGTTCAACAGAACCAAATCTTGTGATCTTTTAGTGTAATGTTATTATATTTATTATTACAGACTAAATAAAGACCAATGGACCTTCATAGATAAGAAACTAGTTTGAAATAGCTGTAGAGAAAGAGACAAAAGAGACACAAACTACCTATATGTCCCAGCCATATAAATTGATATAAATCGTTGATATGACAAATTGATAAAAAATACAGAGCAACACAAGACAAAAAAAATAATTAGATACGAAAAGTAACCTGGTCCTAAACTCTTGCTTCATAGTAAAATAGTTTTTACATCCTGACATTGAACAATTGTTCATTCCTTCAATATTGTAATAGAATTTTCCGCGGAAAATATGGAGCTATTTTATAATAAAATGACGTAAGTTACAACCCATGTAGTTCTTAACAAGATTCGTCCACAAAAACTATTTTAATAAATTTCAAATAATTATTCTTTGTTGAATTATATAATTACAGTTCGTATTGTTTCATATATTTTTATTGCTTTTTTTGCATATACGTGCATTCGACTTTAAAGCGTGTGTCATTTAATTGTTTATCTGCTCTTTCTCGATTATAACAATAAATAGATATAGTCTAATTTAAAATTGACTTTAATTATCTAGTTGTAGAATTAGAAAAACGCGATTATAAATAGAATTGATCAAAAAGATAATGTGTTCTTTTAAATCGACATTTTATATTACTTTAAAATGTGTTAGAATACACTATTGTAAATGCGCTTTTTCAAGCAAATTGCGAGATTTTCTCAGAGGCTGCCTCTAGAATAATCAAACCAGATATGAAAATTATCCAATGCATAGTTTGAGAATAAAATTAGACTTATTAGATGATTGAATGTATTTTGATCAGCGAAATCAATTGCTGAAAATGTGGAGTATAAAGCTAAACAACTGTTACATGAGTTAACGTAACCGTACAAATGGAAATATTGAACATTTCTCTATATAAATCAATGGTTCTCTATTTTGTATTACTGAGTTATTTAGCGTAAAGAGACAGTAATCAGACAGACAGCATTTTCGACATTCGATACTTTAGTTATTTGATTTTAAATAATCTTTTATGGAAGTCTAACAAACACATTTAGAAACTTATGGTGATGCTGATCTGTCACACTCCAATTGGTGGTCTCAATAATAAAGAATGCCTATAAGGACGAAAACAGTTGAGAGTCGTAAGACTATTTGGAGGATAAATCAACTCATACTCTCAAAAAACCCTTAGACAGTTTAGCAGATGAATGAATAAACGTGTGTGTTAATATGTGATGGAAAAAATCTAAAAGAAAGAAAAATGACTGGTATACGAGCTGACCGATAATTTCATTTCGAAGCGGTTCAATATCGCTATTTCATTGTTTGTCCAGCCCGAAGGAAGTCTAAGAAAGTGTAACACCAAATTATACTTATGTTGAAATTCGTCAATTAAACAAATGGAATGACAAAACAGATACTATTATCCCAGAGGATGGAAACTCTAAACCGCGAATTGGAGAGGATACGATGTTCCTATATACCGAATGAGAAGTTCTGCTTCACCCAGCGTAATCTCACTTTTGTTTTATTTTTATGACCAAATAAACCATCTTCCTCTTATTACTTATTAAAATCGATTCAGCATAGCTTATTTAGTACACGGTTTTGGATCCTGAAGAAGTGTAAAAATTAATCTGTGTTAGGATCACTGGAATACCAACATCGCTGTTTTAACGCTGTATCATCATGTTGCCAGAAATATAGGCAAAAGTTGTAGATAGTCATAGAAGATATTTCATCTAATATACATTGCACCAACTATTCTCAGTAAAAGTTTTTTTAAGTAAAATAAATTACAATATATCCAAAAAGCCATTCAAGCAAAATATAACCCAAGGTCTTACACTTCTTTGATGGCTCATGTAATTTGGTCTATATTCTCCATCTAATTTCATTGATTTTAAATTTTCAAGAGCTAAATATTACATAATATATTAGTTTCTCACTAGAGCAAATACAATAATAACTCAAATGAAATTAGTTTATATACTAAAATATATATATAAAATATATAAATATATAAATATATAATATAAAAAATATATAAATACTCGACATTTAAAAAAAAAACAACGATAACGTAATATTTTTAAAAACTTACAGTAGACGTAATCCCTTCTTTTGTTCCGTAAGTCGGTTGACCATCTGTTAAAAATACAATAATTGGCTGATTTCCTTTAGGATTAAAAAACTTATTGACAACTGCCAAAGCCGTTTCTAAACCTTTCTGTATATCAGTGCCACCAGCAGCCCGTAACTTTTCTACCACTTCTTTGGCTTTCTTAATATTTTCAGGCGACGCTGGGAAGGAATCAGGAAGAATTTTTAACTGAAAAATAAAAAAGGTGTTGACAATATATATATATATATATATATATATATATATATATATATATATATATATATATATATATATATATATATATATAGCATAAAATTACAAATTGTTTGATATTCTTTACTTACAGGTTTAGAATCTTGCTCTTCTCTGGGATATCCTTGAAAACTAAATACATAACCCTCTTGATAGCTGATATTTGCGTGTTCAATATCCCATACACTGACAGCACTATTAAAATCAACAATACTGAACGTATCGTCTGTTTTTAGTTCATCTAAGATACTGTTCATTGCTTCTTTCAGTTGTTCTATTTTTCGTCCTATTACAATACATTTTAATATTAGAATAATTATAACATATTATACTTAAGACATATAATAGAACACGAAATATTACCTGACATACTGCCACTAGTATCTAACACAAACAATATTTGTTTATTTAAGGGTGTTAGATCCTCGGGAGCGAAGAAATGAACGAAATATCCACCATCCACAAGAACCTAAATATAATACAATATCAGTACAACAAAATATACAAATTTAAAATAAATATGCTTCAAATAAAATCAGTCAAATTGACAAGATACGTTATTACTAAATTGTACTAGAATTCTTCAGTAAAAACTGATGCTCGATTATTAACTAGAATAAGCTCTTCATTTATAGAAACATTCCTACAAAATTGAATAAAAGTTTATAAGTTATACACTCCTAATCAAGAAAAACAAAAACTAAAAATATTATAACTTAAATATTATCTAATATATATTTAATTAATTGTCAAGCGTAATTTCACAAAAAAAAACTATTTACACGAATATATTTTGGCATTGTTATCAAATTCTAGCAGCTCCAAATAACATGATGTCTATACGTGTTACGTGTTATGGAACGACGTTCAATTAGTTATTTGTTTATAAATAACAAGTGTTTTTATTTTTAATCTTTATACAGTGTCGAAACTAACCAATAAACTGCAGTATTGTTAGCATGTCAATGGATCACGCAGGTCGCTACCTATTATTCTTGAAATTATTTATTGAGAAAAACTATTTTTGACTAAAATAACTTCGTATCACAGTAATTAGAAAATATTTTCTATACTTATACGGTTTTTCCAATCTTACCATGGTTTCTAAGTAAAAATTTTACAAGTTACAACAATAAAACTTAATAGAAACATAATGGTTAATATTATAGAAATGTATTCTAGGACAAAATTTGTACTATAAAGAGAAACAAATCTGAAAAATATAAAATATATATTTACCTCTCCACCCTGTGGATCTCTAGCTACGTCGTACTGAACGATAAACTGTCCACTTAATCCATTGTCCTCTTTACCACCTAAAATACTGGTCAATAATTTTTGCTTTACTACATCAGGATTGAAAGAGATAACGGCAGCCGTATCATTAACCATCTGGATATCAGCTTCAGGATCTGCCTTGTCGTCATTCTTTGATATCTCATTTCCTGATCGTAGTGATGGTACTTTCACAAACTTCAGAGGTCGGGATTCTATTATATCAACCTACATAAATAAAAATAATTATATTAAAGCAGAAATATAAAAATAATTAAAAATGTGCTTTATATAATTCGTTATAGTTCTAATTAAATATACCATTGTAACGTTCATGGTTCATTATCACCAAAATACATTAATTAATGTATTTCTTATCCGTTTCTAGCCTTATCGATAATTATTTAATCATATGCCTTAAACGATAACCCTAGATAGTTTTACCCTAATGAGAAAATAATAACATAATATATGTTCTATTTTGAAAACAAATGAATCATATTTAAAACGAGATCCCGAAGACTGACAGCAGAGCACAGTGTAAATAACCCAAAGTTATATTATTAGAAGGCTAAATATTTTTGCTAGTCAATACTTATACAATACTATATAATATATTTCAATGTGAACCGGTATGAAAAGAATCACATTAAAAGATACATACTTATAACCTTGATTTTATAAAAATATTTCTATTAATATACATCAGATAACAAGCCAAAAAGTAAGAAGAATCCAAGATAATTACGTTGCTGTTATTAAAGATTCTATAAAAAGAATGAGTATTTCAGAACCTGTTTCAGTATTAATGTTACGAGGATACAATAAAAAATAGTCGAATATATCAGTTTTTAAAATTGAAAGCATTCAACTTCTTGATTTTTTATAACTTACCTCAACGGCTAGTTTTTTAACAGGTTGTCCTGGATTGATATTCAAAACTAGTTCGTATTTTTCGGTTTTTCTTACTAAAAGTTCTTCGTATCGAAGGTAAAACGTTGCCTTGCTTTGAGGCTCGATATTAACCGATACTGTAAACCGGTTAGAATCTCTGGCACTAACAGCAACATGGGCAGCTCCAATTCCACTAGCAACGGCCTAAAATAAAATGTATTCAAACTCCGTCATCAAAACAAAAATTGTTTCTCACTTGATCGTAAGTTTTTTTGGCTTCCTCTTTTTCTTTCACGTATGCTTCATACTTTTTACCATCGATCTCCATCGTAAAACCGGAAATAAATGCCTTCTCCGGTGTCACAATAGAAAAGGTGGTTTCTTGGGCCTTAGTGTTGAGATTTTTTACTTTGCTAGTAATGAGAGTTTTGGCGTAGCGGTTAGACACATTGGTGTGTAGTAACATTTCATATATTTGTGGAATAACATTTGCATTCTGCAAAAATGTTTTCTTAATAACATAAAAGTGTAACATATTTTCTGCTAAATTTATTTAAAAATTAATCACTAATAAATAAAATAACAATAGTTATTTATTAAGTAAGTTTAAAATGATGTTATTGCAAATATATAATATTGTGATTTTATTTATGAATTAATATGGTCTAAATCTAATCATACCTTTTCAGCGTCATTTTCTGAAGTGCTCTCTTTTATTTTTTCTGTTGTTACAACATATTCTCGTTTGGAACGAGCATAAACAGAACATAACAGTGTCAAAAATATTAAATATAATCCTATCCCTTTTGGCTCCATTTCAGTAACTCTAAAAACAAAAGTAACATTAACTTTAATTATTGGATCTGTGCAAAAACATGCTTTGTTTTATCTAAAACTCAAAATATTATCTCACATATATTTAAAATTGGAAATACAAAACAATTTGATATGGTGTATATGAACTCTAAGATATGGCATTATTATTTTTATTTAAAGTACAAAATACAAATTACAAAAAACCCTCATATATTAGGTGATGTAAATAGAAAAAAACTAATTCAGTCCAACCTATTAATCAGTAAAAGAAGAATTTCTTCTGTCTGTTCTCAAAAACAATAAAATCGTCTTCGTTAAAAAGTTCTTCACTAGTACTTCTATTCCTGTAATTATCAGGCATTATTTCATGTTTTTTGTAATTAGCCTCTAAGATATGGATTACAAAATGTCGAACTAATTGCCTCTCATCTATTGTAATGCTTTCTGGCAACCTTTTATGGCTCAATTTCTTTAAGGGTTATTAATCATACTACTTTCTAAATTATCCTTTAATTATGATGAATGTTATATAAAGCTGTAACAATTTGTTTCAATGCTCCAATGAATCTCCAAGAATTCTAGTTCTATAGCCGATAAAGCATTAGTTTAAACTTAATAAGTTAACTTAATTTAAGTTAACTTAATAAATAAATCACTTAATGTTGACGTATTTCTCATAAGCTTCACTATAGAATTATAAAGAGTCTTATGGGTCAGCAATATATTAAGTATATACAACAGGTTATTATATATAATTGAACCAAACAGTTACAACAAAAAAAGTCTACAATATAACACTAACTCTGTCATATATACCAGAAAATACAATAAGTTTCTGGAACAAAAATGAAAATAAATTGAAATCATTGTCTCATCATTACAGTGATTTTAAAATTAATTGAGCAATTCTCTATGTAAGTTTATCATTACTATAATGATTTTCCAAAAGTAGGGTAAATTTAATTGTTGTTTTATTTCGAAATTGTTTGTGTTATCGTTTTTGAAACAATTCGTTACTTAATTTACTGATTTTAGGGCCAGCCGTGTAACAACAACATTTTTATAGCATTCTGAATATTTGCCGCTAAGGCTTCTGTAAAACCTCTCTTGATCGTATTTCGGCGTCTAATTAATTTTGAGACGGTGTCTAATACCTTTTTCGTGGATGAGTTTCAAATCATAAAGTATATATTATTCCTCCAACAGATTATATATTCCATTTATATATCGATGTAGCCAGAAAAAAAACAATATGCGATAAATCAAAACTATATTTAATATTTCATTTTTCAGTATTTCTATTGTTGTGGAATATTATTAACTAAAAGATAATTTGAAGAATTAATTTCAAAACGTGGAAATGAAGTACAATAAAATATAAAAAGCACTTTAAATTAAACCAAATACTTACTTACTTAAACCTACTGTTGACAAGGTCGGGTAACGCACAATACAACTGTAAAAATTAATAACCACGCTACTACCAAAAACGTTCGACCAGCAATAACAAATCTGATGGCTACGTCGCTTATCCCACTACTTTTTAATATAGAAAACCATGGGTAATTCCAAGCTACATGTACTTAACCGTTTTGTTTTGTGTTTCTTTCTGAGTATTATACGGTTTAATTTGCTACTAAATTTCATTATAATTATGTGTAAATAAAATATTGTTAGAAATATACATAAACATATTTATGGTTTTTCTTATTTATTATTTAAGTTAGAATAAATAATGTATTAAATAAACTTGATTATCTATTAAGAAAGATACTGCTGTTTATTATACTGTTAACTTTATTATCTATTAAGAATGATACTAATGTTGATTATAATGTTAATATTGTATAATAGGTCAAGTACTCCTTTCATATTACATATATACATATATTTATTTATTAACTTATTTATAATAAATAAAACTATAAACAAAATATATAAAAAAGTAAAAAAAAAAACATTCAATTCTGCATCTTCGTTTAACTTTAGATCCTCTATTACCATCGAAGCTTCTCCTAATCTAATTTTCTTTTTTTCAGATTTTCAAAAACACAAACATAAATGACGTATATTGTTTCTATCGCTTTTGGCATTTTTTCTATTTTTCACTCCAGTCAGCTCAGTTCAAATCATTTTTAGGGGTTTCAAAAGCTTTTTATATTAAAGCATTGAGCGTTTCGAGCGATACTATTACGGTCACTTTTAAACATATAGTCAAATAGAAGACGAGAGGTCTAGTTTTCTAAAAAGATTTGTCAAAGCTACTGATGCTATTACATTTCCTAATCCCGCGTATATAAGATGCTAGTCCGTCCAGGCAGCCTCTACGAAACAAAGGTCTCTGAGAGATAATTTGCCTTCCAAGTTTTCCAGTCCAAAAACATCCGCACATTAGTCAATGCCTCATGGTTTATGAGGAACGCGAACACCCATCTAGAATCAGGTATTCCATTCGTAAAAAGCTTCACGAACATGCTCAATGTGCGATTCTCCGTTGGTACCTTACAACTAGAAAAAAATAAGTTGATCAAATCCCTACCCATCCATCATGCTCGGTAGTTAAACCAAATACGGTAATCCCAGTTATATCCTAGGATCTCTATCGCACGTAAAACCCAATTTTCGTAACCCCGAAGGGACATCAGTAAAAGACCATTTCGTTCTAGCTAGTTATCCTGGAAAATAAAATGCTATTGCATTTCTTTGCAAAATGTGGACACATTTATCGCAACACAGTAAGTTCTAACACGGATTTATTTTCGCGACGAAAAAATACTTGTTTTTATATATCCTTTAGGCACATTTTCCATTATCCGTTTCGTACAAAATTCAGCAATTAAGCAGTAATTTAAGGAATCTGACTGGCAACATTACATTAAATTTTTGATGTTAGGGCGGAAAGATTTCATAAATATCGTGTATTTTCTCTTAAACGAAATTTAGTCAGCTATGTTTCTAAACGTTGTCCAAGCTTTTGATAAAGTATGGCACAAAAACCTCGAATACAAGTTAAGAAACAAATTATCTAGCCAGACGTCTTGTCGAATATTCAGATTTGAAATGACTAGGACTTGGCCTTGAACTAATGTTGTGTTTTCTTCATATCAGTGATATCCCTAAATGTAACTGACGTAACATTACTAAGTGGACTACTGCTGCCTGTAATAATTGGTTCTAGAGTAATTTATTTGTGAACACAGCGAAATACTTGGACATGACACTGAATGCCAAGCTTAAGTAGAAAGGTCATGTTAAACAATAAAGCAGCAGCTTGTTGACGCTCAAAAAATTATGGAATTTATTTAGATTACATTCGAATTGTCTCTCTACAACAAACTATTATTATATAAACAAATTTTAAAGCCAGTCTGGACCTATGGAATGGGAACTGTGCAAACTATGCAATGTTTCAGAAATATATTAAAACAATATGTTTTGTGTATTGTTAACGCCTCATTATATATTAGAAATAATGACATCCGTAAAGATCTAAGGGTACCAACGATCAACAAAAAAGTGGGATTGCGTGAACATAAAAGCGACTAAGACATTGAAGTATGTAGAGCTCAGTAGTAGAAATAAATCCATCAAATGTTTAGAACTGCAATATTTGGTCTAGACTCATGAGGGCATTATTAATGAAAAATTACTAGATACTTGTAATATATGTGCCGTATGTTTTTTAAACTAGAAAAAAAAACAGTGCAGATATAAAGAAATAACAAGGAATAATAGCGTATCAATTACGCCAATAACCAGACTGGATGCTTTCTGAAATAATCCCTAAAATGTAAACAAGCTACTCCAGAGTATATTAATAATACTTAAATATAACAATTTATATATATCAGATTAACATAGAATAAAATTTGCCCCCAAAATTACAGTTACATAGCGTTTATAATATACCACATTTATATATCATATTACGTAAGAATTACGAAGACCATCACCTTGTATGGACCATGTTTTTTCCTTAACATTATATCTTATTTAAATATGTTTTATTTAAAAACAAAATTCCAATATCCTTCAACATAATTGCATGCTTTTCAACTAAACCCTGAAAATTCTGTATAAATATATTATTGACATGTGATCAGTTGGAAGAAACAATATCTGGTAAAAACGATGAGTAATGTGTTCAGTAAAGTGAAATTTTTGCTAAAAGTCGTCGTCACATTTAATGACCGAATTTGAAGATACATGTACTAGATGTCGCTTTACGGGGTTGAAATACATTATTGTCACATAGTAGAACAATTATTGATGTTGTTATTAGTACATTTAGTACACTATAGTATATTTTGTTGAGTTTAAGAAATATTGTGTGTATAATCATATGTTTATATAAAAATTATATTATAACAAATAATTGGGTTATTCTCAATAAAAATTTATTATTAACCTAAGAGAAAACTATTAGTCTGGTAGATATCTATAAAATACCTTGGGATGCAAGTCATCCCTTCATAAACTGGGAAGTATAGGTTTTAAATAGTGTAAAATTAACTCATGAAGGGGTCTAATGGAACTTACGGAGACTGCTTTTAAAAGAACATAATTTTGATCATTAAAAGCATATGATTCAATATAGATTTGTTATTTCAGATTATGTATAGACAGACATATTTCAAAATGGAGTATTAGGTATGTGGGAAAAGGGATTATCTACAATAGCACTCTACGGTTTGGATGAAACCCATCAGACACACAGAGGAAGAAATTAACAAATGGTGGATCCAGTATTTGATTGAAAATTGACTACAATAGTGGCGCAGAAAGTGATAGTGACTGAATGATAAATTCTGCCTTTAGTATTATGATTAAATACTCACAATTACCAACACAGGGTGATAAGAGTTGAAAAATCGAAAGGTGAGTATCTAATATAGTATAATATAGGATAAATATAGAAAATCGTAATGTAGAGTGTGAAAGATTGCTGTGCATAGATATGCGTGTAATTGTTCAGAATATACATGAACATTTGGTTAAAACGTATGAGGAGAGAAGAATGAGTCAACCTTTGCAGATGTGGCAAAGAGCAGTAATTAAAGCTAATTCAATCGACGAAGTAAACAAGAAAACAAAATAGCAAATATGCTCTCTGATGAAATTAAGATACATAACTTGGTAATAAAATCGTTAATCAAGGGGATTAGGCCTCCAGGGGATATTATAGGTGATTTAGCAAAGAACCTACAAACCACTTGCAAAAAGTGGCTATAAAACTAATTGTAGTTTAAGCCCTTCCACGCATTATATGTTATGTAATGTTAAAATAAATAATATTTGATAATTATATCTTTCTCTCCTTATTTTATTTGCACTAGAATGTTGTTATATATGTATAGATATCAATGCCAAAATAAACTAATACTCGAAGTTAATTACGACAACGTTTTGAAGTCAAAATATTATATGATGTGACTTCAATATTATATACTTATTATGACATATACACTTATTATATACTTAATTAATTTTATAACATTAATATTTTAAAAATAATTAAAATAAAACTACAGTAATTATGTTAATTTTATATATTAAAATTCCATAAATATTATTATATATAAAAAATATAATTAAATATTTCAATACACATTTTCTAACATTAATTAAATTGTATTCAATTAGGGGGTGGATGGGCAACATACACCGGCATAACTGAAAATAAAACTATATGAATAAATATTGATTAATATATAGATTAACATATTAACATATAAGGTGAATTTTTCCTAGTGACTTTTACACAGTTATTCAGTTTTGTTCCCAATCTAGAACTTATATGTGCCAAATGATTATTAATGAAATAAAAAATTATTAAAAATTCAACAATTTTAGTAATATTTAGTATATAATACATAATAATACTGTTTTTAGTCAGTTGATCTTGAAATTGGTTTGACTAATCATATGGTATGTAGACGCCTAGATGTTAACCAGTCAAACCCGATTAAACCATCTTCAATTTTTAAGTATAGTAACTAATTCGCCAGCCACTCAACTTGTTTAAGTTAAATTGTAGCTAAAATGACGCCGTCTTAGAAGAAATTATTTTGAAAAACTTTTTTCGATGAAACGTTATTAATATATTAATATTCGCCGTGTTTTACTGGTTTGTTCAGAGCATTTCCTTAGATAAACCAAGAATGTTCTAGTTTATCAGTTAGATATCACAATATTATTTTGATAAAACCCTAGTTATTTTCAGCTAGAAACTATATTAGCAACGAAATAACAGTAGTAACGAAGTATAGAGAGTATATATAGTCCCTGTTAAATACGTAAATAATAGATTAATAATTTAAATTAGATACTTTTAAAGTATCTAGAAAAGACAGAACAACATATATATATATATATATATATATATATATATATATATATATATATATATATATATATATATATATATTGTTCTGTCAATTCTGTTGCATCATCAGACATAGAGCCTTCTGACGAGCACTTGATTAGATCGATACAGCCTAATACAAATACATTTTCACTCTTCTTTACTCTAATTATTCCATAAAGATCTATTTTAGCCTATTTTTTTTCTATTATTTATCTATTATTATTATATTATATATTTTTTCTATTATTTATCTCATAATAAACATATTACTATATTGACATTAAAACGTGGTATTTTTTAAAAATATCCAATATTATATACCTTTTTTGTTCACAGAAATATTTCTTGTAGGTTTCCAAATCTGTTAGATAATTATGAACCTTCGGACACTCATGGATTAACGTACAATGACCGGTAGAATTGTCTACGGAATTGGAACATTCGTTGCCTTCACCAAATTGTTCATTTAATCCTAATGTGTAGTTCCCTAAAAGAGAGCGTTCATAAAAATGTGATCAATTTGCAGATAAAATATATCCAACAAGAAAAACATAAATTAAAAACTTACTTGCGTTTACAGAAATAGTTTCATTATTACTTAAGACCTTCTGAATCCAAGAGGGTGCTTGTGTAGTTGGTGGTAAAGCAGCTGCCGAAATTCTAGTAACTAAAAAAGCAGTCGAATCATTAATTAAAGAAATATTTCAATTATAGTAATATTTAGCTGAATCAGTCGAGAGTTTTAAAATTATTTATATTTGAAAATTTTATATCAAAATATTATGTAATATTAGCTGTACAAATATGATTCAATGCTTTTTGAACAAATAAAGGACCTTTCTAATGTTATACAATCAAAATGAAATGTAATTCAATGAAACAGAGAATAAATAATATTTAAGTATATACTCAATTCTATATATTATCAACCACATAAAGCACCAGATTCCCTACTCCTTAAAAGGGCCATAAAGGGTGAACAGCTTAATCGACTCCAAAATGTTTCAAGGTAATGCTTAATTATCTAAAGGTTATTTAAGGGTACCAGGAACTTATTTTTATTCGTTGATGTGCAAAGCTATCTCTAGATATTTTATTTAGTGACAAAAGAATGTACAAATTTAAATTTAACGAACATTTTCATTCAAATATTATGTCAGCCAATGGCGATCTTTTTTAACATTAATTGTGTAAAACATCCTATGAAAAGCCAATGTAATAAAAAACATAATAATTAAGTGTTACTGGTTCTGGTGCATATGGTTATGGTGATTTTATTTATTATTTATATACGCGCCAGAAATGAAAAATAATAAAAATAATAATAAAAAATACTAATGTGGTGCTTAAAAAGTAATTATAATAATCCCTATGTATCTGAAATTATTTATTCCAGTTCGAATTTAATATTCACAGCTCAGACGTCTGTCGGGCTAGTTTCGCATAAAATATAGGGTTCCAATATAATACATCTCAATTCCTGATAAAAACGATGGAGACTTATTAGTATAATATATTATATTTCTACCGAATCGATTATTTCAAAGAACAGAATATTCGGAAGTGGAATAAAATTATTATATTAGAAATTATTATGTAGAATTTTATTAGTTAGGATCTCAAAAATATTTACCTTTAGAAATTCGCCTAAATCCTGAAAATTAAAGTTAAAAAAATTAATAAAACAAAATCTTTATCGATAAAATACAAAAAGAAGACGTATAATTAAGAGTTCGGCCATTATTTTTATTTACTGGTAATGGAAATATTATCAATTTATATAATTACCTGTAAGTCCACTACGTGTATATCCTGAAATTTAGATAGCACAATTAGAAAAAAAATCTCTATTTAGAATAGTACTAATACAAAGCATAAGTGAATCTTATATCTAAACTCTTTTCCATTCTACTCCGAAATAATACAATTGGATCTTTTCAAAAATATATAATCATATTTAAATAAGAATAGAGAGAACTCTATAATCTTGAAAATTAAATATACGGATTTATGATATCAAAGTTTTATCAATAAAATACGTAAAATAATATCAGTAAATTATATCAATAAGATTTCATTTAAGTCTTGTTCGACTATTATTTTTTATTTATTCATAATGTAAATATAAGCAATTTAAATAATTACCTCCAAATCTATATGGTCCGTATCCTGAAATTTAGATAATGTAATTAGTAAAATCGAAACTCTATCCAGAATAAGAATTATAAGAATAATAATGTATAATTAATATAAAGCTTAAGTGGATCGCATATTATACAACGTATGGCAAAAGCCCCGCTACTATTTTGATTGCGTATAACTTTGTTCAAAAGGATTTTTCATGACATCCTGCAACATCTGATGCTGAAAATCTGTATCTTCAATTTCGTGACGAATATTGTGTTTAAGATGTTGAATCGTTTGGGGCTTATTCACATAAACTTTTGATTTAAAAAAAACCCACAAGAAAAAGTCTGGTGCTGTTAAATCTGGAGATGTGGCTTAATCGCCACTTCTCAAAATTAGTTTTCACGAAAAAACATTCAATAATTGAATTGTTAAACGAGCTGTGTGTGCTGTGACCCCATCTTGCTGAAGCCTATGTCATCTAGTTCTTGCTCTTGCATTTCAGGCACAAGAAAAGTTCGAATCATGTCATATAACAGTAACTGCAACAACTTTGTCATTTTCAAAAAATAGGGACCACACTAAAAAGTTGTTTTTAGTGGAAGAAATTATGTTTAATGAATTAACTGAGGATTCTGTGTTCCCCAAAACCGACTGTTTTGTTTATTAATGTGGCCATTGAGAAGAAAATGGGCTTCATCGCTCATTATCAATTAAGTAGACAAATATTCAGTGTCAAATATTTTCAAATCAGTTTTCAAAATTCTGGAGACTCTGCAACACTGTCGCGCACTAGAGTCATATTTTCAGCGTTACGAGACGTCCGTTCTCTTACAGAACGAGCCTGGGTTTGCTATCGTACTGTACTGTCGAAAATTCCCAGGTAGACGGATAACTTGTGATTTTGAGAAGCACTGGACGATTAGGATATTTTTGACGCAATTTCCGCTGAGTGGCAATAATGGAACGATTATTTTCAATACATATTGTCACTATTTCTGCTCTTTCTTGTGGCGTATATTTATTCATAATAAAATTTGGACGTCTACGCAACACAATACTTAAAGCTAAACTAAGCGACGCCACATAACCAAGATGGCGCGGAATCAAAATGATAGCGGAACTTTTGCCGCACCTGTTACCGAAACTATTTTCCTTTCGAAGATTTTTTATTTATTTTTATTATTATTAAGATTAGATTTTTTTAAATATATATATATATATATATATATATATATATATATATATATATATATATATACATACATATATATATATATATATATATTTAAAATATATATAATATATATATTATATATATATATATATATATATATATATATATATATATATATATATATACATACATATATATATATATATTTAAAATATATATAATATATATATTATATATATATATATATATATATATATATATATATATATATATATATATATATATATGTATATATTTAAATTTAAAAAACAATTAAATTATTGCTACTTATGGACATATAAGTTTTCTCAGAGATTTAGTTGTGTAAATAACAATTATTCGAACAATCCTTAAGCATATACCCCTGAGAAAAGTTATTCATTATCTGTTAATACGATTTCGGCAAGTACAACAATATTTATTACCTGAACTCCCTGCAGATGTTAAAAAACTCCGGTTTAAATCTACAAAAAAACATTTCGATAAGTAAAGTAAATATATTAATGTTGATACTTACTCATAAATGTCGGATGCTCTGATGCATCTTCAAGGTCCAAAGCAGACGTTGCGTTCGGTTTAACTACAATCAGGGATGTAATATCCGTAACAAATGAGTATTTTAATGCTATTCTGTAAAATAATTACAAAATGTACATATATGGAGAAGTAAGAAGAATTTTTAACGAAGGGGAAGTGATACTAGAAGGCGGGAGAGAGCCGACAAGACCATCGATCAGCGAGGGATATGACACATTTGTTTTCGAGGACGATACATGCAAAAATTTGGTGTTAATTCTGTGAATTTGCCGACTTGATTGTCTACTGTTGCGATAGTCGTGGGTTTGAATCCTGCTGGGCAGAGATGCACTTTATGTTTGTGATTGTAATCGTCGACCATCCTAGTCACGTCAGTAAATCAACAAGTAAGACCGGATGTCTTCTGGAATCGTATCTAAGTTGGTCACTGGCCAGTTGGTAGGCTTAATGCCGACGACCGTGGATCGGAGCCCAAGTTAAACCGTAGTCCAGTCCAGATAAACGCTCGTTGGTAAAAAAGAGACATGTAAAGACAAGACAAGACAAGATGTAAAAACAATTCTGCAGATTTAGTCTCTACGCCGCTGTTGCTGTAGAAAGTTTTTTTGGATAGCAACATAATAATGTAGTTTTTGATTTCAATAATTTTTTGCCATCTCAGTAAGATATGCGCTGAATTATTGTAATTTTCTGAACTACTGTTTCCTACTTATAATTGTCACATCCCTTATATCAGTGACGGAGTTGGAACCTGAGATTACCGTTGGTGCATTTTAGAGAGATGGCACAAGAGTTATTCAGTCTCATTCATTCAGTGACCATATGGTGCTCATGATGGAGTTGGCGAAACAGAAATTTGAGATGTGTCGGGACTGTTGGCATTTAAAACAACGCAATGGGGGCGGGACATAGCGACGAACAACGAGCAAGATGTAAGTAAAGTTCTGGGAAAGATTTTCTTTTAAATTTCAAGATTGCGCTATCCGTAGTAGTGGTTACTTCATTTCTAGTCAGTTCACTATGAGTGATACCGCGACCATGATAAAGCGTGGAGTGGAGCTTAATAGATACAGGGTGGTCGCATAAGGACGATAATGATTAAAGTTTTTTAGATTGGTCATAGCTTTTGTAGGAGCAATTATAGAGCCGTTTCTGATTCGGTTCATTGTTGCAGGTTGAACAAATTGTGTCAAAATTTGGTAAATTTGTGCAAAAGGTCGGTTGGCTTGATGCCAAGAAAAGTGATTCGGATAAACTCTACTTAGTAAAAATGAAACTCTAAAATATGGTAAGAGTGTACTGGTTAGATTAGAAACACCTCCCTGGTTGGATGACTTGATGATGATTATAATATTATCCACCTTCCCCCATGCCATATGCTTTTTACAATACTTACGTTTATCCAAATTGTATAAACACTAATGGTTCTTTTCTTGAATAGTTATTTGAATATTTATTTTATAGAAAACCGAACACAATACATATAAAATGCTCCCCAACGAAGCTTGGTACAACCTTTTTAGTTACTTTTCCAACCCGAACCACTATTCTCGGAAACAAGCCAACAGACCTTTTGCGCGAATTATTTCACGCGTTTTCTATATACTTACTTTGTTCTGAATACTTTTGAACCACATTTCTGTTGTAATGTCGTTAGCTTCATATAAAAAACTAATCTGAACATGAGTATGTACAGAGTTGCTTTTAATATAACCAAAAAGAGCTTTTTTTCTGTAAAAATGGCCCACTGTATTCGAACAGACCATGTGAAACGTCGGTCGAAATGCAGACCTAAATACGTGGCTTTTTGCAGCAATGAGATCGGAACTTTTTCTATCTGGAGCGGATATTTCTGGAATTGCTCTTGACAATAACAAAATTATTTCATCTGTATTCCTTAGTCTAGGATTTATGTGTAACTGTGTGATTTTGTAGCTTGTACTGAACGGAAAGTCGCCCACGTAAAGGAAACCTGAGCGGTGGGGAATCCTGGAGGTCTCTGATGCTTATCCCTTTGTTTGTAGAGAGAGTGGTGTAAATTTTGACGTGGAAGGTTCGCGGAAAATTTGAAAGGAATGGCTGTGTAAGTTATAGGGCAAGCCTTGATTTTTTATTGCATTGTTAGTTATACCTCTATGGCAGACTTGTTTGAAAGCTTTGGAAATATCTGGGTAGACTACTCCTCTTTTGGGTGTAATGCGTGCAACATGATGAATTAAAAAGTCAAAAAAGTATCTAAAAATATGTTGATTCCTAAATGTGGTAATATATAATGTGGTTTATATTTGCCAGAATGTGTTGAGCTCTCCATTAAGCTCTAGCCGTTTTTTTTATACATTTTTAATTATATATACAGATATATTTCAATATATCATTATTTTATTTATAGATTATAGTTATAAATTATTTAATTCAGTTAGTTTATTTCAGAAATTAAATCAAGTTTTTAATTTTGTTTTAATTGTAAATATAGGAAGACTACATGATATCTAGCACAATCAGGAATCAATTCTATACCTTCACCATAAAATATATTCTTTATGGATGTCGCGAGATGTGTGTACCTTAGATGCGCTTGTTGAATTCGCAGATATCGTAGATATATCACACTTGAATAAATTTTAAATGCGAAGAAATAGTGTTAGAAGTTAGAATAGTATTAGAAGTAAAAAATTAATATATACTCACGCTAGAGCTTTCTCAGTAATTGATTTTTTATCCTTTGCAACCTGTCTTGCTTCCAAAAGCTGTTTAACAGTTAAATAAGCCCACAGCCTTTCCAATGAATCTGTAGATTGATAAACCTTAGGCTCCAAGGTTATAGGTCCTCGACGGCCAAGTGCCTCGATAAGTGTTGGCTGAAAACCGACATCTGAAAGAATACCTTTCGTTCCAAGTAATAATTTTGAGACCATTGTTAAAACATACCGGTAATTCCAGCAGCGCACAATTCAGTGCCATTGAACAAAATTGGGAAATAAGTCCTAGTCACATTTTTCACTTTGTTTACATATTTAAAGGTAACGTTCGTCAATAACGGCGAAGAAATCTCTTGATAGAAATTACGCAACTGCAGGCTCGCATCCGCTGCTTCATAAATATGTCTGGCAAATCCATCGTTCTTCAATGAAATCTTTTGTAAAAATGCCTTATCGGCGCCTGATCCAAAGGACAAAGCAAATATGGGTACTTTATATTTGTTGTGATCGGTGATCTACAAAATTAATATTCAAATAAATATTCAGAAAAGGTACCATTAACATATATAAAATTTAGGTACAGGTAAACATTAATAAAATGCAGACGGCATGGATAGGAGGCGCATAAAATTATCATCACCAATCAGGCAAAATGTCTACTCAAACCCAATATAGTGTTAACAATGTGGCAGAACTTCGTCATCACCTCTCTGGTTATAATCGGCTGCAATCACTATGGATTTAAATAATGTTAGTTTGCTTTTTCTTTTAAATATTTATATTTTACAACCATATTAGGTATAGCATTGAGAACTACGAAAATGCAGGTGACATTTCCCTGGGGACACTGGATCTAGATATACAGTATATGCTATAGAAATCTGTATGAAAATCAATCAAAATGACAGTTTTAGTCATTCTATAAAATGGCAGTCTGTGAAAATGTAGTCAATAGAAATACTGCTTTGGTTTGTTTATTAGCGATCTTTTTGAGACCTGATTTTTAGAATGTTCATAAACACTTAATAGGAAACTCTGTAGTTTTGCTACACAAACCCACAAATTCTCTTGTTCAATGGTGTAAATTATAGAAGAAGGACTGTTTCGAAAAAAATGTCGATATATAGATATAAATAGTTAATCTGAATTTTCATTAAGCAAAAGAAAGCGTTGAAGTTTAACAGTGTATAACATAAGAAAATAGGAATTAATCGGTATATACGTCGGTACCATTTTCTAATCTACTTAATAAAAAGTTTTCGTCAAAGTAACATCAAAATGTCATAAAAGAAAATGTACTTCTCAGTACAAGTACAGAAAAACCAACACAAATTACTAACACAAAACTAATATAAAAAACTCACAGTAGAGGTAATAGACTCCGGTGTTCCTTCAGTAGGTTGACCATCGGTTAGGAATACGATAATTGGCTGATTTCCTTTGGGATCGAAATATTTATTAACAACCTTTAAAGCCACCTCTAGGCCTTTTTGAATGTCAGTACCACCACCAGATCGTAACATTTCCACCACCTCTTTGGCTTTTTTAATATTTTCAGCTGATGCCGGAAAAGAATCAGGAAGAATTTTTGGCTAAAATAGTAAAAATTTAATTTGATAAACAAAAATATAATCAGGAATATGTTCAGAATTTCCGTTCTTTACGTACATATTGAGAAGATTGCTCCTCTTCGGGAAAAGCTACAAGTCTCCATGAGGGAGTTTCTCGATAGCTTACATTCACGTGCTGCATATCCCATACATTAACTTCATTATTAAAATCAACTATACTGAATGTATCTTCTACCTTCAATTCATCTAATATGCTGTTCATTGCTTCTTTAAGCTGTTGAATTTTTCGTCCTATAAACAATAATAATTTATATCAAAGAAGATAAGACATAAGAGACAAATTATTACCTCCCATGCTACCACTCGTATCTAATACGAACAAAATTTGTTTATTCAATGATGGTAAATCCTCTGGAGCAAAGAAATGAACGAAGTAACCACCATCCACAAGGACCTAATAATATTGAATATTTTAATAAATTCTTATAAAATTATATAGTTCCTTATTAAAATATTAGGAGTACAAATTAAAAACCACCGTTACTGTTCAAATCTCAAAGCTTTTATCTAATAGCCTACTATTTTTATTAATTTTTATTCGATTCCTCATCGATAAATTTTGTCTTTTCTGCTAGTGATTCAAAAACTGCTCCAATATGTATATCATCGAAAGAACGAAACTATTGTTCAGACGGGCGGTGTACCATTAGGACCAGAGTAGATGATTGGGGAATCGTTTTTCTTTTAATGGGATTTTCAGTTAAGTTGTTTATTTATTCACTTCCCATCTCCATTATATTCCATCAAAATACCCAACTATACAACACTTTTCTTTATGTCGTTGGAGCAGTTTCTGGCATTAAAAACGCCATTCAGTTTCTCTAGACACGAATTGAAATTGTGGTCAATGTTCTTTTCTACCTATTTTTAAGAAATGATTTGGGTTATGTAGTCTCTAATAAGTGGACTAACTTCGATAATAATTTTAGTAACAATTGTACATCCTGCGTATTCAGTCTTCTTTACAACTAGTCCGTGCGAAAATTGCCTGATCCCTAGAACCATTCCCTACACAATATTTCACTAATACACTAATTTTACGAATTAAACTAATTTCACTAATACACTCGACAGAAATGTCTCTAATGTAATTCTATGTGTCTCTGCTGGCAATTCATTTAAATGTATATCATACTGAGTCTAAATCAGAAATGTAATGATAAGTTAATATGGTTAGCACTTTCATATCAAATTAAAACCATCATTTTCCAATGGCGATATCTTTTACAAATCCATGACTGCCAATTTGTACTCCGAATTACTATTATGGATAAGCAGAGTTAATTTTATCGCAAGAGTATAATGGAGTTTAACCGAATTTTAAGCCTCCAAGATATTCTCATCATCTTTAATTGTCAAGGATGTGCTTAATTTTTTTCATAACACTGCAAGTGATATATAGCGGAATTTCCAGTTATAAAATTAAGAGGCACTTCATAAGCGTTAAAGTCCACATAGTCCACAAATTTATAACATACGGTGAAAAGTAACTCCGTAAAAATATCTTTGCATGAAATTTATCAAAAATATAAGCATAATAATTATGTTTAATTCTAATAATTTTTATTTGTAATCATTATAAAAAATTGTTTTCAAATCCTCAAATCGTGCTCATCTAAAATCATTTGGAGTTCTTACTTTCTTATTCATTTGTTTTCTTTTGTTTGTTATTTGCTGAATCACATATATGACTATGTATGAATACCCACAGAATTCCAGAAAATTAATAAACTCTTGTATTTCGGAAATGTTAAGTTGTATAAACTTTTACTTTTAATCAAGTTAATAAGCTTAAAACATGAAATAATGTTATTAATAATTAATACCAATAGATTACCATTAATAATGCTACAAATACTTTCTTAAACCCAATATTCTATATTACCTTCGATAAATGAAGAATATATATTTACCTCTCCTCCTAGCGGATCTCTAGCTACATCATATTGAACTATAAACTGTCCGCTCAATCCATCGTCCTCTTTACCGCCCAATATACTTGTCAGTAATTTTTGTCTTACTACATCAGGCTTGAAAGTGACAATGGCAGTCGTATCATTGACTATCAGAATATCTGCCTCAGGGTTCGCCTTTTCATTATTCTTTGTTATTTCATTACCTGTTCGCAATGAGGGTACTTTCACAAACTTCAGAGGTCGGGATTCTATTATATTTACCTACACAATATAATATATTAATTAAAAGAAATTTTTTTTAGATTTCCGATAATTCGTTTAATATCTTAGATTTAAAATAAAATTGTTGCAATTATCAAACTTACATATAATTATACGTTATAGTACACATATGTAAGACAAATGTTGGGTGTTATCGATTTTTTAAATATTATAGACCTCTATAGATGACCCTTGTGAGTTTGACCCAAATGGAAAAGACATAACGCGATATACATTATTTATATTTTGAAAATAAGGAAATCATTTATAAATGTTAAGAATTTTTATTCATATTTTAAAAAATAGTTTTTTGGGGTTAATGAAGTTATCTGGCGCAAATATAGCAGCAGCAAATATAAATGCAAGCAAGTTATTGTCAAAGCGTGACCCATAAAAAAAGAAACATTAAAAAGCTGGTGTGGAATGTTTATTCGGAATTTAAACACTATATCTTCCGAATCATACTACCACAATGAATTTGCTCTTCGATCATAAGAACATCCATCAATATGGAAGAGAATTGAAAATGTAAAAATGTAATAATATTCATTGGCAGAGAGAGGAAACAGGAGAAAGATTATGGACACAAGAGTGAGAGATGGAGCAGAAAAAAAATCAAAATCAACAAAAAATGTTCAGAGAAAGAAACCGTAGAACATATAAGACTTTAGTTATATTATGAGAAAAAATATTAAACCTGATATTTACCGGAGATATGAAACAATATCCAGGACAAATAATTGAATAACTTTGCACTGAAGGTATTACATTAAGAATTCAATATTGGATGGTATTAAAAAAAGAAGATCTGATCTAAAAATACAGAATGGAGATCTAGAAAAATTAAACCTGCAAAAACTATCCTAATAAATAATGAACTGAAAAATGCCAATATGTATACATTTCGGATATAGATGTAACGAAAACATGAAATTTGAGGGAACCTGAAGAGAAATATCGTTTAGTTAGAGACACCTAATAGATTAAAAGATGACATATATGTTAATAACATAAAATGAAAAATAGTTGTGACATGGAAGAAATACTTTCAGGATTCGCCTTGTCCTCGTGTGTAAATATACGAAAAAACCTACCAAAATGTAAAAACGTGAGACTACAGAGTAGGCAAATGTTAAGAAAACTGAAGAACTGAAAGACTATGATAGGATCAACATTTCTACTACAAATAATTTTTATATGTTTGTTTCAATATTAATGTTACTAGTATATAGTAAGTAATAAATGTCATCGAGCAGGAGTTCTTTCGTGTTCTAGGTTTTCAAAATCCAATTCCATTTGTAATAACTCACCTCAACTGCTAAATTTTTAACAGGTTGTCCTGGATTAATATTTAAGACCAATTCGTACTTTCCAGTTTTTCTTACTAAAAGTTCTTCGTATCGAAGGTAAAACGTTGCTTTGCTTTGTGGTTCTATATTAACCGATACTGTAAAGCGGTTGGAATCTCTGGCACTGACTGCAACATGGGCAGCTCCAATTCCACTAGCTACAGCCTAAAATAATATATGTTCATATTCTTCCATCGTAAAAACGTATTCTTACTTCGTCGTAGGTTTTCTTAGCTTCCTCTTTTTCCTTCACGTACGCTTCATATGTTTTGCCATCGATTTCCATCGTAAAACCGGAAATAAAGGCTTTTTCTGGCGTTACAATTGAGAAAGTAGTCTCTTGGGCTTTAGTATTTAGGTTTTTCACTTTGCTAGTTATGAGAGTTTTGGCATATCGATTAGATACGTTGGTGTGAAGTAGCATTTCATAAATTTGCGGAATACTGGCTGCATTCTAAATAAAATTAGTTTTTAAAGATATTTAATAAAATCTTAACACTAATTTATGGCATAACATTTTTCAACTCTAATTATCTATTTATTATAGCAACATTTTATGATGTTTATAATCGAATTCCCGGCAACACAATTACTGTTTTTGTAATAAAACATTTACAAAACAATTTACCAACTTACCAAGTGGCGGAAAGAAATCTAATCTAATTAATATTTTAGAATACCATCAAAGGTGGCGTAGATATTATGTGTTAGCATAGCTTTTGCTTAACGATAACAATTTGTGAAAATGCCAAGTATCAATGTTAACCTCTGTAAAATCAACCTAACCTATATATTAATATTATTGGATGGAAACCCATTTGAAACTTTCAATAAACTTGTAGACAGCTTTCATTAATAAATACAATTGGTAACAAAGAACTAACCGAGTATTGCAGGTATTAAATATATTATATAATTATATAAATATAATTATAAAAATTTAAAATGAATATTGTAAAGAATGATAAGAATTATAAAATATATTATAAAATAATTATCCTCATTAGTTAGTGAGTTTGTTCCCATGTGGGACATAAAGCTTATCTTGTTCGTAGATTAACGAGAGACACAGATGGCATATTAAAAGTAAGCTCTCTATAAGAGCTGGATTCCAGAATATATATATATATATATATATATATATATATATATATATATATATATATATATATATAGTATAATAGTCATAAAATTCCTTTCTTTAATATTATTTGTATTTTCTAGATTGGAAATAGGAGTATAATTTAGTAATTTTAAATGGTTTTAACCTACAACGATATGTAACTTTAATTAATATTATATGTCATATATATTTACAATCTTAAAATGAAAACATATCCAAAACAAGTTTTAGTACCGTAGAATTTCATTTTTAAATGATAATCTGAACGGTATTATGAGATATGCATGATTATCTCAACAAATTGTACTCGAATTTCGACCACTGAGGGATCATTGGTAAACATAAAAGGACTAGAAAGGGCCTTATATTCTACTTTCAATTTAATTGCTATAAATGCTGCAAGTAAATACTTTATTACAAACAATAATATAGCTATAAAACTGACAAAATAAATCTCTATAAACTGCAAACATCAAATACATGGTACAGTACAAACCAGGAAAAATATCGAAATTTTACAAAAAAATATTTTTAAGAAAAAATAAAACCATTTTGATATTTTTAAGAAAAAAAAATAAAAATATTGATATGTCTTAAAAAGTATCGATATTTTGTTAAGTAAGATCATAAATGTTTGTAAATGTTTTGCATGTTGGCGCCAAAGTGACCTACGCAATTAATTATTTAAGGTTAAATAAACAACTTAAATATAATATAATAATAATGCAAGTAATTAAAACTATTGCAGTTTTACTTACCTAACTTTAGATATAATCCTACCTTTTCAGCTGCATTTTCTGAAACACTTTCTTTTGTTCTTTCTGTTGTTACAACATATTCTCGTTTAACACGAGCAGAAACAGAACACAGTACTGCGAAAAATACTAAATTTATTCCTAGAACCTTGAACTCCATTTAAACACCCTAAAAGCAAGGATAACAAACTAAATCATAATATTAAGTAAAAATAAATAAAACTCTATTTTATGTATATTTGACGTGGTAGTTAGTTTTAAAATACTTCCGTATCTTCTATTCAAGTTTGTAATAAATGAATTTTTAAAATCAACATAAGGAAAACTAGCAGTACCATCAAATTTTGGTCGAGAAGTTATAAGAAACATTTCAATCCCACGAAAAATATGTGTAATATAGATCGCATTATGTAACAAAAATATAATCAAAATAAGATTAAGTCAGTCATTACAACTCCTAATAAAATTAAATATTTAGCTTTCATAAAAAAATTAAATAGATACTGCGATTGCCTACTTATTAGGTTCCGCGCTACCCAAAAGACCAGACAAAACTAAAGCACACACGCAGTATGTGTTTGTCCAACAATACGTGTTGTTTTGTTTTGTAAATGTTTACAATGCCGATATAATTCTATTAAACGATTAAAATATCAGCTTACTTTCTCATTTCATAAATTTAGTACAGTGTATATATATATATATATATATATATATATATATATATATATATATATATATATATATACATATATATATATATATATATATATATATATATATATAGATTCAAAGTACAATTTTCTACATACGTCATCCAGATGTTTAATGTATTGCCTGCCGCAATTTCTAAATTCGTTTTAGAATCAGACAATTTTCAAACATTTTATTCTAGTTGTTATATGCCTAATTTGCCAAATTCTTGAAAGTAATGGTGATAAAAGTTTATAACTGTAACCTATAAACTGTAATAGCTGTATAATTTACTGTAGTTTTTAGATGTACTATATACTTATATAGGGAAATAGAGATATAACTTCATAGTAAATTTTGACGAAATGTTTCGCGACGTCTAACATGTAGATGTCGCTACCCTTAACACATTACTTGTTTTATTAGCTATGCTAAGAGCCGCGACGTAATCTGATTGGTTCATTTCGTTCTATGGTTTGTTTATTTTGCACGCCATTTTCAATGTACCCTATATAGAGAATAGTGTGATTAGCTTTTTATAACGTTTATACATTAAATTAATATTTTATTTTATTACTATGTACAAGTCGGTAGTTTAAATGCATTCCCGTTTTAGGAAGTGTTGTGTGCCCGGATGCACAGATAGTGAGGAAATGCATCATCGTTTTCCGTTAAGAAAGCTATCTTTAAGAAATGAGTAGAAAACATTAAATATATTAAACTGGTTGGGTTAAACATGAAACAGATTTATTATCGGTACCATGTGGGACATTTTTGCGACACATTTAAACTTTCCATTAAATACTTATGAACAATTTAGTGATAGTGAAAATAATACCACGAGCCCAAAATATGTACAAATGGAAGTGGATCAAAATCAAAATTATATAGAAGGTAAATTGAAGGAATCAGTCCCATTTCTGCCCATAATTGTTACTATTAATTTCTAAACTGTCTTACTATATTTGTAGTGCCTATTTCTATCAATCCAACCCCACAACCAGGGTTTTCGAAGCAAGTATCATCGACATTTTAACAAACGCCACAAGGTAATGGTAAAGTTTGTATTCATTCAGCCAGTATCCCTTTTTCTGTTCATTCTTACTGTTAATTAATTGACTCTATAACTTCAGTCCAAATGTTCATATAAAACAAACAAAGTTTTACATTGTACCATATTGTACATCTCATGTTATTTCGTAAAACCTCTTAAATAGAAATTAAGTGTGATTTTTGTTAACATACAATTATGAATAAATCAGTAGACCCACAAATTGAGACTGATTTTATAGAGGCAAGATAATATCTCGTGCCCCAGACTCTAACAAAATTATTTTAATATACTGACAGTAGTTCTTTGAGCTATGTCTTATTTTATTCAGCGATTTTGTTACACAATAATATAACAAAATTTTTGTCAAATGTTTAAAAAAAAGTAAATTTACAACCTTTCAATTGTACATTCCAAATGATCTTTCGGATAAAATATTAAAAGTACTGGCTGAGAGATGGAAAAGATAATTTTGATTTGCAATGCACTAAAGTTTTTTGCTTATGGTTTTATATATATGTCTATAATATTTATGTTTTATAGATATATTTATTTTTGTGTTATATTTATATTTTGTAGATAAATTTACATTATAAATTCATATTTATTGTTATAGATTTTATTTATATTTATTTATTTTTACAGATTATGTTTATATTTATTTATTTTTAAATATTATATTTATATGTATATTTAATCCAATTTAATTTAATAAATTTATTGTCACGTCACGTGCCAAATATTACCAATGAGACAATCATATGTCTTCATAGTAAAATATTCTTTTTACAGTTGCCTATAATGGAAATTTAAATTGACCTATCAAATTACTTGAATGGCCCTTTATGCCTCCCTCTGGATGTTGGGCAAAGCAAAACTATTGTGCCAGAGTTCCCTATTGAATTGTATCTCTATTACTTTATGATTATATTGTTAAAATAAATTATATTTGATAACATTTTTGTTAAATTATTTTATTTAGGTCAGAATTTTGTTGTATGCCAAAGCCAAACTAAAACTCAGGGTTGATGTGGAAGCATTGCGACGGTTCGATGCACACATTTAAATGACGTATGTACAAAATAACCTTGAACAGACTATATATAAAAATATGATAAGATATATTTCAAGCTTTCGACAAGGTGTGGCACACTGGACTGCAGGTTAAATTGAAATATTTTGAAAAAAAGGCTTTTACCCCACACGCACTTTCAACTACTGAAATCATACATCACAGACAACCTTTGATCTAAACTTATATATTTAGGTGTTCCGCGGTCAGTCTCCTTGGTCGATACTTATATCTATTGTATACCGCTGACCTACCGAACTCAAGAATAACAACTCTTGCAACGTATGCTGACTATACAGCGGTCTTATCATCACACTAAGGTCCAATATCTGCCACAAGAATATTCCAATATCATATAAACATAGTGAAATTGTGTTTGAAAACATGGCATATCAAAGCAAGCGAGACAAAATCTGTTTGTCATTCACCCTCTCTAGCAGGACTTAGTCCGCCCGTTGACCAATTAAATTATGAATTCCAGGAAGAAAAAAATATTAAATATCTAGTAATAGCATTTTGATCGACGCTTAACATGGAGGAAACATATAGTGACAAAACGCAAACAGCTTGGGCTTATAGTAAACCAAAAATCGAAATTATCCTTAGATAACAAAGTTTTGCTGTATAAGTCAATGCTTAGGAATGCCGAAGCTACTAGCAAATTTAACATAGCTATCCTTCAAAGGTTCAAGAGTAAAGTGTAGTCGGTCATTGTCGATGCCTCATATTACGTCTCCAACAAACTAATTTAGCGCGATATCAAAGTTACTCTGTTACGTTAATGCAAAGTACTCTGAAAAACTGTTACAAAGTGCATCCCAGTGCAAATGCCAAACAGTTAAATATGCGCGATGACAGTGAAATGCGCTAGGCCCAAACGTATATTACCATTCGAACTGATTAATAGACACATAGAATGAAATATTTCTAGAATAAGTTAAAGTAGTCTTTAGAATAAGTACGAATAGTCTCTAGAATAAGATTTACATTCTAAGTTGGTACAGCAGATCACTTACTGAAGTGATCTTCTACAGGTCAGTATAGTTATAGTGTATAACGGATATCATAAAAATACTTATTGCGCAAGGATAGATTGTCGAAGTTCTGATATTAATAAAAAAGCAAAAAAAATCATTTACAGTCGCATTGTAAGTATTACCATCCAGTAAATATTACGGGATATTTAATACGTTAAATATTAAATCACTGCAAAATATGTATAAACTATATATAATATATATTCAATTGTTACAATATTATTTCTTCTAATATTTTTATTGTTATAGTAAACCGATGACTAAAATCGAAAAGTTTTATTTATCTACATATAACGTCATATAAATATCAGAAGCTTATTCTGATAATTTTATAAGCATAGATTCAATTAAATTGAATAATGATTGAATATAAATAATAGGAAGATACAATACGTTATAATACCCTTGTTTGGAATATACTTACTCATTTCAATCCCACGAAAAATATGTGTAATATAGATCGCATTATGTAACAAAAATATAATCAAAATAAGATTAAGTCATTCAATGAATCAGTATAAAACTACGGCTACACATCGAGGCAAAATTTTATTTTGACTTACAACTCCTAATAAAATTAAATATTTAGCTTTCATAAAAAAATTAAATAGATACTGCTATTGCCTACTTATTAGGTTCCGCGCTACCCAAAAGACCCGACAAAACTAAAGCACACACGCAGTATGTGTTTGTCCAACAATACGTGTTGTTTTGTTTTGTAAATGTTTACAATGCCGATATAATTCTATTAAATGATTAAAATATCAGCTTACTTTCTCATTTCATAAATTTAGTACAGTGTATATATAATATATATATATATATATATATATATATATATATATATATATATATATATATATATATATATATATATATATATATATAGTAGATTCAAAGTATCAATTCAGACATTCAGACAATTTTCAATCATTTTATTCTAGTTGTTATATGCCTAATTTGCCAAATTCTTGAAAGTAATGATGATAAAAGGTTCAAGAGTAAAGTGTAGTCGGTCATTGTCGATGCCTCATATTACGTCTCCAACAAACTAATTTAGCGCGATATCAAAGTACTCTGTTACGTTAATGCAAAGTACTCTGAAAGACTGTTACAAAGTGCATCCCAATGCAAATGCCAAACAGTTAAATATGCGCGATGACAGTGAAATGCGCTAGGCTCAAACATATATTACGATTCGAACTGATTAATAGACACATAGAATGTAATATTTCTAGAATAAGTTAAAATAGTCTTTAGCATAAGTACGAATAGTCTCTAGAATAAGATTTACATTCTAAGTTGGTACAGCAGATCACTTACTGAAGTGATCTTCTACAGGTCAGTATAGTTATAGAGTATAACGGATATCATAAAAATACTTATTGCGCAAGGATAGATTGTCGAAGTTCTGATATTAATAAAAAAGCAAAAAAAAACATTTACAGTCCCATTGTAAGTATTACCATCCAGTAAATATTACGGGATATTTAATACGTTAAGTATTAAATCACTGCAAAATATGTATAAACTATATATAATATATATACAATGGTTATAATATTATTTCTGCTAATATTTTTATTGTTATAGTAAAGCGATGACTAAAATCGAAAGGTTTTATTTATCTACATATAACGTCATATAAATATCAGAAGCTTATTCTGATAATTTTATAAGCATAGATTCAATTAAATTGAATAATGATTGAATATAAATAATAGGAAGATACAATACGTTATAATACCCTTGTTTGGAGTATACTTACTCATTTCAATCCCACGAAAAATATGTGTAATATAGATCGCATTATGTAACAAAAATATAATCAAAATAAGATTAAGTCATTCAATGAATCATTATAAAACTACGGCTACACATCGAGGCAAAATTTTATTTTGACTTACAACTCCTAATAAAATTAAATATTTAGCTTTCATAAAAAAATTAAATAGATACTGCGATTGCCTACTTATTAGGTTCCGCGCTACCCAAAAGACCCGACAAAACTAAAGCACACACGCAGAATGTGTTTGTCCAACAATACGTGTTGTTTTGTTTTGTAAATGTTTACAATGCCGATATAATTCTATTAAATGATTAAAATATCAGCTTACTTTCTCATTTCATAAATTTAGTACAGTGTATATATAATATATATATATATATATATATATATATATATATATATACATATAGTAGATTCAAAGTATCAATTCAGACATTCAGACAATTTTCAATCATTTTATTCTAGTTGTTATATGCCTAATTTGCCAAATTCTTGAAAGTAATGGTGATAAAAGGTTCAAGAGTAAAGTGTAGTCGGTCATTGTCGATGCCTCATATTACGTCTCCAACAAACTAATTTAGCGCGATATCAAAGTACTCTGTTACGTTAATGCAAAGTACTCTGAAAGACTGTTACAAAGTGCATCCCAATGCAAATGCCAAACAGTTAAATATGCGCGATGACAGTGAAATGCGCTAGGCTCAAACATATATTACGATTCGAACTGATTAATAGACACATAGAATGTAATATTTCTAGAATAAGTTAAAATAGTCTTTAGCATAAGTACGAATAGTCTCTAGAATAATATTTACATTCTAAGTTGGTACAGCAGATCACTTACTGAAGTGATCTTCTACAGGTCAGTATAGTTATAGAGTATAACGGATATCATAAAAATACTTATTGCGCAAGGATAGATTGTCGAAGTTCTGATATTAATAAAAAAGCAAAAAAAAAACATTTACAGTCCCATTGTAAGTATTACCATCCAGTAAATATTACGGGATATTTAATACGTTAAGTATTAAATCACTGCAAAATATGTATAAACTATATATAATATATATACAATTGTTATAATATTATTTCTGCTAATATTTTTATTGTTATAGTAAACCGATGACTAAAATCGAAAGGTTTTATTTATCTACATATAACGTCATATAAATATCAGAAGCTTATTCTGATAATTTTATAAGCATAGATTCAATTAAATTGAATAATGATTGAATATAAATAATAGGAAGATACAATACGTAATAATACCCTTGTTTGGAGTATACTTACTCATTTCAATCCCACGAAAAATATGTGTAATATAGATCGCATTATGTAACAAAAATATAATCAAAATAAGATTAAGTCATTCAATGAATCATTATAAAACTACGGCTACACATCGAGGCAAAATTTTATTTTGACTTACAACTCCTAATAAAATTAAATATTTAGCTTTCATAAAAAAATTAAATAGATACTGCGATTGCCTACTTATTAGGTTCCGCGCTACCCAAAAGACCCGACAAAACTAAAGCACACACGCAGAATGTGTTTGTCCAACAATACGTGTTGTTTTGTTTTGTAAATGTTTACAATGCCGATATAATTCTATTAAATGATTAAAATATCAGCTTACTTTCTCATTTCATAAATTTAGTACAGTGTATATATAATATATATATATATATATATATATATATATATATATATATATCATAAATTTAGTACAGTGTATATATATATATATATATATATATATATATATATATATACATATAGTAGATTCAAAGTATCAATTCAGACATTCAGACAATTTTCAATCATTTTATTCTAGTTGTTATATGCCTAATTTGCCAAATTCTTGAAAGTAATGGTGATAAAAGGTTCAAGAGTAAAGTGTAGTCGGTCATTGTCGATGCCTCATATTACGTCTCCAACAAACTAATTTAGCGCGATATCAAAGTACTCTGTTACGTTAATGCAAAGTACTCTGAAAGACTGTTACAAAGTGCATCCCAATGCAAATGCCAAACAGTTAAATATGCGCGATGACAGTGAAATGCGCTAGGCTCAAACATATATTACGATTCGAACTGATTAATAGACACATAGAATGTAATATTTCTAGAATAAGTTAAAATAGTCTTTAGCATAAGTACGAATAGTCTCTAGAATAAGATTTACATTCTAAGTTGGTACAGCAGATCACTTACTGAAGTGATCTTCTACAGGTCAGTATAGTTATAGAGTATAACGGATATCATAAAAATACTTATTGCGCAAGGATAGATTGTCGAAGTTCTGATATTAATAAAAAAGCAAAAAAAAAACATTTACTCTCCCATTGTAAGTATTACCCGTTGTAAGTATTATCCCGTAAATATTACGGGATATTTAATACGTTAAGTATTAAATCACTGCAAAATATGTATAAACTATATATAATATATATACAATTGTTATAATATTATTTCTGCTAATATTTTTATTGTTATAGTAAACCGATGACTAAAATCGAAAGGTTTTATTTATCTACATATAACGTCATATAAATATCAGAAGCTTATTCTGATAATTTTATAAGCATAGATTCAATTAAATTGAATAATGATTGAATATAAGTAATAGGAAGATACAACACGTTATAATACCCTTGTTTGGCGTATACTTACTATTATAATAATCAGGCAATGGTAAATAAAATTAATAATCACGCTACTAACGAAAATATCCACTGGCAATAACACAACTGACCGCCACGTCGCGTATCCCACCACTATTTAATATAGTAAAACCGGGGCATTTCTAAGCAATATGTATTTTTTGTTTTTTGTCTATTTCTAAGTAAAATATAACTTCATTCACTATCACATTTCAATGTAATTAAAAATGTAAATAAAATATTGTTGCAAATATAAATAAACATGTTTACAGAAATTCTTAATATTATTTAAACCAGAAGAAATAGTTGATTAAATAAGTTGATAAAACATAATATACTGATATTATTGCGAAAAAACTTTTTATCTCCTTAAATTTCATACAGAAATATTTTTCTAATATTTTATTTTGATTATTGTATGAAAATATGTTCCATATTTCTGGTCTTTTAAGGCAATCGAAACCCGAATATTATCAACATCAATCTGTAGACGGAGCAGGAGGTGAGTGTTTAGTTCTCAACCAATAGGCTGTTGTTGGGGCCGCAAAACTTCAAACGTTCTTCGCTAAATTTCACAGTTGGTGATCGACCACAGCTGTTATGACCACGGACAATTTTAGTCTCCTATTATTCCGATCACTTTCCATGGCTATTTAAAAACTTTTTGCGGCGTCTTCTATACAATAGGCTAGATGGCTATTTCTGAAAAACTACTTTATGATAAATCTATTAGCTTTACCCTAAATACAAGGAAGGATCAATTTCAAGGAAAATTTATTTCATGTCTAAAATAGTGAAATTTTAGATGGGCGCTAATATGCTCCAAATATGCGTGTGACGTAGTTGTTTTGGTCGCCTGGCCGGTTTGTGGTATTATATTAGTTTATTTTCGTTCCAAGGCAGGACAGTTTTGCAAGAAGAAAACCAGCCAGTAGAGTTTGAAGATCGTATTGTAAGTATTGACTATTTTAAGTATCTTTAATTATGTCTAAAGTGTATTTAAAATAATATGGAGGTTAATAACAGAGTTGATAACATTTGATGTTCTCACTGAACTCACTGAACATGCACTGCTTTTCACTACTAAATGACCATGTATTCTCAAAATACAAAGAAAATTAGAAGACAAAAAGTCATTAACAAATATTTGATTTCCTGTATATCAAATAGTTCGCTGGGCTGTACTTCACAAATAGAGGGCATTTTATTTTAACATTATATTCACAGTTTCCAACTAGCGATTGTGTTATTGTTGGATATTCTTTAGAGTTATTACCTGTATATTTATTTAATATTCTTTAATATCCTACTACATTTCATGTTTAGTGTATTTAAAATACTCACTCAATGCAATTCTATAAAAGTTCTAGTATGCTTTTTAAAATTATTATTTTAGTTACGGTCACACAGTATAGACATTGTCAACGAATCAATTGTGGGCAAATTTTTCCTTTGGTTGCTCAAAACTGATTTTTTAACTGTGAAATATAATAATAATTCAAATAAAATCGAAACGCGCTAAAAACTTCAAATGTTGAAATGCAGAAATGGTGGTTAAGGAACGGCAAGTGACGTCAATGTTTCATAGCGCTTTTTATTGGTATTTAACTTAACATGTTTGACTTTCCCTTCTGTTAAAATCTCAGCTATAGTAAAAGTTTTTGATAATATTTCTATAATATATTATTATTATAGATCAATATTTTTGTGATTTTTGTTACAATAATAAATCGTATTGTTTCGAATGTTAGCGTTTGTGTTGCAAAAATATCTGTACGATTTATTCTCGCATCGCCGAAACGATATTGCCTTTGGCACATACGCACACTTACTGGACCCACTGCAGTAAACCATAGTTGTTCCTTTCACGTCAATTGAGTGAAAACAACAGAACCTTTTAGAATATTTACATTAATAACACTATAAGAATATTAATTAAATTGTTGTGTTATTTTTTTATGGTTTAACACACATTTGTTTTAAAATATGGAAGAACAAAGGTAAGTACAACGTGTAAAGTTAACAAAACAAAACGAAATAAAAAAACAGAGATAAATCAAGGACATCTTAATGACCGAATGACTCAATAAAGGAGCTACAACTAATTAAAAATAATTTAATTTTTACACTTCCAGTTAAAGGATTGGATGAAAATGAGATACAAAACACACCTTTTACATAAAATATAAAACCTGCTAATTCTGTTATTGTCATTTTGATAAACAAATGTTTTTCTACAATTAGTTATGTTTTATTTATAATACTTTAAAATTTTAAGTTTGTCACTAGACATACCATTGTTACACAGTTTATAATAAAATTACAAAAATTAGTTAATTTATTATTATATTAATATTAATTAATACAGCAATTAATTATTTATTAATACGATACAAAAAATAAGAAATATTATCTGATCCTAATTATTGGGTAACTAAGAATATAGGTTTATATCTAAACAGATGAACAGCAAACACCAGCATAACTGAAAATAAAAATTTCTCTTTAATTAAATAAAATCTTATCGGATGAATAATTTTTGGTATAACTGAATCGTTCAATTAAAGCTATAGTCTTCCCAAAATAACAGTCAACTCACGTCACCGGAACGTCGAATGTGTTGCCTCTGTTACGTTTAAAATTTTCAAACTCATTTTATTCTATTTAAGAAGAGATACAATGCTATGTAATGCGTCTGAACATGTAACCGAATCAGCCTATAAAATCCACCAGCTTGTTAAATGCCCGCAAAATTCTTTATAAACCAAAAATTAACCGGCAAGCCTTGCTTTGGCTATTTGCTTATTTTGATTAATCTTAAATCGCTACTTAATATTTGTAATTACTCTGATTAAAAATGCCGAAGCCAATACATGGTCAGGATCAGACACAAGTTACGTCTCTAATCAGTTACTTCGAACAGAAATGAAATAGAGAACCCCTGTTGTCACTAAAATGTGTAATAAATTTATTGATAGTATTGATCTATTAAATTTTAAGTTGCTGCGATTTTGTTGAAAATACATTTAGCCTATTGCGTTTGCACTGACTGTTTGGACAGACACTGTGACTAAAATCCTCCAAGAAGTAAAAAACAATATAAGTATGTGAATGAGTCCAGTCGAAATCAAATATATAAAATGTAAGAAAAAAATGGGAGTGTTTTATGTGATTTACTTATTTTAGAAATAATACAATAAGAATAAATAATGGCTGAATATCCCTAGATAGATAAAACAAATGGCAGAATCGCGAACAAATATTTGATAGATTCGAAATTAAAAAAATAGCAATTGACTGGACAGTGATTCTCATAGTGACTGTAAAACGAGTATATAACGTGATTGGAACATACATGAGCCAATCATTGGAATGTATGAGAAGAGAATGAATTCTAACAAACACGTCTAAATGCAATAATTAAATTAAAAGATATAGAAAAGATCATAATAGTCAATCAAATCAAATCAGTCAAATCAATAACAGGAGAAATATATTAAAATGCCTTGAGAAAGAAACCTTTAATGGAAACATGGCAAAGAAGGAAAACTAACTAAACGTAAAAGGGTAGACATGCTCTCAAATAAAAATAAAATAGATTAAAAGGATATAAAATTGTCTGTTAGTTGGATTAGGCCTCCAGATGATACCACTACGCGACTAGAAACTCACTAGAACAACACCTAGGAACCATGGAATTAATTTCCCATAGTAAAAGATAATTACAAAAAACACACTAACCAACAAATTATTGTGGCTGAATAATTAACTATAATTCAAATCCCTCCATAAAATATATGCATTAGGTATACTATAATGCTAAATGAAATTATATTTAATAATATTACTCTTGTTTTATTATTTTAATATAATTATTATTTTATTACAATATTACAATTCTGTCATATGACAAAGCCAAAATAAACTAAAAGTCAAATTCGTAAATTTTGATAACGCGCGTTCACTGTTACTATAATGGACTTATGCAGGATAACCTAAAGTTAGATAATAAAATATTTTTATTCTTCAGTGACCAAATTAATTAAACAACCTGCAATTAGATTAGTCGATCTTAAAATGGAATGAAACAAGCTGTTGTGAGCTATTATCGAGCGATGAGTATGAGATACTCTCGCATATATCCAGCTGAATTTGAGCGATAGCATGGGTTATGTTGATTTTAAGAATATCGCTGGATTGGGGCTTATTGGCACAGACCTGGATCTTGTTAGTCTCATAGTCTCAGTGAGAAATAACCCTAGCTTTAGTTTCCTTATGGTACATAACGCCGTAGAGCTGAAATCATCAAAGACATTTTCGAAAAAAGTAGGAGTCAATGACGTTTCCAGCCTAAATCCATCATGTACGACAATTACACTTATTAACCTTTCCGGAAACAAAAATTACGTTTCAAACCGATAATTTGTCTATTATTAAAAAATATTTGTTTGTATGTTAAATCTCTTTTAACTACATCATGACATTGCCGTTTGCAGGAAATAAATGTGTTGCGGTTGTTCCACTTTTTTGTGAAAATTATTGCTATGTTGTTTGCTGTTTAGAAGGTATGAGTGTGCTTTCAAAGTTTTTGTGTCAACTTTTGAAAAAAAAATCGTCGTCTACTTCGATCGTTACATTTGCAATTGGGAACATTTTTAGTATATTTGATATAGATATTGAGTGCGGCCATATCAATAAGTTCCATAAAAATCCTAATTGACCATCTTCTAGTTGAATGAAATGAAAACATGTTCACAATATTCTCTATGACTCACGATAGGACATGCATTATACTCGTAAGATTTCGATATGCTGCAAGTCGTGCGGAGAAACGAAGGTACCCTGCGTATTTAAATTCAGATTTTAATCGCAAATTCAAAAAAATATCAATTATTTATTTAAAAATGAAAAATGAAGAAAAAAAATAAAACAAAATATTTGTAAACTTATTAAAAAGAAACCGTAAGTCCCCGGCCTGACACATAGACAGCACTAGTAGAATTAAATCCATATATTTTTTAGTTATCCCTAAGCTTCAAAAGATGCGTGTATAAATTTGATGGCTGTTGGGTCAGTAGTTTGTGAATTATAGCATTTTGAGTGAACCAACTTTTGTTATTGTGAAAAAATGGATAAAAATTAATTTCGCGTGTTGATTAAAAATTTCTTTTTGATCAACTGAACGTGTACATCATATCATTCACGAATATTTGGGTATGAGAAAGATCTGTGCAAAGAGGGTGCCGCGCGAGCTCACTTCTGGCCAATAAAAACGACGAGTTGATAATGATTCGGAGCAGTGTTTGAAGAAAATCAAGCGCAATAAACCCGAGTTTTTGCGTCGATATGTGACAAATGATGAAACATGACTCCATGATTTCACTCCAAGTCCAATCGACAGTCATCCTAGTCGACTGCACACGATGAACCCGCTCCAAAGCGTGGGAAAACGCAAAAGTCGGCTGGCAAGGTTATGGCGTCTGTATATTGACTATCTTGAAAAAGGAAGGACCATCAACAGCGACTATTACATAGCATTATTGGGCCCTTTAAATGATGAAATCGCCGAAAAACGGCCGTATTTGAAGAAAAAGAAAGTACTGCTTCACCAAGACAATGCACCGTGTTACAAGTCAGTGAAAACGATGGCAAAAATCCATGAATTGGGGTTCGAATTGCTTCCCCATCCACCGTATTTTCCAGATTGGGCCCCCAGCCACTATTTCCCGTACTCAGATCTCAAAAAAATGCTCGCCGGGAAGAAATTTTCGTCGAATAAAGAGGTGATCGCCGAAACTGAGACCTATTTTGAAGCAAAGGTCAAATCCTATTATAAAAATGGTATCGAAAATTTGAAGGGTGGCTATAATCAGTGGATCATCCTTGAAGGGAATTATGTTGAATAAAATATTCTAATTTTGCCAAAAATATGTGTTTAACTATGGTAGGCTGTGGACTTCAATTGACCTGTTACCCCGCTCGGTTACGGAAAGGTTAATGTAACCATCACTAAAGATAATTTTTCATAATAATAATAGATATCATAATAATAGGTATATATATATTTATCAAAGAAAAACGCGTATCCAATTAAATTGATGACAACAAGATTAATAGAATTAAATATAAATATATATTTTTTATATAATCTACAAAAATTACCTTTTTTGTTCGCAAAAATATTTCTCGTAAGTGACGAAATCTGTTAGATAACTATGAACGTTTAAACATTCATGGACTAACATACAATGAGCAGCCTGACCATCCACGGAATTGTGACAGGTTTGACCCTTACCAAGTACTTCACTCAGTCCAAGTTCATAATTCCCTAAATAATAAAAAATAAATAAAATACACCAAAAGAACAACAATTAAAAACGTACTTCCTTTTATAGTAAGAATCCAATTATTATAGATGACATTTTGAATCCAAGTAAGGGATGGCGGATCTAATAATCAATGAGATAATATATTTAATATAATAACAATGATCCTGTAACTAGACGAACATTAAATACTACTAAAATCATATTCCATTATTTTCGTATTTGTCTGCAAGCGATTACATTAAAGTCAGGTTATAATTCTCATTATCTATAAACTAATCGGCTTAAAAAAAAATTGTGCCGTTTTTCTTAACGACGAAGCATTTATAAGCTTAAAACTTTTATGTAATATGTGCAACAAATAAGTATATTCCAATTAAACCAAAGGCGCCCCAAGCAACTACGAATAGCTGTGAGATAGGTGACACAAAATATAAAAACAAATATTTAAGCTTTGTTTTTAGGCGAGCTCCATCTCTTATATGTTATGTCACCGATAGTAAACGATATAATTCTGGAAATATAATATATCATTGTCCTAGAGGTAAGTATAAAAGTTATTAATATTTTCTCTAAACTTTATTGGTATTAACTTCTGATCGTCAGAAAGCACTAACCAACTATTGCAGGTTATAAATATATTAATATGTGCATAAAGAGTTAAAATTAATCTTGTAAAGAATATTAACAATTATAAAATAGCTTCACAACTCTGGGAATATTTATATATTTTTATAATTGTTTTTATTTATACATTTTATTTGTTTTAATACTTATATTTATATTCTGTCAATATTTATTCAAATACTGCTGATTTCTTGGCGAGTTGGCATGTGGGACACAGGACAAACTAGAAAGCTGTAGATTAATGAAATTCATAGAAGACAAATTGAAAAGCGATACCTCTAAAGGTGAGATTCTAGAATACTACATAAAATAATAACCTAATATAAATAAATTTAACGAGAGGAAAAAATTAAAGGTCGAAGAATGGATTAAATAAGTAAAGAACCATACAACCTTATCGACTTGGTAGGCGCAGTAGTTAAGGCGACAGGACGGTCCTCCTACTGTTGCGATAGTAGGGGGTTCAGACTCTACTTGTGACAGTCGTAAATGTACGTTTGTTATTGTTTATAAAAATGATTTTGATGATGAGACAAGAATGTAACATCCAACAATGAAAATGATTTCAGTCACACCAGTAACTAGGCTGGGTAAACCAAGATAGAACAACTTTTGGGATGATCTACAACCTTATAACTCGCTAGTTGGTAGGCATAATGCCAAGGAGCGTAGTACAGAGCCCACGCTAAAAAATTGGTCCAGGTCAGAGTAAACCCTAGTTGGTAGTAAAGAGACCCTAAAAATATAATTAAAAGAAAATATAAATCTCTAAATGGTAAAAAAGTGCTTAATTATGTTCGTTATTGTTATAAGGTACATACTTAAACTTAATGTACAATTTCAAAATATTTATATATGGTCACAGAATTTTATAAATATATTAAATAATACAATTAAATATGCAGCTAAATGTAACTTTTCAATTGATGACTATTTTACCAAATTTTTATTAATTTAATCAAGCAAAGTTAATTTAATATTTTAATGGTTATAAAATACCTTCCTTATTATTCCTATATACTTTCTCTTTTCTATTTGAATTAATATTATATATCATATATTTTTTTGATTTTATCTTATGAATTACTATCTTTATTTTATTATGAGTGAAACGTATTCCGACGAAAACGAAAACGAGAACGAATTTTTAGTACTGATAAATGAATGATCACTAGTTGCGATTTAACCCTCAATTTTCTTAAGAAATGAAGCTGAAACAAGAGTCAGTTCAAAGTCCAATATTTAGTGACATATGTTTTATGGCGGTATTGCTCACCACTATCAATAACACTTAAAATAATTACAATATTCTCATGCAATACACTTGTGCGTGTTTTTTAAAGGATATAGAAATAGGAATTTCAACATGACTGAGAAACTTACACATCCCTGGCCTTCTTTCGACTATGTACTTAATGCCAATATGGTCTTTTGTTTATTAAAAACGAGAGGACTAAGGAAATTATCTTTGGTCCGAATTATTTATACAATGAGTGAGTCTTATGAATATATCTTATTGTCCATTTCACTTCCTCAAGCTCTATCCACTTTGAGGAAGAACATGTCTGAGATGACTAACTTATATCACTGATGAATCTGATTCTGCTCGGAAAGTTATGAAATACCTATGAGTTAATGAATACAGAACGGATATTTTTCGTGATATATGGTGATGCTGATCATGTGATGATATCATAATCACTCTCCTATTTCATATAACAAAAATATGTTGCCTGATGAAGAGTAAAAGATTCGAGATTAAAACGCCAGCGGTGTTAAAATTCAGTAAGTAAATTTGTATTCAGCTAAACACTCTTTTCAAGCATCAACTAAGGATTTTTAGTTTAAATTATTTTGTAAATCTATATAGATGCCTTTCAATATACCTACCGATCTGAATTTTAGACAGGATATCTATGACAAAAACTAAGTTTCAGAAAACAAATAATAGGTTAATTATATTTATTAATTTATTTTATTTTTAATAATATTTAATACGTAATTTTTATTTCGTGTTCAGAAGCAGATGAATCTATTAAGATTAAGCTATTAGATTAATGGTGCTATTCTTCTACAGACTTCTAATTTTTGGATATTTTCAATTTTTCAATCAGCAAGTTTTGAATTTCAAAAAGCTCTCGCAAGAGCGATCACTAGTACAAATTAAAATCAGTGCAACATCAATAAGATTAACAGCAAAAGATTCGTTTTTTTTTCAAATCAGATTCTACAGACTATAAGGTTTACAAAGAATATCTAGGAGAGATAAAAGGGTTGAATCAAATATAAGGCTTTTCAATAAAGTTGGCCAAAAAAATGGACTTGAAATAGAGTGAAAAAAATATATATATGAGGTATTAAAAACATCTTTCTTATTGGAAAAGTTGCATTTTAAAAAATTCTGCTCCATAGATATAACGATAGTTCGAGTTATGTTAACTTTAAGGACATCTATTGATCGCGGTTTATGCCAAAAACCTATAACGCTATAGAATCCAATCAGACAAAATATGGAGGTTAAATCGCACGATGGTTATGACCAATTTACGTAACTTTTGAGAAAGGTAGAGAAAGGTATAATGGTAGATACCTTTATATAAGATTATAAGATAGAGAAAGGTATAATGGTAGCTACCAATAGAATATTCCCATACGATTATTATCCTTGTTCACATGTCTATTCATCAATTGGTATCAGTAACAGTAACAGTAACAGTAAGTAAGTAGGTAGTAACATGTTAAATTCCACATAGTGCCAACTCGCTAACCCTTTTAAATTAAAAAAAAAAACATTATATTGTCATGCCTTCTAAAGTATAATGCCAAGTAATCTTTTTTACTGTTAGTTCAATTGTTAATTTTTTGTAACAATATTTAATTATATTTTATTTCATTTCACTAGTTACGAGTATTTTAGCTCACATAGTATGTCAAGAAGACGATGATCCCGTGTACATTTCATTATAAATTATGACCCATGTTATTTTAATATGCGAATATCCTTACTCACCTGTGCCTTTCCAGGCATTCTCAAGTTCCACTACGGAAGCTGCACTGGGCTTAACAACTACTAGCGATGTAATCTTCGTAACAAATGAATATGCCAAGGATATTCTGTAAAGGGATCCGATTAAAAATCAATTAAAATTATTTCTTCAATGCTTATAAATTCAATATGATTTTCCACTGCTGTTTGCTAAAATGCACTACTATAGTCTATCCAATGGAACAGCCAAAGCACGTCATCAAAATGTATGACGTCAGCATGTTGAAATAAGCCGCATTAACTTAGATTTTGGGTTACAATATTTGCCGATTTATAACTACTAATTATTATAACTATTCTATTAAAGAATTTTGCAGACATTTGATAATAGGGTCGA